>NC_136413.1:124132500-126532500 GCF_051521515.1 Lactuca serriola | reverse complement strand
GCTGGTGCAAACTCATTCCTAAACCGGGTCACAAAATCATCCCATGACATAGACTCAAACTCAATAAGCGTAATAAATTGTGCAACATGAACTCAGAACCCTGGCATTCCTCCTAAAATCCCTAGGAGGCTGATATGTAGCTATGTCGGTGGGTGACATGAAGAACTTATACATCCCCTTATCAATCGGCTCAGCACTAGAGCATGCACCTGAACCAGATCCTCCTCCACGAGTGCTCATCACCATTCTGAAAAGCCACCAACAAATAATCAAAACATACCAACGAATCATCATCCTACGGGCTTCCTATATTCTTCGTGACTTTCCCTCATTCGAGTACGGATCCTACGCTTTCAGTAGTACGGGCCCAATACTACCTTCCACATTTATCCATACTTTCCTCAAGAATAATCATGACTCCTATATGTCTCCTTATCAAACTGGTACTCCAAATACCCGCTAAGCAGCGCATCCAAACCCATTAAACACTTCTTAGGATCTCCTACGTTCAAGACCTCACCCTACTATCAGATGCTGAAGAACTCCCACTAATTTCAGCTAGCTACTGCATAAATACAATCACATGCCACAAAGTTTAGATAATCCTTCGACTAACAGAATGATCCCTACAACGGTTAGACTCAGATGAGAGCTACACAGTAGGGCCAAATCAATCACTCTGAGATTATTTAACCTATATAGCATGTGACTTAAGATATTTACTTAATAGTTAACTCACAACCTCAAGATTCCTACAAAGCACAAAGCAAGCAGCATTCGTGCAGTAACACTCCAAGCCATAAACCAATCAAAGGACATCTCAAGATCACTTGCTACCAACATAGATTACAAATCGAATGTAACATCCAATTCCTTTTAAGCTACAAGGCATCACATATCAGGCCAGTCTATCTAACATTAGAAATCCATTCTAGCATGTGATTCTAAAAGCTCAACCAACAGGAATATAAAGGCATCTCTCCTAGCATTCTATCATGCAATCTGGAGCAGATCCTTAACCCTAATCTATCATGTAATTCTCATAACAAATAGCATAACATCGTGTATGGGTATTCTGGGAATCACTTACTTGAGCTCAACTGATTGCACGCATTACACCTCTTTTCTTTAAAAAAAATATCTTTTAGAAAACTCATTTTCTTTCAAAAAGATTACCATATCCTCAGTTTGAGTCCAGACACACCCGAGGGTGTGCCCGAATCCCTCAAACCGAGGCTCTCATGCCAACTTGTAACATCCTAAAAATCATAAGTAAAAATCTCAATTTTAAGTCAACCAAAAGCCATATTGTATTCATATCAAACCATCCAAAAGTATGTCAATGTGAAAGTAGTTATCAGAGTATAATCCCAAAATCATAAAAATGCGGATACACAGGTGGATGTGATGCGATCAGGTCGGGCCCTTCCCTTTTGAACTGAAGGTACCTAAAACATAAACTTAAACCATAAGCACAAAGCTTATTGAGTTCCCCAAAATACCATATACCGTATATACACGTAAAACATGCAAATCATACATACATATAAGCCTAAAGCTATAACGATTTTGTTTCACCCCTGAGTCCCTTCCGACTCTCTGAGTCCCTTCCGACTCCTTAGGTATCTTTCAACCGGTACGGGTCTATTTCACCCCTACAAATAAGCATACAGTCATACCAGAAAGAGTCACAAAGACATCAAGCACATAATGGCATATTAGAAATTGTCACAAGGACCACTAGTATCATACAACATAACCTAGTGGGTCGGAATTGGTGCCTTCGACCCACAAGTACGGTGAGGAGACTCACCTCAATTCGAAGATAATCGATTCACACAAGTGATACTGCTACAGAGCTCCTCACACTGAACATATCCAAAAATTACTCATAATCAATAATTAGGTTAATAACCCATAATCAAAGGTCCAATCATATTCTATCATGCGAAGGGATAAAAGACTATTTTACCCTTCCCATACTTAACCCATCTAACTATGGCCTAAACCCAATAGGATATGAGGCCCAAAAATGGCCCTCTGGTGAGTACATCATGCGTACCACCCAATTAGACATTACGTAATCGTCAATCACAGAAAAGGAAAAACGGAACTGAGAAGTCGTACACGTTGTATACTCCAATTTACGCTTGGCGTAATCACAAGGATCTCATAACTCATTTTACGCACATAATCCTTTAAAATAAAACATTCATTACTCAGATTTAAGTCTTAGGAAAGTCTTAACTGGTAAGGTCGACAACTTTAAGCATTTGCATGGCTTAATGAAACCCAAAACCAAACCCTAGCTTCTTATTAACACTTAATGGCTAATAAGTCATGCGTGGTTGTACCACAACCATCAAGATTTCATTTTTATGACTTACTAAACTCAGAAATGACTAGAAATGAGGCTCAAAGATTCTGGAGTAACTTCTACTCACAAGATCCAAGCCATGGGACCAAAACATGCTCATAACATATCCTAAAACTAGATCTACATAAAAGAATCATCAAGACTGAAGCTTTATATCTCCAGAAGAAAGATCAAGGTGAACAACGTTTGGATCTACAAGCTCCAAGACAACCAACACTTCTCTTATGAGCTCCTTCTTCTCCAACATGCACCAAGAAAACTCCAAATCACTCAAAGGGCTAAAGAATCTCACAAATGGGGCTAGGGTTTTAAGGGAATTGATTTATACGATGGAGGCTGAAGATAAGAAGGGTTTCCAGTAAGTTAAGGTCTTTAAATAGGCTCCAAGAACCAAAACATTTGGTTTGACCCTGCCTCGCATACGCCTAGCATACTCCAGTTACACCCAGCATACGAGGGAGAAACACCACGATCAATTAAGCCAAGTACACTCAGCGTACATACCTTGTACGCCCACCATACTGGCCAAACATCGTTTCCCAATCTAACTTCTGAAGGCCATAACTTCTACGTCCCAACTCCGATTTCAGCAATCCTTATATGCTCGAAAAGGTAATAAAAACCCTAAAATTCCATATAATCTCCTTCGACTTAAAACCTTCTGAACTTTAATCCTTAATTCAAGAAAAGGCTTGAAGCATCACTTTTACCATTATACCCTAGGATTCCTAAAACACAAAACCGAAAGCTTAGATCACGCAAATTATATAAATCACACCCAACTGGATCTAAACCAAAATCCTTGAATTCCAAGGCCCAAACTTGATATATTTAATGCCCACAATTCCCAAAATAGAAAGCTTCTCAAAACTAGATGTTACAGAACCAGTCTTTACAACGAGCTCCTTATACATAACTTCCTGCTGCAAAGATAACTCATGCATTCCTGAGCACATCTATCCGATAGAAACTTGCTCTGCGCCCCCATCTTGATCGAATCTTGAAACAAAGTATCGTATACCCGAACCATAGATCCCTATGACCCATTCTTCTCAAATCATAAACTCGAACATATAGATGATCCGCCAAGAAAAATACCCAATTCTCCCCCACTTAGGGTTTTAACTACCACGAACTGACATTGCAAACAAACCAAATCTACAACTGGCTCAACTAGATACATAGCATCCCAAACCCTTGGAATGTATAACGTAAGGCAAGATGATCTTCTACATAAAGACCAATAAAACTCAAAGAGATTACGAATCTCAGATGGAGACCTCAGAATATCCCCATTCATAACCACCTCTAACATCAAGAATCTCATGTAGATGCAAAAGCAATAATTATGTCCATTCATAACACTAATTTTCTATCTATAAACAAACGGACTACCATACACCTCGTCTGAAAATTCCTAACCATCAATTCATTGCGAGAATCATTCATAAATACAAGAGGCATCATTCTCATAGTCGGGATTCATCAGAAACAACAAAAGTTGTCGTTCCCGATTCACTTCCCTGATCACCTGAAACAATCAACTGGCACCTGAACTAACTATATTCAAAGAAATTAGACCCTTGATCTCATATCAAGGCAACCATACCACAAGGATCCTCTTGTGTATTCCCACACTGACATACTTGCTGCCAAAAACCGCACCTATCTAGCCCCATGTTGGGTCCACATCCCAAATCTAAAAATCAAATGTATGCTCTCTCCTTCCTCTGAACACAGAAAGTTGGAAGAACATAACCCCCATCGTGGATAGTGACATCCCAATCCATCTTCCAATCACTCAGCCTCCAGCTACAATCCTCGAGTCAGTCATCACAATCGCTTCCTTCTTGAGTCTCGCGACTCAACTAGCACTACCTCGAGTAAGGCCCTTGAGACCTCAAAATCAACTAACTCACCTAGGTTTGCACCATTCAAACCGAAACTAACATGGCCACTAAGGCCCAAACAATCATCAAACCTATCCTTGGCCTGAACAACCATAACCGATAAACTGAATAGGACGGAAGCACATTGCAATGAATCATAGTGCCAAACCATACAATCTACTCTCAATCAAATCCATAGAATCCCCAAAAAATTTCGTCGACTTGAGTATGGATCATGTGCTTTTAGAAGTATGGGCCTAATACTACCTTCCACACCTATATGTACTTTCCTCAAGGATCGTTCCATGTCCTCTAAGTAACTTCTCATGTACACTACCATCCCATCCAACCACATATACATGTTCTCAAATGAATACCCACTGCTAAACAACACATCAATTGCTCTAAGGCACTTCCTAGGCTCTCCTACGATTCCAACCTCACCCTATCATCAGTTGTTGAATAACCCCTACTAACATCAACTAACTACTTCATGAATACAATTACATGCAACAAACCTTAAATAATATTTCGAATAAAAGAACGAACCCTAGAACAGATGGACTCAAACAAGATTTGTGCAATTGGGCAAAGTAAATCACTCTAAAATTATTTAACCTTTACTGCATGTAACTTAAAATATCCACTTAATAGTTTGATCACCTAATTATGAGTCCCACAAAGCACAAAGCAAGCAACATTCGAGCAGTAACACCCTAAAACATAAAGGTGTCCTCCAACTCACTTCTACTATGTTTCTAGGAACTTCCACGAACACTGCCAGTTGCCTTATGCATGCAAATTATACACAAAATGGAATTAATAAGACTGTCAAATGGGTGATTCTACCCTAAGCCCACAACCACACAAGGAATTTGAAAGAAGGCAAAATCACTCCTTCTAGGGCTATATGTGTCGGGTTTTGAGCATTCTAACACTCCTATGGTGTACATGCAACCCTATAAACCTTGGATCTATGTTTTCTCTATTATACATGCAAATAAGAACTTTCCAAGGCTTTAATCCTAACTAGCATAATATGAGGCAACTATACTACAAAGACTAGTTAGATGGCATACCTTTTTGTGTAGCTTGATGTCTTCAAGCTTTAAGAGCTTAGCCCCAATAGTGTGGAAGCCTCAAGTGGCATCACAAATCACCAAAACACCTTGGAAGACTTTGAGAATAAGAATACTTTGGTTCTCTCTAGTGAAATCGGCTAGCCCTCTTATTGTACCCACACTAGTGCCAATTCACCAAGGACATCTTTATATAGTGTGGAGACTAAGGTTAAACCCATGAGATTTCAGTTCATATGATCTATGGGTTAAACACTCCATGGACTATCCATGAAAGCTTAGCCCAACCTAAGTAAACTTGGCCCATTCCATATATATAAGAGTCCATATTTAATTAGTTCATTTTGATCACTTAATTAATTCTAAATTAAGTCTTGATCAATACTAATTAAGTAATATGATTTCATATTAATATATTAGAACTTATAATATATTAATATAAATCATAAATATACTATTCTCAAAAGACTATCCATATAAATTGTGTCGGTGAAGTGCAACCCAAATGGACCATGCCGGGTCGGGTCAAGTACATACCAAATATAGTTATGGACTTAGACATTAATCCAACAGTGTCCCACTTGGATAAGACTAAAACTATTATTGAGTATGACTTCAAAACCTAACTGGCAATCATAGCTCTTAAAGCCGTTGTCAAACTCTAACCTTGTGAATGACTTGTCCATTAGATAAAGGATCATATATTTCTCCATTCTAGATATCATATGGACTGAGACATCGATTATAATCATTCTCTCTGTCCATTTATTGTTTCCCGATTTCCGATTCATGACGACTGACTGATTGAACAAATCAAATCAGTCCTGGCTTGGCCAATCACTCACATGTGTCATTATTAAATCATCGAGGGGCCCACAGATATCGCTTTTATCCCAAAGGTAAAAGGAATAGATAAACTTTGACTCATATGGCTTGTTATACTACTTGTTGAATCATACACAAAGGCACGTTTTATAACATCGAGTTACCGAATGCGGTTTCATGTAATCAATGTACAACCAACTCATAGTAACAACTCATATCTCTAGGTTTGAAGAATATAAGATATTATTGTCACATGATAAATTGTGATAAAATCCATGAAGTGATTCAAATGAGCGTTGGATGAATCCAATACTCAGAACTTATGAGTACTCATGAGTGTGGTAGCACAACTTTGTCCACCAACTTAGACCTCTACAAGCCAACCCATGACAGTCTTGATTCATATCTACTTCCAACATATAACCGACTGTGGATGGTTTGAATAACTTAGTCATTCCGAAAGAATAACCAGGTTATTATGGAAGTCAAAACATGCAAAGTGAAACACAAGAATAAATGAATCTAATATGGTATCAAAACCTATGAATATAAATAAAACACTTTCTATTTATCACCATAGTGATTACTCATTATTCATTGTTTCGGTTTTATAAACTTTATACTTGAATTAAGACCACTAGGTGTCCCATGCTCCAAGCATGTACACTATGTTTTCTAAACAATAGCTTTGCCATACACCAAGTATGAACTATATGTTTGTCTACGATCCTTTTCTTTGTGAACTAGATCAATTGAACATAATTTCAATGATCCTCTTTTCACACTCCCACTTCCTTGTCTTAAATGTAAGAATTCCAAACTCCTTTCATATATCGAAATATGTTTAGATTTTAAACTTATATGCACTGTTCCTCTTGTAATGATTATGCAAAATGCCATAAAGACTTGCCAATCATTACAGAGTATTCCAATAGAGAGAAATTCCATGGAAAAGATGTCTCAGATTCAAATCGCATTGCTTTGAACATGCTTCTTGCATTAAGTTTCTTTAACCTCACATAGATTTTTTCCACCTATGAAGACATCTCTATATTCCCATTTTGACTAACACTTCTGAACAAGAGTTGCCCCTTTTCAGACTATGTCAATATGGTCCTTCCAATATTAACAGTATACTTCCAACTGTCCTTGAGCAACCAGTATTTGGTAAAGCTTAGATTGTCATCGACAATTGCTTAATCACTTTAGTCATATCCAATTCTAGACATTTTCCTCCTTAATGCCCCAAGGCAATTGGAAAATTCAGAAAGGATAAATATTATAACAAATGTAATCGATCTTGTACCCAAAGTAAAAGGGACAAAATTCATGATGTTTTACATAAAGACATGGTTCTAGACCAGTCTTTTGCCATAATAATTTTTGTTTGCCATATTTTCAAATTTTGACTATGAAAAGGGATGTCGTAATAATAATCGAATTTTGAGAACGCAATATATAGAATTTTCTTAAGTTGAACCAATCAAACATGAAATTCATACATATATTCTTGACTAAAGGTTATTAAAACCTCAATATAAGCTCTTTAGAATTATTATAAACTCAATCTAAGCTTTTTAGAATTGAAATGAAGAATAATTTCCTCTCCCTTAATTATAGCAAAACAACTTTTTCAACACCTACAACCTCACGAATTGAAACTTTGGTTTTCTATAATTAACATTGCTAACCTGAAATTCTTATCATAATTATCATGCTCCCACTAACATGATGATTATTAGCACAACACTTATGCACCCACCAGCTTTGACATGTATCCAGAAAACAGCTGGACCTCTAGAAGTCATTATTTTATTGACATTCTTACCAAAGTTCAGATTTATGATACTACATTGCTTTGATAAGGCTTTATCAAAATTATGAACTTTATCTTAGATAGCTCACAGGTGTGTCTAAACAATTTCAGAACTATGAAAAGGGATGCCGTAATCACAGTCTCAATTGTTTAGACCTTTTTCCATTTCTCATAAGTCAATGTAGTGTGTCGGTTAACCACGCATGCTCCACTAACGACTTTGAGAACTGCAAATATCATAATTGTTATCTACTTAAAATCTACTTAGTGAAAGAGTTTCCTTACCATCATTTTCACGAATCGAAGAGAAACCTTATGACACTTAGATTTTATGGTATATACGTTCTTATCCACGTGAATTTGTCAAAACATAATCACAAGACTAGGTTAGTAACAAATCCTAACTCATATGGATTGAACTTGTACAATCTTAACTTCTTGCCACCTGGCAGCTCAAGGGCCTGCCATTGCTTCCAAGTAGCTATGCAAGCAGTTCAGAACATGAGAACTCAAATGTATAGCCAACTTAACTGGAATGGGCACAAAAATGTCAACACGATAGGTTATAAACCTCTAGTTGTGTGCTAGTGATGAAATACAGGTTTTATTCTTGATTACTTCTTGAGACCCTTTCAGGATCTGTTAGACGCCCACTGTCTCCTTGACCTATAAGACTTTCTTGTCATATTTCAAGACATAGTGTGGATTCTAATCAAGACAGACACTTAACACAATTGGCCTTAGTTGGTCTTTGTTTTATCCAAAACATCACAAATTACCAATTTCAAATGTACAAGAGTAGAAAACTTTTACTCTTACATTTGACAAGTGTTTTAAACCTTCTTTAAGACATGTCACTCAAGTTACAATCTTAGAGTATAACTCTAAGAATTGTTTTTGGAACGAAGTATGAATCATCTTCTTGATTTAACCACTTCAACAATTCATAACTCCTCTTCTTAACTATCGTAATGCACTTAGAGGATGAATTGTGATAAGGTCTCAAAATCATTAAGATGATCTTAAAACATGATACTAAAGTACTCTCCCATCTTTTTTCAGATTTGAGAAACTTTTATTCTTCTGCCTAATTTGATTCTTCTTATTCGTTCTGTCATACATTGAAACTTTTCCAATGTCTCATAATTATACTAAAGCTTGTAAGTATAATCATATTTACTACACCTTAGTAAATCATGATGAATAGTCTTATCCATCATTTGTGGTGGACTTTGACAAGTGCACAAGAAAGTGTACTTGATCCCTTAGTGCTTCTCTTGAGTCACATATACTTGTGAACCCGGAACTAGTCTTAATTTTCCAAAGTTGAAAATTCTCATACATCACACTAAACACCTTGTGTGATTCCAAGTTTTGGTCCAATTGAAACTTGGGTGATGAGAATCTTTCCTTACTTGGTAAATTTAGACACTACTACAAATGAAAGAATGAAGTTCATTTTTCCAATGTTGCTAGAAACATACAAACATCAAGTTTTCATAAATGCCATTGTAAGGAGATATAAAATAAAGTAAAACAATTTTTTATTTATTTATCAAAATGCGGGAAAAATTTTCCCTTACAATGCAACTTTAAATAAAAACAATGTTATTACATGTTTCCTAGCAATATATCATAACTCCTAAGAGTAGCTCAAGAATCCGATCTTCAATCAAGCGATAGAAATCCATCTTCACGATCAGATTAGGCATACTCTATCTTTAAGTTTCCTTCACTTTTCCTTTGATTCTTAAAACATCAACATGTGACCCAGTCACATCATGTAATAAGAATCTCAGAATAGAAACTTAATCGAGTTAGATAGTGGACTTTACCTGAAGTAGAGTCAAACTTATTGACTTTACCATCCTTATGATCTTTCATGTAAATTTCGCAGCTTCGCAACCAATGCCCTTTCCTTTTGGCACTTTAACATATGGACCCTTTGGTAATGGTACATGGAACTATCACATACTTAGTTTTTTCTCTTTACCATTTGGTCAACCGAGTTGACTATGGCCGATCCCTTTCCATTGGGAAAAAGAATGCTTTTTCTGGATTTCTAGTGTCTTCATTGTCAATGTCCATAAAGTTTTGGGAAGTCGATCTTCTGATCAAATATGCTTTACTAGCCTTCCAAATCATTGTTGATTTAGCAGCACCAAGCAAATAGTTAAGATCATTAACGGTCTTTTCATAGTCTGTTTCGTAGGAATCCCAAAGGAACTCACTATGTGACTTAGAAAGTGATTGAACCACTAACTTTCTCAAGACTTTGACACCTAACTCTCCCGGCTTGTCAATATGTGAATTCATCTCCAAAATGTGATCACACCTAGACCTTGCCTTGCCAATAGGGCTTGAGTGACCTTGAACTTGTGGGTAACAGAGAATAATTGGAGGAGGTGGAGGAGGTGAAGTTCCAAGAGGTTTAGGATGATCATAGATGTCTGAACTAGACATCTTTTGGGAGATACTCAAGATAGTTGATTTAAAGTCCTTAATATAACACCCAATATGAAAGATTAAGGCTAGGACCCAACACAATATTTTATAACTTAGAAGAGGGATGCCGTAATCCAAGCTATAGAATATTTGAAGGTAGGTGAATGACGATTCACTAGTTTCCACCATGAAAAACGAAATAAATTATTAGGTTTTTATTGGATTTGAAACTCCTAGATCTTTTGAGATTCATTGAACTGTTTAATGTCATGTTTCAATCTCGAGTGTGCCCTTCAGGTTTTGTGACTGGGATGCCGAGGATCACAAAACAAGGTGTGAAGTAACCATGCAAATTACTTGGTACCCTTAAGTGTTTACCCCTCAATTGATGTGTCGGTTAACCACACACGCTCCATCGATACTATGATAAACATTAAGTTACCCTTTGCCTACCTTGTTAAATGTGAATTAGTGTGTCGGTTAACCACACACGCTCCACTAACCGACTTAAACAAAGTGCAAAGTGTAATTTCATGGAATAGCACCTTAATCACATTTTCCTAAGTAACTAATATTGGGAATTTATAAGTGTTTAGTTACTTAGTATTTATCATTAATACTTTTAATGAAGGGAGAATTATAGTATTTGTCCTACCCGTTCGGCTAACGACCCTCCACCTGTCAAGGAAGCGGTGGGTGAGAGTGGACACCCATTAAACTGCCATTTTATAGGCAGTAACCTTATACCCCCCCCCCCCCCGCCCCTTATAGACCGGCTTCGTGAATGAGGCCTACTAACGGTAAGACTGACTTTACTCTTATACATATATATATAAATATTATTAATTTATAATATTATAAAGTATAAGGGTTGAATTTTAACTTTTAAAATTCTAAGGGCTAACTTGGAATTAAAGTATTCATAAGTGAAAACTTTTCAAATTCCAAAACTTCAGGGCACGTTTTGAAACTATTCAAAACTAATTAATTCCATAACTTATGTGTTTAAAGTAGTTTTAATTAAAAGACTCTTCAAGTTCCATAACTTGAGGACGAGTTATGGAAGACTTTAAACTAATAAAAGAATGTAACTTTTCTTTATCTTGTGACTTATGGAATTAATTAAGGTTTCATATTTTATTACTTAATGAAGTAACTCTTGAACCTCCATAACTTGAGGACAAGTTATGGAGTCATAAAACCATTTAATGAGAACAATACTCTTCATTTATGTAACCTTTGCCATCTTTTATGAGTTTTAAGAAACTTAAATGTGACCTTTAATGTAACTTGAGGACAAGTTACATAAACACATTTTAAAATCATCTCTTAGATTAAAATGTATTGAGAACACATAATCAATTAACTTATCTATTAATCTAAGCAACTCATATGAACAAAGACAATACACATCAAACTTTTTCATGTAATTAGCATAACTTTTAAACAAATACAAAACATGAATATATTGACAATTATCTTTGGAATTGGATTAGTATGAACATTACCACATCAAAAACAAGTTTATAAGGTCAAAAACAGCTTAGGGTAATGTTCCTAGTCCATTTCTAGCCAAAAAACTCGAAAATATGATGTATGGGGCTCCTACTCATCGAGTGTATCAACCTACTCAACGAGTAGGATGAGTTTTGCCTTGGACTCGGCGAGTTCATCAGTGGACTCGGCAAGTCCAGTGCCCAGAAAGCCAGAAAATCGATTTTTTTCAGCATTTTTCAGCAATTTGCATCAAGTATAATTGAAAACAAGCCTAGGATCTGATACCACTATTGGGTTTTGAGCATTCTAACACTCCTATGGTGTACATGCAACCCTATAAAACTTGGATCTATGTTTTCTCTATTATACATGCA
This sequence comes from Lactuca serriola, assembly GCF_051521515.1. NCBI lineage: Eukaryota > Viridiplantae > Streptophyta > Magnoliopsida > Asterales > Asteraceae > Lactuca > Lactuca serriola. The sequence goes on along the minus strand of NC_136413.1, from coordinate 126,520,198 downwards.
AATAAGAACTTTCCAAGGTTTTAATCCTAACTAGCATAATATGAGGCAACTATACTACAAAGACTAGTTAGATGAAATACCTTTTGGTGTAGCTTGATGTCTTCAAGCTTTAAGAGCTTAGCACCAATAGTGTGGAAGCTTCAAGTGGAATCACAAATCACCAAAACACCTTGGAAGACTTTGAGAATAAGAATACTTTGGTTCTCTCTAGTGAAATCGGCTAGCCCTCTTAGTGTACCCACACTAGTGCCAATTTCACCAACCAACGACATCTTTATATAGTGTGGAGACTAGGGTTAAACCCATGACCTTTCATTTCATATGATCCATAGGTTAAACACTCCATGGACTGTCCATGAAAGCTTAGCCCAACCTAAATGAACTTGGCCCATTCCATATATATAAGAGTCCATATTTAATTAGTTCATTTTGATCACTTAATTAATTTTAAATTAAGTCTTGATCAATACTAATTAAATAATATGACTCCATATTAATATATTAGAACTTATAATATATTAATATAAATCATAAATATACTATTCTCAAAAGACTATCCATATAAATTGTGTCGGTGAAGTGCAACCCAAATGGACCATGCCAGGTCGGGTCAACTACATACCAAATATAGTTATGGACTTAGACATTAATCCAGCAATATGATCCTAAACATATACAATTTTTAAAGCATACACTTAGCAATCAATTCCACCAATATAGATTCCAAATATGACATAGCATCCAATTCCTCTTAGGCTACAAGGCATCACAAATCAGTCAATTCTATCCAACATCTGGAATCCATGCTAGCATGTAGTTCCAAAAGCTCAATCAACAGGCATATACATGCATTTATCCTAGCATTCTATCATACAATCCTAAGAATATCCCTAGCCCTAATCTAGCATGGTATTCTTATATACTCATACCAAAACAATAAGCATAACACATGTATGTGTATTTTGGGAAATACTTACTTGAGCTCGGCTGATTGCATGCATCGCACCTCTTTTTCTTAAAAATCTTTTTGGAAAATCATTTTTCTTTTTGAAATATTTTAGAAATCCCCAATTTGACTTCATACAGACCTGAGAGTGTACCCAAATCCCTCAAACCAAGGCTCTAATACCAACTTTTAACGTCCCAAAAATATCGAGTAAAATTTTCATTTTAAATAAGTCAAACCATTCATATATTATCCCAAAAGATGATCGGAGTAAAAGTACTCTCAAAGCATCATAGTAAAATCATAGACAATCCTTGCAGAATAAATCTTCATGGGATGTAGTACGATCAAGTCAAACTCTTCCTTTTGAAACTGGAAGTACCTGAAAATGTTTAAACCACAAAATCATAAACATAAAGCTTAGTGAGTTCCCCAAAATAACACATACCATACATACATTGCCATGGGTTACCCCCATGGTCTTGCATACAAGTGTCATGGACCACTCCCATGGTCTTTTCCCTCGAATGCCATCGGCTACCCCCAGGGTCTTACAACCAAGTTCCATGAGCTACCTCCATGGTCTTTCCTTGAAATGTCATAGGCTACCACCATGGTCTAACATCCAAGTGTCATGGGCTACCCCCATGGTCTTTCATGCAATTTCCATGGGTTGCCCCCATGGTCTTTCATACAAATGCCACTGGATACCCCCGGGGTCCTCCATGCAAGTATCACAAAGAAAACTAGCATCCTACACTGTGACAACCCGAAATTTCCATTCTGTACAAACTATATCACTGCAATAGAAGTTATAGCAGTCACAGTTAATTTCAGACTTTTTCGCGTAAGTTTGAGTAATTCAGGGTTTACACTTCAGGAAATATCAGGAGAGTGGGTGCATTAGGGTTTTGGGCAACACTGTTATTCCAACACTCTATTATATTAGAGATCATTTCGGGAATAAAAATATTTTCTGCCAAAAATATCTCAGGACTATAAATAGAATTCTGAACCAAATTCATTCATTATTCGCATTTCCAACTAGAGAAAAGCCATTTTCTCTCTCACGGATCTTCGGGTTTTTATACCAAAATGTGAGTAACTCTTTCTAGTAGTGTTAGAAAGCTTTATATGTAGTTATAAAATTATTTAGAAGGCTAAATCACTAGATTTAGGAGTTTACTCCCCAAGGTATTCTTGGGCGGTAAACTCCCGAAACAAAGCCGAGACCGACCCTTGTGTTATGCTACTGCCTTAGACTCATTTATATGTGTGTTAGGGACATGAAATCAAGCAAGAACCACCCAAGTTTGGGAGTTCACGGCCCAAGAGTTTCTTAGGCCGTAAACTCCAAAATCATACTCAAAATGGTGCTTTCAAGGCACCTAAGGCCTTAGGCTTTTACCTAGACTTGTTCCCAATAAATCAAGGGCTTTAAACACATCAAAATCACCTTCCAAAGTGAGTTTACGGCCAAGACATGGTTCTTGGGCCATAAACTCATTAAAAGGGCACCAAAGTGTGCCAAATGCCTTGATATGCTTTAGGTAAAAGTCTAGAACCTATCCTTCATATACAAGAGACTTGAAAACAACAAAAACACAATTCCAAGGGATTTTACGGCCGTAAACTCCAAAGGAAATGGCCTTGGGGCCGTAAACTCCTCTAGGGAGTGTTTCTAGGCCTCAAACCCTTTCAAAAATTGAACCACCAAGTTGGAATAATTCTAGGAATCATGTGGAACTTCAAAACACACAAAACACCCATGGATGGGAGTTTACGGCCGTAAACTCAAGAGTTTACAACCGTAAAATCCATGTGTGTTGGTATATGAGGAGTAAACTCATATATGGGGTCCTTTGGAACCCTAAACACAAGTGCCTTGTCCCACAATAGCTTAGATGCAATCCTTAGGACTTAAAAAACTTTTATAAAGTGTTTATTATGTCTAGGATGTCTTAACTTTATCAATTAGTAATTTGAGACTAATTGAGTGCATATATGTGTGATTATATGTTCATTAGGATCATAGTGTGTGTACAAGTCCTCACTTGACACCTAACAATCCTACACCGTCCAGTTCATCCGAACCACCAACTATAAGTGAGTTCATACCCCTTAATCAATGTTTTAAATGATTTTAAATGCTTTAATGGGGGGAATACAAGTAGAAAACAGTATGTTATTAAATCAATCTTATGTATTTTATAACTGTGTTTTCACTCAGTAGATTTCACATATTTCAAAAGGTGTCACATGAAATGGTTTTCTATCTTAAAATACTTTGATAACAAAAGTATTAGTTTTGAAATGTTTATTAAAATGACATCAAGTCACTCTTAATTATTGTTCAAAACTCCTAGATATCTTGCAAAACCATTATTTTTACCTTCTTGAACGAAACTACACTTATACGCATATGTTCTTATATATGTATTGATGTTATAGTTTCCATCCTTCGTTCAGTTTCCCACACCCTGGTGTATCGAGGGTGCATAAATCTACTTGAACAACCAATTACTTTCCAGTTAATTATCATAGGGATAGTTAGAAGAAACAAACATTTATTCCTATTACAAAGAATCACACAAGAGTCAGTTCATTCATGAGTCTATACCAATACCTTACATGATACATGATGTACACTTACTTAGGATGACATGATACATGAATATGTTTACATATACTTACCTGTTACATGAACACACTTACATGAATACCATACAGGAACACTTTTACTTGGGTGCATTATCCTGTATTTACTTACCTGGATACTTGTACTTAGAACTACGAGGATGATTTATTAGTACTTACTGTGTAAATTATCTTTCCTATCCCAGTTCAATGGGATAATTCGGCGGGACTTACCATTCCGAACCCCACTGATTAGCACTAGTGGTCGATGAATGTCTATGGATGTTTAAGGTTGTTACTTACTTAGTAGTCAGTGACGGGACTAACCATCCCTCTGTCCAACTGTTGCAATAGTGGATGAGATGTGAATCTTCGGAGGATCATTAGGTTAACGATCGATATTAGGAGATCGATGTCGGGACTAACCCTCCCTCCACCCTGCTGCCGCTACAGAGGATGAGGGGACACTCTTCGGATGTCCATAGGGTCTATCTTTCGCTTCGGCGATGTCGTGTTTGTCCTGGTAACCCAAGAAAATAACACTTACATGATTATATTTTTCCTGTTCACTTTATTTTGTGATACTTTCACATAAACGAGGAGTTAGACTACGTACTCTAGTACTAGTCAATAGAAAGGAAAAGCTATCATATTACTTACAAAACATTCGGGTCTTGGTAGAAGACTACCTAGTCATAACAAAACATTCGGGTCTTGGTAGAAGACTACATAGTCATAACAAAACATTCGGGTCTTGGTAGAAGACTACCTAGTCATTACAAAACATTCGGGTCTTGGTAGAAGACTACATAGTCATAACAAAACATTCGGGTCTTGGTAGAAGACTACACTTCATACTTATAGAAAATAAGGGATTTTCTAGGGTTTTTCATACTTACATCAACATTTTCATTTAAAGGTTTACATGGCCTTCATAATAGATTTTCATAAGCAAGACAATGACACTTAATTACTTATGAATTCACCAGCTTTAAAGATGATACTCTCTTTCAAAATAACTTGTATTCTCGGGTCAACAGTAGACAGGTACAATGGCCAGGTTTTGAGAAGACGGAGCAGACAAGACTCGTCTTTTATTTTGATTGTATATTTTTGGTGTCTTACTACAATGAAAGAACACACATGTATTAAAACTCTACTTGTAATGCAATGGATGATGTTGTTGCTTGTTTATTATATTACACTGTTGTGATACTGTACATCACGTCCTCCACCCCTGAACATTTCCGCCGTTCGTGGTTTTGGGGTGTGACATACACAATCCAATGGGTCGGCATTAGTGCCTTCGACCCATAAGTACATTGAGAAGACTCACCTGAGCTACTCAATAGAAGCCCAACAGCTACCTTAGCATCAAAACAGCCAAACCAAACTTCCTATAACCAAACCAAGGCCAATCCTTAGTTAAATGGTCAATTCTACCCAAGTTTCACCAAAAGTCAAACTTGTCAAAAAGTCAACAGTCAAAGTCCACAAGGTCGAGGGTCAGCTTAATCAAAGTCAATATAAAGTTGTTGCCATCCCTTGGTTACGTCGTGAGAATGCAACGACAAAACAATCGCAATTCTGGGCACCATCACATCGTAACATATCCTATATCACGTCGTGACTTCTAGTCAAAAGGCCAAAATCTTCATTAAGTGCTTAATCTTTTCCGACCAAGGCCCATGACCTCAGATCTAGTTCCTAAATAGCTTCATAATGGATAAACCTTCCAACTTTATCCATCAGGATGGTCCAAACAACCAAGATCTAGTATTTAAGTCTCAAACGAACCAAGAATGCATCTTTCTCAACTAAATCCATTAAGTCTAAGTCTCCAACTTTCATATCTGAATCAAGATGATGTTTAAATGGATAAAGTTTCCAACTTTATTCATAATAAAGTCTTAATCTTTCACGATCTAAACTTTAATACCACAAAATGACCTAAATGACCAAGATAACTTGCATAGATGAAAGGGAAGGCAGAAGATCAAAACTTTCCTAGTCCATAAGGTCCAAGAAAACATTCTAAACTGATGAAAGGTGTTGAAGTACAGATCTGAAACATACAATATTATTAGGGACTAAGAGAGTAATAAAGTCGCAAAATTTATTCTCAACTCTCACTCTAAACTCATTAAAATGGACCAAAACACCAAATACAGTTAGATCTAAGATGAAATGCAATAAAGTTTGAAACTTTATAACTTACAAAGGTCTACAAGGTAGATGAAAGTTGAGATCTTCAATTGCCAAGATTCAAGGATCAACCTTGCATGAAAACATTGCTCCAAAACCACCAAAAGCTCCAAAATGGATGTAAGAGGAGAAGGGAGGCTCAAATCTTGAAAATGGAGGCTAGGGTTCTTCCAAGAGGTTCTAGATATGATGGAGGCTAAGAAAATACCCTAAAACATGACCCCTTACCTTTAAATGCCTTGAAAACCCTAAAAATTTTATGGGCTTTGGGTTGTACAGTTCTGACATCATGAGAATATATTCTCACCTCGTGAGGACTCTCACGTCGTGACACATTTATGTCACCTTGTGAGGACACACTTTCACCCATTTTCACACCAACTTCAAACAGTCATAACTTCTTCGTTTCAAATCCATTTTTGGCGTTCTTTATATGCACGTAAGGGTATTGATGAGCCTCACAACCCTATCTAATTACTTTTAACTTCAAACACACTGAAATAAAACCTTTAGTTCATGAAAGAAGTCTGAAACATCATTTTTCCCATTTTACCCTTTGACTCCAAGTGTGACATCCCCAAAATTACGACAAAAAAAAAAAGAACGATTTAATTTATGCTTTTAAAATAATTTTCAGAGTAATTCTTTGATTTAAAAGAGTAGTGGAATTTGTTTCCAAAACAAAATATGATAACTAAAATTTATCAAACCATTCCTTAAAGAAATGTATTTTCATATATAACAAAACTCGGGATGTCATGTTCTAATACAGGCCAAAAGCATAAATGGCACATTATAAGACTTACAACAGTTATATACAACTACTGGCCTATAAACAAAATATCTTCACAAGTTTTCTAACTTATGCTCTCGCGCCACTACCTGTAATACAAAGAAACTGAGTGGGTCAGGCTTGGGAGCCTGGTGAGCATATAGGGTTTTCAACCCACAATAAATAATTATATTTAATTTCACCAACCAACAATAACCCAATTATCCATTCCCCTTATCCTCACTTTACGTCCCTAAAACAACAACTATCACAAGGGACCTAGTCTATGATTTTTCATCGGGATGGACATTACTGCAAAGGGCTTTCCTCAATAATAGATGTCCTAAAGGCAACCATGAGGGGGATAGAGTACACTAGTGAACACATCATTCAAACCACCTACAGGTTATGAACCTGCCAGCGTTCCACTAGATTGTCTAGAAAGAGTCTGTGGTCGTCATCCATACTCCGCTAGATGACTAGATCAACAACAACATCGAGGACTCTCATCATTTTTTTATTTCATCACACATCACTATCCACCCATGTTCTACCCAACTTATTTGTAGATAAAATATACTTGTTTATATACAGCTTAAAACCTATATAACATATTCATTCAATACTCATACCACATAACAACTAGTATATAATCACATACCACGTTTTCATAGAGTATAATTCATATATGTGTATTATCAGAAAGCAACTACACACTTACTCATATCATATATCTAATACATTCATCAGTACTTGTATTAAAACCGTGTATATGAAAGAGACTATGCACTCATTTGATAAGACGGTGCTCGGACAGCACTACGACTCTTAAAGTAGTATTCTTCGGTGAAACTGTGATCTCTTCACACATCGGGCTTCTCGCAGGCAGAGCTTCGGCTCGAAACTCTTTTCTTCTCGGGATCTTCGGTGCTTTGGGACTTGCTTCCAGTCTCGGGATGATACCGGGGCTTTGGGGGTATAACTTGCACATAAATCGAGGTAATATGGAGTGAGAGGAAAGAAACTGGCAACCCAAAACGGTTGGCCTCGCTTTCTTTTTTTAGGAGGCTTAAAAACTGTGTTCACGTCGTGAGCCACTTATGCTCACGTTGTGAGCTCGATAGGTCACTGCATTCGTCATGGCCACTTGCCCTGGAAGGTATCCATCACCTGCTCATGTCGTGAACACTGTGCTCACGTCGTGAGCTCTGACACAGGGGTTGAAGTTCATGCCCCGAACTTCAGAAATTTATATCTTTTGCATACAAGCTCTGTGTTCAACATTCTTTATTCGCACGCGTAGGTGAGATTATGCTCTACAACTCTTGTTTAGACTCCGTCAGCTAATTTTGAATTTAACTTTTATTATATTAATTTTAGTAGGCCGGGACAGGTAAACTCCGTTAGAAAATCATAACTTCTTCATCCGACATCTATTTTCGTCCGACTTTTTACCGTTGCATTACTATCGACGAGATCTTCGATTCTCGTTTAGATTGTTTCGACTAGAAATCACTCGATCTCATATTCGAACTTTGGGTAGCATACTGCTATGTCGAAACTTCGAAAAATCGTAACTTCCTCACACGAAGTCAGATTTAAACGTTCTTCTTATGCACGCTCTCGGTTTAACTTATTCTAGGACTTTCGTTTAGATCACTAAGGCTAAATATCGCTCTATCGTAAACTCACTATTTACGTCATACTGTGTCGTACCGGTTCTGTCGCGAAACTTCGACAGGTCATAACTTCTTCGTTATAACTCGGATTTCGGCATTGTTTATATATTCAGAAACCTTGCCACGACCACTACAACTTCATGTATAGATATCGGGCTTATCTAATATTTTATTATTATGCTTATTCTTGTTCTTAATTCATTTAAGTCACACAATTAAGCATAAAACACATAACACTCAAAATAATATGTTTTTATTATTTCACAACGGTTTATAAAGGTTAACCTAGACTAATACATCATCATTAATGCCTAGCCTAGAAACACGGGTGTTACACCAAGACACAAACCAATGATTTAATCACCTATCCAACATTATCATTATCCAATAAGATCTAAACCCCATTCTCTTGATGTTCAAGGCCTTTACTTGATGTGACATCCCCAAAATCTCGGCCAGAAAAGACCGATTTTCATTTATGCTTTTAAATATTTTCAGAGTAAGGAGTTGCGGAATTTGTTCCCAAAACAAAACATGATAAAATAATATTTATCAAAGCATTTCATCAAGAGATGCATTTCATTATATAATCAAAACTCGGGATGTCATGTTCCGATACAGACCATAAAGCATAAACGATAAACATTACAAGTCATTCAACAAATATATACATATACAGACTTGTAAACAAAACAACAAGATGATCCATCCATCTTACGCCCTTGTGCCACTTCCTGTAATACAAATAAAACTGAGTGGGTCAGGCTTGGGAGCCTGGTGAGCATATAGGGTTTTCAACCCACAATAAATAAGTTATATTTAATTTCACCAACCAAACACTATCCCGATTACCCATTCCCGTTATCCTCACTTTACGTCCCTAAAACAACTATCTCAAGGGACCTAATCTAGGATTTTCATCGGGACGGACATCACTGCGAAGGGGTTTCCTCAACAATAGATATCCTAAAGGCAACCATGAGGGGGATAGAGTACACCGGTGAACACATCGTTCACAACACCTACAGGTTATGAACCTGCTAGCGTTCCACTGGACTGTCTAGAAAGAGTCCGTGGTCGTTATCCATACTCCGCTGAATAACTAGATCAACAACAACAACAACATCGAGGCCTCTCATCTGTTTATTACACACCAACTATCTACCCATGTTCTACCCAACATATTAGTAGATAAAATATATATTTTCATACGTAGTTTAAAGAAAACCTGTATAGCATGCTTTAATCAACACATATATCACATAACAGATGAGGCACACACACACATAACACATATCTCATAAAGAAATAAGCAGATCTATAAGATAGAAGAGAGTGAATACTCATTCACACATAACACAACCAAATATATACACATAGCACGTATTTTTATATAAAATACTTCGTATTATTGTATTAGAAGAAATAACTACACACTCACTTGATCAGAAGACGATCCGACAGCACTACGGCTTATAGAAGTAGTAATCCACAGCAGATCTGGAAGATCTCCTCGAAAATCGAACTTCTCGCGGGCAGAGCTTCGACTCGGGAACCGCGCTTCTCGGGATCTTCGGGATCTCGGGACTTGCCTCGGGGCTAGAGTATGATACCGGGACTTCGGGGTAGCTTCGGCACGAAAAACGATGCAAAAGACTAGAGAGAAGAGAAGAAAATGAACAAGAATTATGGCTGCCTTCGGATCCCCTTTTATAGAGGCTGGAGCCTCGGAGTACGCGGGGCGTACTGCGTTACGCGGGGCGTACTGCCCAAAACGTCATTGCTTACGTATCCGAAGTGCTCGAGTGCGAGTGTCGACATCCCTCGGAGTACGCGGGGCGTACCTCGGATCAGATCGGTGACTCCTTCGGATAATGCTTCCGAATTTTGATTTAAATTTAAATACAAAATGATTAATAAACTTCGGAAATTCATAAATTCTTCATACGAACTCCGTTTTCGACGTTCTTTATATCCACGGAAAGGTGAGACCATGCTCTACGACTTTCGTTTAGACTCCGTCGGCTAATTTTGAATTTATTTTTATTAATTATTTTTAATAGGCCGCGGCAGAAACTTTCGTTATAAATTCATAACTTCTTCGTTTGACGTCCGTTCTCGCCTAACTTTTTATCGCTTCGATACCAACAACGAGATCTTCGATTCTCATTTAGATTGCTTCGGCTAACAACCGCTCGATCTCAATTCGAGTATTTCAGGCTGTATACCGCTAAGCCGGAACTTCGATAAATCATAACTTCCTCATACGAAGTCAGATTTGGGCATTCTATATATATTCGGAAACCTCGTTTCGACTACTACAACATTAACCAAAGATATTAAGTTTATTTTACACTTAAATTTTGACGCTTATTTTTATTCTTAATTAATCAGACCACATAATTAAGCAATTAAGCACAAAACACATAATACTCAAATAATACATTCTTATTATTTCAAAACGGGTTACAAAGGTTAACCTAGACTATTATATTGCTAAATCTGGCAAGCCCGGAAACACAGGCGTTACACTTGATGCATTTATTGTCCACAATCCCGAAATAAGAAACTTCCCAAAACCGGATGCTACATGTACCTTTAAAAATCACAAATATATATATATATATATATATATATATATATATATATATATATATATATATATATATATATATATATATAATTCTTGACCATGATTAGCTCAAATCATCACTTGGCTTCACAAAACTTGCTTACAAAAATATTAATGGCTTCACAAATTTCATCTGGCTAAATATGGCTTAAAAAAGAATTGAAGAGTAAAAAAATATGGCATTAAACATGAAAATGATGTTAAAAAATAACAAAAAAGTAGGGGGTATGGAAAGTTTATTGTTTTTAGCCTATACTTTTATTGAAAAGTCATAAAAATTAAACAAATACAACAATACTCGTCAATTCCGTACCGCTGCCTGACAAATACAACAATATTCACCAATGTCTCAATTGTATGTGTTCCCAAAGTAATTCTTTATTGAGAGTGTCTTTGTATATAGAATTTTGGTACCAGGAAAGTAGGTGATAAGGTGAGAAATTTGTGGATCGATTATAGAGGATGTGGGTATTTTTAAATTTTGAAACCATATCATAGATTATTTGGTTTCCAAATGTCAGAAGGAGATGCAACCGAATTGTGTGATGAAAGATGGAAATTTTTGTTGCTGGAATACATGGGAAATATGCAGAGCTTAAGGAATTGGGATAAAAAAGGTAATTTAACTTTCATTTAGAATAGGCGAGAAAAAAGAATGAGCGGCAAGGAGGGAAGGACACCTGGAGATTTCACCACCAATTAAGTGCATTCCTTCCAACTGACTTAGTACAAGAAACTGAAAGGTGATATGGACTTAAAGAAGCCATCTCAAATGAAAATTGTATTCGCATAACAATCAAAATTGTGTTATATTTAGGAACAATTTGTTGGATAGTGAACTTTAGACAGCAATGTCACAACTAGCAAATTAGGACTAAGATGTTGATCCGTGTACAAGATAACTTCTTTGTGTAACCTTGTAACGCTACACTTAGTATAATCGGACTTCAATGCTATCTATGTTATACATCTAAAATTTGTGATTTTAGTCGAAACCTCCTCGTGTAAGCCCAAAACCTAACCTAATAAGCTATGACTACTCAACTTTGGGCCTTCGTCCAAGTTTTCTCGGCCCAAAACCCGTAGTTGGGCCAGGACCCTCTTATCGGGCCCTAATGGGCCAATAACCTATCGAATTGGTCCTTTTTGGCCGAAAACTCTCTTTTGGGCCCTAATGGGCCGAAAACTTTTATTTAACCTTGTTTTGGGTCATGAAATTTATTCTTAGACTATTTTGGGCCAAAAACCCTCATTCTTAGTATTAATGGGCCTTTTTGGGCCAAAACCCCTCTCATAAAATCTCATTGGGCCGAAGATTTTTCTTTGGGACCTAATGGGCCAAACAACTCTATTGGTCCCTCTCATTTAACCGAAAACCTCTATTGGGCCCCTATTGGGCCAAAAGTTCTCACTTATATTCCATAAACTCTTCTTGGACCACGCTTTTGGGCCGAGGACCCTCTTGGGTCGGTTGACCCATCTAAAAAAAAGAAAAAAAAGGGAGGGGTGAATATTCTAAGAATGACACCTCACAAATGCACACCATGTAACCAAGCTTTTGTCCAACAAGTTCCCAAGCACTTCCCATCAACCTTTTAAGAGGTCAAACCTCTTCACCCCCCCCCCCCCTCTCTTCCCTTAATTCAGCCAAACACACCCTTTTTCCCCCCACCACTTTCATCCAACTCACTCTCAAGAACATCATCTAATTTCTCTCAACTCCCTCCTCAAAAATTTGTGGGTTGTGTGTGTGTTTCAAAAAAATTTCTTCAAAATTCATAACTTGGTAAGTTCCCATCAAACTTAAGCTATTCCATTTACAAGTTATACTAAGATCATCCTTCTTACAACTCCATTTTCGTGAATATGGAGCTTAGAACAACCATCATCTCAAGATCCCTTCCAAGCTCAAGCTAGGATTCGAAAATTCTTCATCTTCTTCACCTACATCTTGAAAACCCCAAGGTGAGCTTCATACCCCACAATTTCTCATGTTTCGATTAACCATTGGATAATTGCATGGACCATTGTGTTGTGTGTTTAACTTTTGGGTTTTTACTTGAACATAAAGTTTATCATATATATCTTCATAAAATCATGAGATAAGTGTTGTTAACATATATATTTCTTGAAAACTGTACATATAGGGTTATACACTCCAAAAGTAGCAAAAATGAGTCTTGTGTGCAAACATGTATAACATAAACTTAATCCCCAGCCTTTGACAGAAAAGTTATAGTCCATTTACGGACTATTTTGACCATCTTGAATGTAATATTTTTCAAAACTGTTTTACATGCAAATAATTCAGGTTTATAATTTTCTAATGACTACTCTCACGCATTCATATAATTTTTCTACAATTTTTGGCGATTTTTACAAAACTTTCTATCATTTCAGGAATAATCTCGGACCAGCCTGCGAATCTGAACATTTTCACACTAGTTTGACGCCTTTAAAAATTATGAGAAAAATTGTGAACAAAGTACTCTCAATTTCCAAACTCCCATAGTTTACGGATCCAAAATTCGACTTACAATGATTTTTCTATAATTTTTCTAAAAACAGGGATAAAAAAGTCAAAAACCAGAAAATTGTTCTACCATACTAAAATTGCTTATACTTGTGTTTAGATGTAAGTTTAAAGGTTGTAACCTTTTGAAAACACCCAGACATGATAACTTGCATGTGTTTATATACTTGGTTATATAAATATTTTCAATAACACTAGATACACTCAAGTCGTTTTACAAGAAAGATAAGTCATAGTTTACGTAAACGTGTTAAGGCTCTTGTTAGACTCCCCTTTAGTCGTACCTACCTAGCGTATGCGGTAAGTCCTGCTAGTTATAACCAGAGTCCCTTGGAGGAAGAGAGTGAGGTAATTTTGTATAGATCTATACATGGTTGACACCCCCACACCTAAGTTGTTCGCTACAGCTAGACTAGGCCAGTCTAGGGTGACAAGTATCTTAAAGAAACCGACGTCTGAAAAACGTCAAGACGGGTGCTCTCGTCATTAGTATGGTTATAGTGACTCATATAGTGATTAACAACACTATTTTGGTTTACGGGAAGCTGTACTTCATTAGTATTATTAAAAGAAATGAAATTATATACTAATGTCTGAACACTATTCATTTTCATCATGGTCTTAGGGTTTAAGACTACAGTTCTCTATTAGAAAAATATTGGATTTTCTGGACACATTCATTATTACTCTACAAGGAAAAGACACATAGAGAATAACAACATTATTTGAATTTATGAAGATTTTACACTCTACTAGTTTTTACAAAACACCAAACCATGTTTCGTATACTTTATAAACTGATTTCACCACTCGGGTCTTAGGGTTTTAAGACCACAACACTTTTATATACAGAAAAATATAGGATTTTATGGGGAAACACTCTTTTCAAGTACAAACGAAGGATAATAAAGGACGTGCATGCAATTATACATGGTTTGGAACAAGACTCACAAACTTCTTTTTATAGAAAATATTTGATTTTCTGGAGTTTTACAACTTATTATAAGGGACGATATTACAAAGTTTTTCCTACAAACATGCTTATGAACTCACCAACATTCTATGTTGACGCTTTTCAAAATGACTTGTATTCTCAGGGACTCAGTGAACAGGTACTCGAGCCTTGGATCTGGATTATTTTACTACCTTTTGAGCAATCCTACTTCATATTATTTTTGTGTAATTGTTAAACAAGTACAATTTGTAAAACAATGAATGTTGGTATATTTTAATGTATGATGTTTGGTTGCTATGTTTCATTCATATTCAATTGTTATGATATTACAAGATGAAATCACCCGCCCCCTGAAGTTTACGTCGTCCCGGTTCGGGGGTGTGACATGCAATGCTAACAATACGTGTTAAAGTTTTACGGTTACTTTTGGTTTAAATAAGTAATTGAGTGTTAAAGAGAGCGCTCAAACCAATATCATCAGAAATAATGTACTTATACGCCTATCAAACTTCACTTGAAAAACATATGTATATTACTTGTGAATTAATCATCAACTGAATGACCACAAGATGGAAAAGATTTCACCAGAACCTGTTGAATGTGAACCCAAACTCATCTTCTTTGGACAATAACGCTTCCTTCTTCATGTTTCTCAATACTATAACCATCTTTTGCCCATTGAATATGTGAACTTATACTTCTTCAAGTACCCTAACCCCAGACAACTCATTTTTTTTAACATGTGTGGTATTTGTTCGCCACCATATTTTACTTCACTTTTAAATTAAAGTGAGGTAATTATCAACTTTTAAACACTAACAAAACTTTATCTAAGTTTCTTAAGATGTTTAGAGTAAGAGAAATGATATGCATGTAAAATTCCATGAAAACGAAGTATCTTTTCATCAAAAGAGTATGATCCATACAAACAAAGAAACACCCAAAACTGCAAAACTCACCTTTGTTTAACCTAAAAGATATTTAATTCATATAAACAAAATGTTTAAGCCAGATTCTTTTGTTTCAACACATTGTTGGCAGGATTTGAACCTGAGAAATAGGAAAACCAAGATCAAAACTCTATAAATCTACATCAATGTAGGTTGAACACTAACCATCTACATATGACACATAATGGTTTAAATGATTAAAGAGAAAATACAAGACATTTACAAAATAAATAAATAAATAAAACTATCAATTTGATTGAGGCATTCCATCAAACACATTGATTTATATAAATAGTAATGATTTATATAAGAATCTACGGTGTTCACAAAATCTCATCGATCAAATCCAAGGATAAAAGATCAAGTAAATAGAAAAATATAAAATACAATAAATGATTTTTAGAAACTTGTGTGGGAAATATGTCAAACAAGAACAAAGAATAGGAAAACATACCAGAAGAGAAAGTCATTACCTGTACTTTGAGAGGAAAGAACCCAAAAACAGTTAATTATCTTTGAAGTCACCGACATGGGATGAGTTTGTGAGGGGGAGAATCGAAGAAAGAGAATTGAACTAATAAGAAGAAAAATAAGGTGAGAGAATGCTGATACCATAGGTTTAAGAAGAAAGGTGGCGATTTTACTATCTTTAGACTATAACTGGCCGATTTCACTATTTTGAATCTGATTCCACTCTCTTTAGCCACCATCATCAATGTGTTGTATCTTCGTAGAAAAAGTGAGAAGTGGTGAGTATGGTGGATATATGATCGACATTTAGGGTTTTTAGAGGCCAAAAGAGTCTACGTCTTGCCAAGATTTTGGTATTTCAAAATCGATTCGATTTCGGGAACGGACCGAGATTTATGTAATTTGTGATTTCAAATTTGAAAATTTGATAATAGATAAAGAAAGTGCAGCAGGATAGAAATAATTGAGGAAGTAGTAAAAGGAAACGTATAATTTCTAGAAGACCTATGAACAAAATTATAAATTATAAATAAAAAATAATAACAAGTAGCATATATAAACAATTTGTTTGTGTACTAATATCATAAAAGTCATAAACTATTAACTGATAATTGGAAAAAGCCCTAAAAGAACTTATTATTGCTATAGACACAACTTTTTCACAAAATTAGCATTCTAACCCACTTAACGAGTCTCATGGTTAACTCTGATATCTTTTTTGCAAATTTAATCCTAAAATTGTGTTTAAAGTTCAAATTTGATCACTATAGTTTGTACAAAGTTGCACCACATGGTTTTTTGACTTTATTTTTTGTTTTCTATATACTTTATTTATTTTTATTTTTTTATACATATACTTTTATATTTTCATATATATATATATATATATATATATATATATATATATATATAGGGTCTGGTTCCGGTGATGACTCTTTTTCGGTGAAAACTCGTGAGTACACCTTAAAAAAAATTAAAAAGACAAATAATAAAATCGAGCATAGTACTACTACCTCTGTCCCAATTTAATTTCCTATATTTGACTTTTGAAGTCTTTATTCTTCAACTTTGACCTTAAATATTTTTGTTTTTGATAGATAAAACTTGATGCAAAATATATCAATGGATTGTATTTTAAATGTATTTTCATTGTTATAAGTTTTATCAAGTAATATATAACACAAATAAAAATATTTAAGTTCAAAGTTGAAGAAAAAAAACTTCAAAAGTCAAAAGTGGATAATTAATTTGGAACGGGGGAAATATATATTGGAGAGAAAAAAAAATTATGGATCATTAAAATTAAATCATGGATCATAAAAAATGAATCATGAACCATAAAAATGATCGATTATTCAATTTTAATGATCCATAATTTTTTTTCAATTTTTTTAAGGTGTCCTCATGATTCCTCGTCGAAAAAAGAGTCATCACATGATCTTGATTATATATATATATATATATATATATATATATATATATATATATATATATATATATATATATATATATAGAGAGAGAGAGAGAGAGAGAGAGACACATACTTTATTTATTTTTGTTTTTTAACTTTATTTTTTAACAATTTGATTGTTTTTACCTTTTTTACCTTTTATTTTCTATTTTCTCAATTTTAGTTATTTATGGGTTTTCTAATATTTTTATTTACTTTGGATTAAGTAAATGAACTTGAATTCAATTTAAAATATTATAATTTATATTTTAGAAACCGACTATTATTATTTCTTTTATTCTTTCCTTTAGTCTATTATAAAATTGAAAAAACATTATCTTGAATTTAAACTGTTGATACCATATATAAGAATACAATTTAATTTTCAAGTTATATCACACATTGAAACATTAATTCTCGATAAACAAACTGTTTGTTTTTTTTATTTTTATTTTTTCATAACATAAATATAATAACACTAAAAAACAAAAAATAAAAAGAAATAAGTTGGACCGAAATTACAAATATAAATATAACTTTTTTATTTACCTGAATAAAAATAAAAAATTACAAAAACTATAAATTACCAAAATTTTAATATACTCTAATATACTAACACATTTTACATTTTTTGAAAAAAGGTCAAGAAAAAGTTTAAAATACGGAAAAAAATGAAAACAAATACGAAAAAAAATAAAAAAAAATTAAAATATAATACGAAAACAAATATGAAAAAAAAAACTAAAAAAATACAAAAACTATAAAATATATGAATAAATTAGAGTAAATAAAAAACGAAAATAAATAAAGTATGTGTGTGTGTGTGTGTATATATATATATATATATATATATATATATATATATATATATAACGAAAATAAATTTAAAAAGCAAAATTAAATAAAGTATATAAATAACAAAAAATGAAGTTAAAAAACCATGTAGTGTAGTTTTTTGCAAACTATAAGAACCAAAATTGAACTTTAAACTCAATTTTAGGACTGATTTTGCAATAATAATAATAATAATAATAATAATAATAATAATAATAATAACAACTAGAAAAGTTACCCCCGCTACGCGGGGGCCAGAAGCTTTCAATATTGTTTCTGAATCGATAAATATAACAGACGTAGAAAGTGCAAAGATGAAAAGTCTGGAGTTTACCTTGGAGCATTTTTTTCATGTTTTTTTGACAAAATGTAAAAGTTTTGACTGCACGGATCAGAAGTTTCAAAACGGTTAAAGAATTAAAGGGGTAGGAATTAGCAAATTTTTAGAAAATGGATCAAAGTTGTCAAACTGTTAAAGTTTTGTGCCCAAACTTTAAATATTAAAAGGTTTCTAAAAAGTGTAAAAATATTGATTGCAATGACCAAAAATGTCAAAATAGGTAAAGAATGAGGAGCAAAGTGCAGGGACCATTTCTGCCAAAAAATGCTAACTTTACTATTCCTAAGCTTCATATATATATATATATATATATATATATATATATATATATATATATATATATATATATATATATATATATATATATATATATATATATATATATATATATATATATATATATATATAAAATAAGATAGTTAACCATGAAACTTGTTAAGTAGATTAAAGTGATAATTCTACCAGAAAATTATTACCATAAAAATAATAATAATAATAATAAAGATTAAGGTTTTTTCCACTTGTGCATTAATTTTAAGTTAGATATTTTTTTTTTTTTTAAGTTAGATGGATTTGTGTGTTGACTTTATTTATTTGTACTATTCTCTGTATTATCTCTTGTATGGACCGATAGCCCAATGTCTTGTATGTGTCCGGCCCATGTTTCTTATGTATTACATACGTAATGAGAATTGGAATGAATATGAGAAAATAATTGCTAATAATAAATTAATAATTATATATACGATAGTTGCAAAAATAAATCTGGTATAACTAAAAACAAATTATATATACGATAGTTGCAAAAATAAATATCGTATAATTAAAAACTAATATCAGTATATCACGTTAGTGTGAAATTGTCTTATTCTAAAGTAGAATGTAATTACTAATAACTTATTAATTGTTCACAAAAGAATATTTCTTTTGTCCTTGAAACGTACATATCTTGATCGAGTTCCGTTAAATTCTGGTGTTGTTTTTTTCTACTTTTATCTCTTTGTGTATGATTCTAGTTTTACTGGTATGTGCTTATTTACACGACTATTTTCTTAGTCAAAGTCAAGCTATTATGTTTGATTTATGGTCCATGTTTTTTTTTTGTCCGATCAAATGTCATTTTCTTTTGGGATTACATACGCTATGGTTCACAATCATTTTGGTGAGTGGTTGCAGCTAACTTTAAAATATATGTAATCATGGATGCCGTTCAAAAAAAATGTAATTATGGATCAAATTGTTAGCACCAATTTAAAAAGGCATGCTCTTGAAAGATTTACAATAAACTTCGATAAACTCCAAAATATGCATTTTTTTGTGTTAACTAATTTAAATTTATGTAAGGATGATTTCAATAAAAATTTTATTCAAATTATCTTAATTTTATGTTTTAATTTAACTATCTTATTTGGTTTTGAAAATAAATTAGCTTTATATTTATTAAAAGTAATATATATATATATATATATATATATATATATATATATATATAGAGAGAGAGAGAGAGAGAGAGAGAGAAAGTTTAATTGAGAAAAGTTAAGAATAAGGAAATGAATTTGGCCACTCATTTCGAATTCGCCGCTTAAGCGCTCCAGCGTATCGGGTCGACGAAACATATCATATTCATATATGGATATGTATACTCATATATGAATATAGATGAATAACAATATTCATATATGAATAACTTTATAGGAAATGATTATTATATACGAATATGGCAGCGATGATTGGTATTGGTGGAGATGGTTGTGGTTGGTGGTGGAGGTGGCGATGGTGGTTGGTGGTGGTGGTCGTGGTGGTGGTGGAGGGGATGTAGTAGATTCATATATGAATACACTTAGACTTATATTCATATATGAATATTACTAATCCTCCGTCGCACCGGTACAAATACAACGTGCTTGAGGAATTTAACTTAACACTTAAGGGCACATGCAGCCTAAAGGATATATGTCATAACACTTTAAATGTAACATACAATGAACAACAAAACTAATGTGAACCCTAATAATACCCAAGTATAATTGAAATACCATAATTTGAGTTACATACCTTTGATTTGTTATAGTAAACAAATCACTTCAATCTCTTATAGTTACACGTGGAAAGCTTAGCACTAAAAAGATGATGTCTCTAATGGATAACACCCAAACCCTAGAACAATAAGACAAGAGAGGAGAAAGGAGGAGAGCAAAAGAAATTTGGATTTATCTTGGTTAAAGGAAGACACGAAAATAGGTGACCCAAGGGTCCTATTTATAGCTGTCAGGAAACCCTAGAAACCCTAAATTTGAACATATAATAATATATTTCAAATCCGACAATTGTCTAGTTCCCTGAGTATCATTTGGAGGCATCTAGAAACCCTAATAGGTCCATCAACCATCCATATGATAGAGGTCTTTAGAACCTCTCATTTGTTCAACTATTGAACAATTACACCTTAGTCCGTGCACCTTTAATTAATTTTAATTAATTCCAAATTATTTATAGATTAATTCTGATTAATAACTAGTCAATGCTAATTGATTTCATATTAATTTATTAATCATATAAGTTAACTAATCAATTATTTTGACAATTGATCTTACATTAATGTATTAATCACATAATAAATTAACAAATCAACTTCCTATTTCCAATTATTATATTAATCATATAATAAACTAATAAATTTATTGTCTTTCTACAAATGTTATTATAATCAAGTTCTAGTTATGAGGGCAATCCCAAAAAGACTTTGCTTTTGATTACAAGAATATACCAATTTAGTTATGAGCTTAGACACCTTAATCCAACAGTCTCCCACTTGGATAAGTCTATAACTACAATTGCAAGTATAACCTTGAACCAGACAGCAAATTGTGCTTTGCAAAGCCACTGTTAAACTGTTATTCAAATCAAACGTTGGCCCTAAGATAAGTGATCAGTTATTCCTTCGTTCTACAAGATATCGTATGAACAGTGTCATGGATTAAACGATCGACCTCATGTTCATTTGTTTTGTTTCCCGATTTCCCGATTTGTGACCAAATTAAGACTACAAATCAAATACATCAATTTAGTCTGGATTAGGCGCAGTTCAATTAGATAAACTCAAATCACCAAGGGGCCCACTTGTATCATTTTTCCTGTTAAGGCAAAAGGAACAAATAAAGTTTGACTGCATAACCATAACCTTTACTTATCAAATTGTACATAACACTACGTTTTATAACATCAAGTGACTGATACGTTTACGTAATACCAATGCACAACTGGCTTTCAAATTACAAAATATGTATCTCCATTTGAAGAATAGAAGATATTATCGTCTTAGAATTACTCGTGATAAAATCCATGAAAAAACTCTAATCACAGGTTTATCCAATACTTAAATCTATATTTCCAAGTACTCATGAATATTGTAGCAATTTGTATGCAATGTAGAATCTTTGCACACAATCTACAATTGATTCATGACAGTCTTAATTCACTACTTACTTCCAAAAGTATGAACAACTGTGGAATTTTGAATACTTTTTAAATTACTCATGGAAGTAAAACATGCAAAGTGAAACACAATGATAAATTAATTAACTATGGTATCATACCCATTGAATAAAAATAAAATCCCTATTATTTAATCACCATAACAATTACGAATTTTTTTATTGTATAATGTTTCGATTAATCAATTAACCACTTGAATCAGATAACATCAATCATGCCATGTTATAAACATGCATATTATGCCTCTCTATGGTCCTACCTTTGTGAAGAGATTGACTAGACATTTCTCCAATGATGCTTATTTCGCAGTTCTAAATTCTTATCACTGTCTAAGATGTAGTGGAATTCCAACTTTACATGCATTGACCTCTTGTGATGTCAATGTTCTAAAGTCACAGAGACTGAGCCTTCAATTTACAAAATTATTTGTTGGAACTTGTTACTTGAACCAATTTCATGGTTATGAAGTTTCAAATTCAAGGTACATTCCTTGAACACTTCCCTTACATTAAATTTTCCAACTCACATGTAGATTCTACAAGCATCTCCCATTATGGAAACATTTTCATATTCCCATATGACCATTAATTCTGACTAAGAATCATCACAATCCAGAACGTGTCTCTATGATCCTTCGTCAATAATATCATACTTCCAACTGTCCACAAGCAATCAGTCTTCGATAAAACGTCAGAATATTTTTTACCGTTTTTTAACAACTTTAGTCACATAAAATTCTAATCATTTTCACATAATGCTAAAGGCATTGGAAAAATTAGAATGAATGAATATTATAGCATGTGTGATCAACCCTATATATGAATCATATGGGACTCGATTCATTATGTCCTTCATAAGGCTTTGATATATGTTTAATTCCTTGCTATAATCTCTCTCTCTCTCACTCTTTATATATATATATATATATATATATATATATATATATATATATAGAATCTCATATGTTGAAACATTTCACCATAGTATTCATATATTCCTTTGACTTAATTCCATTAAACTATCAGATCTAAACCTTTAGATTTGAATCCATGTCTAAGTGCCCTCTCCTTTAAGTCCACTATAGCGAAACATTTTTCCGAACTTCGAAATTTCAACATGATATTCATATATGCCTTTGACTAAGTTCCATTAAACTATCTGATCTAAACCTTTAGATTTGAATCCAAGTCTAAGTGCTTTCTCCTTTAAGTCTACTATAGCGAAACATTTTTCCGAACTTTGAAATTTGCAAAAACAGACATTCTTTCATATGATCAGTATTGTCAACATGCAATACTAGCATAATAATTATGCTCCCACTAGCTTTGAAATGTGCCCAAAAATCAAGTGGACTTCTAGAAATCAATACCCTTTGACTTTCTTGCAAAAGTGCGTATTTCTGTTACGTGATGCTTTGTTAACTCTCTAATTAGGCTTTTTAAGCTTATACACCTTAGTTGAATAGTGTATGTGTGTGTGTTTAAACCTTTTCAAGACTTAATAGATATATCTCTTGAACGTTCAAACAATTCTTTTCCATTTCTCAAAATTCAAACTACAAAGAAGGACGTCGTAATCATATTATGAATTTGAGAATGCAACCAACACAACCGATATCTATATTGATATTTATCATATCTTTAAAATCTATCCGCGAAAGTATTTCCTCATAACAATATTCATGAATTAGAGCAAAACATTTTACACTTAGATTTCAAGGTGCATACGTTACTATCCATGTGAATCTATCATTTCCAACCTACAGTCACAAGATAAGGTTTAGGACAAACCAAAATCAAATTTACTTTTCATTCATGGACCGAACTATGTTATTTTTAATTTCTTACCTTCTGGCAGCTCAAGAGCCTACCAGTGCTTCCATTTTGTTGGTAGCTCACCCATATTAATCAATATACTTTAACTGACCAACATGCTTTGCTTTTGTAGCTCAATGAAGAACATAGAACACAAAACCATTGCCAACTTAACTGGAAGTGCACAGAAATAAGAATATGTCAATTAAACATAACAAGTTGTCACTCTCAGGTTGCGTGATAGTGATAACAAAAAGTATCATTGTCAGTTGACTATTGCAACTCTCAATATCAACATAACTCCTACTGACTTCTTGACATATTAGTTTTTTTCTATCGAGGAACATTCCTTGATGAGTTAAAACTAATATTCAAATGTTTGTGTGGACTCCCAACAAGAAAACACTTCATAGAATTGATCTTAATTTATCTTTTGTTTCTTGATCAACGAAAAACATCACAACTGCAATTCTAAATGTGTTAGAGTAAGAAAAGCATTCCTTACTCCACGTAATACAAGGTGTTATCAACCTTCTTAGTTTGAAATGAGTTTCAAGATACGATTTATAATTACTAGAGCATAGCTCTAAAACTTGATTGGAACAAAGTATGAATCGTCTAAGATCGAACAATTTCCAACAATATTTGATTCCTCTTCTTAGTCATATAATTGCACTAAGATGTTCTTAAAGGATTAATTGTGATACAATTCCACAATTACCAAGATGATCATAAATATGATACTAAAGTACTCTCCTATCTTTTCAGATTGGAGAATCTTTTCTCTTTCTGCCTAATGGATTCTTCTATTCATTTGGCTACTATTTGAACCCTTTCAAAAGTACTTAATCCTATAAACAAAATCATATTTACTGAAGTATCAGTAAATCATTACGAATAGAGTTATTGTCTCTTGTGGTGGATCTGAAAAGTCCATATCAACATGTACTAAATTCATTAGTTCTTCACTTGCATCTATAACATCCCAAAAATCACAACAAATATTAACTTTTTAAAATCACCCAAAACCATAATGTTTACAAGACTATTGTTTCAAAGTGTATTTCACTAATCAAAGTATCCCAAAATCCAAATAACATAAAACTAAAGGATGTGCACGATCACGCCTTCGCCTTGCCACGGTCATCTGAAGTACCTGAAACAGTAAACCGAAATTGTAAGCCAAAGCTTAGTGAGTTCCCCTAAAGTACCAACATGCATAACATATAACAACATATATTGGGTCCATAACTAACATATTGTATTACCCCTGAGCCCAAGGTATGAGTCTGGCTTGCCTTTCAGACCCATAGCTCATATTTGGCCTGCTCTCGGGCCCACAACATAAGTCTGGCTTGCCCTTCAGTCCCACAGCTCATGCCTGGCTTGCTCCCAGGTTTGTTGGCTACAATACAAATCAGTACTAGCTCAACCCAACCATACTATGTTGACATATACATAACATATAACATATAATAGCAAACAGATAATCATGAAGATCTTAACAAATCACTACATCATAACCAGGATACATAATCTACCGAGTCGGCATTGGTACCTTTGACCCAAAAGTACAGTGAGGAAAAATCACCACAATCAGAAGATAGTAAATCTCACACTCAAGTATGTTGCACAACAGCTCCTCACGCTAAACACAATCAATACCAACCCTAGTTAATTTCTAAGGTTAAGCTCATAATCAAGAGGCCCAATAATGGCCCAATTCCAAACTAGGCCCACTAATGGCCCAACTTATCTAGAGAACCCTAAAGCCTAAATTTTCCAAAATTGCCTCAAGTCAACTATCCAAGCTCCAACAGCTGACCCTCACGTCGTGACCATCATGTGGTCACGTCGTGAGCATTAACTTGACATGGGCCCAACTTAACGAGTCAACTCAGCCAATCAACTCATCCGACCAATTAACTTAAGAGCAAACAACATTGCTCCCAGCTCCAAATCATGTGTCGGATATCGAACCTCATGCGGCTTCAGCTGTCAAGAAGAATAAGCAATGACTCTCCCATGATGTATAAGCACTGCTCCTAACCTGGTGATGGATGCATCACAAAATAATACAAAATCCTCAACACCCTCATGGAGGGTCAACATCAGTGCCTCACACAACTTCTGTCTTAGAGTCTCAAATGCAGCATGCCTCTCTGGCCCACAATGAAATTCCACACCCTTCCTTGTAAACGAGTGAGGGGTACCGTAATCTTGGAGAAATCCTGAATAAATCTCTAATAGTACCCTGCCAAGCCCAAGAAACTCCTGATTTCCAAAGGAGAATTCGGAAGCTCCCACTGCATCACGGCCTTGATCACGGCCGAATTGACCAAAATCCCATGTTGGTTAACGAAATGCCCCAAGAACTGGACCTCTCGTAACCAAAACTCACACTTCGTGAACTTGGCATACAACTGTTCTCGCCTCGAAACCCCAAGAAGCTCTCGAAGGTGATCCTCATTCTGCTCCTTGTTCTTGGAATATACCAAGATATCATCAATGAAAACAATAACGGAGCGATCGAGCATTGGCCTGCACACCCGACTCATTAAATCAATAAATGCCACAGGCGCATTAGTGAGCCCAAACGGCATCACCACGAACTTGTAATGGCCATAACAAGTTCGAAACGTAGTCTTCTCCAAGTCCTCCTCTCTAACCCTCACATTATGATATTCTGACCTGAAATCGATCTTGGAGAACCAAGATGCACCCTGTAACTAATCAAAGAGGTCATCAATCTGCGGAAGGGGATAACGGTTCTTCACCATCAACTTGTTCAACTCCCGATAATAAATGCACATCCGATGCGAACCATCCTTCTTCTTGACGAACAATATCGGTGCTCCCCACAGAGAACTGCTCGAGCTGATGAATTTCTTGCCCAACAGCTCCTGAAGCTGAGAGGACAATCGAAGCCGCACCTAGAACTAAATCAATCCGGAACTCAACCTACCTCTCGGGAGGCTGATAGATGCCATTTTATGCATCTTTTAGGGTAGTTTTTATTATCATTTAGCATCATATTTTGTACATTTGCATGTCATTTGTTTAAATAATGTTAAACTCATGTATTTTATCAGAAATCCCATATGGATAGCATTTTTTGTGTCAATTTGAGATAGTTCGAGTGGAGCAGTACTTTGGGAGAAGCTCGATGTGTATTTGGAGCCTAAACGGAGTTGGAACTGAAGAAGGATGTTGAGGAATTCTTGGAAGATGTTTTGGACAAGAAACATTTGATCGAATTGATCATACGAAGATAGATTGCTACAATCTGAAGCCTAAAGGATGTTGTTGGTGGCTTTGACCCCCTCTCAGTATTTTAACCATATATCATGACTCGTAACAAGTATTGATGATATTAAAAAATTTATGAAAACCAGACAAAATTTCGGAAGATTTTCATGTTTCTGGAAAAAGCCAAGAATGCAATCCTATAAGTGATTGCATTTTTTCTACAGTCACATTTTTGCCACAAAGTTTCACATGGTCAAAATAAGTCATTTGGAAGTCATCTGACGAAAGAAAAACCAAAATATGCGATCGCATTTTTCACTTCTGCGATCGCAATTTTGTCCCGAAGTCCCGAAAACGTTGAAAATAGCATACTGCATCATTTAGGGGCAAATCTGGAAAAAATCAGAAATATGCGATCGTATTTTCAGAATATGCGATAGCATTTTTCGGTTTTTTTCTCCGGAATTTTCCGTCTCGCATTTAAATACGGACCTCATTATGAGATCTGGGGGTTAGACGATTCCAGACGGCATAATACCCTTCTGAAGACGATTTTTGATACGTTTCAGCGCTTTTTGAAGATGTGAACGCTCTGAATCATCTCATTCATTTAGTTTATGTGATTGATCAGTTCGTTTTTCTTTTTACTATTTTTAGTTCAGTTTTAGCCACATTAGTTTTCAGATCTGATTTTCTTTTTGTGTTTCTATCTAGAATTTTCATTTTTGAGCTTAATGAATGTTTATTTTTAATTCTTGTTAGTCTGATCACCTAGCTAGGGTTTTTATCATTCCAGTTGATCTGTTAATATAATCCGTAATTTTTCTTGTCAACTGGTAAATGTAACAAGTATCAGATTGGTTCCGTTTTTGGGATTTAACTCTGATATAAACTGTAAAAATCATATCTTTATGCTTCCAAGCTTGTAAGAAGTATTGGGTATTGCTGGGAATTTTACACAGATCATAAAGCTGCTTTTCTGATTTAATTAAGATCTTATTTAATTGAACAATAAAAAGTTAGGGTTAATTTGTAACGCCCTGTTCCGAATCGTTTCCCATCTTGGGGTGGTGATCAAAGATCGAGTATTAGCAAACTTAGTACCTTTGGGGAATTGAGATATGGACTCATTTGGAGGTAGATGATGTAATTTAGATGATTTGGGTGTTCGGTTTGTGTTTTGGAGTCAAGGGGTATTTTTGTAGTATGTCAACTTGATATTTTATGGAAATTAGATTTTTGTTTGGGAAATTGTAAGGCAAGTATGAGTTGATTAAATCATAGAGCTTCTTGTTAGCTTTTCATGGATATAAGGATCGTCGAAATTAGATTTATAATGAGGAAGTTATTACCTTCGGAGTATGTTAGAGTTTAAGGGAAATCCTAGTACGTGGGGCGTACCTTGGGAGAGGTTCAAGAAGTTGTTGGTTTGGTGCCCACAACATGGGATCAGTGACTACCAACTCTACAATTATTTATATGAAGGTCAGAAACCCATGGAGTGATGTATGATAAATGCTTCCAGTGGAGAGTCCTTAGGTGACATGACACCAACTGAAATTTGGGAGTTGATCAAAAAGCTGGCAATAGAGTCGAAACATTTCGGAAACGAAGGAGGGTGGTATCCAGATCAGCCAAGAGGTGTCAAGGAAGTCATTAACGCTCATCTGGAGTCTCGGATTTCTGAAATAACAAAAGTTGTTCTACTCCTGACAAAAGAAAAGGTTGATGTGAAAAAAACAATGTGGTATCTGCCAGAAGACTAAACATCCCACTGACATGTGTCCAATTTTGCAAGAGGATGTTGCTCTAGTAAAAGTTGTTGGAGGATACCAGCAACAAAAGATTTATAATCAGCTTCCTAATTTTTATTAGCACAATAATTTTCAGCCAAGACATCAATTTCAACATCCTCCGGGTTTTCAGCAACAACCAAAATACCAATCCAATTTTTAGAATCATCAACAACAAAATTTTCAGAGTCCGAATTTTCAGAACTAAAATTCAAATCAATAACCTAGTATTTCTAGTATGGCCTTAGAAGATATTGTAAAGAGTCTTGCCACAAGCACCCAAGCATTTCATAATGAAACCAGAGCTAGTATTAAGAATCTGGAACAATATGTGTCTCAACTTGCCACTTTTGTGGGTCGTCTGAAATCTCAAGGAAAGTTACCAGAACACACTGAAAACAATCCAAAGCACAATGTGAATGCTATTTCCTTGAGAAGTAGGAAAATTTATGGAGTCCCAAGCATATATGAACCATAAGAAGTTGATGAAGAATATGAAAAAGTTCTGGTTGAAGAACAAGATGAAAAGGAACCAGAAAAAGTTGATGAAGAGTATGAAGAGGTGTTGGTTGAAGAAGATAAAAGAAAAGACACTCCAAAACCAGCTATGAAGAATCTGAAGGAGTGCAAATCCCTACATCCAATTCCATCAAGACTGAGAAATACGAAGCGTGAAAGAGAGGATGAAGATATCATGAAAAATTTTCGTAAGTTTGAGGTAAATCTTCCATTTTTAGATGTTATCCAACACATCCCTAGATATGCCAAGTTTCTGAAAGATTTATGGAATTCAAAGAAAAAATATCAAATTTAATGAAACTATCAAAGGTGGCGAAAATATTTCTGCTGTTTTGCAAAAGGGTTTACCTCCAAAATGCAAGGATTCGAGGATTTTATCAGTTCCTAGTAAGTTAGGGATCCTTAATTTTTCAAATGTCATGCTTGACTTAGGAGCTTCAATCAATGTCCTTCCCTTTTCTGTTTTTGAAAAATTAAAAAATGATAACTTTACAAAAGACATGGACAATTATCCAGTTGGCTGACCACTCGACAATACACCCAAAAGGTGTACTGGATGATGTTCTTGTCCAAGTGAATAATCTAATATTTCCCGCTGGTTTTTATATTTTGGACATGGGTGATTTAGACATATCAGATAAAAACTCAATTATTTTGGGAAAACCTTTTCTGAAAACTGCTAAAATAAAAATTGAAGTTTTTGCTGGTACACTTTCTACGGAATTTGATAGGGATGTGGTCAATTTTAAATTGAATGATTATGATACTTCTGATAATATTTATGTTAATTATCTGAGTACCAACAGTTCTTTATCTGAGGGTTGTTATGAGTTTTCTAATGTCTCTGTGTAAGAAAATTTTGTATACTCGAATTTATCAGACATATCAATTGAGTTGAACAGAAATAAGCTTGGGGAGGAAGAAAATAAGATTTTGGGAAAAATGATTAAAGAAAAAGTGGTGATTTCTTATACGAATCTGAAAAGAAAAAAATCTGAAGAATTCAGAAAGAAGATTTCTGGAAAGAAAAAGACGATCATAAAGCGAAAGAAATCTGAAAATAATTAGCAGAAAAACTTATCTGAAGAAAATATGAAGTCTTTCCAGTTTGTCGTGCAAGTTCTAGATCCACCAATGTTGCCATACCTGAAGGGATCTGGAGTGACAAGAAAGAGAGTTAAGCTTCAGAGAAGTCCCAACCACACCAATTAAAAAATCTGGTTAGGCAAAGTCGAGCCAACGACTTTAAAAATGGACAGCTTTCCGGGAGGCAACCTGAGGAGTAGTTTTTAGTTTTTTTTATGCTTTCAATAAAGAGATGGTCATAGTTCCAAGCAAGCTTGGGGAAATCAGAGGATTGACAGAATTGCTGAAATTCAGATTTTTCGTCAACATTCATCGTCAAAATCAGAATTTCCTGCAAACTTATCAGGTACATTCATTCCTAGATGCACCTTTTTGTTTTTATATGCTTTATTAATTTGTTCATTCCTCTCTAAGAATTGAGGACAATGCATCATTAAGCTTTGGGGGGGGGGGGGGGGGGGGAGGTGTTAGTGTGAAAATCTGTATTTTTTTCGTTAAAAATTTTAAATTTTCAAATTTTAGGCTAAGTTTTTCAAAATTTATTTTTCTTTTAGCATTTTATTTTCTTTTTTCATTTGCAAATAAGAATCTAAAAAATAAAAAAAAATAAAAAAAGTTATTTTGCTTTTTATTTTTTCTGCATTCATAAAATATAGAAAAAACCACAAAAATTTCTAGTTATTTTAATTATTTTATTTTCTGCTTATAAAATATTCAAAAAAAAAATCAAAAAATTTAAAATTTTTTAAATGAGATGAAGATATTATCTACATCCGACAGTTTTGTTAAGATGAACTGTGATAGTAACCGAAAATAACAGTCTCATTACAATCAATTTTAAGAATTATCTTTTCAAATGAAAAGTGTTTTAAATGTTTTTGAAATATAAACCAACATATGAGTCAAATAATTTTTACAATAGAAGTGTGGGATGGAAAAACAAATAGTGTTTTAGAAAAATTTTCCTTAGATGCTTTAAAAAGAACCTTGATTGGATAACCATTTTCTTTCCTTGGTGTATTGAACCCTATAGTTTCTGCGCCTTGTGAGGTTAGGAAGGAACTCTTGTTATACCCACAATTTATTATCATTTTTGAAGAATTGAAGATATGGTGGGCCTTAAAGTAAAATCCCTACCCAGTCAATATATATGTTAGAAATGGTACATCAAAAAACTTGAAGAAATCTAAAATTCCAAGTCAAATCCAAGTCAAGTTCAAGTCGAAATCAAGAAGCAATACAGTTAAAAATGAAGAGCTTATCAAGACAAAAAAAAGATGTGTAGTATAATGAGATACAACCCTCGATAGTGGAATCATAGGGGTAAGCTTGGATTTTCTGTCTATAACGGAGCTTACCGCGCTTACTGGACGAGTTCGGGAAAAAATGAGGGGTCGGTCAAACTAAGTTTTTATTAAGGAATTTTTGTGAAATTATTTTTAAAAATACATTGTTTTCATAAATTTAATTCGGTGTAAAAATGATTTTCTCAATCTTGGTTTGATATATTAAATATGAATTCTGAATTTGCAATAATGGTATTGAGAGTATTGTCTAGGTAATGATTTCATTGGCGCTTTCTCGTTGTGAAATATGATCATGTGAAGAAAAAAAGAGTGAAGTAATTTTAAGTTTTTAAGTTTCCTTTTATTTATTTCTGTTTTTATTCTAAATTATTTTTATGGTCATCTACATCTTTTCATTTGTTTATAATGTATAATCATTTTTCTTACTTATGGGCAAGTAAGGTTCAAGCGTGGGGAGATTTGATAGATGTCATTTTATGCATCTTTCAGGGTATTTTTATTATTATTTAGCATCAGATTTTATACATTTGTGTCACAACTAGAAATTTTTGTGCCTTGTAACTACAACACTTAAGCCAAATTATGAATCAAAGACATGAGAGCATGAACCGTATTTGGGTCCCTAAACTCGGAGGATTTAGGGAGGTAGTCATGAATGAAGCCCACAAGACGCAATACTCCATCCATCCTGGTTCGGACAAGATGTATTTGGATATTAAACAACATTATTGGTGGCCTAACATGAAGGCAGAAATTGCCACATATTTTAGTAAATGTCTTACTTGTGCCAAAGTAAAGGTGGAGTACCAGAAGCCCTCGGGGTTATTACAGCAACCGGTGATCCCCGAGTGGAAA
Source organism: Lactuca serriola (assembly GCF_051521515.1). Lineage (NCBI taxonomy): Eukaryota > Viridiplantae > Streptophyta > Magnoliopsida > Asterales > Asteraceae > Lactuca > Lactuca serriola. Next base: position 126,487,676 of record NC_136413.1, on the reverse strand, counting down.
TGGGAAGGGATTTCTATGGATTTTGTGACCAAGCTACCCAAGACATCAGATGGATTAGACACCATATGGGTAATAGTTGACCGACTGACGAAATCCGCTCATTTCCTGCCAATAAAAGAATCCTACAAGATGGAGAGACTGACACGATTATACATTCAAGAAATCGTGAGACTTCATGGAGTACCAGTGTCTATTATCTCGGATAGAGACAGTAGATTCACTTCACGTTTTTGGCAATCACTTCAGAAAGCACTTGGAACCCATCTCGACATGAGTACAGCTTATCACCCACAAACGGACGGTCAAAGCGAACGAACCATTCAGACGCTCGAAGACATGCTTCGCGCATGTGTAATAGACTTTGGGAAGTATTGGGACACCCACTTACCATTAGTTGAATTCTCGTATAACAGCAGTTACCATTCGAGCATCAAAGTTGCTCCTTTCGAAGCACTATATGGACGTAAGTGTAGATCACCGTTGTGTTGGGCTGAGGTGGGCGACACCCAGCTAGCAAAGAAACTGGCATCGGACAAGGCGTTAACGGGACCGTAGATAATTCGTGAAACCACAAAAAAGATAGTTCAAATCAGAGCTCGATTACAAGCATCGCGCGACCGACAAAAGAGCTACGCTGATAAACGGCGAAAGCCCTTAGAGTTTCAGGTCGGGGATCGAGTGCTGTTAAAAGTTTCACCTTGGAAAGGGGTCATTCATTTTGGAAAACAGGGAAAACTGAACCCACGATACATTGGACCCTTCGAGATCGTTGCCCGAATAGGTCCAGTGGCGTACAAACTGCAGCTACCCGCAGAGCTAAACAGTGTACACCCCGTGTTCCATGTCTCCAATCTAAAGATGTGCCTATCAGATGAAACACTCGTCATTCCCCTTGACGAGATTGAAATCAACGAGAATCTCCTGTTCGTTGAAGAACCGGTTGAAATCATGGACGGGAGGTGAAGCATACTAAGCAAAGTCGCATCCCGACCGTGAAAGTACGGTGGAACGCGAAGCGTGGTCCAGAATTCACGTGGGAACGCGAAGACCAAATGAAGCAAAAGTACCCTCATCTATTCTAGCATTCTCAAATCTAGCTTTTAAAAGAATTTCGGGACGAAATTCCCTCTAACGGGGGGATGATGTCACAACTAGAAATTTTTGTGACTTGTAACTACAACACTTAAGCCAAATTATGAATCAAAGACATGAGAGCATGTACGATGCATACTCTATAACAATAGAATTTCAATCAAACACCTCATACAAGCATTTCAAGTAGTCAATAAGTAATTGGAAACCCTAGAAGTTCTTGTTTAAGTCCATTCTGGACTAGGACTTCCTTATTGGGCCCAATGGACCAATAAGCTTCCAATTTGACCATATTGGGCTTAGAACTCTTAAATGGGCTCTAATTGGACCCACTTCCATTTATTTCAATATTTTGGGCCATATTGGGCCTAGAATGAAATAAATTAATTAAGTGAACTATATTGGGCCATAATTAACCCAATTTAGCCCCAATAGGTCATAAAAATCCCATTTATATTTATTAGGACCAAAAATCACTCAACATAACTATGATATGGGGCTTAAGCCTTTAAGGCCCAAAAACTCTCTCTTCTCTCTCCATTCTCAGCCCAAGCCCAAAGGAAGGAAGAGTTGACTTTGTGTGTGCCACCTCACAATTATTCAAGGGATTTCCATGCAAGAGGACCCATACATCCATGCATTTCCCATACTTCCATGCAAGCCCTCTCTTCTTCTCCCTCTCTCTCTTGCTCTCGGCCGAATCCAAGCACACACACACACACATTTCACTCTCAATTCTCTTAAGAAACTCTCTCATATCTCCTCCATATTTTCGAGATCTAAGAAGTGTTCAAGGGGATTCTTACATAAAAATCATCATCTAAGGTAAGATGTTGCTTAGATCCATAAGCTAGTTATTTCATTCCATTCAAGAATCACCTCTTAATCCATTCAAACTTATGATTTAGCACCTTAGAAGCATCTAAGTTCGAGATCTTCCAAGGAAGGTTGCTAAGGCCGAATTTTCTTCTCATTTTCCTTACATAACCTAAACCACACCCAAGGTGAGCTTAATACGCCCTCTTTTTCGGTTTATATAAGTTTTGTGGGGGAGAATACAAGCAAATGTGTAGATCTATGAGTAAATGCATGCCTTGTGTGATTTTTAAGCTTATATGTATGATCTTATGTGATTTATGATGAATATGTTAGCCAAAAGAACCTAAAAACCGAGATCTACAATATGAGGAATGAAATAAACATAACATATACCATTTCACACTAATCAAGTCTAGAAAAATAGTTTAGTTGGTTACAATGAACATTCTTGGACTTAAAACCCATTTTTGGGCTCAAATTGTCAAAAATACAAAACTAAGGGGCCCAAAACGACAAATGATAATTTCTGAAGGTTGAAAAGAGTCCAAAAAGTTTCTAATATAAATTTTCTGAATATCAACACTTTTGAAGGGCTAAAAATGTAAATTTTGAACATAATGGGCTAAAATGGGCTTTTCGGCCCAATAAAGCCCCAATTTGCGAGATTTTTGAAATTGAGGGGCTAAAATGCACATTTCTGTAAAACATGGGATTACAAGTATACTAAAACCATTTCAAAGGCCAAAAAATGCTTTTCAAATTCAAAAGGGACCAAAAATGCAAAAAATTTCCATTTTGGGCCAAAATTGTAAAAGTTGCGAAAATGGGGGTTTCAACCGAGAAAATTTCATTTTTGGAGTACTTAAGCTGTTTATCAAGTAAATTTGGGCTGAAAATGTCTTTTCAACAAGTTTTGATACTACAGTGTCAAGAAAAATGGTTTAAGGACTAAAATGGAAATTCTTTTATATAAAGGGTTAAAAGTGTAAATTTTATCCAAGAAGGGGCATAAAAAGGTAAACTCTAATTTTTAAAACAATAAATCCCTTAAGATAAAATACGAGTACCACGGCTACCGGCGAAACGTAATAAGAAATACACTTTCAACACCAATATCGTTACCAAACGAATTGATTCGGTCTCGAATCAATAACGAACCAAAAATCAATAAACAATCGTACTTCAATGAACACGAGAAATTTACGAGAAGTCAATATTCAATCTTTGGGCTTGAAAGTTTCAAATCGTTCTTGTTGGGCCTAGCTAGCCCAACGACATGATCTTTAGGCCCGAAGGGAACGCGCTTACATGTTATTGGGCCTTCTATGACCTAATTCCATGTAAAAGGACTTTCAATAGCTTTATTGTGATGTTGGGCCCCAAGGGTCCTTTGGTACTGCTAGCAAAGTCGAGAAGTCAAATGCGAGTCGGGCTAAGTGCCTTTCGCATTCACGATAGCCTTGAACGACTTATGGAAATAACGGGGGCTTCGTACCCTCCTTTCTCCTCGGTTGTGGGGCTATGAGAAGTTAGGGTGGTTGGATTAAGTGAGTAGTACGGACGACGCCTAAGGGATCGTTGTATTTGGTAGTTATAAACTAGTCATTTTCATTAATGCGTGATTATAACGACTCACAACCCATAATTAATCCAATGTCACCTGGAATTATCGAAAACAATCGTCGTATCGGTATAACAATAAATAAGACACGTAATTTGATGTATTAGGAAAACATCGGGTTTTCCTGGGGAGTTCAACACTTTTACCTCTGTGATGTATACAAAGTCTAACAATTATTCACGTTTACAAAAATCAACAAGCATACTTACGGATCTTCACACTTTTTCTTATATACAATACTCTTTTCAGAAAATATCGGATTTTCTGGGTTTTCAAACTTCACAAAAATCATTTTTGTTTCAAACATTACTTATGAACTCACCAACATTTCATATGTTGACGTTTTTCCAAAATACTTGTATTCTCAGGTAATAGGTAAATCGAAGAATATGTATCCAGTGATGTCATGATGTTTTGTTTAAATTAGTATCGAACGGTTTATGTTTTGGAAATGTAATGTTTAAAACAATGTACTGAATGTAAACAATATCAGTTGTAATATTTCAATGCATGGTGATGAATGATGTTATGATTCATGTATAATCATTGTGATGCTATTCAATTAAGTCACAATAGCCCTCGGACGTTTCCGCCGTCTGGTTCGGGGGTGTGACAGGTTGGTATCAGAGCTCTGTTTATAGTGAACTAGCATATCTAACCACACATTGATATGCAACTATAAACCAAAAGAGGGACTAACACAACTCTGAACAAAATAAGTAAAACATAACAATAAAACACCCTTGCTTGTATTAGGAACAAGAACCTAACACCGAACCAAACAAGATAATGCTAGTATCTCGGTTAATCCAGAACTGTTCTTAGTCGTATCAAGGAACGGATGTAGCTTGATCAACTACATTCCCTCCAAGGTATCACTATCACATGTCCTGAGGAGATCGTGATAGCTAGGGAACCTAAAAACATACCCCTTTATCACCAAAAAGAGAACATCCGTTTAGTCTGTACAATAGTTGGAGCGTCCTAGGAATAATGTTAGCGTATTTACACACTCTCGCAGACAGCATGGCTGGTTTCCATCACCCCGGAGATCCTTACTTCCCTAACCAGGGAAATAACGGATGGTTAGATGAAGAGCCTGAAGAAGAGCCTGAGGAAGACCCCGAGGAGGAATCTGACGGGGAACCGGAGGCAGGAGTCGAGGGCGAGCTTGCCGAACCAGAAGAAGAATCGGAGGAGGAAGAAGATGAAGGAGGCTTTGAAGAGGAACCCGACGACAGTGAAGGGGGTGATTCGGACGCGGAGTCCGAAGTCATCAACCCCCCTTACCCGATTAGGGTGCCCACTTACCTGGTGGGCCCCACTGGTCCTACACCCCCTGGGGTATTGATCTTTGGAGATGGAGCAGACAGCAGGGACAGCGACCCCCGTTCGACATGTCACGCGAGTTCTTTGACCTGAGGGACGGAGGACCGGCCGATCAAGCTCTTCTGGTCATGGTTAGACGGTTACGGAACACCGGCGACCTCGCTCAGAGCATCGCCGACCAGGTACGCCAGCTGTGGACTAGGGTCGAGCGTCCAGAGCAGGAGACACGGGACATTCATCGAGAGTTCCATATGAGGCAGGTGAGGTGGGAGTCTCGACTCCAGGACGCAGAACAACAGGTGGCTCGTCTTCAGGGAGCATCCACTACCTCAGCACCACCCCCAGGCACAGCTCATCGCGACTAGAGATAGACTTATCTTACTAGGTCATTAGGACCTATGCTATGTACCCCGACTCTATGTTTAAGTGACTACACTACTCATAGAGTCGTTATACTGTCGAACTAATATCACTTATGTATGCTCTTTCGAGCAAAAATTTTCATGTATCAAATGCAGATAATATTAGTGAACTTTTATGTGTTTTATTATGACATTATAATCTGCTATGTGTTGCGAGTCCATGATTGTATGCTAATTTGTAGAAGTACTTAAGTTCGTACCATGCACCTAGTCGGTAGGATCACAACCTCACAGAAACCACATACACTCAACATCTTTCCGTTTCATGACAGAAAGATGCCTCGCCGACCTACTCGCGGAAACCCTGGACCAACCCCACCCGAAGTTGACTCCACTGCATTCCAGGCAGCCGTATCTGCTGCGGTCACCGCAGCAATGGCACAAATTCACCAAGGGAACAACGGAGGAGGCAACGGACAAGGGGCCGGGAGTTCGAACAACATAATGAATCAAGGACCCACCAAAACATGTACCTACAAGGACTTCACAAACGCCAAACCACCTACCTTTAACGGCACTGGAGGAGTGATCACCCTGAAACGATGGATCGAAAAGGTGGAATCGGTGTTCAAGATATGCGATTGCCCTGAAGAGATGAAGGTGAAGTTTGTTGCATGCACTTTTGTTGACCAAGCGCTCACTTGGTGGAATGGACACGTGGAAGCCATGACACTCCCCGTAGCCAATTCCATGCCATGGACAGAAATGAAAGAAATGCTGATGGCCGAATACTACCCTCGTGGTGAAATTCAGAAAATCGAGCAAGAGCTGTGGAACCTCACTGTCCGGAATGTTGATATAGATGCCTACATATCAAGGTTTAGCGAACTATCTCTGTTATGTCCTGGCATGATCACCTCGGAAGGAAAGAAGATCGAGCGATTCATCTAGGGACTAACCTCTTCGATCCAAGGAAACGTGATAGCTGCAAATCCCAAAACTTTCGACAGCGCCAAGAGATTGGCCAAGAAGCTGTATGACCACAACAACAAGAAGGGTGAGAAGCCAGCGGAGGCTGAAGCCAAGAAGGAAGGTGATGGCAAGAAGGGGAAGAACAACAAGAGAAAGGGGCGTCAAGGCTCCGAGACTTCCAAGAAGCAGCAGACTGTGGCGGTTAATGCTGCCACCACACAAGTTCCGGCCACACCACATGCTCCAGCCGCAGCTGCTCCAAATGCTCCTAGACCTTATTCCGGTAATCTTCCCAAGTGCAACAAGTGTCGTTTCCATCACAATGGAGAATGCAAAGAGCTGCAGTGCACCAGTTGCAATCGGAAAGGGCACACGGCAAGGTATTGCATGACTTACCCTCCTCAGAATCAACAACAACAACAACCGCAACAACAACAACATCCACACCGGCGGCAACAATGCAAGACCTAGCCACACCTGCTATGGGTGTGGAAGGACTGGGCATTTCCGTCGAGATTGCCCTAACAACAACAATCCCGGAAATGGAGGAACAGGAAGGGTATTAACCATGGGTCAGGGGGAGGCGATTCAGGATCCCGCTGTTGTTACCGGTACGTTTCCCCTAAACCACACTTATGCATGCATCCTATTTGACACCGGAGCAGAGCGAAGCTTTGTGAGCAATAAGTTTAAACATTATTTAAAACAACAACCCCAGAAGCTCAATGAAACCTTTACGGTGGAAATGGCCAATGGGAAAACCGAATCCGCAGGGGAAATCTACATCGGATGTACCCTAACCCTGAACCAACACGCCTTTTGAATAGACTTAATGCCTGTTTCCATTAGGAGTTTCGATGTGATTATTGGCATGGACTGGTTAAGCCCCTACCATGCTGAAATTATGTGTCACGAAAAGGCCGTTCTCCTTTTCCTTCCCAATCACGAAACCCTAGTTATTTACGGAGACAAACCTAGCACGAGCCTTCATCTCATCTCGTGCGTCCAGGCATAGAAGCATCTACGAAAGAAAGATTTGATGTTCTTGGCTCACATAGTGGATAAAACCAAGGAGGAGGTTAACATTCAAGACATTCCAGTAGCACGTGAATTCCCAGACATATTTCCTGAAGATCTTCTTGGAGTACCCCCAGAGAGACAAGTTGAGTTCCGAATCGACCTCATTCCAGGAGCAACTCCTCTCGCTAAATCGCCCTACCGGCTAGCTCCTGCTGAAATGCAGGAATTGTCCAGCCAACTCAGCGAACTCATGGACAAAGGATTCATCCGACCCAGCTACTCACCATGGGGAGCTCCGGTCCTCTTTGTCAAAAAGAAGGACGGATCTTTTAGAATGTGCATCGATTACATGGAGTTAAATAAACTCACCGTCAAAAATCGCTATCCACTCCCACGAATCGACGATCTATTTGACCAGCTCCAAGGAGCTAGTTACTTCTCTAAGATAGATCTACGGTCCGGGTACCATCAACTCAAGGTCCGGGAAGAGGATATTCCTAAAACCGCTTTCCGAACTCGTTACGGACATTATGAATTTGTCATAATGCCCTTCGGTCTAACGAATGCCCCTGTCGCATTTATGGACCTGATGAACCGAATCTGTCGGCCATTCCTCGACAACTTTGTTATCGTCTTCATTGACGACATTCTAGTCTATTCCCGAAGCGAAGAAGAGCATGGCCAACAGTTCCGACGAATCCTAGAAACCCTGCGAACGGAGAAGCTATACGCAAAACTCTCCAAGTGTGAGTTCTGGCTCCGTAGCGTGAACTTCCTAGGTCATGTTGTTAGTCAAGAAGGAATTCATGTGGATCATTCCAAGGTCAATGTCGTCGAAGGATGGGCAGTCCCATCAACACCCACAGAAATTCGTCAATTCTTAGGCCTAGCAGGCTACTATAGGAGGTTCATTCAAAAATTCTCTAAGATCGCAAAGCCACTTACCTCGCTTACACAAAAGGGCGTACCATTCAAATGGACGGACAAACAAGAAGTTGCATTCCGCACCCTGAAGCAAATGCTCTGCAGTGCCCCGGTACTATCACTACCAGAGGGAACGGAAGATTTCGTGGTCTACTGTGACGCATCAAATCAGGGTTTAGGTTGCGTTCTCATGCAGCGTGGAAGAGTGATAGCTTACGCATCCCACCAACTAAAGACACACGAAGTGAATTATACAACCCATGATCTGGAATTGGGAGCGGTGGTCTTTGCTCTGAAAATTTTGAGGCATTACCTTTATGGTACGAAGTGCACCATCTTCACGGACCACAAAAGTCTCCAGCACATCTTGAATCAGAAAGAGCTGAACATGAGGCAATGAAGATGGGTTGAACTATTAAACGATTACGAGTGTGAAATCAAGTACCACCCGGGCAAGGCCAATGTGGTAGCTAATGCATTGAGCCAGAAGGAGTACTCTAATCATCACGCCAAAACTCTCTCAATAACCATCCAATCTCACCTAACCACTCAGATCGGGGTAGCCCAGTCAGAGGCCATGAAGACGGAAAACAGAGCAAGCGAAGCATTACGCGGAATGGAGAAGAATCTAGAGGTAAGAGAGGACGGAGTATACTATTTCATGAACCGTATTTGGGTCCCTAAACTCGGAGGATTTAGGGAGGTAGTCATGAATGAAGCCCACAAGACGCGATACTCCATCCATCCCGGTTCGGACAAGATGTATTTGGATATTAAACAACATTATTGGTGGCCAAACATGAAGGCAGAAATTGCCACCTATGTCAGTAAATGCCTTACTTGTGCCAAAGTAAAGGTGGAGTACCAGAAGCCCTCGGGGTTATTACAGCAACCGGTGATCCCCGAGTGGAAATCGAAAGGGATTTCTATGGATTTTGTGACCAAGCTACCCAAGACATCAGATGGATTAGACACCATATGGGTAATAGTTCACCGACTGACGAAATCCGCTCATTTCCTGCCAATAAAAGAATCCTACAAGATGGAGAGACTGACACGATTATACATTCAAGAAATCGTGAGACTTCATGGAGTACCAGTGTCTATTATCTCGGATAGAGACAGTAGATTCACTTCACGTTTTTGGCAATCACTTCAGAAAGCACTTGGAACCCATCTCGACATGAGTACAGCTTATCACCCACAAACGGACGGTCAAAGCGAACGAACCATTCAGACGCTCGAAGACATGCTTCGCGCATGTGTAATAGACTTTGGGAAGTATTGGGACACCCACTTACCATTAGTTGAATTCTCGTATAACAGCAGTTACCATTCGAGCATCAAAGTTGCTCCTTTCGAAGCACTATATGGACGTAAGTGTAGATCACCGTTGTGTTGGGCTGAGGTGGGCGACACCCAGCTAGCAAAGAAACTGGCATCGGACAAGGCGTTAACGGGACCGTAGATAATTCGTGAAACCACAAAAAAGATAGTTCAAATCAGAGCTCGATTACAAGCATCGCGCGACCGACAAAAGAGCTACGCTGATAAACGGCGAAAGCCCTTAGAGTTTCAGGTCGGGGATCGAGTGCTGTTAAAAGTTTCACCTTGGAAAGGGGTCATTCATTTTGGAAAACAGGGAAAACTGAACCCACGATACATTGGACCCTTCGAGATCGTTGCCCGAATAGGTCCAGTGGCGTACAAACTGCAGCTACCCGCAGAGCTAAACAGTGTACACCCCGTGTTCCATGTCTCCAATCTAAAGATGTGCCTATCAGATGAAACACTCGTCATTCCCCTTGACGAGATTGAAATCAACGAGAATCTCCTGTTCGTTGAAGAACCGGTTGAAATCATGGACGGGAGGTGAAGCATACTAAGCAAAGTCGCATCCCGACCGTGAAAGTACGGTGGAACGCGAAGCGTGGTCCAGAATTCACGTGGGAACGCGAAGACCAAATGAAGCAAAAGTACCCTCATCTATTCTAGCATTCTCAAATCTAGCTTTTAAAAGAATTTCGGGACGAAATTCCCTCTAACGGGGGGATGATGTCACAACTAGAAATTTTTGTGACTTGTAACTACAACACTTAAGCCAAATTATGAATCAAAGACATGAGAGCATGTACGATGCATACTCTATAACAATAGAATTTCAATCAAACACCTCATACAAGCATTTCAAGTAGTCAATAAGTAATTGGAAACCCTAGAAGTTCTTGTTTAAGTCCATTCTGGACTAGGACTTCCTTATTGGGCCCAATGGACCAATAAGCTTCCAATTTGACCATATTGGGCTTAGAACTCTTAAATGGGCTCTAATTGGACCCACTTCCATTTATTTCAATATTTTGGGCCATATTGGGCCTAGAATGAAATAAATTAATTAAGTGAACTATATTGGGCCATAATTAACCCAATTTAGCCCCAATAGGTCATAAAAATCCCATTTATATTTATTAGGACCAAAAATCACTCAACATAACTATGATATGGGGCTTAAGCCTTTAAGGCCCAAAAACTCTCTCTTCTCTCTCCATTCTCAGCCCAAGCCCAAAGGAAGGAAGAGTTGACTTTGTGTGTGCCACCTCACAATTATTCAAGGGATTTCCATGCAAGAGGACCCATACATCCATGCATTTCCCATACTTCCATGCAAGCCCTCTCTTCTTCTCCCTCTCTCTCTTGCTCTCGGCCGAATCCAAGCACACACACACACACATTTCACTCTCAATTCTCTTAAGAAACTCTCTCATATCTCCTCCATATTTTCGAGATCTAAGAAGTGTTCAAGGGGATTCTTACATAAAAATCATCATCTAAGGTAAGATGTTGCTTAGATCCATAAGCTAGTTATTTCATTCCATTCAAGAATCACCTCTTAATCCATTCAAACTTATGATTTAGCACCTTAGAAGCATCTAAGTTCGAGATCTTCCAAGGAAGGTTGCTAAGGCCGAATTTTCTTCTCATTTTCCTTACATAACCTAAACCACACCCAAGGTGAGCTTAATACGCCCTCTTTTTCGGTTTATATAAGTTTTGTGGGGGAGAATACAAGCAAATGTGTAGATCTATGAGTAAATGCATGCCTTGTGTGATTTTTAAGCTTATATGTATGATCTTATGTGATTTGTGATGAATATGTTAGCCAAAAGAACCTAAAAACCGAGATCTACAATATGAGGAATGAAATAAACATAACATATACCATTTCACACTAATCAAGTCTAGAAAAATAGTTTAGTTGGTTACAATGAACATTCTTGGACTTAAAACCCATTTTTGGGCTCAAATTGTCAAAAATACAAAACTAAGGGGCCCAAAACGACAAATGATAATTTCTGAAGGTTGAAAAGAGTCCAAAAAGTTTCTAATATAAATTTTCTGAATATCAACACTTTTGAAGGGCTAAAAATGTAAATTTTGAACATAATGGGCTAAAATGGGCTTTTCGGCCCAATAAAGCCCCAATTTGCGAGATTTTTGAAATTGAGGGGCTAAAATGCACATTTCTGTAAAACATGGGATTACAAGTATACTAAAACCATTTCAAAGGCCAAAAAATGCTTTTCAAATTCAAAAGGGACCAAAGATGCAAAAAATTTCCATTTTGGGCCAAAATTGTAAAAGTTGCGAAAATGGGGGTTTCAACCGAGAAAATTTCATTTTTGGAGTACTTAAGCTGTTTATCAAGTAAATTTGGGCTGAAAATGTCTTTTCAACAAGTTTTGATACTAAAGTGTCAAGAAAAATGGTTTAAGGACTAAAATGGAAATTCTTTTATATAAAGGGTTAAAAGTGTAAATTTTATCCAAGAAGGGGCATAAAAAGGTAAACTCTAATTTTTAAAACAATAAATCCCTTAAGATAAAATACGAGTACCACGGCTACCGGCGAAACGTAATAAGAAATACACTTTCAACACCAATATCGTTACCAAACGAATTGATTCGGTCTCGAATCAATAACGAACCAAAAATCAATAAACAATCGTACTTCAATGAACACGAGAAATTTACGAGAAGTCAATATTCAATCTTTGGGCTTGAAAGTTTCAAATCGTTCTTGTTGGGCCTAGCTAGCCCAACGACATGATCTTTAGGCCCGAAGGGAACGCGCTTACATGTTATTGGGCCTTCTATGACCTAATTCCATGTAAAAGGACTTTCAATAGCTTTATTGTGATGTTGGGCCCCAAGGGTCCTTTGGTACTGCTAGCAAAGTCGAGAAGTCAAATGCGAGTCGGGCTAAGTGCCTTTCGCATTCACGATAGCCTTGAACGACTTATGGAAATAACGGGGGCTTCGTACCCTCCTTTCTCCTCGGTTGTGGGGCTATGAGAAGTTAGGGTGGTTGGATTAAGTGAGTAGTACGGACGACGCCTAAGGGATCGTTGTATTTGGTAGTTATAAACTAGTCATTTTCATTAATGCGTGATTATAACGACTCACAACCCATAATTAATCCAATGTCACCTGGAATTATCGAAAACAATCGTCGTATCGGTATAACAATAAATAAGACACGTAATTTGATGTATTAGGAAAACATCGGGTTTTCCTGGGGAGTTCAACACTTTTACCTCTGTGATGTATACAAAGTCTAACAATTATTCACGTTTACAAAAATCAACAAGCATACTTACGGATCTTCACACTTTTTCTTATATACAATACTCTTTTCAGAAAATATCGGATTTTCTGGGTTTTCAAACTTCACAAAAATCATTTTTGTTTCAAACATTACTTATGAACTCACCAACATTTCATATGTTGACGTTTTTCCAAAATACTTGTATTCTCAGGTAACAGGTAAACCGAAGAATATGTATCCAGTGATGTCATGATGTTTTGTTTAAATTAGTATTGAACGGTTTATGTTTTGGAAATGTAATGTTTAAAACAATGTACTGAATGTAAACAATATCAGTTGTAATATTTCAATGCATGGTGATGAATGATGTTATGATTCATGTATAATCATTGTGATGCTATTCAATTAAGTCACAATAGCCCTCGGACGTTTCCGCCGTCTGGTTCGGGGGTGTGACAATTTGCATGTCATTTGTTTAAATAATGTTCAGCTCATGTCTTTTATCAGAATTCTCGTATTGCTAGCATTTTTTGTGTCAATTTCAGATAGTTCGAGTGGAGCAATACTTTGGGAGCAGTTGGTTGCATATTTGGAACCTAAATGGAGTTGGAACTGAAGAAGGATGTTGAGAAATTCTTGGAAGATGTTTTGGTCAAGAAAAATTTGATCGAATTGATCATACAAAGATAGATTGCTACAATCTGAAGCCTAAAGGATGTTGTTGGCAGCTTTGACCCCCTCTCAGTATTTTGACCATATCTCGTGACTCATAATTCCGATTGATGAGATTCAAAATGTTATGAAAACTAGACAAAATTTTGGACGACTTTAGTGTTTGTGTAGAAGGCCAAAATACGATCGTGTAAGTGATCACATTTTTTTCTACGATCACATTTTTGCCATGAAGTTTCCCAGGGTCGAAATAAGTCATCTGGAAGTCATCTGAAGAAAAAAACCAAAATATGTGATTGCATTTGTCACTTCTATAATTGCATTATTGTTCCAAAGTGTAACGCCCCGATCCTCAGTTATTTCTTTATTATGAATTTCTGGATAAAGCTCTACTCGACGAGTTGGTCGACCTACTCGTCGAGTAGCAGCGGGGTGAGAACGCGTGATTAGTGGCCTACTAGGTGAGTCCACTATTAGGACTCGGCGAGTAGGAGCTGGCAAATGAAACCCTAAATCCCAGGGTTTGCGCTCTATTTAAAGGAGCCTCAGCCTCCTTTGGGCTTCCTTACAATCTTTGATAGCCCTTATTAACCCTAATTCGTGTGTGTGTGTGTGCCTTGGAGTGTTTTTGAAGCTTGGAATAGAGGATTTTGGAGGAAGGGAGTTAAGAGTACAAAGGAAACTAAAGCAAGAGAGGAGGGGGAAACAGGTTTTGCCTCAGCTAGCATCTTTTGAAGGTATCAAAGTGTCATTCTTACTTCCTTTTCTTTCCTCTTGTTGAGTTATAGGGCTTTTTATGGATTTTGAAGTTGGGATGTTGAGTTATAGGCTAGATCTAAAGTTGTAACTTCAGATATGGACCCTCCTTGGGTGCTAGAGTCATAAAGTTGTTGTATTGGTTGTAGATGAAGTCCCTCTTGGACTAGAAGCTCCATTAAGAACTTAAAATAGACTTTTGGAGCCCATATAGCCATGCATGTACGTAAAGTTTGCAACTTTACGTGATAATTATGCCCTAGAAGCTTGGATCTGTGATTTGGAGCCGCTGCATGGCTCAAAACAAATATGTATGGAAAGAGGACTGAATGGACTCGGCGAGTCGCAAGGGTGACTCGGCGAGTCCCATGAAGATGGTCATTGAGCTCGGCGAGTTGGATGAACAACTCGGCGAGTCCGATGAAGATCGCCATAAAACTCGACGAGTTGAAGAACAACTCGGCGAGTCAGATGACTTTTCCCTTGGATAGACTTGTGTGTGTACCCTTCGAGTTGCAGGGGGAACTCGACGAGTGGCCTTAAGGATCGATCGGGATTCGAAGGAACTCAACGAGTCACTCCGGTGACTCGGCCAGTTGGAATGTGCTCCATGAACTCGGCGCACTCGGCGAGTAGAGGTCAACATGGACTGTTGACCTTGAGTGAGGCCTCTGACCTTGATCAGGAATTTCCAAGAGGTTATGGGGTGTCTCATAAGGGTAAGAACTTATGAGTATATTGTGTTATGGTTATAGGTGGTGGAGCCGGTGTCAAGTGATCCGATAGTTGGAGTTTGCATTTCTATCGACATCTGCGAGGTGAGTTATCCTCACTATATTGATAGGGTCTACGGCACCAAGGCCGACCCTTTATGATTTACATCCTAGGTTAGGATGGTTGCTTTGTTATTGGCATGTTAGATTTCATCCTGGTATAGGATGGGTGTTATGTTATTGCTTTGCTAGAATTTATCCTGTTTAGGATGGTTGTTATATTAGAGATCGGTAGTTATGGTATGCTACATAAGATTCTGATCTATAGGGTCGGAATCAGGATAGATAGTATGTTATGCTTTTATGATCCATGAGGATTGGTATGTTAGTGACCTGTTAGGTCGATACTCTAGCTATGAGTGAAACGCTATGATTGATGGTCAATGAGATAGATACGTTTGCTATGTGTACATGCTAGTATATGATAGTATGCGTACATGGTTAGTTGCTTGTTGGTTGGGTGAGGCGGTCCTGCTTTGTGCTGAAGGCCAACACACCCTCTGAGCGGTCCGAGGAGACTGCAGGCCCACGCGGCGGACCAGTCATGCCGAAGGCTCGGGATGGATTCAGATAGACTGTAGGCCCAGTAGGGCGGACCAGTCCGGCCGATGGCCCAGTATGTATGTTGTTTGATTGATCGTTATAGCTATGGTTCTGCCAGTGTGGTAATGGTATTTTGGGGGTAGCTCACTAAGCCCTCGGGCTTATAGTTTTCAGTTTATTGTTTCAGGTACTTCAGGAGAGTGAGGGAAGGCGAATGTGTGACCGTACCGCTCCTCATCCCCATGATCTATTTTGGGACACTCTGATGATAAATGAATTGGAAATGTTTTGTAAAAACAATTACTATTTGACTCTTTTGTTAGTATTAAAAGTTTAAATTTGGCGTAAATTTTATGGGTGTTACACGCAGTCCCGAAAACGTTGAAAATAACATCCTGCATCATTCATGGGCAAATCTGGAAAAAAAATCAGAAAATATGAGATCTTATTTTCAGAATATGAAATCGCATTTTTCGGTTTCTTTCTCTAGAATTTTCCGTCTCGCATATAAATACGACCCTCAATATCAGATCCGAGGGTTAGACGATTCTAGACGGCAAAATACCCTTCTGAAGAAGATTTTTAATACCTTTCAACGATTTCTGAAGATCTGAAGGTTGCGAATCATCTCATTCATTTAGTTTAGAAGTTTGATCAGTTTGTTTTTCTTTTTACTAGTTTTAGTTCGTTTTTATCCATGTCTGGCTAAAACCATAGTTTTCAGTTCTGCATAGATTAATACTTTTCATGCATGTGATTAGTTTTTAGATCTGATTTTCTTTTTGGTTTCTATCTACATTTTTCAGTTTTAAGTTTAATGAATGTTTGATTTTTAATTATTGTTAGTCTGATCACCTAGCTAGGGTTTTTATCATTCCAGTTAATTAGTTAATAAAATTTTATAATTGTTCTTGTTAACTAGTAAAAGTAACAATTACTAGATTGGTTTTGTGTTTGGGATTTAACTCTGATATAAACTGTAAAAATCATATATTTACGTTTCCGAGCTTGTGAGAAGTATTGGGTATTGCTGAGAATTTTATTCAGATCATAAAGCTGATATTCTGATTTAAATAAGATTTATTTAATTGAACAATGAAAATTTAGGGTTAATTCAAAGAGATTTTTTTTGTTAACTAATTTAGGTAAAAAAGAAAGATTATACTAGAGCTTCTTAGTTTTACTCAGTACCAGCTTAGATAGAACATATTCTCAATAACCAAATCTGAACTAATTGTATGATTAGGAAAAGTCGTAGCAGAATAGAAACCGTTTTTATTATTGATTTTCGTTTAATTTATTTTCACTGCAATTTTTAGTTTTTAGTTTAATTTAAGAAACCACCTTTTATAATTTATGTTTTATTGACTAGAATGTGCCTGATGCAAAAATGCATTGACCGTTAGACTTTGTCCCTGAGGATTCGACCCCGCTTCCCAGTGTTATATTTTTAGTGCAACCAGCAGTGAAATTTTATTTGTTTAATATGTTTGCGGCAACGTGTTAGTAGAGGCACATCGGGCAATTCCTCCGGAAGCACATCAACAAACTCTTTAACAACCGGCACATCGAAAACCGAAGCCTACTTCCCAACCCGAGTATCAATAACATAGGCAATATAACCCATACTGTTGAGCCCATGCAGCAGAACAAAAAGCTGACCCAATCCTGGTACCCTCTCCATAGATAACCAGTTCTCCCCCACTAGAGGTTCAAACCACCACCCGTTGACCCTCACAATCTATCGTTGCACCAAACTTGTTCAACCAATTCATCTCCAGTATCACACATACATCCCCCATGTAGATAGGAATAAATTCTAATGGATAAGGCACCCCAAAAATCTCCAGGACACAACCCTGATAAACCTTGGATGCAGAAACCCTGTGCTCATTGGCGATAGAAACCCGCAACAAACACTCTAACTCCCCAAGAGGCATATAAAATTTTCTATGGAACGTCTGAAATACAAAAGATCGACTCACACCCGAGTCAAAAAGCATAAGAGAGGGAAAAGAGTTGACTAAGAAGGTACCTAACATAATCATAAACATAAGCATATCATAAAATAACTCGACATAATATAAATCGAAACATAGTAGTAACGACGTCTGGCGCCGCCCTAGCCACCTTTGTGGTGAGTTGGAAAGTGAGACCTCGAGCCCTCGGGGTCTCCTCCTTATCCTAGCGTCCATATGTGATCCTCAAAGTAGCCGGTGTTGGAGCCTAAGCTGACCTCGCAGCGAGCAAGGGACAGTTGGCCTTCACATGGCCAACCTGCTCATATTGATAGCAAATCTGGGCACTCGGTATTGGGGCCGACTGACGACAATCCTTGGCATAATGCCCCTCCTTGCTACATTTGTTTCATCTAGATAAAGATTGAAAAACACCATCATGAACCTTGCCGCACTTTCCACAAGTGTGTCCCCTCTGTCCTCCTGATCTTGAATCAGCAGGCTAGAACCGCTTTGCCGCAGGCTGTGACTGCACAGGGTCCTGCCTCAGCTCCCTTTCCTAGAGCTCCATTTCAATCTCTTGCCTCCTTGAAGCCTCCGGTAACTCAATGAGTGTACCATAACGTTGTGTGGACACAAACTGACGAATATCCATCTTGAGCATGCTCAAGTATCGGGTCATCTGAGCTTGCACAGAAGCAGCAAACTCATGGCAGAGAAGAGCCCTCTCGGTAAATATCTTGGTGATATTTGTCATCCTCTCAGTCCCTTATCTCATATCCAAATACTCTTCATCCATCATGTCCCTCTCCACCAATGGAACATACCTCGAGTGAAACATCTCCGAGAATTGCTCCCATGTAAAATCAACTCTCTGCTTAGAATTGTAGGCACTAGTCACCAATCTCCGCCAATCCTTCGCACCTGACCGAAGAACTTTCAGAGCGCACTTGACCTTATGGTCAGCAAGGAAATAGTATGTGAAGAAGAAATCCTCTACATCAGACAACCACCTTATCTCCACAAAAGGGTCCTGAACTCCATCGAACTCAGGGGGCTTCATGTTGTCGAAGTTTTGGTACTGGAAGGCTCTCCCCCTACCAATCCCTACAATAGCAACAGATGTGGTAACAGTAGCAGCAGTAGCCTCATAAAGAGTAGCATATCGATCATTAAAGAGCTCAATCATAGCAGTCTTGATAGACCCAAACATCTCCAACATAGATCTATGAACAGTAGCAGACACCTCAGTGGCAATAACCTCCTGAATATGGTTATCAGTCATCCCTGGCCTATCCTGGCCGCTTACTCCTGATCCAGAACTAGATCCCCTCATGAACACCATACTGAAAATTAACTAGAATATATCAGAAATTTCACAATTCATAACATCACAACTATATCATACATGCGAACCCTTGGGGCTTGTGGCTCCCTTGCGATGCGTATGGGTCTTGTGCTTTCAGTAGTACGGGCCCATACTACCTTCCACATCGACCAGTATTTGTCCCAAAGGATCATCACAACCGCCCAATGCAAATACAACAACTAGGATACGCATACATCCCATCCTCACTCTCACGAGGGTGGCTAAACATTTCTTGTCTAACCGACTTTTCACACATATACTCATCCATAAAATTTCCACCAACCCTGCAACACTCGCGTATGCTAATCATACATAACACTGGATCTTATAGACAGTCAATACTTGATTATACCCTAAGCCCACAACCAAAAAAGGAATAGTAAATAAGGCCAAACCAAACACTCTCAGGCTATAAAATCTTAGTTATGTAAAATTGTGATGCATACACTAAGAAACTACATTAATGATGTCAATTCCATACAAGAAGTAACGCTAGGCATCACATACCAGGAAATTCTATCATGCAATTCCTGAAGATCCCTAGCCTATCACTAGTATGCTGTTCTATTATAAACATCATATCAAATAACAGTGTGGTAACTTGGCGTATAATTTCTGGCTCCAGCTGATTGTAAACATCACATCCTTCCTTGGTCACTTTTGAAAACAATTTTTTTGAAAACCATTTTAAAACTATTGCAGTTCCTTAGTTTAAGTCTGGATTCACATGGATGCTCTTCCAATTCTCTCAAACAAAGGCTCTGAAACCAACTTGTTGTTGAGTGTTATATACTACAACATCCTATGGTGCACATACAACCCTAAATGCTTTGTATCTATGTTTTCGCTAATTATACATGCAATATTGTTTCCAAAGCATTAAGCCTACAACTAGCATACAATTGATATAAAGAACATGGAATTTAGTTATAGAATTACCTCTTTGTTATAGCTTGTAGTTTTGGCCTTTAAGAACTTAGTGCCCCAAGTGTTGCACCTCAAATGGAATCACACAACACCACCAACAATGGAGGACTTGACAGAGAATACTTACACTCAAAAATCGGCCATAGCTCTTCCAAGAACATTATGGTACCAAATTTAGGAGCTAATGGATTTCTTATATAGTGTGGAAAAATTAGAGTTACACCATGTAAATCCTAATGTGCATGACCTTCCATATTCCTTAGGCTCCATGGGTTTAAACCTCCATGGATCATCCATGGGTTGTCACATGGGTTTAGCCCCACCTAAGAAATCATGGATCATTGGCCCACACCATAAGAATGAATGATTTTACCAAATCAACCCCTTATACTTAATTAGTCTCTTTTAATCACAAAATTAATTCCAAATTAATTCTTGATCAATACTAATTAAATAATATGATTTCATATTAATATATTAGAACTTATAATATATTAATAAATCATGAATATCCTCTTCTCAAAAGTTCATCCTTACAAATTGTTCTGGTGCCATGCAACCCAAATGGACCATGCTACTCTCGGGTCAAGTACATACCAATTATAGTTATGGGCTTAGACACCTAATCCAACAATCTCCCACTTGGATAAGTCTAATAACTATTATTAAAAGTACAACTCCACAACCCGACTAGCAATCATAACTCTTAAAAGTCGTTGCCGAACTCTGACCTAGTCAATGATGCGTCCATTAGATAAGGGATCATATATTCCTCCATTCTAGATATCATATGGACTGAGACATGGATTATAATCTTTCTCTCTGTCCATCTGTTGTTTCCCAATTTCTGATTTATGACGACCGACTAATTGAACAAATCAAATCAGTTCAAGCTTGGCCAAGCACTTAGGGGTGTCATCACTAAATCATCGAGGGGCCCACATATATCGCTTTTATCCACATGGGGTAAAAGGAACAGATAAACTTCGACCCAAATGCTTGCTTGTACTTACTCATCAAATTACACACAACAATATGTTTTATAACACCAAGTTACCAGTGCATTTACATACATCAATGTGCAACCGACTCGCAACTACAACTCACATGTATCCGTTTCAAGAATATCAGATATTATCGTCTCACAATCACTCGTGATAAAATCCATGATGTGATTCAGATGATCGTGGGTTGAATCGAATACTCGAATCTTATTCCAGGAGCACTCATGAACGCTGTAGCAAACTTGTGTCATGTCGAAAACACCTCTATAGGCCCATTCATGACATTCTTGCCTCAATACTTTTGGGTCAAAAATATGGTTTATACTTTGCTTTTCTAGGAAAATATATTTTTCTATAATGTAATATGTAATTTTGTGGCTGCACGTGTACGGCCGCATACCCTGTGTACGGCCGTACACAGGGTGTGCGGCTATACACATGTGTACGGCTGGTGTCTCATGTATATAGGGTGAGGAGTCATGTGAGTGTACGACTAGAAGAGTGAGTGAGAGAGAGAGAGAGGAGAGCATATTGTAGAGAGAGAAAGTTAGAGAGAAGAAGTGAGTGTGTGTTAGTGTATGTGTGAATCTTGTATTTGGATCTACATTCTAATCATCAAATAATACAAGATTCATCATCTTCTTCTTCTCATTCTCTTCTATTTTGATCTGTCATCATCCAATTGATTGGGATTCCGCACCATCAATTGGATTTGATTGATACACAAGCATATCTGGGGACTTACAAGTGGTATCAGAGATGCTCCTGTAAAGCCAAGAAATCAACTCCCAAGGGCAAGAAGGGAATGTCGGACCATAAGTCAAGTTCAAGAGATGCTCCTGTAAAGCCAATACCGGTTAGGTCAAAGCCATCTCGGCAACCAACTTCAAGTTCAAAATCAAGTGTCAAGGCACCCATCCGCTCGAAAAAGAAATGGGTTAAACCCGACTACAGATGGGTACCAAAGGTTCAATCTCCCAAATCACTTAATGATTCTAATATCTCCACATCTTATGTTTGTGATAAGCAGGATACGTTATGGGAGAAAGTACCTTGCAAGGATGAAAAAGGTCGACCCAGTTTCAAAATGGATTGGGTTCCAAAGACCAACTGATCCTGCTCTGTATCGGAGCAGCTATGGAGGCATATCATCAAACTTGTGGCTATTCCAGGCACATGACAGGAGGCATCTCTCAACTGTACAACACTCGGAATTTTGTTTGAGAGTATGTGTCCTTTGCGGGAAGGGAAGAAAGGAAGGGATCACATGGGGTTTGTGATTAATGACATGAAGAATTTTCGGATCTGTTCTGAGATTATGTGTGTTGTTCTCAGACCTTCTGGATGCAAATTCAATCAGTGACTTACGGTTTGAGTTTTCTTCTCTATACTCCTAAGCTTATCTTAAACTGATTCATTTTGAAGACAATTTTTTTATTTCCTTAGATGTCTTTCTTTAGTAGGTTGTTTTGGGAAGTGATATCAAGAAAGTGATAACGGGCAGTCTAAAACATGTGTAAAGGACTGAATCTAAATTGTCTAGACTCTATGTTCAAATGTGCTGGTAGGCATGAAGGATTTGACAGTGTGGATTTAGATAGGATTGTTTGGACTGACCATACGATGCTCGGGTATATTGAGTAGTGAGATAAACACGGGAACCTACGGGATACACTAAATTAATACGCATCTAGAATAATGGTTCAAATTTTCCTTGATGTACGGACTTATGTCCTTAATTCTGGTTCTGATAGGGCGACTGGGGGGTTCTGATAAAGTAGGTCTGTAGGAAATTATTTTCTTGCTTTCTATCTGTCAGTCATATGTTGCTTCCTCTGCGTGATCGGAAGATCCGACCTGGATTGCAACATATGCAACTCTAATTCTATGCAGCTCCTTATATATGAAATTCTTTCCATCTGTTAGTCATATGTTGTCTCCTTTGCATGATTGAAATGATCCGACCTGGAACACAACATATGCAATATTCTACCTCTCAGTCCCTCTATTCTAGTTAGCCATATGTTGTCATGTTTGAGTGATTGAAAGAGATCCGACCTGGGACACAACATATGCATCTATCTCTAAGTCTTTATTCCTCCTTAATAATTGTTTACTCACCTAAAGTTAGGCCTGACAATTGGGTTGGGTTCGGGTTGGCGGGTCACGCGTTGGCGGGTTGGAATTCAGAAACTCAACCCAACCCATATAATATATAGGTTGGCGGGTTAGCGGGTCACGGGTTGACGGGTTGGAAACATCAACCCAACCCAACCCACATAACCCGTATAAGTATATGGGTTGGCAGGTTCACGTGTCAGTGGGTCGAACCCAACCCGTATAACCCATTTAATAAGCAACACATTTTAAGATGAAATTGAAAAATCCAAATAAAATGAAGTCTAAAAGTCATAAACATTAAACATAAAGTCATAAACATCCAAAATAAACATTAAACATAAAGTCATAAACATCCAAATAAAACTCTAAAAATCAAAACATTCATGAAAAGTGCAATTGTTCAAACATATCCAAAAACAAATGTGATAATTCATTCATGCTACAATTCCCATTTCTTCCTCTAACACCAACTTTTTCAACATAACCTTCAAATAGAAACAATATGAACAATCAAATTTATGATCTTTTGAAAGCTACGTAAATATTTGTACTAAAAAGAACTCACCAAATGACACCTTAAAGTATGTTCGAATTTGTAACCTCCGTATTGTCTTCATTGATGTTCAAATTCATTACATTTTGAGTTAGGTTGTCAATAGCCACATTCAAATCAACTACATGAGGTAAAGAAAAAAAATTAATACAAAATTTTAGATAATACGATAAAACCAAAAATTATGAAATATTACCTTTTTCTCCAAACAACCAATCCCGACTACAAACCAAAGCTTCAACCACATCGGGCTTCAGTGAACTTCGATATTCATTCAAAATTCTTCCACCAAGACTAAAAGCCGATTCAGATGCTACTGTTGAAACGGGAACACAAAGTATATCCATAGCTAATTTAGCTAATTCAGGATACCTATATTGTTGGGCTTTCCAAAACTCAAGCATGTTAATGGAAGAAGTTCTTTTAGCTCTTGGCTCAAGAAGGTATACATGCAATTGACTTATGGTGTTGGAACCCGGATCATCATTATCATATTTGTCAAACTCCTATAACAAAAAATAATATATATATATATATATATATATATATATATATATATATATATATATATATATATATATATATAAACGAATTAGCAATTTAGTATATTTAAAAACTAAACAAATATAAAAACAAATTTAATAGTAATTAGAAAATATGATTTACCTCAAGAATGTTGTTTTGACTAGACTCTCCCCCAACATTACTTTGTCTAACGTTGTCGTTGCTCCCTTGATGTGATGTTGAGTCGGATGTTGTTGAATTTTTTGAAGCTTGTACATATCATCATAAAGTTCATAAAGGGCACTCTCAATAGCCTTAAATTGTGATGAACCTTCTCCATAGAGTTTTTTATAGCAAAAGTCAATTAACGACAACTTATATCTAGGATCAAACACCACGGCTATTGCTAACAGAACATTAAAATCAGCCCAATATTTGTTGAACTTATTCCACATTTGGGTAGCTATTTTTTTCATATACTCATTGGGACTTTTCTTCTCTTCAACCAACTTCAAATGTATTCCAAATATTTGAGGGAAATACAAATTTGAAGTAGGATAAAGTGATCCTGAAAACTGAAGAGTTGCATCACAAAACACTTTTAGAAAGCTACATATTTTCTCAACTCTTTCCCATTCATTAGAGGATGGGCAATCTTGAAAGTTAGAATCACTTAAACTAAGATGCGAAAAGGCTAGTCAATAATAAAGTGCACAAGAAAGCATCATATAAGTAGAATTCCACCTAGTAGGAACATCTTGCATCAAAGCCTTTCTAGTGTCCAAAAGATTTTGTGAGCAACATTGAGAAAACCTTGTCTTCTTGCTGAAGATCCTTTAACATACTTCACACATTCTCTAACTTTTTCCACAGCCACATCGATTTGTTTCAACCCATCTTGAACAATCAAATTGAGAATATGGGCACAACATCTCAGATGAAACAACTTACCATCATATACTAAAGAATTCATCAAACAAAATTGATTCTTAAGCAATCCAACACATACATCATTAGAGGAAGCATTATCCAAAGTGATAGAAAACAACTTCCTTTCAATTCCCCAAGTTTTGATCAAGCCACTAAGCTTTTCAGCAATAGCAACACTAGTATGTGGAGGAGGGAATTCAGAAAAATTTAAAATCCTTTTTTGTAAGACCCGCTTGCTATCAACATAATGGACAGTCAAACTCAAATAACCATCTGTAACAATTGATGTCCAAGCATCAGAAGTTAAGCATATTCTACTTGGGCATTTAAGCAACTCGCCACGAAGTCTAACACAATGACTTGCATGTAACTTTTTAATGTCTGCCTTTGCTGTGTTCCTACAAATATGACTGGAATTTGGTTCCAAATATTTGCAAATACTTCTAATTCCTTCATACTCAACAAAGGAGAATGGCAAGTCATGTCTAATAACAGCTTCAATCAACAATTCCCTTAGTCTTTGTTGACTAAACTTTGGATTTCTCAAATCCATTACACCTTGGCTATCAGAAATCATATATTGGCCAATGTCTCTAGTATTATTATCTTCACATCTCCTTCGATGGCGACGTAGATTACCGGTACCGCTTTCACTTCTTGCTTTATATTTTTGACCACATTTGTTGCACACACCAAGGTTGTCAAAATCGCGATCTTGATCGTAAGATTGCACGATCTTACGATCTTACCTCCAAAAAACGAGTCAGATCGTAGTAGGATCAGAAATTGGGTAGGATCGCACATGAGATCGTAGGATCGCAACGCGGATCGTAGGATCGCAATATGATCCGATCCTATATTTGGGTTTAATGTTATTTTTTTTACTTTTTTTTTAAAGAGTTTACCACTTAACCCCAAGCCCAAGGTCCATTTACTCCAAAGTCCATATCCATTTACGATTGATTGTTTTAGTGGGTCTTGACTCTTTAATTTCTAAGCTAATTAAATAATTAACCCTAGGTAGAAAGTAAAAGAAAGTAAGAAACTAAAAGTCAGGTTGTCGTCTTCTAGATTTCTACTTTCTCCCTTGCTTCACCATGTCATCCTTATGAAGAAACAAGAAATCGCAGGTCATCTTTGAAGTTTGATGTTTTGAACTAAAGAAAAATAGGTACGTTTGACAATTTATTTCATCTTCTTCCTTATTCTTGTTAGAAAATCTGGCCTCATTTTTTTTAAGAAATCTTTGCTGGTTGCTTCATCATTCAAAATGAATTAGGCATCCTATAGCTCGTATAATATCATCTTTTTCTTTGTTCTTGTTTTAAATTTCTCAGCGTATAACAACTCATATTTTATAGTTGTTTAATAAAACCCTCATAATCGATATGAAAGAAAATTTTGACCTCTCACAGTCGTTTTCCACTTTGCCGCTTTATACTTTTTATGGACTTTTGGTGCTAAAAACATGAGTAATATGTTTTTGTTGTGTATTATTGTTAGTTTATTACCCACCTTAATTATTATCAACTAGTTATTCAATTATTATGGTTTTGTATCATAAATGCATAATGTATATTTGCAATTTCCCACTAAATTATATATAACGTCACTTTGTAGTTCACCACTTCACCCATTACATAAAATGCTAACTAGCATAATCACAATTTATTACAATGAATTTAATATCCTCATTAATAAATTAGTTTCTCAAGTCATAAAACTTTCGGTGGGTTTTAAATTCTTAATGTCATAAGTAGATATTAGTTTGTTTAATATTTTGGTCCCTGTCCCTTTACCAATATTCCTACTGTATGTAACTATATGTAATTCTAATAGTTTCTAATTTATACAGCTATGACAGAAAATAATTCTGGATCGATACCTGCAACTACCTTCACACAGCCAACAACAAGTAGAATAAGAAAAAATGCTTCTAGGGCTAGAACTAATCCTGGTTGGCAGCATGGTAAAGATTTGGGTGATCGAAAGGTGCAATGTACATTTTGTGATTCTATATGCACCGGTGGGATATTTAGATTCAAGCATCACTTAGCTCGCACACGTAATAATGTCTCAGCTTGTGAAAAGGTTCTTGAAAATGTTAGGGTACAATTCGATCGTTTGTTGGAAGATAGTGATATGGCCACAAAGAAAAAAAGAGGCGTATTTCCAGTCGATGAAGATGACGAGGACTATGAGAGGAATGTTAGAGGAAATAACTTGAAGAATTTTGTTTCAAAAAAAGGAAAAGTTCAAAGAACTTTGAATACAATTTATAAGAAGGATGAATGGGAAAGAGTTTGCCAACAAATTGCAAGGTTTTTCTACACGAGTGCCATCCCCTTTAACTGTGTAAAAAATCCCGAGTTTCATAAAATGATTGAGATAGTTGGTGAATTTGGAAGAGGCCTTAATCCCCCCCTCTTACCATGAAATACGAGTTACATTGTTGACAAGGAAGTTGATTACACCAAGTCATTAGTGGAAGATTACAAAAGGGAGTGGAAAAAGACTGGTTGCACATTAATGAGTGATGGATGGAGTGATTGGAAAAACCGATCAATATGTAATTTTCTAGTAAACAGTCCTAGAGGGACCATCTTTTTAGCATCAATCGATACATCTAATATTATCAAGACCAAAGAACAAGTATTTGCAATGTTAGATGACTTTGTTGAAAAAATAGGAGAGGAAAATGTTGTTCAAGTAGTGACAGATAATGCTGTAAATTATAAGGCTGCTGGAGAAATGTTAATGAAAAAGAGGAAGAAACTTTTTTGGACACCATGTGCACCTCATTGCATTTATCTAATGTTGGAGGATTTTGATAAAAAGATTGGAGAACATAAGGAAACCATCACAAAAGGAAGAAAAATAACAAGTTTCATCTATAATAGGTGATGATTGATTATTTATTTATTTTATATAGTGTTTCTTATATTTCTCATAACAACTTTCATTTATAACAGGTCACGATTGATTTCTATGCTGAAAGAATTTACAAAAGGAAAAGAACTCCTTAGACCTGGAGCAACTAGATTTGCCACTTCTTATCTAACACTTGGTCGTTTGTTTGAACTGAAAGGCGCTTTGATCTCGATGTTTGCCTCCGAAAAATGGTTGTCTACTAACTATGCAGGAATTGATGCTGGAAAGAATGTTGAGGATATAATTATGGATCATCTAGGAATTTGGCCATCAGTTGTGACGTGTCTAAAGGCCGCGAGTCCTCTAATGAAGGTTCTTCGTTTGGTTGATTCAGATTCTAAACCAGCCATGGGTTTCATTTACCAAGCCATGGTAAATGCAAAAAATGAAATTAAATCAAACTTTAAAAATGTCCAGACAAGGTATTTGATTTTTTTTCTTTGTCGATATTTTTAGTGTTTAATTTAGAACTATCTCATATTTCTTGTTTGTATATATTTTTAGGTATGAACCCATCCATGAGATTATTAACGAAAGATGGTATAATCAACTTAATAGGGCGCTCCATGTAGCGGGTTATTTCTTGAATCCAATGACGCAATATAGCTCCGACTTTGAGAATACAGGATGGATTAAAGGTGGATTATACATGTGTCTGGAAAGAATGTGTGGTGATGATGAGAACCTTGCAAAAACGATTGATTGTCAATTTGATCAATTCACTAATGCAAGAGGGCTATTTGGTTTTAATGTAGCCAAATTAACAAGAAAAGAAAAAACTCCAGTTGATTGGTGGGATTCATACGGAGCTGACACACCCGAGTTGAGGAATTTTGCCATGAGAATTTTGAGTTTGACATGTTCCTCATCAGGTTGTGAGAGAAATTGGAGTGCTTTCGAGATGGTAATTTATAAGTAACAAGACTATTATTTTAACTTTAATTTTATTATATCCTTATGTAAATTTCCAGTTACATTTTTATTTTGTTTTTTAGGTACATTCCAAGAGAAGAAATCGACTACATCAACAAAAGATGAACGACCTTGTGTATGTGAAGTATAACTTGAAGCTAAATGGAAAAGAAGAAAAGAAAGGAAAAGAACATGATCAAATGGGACTTGAAACGTTAAATCTTGATGATGTTAGTTCTGATGACGAGTGGATTACTGAAGAGGAGTCTTCTAATCAATATGTAGATGAAGAGTGGATTAATCCTCTTGATGGTTCAAGTTCAAGTAGGCCGCAAGCGTCTGATGGCGGTGAAGATAATGAATTTCTTGAAAGAGCTATAAGAGATCAATTACGTGAGTTATTTATTTATCACATCATTTTATAAATGGACAATGATAGCTTTTAGGTCGATATATCATGTTTTTTTTCATTGCAGGTGCGGGTGGTGGAAGAGAATTAGGAGAAGATGTTTTGGATTTAGGAGACAATGATATGGATGCACCATTTGTTACGCTAGACTAGAAATGATAGTATTTTGATAGTATTTTTGGGTTATGACTAATGATTTAAACATTTTGTAACTTTTGAATGGTAAACTAGTTGATGGGGATGTATTATTCATGTTTTAAACTTATTATTTTGTCATTTTTTTTGGTAGGATCTTAAGATCTCGATCTGGATCTTACGATCCCGATCTTGCAAAGCCAAAAATGATCCTAAGTAGGATCCCGATCTTGACAACCTTGGCACACACAATATAGGGTTTCATTTGGTGTTTTTCTTGGTAATTTAGTAAAGCTTTTCCAAACATCTGAAGTTGATGTCCTTGTTTTCCTTTTCTTTGAAGAAGTACTCTCAACTCCTTGTGATTCATTTGGTGCGTCAACTTCTTCAATTGAATCATCACTTTCACTTTCTTCATTGTCAACCTCAACATGATTGTCAACAATAACATCTTCCATATCGACCTACACAAACAATATAATGGTTAACAAGTTAACACTATTGTTTAACAGAAAAAGAAGCACTACTGATTATTAAATAGTGGGTAAAAACAAGTCAAAATCAGTGTAAATAAAGAAAATAAAGTCATCAAAATCTGGATTTAGAAACAAGTCAAAATTATTAAATTGTTCCAGTGATAGAATTTAATCGATAAATAAAGAAATCAGATCCTGAATCGATAAATAATGGGTAAAAACAAGTCAAAA
Organism: Lactuca serriola; assembly: GCF_051521515.1. Classification (NCBI taxonomy): domain Eukaryota; kingdom Viridiplantae; phylum Streptophyta; class Magnoliopsida; order Asterales; family Asteraceae; genus Lactuca; species Lactuca serriola. The sequence continues at coordinate 126,457,731 of NC_136413.1, read as the reverse complement.
TTAGATCCTGAATTTCAAGTTCCAGTGATAGAATAATATCAATAAATAAAGAAAATAAAGTCGTCCAAATCTGGATTTAGAAACAAAATCAGAAGTGTCGAACGTCGATGGATGCTTGGATCATGAGCGAACGTCAAAATCTGGTGGTAATTCCGTAATTTACTAATCTATACTCTATAGAGTGTATATAATATAGATTGTTAATTACTGACTTACCGAGTTACCGTCAAAATCTGATTGGAACGAGCGAACGTCAAAGACTCAAAGTGTCGAACGTCGAAGCTGATCAGGAGCGAGTACAATGTGCGAAGTGCGAACTACGTTGAGCGGATGAGGAGTGGCCCAATGAGTGACTGAATCATGAGTTCGTGATGTTTTTGCCTTCGAAGATCAGTTCTTAACTATTAACTTCATATCCTTCGTTTCAATCATTCGTGATCGTGAATGTGTATACTGGAAAAGAGAGGCATTTTTTTTATTAGGGCACGCAGTAACTGTAGTTGGCTGCACCCATGGACTCAAGGAGTGAAAATGGATCTATGATCATGAGCCACAACACAAGCCCACGAATACCAAACTAATTTTTATGTATATGATAAATAGAAAATAAAAGTATAATATTAGATTGTTAAAAATTAAAATAAATAGATAATTAAATAAATTAGGCGGGTTGTCGGGTTGACCCGCGAACCAAACACGTAACCCAACCCAACCCATTAAATAAACGGGTTGGCGGTTCAGAAATCTCAACCCTAACCCGCTTATTTTCGTGTTGGGTTATGGGTTGGGTCGAGAGTTGCCATCCCTACCTAAAGTAAGGAGTACTTAGGAAGTTCTTGATAACCAGGGTATATCGGGAAGTGGCGAACACGTTCTAGTGCAACTAAAATTGAACCTTTTAGAGGTTGTCTGTAGATCTCATTGCTTAATTTAAGTGGACAACAATACCTGTGGTCGTCATCAGCTAAATGGTTTATTTAGAAAAGTTTGTCAATAGCCTTTGAGTTTAAGTGGACCACAATACCAGCAATTGACCAGATCTATTCATAAAGGTGACGGTACTGATAAACAAGTTAAGGCTGTCTCACAACTTTGATCCCGAATATTTTTGTTTTTGTTAAATTTGTTCATAGTTTTCCTCTATGCACAAATTTAGGGGGAGAATTAAAATTCAAAATAAATCAAACAAAAAATCAGAAAATTAAAAATCCAAAAATAGTGTTATTTTTGTTTTGTTTCTGTTTTAAGTTTTCTTTTAGTTTTGTTTTGTCTTGAAAAGTGAATTCAGGTGTAGATGAAACTCATGGAGACTTTATCGAGATTTCTGAGCCAAAGCTTCATCCGTGAGCATCGAAGAATTCTGAGCAAGAAATGAAGATTATTGTTTCAACATTCAATCCTTCAACCCCAGAAGCAATGCCAAGTTGTACTTGAAGATTATGTGACGGATTGCATTGAAGCCTCCTCAATCAATCTGCTTCAATCTATGAACCTACTGAAGTGATCCAGAAGATTTATTCTCTCTGATGTTCTCTCTGAAGATTCTCAAGCTGAAAGCGCTATCTTTCAAGAATCAGTACAAGAAGCCTCCTCACCCAATGTGCGTTAAATGTCAAATTCTAAAGAAAATCCCAACTTCTCAAGATGAATTCATTCATTGAAGATTCATTAAGTTCATCTTGATGTTGTGAAGAAATTTGAAGATTAATGCTGAAACCAAGCTCCCAATGAAGATTAACAAGAAAAGCCAGCTACTTTTTAGGGGGAGTTTGTTGGGTCAATTAGAAAAGAAAGCTATAAACCAAGGGAAGATTGTTGGGTCAAAAATATGGTTTATACTTTGCTTTTCTAGGAAAATATATTTTTCTATAATGTAATATGTGATTTTGTGGCTGTGTACAGTCGTACACGTGTGTACGGCTGCACACCCTATCTACGACCGTACACATGGTGTGCGGTTGTACACATGTGTACGGCTGGTGTCTCATGTATATAGGGTGAGGAGTCATGTGAGTGTACGGCTAGAAGAGAGAGAGAGGAGAGCATATTGTAGAGAGAGAAAGTTAGAGAGAAGAAGTGAGTGTTTGTTAGTGTGTGTGAATCTTGTATTTGGATCTACATTCTAATCATCAAATAATACAAGATTCATCATCTTCTTCTTCTCATTCTCTTCTATTTTGATCTTTCATCATCCAATTGATTGGATCTGATTGATACACAAGCATATTTGGGGAGTTACAAATACCTACTTCCAAAGTATGATCGATTGTGGATGGTTTGAATAACCTAGTTATTCGGGAATTCAAAACATTCAAAGTGAAACACAATAATAATCGAATCCAATATGGTCTCAGAACCTATGAATATAAATAAAACACCTTTTATTTAATCACCATATGATTAAACATTATTCATTGTATAATGTTTCGATTTATCAACTCAATACTTGAATTAAAACATTAATTATCCCATGCTCCAAGCATGCACGCTATGTTTGCCTATGTCCTTTCTTTTTGAAATAGATCAATTGAACACATCTTCAATGAAACTCATTTCACAATTCCAAATCCTTATTGCAAGTTTAAGAATTCCAAATTCTTGTTACTGCTAGAAAGTGTTAGATTCTAAACTATCATGCAATGATTCTTTTGTAATTTCTAGGTACCAAAAGTCACAGAGACTTGACCAATGATATTACGAAATATTCCTTTGGAGATTGTTACAAGACAATTCCATGGAAATGAAGTTTTAAATTTAAAGTACATTCCTTTGAACATCCTTCATGCATAAAAGTTTCTAACTTTCTCATCTATTCTTCAACCCCCAATATGGAAACATTCCATATTTTCCATACGACGACTCATTATTAATAGAATCCTGTCTATTCATAATAATGTCAATATGGCCCATTCATTACTATACTTCCAACTGTCCTAAAGCGACCAATCCTTGGCAAAACTTAGATTGTCATTAACAGTTGTTTAACCACTTTAGTCATATCCGGTTCTATTCCTTTTTCCCTCTTAATGCCCTAGGCATTTGGAAAATTAGAACACGAGAATATTATAGCATATGCAATCGATCCTATACCCGAAGCATATGGGATGCGATTCATAATGTCTAACATAAAGACACGATACTTGATCAGTCTTTTGCTATAATATTTTTATTTGCCATGTTCTCATAATTTGAATTATGAAGAGGGATGTCGTAATCATAATCAAATTTTGAGAACACAATTATCATTTACATATATACAATTTCCTTATGCTGAACCATTCCAACATAACATTCATATATATATATATATATATATATATATATATATATATATATATATATATGACTAAATTTGATTAAAATCTCAATCTATGCTTTTAGATTTTGAAATGAAGTAAGAATTTCTCTCCCTTAATTATAACAAAACAACTTTTCAAACTCTGCAACTTTGCGATTTGAAACCTTTTGTTTTTATATAATTAACATTGCTAACTTGCAATATTTTCCATAATAATTATGCTCCCACTAGCATAATAAGTATTAACTTACCAGCATCACACTTATGCTCCCACTAGCTTTGACATGTACCCAGAAATCAGCTGGACTTCTAGAAATCAATACTTATTGACTTTCATTACCAAATTTTAGATTTCTGATACGAGATGCTTCGATAAGACTTTATTCAGGCTTCTCAAAATCATAAACCTTTCCTTAGATAACTCACATGTGTGTCTTAACAATTTTAGAACTTACATCAATAAGTCCCAAATGTTTAGACCTTTGCCATTTCTCACAATTTGAACTATGAAGACGGATGCTGTAATCACAATCGAATTTGAGAATGCAAATGTCAAAAATGCTATCTCCTTAAAATCTATTTAGTGAAAGCGTTTCCTCACAATCATTTTCATGAAGCGGAGCGAAACCTTATGACACTTAGATTTTATGGTATATGTGTTCCTATCCATGTGAATTTGTCATAACCATAATCACAAGACAAGGTTAGTGACAAATCCAAACTCATATGGACTGAACTTGTTCAATCTTAATTTCTTGCCACCTGGGAGCACAAAGACCTACAATTGCTTCCAAGTTGTTATGCAAACAATTGAGAACTCATAGAACTCACATGCATAGTCAACTTAACTGGAATGTGCACAGAAACAAGAATATGTCAACACGATATGTTACAAACCTCAAGTCGTGTGCTAGTGTTTAACAATAGGTTTACTCTTGATTAGTTCTTGAAACTTTCAAGATATTTAATACTCCCACTGACCTCATGACATATAAGATTCACTTTGTCAAGAACCATTCCTTGACAAACAAATATTCAAGAGTTGGTGTGGATTCTTATCAAGATAAACACTTCACACCATTGGTCTTAGTTGGTCTTTGTCCTTACCAAGACATCACAACTTACCAATTTCAAATGTACAAGAGTAAGAAAACATTTTACTCTACATTTGACAAGTGTTATAAACCTTTCTTATGATTATGTCACTCAAGTTATAATCTTGGAGTATGACTCTAAGACTTGTTCTTGGAACGAAGTATGACTCATCTTCTAGATTTAACCAGTTCAACAATTCATGATTCCTCTTCTTAGACATACAAATGCACTAAGATATCCTTAGAGGATCAATTGTTATATGGTTTTTCTTAATCATTAAGATGATCATAAAACACGATACTAAAGTACTCTCCCATCTCTTCAGATTGGAGAAACTTTTATCTTTCTACCTAATTTGATTCTTCTTATTCATCCTGCCATACATTGAAACTTTTCCAATGTTCAAAATTATACTTAAACTTGTAAGCATAACCATATTTACTAAACTTTAGTAAATCATGACGAATAGTCTTATCGTTCTTTGTGGTGGACCTGACCAGCGCACACCCAGTGTACCTGATCCCTAAGTCCTTCACTTGACTCACATATACACGTGAACAAGGAATTAGTCTTAATTTACCAAAGATGAAAATTCTCATTCATCACACAATACAAGTTGCATGATTCCAAGTTTCTATCCAACTGAAACTTGGGTGATGAGAATCTTTCCTTATTTGGCAAATTTTGACACTACCACAAACAAGAGAATCAAATTCATATTGCTAACATAGAAACATACAAACATCAATTTTCACAAATGCCATTGCAAGGAGATATAATAAAATAAAAAAAATTTATTTATTTATAAAATGCGAAAAAAAACTTTTCCTTGCAATGCAATTACAAATGAAAACTATGTTACTACATATTTCTAAGCAATCTATCATAACTCTTAAGCAGAACCTAAAAAATATGATCATCGAACCATGCGATTGAAATCCATCTTCGCGACCAGATTCAGCATACTCTTCCTTTAAGCTTCCTTACTTTTGCATGATCCTACAAAGCATCAAAATGCAACCTTGTCATATCATGTATTAAGAATCAACAATTAGGGACTTAATAGGGTTAGACAGTAGACTTACCTAAAGCAGAGTCAAACTTTTTGATTCTACCTTCTCTCAGATCTTTCAGGTAGTCAGGGCAGCTTCGCTTCCAATGTCCCTTCAAATGGTAGTAGAAACAAACAGGGTCATTGGGAATGACATATGGAACAATCTTAGATTTTTCCTTTCCCTTATGATCAAAATTTTTTATCATGGCTGATTACTTTCCTTTAGGAGAAGAATCATTTATAGGATATCCATGTCATTGCCCATGTCAGCTTGAGAGGTAGATCTTTGATATTGCCATATTTATATCTATTTTTAGGCAATATTTAAGTACATTTTTGTATATATCTTGGCTATTTATATAGAATAATGGTACTTATGAGTTTAAATGTTATTTTCAGCCAAAAAGAAGACATTTTGATGAAAAGGGACTAAAAGTGTTAAAGAAAGAAACTTTGGGAGTTAAAATATTAAAGGAAAAGAAAATCTGGAAAAAGCGTCTTCACGTCGTGAGAATTGGAAGATTCACGACGTGAGTTTAAGATCTAGAAGATATGTATGCGGGTGAAGAAATCCTTGTCGGGCACAGTTATCTTGTATTCACGACATGAATATCTTATTATTCACGACGTGAATTATTAAAATCAGCAAACTATATATATCCTTAACCATTACGAATTGAAGAGACTTTTGGCTAGAAAAAGAGGTTCCAGAAGGCGATTCTTAGCAGAAGAAAGATCCTGGAAAGAGGGTTTCAACACAAAAAGAGTGAAGGTCCATAATTTAGTTTACTTATTTGTTACCTAGGAACATGTTTCATTATACTTTGATTTGTGTTAGGGTGTTAGTTGCTATTATGAGCAGCTGAATCTAGCTACTCTTGTTTAGCTAGATGAAGCTTCCAACTTATGAATAGCTTAATTTTTATGGATTTATTTAGTTGGTAAATTGCTTGTGTTTGATTTATAGTTACCTAGCATGCTTGTATTTGTTTCTCTAGTTGCTTAATTTCATGTTCTGTGTAGCTTAGTGACCATTAACTGCATGAACTTGTTTACCTAATGATTTAGTGAACATTAAATTGTTAGAGCTAGGATTGACCAATCTTAGTTAGTAATTAAAGTAAATAAACTTAGTTGTGCTAGAGAACGTAGATTATGACTATAATTGCGTTTACATAATAAATCTTACATAGCATATTCATATTCATAATTGGTTATGTGTTTAATTGTGTGTGACCATACTTAGTTTTACATGAATTAATTAATTATTGGTAAAGTTAGACTTAAATTACTAATACAATTAAAACCAACTTGATAATCCATAATTATTAGCTAGCCATAAGGACAAAGTGGATTTGAACTAGACAAGAGTGTTTTTACTTATTGATTGAATTTGAGTTAAGTTCGTCTGATCTTGTAAAATCAGATAAAACCCTTTCTAAACCTGTTAATAATTAGGTTAATTTGATAGCAAGTAGATTAATTAGTAACACTGTTCCTTGTGATCGACATCTGACTTACCCCAGCTATACTGTAATCTGACTAGGTACACTGCCTATAAGTGCATAGTTAGTTTAAGTTTGTTAGGTTATAAATATTAAAATTAGTGGGTACTTTCGTGCACATCAAGTTTTTGGCGCCATTGCCGGGGAACGGCCAGTTTATTAGTTTATTTAGTTGCATTAGATTAATCGACCCTTTTTGTGGAATAAAATCTGCGAAAAGTTAATTAGTTATTTATTTTTGTTTATTAGCTTAGTTTATTAGCATATTATTATAACAAAAATTTTGATTTCTGCTTCTGTCACTGAATTCACGACGTGAGTTTCATAAACTCACGACGTGAGAGCTGTGATTTTTAGTTTTTAGTATTTTAGTTCAGTTTTACGTTTTTATTTTGTCTAGTTTGCAGGAGTTCATGACCAGAGGTTCTACCACACCTTTGGTGCCACCGATTGAAGATCCAGAAGCTGCACTTCACAAAAAGACTGATAAGAAGACGCCATTGCAAGAACTAAAGTCAGCATTTTCAAGGAGTTTGGGAAAGAAGACAGGAGAGTCAAGTTCATCCTCAAAGAACAAGAGCAAGCTTGAAAACCTAGATCAAATACCCATCCAAACCGAATCTGAATACGATACCGAGCCTGGATTTGAAGAACATAAGAGCCAACCAGAGAACGAGCCAAGGAACGAGATGGCAGACATTGAAGAGATGTCAATGGGAGCTTACAAGAAGCGGATCCGAGAAGATGTGGGTCCCGGTTTAGTCCAACCCGCAATACCTGTCACTACCACATTCGAGCTGAAGGGGCACATCTTGACTGCACTGAAGGAAATCCCATTCTATGGGAAAGATCATGAGGATGCTTTTAAGCATCTAGATGAAGTCAATGATATTGCGGATTATTTCAATGTCCCAAATGTCAACAGAAACACCGTCTTGCTTAGGATGCTTCCCATTACTTTCAAGGGAGTTGCTAAAGAGTGGTTAAAATCACTTCCACCGGGTACAATCACCAGTTGGGCTCAAATGCATGAGCAATTTATGGACTAGTTTTGCCCAACATCCAAGATAGCTAAACTCAAAAAGGCAATAGCTAACTTTGAGCAACAGCCGGGGGAGTCATTATACGAAGCATGGGAGCGGTACAAGGGCTTGCTCAGAAATTGCCCTCAGCATGATCTAAATGTGCAACAAGAGATGTCGATTTTCTATGATGGGTTCAACGTTATGACGAGACAACTCCTTGACTCTCAAGGACCTTTGACAAAGAAAAATCCAAGGGACGTCAAGGAGCTGATTGAAGAATTCGCGAAGCACTCTCGCGAATACCATAACCCTAGGCAAGATGGAATAAAAGGCGGTGGATGGGCCCAAACTGAAGAAATAGCAGCCATGATGGCTATGCTAAATAGTATGGACCAGAGGTTGACACAAATGGACCACTCAATTCATGCCATGAGAGTGGGTTGTGAGAGGTGTAGTGGTCCACACTTGACCAAGGACTGCAATTTAGATGAGTTTGGGAACAGAAAAGCTCAAGTGTGCTACTCGAGTGGGGATAAGTTTGATGAAGACTGGAGGAAACCAAAGAAGGAGTGGCTTCCATATGAAGAGTATAAAAACCAAAAAGAAGAGAAGTATAGGCAGACAGGTCGAGGCTTCTATCAAAAGGAGCAGCCACCAGTTGAGAAGAAACCCGATCTAGAGACCATGTTGATGAAGTTTATGGAAGCTTCAGAAAAGAGACATGAGTCTACTGATTCTGCTATTAATGAACAAAGAACCTTGGTTAAGAATCATCATGCATTGATGGTAGAACAGCAAACTTTAATAAAGAATCAACAAGCTTCCATCAATAACCTTGAAATACAACTTGGTCAATTAACTACTTTGGTTTATGAGAAGTTGTCCCCGAAAAGTCCCGAAACGATGGCCTAATCTCATGTAATGGCTATAGATACTGAAGAAGAGGCCATCTCTGAGTTCTTAGAAGCCTTAGAAGTTGAACAACAGCAGGCCGATCCAAAGTTGAAGAAGCCCAAGCTCGAAAATCAAGATGCTGCTAAATTGCAGAATTCATGACGTGAGCCATGTAAGTTCACGACGTGGGCCCGTCACGAATAGAAAAATTATGTAGTTGGTTCAGTTTATCAGCCGCCTTTGCCTTTTCCTTCCCGAGCTACCCTTAGTCCACTAGAAAGAGAGCATCTAGAGTTTGTTAAGCATGTGAAGGGAATCCCGATTAATACTCCCTTTGTTGAATCCTTATCCAAAATTCCCGAGTCTCAAAGATTATTGCAAACCTTCATAGACACCCGCAAGCAATTAAAGAAGCAATCTAAGGTGATTCTAAGTGAGCAAAGCTCAAAAGCTGTGTTGGGAGAGACACCTAAGAAGATGGGAGATCCTGGACGCCTCACTCTTCCGTGTGAGTTTGGTAACAATATGAAGATTGATGCTTTAGCCGATTATGGGGCTAGCATTAACTTGATGCCTTATTCATTTTATCAGAAGTTGGAAATTCAGAAGCTGAAGGCTACAAGAATGACTATTCACATGGCGAACCGTTCAGTGACACAGCCCCGGGGCATTGTGGAGGATATTTTAGTAAAAAATGGAAAATTTGTTTTTCCATAGATTTTGTTGTGTTGGATATGAAGGAAGACCCAGATGTTCCAATTATCCTTGGTCATCCATTGCTTAACACTGCTGGAGCTCTTGTTGATATTCGCAAGTCTAAGCTCACCTTGAGGGTTGGTGATGAAAAAGAAGTTTTTGGGATAGAAGATGACTTTCAAAGGAATCATGTTAAAGAAGAGGTGTTCACAATCAATGAAGACAATGAATTAGAAGAACTAGAAAAGCTTATGGAAGAAGAGATCAAGACGGTTCATCAAGTCAAAAGAACAAAACCAAGAGCATCTGTTCCATATTTGGTTGAAGTCGTTGCTTAGAAGAGTCCACCTTCTTGGGTAAGCGAGGATGAGGAGATGACAAGTGATGAAGAGGAGGTTACTTCAAAGGTGACAAATCCAGTAGTGAAAGAGGAGAAGGATGCTATGGAGTGCAAGGGGGAAACTAAAGGGACCAAACACAAGCTTGATGAAGAAGAGGTCAAAACTAAAAAGGAGAATTTGAAGAAGGCGTACAAAAGACGAGTTCAAGCTTACAAGAGGCGATTCAAGGAACAAAAGATCCTAGTGGTGGATTCTTCCGAGGACTCAATGTAGGAGGCACGGAGTCCAGCTCATGACTCCAAGAAAAAGAAGCGCTTCTCGGGAGGCAACCCGAGTTTGGTTTGAAATTTTTTTCTTTTCTTTTCTTTTTGCGTTTTAGTCTTAGAAACATAGATCATATCATCCAACTCGCTTACAACATAATTAAACACTGAGTGTGGGGTCCCTAAAATGGAAGTAGTAATAATTCAGAATTTAGTTAATAGACAAACTTAACTTTATAAAAAAATCATACAGGATTCACGACGTGAATAGTTAAGCATTCACGACGTGAATTCTGAATAAGCCGGATAATGTAAAATTGAGGCATATCAGTCCATTTTCTTTTATACTAATTGGCCCAAGACTGGTCCATTATTTAATAAGGAGTGCATGGCCCAATATTAGCCCAGACGAAGTTCACGACGTGAATCTTTAAGAATTCACGACGTGAGTTTTCAATTACACGGGACCACAGAATAAAGCCCTAGAAACCAGTTGACCCTCCATTTGTTTAATCCTCACGAAGTGAAAATGAGATCTGGTCCACCCTTGGTCCCCATTGCTCCGATTTTGGCCGACAACTCCTCTATTTTTCTTTGTGCTTACGTAATACTTCCATCAAAGGTAATAATTCTTAATTGTTAAGTTTAATTTTTCTTTAATAGTTGAATTTAGGGCTAGGGTTTGTTCATATGTTAAATTGTATGAAATATTCCCTAAGATTCGTGAATTACCCTTGGAATGTAGTTGATTATTGGTTGAAAATGTCATAGGAGTAAACCCCCAGCACTATCATGGCCGATTTATACAGAAACCAGACCAATTTTCGAACCTGACTACGAACTCACGCCGTGAATTCTTAGGAATTCATGACGTGAATTCTGGACTGTGAAGTTTCTTTGTTCTTTTTATTTCTAAATTGTTGGGTCGTTGTTTGGCTGTGTTTGTTCTTTGTTTTTGCAGAAATGGCACCTAGAAGGGAATTGCCTCTTGGGATTGCGAGTTTATACCCATTTTACGAATTTCCAACCACTACACCCCGGGATGTTTACACGCGATGGAATACTTGGTTGGGATGGCTTTACAACTGGGAGTTTGCTGTTGCTCCCACTATTCAGTGGGCAAGGTTGAGGGAGGTTGGCTTGGTTGATAAGATGTCCCAATACCTAACAAAAATCTTTTTGGGGGACGGATTTCAATTTACATGCAAGGGGTGGTTCAACTTGTTTAACATCCAGGAGTGTGTTTATAAGGAGCTTTGTGTGGAGTTTTTTTCCATGGTGACATTCCATGACAATGTCAGAGATCCCACTTTTCCCCGAGCTTTGGTCTTTCGTTTAGGCGGGGAGTATCGGGAGTGCAGTTTAGTGGAGTTTTCTCGCCGTATGGGGCTCTATGAAGCTCATGACACCATCACTCATGAGTTTATTTTATTTTTGAGGGACGCCACGCGGGTGTATGCGGATGGGGTTTCGGGGCCGGAGTTTTGGAGCAACATTGCCGCTGGTATGTTTAATTCCGGTGTATCTCCCCAAAGTAGCATTAAAAACCCGATACACCGCCTCATCCATCGCTTAATCACTTTCTCCATTCATCACAAGCGTCACAGTGATAAAGTTATTAAAAGTAACTTGTTCTTTTTATGGTGCATCTTACAACCGGGTGTTTGCTGCTGCAATATTTCATATTTCTTGGCCCGGTATTTGGCGGACTATGCAACAAGTGCTCGTCCTGGAAGCCCCATTTGTGGAGGGAATTTTGTTACCCGATTGGCCCGCTCTTATGGCCTCCTTGTTCCTAAAATCACTCGTTCTCTAACATGTATTGAGGGGAATGAGTTCAGTATGGGCTATCTGGAAACAATGAGGGTGGTGAAAAATTATGGCACACATTGGGGAATTCTTCGGGATGATGATGATGAGGAGGAGGCGTCGGCCGACCAACCTAAACCACAACCGAGGCCGAGGCGCAGGAACGTGAGAGGAAGGGGAGAACGCGGGCAGCCAATGCATCCACCTGCATCCATGGTGGGAGCACCTTTTGGGAGTAACATGGCTGGCTATTTTGACCAGTTATCTTTGAGTGTCAATTGGATCGGAGGTACTATGGAGAATGTTGTCCGACACCTTGGGGTGGAGCAGCCACCTCATTTGGGGTATCATTACCCGTTTTTCCCAAGATGGACGGAGTATGGCGGACGTGGAGGTGATGGAGCGGGCACGAGTGGAGCAAATGATGATGAGGAGGATGATTGATTGATTGTTTATTTTTATTTTGTTTGGTTTGTTTTGGCTTGTTTTTATTTTGTTTTTGTTTGGTTTTATTTTGTTGGGATTGTAAGAACTATTAAGATATTATGTTACTTTTATTCTTCTTTGGTTGTTATTTCTCAGAAATTGCTAGGAGCGCCTAAAAAAGATATCGAGATATAAGTGTGTATGTGTTTAGCCGGGAGTGTTTTAAGTCGAGAGTCGAGACCCATATTTTAAAATAAGTGTGGGGTGAGTCAAGAGCGTAGAAATTCAGCGAAAGAGTCAAAAAAACTGGTGAATTTAGAAGAGTCTTAATACATTAAGACATTGGGTTGCATTGTGCACATTAAAAGAAGATTTGGCTAAATGTTTTTCTGACTACCCAGTTTTCACGACGTGAACTCTTTTTACTCACGTCGTGAGTCAGTTCTCAGGGGTTTCCAGAATACGCGTACTTGCGACTTCACGTCGTGACTTTTCTTATCTCACGTCGTGAATCTGTGTTTTTCACAAGTTCAAGGCCCTTGACATATTATAATTTCATGGGTTGATACCATTCTTCTTTTCATTATTATGAAGATTATTTTGGCTCATTTTCACTACCATACAATGTGGCGTATGCTTTCCCACATTGATCGTTCTATTTTGGAGATCTCCACCACATTTGTAGAAGATTGAAGGCTCGATTTCGTGTTTTGCCGGTGCATTCCTTATCTCGCGTGTTCAAGATCCAAGTTTCTATTTTCAGAGTCCATATTCAAGATGCACATTTTCCACACTTTTGGAGATGTTTACGCCGCTATCCAGGGGAGTCTGTTCCTTTTTCTCCCTTTTTCTTAATTTTGATTTATTTTATGCATACAATGAGGACATTGTATGAAATAAGTGTGGGGTAGGGGTAGAAAAAGTAAATTACTAGGAAATTTTAAAATTGAAACTTTTAATAATTAGATCTAGTAATAAAAATTTGAATTGTAGTTGTTAGTGTCATATGGGATGATCTGATAAGAGTTCAAATGTTTAGTTGAGCCAATACACGTTATAGTGCATTTGTTATCTCCCTTATTTTAGTGAAATCATGGAACAAAAACATAACCCCGCTTGGTTTGAGGGATGCAATATGTTTAGCAGCCTGAACCTGAAATGTATCCAGGAAAGCTATGTCTTAACCAATAAAGGTTGAAGTTAAGCGCCCCTGCTTAAGCATGTAGGTTTTGAGTGAAAAAAGTGAGTTATACATAAAAAAAAGAGAGAGAAATTACTGAAAAGTAAGAATTCTTGGAGAATTTTGGAGCTATCAAAGTATGCAGATCAAAGATCAAAGTTCTAAGGAATCAAAAGTTGAAGATGCCAGAAATCATGAAAGAAGTGAATTCAAAGAAATCAAGATTAAAACTGTCAAAGAAGTGAAGAATTCAAGAGCTCCAAGTATTGGTATCTTAAAGTTGTAATTCTCTAGTTTATGTATGCTTGGGTAGCTTTACAAAAATACTTTGAGGTTAAGTAAGATTTCTGGGGATGGATTCGGAGGGTTGCATAAAATGAGCATTGTTCGAAAGAAGTGGGCGAGTCTTTATGAAGATTGTGAGTATTTAAAGTATGGGGGTACTTTAGGAAAATTTTAGACACAAATGCATGCGTTGAGGTCTTGGCATAATGGTTGAGCTGGAATCGGATTGTTCTATGTGATGTTAGTAATAAAGAGTTAAGTTTAAATTTGCTTGAGGGCAAGCAAAACCCAAGTGTGGGGTATTTTGATATTGCCATATTTATATCTATTTTTAGGCAATATTTAAGTACATTTTTATATATATCTTGGCTATTTATATAGAATAATGGTACTTATGATTTTAAATGTTATTTGCAGCCAAAAAGAAGACATTTTGATGAAAAGGGACTAAAAGCGTTAAAGAAAGAAACTTTGGGAGTTAAAAGATTAAAGGAAAAGAAAATTTGGAAAAAGCGTCTTCACGTCGTGAGAATTGGAAGATTCACGACGTGAGTTTAAGATCTAGAAGATATGTACGCGGGTGAAGAAATCCTTGTCGGGCACGGTTATCTTGTATTCACGACGTGAATATCTTATTATTCACGACGTGAATTATTAAAATCAGCAAACTATATATATCCTTAACCATTACGAATTGAAGAGACTTTTGGCTAGAAAAAGAGGTTCCAGAAGGCGATTCTTAGCAGAAGAAAGGTCCTGGAAAGAGGGTTTCAACACAAAAAGAGTGAAGGTCCATAATTTAGTTTACTTATTTGTTACCTAGGAACATGTTTCATTATACTTTGATTTGTGTTAGGGTGTTAGTTGCTATTATGAGCAGCTGAATCTAGCTACTCTTGTTTAGCTAGATGAAGCTTCCAACTTATGAATAGCTTAATTTTTATGGATTTATTTATTTGGTAAATTGCTTGTGTTTGATTTATAGTTACCTAGCATGCTTGTATTTGTTTCTCTAGTTGCTTAATTTCATGTTCTGTGTAGCTTAGTGACCATTAACTGCATGAACTTGTTTACCTAATGATTTAGTGAACATTAAATTGTTAGAGCTAGGATTGACCAATCTTAGTTAGTAATTAAGGTAAATAAACTTAGCTGTGCTAGAGAACGTAGATTATGACTATAATTGCGTTTACATAATAAATCTTACATAGCATATTCATATTCATAATTGGTTCTGTGTTTAATTGTGTGTGACCATACATAGTTTTACATGAATTAATTAATTATTAGTAAAGTTAGACTTAAATTACTAATACAATTAAAGCCAACTTGATAATCCATAATTATTAGCTAGCCATAAGGACGGAGTGGATTCGAACTAGACAAGAGTGTTTTTACTTATTGATTGAATTTGAGTTAAGTTCGTCTGATCTTGTAAAATCAGATAAAACCCTTTCTAAACTTGTTAATAATTAGGTTAATTTGATAGCAGGTAGATTAATTAGTAACACCGTTCCCTGTGATCGACACCCGACTTACCCAAGCTATACTGTAACCTGACTAGGTACACTGCCTATAAGTGCATAGTTAGTTTAAGTTTGTTAGGTTATAAATATTAAAATTAGTGGGTACTTTCATGCAAATCAATCTTCCAGTCAAATTTTCTTGACCATTGTGCCAAATCATTGTTGATTCAGCAACAATCAGCAAATAAGTAAGATCAATAAGGGTCATGTCGTGATTTGTCACATAATAGTCTTTAACAAACTCACTATATGACTCAGGAAGTGACTGAAGAACTCAGTCAATAGCCAACTTCCTTGGGAACATGACACCCAACATTCTCAGCCTATCAATGTGTGACTTCATATCCAAGACATGTGCACACACAAACTTTCCATCCTTGTGTTTGCTATCCAATAGGGCTTGAGTGATCTTGAACTTTTCATGTCTTCGAACTTGTGGGTTAGGGAGAATATTTGGGGGAGGTGGAGGAAGTGAAGTATGATTTCCATTTCCACTAATGCATGACAAAGGGATTAATCTTTCACCTTGATCGCCACATTGGATATCATCTTCAAGAGGAAAGCTTGTTCCAAAAGATTTGGGAAGACCATAGTTGTCTGAACTAGACATCTACAATGGGAGAAATTCAAGTTAGTTGATTTAAGTCTTTAATATAACATCCAAATGAAATACTAAGGCTAGGACCCAACACAATATTTTACAGTTCGGAAGAGGGATTCCGTAATCCGAATGCAAAATATTTAAATGTAGGTAAATAACGATTTACCAATTTCCACCATGAAAAACGAAATTGATCATTAGTTTTTAAATGGATTGAAATAACTAGATCCTTTGAGATTCATTGAACTTTTCAACGGCATGTTTAAATCTCGATTGTGCCCTTCAAGTTTGTGACTGGGATGTCGAGGATCACAAACAAGGTGTAAATAACCATGCAAATTAACTTGGTACACCCAATGTTACAACCACCTAATCAATGTGTCGGTTAACCACACATGCTCCATTGATCTATGATTAACATCAAACTACCCTTTGACACGCACTATCAGTCCCAGATTAGTGTGCCGGTTAACTACACACGCTCCACTAACGACTTAACAAGGCGAAAAGTGCAATTTCATGGGTTAGCACTAAATTCACATTTTCCTAAGTAACTAAGATTGGTAATTTATAAGTGTTTAGTTACTTAGTATTTCATTATAATTTTAATGAGAATTTAAATGTCTTGTCAAACCTGTTCGGCTAACGACCCTCCATCAGTCAAGGAAGCAGTAGGTGAGAGTGGACACCCATTAAACTGCCATTTTATAGGCAGTAACCTTATACCCTCTTATAGACCGGCTTCGTGAATGAAACCTACTAACGGTAAGACTGACTTTACTCTTATATATATATATATATATATATATATATATATATATATATATATATATATATATATACATATATATATATATATATACATATTAAACCTATAATATTATAATAGTATAAGGGTTGAATTTTAAACTTTTAAAATTCTAAGGTTTGGAACTAAATGTTTCAAAGTGAGACTTTGCATACAAATTCCAAAACTTGAGGGCAAGTTTTGAACTATTCAAAAACTTTTGGTTTCCATAACTTATGAGTTTAATATAGGTTTTATGAAAAGACTCTTGACATTCCATAACTTGAGGACAAGTTATGGAGTTCATAAAAAACATTTATGTAAAAGACTCTTCAAGTTCCATAACTTGAGGACAAGTTATGGAAGACTTACAAGCATTTAAGATAACATTTAAAAATGAGACTTTTCACTTTCCATAACTTGAGGACAAGTTATGGATTTCATTAAAAACATTTAGATCAAAATTCTAACTAACAAAACCAAACAATTTGTCTATGATCTAATTAAACTCATAAATTAAGATGATTCATATCAAACAAATTTCAAGAAATTAGCCTAATTATATAAACTAATACAAATCTTGAAACTTTGACAATTATCTATTAATTTGGATGAGAATCATCATTACCATAACAACAAAATCAAATTTATGAACTAAAACATTTTGTGGTAATGATTCTAATCCAAAACAGTCCAAAAAACTCAAAAAACTGCCCACTGGAGCACCAACTCGGCGAGTACATGAACTGGACTCGTCGAGTTGGACTTTTTCTGAATGGACTTAGCAAGCCCCCAGTGGACTCGGTGAGTTCATTGTCCAGAATGCAGAAAAATTGATTTTTTAACTTTGAAAATTACATTTGCATCAAATATAATAGAAAACAATCCTAGGCTCTGATACCACTATTGGGTTTTGTATACTACAACATCCTACAGTGAACATACAATCCTAAATGCTTTGGATCTATGTTCTTTTTAATTATACATGCAATATGGTTTCCAAATCATTAAGCCTAAAACTAGCATACAATTGATATAAACAACATGGAATTGATTTATAGAGTTACTTCTTTGTTGTAGCTTGTAGTTTTGGCCTTTAAGAACTCAGTGCCCCAAGTGTTGTACCTCAAATGGAATCACACAACACCATCAACAATGGAGGACTTGAGAGAGAATACTTGCACTCAAAAATCGGCTATAGCTCTTGCAAGAACACTAGGGTACCAATTTTAGGAGTTAATGGGTTTCTTATATAGTGTGGCAAAATTAGGGTTACACCATGCAAACCCTAATGTGCATGACCTTCCATATTCCTTAGGTTCCATGGGTTTAAACCTCCATGGATCATCCATGGGTTGTCACATGGTTTTAGCCCAACCTAAGGAATCATGGATCATTGGCCCACACCATAAGAATGAATGATTTTACCAAATCAACCCCTTATATTTAATTAGTCTCTTTTGATCACAAAATTATTTCCAAATTAATTCTTGATCAATACTAATTAAATAATATGATTTCATATTAATATATTAGAACTTATAATATATTAATAAATCATGAATATCCTCTTCTCAAAAGTCCATCCTTACAAATTATTCCGATGCCATGCAACCCAAATGGACCATGCTACTCTCGGGTCAAGTACATACCAATTATAGTTATAGGCTTGGACACCTAATCCAACACTTGTAACATCCCAAAAATCACAACAAATTTTAACTTTTCAAAATCAAACAAATCCATAAATGTTTACAAGACCATTGTTTCAAAAGTGTATTTTGGTAATCAGAGTAACCTACAATCCAAATAACATAAAACTGAGGGATGTGCACGATGTGACAACCCAAAAGATTTGGATCAAGCGAGGTCTAAATTTAACCCTATTACAATAAAACCTTGAAAACCAAAAGGGCATAAGTATATGTATATGGGTGTGTGTGTGTGTGTGTGTATATATATATATATATATATATACTTTGGATATCATATTTACAATAACCTCTTGGAAGTAAACAAGTTTTATCAAAGAAAGATTAGTCAAAATAGTTGGAATAGAAATCATGAAATTAAAACATGGTTTTATAGTACTTAGCCTAGTACCCCACCCACCCTAGAATACTCCTAAACTGAAATCACGCTTAGTGGATGATTCAAAACTGAAATCAACACCCTAGAATACCCCTAAACCGAAATCTCAAAGCTTAGAAAGGATTAAGTCTAAAAACTCCAAAAGGTAAGTCCATTAAGGACGAAATTATCAATAAGAGTGGGTACTAAGGGATTTCGGGCATGCCTAGGCTGAAATTACCTTCCTTATGGCCGAAAACTAGGGTGAATCATCCAAGAATGATTCCATTAAGATACCAAGCTAATATCCTCCATATAATCCAATAAACATCATAACACTCTTCATCCCTTTTTTAGTCACGACAATAAGCACATCCAAGAATCCCACTTTCATTTCCCTTGGTTAACTTACCAAAACTCTCTCAGAAAGAAAGTTGAGATCTTCCAAGTTCAACCATTCTTCTAGCTTATTCTAGATCTTTGGTAAGTATTTCGTAAATTCCTAGTAATTTAATACATCATGTCCATATCATCCTATTTACACACATTAAAATGTGCTAAACCTTTTAGGATAGCATTATTCTCAAGTAAAGTTCATCAACTCCATTCAAGGGTTTAGGCTTGAATTCTTTACTTCATCACCTCTCAATACCCACAAATCCACTCAAGGTGATTTCATACCCCCATATTTTCAAGCTTTTTCATGTTTTAGGGGGGGATACAAGTAAAATTTTGTTTATCACACAAATATTTACATATTTTCATCTTTATGTTAAAAATAAGATATTATTTGCATAATCTAGGTTATAAAATTATAAGAAATTTATGACTTGTAAAACTACATGATTTTTGAAGCTTTTACTAAAATATAACTTTCATAACAAAGGGAGTACATCCTAGTTAGTTACTATTTTGTACAACCCAAAACATAATGTTTTAACCTTACATTTTAAAAACTAGACAAGATAATTACTACATATTTATATAAATGGTTATATAAATGTACTTAACAAACAAACATGTTAAACTATAATAGGTATAGTTTATGGAACATACGTACTATTTCACTAAGTTCAGGATACATTACGGAAACAAACATATAAACTATAGTAGGTATAGTTTATGAGACATATATACAGTTTAATCATTACATAAAGGCTTTTCATTATTCTACACGTAACCGTCAATATAGCTTTGTGAGACACACTTCAAGTACTTTTCTAAGTACCAACAAAAGACCTGACATTATAACCGGAGTCTCCTGGAGGGAGAGCGTGACACTTATGTATAGATCTATACGGGACTGATAACATGCACCTAAACTGTTAGCTACAGTTAGGCCGGCAGGCCTGGGGTGACAAATGTCGTATCTTTGCCGACACCTGAAGAACGTTGTTTCAGGCCATCCTAGGTCATCAAGCATGGTTAGAATAACTCACAATTTGGTATTAACAATACGATTAGTGTATGAATACATAAATAACTTCAATTAGTTTTATTTAATATAAAAACTACAATACAATATTGTATAGTACAGATGGTGAATCCAGACACATACATTAAAAAGGATTACATACAAATACTACTACGGTATACTATTTTCTAGTACAGTGCAACTTACATTTCTAATAGGACCATTATCGTTCTCTCTATAATTTCTTAGTGTATGCGTTAGGATTATATAAAATGAAGAACCGATAGGCAGTCGAATGTGTGATTTCCACATTACTTCATGTTCCTTTTTTGGTTGTGGGCTTAGGGAAGAATCATTCAATCGAGTGTTCGTTCGATCTTATTTATATATAACTTGTATACACTAAGTGATCATAGAAGGGACCAGTAAGGGTTACACTACTTACATGAATTTCATACTTCGCATCAAAACTTTTAAGCATAAGAAAACTTGTACATTTTGGTCTAAAGGCCTAAAACTACATTTCAATTACAAAAGAAAATATTGGATTTTCTGAAAACATACTTTATTATCCTACAAGGAAAAGATACAACGGAAATACATACATCAACAAATCATTTAAGAAAAATATTGGATTTTCTAGAAGTATACAAATCATTTTACGCAAAAACGTTACAAATCCTTCTCACACAAAAACGCTTATGAACTCACCAACTTAATTGTTGACACTTTTCAAAATCACTTGTATTCTCAGGAAACCAGTAGACAAGTATTCAACCTTTCTTGAGGGTCGGCGTCGTCAGTTCATGTTTTTTACTTTCCATTATTTTTATTTAACTTTTGAACAAACAAGGTGTTGTAAACAATGTAAACTTGAATTATCTATGTATGAATGTTTGTGTTGCTACGTTTCAATTATATTCAACTGTTATGATACTATACATGAAGTCACTCCATCAGCCCCCAAATGTTTCCGTCGTTCTGGTTTGGGGGTGTGACACATGATCACGACTTCGCCTTGCCACGGTCATCTGAAGTACTTGAAATAATAAACTGAAACTGTAAGCCAAAGCTTAGTGAGTTCCCCCAAAATACCAACAGGTATAACATATAACAGCATATACTGGGTCCACAACTAATAGACTGGATTACACCTGGGCCCACAATATGAGTCTGGCTTGCCTTTCAGGACCATAGCTCATATATGTCCTGCTCCCAAGCCTACAACATAATTTTGGCTTACCTTCAGTCCCGCAGCTCATGTCTGACTTGCTCCCAGGTTTGTTGGCTACCGCACGAAGTAGTACTACCTTAACCCAACCATATTATGTCGACATACACATAACAAATAACATATAACAGCAATTAGATAATCATGCACATATTAATAGATCACTAAAACATAGCAACATCCTAACCATGATACATAATCTACCAAGCCAGCATTGGTGCCTTCGACCCACAAGTATAGTGAGGAAAACTCACATCGATCATAAGATAGTAAATCTCACACCCAAGTCTGATGCACAACGGCTCCTCACGCTGAACACAATCAATACTAACCTTAGTTACTTTCTAAGGTTAAGCCCATAATCATGAGGCCCAACAATAGCCCAACTCCAAACTACGCCAAATAATGGACTAGCCCATCTAGAGAACCCTAAGGCCTAAATGTTCCAAAATGGCCTCACGTCAGCTGTCCAAACTCCAACAGTTAACCCTCACATTGTGACCAACTCGTGGTCACGTTCTGAGCCTTAACTTGACCCGGGCCCAACTCAACCAATAAATTCACCCAAAATCGATTCCAATCATCGTCACATCGTGACCACTTCCTGAGTCACGTCATGACCTAATTCGGGCAAAATAGTCGGAGTGGCAAGCATCTCACAACGTGACAAGTTTATTCCTCACGTCGTGAGCATTGCACTCTCCAGCTTTGAGCATTAAGCTCTTATTTGTTTCATCCATTACTTGGTACTTTCGAGAGGGTCTTCCCTCACCTAAAGGATGATAAAAATCATAGCTTTTTGGCCATGCATGTCCAATGCATGACTGAAACACTCACTAGGTCAAAAGAGGGGAAAATAAGATCAAGACTCATGCTTGGAGTCTAAAACTACTCCAAAACTCAGATCCAAAGATTATATTACAAAGAATACCTCAATGATCCATAAAGTTGTCAACTTTATGAATTCCATGCATGCAATCCTTCACAACCATGCAAAAAGGAGCTTAAAACTTAGATCTAACATATAATAGGTAAAAATGCCAGAGCTTTTATGACTTACAATGGTCCAAAAGCTCTGCAAGAAGGTGATGTAGAAGCTGGATTGCAAAGAGGTTGCTCCACCAAGGTCTTCTTCCACTTCAATGAATCAAAAACCACCAAAGTGTGCTTCAATGTCACAAAAATGGCTAAGGACTTCAAGTAGGTCGAGATTTGGGTTTTCAGGAGGCAAGAGTATGAGGGTGGCTAAGGATGGGCAACCCTAGCCCTCTCATTCCTTTAAATACCTGAATATTCTGGTTTTAGTTGACATATCGTTCTCACGTCGTGAGCACCCAACATCTCACGTCGTGAGACTTAAAAACATGGGTCAAATAATCAGTGGTCATTCACGGTATGACGACCATGTCTCACATCATGACCCTCATCCAAAGGCTATAAATCAATAAATAAGTACCTCCAAGACCCAGGTGTTACAACATCATATAAACATGTGAGCAATGAATTAGTCATAATTTTTCCAATGAACAAGATTCCCATGCATCATGCAATTCAAATTGCATGACTCTAAGTTTCAGTCCAATTAAAACTTGGTGATGAGATTTCTTTTCACTTGGTCAAAAATGAAAATTCCACAAGCATGTTCTAGAAGAATCAATTTCCACTATTAACATTTCTATTATTAGAAAAATAACCAACACTTTCATAAATGTCATTGCAAGGAAATATATAAATAAGGAAACTTCATAAACCAAAACTTAATTTTATTGTTAAAAAGAAACTTGGAACTTGTCCTTACAAAGCATAAAATGAAAACTATATTTCTAGACATCTCCAAAGAGCAATAGCAATCTATTAAATTATCCTAACTCCCTAGTAGTAGCTCCGAATTCTGACCATCGAACCATGCGACAAAATTCCATTTCCCATGATCAAATTTAGCTCACTTTACTCAAGCTTCCTTCTTTCTTTTAGATCCTGAAATACCATGAAAATATGATCATCACATCATGTATTAAGAGTCTATGAATAAGAACTTATGGAGTTAGATAAGTATGTACCTAAAATAGAGTCACACGAATTGACTTTACCATCTTCAAGATATTTCAGGTATTTTGGGATGCTTTGCTTCCAATGTCCCTTCAATTGACATTAGAAAAAAATGGAATCATTGGGTTAACATGTGGAACGATCTCAGAACGAGTCTTTCTCTTTACCATACGATCAAACAGTTTGACCTTGGCTGATGATTGGGAAGAGAAATATTTTCTTGATCACCAATGTTACCATTGTCAATGTCCATGGAATTCTTGGAATTAGGCCCTATAAGCATTTCTGCTTCAGTTGTGTTCTTAAGCATTTCTGCTTCAGCAACTATCAACATATGGGTCAGATCATTTAGGGTCACATAGAGATTCCTCATATGAAAGTTCTTAATGAACTGATCAAATGCCTTTGGAAGTGAAAGAAGAACCAAATCATTTGCTTGCTCCTTTGGGAATACGACACTCATCCTTTCCAGCTTGTTAATGTATGATTTCATTTTCAAAACATGCGCACACATAAAATTTCCATATTGATGTTTTCATGCTGATAGGGCTTGAGTCGTTTCATATCTTTCAACTCATGACGTTAGGAAAGTCAGTGGAGAAGGAGGAAGAAGAGTTGAAGAAGGAAGATGTCCAATTTAACCATTACCCAACGAAGGGAAGACAATTTCATCTTGATTCGAATGTGGAAGACCATCTCTAGAAGATTAAGTAAAAACATTATGTAAGAACGAGGAAGACCATATCTATCTTCATAACACATCCAAAAGTAGAAAAAGAGAGAATTCAAGTTAGTTGATTTTGATCCTTAATTATTAACCCAAAATTTAAATTATGGTTAGGATCCATATTTTCATTTCGTAATATGAAGAGGGATGTCGTAGTCATATCATGAAACAATTTTAGGTAGGTAGAAACATTTCACCAATTTCTATCACTTGTAACTCTTTGATCTTTTTAGATTCATTGAATCTTATCAATGGCATGTTTAATATCAGATTATGCTCTTACCAATTGTGACTGGGATGCCGATAATCACAATTAAGATGTGAATAACCATGTAAACTTGTTCAAACACCTACGATCGATTTAGGATCTCCCATTGATGCGTCGGTTAACCACACACGCTCCATCAACAATCATAAACACAAGTTATTTCATATTTATAGTCCCAAATTAGTGTGTCGGTTAACCATGCACACTCCAATAATGACTCATAAAGAAACGATGTGCTTTTTTCATGGATTAGCATACAATTTCACATTTTTCTTATAGTAACTAGAGTGAGATTTTAAAAGAATGTTCTAGTACTTTATAGATTGTACTTTTAATCTTTTAAGTGATATCGAATTCATTCAACTAATGACCACCCACCACACAAATAAGCAGTGAGTGAAAAGGAAATCCATTCAACGGTCAATTTATAGGCCATTTCCTTATACCCCTCTTAGAGTATGGCTTCGTAAATGAGGTCTAGTACTTATTCGACTAACTTTTAGTTATACCTATAGTAATAAACATTTTATATATTATAGGGTGTATTTTAACTTTTTAAAACACAAGGTTTAAATATTAATTATCTAAATTAATCACGTAATTAATTAACCAATTTAAACCTATCATAGATGTATAATTATCTTTTAATTAATCTTATAATTAAATTAATTATTAAATCCATGCGGATAATTCTATTTAATTAATCTTATAATTAAATATTATCTATTCAATATTATCTCTTAGATTTAGGGTTTTGTTTTAATTATCTAAGACATGAAAAAAAATCAAATTTTTGAAAAATTCAAATCAAATAACCACATAAATTAGATTAGGCAGAAAATCTTGAATTTTTGTTTTATGATATAGTCACGTCGTGATAGAGGGTGTGTCACATCGTGACTAACATATTTTTCCAACATTCGATTTTGATCAATTCATCTCCTATACAATCAATGTTAGACATATCAAGGCTTTGATACCACCAATGGGTTTTATAGGTTACAAAAACAACGTGCTTGCAAAATTTCACTTAACACTTAAGGGAACATACGACCTAAAGGATATATGTCCTAACACTTTGAATGTAACATACAATGAACAACAAAACTAATATGAACCCTAATTAAACCCTAGTATAATCGAAATACAAGAATTAGGGTTACATACCTTTGATTTATTGTAGTAAACAAATCACTTCAATCCCTTATAGTTGTTGGAATTGGAAAGTTTAGCACCAAAAGGATGATGCATTTAATAACTCACACCCAAACCCTATAACTAGAAGACAGGAGAGGAAAGAGGAAGAGAGCAATAGAAATTCAGATTTCTCTAGGTTAAAGGAAGACACGAAAATATCTGACCCAAGGGTCCTATTTATAGATGCCAGGAAACCCTAGAAACCCTGAATTTAAACATATAATAACATAATTCAAATCATACATTTATCTAGTTTCCTGATTATCATTTGGAGGCTTCTGGAACCCCTAATAGGTCCCTCAATACCATCCATATGATGGAGGTTTCTAGATCCTCTCACTTGTTCAACTATAGAACAATTACAACTTAGTCCTTGCACCTTTAATTAATTCCGGTTAATCCTGAATTAATTCCAGATCAATTTTGATTAATAACTAATCAATTCTAATTGAATTCATATTAATTTATTAATCATATAAATTAATAAGTTAATTATTTTGACAATTGATCTCACATTAATCTATTAATCACATAATAAATTAATAAATCAACTTGCTATTTCCAATTAATATATTAATCATATAATATATTAACAAATCATTTATTATAATTTATTAATCATATTATAAATTAATAAATTTATCATCTATTTACAAAGGTCATTCTAATTAAGCTCTAGTTATGAGGGCAGCCCAAAAAGGACTTTGCTTTTATTACAAGAATATACTAATTTAGTTATGAGCTTAGGCACCTTAATCTAACAGTCTCCCACTTGGATAAGTCTATAACTACAATTACAAGTAAATCCTTGAACCAAATAGCAAAGTGTGCTTTCCAAAGCCACTACCGAACTTTGTTTCAAATCAAACCTTGGCCCTAAGATAAGTTATCAGCTATTCATTCGTTCTACAAGATATCGTATGAACAGAGTCATGGATTAAGTTATCAACCTCATGTTCATTTATTCTGTTTCGTGATTTCCTGATTTGTGATCAAATTCAGACTACAAAATCTAATACATTGATTTAGCCCAGACCAGGCCAGGTTCTATTAGATCAACTCAAATCACCGAGGGGCCCATAAATATTGTTTTTCCTATTAAGGCAAAATGAACGAATAAACTTTGACTACATAATTGTAACCTTTACTTATCAAATTTTATATGTCACTACGTTTTATAACATCAAGTTACTGATGCGTTTACGCAATACCAATGCACAACTGACTTGCAAATTACAACTTATGTATCTCCATTTGAATAACAGAAGATATTATTGTCTTAGAATTACTCGTGACAAAATCCATGAAGTAATCTCTAAGCATGAGTTTATACAATACTTACATCCCTATTTCAAAGTACTCATAAATAATGTAGCAATCCGTATGCAATGTTCAATCTCTATGGATAATCTACAATCGATTCATGACTGTCTTAATTCACTACTTACTTCCAAAAGTAGGAATAACTGTGGAATTTTGAATAATATTTAAATTACTCAGGGAAGTAAAACATGCAAAGTGAAACATAATAATAAATTAATTAACTATGGTATCATACCCATTTAATATAAATAAATCCCTATTATTTAACCACCATAACAATTACGAATTTATTAATTTTATAATGTTTAGAGTAATTAACTAACCATTTGATTAGATAACACCAGTCATGTCATGTTATAAACATGCATACTATGCCTCTCTATGGTCCTTCCTTTGTGAACAGATTGACTGGACATTACTTCAATGATGCTCATTTCATAGTTCCAAATTCTTATCACTATCCAAGATGTAACGGAATTCCAACTTTAGATGTATTGACCTCATGTAATGTCAAGGTTCTAAGGTCACAGAGACTAAGCCTTCGGACTAACTCATTGGTTTCATATTATCTGTAGTTTTGCTCCTTCCTCGTGTGTTGCTTTCACCAGAAACTGTCATATGGTTCAAGGATTTTAGATCGGAACAATTTTTCATATCCGTTCTAAGGAAAGGCTTCCATACGGAGCTATGGTTTGGGCTTTGCGGTCTTTTAACGGTGGTGGCGGTAGTTTGATCTCCAAACGAGATCTGAAAATCTTCAAAAGCACCGATGAGAATGGTAATGTTGACGAGGTTCACAATGATGTCCAGATATGATCTCTCACATGAGATTCAAATTTCGGGGGGATCAACGAGAATGGTGATGTGTTCGGAGAGAAGGTCGACATGTCCGTCAAGAACATCAGAGAATCTTAAGATTCACTGATGGTAGTGATTGTGGTGTTTCCTTTTTATGAAAACGAGAAAAAGAAATATCATTAATATAACATGAGAAATAGAGAAAAGGCAGGGGTGCGGTGGGATAAGGTTGGGTGGGTGATGTTTGTTTCTATTTTTAACTGAAAATAATAAAAACTAATTAAGAAAATTAAAATGGAATTATTTAAGGGAGTTTTTGTCATTTTCAGGTTGGGTTTGGACCAAAACCCACAAAATCCCAATTATAGGGGCTAAATCACATAACATATTCAAAAATAGACCATTGATGCACCACAAAACGTTTTTTTTACCAAAACTAAAAAATTTTGTAAAACATAGGGACAATTTCAGTTCCAAATTAGGCTTTTAGGTGCCAAAACCGAATTAGGACTATATATATATATATATATATATATATATATATATGTGTGTGTGTGTGTGTGTGTGTGTGTGTGTGTTCTTTATAGTGAGCAAATGGCCCAAAATCTAACCGAACCAAAAAAACAACTACAACTGAACGGAGATGACATAGAACCGTTTAGAGCGAAACCGAATTCTTGAAAATTATAAAACAGAATACTTAAACAGAAAGTCGATTCGGTGTTGGGTTTGTTGAGTTATGGTTAGTTTTATGTTTGGTTTAGTTTTTCGGGCCCATATTATCACCCATGTGTCTAATGCACCCTTTTAATCCTACTTAAACTTAGATGTATCTTCTTCTTTTTGTAATTTTACCGGATGTTAATTTTTTAGAGAATTAAAAAAGGCAAAATACAAAGAAATATAATTTTTTATCTATTAACATTAAGAAAAAACCATTATATTTTATTTATATATAGAAAAATCCTTATATTTATAGTTATCTTTCACATTAATCAAAATATTTATTTTTTTTGTAAGAAATTATGATTTGTTTTGTGACCTGACATTTATCTTTTTATTTATTTATTTGTTTTTAGGTTAGCATGGAAACATAAATAAGTGATGTTGACTCTTCTCTTAGGTAAACATGATAAATTGATCAAGTACTCAGCGGCCATTAATCAAGTAAAAATAAATGACATTGCTTATTTTTTCCCCATATCAACCAAAAAGTGAACAAGATAAATGTCATGTCGAAAACGAATCGGGAAGGATTTTTCTGAATAATAGTAGATAAATGGTTGTGTTTTTCTGTATATTCCTCAATGTAAAAGTATATATTACTGATAGACTTTTTTTAAAGACTTGTAGAGATTTTTCAAAATACATAAATCTTTTTTTGACAAGAACCCTAACAGATATTTGGAAGTTTAAGTTATAAAATCAGGTTTTGTAAATAAAAATCTCTATTTATCAATAACTTTTAGACAGAATTTCACAATTGGTCCATATGGTTTACAGAGTATCGCACTTTGAGAACTTTCTAGCAAAAAGTTACGCGACTGGTCCTGTGGTTTGTAAAATTACATGAAAGGTCCTCCTGCCGTTAAATCTAACTTTTCAGATGTTAGATATTAATGTAAAAGACTATTTTGCCCTTGTACCAATATTGCACTACAGTATAAAACTCAAGGACCATTTCTGTAATTTTATATATTTGAAATTTTGTATATATATAAATTATAAATATGAATTTTGTATATATATATATAAATTATATATATATATATATATATATATAAAGACTTAAGTTCAAATGAGAACACTTTTTAATGTGAGAACGTGAGAACACTACTTTATGTTACTATTCTACTATGAATTTTGTATATACAACGATATGACATTATTCATCAACAAATATACGAACAATCACACATTAATATTCACATTAAAATTTTGTATGTACACCTTTATGACATTATTCATCACCAAATATATGAACAATTACATATTTAACATTCACATTAGAATTTACTATATTAGTACACATATATCTAAATTTTATAGTAGAATAGCAATATAAAATTGAATATATTCATATTATAATTACTACAATACTATACATATTAAATTCATAGTAGAATAATAAGATAAAGTAGTGTTCTCACGTTCTCACATTAAATAGTGTTCTCATTTGAACTTAACCCTATATATATAAATATATATATATATATATATATATATATATATATATATATATATATATATATAAATATATATATATATATATATATTCAACAACTTGATTTTTTTTGACATTTTTTTTCTATTTTTATTTTATAGTTTTAGTTATTTATGTTTTTTAATGTTTTTATTTATTTAGATTCAGTAAATAAACTTAAATTCGATAAACCATATCGAAACCTTTTTTTCTTAATTATGAAATGAAACGTTAATGTGTGTGTGTGTGTGTGTGTATATATATATATATATATATATATATATATATATATATATATATATTCAACCACTTGATTTTTTTTGACATTTTTTTTTCTATTTTTTTTATAATTTTAGTTATTTATGTTTTTTAATGTTTTTTATTTATTTTGATTCAAGTAAATAATCTTAAATTCGATAAACCATATCGAAACCTTTTTTTCTTAATTATGAAATGAAATGTTAATGTTTTTTTTAATGTTATGTTGTTACGGTTTATTTTTTATTTTGATGCTCCATAGTTAATATCGTCAGCAACTTTATGTTTGTATTTATCATTATCATTATTTCACCTTTTGTGATATATAAATAAATAAATATATATATATATATATATATATATATATATATATATTTATTTATTTATTATTCTTTTATTGTTTTTATTTATTTTGATTCAAGTAATGAAAAATAGAAAAACTAAAAAACAAAATCTCAAACACCAAAGTTGTAAAATACTCTAATTTATTAATACATTTTATACTTTTCATATTTTTTGAAAATTTTCGTATTTTTTTTATTAATTTTGGTTATTTATGGTTTTCATAACTTTTTTTTACTTTGATTTATATAAATAAAAAAGTTATGCTTATTTTCTTTATTTATATTTGTAAATATAAATTTTTTATTTACGCGAATCAAAATAAATAAAGTTACAAAAACCATAAATAGCCAAAATTATAAAAAAAAAAAAAAAAAAAAGAAACTAAAACACCAAGATTGTAATATACTCTAATATATTCATATATTTTACACTTTTTGGAAAAGGTTAAAAAAAAGTTATCAAGTTGATGAAAAATAAAATGAAATAACGAAAGAATAAAAATAGGAAATAATTAAAAAATAATATGAAAAAAAATAAAAAATAATACTAAAATATTAAAAAAAGACGAAAAAACCAAAAAAGGATGAAAATGTAAAATATATTAATATATTAGAGTACATTAGAATTTGGTGTTTGAGTTTTTGTTTTTTTATTTTATTTTTCATTACTTTAATCAAAATAAATAAAAACAATAGAAGAATAATAAATAATTAAAATTATAACAAAAATAGAAAACAGAAGGTCAAATAATGATAATGATAAATGCAAACATAAAGTTGCTAACAATATTAACTATGGAGCATAAAAAACGTGAATAGTAACGACATAAAATATAAAAAAGGTAAAAAAAACATTACCGCTTTAATTCACAAAAAACAAAAATTAAAGAAAAAATAATTTCAACATGGTTTATCGAATTTAAGTTTATTTACTTGATTCAAAATAAATAAAAATATAACAAAAACCATAAATAGCTAAAACTATAAGATAAAAATAGAAAACAAAATGTCAAAAAGATAAAAAAAAATTATCAAATTGTAGTAATTATATATATAATTTGTATTTATAATTTATATATATACAAAATGCAAAATTTATAATTTATATATATATATATATATATATATATATATATATATATATATATATATATATATAGAGAGAGAGAGAGAGAGAGAGAGAGAGTTAGGTTTAAATGTTTCTACTATCTATTGTGTGCATGTAAGATTGATTATGGACCAATCATTTTAGTTATTTTAAAAAAGTAATTAATGCATATAAAATGCTGAAGATTTAATTAATACTCATTATATCTTCAACATGTAATATGCATTAATTACTTTCTTAAAATAACTAAAATAATTGGTTCAGAATCAATCCTACATACACACAATAGATAACTAGAACAAAATAATCTAACCCTATATATATATATATATATATATATATATATATATATATATATATATATTTATATATATATTCAAATTTAGAAAATTACACAAATGGTCCTTGAGGTTTGTAGTGTATTGCAATATTGGTACAAGGGGAAAATAGTCTTTTTCATTAAAATCTAACAGCTGAAAAGTTAGATTTAACGGAAGGAATACTTTTCATGTAATTTTACAATCCACAAGGAGAAGTCGCGTAACTTTTTGCTAGGAAGTCCTCAAAATGTGATATTTTGTAAACCAAATGAACCAATTGTGAAATTTTGTCTAACTTTTATGACTAATACGAAAATTATATTCGTATGCTGCCGAGTGGTAGAGAATATGATGTGCCTCTATTTTCCTTGTGAGGAATCATAATGAGCATTTGTTTTAGATGCTCCGGTCCATTGGTTGGAACTTGGAAGAAAAAATTGTTTTGGATTCTAAGAATACTAATTTAGGTAAAATCCTATTTGTAGCTTTTAATTATAAATTATTAATATATACAAATACCAACTTCTTGCATGTGAGTGCTACTACTATAGCTAAAAGTACAAATTTTTAAACACAATTTATATGCTAATGCACGTTGTTTAACTTCAATCCTCTAATTTTATATGATCATTAACTTTCGACCCCCTGTATTTTGTAAAATGATATTTTTCATCCTTCTACTTTTTAAAACATTATCCCCCTCCCCTCTCAACCTTCAATTTTGTAAAATATTATTTTTACCCATTCGTTTTCTAGATATTTATGATTATCCTCCGTCCCTATAGTATTTATATATATATATATATATATATAATATGATTTTTTCTCATCTAATTTGTAAAATTTGTTTTCTACCCCTTTATTTTTTTAAATGTTAGTACAAATATATCCCCCCCCCCTCTTTCAACATTCAATTTTATAAAATATCATTTTTATCCATTCGTTTTCTAGATATTTGTGTTTATCCTCCGTCCTTATCTCCTTATCATATATATACAATATGATTTTTTCTCATCTATTTTGTAAACTTTTTTTTCTACCCCTCTATTTTTTTAAATGTTAGTACAAGTATATGTCAATGTGTAAAGTGTAACTTTAATCCATCAACTTTATATAACCCATCATTTGCATCCTCTTTATTTTGAAAAATGGATTTTTTTTATCCTTTTGTTTTTTAAAATGTATTTTCATCCCTTTCATCTTCAACTCTGTAAAATATCATTTTTACCCTTTCATTTTCTAGATTTTCATTTTCACCCCCTCTGCCTTCAACTTTGTTAAATATCACTTTTTATGCTTTCGTCTTTTAGACTTTTGCGTTTATCCCCCATCCCCGTAGTAATACATAATATGATTTTTAATCCTGACTTTGTTAAATGTATTTTTCATCTCTGTTCTTTTAAATGTTATTTTGATTTTCTCAACTTTAAATTTTGTAAAATGTCATTGGTTTAATTAATTGTCACTCTTAATACGTAACAGAAAAACATAAAAACTCAGCGCAAAGCGCGGGCTCAATTACTAGTTTTGTATAAAAGATATTTATATTTTTATATAACTACGTTCCCAAATTTTGAAATGGGTATTTGAACCAAAGAATAAATAAAAGGACGCCAGCATCAAAGTAACCTAATGATCATCGTTTAGGATAAACATTTCAAATATAATACGATTAAAAAGAATATCATAGTAATAAAATTATATGAATTTCAGAATTTGGTTAGAATCTCCATCTCCATCTCCATACCTAATAAAAGGACAAAATTTCATATACACCCTTCCCAAACAGTTAAATATCGTATTTATCTGACCTAAACTTTAAATATTGTATATGCCCTTCTTAATGTTTTTTAATATCATATATACCCAAATCTATTTTTTTGGTAATTTTTATTGATTTTATAATTGTTTTTCATAGTATTAAATCATTATAATTAAAAAAAACATTTTGAATGGACAATAATACCCTCCTTATTTCTACAACAGATCACATTTTCACCTGTATCACAAAATCACGTCCGAGCTCCCTGATACTTCCGATCATTGCGTCCAACGCTGCTTCCAATCAATCGTTGCTTCCAATCGGCGCTTCCCCTGTTGTCGCACACACACGCACACACAATCATCGGGTAAATAAAATGTGAATCCAATCCCTTTCCTCGATTTTGATTTTGTTGTTCTTTGATTTGTTCAGCAAGTTGTATCACATGAAATATGAACAAAAGAGTTGCAAGTCAATTCCTAGATTCGATGCAACTGCATATAATTTGTCTTATGATTCCATTATACCACCAAGGAAACCAACTTCCCCTTCAAATATAAAATTTATAATTTTTATTAAAAATATACCTATGAATTTAAATGAATAAATGAATGTGATTTTGAGTTTGATATGATACTTACCAGAGTGCAGCCAATGAAAGTGAAACTAATTGATGTCAAAACACTGTCTTGATTGGAAGAGACTAACCAAAACCTATGTTTGATATGTTATTTCTCATTGTCTTAACTCTTAATTATTGCAGTATGTGAAATAATTCCCTAATTGCAACAACCAGTTAGAGCACCCAACAATGAACGAGTGAATGAACATATGTTTGATATGTTATTGCTCATTATCTTAACTCTCGGGTATCTTTTTTTCTTATTCCCGACTTAAAATTATGTTTTAGAGGCGATACAAACCAATGTCGAAAGATCATACTCAAACAAAAGATAATACCATTCATGACACATCAAAACCAATATGGGAGAGCATGGCTACGTCTCCAATAATCGAGTATGTTTATGTGAATATCTTAATTTTAATTTATAAACATTTACTAAATTGTATGATTGTTTCTCTAATTAATGCTCAATTTCAGGCGTATACCAACATCCAAGTTCAAGTTAAAATTGAAATATGGGGGTTACTTTCGGCTAACGAAGAATAGTTGTAGGCAAATATATTGCTTTGGCTCTCAAAAGTGTATCAACATAAACACATTTTTATACAAGTCAAATACATGAAGAAGTGGTAAAACGTTATTCATCAAAGAACAACCCAAAATTTTCTATTCTTTATGTTGACAAGTATGCACCAGAAAAATCACTTATTGAGCTTAATTCTGATGAAAAGTTCATGGCTATGCTTGACATGTATGGAAGCGAGAAACAAGTAACCATTTATGTGAAAACAGAGAATAACCTTGGCTCCAATAACTATACTAGCCATTTGTGTACCAACAGAGATGAACCACACGGTGAGTATGATGAAGATCTTTGTCCTAGTGAAGAAAGTTATCACGGTCATCTCAGTTCTGATAATGAAGACAGTCAAATGAATGATGATGATGAAGTGTACCCATTTACTAAGAATAGTATAAGCATGGAATTCGACTCAAAATTTGAAAACTAGGTTGATTTTAGGAGAACTTTGAACCACTTTGCAGTCATAAATGAGTTTAACTACTACGTTCAGAAAAGTGACCCGACACAATTCATAGAAAGGTGTGAAAACCTAGAGTGCGAGAGGAGAATTCATGCTTCTATTACATAAGATGAAGTTACCTTTGAAGTAATTATATACCTTAAGTTATATTTAACATGTTTCATATTAAAAATATATTTATGTTTATTAAATTCTTTTTTTAGGTTAAGAAAATGGTAGAAGTACATACTTGCACTTGCAGCAACAAGGGAGGCAATAAGCGTGCTACTTAAGGATGGATTGCTAATGTTGTTACTAAGAGGTTTAAATTTGATGGGGATGGCTCTCCGTATGAGCTTAGAAATTGGATTATGAAAACTTACGATGTTGACATGTCATACCTAAAAGTTTTTAGAGGGAAAGAGCAACCTTATACCGACATGTATGGTAAGTGGGAAGATTCTTTTATGAAGATGGATGAATTTAGAAAAGAATTATTACGAAGGAACGAAGGAAGCGTTGTTGAAATTGACTTTGACATAGTTGGTGGAAAGAAGCTTTTCAAAAGGTTTTCTATTTGTTTAGCGACTTGTTCTAGAGGGTTTGTTGCTAGTTGTCATCCATATATTGGTCTTGATGTTTGACATTTAAAAGGAAAGTTCATTGGTGTACTAGCCGCTGCAATTGGTATTGATGGTAACAATTCTATATTTCCAACAGCATATTGTGTGCTTGAATCAGAAAACACACAATCGTGGACATGGTTTCTTGAGTCACTAAAAAAAGCAATTGGAATGCCAAATTGTCTTGTTATCTCATTGGACATGCAAAAAGGCTTAGAAGTAGCCATCATGAATATTTATAGTAATTTTGAGTATAGAGAATGTATAAGACACTTATATAGCAACTTCAATAAACACTTTCGTGGTGACTTCTTTAACAACAAACTATGGGATGCTGCAAAAACCTATTGTCCTACCAAGTATGACAGATTATTGAAGGAAATTAGTGAGAAAAATGAAGATGTCATTTCATATCTAAATATCAACCACAAAAAAATATGGAGTAGAAGCAAGTTTGGTACTACTGCCAAGTGTGATTACATCACTAATAATATTTCAGAAACATTTAATTCTTGGATTGGTAAATTGCGCTATAAACCCGTGCTTGATGTCCTTGACACAATTAGGGAAAAGATTATGAAATATTTTGATAAGAAAAGGAATTTGGTGAATAAATGGAATCACGCATTGGTTCCTATTGCTAAAACCCATCTCAATGACATCGCTAAGGTAAGCATGTAAAATAATTCAGTTGGATGACTATATTTATTTCACTTTTAACTTGAATAATACATATATATATATATATATATATATATATATATATATATATATATCTATTTTTAATTTTTCATGTAGAACTTGGGTGAATATGAAGTTACTAGAAGTTGTGAGAATCAAGCTTAAGTGAAGTATAAGGGAACACACTGGGAGGTCAACCTAGATGAAAGAAAATGTGGTTGTCGAGTGTGGCAAGTTTAGGGCCTACCATGTGTTCATGTAGTGTCTTTCATTTCTTTTATAAGAGATGCTAACTGGTACAAATATGTTGATCTCTATTTCACTATAGAGAACTTTAAAGCTGCATATGCTTTTCAAATTGCTCTAATGCCTACAAAAAAATAAGGAAAAATATATCCACCTATTATCAAACGCCCACCTGGACAACCAAGAAAAAATAGAATTAAATCATCAGATGACTCTAAAAGAAGATACAAGTGTCTACGATGCGAAGAGTATGGACATCGTGAAAAGACATGTAAAAATCCAGCATCTCAAAGTTCCGATCAAAGTGAAACATCCACATCTAAAAGGTAACTCAAATTTCTATTTTTTTTTTCATTAAACGACAACAATACTAACAATGAATTAATTTTCTTTATGCATTTTAGGAGATGTGAAAAGAATACAAAATCACAGGGTGATTTGGGAGTTTCGGGGTCTACATGAAAAAAGCTCGTGAATTAGTTGGTCCTTTTGACAAGTTTGTTAGCTTTAGTTGCAATTGTTCTTAATTAGGGTTCAATTGATGGATTCTTTTATTAGCACGTGACATAAATAAATATTTTGATATAGTTTTTCTCTAAAGGATTTGCATTTGGTATATCTGGTGTAATAAGTGTAAATTTAAAGTCCAGGGATCAGACAGTAATAAGTGTAAATTTAAAGTTCAGGGACCAAACTGTATGAATTGCAAATTTTAAATTCGGGGGCCAAAATGTAACAAGTGCCAAATTTAAAACAATAGAGATCAAACCTGTAATTAATGCCAAAAATATGCGTTAAGGACCAAAATTGTATATATTACAATTAAAACATACAAAGATAAATATATATATATATATATATATATATATATATATATATATATATATATATATATATATAGCTAT
This sequence comes from Lactuca serriola, assembly GCF_051521515.1. Taxonomy (NCBI): domain Eukaryota; kingdom Viridiplantae; phylum Streptophyta; class Magnoliopsida; order Asterales; family Asteraceae; genus Lactuca; species Lactuca serriola. Next base: position 126,419,772 of record NC_136413.1, on the reverse strand, counting down.
TGTAATTAACTATTACAAAATTTTGAAAGTTTAATGCTATATATCATGAATTTCTCAAAGTACAAATTTCTTGAAGATTCGCTTCACGCTTCATGTTGGCGGTAGTGGGCGGGGACGCTGTCCGGATGTTCTCCATGCTTGATGTTTCATTTCTTTCTCAACAGAGGATATTTGTCAACAAGATCCGCTTCATGCCATTCAGATGTTGTGTGTTTGAATCCACAATAAGATTGCCTTTGATAATTCCATGTTTTAGCATCCATAAATGTCTGTGCTGAATAAGTTCATTATGCACATCCTTCATATTCATACAAAATCCATCAAAACACTAAATAACAATGTATTTGATGAAAAAAAAGATATAGCTGGAATAATTTATTTAACTACCTAAAAAAGCTTAGCACAACCATGATATGTTAAAGCATATGTAGTCATCCCTAGATCATATGCTTAAAATGGTCTTCCTGGTGCCCTTAACCTGAAAAGACCATAAATTGAGACGCATGTTCGGCTTATTTAGTACAACCTGGGTCATTATTAAATAGGTATTCAATAAAAATTTGACCCAAAAGTAACAAGAAATTTTGCTATGCCAAAATCATGTTGTCAAAACTCAAAAAGGTAACAAGAAGTTCCTGTAAGATAATTGATAGCATCAGAATAAATGTCTCAATCCTCAAAAACAATCTCCTCGTGTGACTAAATCCACTTCTGTTTACAGTGAAGTGGATAAAAGATTGAAGAATCTTGAATTTTTAAAATCTGGAAAGGATCTTAGAGCTCTTAAACATATACTAGAGGGAATGCATGTTGTGGAAGCAAGAAAGGGCAAAAGAGTCAATATGGTTGATGATCATCAAAAGCCACAATCTGAGAATGTTTCAAGGGGTCAAGAATCCCATATTATCATCATGAAAGCAGGAAAGATTATTGAAAAGGGTTTTATAAATAATCATAAAAAGTTTAAAGAACCAAATATTGTAAGTACATATTTACCTCCACCTGTGAAGAAACATACACCAAATACCCTAAAAGGTACACTTCTTACCCATAATAACAATGTAATTACATTTCAAACACATAATATTCTTATGAATATATCATGATATGATGATGAAACTAAAGCTAGTATTTGATCAACAGATTATGCTGGAACTTTGGATAAAGATGAAAAACTGCAGAAAGTTAAAGATTTGGTTGAAAAACTTACTTAAGAAACTAAACTCCACTCACAATGAAGCTCACACGGATTACATTGCATCATTATGTGAAAACACAAACAATAATGACACATACATATAATTACTTCGTCTGGCTTTTCATCGAATACCTGGAGAGCAAGTTTGGTGCATAATCACACCTTATCAAGAACAAAATCAAACATGAGCATTTGAAGGAGGAGATGATGGCATTTGATAAGTTTGACCACATTCAATAATAAATATCAACAACTTCACATCGAAAATTCAATAAAGAGGTCGAAAATAGGAATCAGGTTGAAGCGACAACAAGAGGCGATTACCTGATGTTGTGAATGCGATCTCATGCTGATGGAGGAAAGGGATTAGATTCACATTTTATTTACCTGATGATTGTGTGTGTGCGCGTGACAACAGCGGAGACACCGATTGGAAGCAGCGTTAGACGCAATGATCGGAAGTACCAGGGAGATTGAACATGATTTTGTGATATGGGTGAAAATGTGATATGTTGTAGCAATAAGGAAGGGTTTAATTGTCCATTCAAAATGTTTTTAATTATAATTATTTAATATTATGAAAAACAATTATAAATCAATAAAAATTACCAAAATATAGATTTGGTATATATGATATTAAAAAACATTAAGAAGAGCATATATGATATTTACAGTTTAGGTCGAGCTAATACGATATTTAGATGTTTAGAAAGGACATATACGAAATTACGCCTAATAAAGGAGTGCTTTTTGTGCCACATAGTATATTCTTAGACAACTCCAATGGATATACAAAAACTTCTATTTTAGCATGGAAATTTATTTCAATGTACCACTAAACTCAACAAAAAATGATGGGATTGAATAATGACCTTATATTTGATGTAATACTATTCATCACACCAATACACATTTTGAATTGTTTAATACTATTTTAGTTAGTTTTTATAACTTTTACAACTTTAACAATCATTATATTTTATATTATAATATGAAAATATGTTTTTAGTGTGTGGTTTGAGTGGAAAAAAGTTTTGGTGTTAAAAATACACAAATTTAGTGATTTTTAATGGAATGGGGAGTTGCCCTTGCTCCTGAAAATTTACAATGAAATACCGATTTTGACCTATAATCCTTTAAACTCGAAATCCAACTTATTTTGACTCTAAATTCGGATCCATGAATCTCATAAAATCAGTCAAAATTACTCAATATTGATTGTGTAGTTATCCCAAGAAATCAACAAAAAAAATGTTTGAATTCTATTCATTAGCAACAAATCAGGAATCGTTTTCATCGCTTTAATTATGCACATTGATTTCATTATGTTCTCATCCAAAAACTGATAAAAGACTTTAAAAAGGTTTGTATTATTTTTTTATGTTCGTTTTTTCTTCCCGTTTTTTGTTTGTATTGAACTTTCATGGTCCTTCAATTTCATCAATATCTTAACATGTGCAGTTGATCTTGGATTTTCAATTGCCTACCATGTTTTTGGCGGTCGATTCATTGGTATGTCAATTTCATGTATGCGGGTTTTTGAAGCTGCTAAGGTGATTGATTTAACAATTTTTATGCAATTTTCTTATTAAGGGTGAACGGAAAGTGTTCGATGGAATGTCTGTTGGGGTAGGTATTATTTTTTTTGTTTGGCCTGCTTTCATATGTATTTTGTTTTTTTCGAACTTAGAATTTCGTGTTTCTCGAATTCAAATATTATCTCAAGGTTCCAAGCTATTTGCTTGCAGGTGGAGGCAAAAAAAGCATCAAGATTCAGGAAGAAGCAAATATACTTGCTAACAAAGAGTATGCATCGGTAGAAAACTTACTCTAGCATTTTAGTACATGACATTAATTTCATATTTCTTTGTAGTTGGGTCAATCCGGTCCTCACTTGCATATTTGTACATTTTCATGATGTGTATACCAATCAAATAGACGAGCAGTTCACCTATATTGGCACTTTTCTTGGGGCAAGTAAAGTTATCGATTCTATACATTTTTTGTAGTTTCTACTGTGTTATTTATGAAAAGAGTTCTCAAAAGGAGATGCTTATTGTTTAAATTATTAGTTTTACTTTCTCTCTAGTAGCATGAGAATATACTAGGCTATTAATTGGAATGAAAATGAAGGTAGCATTATGTTATTTTATTTCCTTGATTTTAGACACAAATTTCTGATAGAGATTAGTGCCCATAGCCATAACAAAGCCCGGTAATATTACTATAAATAACAGTGTCCTTTTGAGTTATTTAAAGAACAAAATAAAGCACATTTGAAAATATATTTATTTGGGGGGACTTATTTTGTTAATTATTTAATAGTTTAATTAATTTGTAGTAAATACATGAATATGGAATATTCCAGAATGATTTGAAATCATTAGATAATTATAATTAGATTTGGTAATTATCTCTAGGGTTTCAAATCACCTCCCTACAAATAGAGGTCTCCAAATCCAGATTCAGTGTGTGTAAAATACACCTTTTAGTCATAAAATCCCAAAATCCTAAAAAACCTTGAATCGTAGGAACCCGGTTCCCACAATGTTGTTATTGAACTGCCACGACGTGGTGATATACATATTCGTTTTTACAAATCTGCTTAGGGTCGAAGTTCGAATGTGGTTCAGATCTGCTAGTGTTTTGCTTCTTAGGTGCGATTACACAAGATGAACTCTACGTTGGGTTCTCTAGTCCAATTAATTGGCTCGTCAAAAGAAGAAACCTACAAATAAATCAAAGGTATGTTTTCCCTATATTGTGTGTCCTATCAAAGTTGCATATATTAGTTGAGTCAGATCTATCTGGTTTTGAGTCTTTGATCAAAATTGTCACAACTAGAAATTTTGTGTCTTGTAATCACTACACTCAAGTAAAATGTAGAATCAAAAACTTAAGAGCATGTATGATGCTTACTCTATGACAACAAAACTTCAATCCAATACACCATACAAGTACTACAAATAGTCAACAAGCAATTGGAAACCCTAGAAGTTCTTGTTAGGTCCATTTTGGGCTAGGACTTCCTTATTGGACTCATTGGACCAATAAGCTTCCAATTTGACTATCATGGGCTTAGAACCTTTAAATGGGCTCTAATTGGATCCACATTCATTTATTTCAACATTTTGGGCCATATTGGGCCTAAAATGAAATAAATTAAATATTATGAACCATAATAAACCTAAACTAGCCCAACAAAGTATAAAAATCACACTTATATTTTATAGGGCCAACAATCATCAAACCTAACTCTAATATGGGCTTAGGGGCATTAAAGCCCAAAAATCTCTTCTCCCCTCTCCAATCTCGGCCCAAGCCCAAAGAAAAAGGGATAGTTGACCTTTGTTGCTACCTCATAATTATTCAAGGGACTTCCATGCATCTTATCCCATATATCCATGCATACATCACTTCAAGGTCTTTCTTCTTCTCTCTCTCTCTCTCATTCTCGGCCGATTCCAAACACACACACACACACAATTCACTCACTTTTCTCTCAAGGAAACTCTCTCACAACTCATCCATATTTCGAGATCTAAGAAGGAATCAAGGGGATTTTTATACAAAAATCATCATCTAAGGTAAGAAATCTCTTAGATCCTTAAACTAGCTACTTCATTTCATCCATAAATCACCTCTTAATTCATTCAAACTCATGATCTAGCACCTAAGAAGCATTCAAGTTCGAAATCTTCCAAGGAAGGTTGCTAAGGCCGAATTTCTTCTCATTTTCTTCCAAAAACCGAAACCACACCCAAAGGTGAGCTTCATACCCCCTATTTTTCGGTTTTTATAAGTTTTTTTGGGGGGAATACAAGCAAATGTGTAGATCTATGAGTATATGTATGCTTTGTATGATTTCTATGCTTATTTACATGTTTATATGTGATTATGGTGTTGAAACTAGTCAAAAGGTCCTTAAAATCGAGATTTGCATTAGGATGTATGAAACAAGTGTTAAACATATTATTACACACAAATCATTCCTAGAGAAATAACCAACTTGGTTAACATGAACTCATTGGGCTAAAAATCCCATTTTTGGACTCAAAATGTTGAAAATATAAAGTTAAAGGGCCCAAAATGACAAAATACAAATTCTGATGGATGAAATGGGTCAAAACAGTTTCAATAAGGTATTTTCCAGAAACTTACTCTTTGGAAGGATTAAAATGTGAATTTTTAAGCATAATGGGCCAAAAATGAACTTTTCGGCCCAATAAAGCCCAATATGCGAGATTTTCAAATTAGAGGGGCTGAAACTGTATTTTTCTGTAAAACAGGGGACTACTAGTGCTCCAAGTCCATTTCAAAGGTTAAAAATGCTTTTCATATTTAAAAAGGACCAAAGATGCAAAAATTTTCTATTTTGGGCCAAAAGTGTAAAAACTACGAAAATGAGGGTTTCAGCCGAGAAAAACTTTATTTGATGGACTAAAACTGTTTTTCAAATAACTTTGAGCTGAAAAATAACTTTTCTACAAGTTTTGATACTAAAGTGTCAAGAAAAATGGTTTGAGGACTAAAATAGAAATTTATTTTATACAAAGGGTTAAATATGTAAATTATCCAAAAGAAAGGGGCTGCAATAAAGAAACATCCTAATGTTTTATAATACTAGCATCTCGACTATCGGCAAATTATAATACACCTTCAACACCAAAAATCGTTATCAAACGAATTGATTCGATCTTGAATCAATAATGAATCCGAAATTACTAACACAACGAAACTTCAATACACACGCGGAAAATTCGGGAAGTCAATACACACGTGAGAATACACCAGACGTCGATACACCGTCTTTGGGCCCAAAAGTTTCAAATCGTGTTTGTTGGGCCTAGTTAGCCCAATGGCATGATCTTTAGGCCCGAAGGAAACTCGCTTACATGGAGTCGGGTCTTATATGACCTAATTTCATGTAAAAGGACTTTTACAGGCTTTGTGCTGTTGGACCCCAAGGGCCCTCTGGTTCTGCTAGTAAAATCGAGAATTCACCAAATGCGAGTCGGGCTAAGGGCCCTTCGCATTCACGATAGCCTTGAACGACTTACGGAAAATATCGGGGCTTCGCACCCTCTTTTCCTCCTCGGTTGTGGGGCTACATGAAGTCCGGGTGTTTGGATTAAGTGAATAGTGCGAGCGACGCCTAAGGGATCGTTTGTATGGTTGTAAACTAGTCATTTTCATTAATGTGTGTTTATAACAATTCACAATCCATAATTAATCCAACGTCACCGGGACTCAACGAATACACCTGTCATAACGAAATAACAAAACATAAATCATTTGATGCAAAGTATTAGGAAAACATCGGGTTTTCCTAGGGTTTTCAATTAATACACCTACGAGTTACATACCGAGTTTTACAAATTGTACTTTTACATTTATAGAAACAAACAAGCATACTTATGGATCTTCACACTTTTTATACTAAGTTCTTTTCAGAAAATATCGGATTTTCTGGTGATTTCAAAACAATACAAACCACTGTATTTCAAACATTACTTATGAACTCACCAACATTTCATATGTTGACATTTTTCAAAATACTTGTATTCTCAGGTAACAGGTAAATCGAAAGGGAAATATGTATTCAGTAACGTCTTGCTGTGGTTTTAATTAGTACCGAACAATTTACTTTTGGACATGTAATATTATGGATCAATGTACTGAATGTAAACGCTACCAGTTGTAATATTCCAATGCTTGGTAGTGTATGATGTTATGTTTCATGTATATTCATTGTGATGGTATTCAGTTGAGTCACAATAGCCCTCGAACGTTTCCGTCGTCTGGTTCGGGGGTGTGACAAAAATTGTTTATGGTTCCGCTGCCCAATGATTGATATCTACGACTCTCGAAACCCATGAGTAGTATCAAAGCGTAGGTTAACTCAAGTCTATTACACTTAGACTTTGTCTTGATAAGTATATTAGGGTTTGTATGTATAGGGTTTTTGTTTTTAAATCGTTTTAAAAGTCTAGAAATTTTCCTTGGTTGAAATTGTATCTGTTTATGCTTAAAAAATGTTGTTTTGGTCGTTCTGCCTCTTACCCACGTCGTAGCTGGTCTTCTGCCATGTCATGGGCTCGGTCAGGATCACGACTGTCTTTGTCGCCATGTCGTGGTCTTTTCTTTGTCACGTCATGGCAAACTGCTAAGAACTAAAAACCTTCCGCTACCCATTGATTGATCTCTACGAGTCTCGAAACCCATCAATTTCAAATTTGGTTTTTCATCATTGGATTATTAATTGTAATAGATTCTTGTGAGTAATACATAATGTTATTTATTTGTCCTTATGTTATCTTGAATTGTATGGAGAAAATGCATCTTTGGTTTTATTAATGACTTGATATGGAAATATTTACAATTTTGTCATCCTTTATATTCATTTTCTGGATTTTATTGGTACCCATAAAATGTTATAAATTTGGAATTTGTATCCAAACTATCAGGCTTAATTTTTGATTATCGATGATGTTATAATTTATTGTGATTAACTTATATCATGAACATATAGCAAATATTTTTTTTATTAAGTCATAAATTGATGTTTTATTTGTTATTTTAATATTTCACCGGTTTTGTATAATGAATTATTTTTATTAAACATGTCTTTACTGTCGTATTGATTGTTCTGATTGTTCATTCATCATACCAAAGAACAATTTTTAGTTAGTACTTATTCAAACATATTCTATTTTATTTGGACAAACACCGAATCCAAATTATACCTATCATGAACAAAAAACAAACCCATAAATATTTGATAGATTGTTATGCCATTGACAACATTGCCCTTTATGGAGGGTAAAAGTCAAAACCTTGAATTGGAAACTACTCTTAAAATGGTTGGTGTCATTGACAGGGTCATAAAGATGTGGAATATGTTTTTCATGATCGTTAAACACTATAATGATATAACCAAATACTTTTTTACATAGATTAAATAATCTACAAGTGTTTATGAAAAAGTGCAATGATTCAAATTCATGACAAAGAGGTTCAGGTGGTCAAAATCTTTGAAAATGACGTTGAAGGGAAGTATTGATGACACTTCTATTTAAGTGTAAAATAGTTTTTTTTTTAGTTTCTTTTTTGAATTTTTGACAATGTAGTTTCTTTTTCGTATTTTTGAATTAGAAATAGATCTAAAGTTTGTAATTTTAGTTGGATATGATGGCTGAAAATTCCAGCTATGGCTTCTTTGACTTTGTAATTTCTTTTTTGCTAGCTTCTTGATAATTTTAGTTAATTTCTAACGTTTCAAAAAAGTATAAAATAAGTGAGTTATGTAGTGAATAATTGTTATAGCTTGAATTAAAAGGGTTTAAGGTTTCTTATGATGTAGTGAGTTGCAATGTCAATATATTATTTTTAGTATGTTATATTAATATAGTTAATGGGGATAAGTTATATTAATATAGATAATGCAACCATGGAGGATTTACATGAAATCTACGGTTAATTTTTTTATTATTATTATAGAAGTAGAGGTCATATATGAAAGTAATATTGGCTCATATTTATTCTAAACATGGCTTTGAAACCTTTGGATAAAAGAATTCCTTTCGACTTTCAAATACAAGTATACAACTTCCATTTGATATATGTTTTGATACGATTAACGATTGTACTTTTTTTATATTATCTATGTTATGTTAATTTGTCAACAAGAATGTAGTATATGAGTTTAAACCTAATTATATAATATAATCAAGTTTCACATCAAATTTAATTTAACTAAAATAGATGTTGAATGTTTGATATCTACGGTTGTAAAAAGTATTGATAATTTAAAAATATTATAAAATACATGAGATATTGCACAATATACATGTGTACATTGTAAATTATCACTTGTATATTTTTCTAGGGAAATTCTATTGTATTCCAAAATGCTTTCTGTAACCCCTTTGAGTGTAATATTAGCCGTGTATCCTCATGATTTTATAATTTATATGAGTGACGAGGTACATATAGTAACACCTATTTTTTTTTTATTTAGCTTTAACCCACTCCATCATTATTGAAGACAACAAAAATACTATCTAATCTAATTATCTTTTAAGCGAATATGATCTAGAAAAATAACAAATTTTTATTTTTGTTTAAAAGATATAATAAAACATTATCTTGGATATATATTATATCATTAAATTTGATATATTATTTTTAAAAAACATTATTATTACCGATAATAAAAAGTTTGATGTTAATTTGATATTTTTTGGTAACATGGATAATACATGGCTATGAAAAAAAATTTAGCATAATAAAAAAAATATTTGTAGAAAAAAAATACTATTTAATTTAATAAACCGTATAAATAATATTTTTTTTGTTTGTTTGTTGTATTTATTTGGTGATTTTATTTCCCTCTCTCACTTTCTATATTAATTTTTGACAACACTGTACAAAAATAGTCCTTGTGATATGTATTTTTTTAGGAAAAACATCCAAATTACTTTTGGATTGATGGTTATTTTCATCAAATTTGATTGTAGTTTGGGTCCATGTCCAAACTAAAAAAACTATTATACCTTTAATATATTTATTTTTCATTTTTTTTTTCACCTTTTAAATCTGTTATTATTATTAAATATAAAAATAGGCTCACATACCACCCGCTCCCCCTTCCCCCTCTCTCTGTAATAGATGCACCAACAAAATTAACATCACCCTTACCTCTATTGTTCCCTTCTTCACCTTACCTATAATCCTTTATTTTCTCCTAATCAGCCTACACATAGATATCACCTTACATAAATCATATTTAAAGGTTTCACTTCTCATAAGTTCAAATATAGATACATATTCATTTGTCTTGATTTCTTCCCCAATACAAATATCATCAGATGAGATGAACTAACCAAATTCCTTATGGGGATTCTTCACCCATCAGCCAATCACAAACCAATATTGTACTTGACTTGTAGTAGTGTTTCTTCGTGGTAACGTTGGTTTCCCTCCGAGTTAACCCTAAACCACCACCTCTCCCACAAACAAACCCACCCCAAACCTCATGTGCTTTCAACCCCAATTTCACCCTTATAAGTGTTTATCTAATGAGAATATGGCAATATCACATCCTTCACTAACGATGCCTGATCTCGACCCATCCTTCTAAAATCATAAACAAATAACACCCAATTCATGACAAGATCAACAAATGTGTATAACACATTTGGATCTTGACAGATAAACACATTATCTCCTCTTCTAATACAACTATTTCTCCAAACCATCCAATCAAACTCTGTTGCGTCTCCTCGTCATTGTATGTCTCCCTAAATCCCGTCCCACCATGATTAGGGGTCGCCACCAAGCGCAATGATGAAAAGAATGACACGAATAACAACTCAGCTTTGTCTTTCATAAGTGTTGTTGGAGAACTAATGGCTTGAGTGCAAGTTTGTAGAACTCACTACTCAGTACCTGTTCGGCCAACTGCCAAGCAACGAGTACTCGGGAGTACTCGGATTCGCTAACTCATGTAGAAATACTTTTAAGGAAATTATATATATGTCAAAATCATAAGTTGATTGAAATATATAACAAAATTAGATGCACGTGAAGACGGAAAATGTACGTCCCAAAATTTAAGACCAAAAAGTTTATTTTTGTAATAATAAAACCATCATCCAAAACGTGTTCATAAAAACATAAAAGAAAATCAGAGTATGTCAATAATCATCCAAAAACATCAAGTCAACAAAATGTGGAACAATAAGGTGTGTGTGATGTGATGATCTCGAGCCTTTCCCCTTCGATCCAGAAGTACCTGAAACATAAACTGAAAACCTTAAGCATGAAGCTTAGTGAGTTCCCCAAAATACCTCATACCATACATATCAAATATACAATGGGCCATTCCCACAAACCATTGGGCCTCATCCGATATCAAGCCCTGCTCGGAACATATCTGTCTATATCCTGTGATGGGCCCCGCCTAGCACACCCATCAGGCCCCCTGGCATCGGGCCCTTCCCGACATACATACAATATATAAAATACATGTAAAAATCACTAAGATAAATAGCATACAATACACTCATCAGGCCCCGCCTGGCATTGGACCCTGTCCGTTATACATCTCATACCACACATGCAAGAGTCACACATACAACTAGCATCCTAATCATAATAACTCATAGGCCAACATTGGTGCCTTCGACCTGCTAAACACTATGAGGAGACTCACCTCAAACTGTTGAAAATCGGATAAATGCTCAGACTGTTGATCAAGAAAAATCCACGCGTTAATCAATCAAATAAAACACCAATTAATAATTGGGCTATAAACCATATCTAGGAATATCATTCATTTGTCCAATTTCCAGGGTAAAAGACCATTTTACCCTTTCCTCACTTGTCCTAATAACCGAGGCCTAACCCAATGGCTCCAAAAGCCCAATATGGCCCAAATTCCTAAATGAGGCCCAAAGCCCATTATAAGCCTAAACCCATTAAGGCCCAAAGCCTAACAATATCCCAAAGTTAGAAAGACTATTGGCCCAATAAAGCCCAAAGGCCTAATAGTCCAAATATGACCCAAATCACAAAAGTCAACAAAAGTCAAGGATGTTGAGTACGCCCGACGTACTCGGAATTAGGCCCAGCGTATGCCATATTTGACCAATACGCACGGCGTACAAGCTCGGTACGCTCAGTGTACTCCGCATCAAGACCAACTTTCCATTAAGTGCTTAATCAGTTAAGCCATTATGTCCAATTCTCAGATCTGACCCTAAATGATGTCTTAACACGTAAAGTTGGCAACTTTACTCCTTTGCATGGATTAATCGGACCCAATACTCAATAAAATCCATAATAAGAATCCTAACTCATATATTGTCCACTATAACTCATCAAGATTACATTTTTATGAACAAGGGACCTCAAAAATGCTAAGACCATCATCCATATCTTCTAGTGTAGCTTATATTCTCATGCATGACTTAAACGACCATAAAAAGCACAAAAACAAGCCCTAACTAGATCTAAAAAATAAACCATCAAGTTCAGAGATTTATACCTCAAATAGCTTTCCAAGTTGATAATGATTCTGGATCCACAAGCTCTAGCCACACTAATGTAACTTCCAAGAGTTCCTCTTCCTTCAAAATCACCAAAAACGCCCTCAAAGTTCACTTTTAAGCTCAAAACACTCAAAGGGAAATTAGAGTTACGTTCTTAGGGTTTGGAGAGGTGGAGGTTGGTCATAAGAGAGTCTAGTAGCAACTTAAGGTATTTAAATAGGGCACAAACCCTAAAAATTAGGGTTTTCCCTAACTTGTCGTATTCCCCGCGTACCTACACATATGCCCTGCGTACGTGGGTTCCACCGTGATCCAATTATCGAGCCAGTATACCCAGTGTACTCCTGGAGTACGCCCAACATACTCGACTAAGGACCAAAATGCCAAAGTTTTTAAGCTAAGGGAAATAATGGAAATACCATAAAATGCAATTGTTACACTTCTCCCTGACTTGAATAAGACTTTGTCTTTGAAGTCTGTCGCTGCAAAAAATTATGGATAATGCTCCCTCATCTCGAACTCGGGCTCCCACGTCCATTCTGAACCCTTGTTGTGCTACCATTGCACCTTTACCAGGTCCACCGACTTGTTCTACAGACACTTCGTCTTCTTGTCAAGGATAACAATCGGTCTCTCAATATAATTCAGGCGATCATACACCTGAAAATCCTCCAGTGGAACCACCGCGTAATCATCAACCAAACATTTCTATAGCTAAGAGACGTGGAATGTACTATGGATCTGACTAAGCTCCTTGGGAAGATCCAAGCGATACGCAACCTTGCCCACTCGGGGAAAAACCATGAAAGGACCGATATATCTGGGGCCCAACTTGCCCCTCTTAAAGAATCAGATGACACCTTTCTAAGGTGACACCTTGAGGAGAACCATATCCCCAACTTGGAACTCTAGATCTGATCGGCACTTTTCGGCATAGCTCTTCTGCCAACTCTGTGTTGTCCGAAGCTTACCCCGAACCTGTTGAATCAACTTGGTAGTCTTGAGTACCACTTCAGTAGTCCCCTTGACTCGTTGACCGACCTCACCCCAACTTATCGGGGTCATGCACTTCCTCCTATAGAGCATCTCAAAAGAATGTTGATCAATGCTGGTGTGATAACTGTTCTTATACAAAAACTCCGCCAAAGGGAGATACATATCCCAACTCCCACCGAAATCCAATACACATGCCCGAAACATATCCTCTAGGGTTTGGATAGTCCGCTCACTTTGACCATCTGTCTGTAGGTGGAATCCGTGCTGAAATGCAGACGAGTACCCAACTCCTCGTGAAACCTCTTCCAAAACCCGGAAGTGAACCGAACATCCCTGTCTGAAACCATTGAAACTGACACCACATGTCGTGCCACAACCTCCCTGAAGTAGATGTCGACCAACTTCTCCACAGAGATACTCTCCTAAATCAGAATGAAATGTGCGCTCTTAGTCAATCGATCCACGATGACCCATATCAAATCCACTTCACACGCTATCTGAGGCAACTTCGTGATGAAATCCATAGTAATCTTTTCCCATTTCCAAACGGGAATGTCTAACATCTGCATCTTTTTCGTGAGGTCACTGATGCTCTACCTTGACTTTCCTGCAAGTCAAGCACCTCTTCACATACCATGCTACATCCCTCTCCGTGCATGGCTACCAATAATCATGACGGAGATCTTTATACATCTTTATCGCTTCGGGATGAATAGAGAATCTCGACTTATGCTCCTCTTCCATCAAGACCTATCGCACATCACCCCAATACGAAACCCACACCCTTCGATGAAGGGTCAACAACCTCCGGCTATCATAATCGGAGGAAGCCATCTGACTTGCAATGAGCTCACTTTTTCAGTGCTCTTCCTTCATAGCCTCAATTTGAGCCTCTTGGATCTGCTCCAAGAGTGGAGTAATCACCTTCACCATCAAACACATATCCCTGATTGGAGCCGCGACCACCTTGCAACTGAGAGCATCGGCCACCACGTTACCCTTCCCCGGATGGTAAAGGATCTCACAATCATTATCCTTCACCATATCCAACCACCTACGCTGCCTCATGTTCATATTCAACTGATCCATCAAATACCTCAGGCTCTTGCGATCAGTGTAGATAGTACAACGGAACCCATAGAGGTAATGCTGCAAAATCTTGAGGGTGAACACCACATCTCCCAACTCCAAATCATGCGTAGGATAGTTTGCCTCATGAGGCTTTAGCTGCCTTAAATCGCAAGCGATAATGCAAACCCTATGCATCATAACTACACCCAAACTTGTGATCAACATATCACAATAAACCACAAAATCATCAACATCCTCTGGCAGGGTTAGAATCGGCGCCTCACACAATTTCTGCCTCAAGGTCTCAAAAGTTGTCTGTTGCTTAGGCCCCCAACGAAACATGACAGTCATTTTCATCAACCAAGTCAAAGGAACCGCTATCTTGGAGAAATCCTGAATAAATCTTCGATAGTAACCTGTCAAACCAAGGAAACTCTGAATCTTAGATGGAGACTTCAGAACCTCCCCTCTCATCACCGCCTCGACTTTGGCTGGATCGACCAAAATACCATTCTGGTTGACAAGGTGCCCTAGAAAATGCACCTCTTGCAACTAGAACTCACACTTGTAGAACTTCATATAATGTCTCTGTAACAACCCAAAAATCAAAGGTAAAAATTTCATTTTTATTATAGCCAAACATTTATATCATTTATTTCAATCATTCCAAAACATCGTTAATTAAAAACATTAATAAGAGTTTCTCCCAAAATCTATCATTGCGGAAATCATGGGTGTGTGTGTTGCAATTAATCCGAGCCCGTCTTTTCCCAATCGATGATTCCTAAAACAATAAACAAAACTGTAAGCACGAAGCTTAGTGAGTTCCCCAAAGCATACCCACACACAATCATGTATAACATATCATACTAGCTAATCAGCTATACAAAACGCATAAACCATGCAAGTCAACACATAAGGAATCCCTGGAAACCCTCAAGGGTCGTACTTTGGGTGCCATGGGAACCCCCACATGGTCTTAGCCCAATGCCTCGGGACCCCCCCCCCCCCCGGAGGTCTTCGACCTAGGATGCCAAGGAAACCCTCCAAGGTCTTATACCTAACTGCCTCGGGAACCCCCCGAGGTCTTTGACATAGGATGCCAACGAAACCCTCCAAGGCCTTACACCTAAGTGCCCCGGGAACCCCCCCCCCCCCCCCCCCGAGGTCTTTCACGCAAGCACAATCACAAAGCATATAAATTCACAGAATGGCTAACATATATATCGGCACACATAATGGGCCGGCCTTGGTGCCTTAGACCCATTGGTATGGTGAGGAGACTCACCTCGCACTGTAGAAGCTTCCCGCATGAAATCATTAGTTGCTGCCTCACCAGCTTCCCGAGCTGTCACTACCAATTAATATACCCACTTAGCAATTGGGTCCATAGCATAATCCTTAATCCATGCATTGGGTGAAATGATCATTCTACCCCTGGCCCTGTATGGTTCAAACTAAGGCCCAAACCCAAACCAAAAGCCCAACACTATAATGTCCATAAATCCATCAATGACCCAATTTTCCAAATTGGGCCCAGACCTTTCTAATGGACCTTATACTAAAGCCCAATATTCTCCTTAGTCAATAATCCCGACCCAATTGGCCCACGAAGGTCCACAACAACCAAGTCCAAAATTGGCCCAACCCGAGGCCCATAATGCGAAGTTCATTTCTATATTGGGCCATAAGGCCCAATAGGCCCAACTATTCCATTATTGGCCCAAAGATGCATTCAGGCCCAACTATCAGCAAATCCAGGCCCAAAACCATTAGGGGCTAAAGGTCCGAAGTCCAAAAAGGCCTAAGTCCTCCTGAGAGCGTACGCCCAGCGTACCTATTCTATACGCTTAGCGTACTGATCAAATGGACTGTACACGTCGCGTACTACATAGTACGCCCATCGTACAAATAGCTCATGCACAACATCCATTAAGTGCTTAATACTTGATCCAATAAGTCCAAATCATAGATCTGAGCTATACTTAACGTCTAAACCCATAAAGTCACTAACTAGGTAACTTTGCATGCCCCAAACAAACCCATACTCCAAAAATGGCATTCTACTTCCATAAGAGTGACCCTAACTCAAGCATGAACCCATTAAGACCATCAAGATGGCAAATTTCTGCCTTAGGGACTTAAATAGCATCAAGGGTGGCAACCCCAAGCCTAAAAATGGATTTGGAACCATAAAGCTTCAACCTTGGGACCAAAAGAAACCAAAACCCAAAAATGGTATATCTAAGAGATGAATGATCAAGTTCAAAGCTTTATACCTTCATCAAGCTGAAAGTGAGTCCTAAAAGCCAGATCTATAAGCTCCTCCTTGATTCCCTTCCTTGCAACAAGTTCCATCTTCTTGAAAATGGGCCAAACATCCCAAAAATGGACTCCATAAGCTCCAAAATGCCACCATGGTTGCTATATGACGATTTATAGTGTTTAGAGGGGTGGAGGCTGAAGATATTAGGGTTTGGTTATGATATAAGGAGTTTAAATAGGGTCCAAGACCCTAAAATAGGGTTCTGATCTGATGGAATTACGCCCAACGTAATTCTGGTACGCCCAACGTACTCCAGAGAACCTTCGCGACCACTCCTGGTCATTACGCCCAACGTAATCTTAGGTACGCCCAGCGTAATCCCTTTTTCCCTAGTACGCCCCGCGTACTCGGCTAAGCCTGAAAACCACGAAACTTCCGAAGGCCATAACTTCTTCGTTACAAGTCCAATTCCGATGATCCTTATATCCACAGAAAGGTGTTGAGAAGCTCTACGCTTCTAACAAATACAAACTTTCTTAAGACCTTCTGAACAAAAATCCATTTTCCACCAAAAGCTCTAACTGCCACTTTACAGAAATACCCCTACGTTCCAAAACATGAACTGAACACCCAAATCACTTCTAATACATCACCCACAACCAAATGGGCCTAGATCCTACCTTTTCAAAGGCCCTAATCCTTATGATGACTGATATTCGGCCCACACCCTCATGCTAGGAATCGATTCAGAAAAGGGTGTTACAACTCTCCCCCATTTAAATTAGATTTTGTCCTCGAAATCATGCATTACCATCCCCGATGTACCAGACAACCTGAGCCACACCACCATAAACCCGAGATTACCACAACCTTCACAAGGCAACTGAAACCAACCCTTGAAGGGTCCTAGAACCTGGAGATGAACGAATTCCTTGCAACTTGATCACATATGCTCCACCTAAAATCTGAAGTTTTTTTTTGATGGTCTGTCTTTCTGACATACTGCCCACACCGAATCATCCTCGAACTGATTCTAGAAGAAAACCAGCCTAAATAGAATACTTTCCACCTGTAGTATCTTAAGGCTCCTTAAAGAACAAAATCACTGATCACTGCGACTACCGAATACCCAACAATTCCATACACAAACCCCATTCACTGAATTCGCTCCTACTCCTATTGCTACCACATGGCTGCTTTCCCGAAGAACGGTCGGGACCTTCCTGATCCCAACTTGCCTGCCAACTATCCGAAACACTAGACACCTTCCCGATTGCTGAGCCAGCGACACACGCTCCGCAATCCCACATGACCTCCGAAGGACACCTCGTCTGACAATCACTGCCCCGGCGATACCTCTTCTCTTGACTCCTTTTAATCCTTGATCCATTCGATCACGACAGGCTGACTACTCGTCGCCACTGAATCCGACGCAAAAATGAATGCCACAAGAACAACTGTGGTCTTACATCATACCCGGCCTCCCTTGACCTGTCTTTTCCTGGTTCAACATGTCGTGGTCCCATTACTGATAGAATCGACTCGAGTCACATCGTGATGGCTTGAGCTACCATCGAACCAAACCCATTCGATACCCTGGTAACCTGCATTTGATGCCCTTAACATCCTTATGCTCCCAAATCTCATCTCACTGAAACAAAATCTAGTACTGAACCTGCACGAACCCCGATTCAGAATCCTTTCCAAAATGAGTCGATACCCCGCTACTACCTCGAGATCCATAATACACCATAACTCCCGACGTCCCTTTCCTGACCGATAAGTAATTACCCTTAGCCGATCCCCGAGACTACCTGTCTCATGCCCAGTCCAACCACCAGGTTCCCAAGAGGTCAAAAATCAGGACTACCCAGCCATAGCCATACTGCGTCACGTACCACTTGTCCACAAGATCCTGCAACTCGAGATCCAAACCCTTGACTCAACGGTCTCTACCATTTCCATTCCGAATTCCCATAACCAACCGGGCTTGCCCACAGATAATCGATCGAATAATCCCTCCGATCCTGATTCTACCTAAGGTGTGGCTTTCCCACAACCTTGCGAACTGGTCTACCCTAGCCTCAATCTCCCGAAAGAATTCGTGAATGCTACAGCTACCCCGTAGTCTTAC
Organism: Lactuca serriola; assembly: GCF_051521515.1. Taxonomy (NCBI): domain Eukaryota; kingdom Viridiplantae; phylum Streptophyta; class Magnoliopsida; order Asterales; family Asteraceae; genus Lactuca; species Lactuca serriola. The sequence goes on along the minus strand of NC_136413.1, from coordinate 126,401,053 downwards.
AACACTTTCACCCTAATCGTCCAAACACATCTCAATGTTGAGCACCTACGCAGTCTATCCTCCCAACTGAACTCAAATACTGACTGGAAGACTACCTGGTTCCCACCCCCGCAGCATGCAATATGATGTCAGAACGACGCGATCCAGATGTCAAGGAGTTTCCTGAACTCCCATCCCACGACATCCGATACTCAGTCGTCCCCTAAGGCTGCCTTTCCTACCTAAAAGGAGAATGTGAGACGCACCCTCGTCTCACCCTCGCTTTTATCTTGGATATCTGAATGATTCTCCCCCACTTAGATTCGACTAGGTCCGCTTGGCACATGAAAATTGAAGGATTCCCAAATCCTCTCTCTTTCCAATCATCAATCTGCTGAGGGGTAGTGCCTAAAAAAACTAGAACACCATGAATAACCCTTCCCAAAACAACACAACTTCTGAAAATCTGCTAGCATCTTTGAATCCCAACCATATCAATGGATTCAGATGCTTAAAATAATAACATACTCAGTTCTCGCTGACCAAAGAACAGATGTTCTAACCAAAACTTTAGCAACAATTCTCTCTTCCCTCGGTAATCCCGATTGTTCTTCCAAACACACTTATTCAGGCTACTAAAGACTAGTCGCAACACCCTCGTACTAGCCCTTGGACCGACCCTGAGATAACTGCAGTCGGTGCCCTCACTGCTCCTCCCTGGTCGTTAGGTAGTCGACCTCCTTTGTCGTCCACCTGAACACAACGAAATTATAACGGGCTTTCCCCTATGGGCAATCCCTGAAGACATGGCCAAACCTGCTACACCCGTAGCAACCCAGATCACTGAACAGATTTCGACAACGACTCAAAGAAATCACAATACACGCGGAGTCCACTCCGCAAGAGACATCCGTCTAAAGATCTCTCAAAGATTCCTCGACATGCTGAAAGGAATCTGACAACCCTTGCTAGCCCAGAAGATAGCAAAAAACCAACCCGAGATCCAGCTTATCATGCTCCCCAAGCAGTATAAATTTCCGGTACCCACCGGAAATGGCTAAATATAGCATATCTGCAAACATCTGGAGGAATCCTGACCACCTCCTCCTGAGTTACCTCGACCACTCTAGGAACATGATGCAACATTTCCTTCCAATCCCAATGACAATCCAAATCCTTGGAACAAAACTCCCTTGTGTAGTTTCCAAAATAATTACACTGAATCCCAAACCTATTGGCCTCTCAAAGGCTGATCTGGACTCTTGGGTCTCTTCCCGAAAATCCCACTATCTGCACATAACCTGAACCTATCCTCTCGAGATACTCCCAACCGATTTTCCGCCCTCGGGCTCTAGGATCCACAATGTTCAGGGTCTCGCACTCTGACCCACTTACTAGCTCAATCGTCACGGCTACACTGCAATAGCTGGCAATCTCTGTTCCAAACTGGATTACTAACTACCCCCCAAAACATAGTCTCTAATCCCAATAGTGCAATAGATCGCACGATCACTCCTTGCCTCCTGATACAAGAGATACAAGGTGAACTCCAAATCCTGGCAGTCCTTCCGCTAACTGGCTCACCACCGGAGCCGGGACCAAACCCTGGTCCTTCCCCTTGCGTGCACCTCCGCATTCAGCACAACAGATATCCCCACGGTCCAATCGTAGCCAAGCATTCTCTTACCTAAGCTTCCTAGATTCTCCGAGACTTTCCCCGATTCGAGTATGGATCCTGTGCTTTCAGTAGTATGGGCCCAATACTACCTTCCACACCTATCCATACTTTCCTCCAGAATCATTCTGAATCCTCTAAGTCAGCTACTCTAATGATTTACTAAATGTTTGCTAAACAGCAACACAATATCCACCGAAGCACCTCCTATGCTCTCCTAGGTTCCCAACCCACCCAGTCCTCAGTTGCTGAAACATTCCCAGTAATGTCAACTAGTTATCTCATGAATATAGCCACATGTAGCAGAGATCAGATAATCCTTCAAGTAAAAGACTTATCCCTAGAACGGTTGGACTCAAACAAGAGCTGCGCAATAGGGCCAAATCCATCACTCTGAGATTATCTGGCCTGTACACATGTGACCTAGCATATTCACTTAGTAGCTAGCTCACATTGCTAAAAGTCCCACAAAGCACAAAGCAAGCATCATTCGGACAACGGGAAAACTAACCAATATATTCCAGTTAGACAGTTCTAGCTATGCATATAATTCTCAATCGGGTGACCCCTGTCATGAATCTCATCCTAGGCTCACCCTAGGGTAATCTCTGACCCACAAGCTATCATAGAACATTCGGCCCACATACCGCAACCCATGTTGTCCACATCCACCCTCGGTGTCGGCTGCCTTTGTGCATGCAAATTGTACACAGAACAGGAAACGAGTCCTAACCATATATAATTTTTAAAACATACACTTAACAGTTACCAATATCAATAAGCATTCTCATTCTAGCATAGCATCCAGTATCTCCAAAGCTACAAGCATCACATATCAGGCCAATCTATCGCTGACTTCTCAGCACTAGCATGCAAGTCTACCAACTCATACAACATATACATGCATCTCCCCTAGCCCTAACTAGCATGCGATTCTAATATTCATAAATCAAATCATAACAGGTAATACTTGTGAGTATCCTGGGAAACTTACTTGAGCTCGGCTGATTGCATGAACCACACCCTTTCTTGTCTTAGAAATTCTTTAGTTAAAACATTTTCCTTTTGAAAATTTGACAGATCCTCAGTTTGAGTTCAGACACACCCGAAAGTATGTCCGAATCCCTCAAACTCAGGCTCTGATACCAACTTGTAACAATCCAAAAATCAAAGGTAAAAAATTCATTTTTATGATAGCCAAACATTTATATCATTTATTTCAATCATTCCAAAACATCGTTAATTAAAAACATTTATCAGAGTTTCTCCCAAAATCTATCATTGCGGAAATCATGGGTGTGTGCCCTGCGATCAATCCGAGCCCATCTTTTTCCCAATCGATGATTCCTGAAACAATAAACAAAAGTGTAAGCACGAAGCTTAGTGAGTTCCTCAGAGCATACCCACACACAATCATGTATAACATATCATACTAGCTAATCAGCTATACAGAACGCATAAACCATGCAAGCCAACACATAGGGAAGCCCTGGAAACCCTCAAGGCCTCAAGGGTCTTACTCCGGGTGCCATGGGAACCCCCACATGGTCTTAGCCTAATGCCTCGGGAACCCCCCCCCCCCCCGGAGGTCTTCGACCTAGGATGCCAAGGAAAACCTCCAAGGTCTTATACCTAAGTGCCTCAGGAACCCCCCGAGGTCTTTGACCTAGGATGGCAAGGAAACCCTCCAAGGTCTTACACCTAAGTGCCTCGGGAACCCCCCGAGGTCTTTCACGCAAGCACAATCACAAAGCATATAAGTTCACAGAATGGCTAACACATATATCGACACACATAATGGGCCGGCCTTGGTGCCTTAGACCCATTGGTATGGTGAGGAGACTCACCTCGCACTGTAGAAGCTTCCCGCATGAAATCATTAGTTGTTTCCTCGCCAGCTTCCCGAGTTGTCACTACCAATCAATATACCCAATTAGCAATTGGGTCCATAGCATAATCCTTAATCCATGCATTGGGTGAAATGATCATTCTACCCCTGGCCCTGTATGATTCAAACTAAGGCCCAACCCCAAACCAAAAGCCCAATACTATAATGTCCATAAATCCATCAATGGCCCAATTTTCCAAATTGGGCCCAAACCTTTCTAATGGACCTTATACTAAAGCCCAATATTCTCCATAGTCAATAATCCCGACCCAATTGGCCCACGAAGGTCCACAACAACCAAGTCCAAAATTGGCCCAACCCGAGGCCCATAATGCGAAGTTCATTTCTATATTGGGCCACAAGGCCCAATAGGCCCAACTATTCCATTATTGGCCCAAAGATGCATTCAGGCCCAAATATCAACAAATCCAGGCCCAAAACCATTAGGGCCTAAAGGTCCGAAGTCCAAAAAGGCCTAAGTCCTCCTGAGAGCGTACACCCAGCGTACCTCTTCTATACGCTTAGCGTACTGAGCAAATGGACTGTACACGTCGCGTACTACATAGTACGCCCAACGTATAAATAGCTCATGCACAACATCCATTAAGTGCTTAATACTTGATCCAATAAGTCCAAATCACAGATCTGAGCTATACTTAACGTCTAAACCCATAAAGTCACTAACTTGGTGACTTTGCATGCCCTAAAGAAACCCAAACTCCAAAAATGGCATTCTACTTCCATAAGAGTGACCCTAACTCAAGCATGAACCCATTAAGACCATCAAGATGGCAAATTTCTGCCTTAGGGACTTAAATAGCATCAAGGGTGGCAACCCCAAGCCTAAAAATGGATTTGGAACCATAAAGCTTCAACCTTGGGACCAAAAGAAACCAAAACCCAAAAATGGTATATTTAAGAGATGAATGATCAAGTTCAAAGCTTTATACCTTCATCAAGCTGAAAATGAGTCCTAAAAGCCAGATCCATAAGCTCCTCCTTGATTCCCTTCCTTGCAACAAGTTCCATCTTCTTGAAAATGGGCCAAATATCCCAAAAATGGACTCCATAAGCTCCAAAATGCCACCATGGTTGCTATATGACGATTTATAGTGTTTAGAGGGTGGAGGCTGATGATATTAGGGTTTGGTTATGATATAAGGAGTTTAAATAGGGTCCAAGACCCTAAAATAGGGTTCTGATCTGATGGAATTACGCCCAACGTAATTCTGGTACGCACATCGTACTCCAGAGAACCTTCGCGACCATTCCTGGTCATTACGCCCAACGTAATCCTAGGTATGCCCAGCGTAATTCCTTTTTCCCTAGTACGTCCCGCGTACTCGGCTAAGCCTAAAAACCACGAAACTTCCGAAGGCCATAACTTCTTCGTTACAAGTCCGATTCCGATAATCCTTATATCCACAGAAAGGTGACGAGAAGCTCTACACTTCTAACAAATCCAACCTTTCTTAATACCTTCCAAACAAAAATCCATTTTCCACCAAAAGCCCGAACTGCCACTTTACAGAAATACCCCTAGGTTCCAAAACATGAACCGAACACCCAAATCACTTCTAATACATCACCCGCAACCAAATGGGCCTAGATACTACCTTTTCAAAGGTCCTAATCCTTATGATGACCGATATTCGGCCCACACCCTCAGGCTAGGAATCGATTCAGAACAGGGTGTTACAGTCTCTCCCTCCTTAAGGTCTCCAATACCTCCCTCAAATGCTCCTCATGCAGCTCTTGGGAATTAGAATAGATCAGGATGTCATCGATAAAAACAATCACATACCGATCCAACATGGGTCTGCATACGCGATTCATGAGGTCCATGAATGCGGCTGGAGCATTAGTGAGCCCGATCGACATCACCACGAACTTGTAGTGACCATAATGAGTCTGGAAGGCTGTCTTCTGTGTATCCTCCTCTCTGATCCTCATCTAACGATAACTCGAACACAGATCAATCTTGGAAAACCAAGATGCACCTTGAAGCTGGTCAAATAAATCGTCAATCCTCAGGAGTGGGTAATGGTTCTTCACCATTAGCTTATTCAGCTCCCGGTAGTCGATACACATTTGATCTGACCCATCCTTGTTCTTCACAAACAGGGTCGACGCTCCTCATGACGAACTACTCTACTGAATGAACCATTTATCTAACAACTCCTGCAGGTGTGTAGACAACTCTTGCATCTCTGGAGGTGCTAACCGATAAAGTTCTTTGGCTATCGGAGCCGCACCGGGAACCAAATCAATCTGAAACTCCACTTGTCTCTCTGGAGGCACTCCAGGCAATTCTTCAGGGAACACATCTGGATATTCCCAAACAACCATCACATCATCCACAGTCGCCTTACCCTTCTCCCGGGTATCCATAACATAGGCAACAAATCCGGAACAACCTTGCTGAAGATAACATCTAGCCTAAGCTGCTGAACATAAAACCGACCCACACTGAACACTCTCTCCCTGGACCAGTAAATTTCCCCCACTTGGGATTTGAACACGTACCATCTAACGCTCGTAATCAATCACTACCCCATTGGGGCTCAACCAATCCATCTCCACAATAATCTTGTTCCCACACAAAGGAATAGGAACCAAATCAATCGGGTACCGCTCCCAAAACAGCTCCAATACACATCCTCGATGAACCCTCGATATCGGGACAGAACGATCATCAGAAATCTCAACCTCTAATGGACAATCCGGATCCCCTAGAGCATCAGCAAACCTCTTGCTGACGGTAAGAGATACAAAGGATTGGGTAGCCCCCGAATCAAACAATACCAAAGCAGAAATAACGTTCACAAGGAACGATCCTAAACAAACACACAGATATAAGTAGATGATTAACATAAACAAAAAGATAAGGAAAAGAGACATACCCGTCACCACATATGGTGTTGCACGAGCCTCCTCGGCTGTCAGCTAGAAAGCCATGCTCCTCACAACAGGTGCATCCGCCTTGCCATGGCGGTTATCTGTAATCCTCAAAGTCGTCGAAGCGGGTGCTATAACTGGTCCCACTGTTGCTAAACTCAGGAAATTGGCCTTCTTATGGCCCTTCTGATTGCAATGAAAGCAAATCAGATCAGATACCTGTGTGGTGGTGGTAGTGAAATCCCTGCTGAAATGACCCGTCTTGCTGCACTTGAAGCAGCCATAACAACCCACCCTGCACGCCCCATCATGCGTCTTGCAACACTTACCGCAGTGGCCCCAGCCCTGCTAGACCTCGACCTTGAATCAAAAACCTTGGTCCTCTTACCCGAACCCTCTGAACTCTGAACCTGATCCGACTTCCTCTTCCTCTCCATCTCCAATTCAATCTTCCTCTCCCTGGCTCACGCTATCATATCCTCTAGTGTCCTGCAACTCGATCGGCTTACAAACTATCGGATATCGCTCCTCATCATTTCGTGGTATCTACCCTTGTTCATCTCCTTGTCTGCCACATACCGCGGAACCAGAAACGCCCTCTCATAGAACATAGTGGTGATCTTCGCTACCATCTCAATAGTCTGACAAAGGTCCTGAAACTCTATCGCCAACTGTTGAACCTCAATCTCAGGTGCGAACTCAGCCTGAAATCTCCTCACAAAATCCTCCCAAGTCATCGAATCAATCGCCTCGCCTCCCAAGGTGTGCCCAACCTCCTCCCACCAGTCTCTAGCTCTGTCCTTCAGAAGACAGGATGCAAGTCAGATCTTTGCCTCCGCAAGACAAAGGCTAGATCGGAAGGCGTTCCCGACGTCTGCGAATCAACGCCTGCTCATAATCAGGTCCTTCTTCCTGAAGAATTCTGAGGCTCCACATGCTTGAAACTCACAGAAAGTCAAAGTGCGAGCACCTATCATTACCACCATCTTAGAACGAAAAGTGCCCAAGCGCTCATCCAAAATCTCCAGGATACCCTCCTTGACTGTGTCGAAGATCACAGGAGTCTGCTCAAGAATACTTCGGGTAATCTCTGATGAAATGAACTCCCACATTTGATCATCTAAATATCCCAACCCCAGAGCCCGAACTCGAACCCTCACTGGCATCAGAACCACTACCAGATCCTCCTCGAGTGACCACCATACTAAAAGTAGACCATTCAAACCATCAGAACACACAAATATATATATATATATATATATATATATATATATATATACACACACACACACACATCGAGGAATCCCATAATTTACAAGCTTCCTGGTATCATCTCAACTTTCCTTGAATCGAGTATGAATCCTCTTCTTTCAGTAGTACGGGCCCATACTACCTTCCACATCTATCCATATTGTCCTCAAGGATCACCTTGAATCCTCTAAGTTACTCTTTTTTATCTATGTATACAACCTCCAACAAGACAATGCTCCCAGCATCGAATCTCTTCCTAGGGTAACCTCCACACTACTCTCCGCCTTCAGCTGGAAAATGAACTCCCCCTAACACCCTCTAAATAGCTCATAAATACAACTACATATCATCGACACCAGATACTTCTTCTAATGAAAGGTCTCACACTACAACGGTTGGATTCAGACGAGAGTTGCGCAATAGAGTTAAAACCTAACCTTATAAAATTATTTAGTCTCGATAATATGTAACTTAGCATATTCGCTTACTAGTTAGCTGAAGTTAATGGGAACTCCTAAAATCACAAAGCAAACAACATTCTAGCTTCGAGTAATCGGAATCAAGAATAACCTAATCAGGCCATCCTACCACTGACTGATCAGTACTAGCATGCAAGTCTACAAGCTCATATAGTAGGCATACAAAGGCATCTCTCCTAGCATTCTATCATGCAATCCTGAGTAGATCCTTAGCTCTAATCTAGCATGCGATTCACAGGTTCAGAATTCAAATCATAACATAAAACATGTATGGGTATTTTGGGGAAACTTACTTGAGCTCGGTCGATTGCATGCACCAACCCCCTTTTTTTTTGTTAGAAATCTATTTTTATAAAAAAAATCATTTTATGAAAAATCTACCATATCCTCAGTTTGAGTTTAGACACGCCCGAGGGTATGCTTGAATCCCTCAAACCAAAGCTCTGATACCAACTTGTAACATCCCAAAATTTAAGACCAAAAATTTTATTTTTGTAATAATAAAACCATCATCCAAAACGTATTCATAAAAACATAAAAGAAAATCAGAGTATGCCAATAATCATCCAAATACATCAAGTAAAAAAAAAATGTGATACAACATGGTGTGTGCGATGCGATCATCCCGAACCCTTCCCCTTTAATTCAAAAGTACCTGAAACATAAACTAAAAACCGTAAGCACGAAGCTTAGTGAGTTCCCCAAAATACCTCATACCATACATATCAAACATACAATGGGCCATGCCCAACAACCATCGGGCCCCGCTCGGAACAAATCTGTCTATATCCTATGATGGGCCCCACCTAACACATCCATCAGGCCTTGCCTGGCATCGAGCCTTGCCCGACATACATACAATATATAAAATACATGTAAAAATCACTAAGATAAATAGCATACAATACATTCATCTGGCTTCGCCTGGCATCAAACCCTGCCCAGTATACATATCTCATACCACACATACAAGAGTCACATAGACAACTAGCATCCTAATCATAATAACTCATGGTCTGAAATTTGTGCCTTTGACCTGTTAAAAACTATGAGGAGACTCACCTCAAACTGTTGAAAATCAGATAAATGCTCAGACTGCTGATCCGGAAAAATCCCCACACTATTCAATCAAATAAAACACCAATTAATAATTTGGCCATAAACTATAACTAGGAACCTCATTCATTTGTCCAACTTCCAGGGTAAAAGACCATTTCACCCTTTCCTCACTTGGCCTAATAATCGAGGCCCAACTTAATGGCTCCAAAAGCCCAATATGACCCAAATTCCTAAATGAGGCCCAAAACCCATTATAGGCCCACAGCCTAACAATGGCCCAAATTCAGAAAGACTATTGGCCCAATAAGGCCCAAAACCCTAATAGTCCAAATAAGGCACAAATCGTAAAAGTAAACAAAGTCAAGGCTATTCAGTATGCCCGTCGTACTCAGACTTACGCCAAGCGTACACCATCTTTGGCCAGTACGCGTGGCGTACAAGTTGGGTACATCCAACGTACTCCGCAAAAAGACCAACTTGCCATTAAGTGCTTAATCAGTTAAGCCATTGTGTCAAATTCTCAGATCTGACCCTAAATAATGTCTTAAAATGTAAAGTTTGCAACTTTAGTCCTTTGCATGTCTTGATGGGACCCAATACTCCATAAAATCCATAATAAGAACTCTAACTCATGCATGGTCCACTATAACTCATAAAGATTGCATTTTTATGAACAAAGGACCTCAAAAATGCTAAGATTGAAACGACCCAAAATCACAACACAATTTTTTTGTTTTAAATAAATAAATCGTTATTACATATTGTTTTCATAAAACCAGAGTAACCAGTATTTAGCGAAACATCAATTAACCAGAGTAATTCACAATATGTGGAAACATGTGGTGTGTGCTCTGCAATCATCCCGAGCTCTTCCATTTGAAAATCGGAGTGCCTGAAACATAAACTGAAAACCATAAGCACAAAGCTTAGTGAGTTCCCTAAAATACCATAACACATACAATCATAAATTATCACACACATACATATAGGTACCATGGGCTCCCCCATGGTCTTTATCTATTATGCCATGGGCTCCCCCATAGTCTTTACCTGGAATGCCATGGGCTTTCCTTTCATGGTCTGACATCCAATTGTCACGGGCTCCCCCGGGGTCTTCTATGCAAGTATCAAAGAGACAACTAGCATACCACATAGCACATAACGGGCCGACATTGGTGCCTTCGACCCATATATATAGTGAGAAGACTCACGTCGCACTGCTGAATCTTACAGAAAACTCTTGGATGCAAGCTAACTGATCCCCAAATTATTAATAAAAAAATGACACACAATTAACAATTGAGTTCCAATCCAAACCACAACTCCATTCTTGGGGTAAAATGACCATTTTACCCCTACCTAACCTTGTCCAAATTTATGATCCAACCACACTCTGAAAGGCCCAAAGGCCCACAAATCAACTATTGGCCCAATTTTCCAAATTGGGCCCAAACCCTTTACATGGCCTTGCCTTAAGGCCCAACCATTCTCTCTTGTCCAACACTTTGTGTTCTAATGGCCCATTAATAACTCAAACTCTCAAGCCCAAAACCAAAGGATCCACAAAGGCCCACTAATGGCCTAATTTTACAAATTGGGCCTAATCCCATATGGGCCTTATCCTAAGCCCATATTTTCCTTAGATACAATTCAAATTACCTCAAGCACCCCCTTGGGACAAACTTAATCAAAGACATAAGCCAAAAGGACAAGATCCATAATCCATATTGACCCAACTCGCCGAGTTCTACATCAACTCAAAAACGAGGAAAACCAAAACAACTCGCCGAGTTGACCAACCAACTCACCGAGTTCTCCCGAGACCTAACAAGTTAATACATTAAGTTGCCTTCATCGTATCCAAGAGCTCCAAAGCTCAGGTCTCGATCAAAATGAGATCTATAAGGGTAAAGTTTCTAGCTTTACCCTTAGGAACCACCGAAATGGGTTCAAACCAAATCCCTAGACTTAAAAGAGTGAGGGCTTAACCATTAATCACTTAATATCCAAAGACAAAGCCCCAAATTGTAGATCTAACACCCTAGAGCTGGAAAACCACGTAAAGCTGCCAACTTTACATTCATGCATGCCTAGGAGAAGCTCAAAAGCGCAAGAAGGGCTTAATAAGGGACTTAATGCACACAAGAAGTCCTTAAATCCATAAAGTTGTCACCTTTTTGCCAAAAGAGTCCATGAAAACCCCATATGTGAAAGAAATGCTTTAGGACGTGTAGCGCCCGTAGATCTGGGCTAGTCAATTTAGAGATAATAGGGGTCGAAAACAACTTTTCGGCAAAAGATTATTTATAATAAATAGTCTTAACCAAGCTGTAGAATATGTCTCAAGGTTTACGTACATATAAAGAACGCCGAAATCCGAGTTATAACGAAGAAGTTATGACCCGTCGAAGTTTTACGGCAAAGCCGACATGACACCGGGAAGCGTAGATAGTAAATTTACGATGGAGCGATTTTTAGCCTTAGTTATCTAAACCAAAGTTTTAGTATATGTTAAACCAAGAACATCCATAAAAAGAACGCCCAAATCTGACTTCGTATGAGGAAGTTATGATTTTTCTAAGATTTGGCTTAGTAGTGCCCGACCCGAAACTCGAATTTTAGTTCGAGCGGTTTTTGGCTTACGCAACCTAAATGAGAGTTGAAGATCTCATTAATAGGAACTCAACGGTAAAAAGATAGACGAAAACAGAGTCCGTATGAAGGAGTTACGAATTCTTTGTGGTCATTTAACAGTCTAAACGCCTCCTACTGTTAAATTTGAGATCGGTCGATAATTAGCCGATGGAGTCTAAATGAAAGTTGTAGATCTTGATTTTACCTACGCGTTGAAAAAAAGAACGTCGAAAACAGAGCTCGTATGTGAGAGTTATGATTTTTCTAAGTTTGAAGGCTGATACGTGATAGGGGTGACGTGGCACCAGAATTGGACACGTGACACCACCAGAAGGCTACCACATGCCCCAACTCGGCGAGTAGGTCCTCCTACTCGGCGAGTCCATCAGTCAGCACCCCTATAAATAGAGGTGCCGGGTTCCTTCATTCTTCACACCTTCCCAAACTATTCTTTCTCTCTCTAGACTCTCTCTCTCTAGCCCCCTAACCCCCCTAAAAGCCTAGGTAAACCCCCTAGCACCCGAAGGAAGCCCCAAGGCTCCCGGAGTCCCGAGAAATTAGCCTTTTGGCTCGGGAACGCTGCTCCAGCGAAACCCGATTTTTGCGAAAAACCCGCTGTAAGTGAGCTATGCTTACCATATCTTTAGTATAGCTTATGTTTCAATATAGTAATGTTATTAGGACCTTATAAGGAGTATTTGGGCTATTATTATGGATTATATAAGTATTTTTTAATGCTTATATAATAGTAATAATAGCTAGACTATTAAATTAGTCTCGTCAAACGTTAGACTAAACTCTAGTGGTAATGATACTAGGTTTCGTCAAGGGATAATTGTTTTAAGAATAACGAAGTGTTGTCCGAGTGCCGACTAACCACCTTACCAGGTGAGTGCATAGTCCCTTTCATCTTACACATAGATATGAAGTATTTTAATATAAATTACATGCTATGCGTGCATATTGTCTGAATACTTGTTGTCTATGCTGATGAAATATTTTTATACATGTTTTAAATGATGTAAGCTGTATAAAGTATTTTTATATCTACAAAATATGTTGGGAAAAACATGGGTAGATGAAGGAAGAAGGGTGAAAGCTGAAATAGAGGAATATTAGTGGTATGGACCTAGTGCCCTATAGGTGAACATTGGCAGCAATGGACCTAGTACCCTATAGATGAGCACTGGAAGCTGCGCCACAACATGTAGATGTTGTTGATCTACGATAAACATCCTAGCAGCTGCGCTCTAAGGATAATATCAGCAGCTGCGCCTAATAGAGAACATTATAACCTTGACACTAGCGTCTAAAGGACAATACCGACAGAAGCGCCTCATATAGAATGTCACAACTATGGTAGGTGCGCCTAAGTGATAGAACTAGCAGCTGTGTTGACAGTTGTGTCATTGACAACAATGGACTTCATACCTATTCCTTAGGAAGATCCTTAGGAATGATTGAACGAGAAATAGCTGATTCTTAGGGTAGATCCTTAAGATTAAAGAAAATAATGGGGATGGGTAATTGGGTTAATTGTTTGATGATTAAACATAATAATTATATTATTGTGGGTTGAAAACCCTATGTACTCACCAGGTTTCCCAACCTGACCCACTCAGTTTATTTGTATCACAAGTGTTGATACGAAGCTACTTTACACTGAGAGATTTAAAACAGATGTAGATCACTAGTATAAATAAATGTAAGTTATGTTTATGCTTATGTTTCTGTATTGACGATGACATCCCAAATGTTTTAAATGAATAAAAAAAATACTTTTCTTCATAAATGCTTTGATAATGTATTTATCATGTTTTAATGGGAACAAATTCCGCAACATTTTTATTAAAAGAAGTACAAAATCGGTCTTTTCTGGCCGTGAAAATGGGGATGTCATTGGACGTCCTAATCCAAACATTCATCGAACCCATGACTAAAGCATAACAACTTAACCCAAAAGAGAGATCTAAGCATCTAGTCATCAAGATAAGAACTTGATACCTCAAACTCCTTGCAAAATGGGTAGATATTCTGGATCCAAGACTTCCTTCTCCAAGCTTAAAACTTCAAGATCTTCTAACTCCTTCATAATGCACAAAATGACCACCAAACTTCATCCAAGGCTCAAATGTTTGACAATGGAGGCTACAACTCGATATAGGGTTTTGACAACAATGGAGGCTGCTAAGGAGGCCAGCCAAAGGAGCTTAAGGCCTTTAAATAGGGTGCACCACCCTAAAAATTAGGGTTTCCTTCCCAGCCACCAACTCGCCGAGTTGAGGCACTTCAACTCGTCGTGTTGGCTCATTTAATCCCGCGAATCTTCAATCATAAACTCACCGAGTTGGACCCTCCAACTCACCGAGTTCAACTCAAATAAAAGCTTATTCTCGACAATTTCTCTTTAAGATTTTAGGTATTACAAAGATCTATCATTCTTATCTTCTGAGGTAACTCATACTCTCATGCATGACTTAAATGACCATAAAAAGCACAAAAACAAGCCCTAACTAGATCTAACAAAATGAACCATCAAGTTGAGGGATTTATACCTCAAATAGCTTTCCAAGTTGATGATGATTCTGGATCCACAAGCTCTAACCACACTAATGCAACTTCCAAGAGTTCCTCTTCCTTTAAAATCACCAAAAACACCCTCAAAGTTCACTTTTAAGCTCAAAACACTTAAAGGGAAATTAGGTTCACTCTTAGGGTTTAGAGAGGTGGACGCTGGTCATAAGAGAGTCTAGGAGCAACTTAAGGTGTTTAAATAGGGCACAAACCCTAAAAATTAGGGTTTGCCCCTGTTGGCCGTACGCCCCGCGTATGTGGGTGCCTCTGCGATCCGATTATCGAGCCAATACACCCAACGTACTCGGCTAGGGACCAAAATGACAAAGTTTTTAAGCTAAGGGTAATAATGGAAAAAACCTGAAAATGCAATTGTTACACAAAAATTGGAAAACACACAATGGTCTCACTTCGTGAATAATTACTAAAACTTTAAGATATATATGTAGTAATAATCACATTTGCGTGTTGGATAATAAATCATTAAGTACTCGCTTCAGTAAGGGGCCAATCGGGGAGTACTCAGATTTTGTAACTCGCCTCAGTAAGGGGTCGAGTAAGGAGTACTCGGCCGAGTAATCTGCTAACTCGGTGAGTTTTACAACACTGCATGAATGGCCAGAGAACCCACTTTCTTAGTATGTATTGCCTTTTAGATCTGGGTACTGATTCAATGTTCTTGGATGTGAGGGAGAAAGACAAAGGTGGATGTACCTGTTTACGGAGAGAGAGAGAGAGAGAGAGAGAGAGAGAGAGAGAGAGATGTCCCATATTTATTATTAATAAAACTTTAAATTAAATAGAAAAAATATAAAAAAATGTATCAATAAGACATTTTAGTCTTTTTAGTTTTGCAAGGGACCAAAACCACAAACAAACTTGCTTATTACGACCACAAATTCAAAAGTTTAGTGGTTTGAACATTTTTCCTGAAAAAATGCATACCACATGGATCATTTTTGCAGTTTTGTCTTAATTTTTTTTTCATCAAGCGTGTTTTAGAACAGTGAACAAATGTATCCACTATGATACTCCTGAATCAAAACTATAAAATATTTTGTAGCACTAGTCCATTATTTAACAAAGTCTACCATAATTACATCAAATACACATATAAAAATATAAATCCTAAACATTCATAATAGTTTTGTTTAGATCTATGAGATTCAAGTTTAAATTTTTTTTAAAAAAGCTCATCATCAGATATAAACTCATAAAACTAAAGATTGAGATTGAATCTATTTTGAGCATAAATTGAAAATCCAAATAACAACAATGAAACCACACATTAAATATCCAAAGTACTATGGTTGACATTATTAATAATGGTTGGAAGTTGGAATTTGGTGAATGAACAAAAATGACAAAACTATAAAATTTTGTTGTTAAAAATAAAAAGAAAATTGAAAAAGACTTGACGTTTCCAGTTGGCCTACTTTCTCCCACCCCAATTCCACCCCAAATCTTTCAAATTTTAGTAATAAAAAAATCCAATTTAGTCAGAATTCTCCTGCCGTTGATGATCCCACTGTCTTTCTGACTCTCTCTCCACAATACAACCGGCACAATACTACTTGCAGTTGCCGGCCAACACCCTCAATCCCCAAAGATCGTATGTTCATCTTCTTTCTTGATTTCTCAAACATAATTGTATAACACACTTTGTTGTTGTTGTTGTTGTTGTTGTGTCACCGACTGTAACGAGTGTAGAATCTCGGTTTAATTTCAATTTCACAGGTTGGTTTCTCGAATTGTAGTCTCATGCTCAAGTTCTTCAGGCGAATCGGTGAAGTCTAGATTCGCCAGATCGCACTCGCGGATTGAATTTCTTCAAGTTAATTGTGGGGTTTAGGTTTGTGGGTTTTGATTGATTTTCAATTTTGGGGGGGTTTTAGTTTTAGTTTTAGGGTAATGAGTTGTTGATTCTCCTCGATTACTTGAGGATCGGGTGAAGATATTGCGATGTCGAATCCGAAAGTAGTCTATGATGGGTGGATGGTGCGATATGGGAGGAGGAAAATTGGGAGATCTTTCATTCATATGAGATATTTCGTTCTTGAATCAAGGTTGCTTGCTTATTACAAGAGGAAGCCTCAGGACAATGTGGTAATTATCTTAACCTGTGATTGCTATTGACATTTGACATTTGACATTTGACATTTCTTCTAGTATATATTAATTGACGCATTCTTTCTTTTCTCAATTAGGTTCCAATCAAAACTATGGTTATCGATGGCAACTGTAGAGTGGAGGATCGAGGCTTAAGAACACAACATGGCCATGTGAGCATCTTTCAGTTTCTAATCAATTTTTTGTTACTTTCTCTTAATCATATAATCTGGATTCTGAAAGTATATGATCTATCAACCCTTAACACAATGTTGATGTTGCTTCACTTATTTGAAACAGATGGTATATGTTCTGTTAATCTACAGTAAGAAGGACAAACACAATCGAATTACGGTATATTATCTTTTTCTTTTTCTTTTTTGTCAAATGATGTTCAAAAAGCACTTAAGAAAGTACAAATTGTTCTTGTTTTAGATGGCAGCTTTCAACATCCAGGAAGCACTTATTTGGAAAGAAAAAATCGAGTCTGTTATTGATCAGGTATCTATATATCTTTCTTCCATTTTCTTTTTGTAGATATTTGTAAGTTTTTGTGAAAGCTAATGATTTGTTAATCTTTTACAGCATCAGGAGTCACTGGTTGCTAATGGAAATAAATATCATTCTTTTGAATATAAATCTGGAATGGATAGTGGAAGAAATGCTTCCTCATCAGATCAAGAAAGCCAGTATATCCCTTTTGTTTTTCAGATAAACAATATTTCAAAAAAATAATTGAAAAAATAGATACTATTACTAATCCTATCTTTATAAACATTTCTTGATTTGTAGATATAGTGCAGCTGAAGATGAAGAAGATTCACGCCCAAGTTTGATGCGAAGAACAACAATTGGAAATGGTAATTCTTCTTTTTCCCTTTTTCTCTTTTCTCTTAATTATCTTTTTTCCTTTTTTCCAATTTCATTAATCAATTTATTATAACAGGTCCTCCTGAATCAATATTGGATTGGACTCAAGAAACTTCAACATTATCAAGCCAGAATAATCACAATCAGGCATTCTCTAGAAAACACTGGCGTCTCCTTCAATGCCAAAATGGTATCTTTTAATTTTTAATCTTCTAATTCAATTGGATTAATGATTATTACTTATTTATAATTTATAATTCTATCATGTAAAATTCCACGCAGGACTTCGTATCTTTGAAGAGCTACTTGAAGTTGATTTCCTTGTATGACCTGAACTATTTTCTTATATTTTACATAATCATTAACATAAATATTTATTTAAATGTTTTTTTATTTGGAAATGAAGCCAAAAAGCTGTAGTAGAGCTATGAAGGCTGTAGGTGTTGTAGAAGCCAGTTGTGAAGAAATATTTGAGCTTGTAATGAGCATGGATGGGACCCGCTCTGAGTAAATATTTTATATTCATATTTCTAAATACTTTTTTCTCTTTTCTTATAATCAAATTGCTAAAATTCATATGCAATACAATTTTATTTCTCTTAGACATTTCATCGAACACCTTGTGGGCATATCTACAGGTGGGATTGTAGTTTCCAAGATGGAAGCTTGGTTGAAGAGGTGGATG
This sequence comes from Lactuca serriola, assembly GCF_051521515.1. NCBI lineage: Eukaryota > Viridiplantae > Streptophyta > Magnoliopsida > Asterales > Asteraceae > Lactuca > Lactuca serriola. Next base: position 126,382,952 of record NC_136413.1, on the reverse strand, counting down.
GACATACAGCAATTCTATATCACAGACTTCAGCTTGATTGGTTTCCAACGTAATAAATCAAATTATATTCTTTAATTATTTTGTTTCTTCTATATTTTATTAATATGTAAAATTGTAAACCTCAAAATGTTTTTAGATTTGTGTGGCCACGTGACCTTTGTTATGTTCGATATTGGCGCCGAAATGATGATGGAAGTTATGGTGAGTTTATGCATTTTAAATTTTTTATATTATACTCTTTTAGTTTTAACATTTTCATTTATTATATTACATTTTTGAGGTTTATAATATTATTATTATTTTTTTTTGTTGTTTTGCAGTTGTACTATTTTGCTCAAGGGAGCATGAGAACTGTGGGCCCCAACCAGGATATGTACGCGCCCATATTGAGAGTAAGTAATAATAAGTTACTTTAGACTGGACAAACTTTCTAGGGCTATTTTCTATAATGAGGAGGGCATTTATGTCTTTTCTTGGACAAAATAAACTTCAACTTTTGTCTTATTGACATTAAGGATAATGCAGTACAACCTGTTATGTTCTGTCCCATCCGAGGTTTTAAGTTTTTTTAGATTGGGCAAGCTTTTTATGGCTATTTTCTATCATGAGGAGGGCATTTACGTCTTTTTGCACATACGAGAGATTAAAAGCAAGTCTTCCGTCTTTTTCGGATGGGACAAAAAGTTTTCAGTTTTTGTCTTATTGATATTAAGGGAAATGCAGTACAACCTGTTCTGTCCTATCCTGTGTAACAAACAGGGCCTTAAGGTTTTTAGATCCATGTGATACTTACATTATTATTATTATTATTCTTTTAATTTTATAATATTGATTTAGGTGGTGGGTTTAATATTTCCCCTCTGAAGAGTCGAAATGGAAGGCCAAGATCACAAGTTCAACATCTTATGCAAATTGATCTAAAGGGATGGGGAGTTGGTTATGTTTCATCTTTTCAACAACATTGTTTGCTACAAATGTTAAATAGTGTTGCTGGTGAGTTTTTATTTATTTATTTATACTCTTTGCATTTGTTAAAAATAATTTTTTTAATATGATTTGATATTTTGGTAATAGGATTGAGGGAATATTTTGCTCAATCTGATGAAAGAACTGCTCCAAGAATTCCTGTTATGGTTAATATGGCATCATGTTCTGCTCCTTCAAAAAAGTCAAACAAGATTCAGTTGACTTCTGTTCATAATCGAAGTCAATCTCTTGATAATGCTGCAAAAATGATGGATGAGTATTCAGACGAGGATGAAGATCTCCCAATCCCTGATGAAGAGGTAATTCTTTTTTTTTTCTTTTCTTATTAAGACATTGTACTTCCAATTTAGGATGAATTCGTAACAAAATTTTGAAATCTGGGCCAAAAGTGTAAATTTTGGACCAAGTTTGTAATAAAATTTAATATCTGGGCTAAAAGTGTAATTTTTTAAAGTGAGACGACCTGTTGAACGGGTGAAAGGGTCAAAATGAGTAGAATTGCCGGGTTTTGAGACTTAATTGAATAAAAAAAACATATAAGGACTAAATCGATTATAAGGCCAAAATATAAGGACTTTGAAAAATTCTAACAGTGAGAATTGTTTTTGTTTATATATATTATATTATATTTTCTGATTTTGTTTTTCAATGTTTTCAGGAGACGAAACGGACTGGTGGGTTGTTTTTGTCTGTGTTTAAATAAATAGGACGAAAATACAATTTTTTTGTCTGTCTGTCTGTGCAAAAGACGTAAATGCCCTTGTACTGATGATGTAATTTACCATTATAGCCTTTGAAGAAGAACCCGTTGTTCAAATCGACTTTTCTTGCTTTTCGGGTAATCTTCGAAGAGATGATAACGAAAATGGGCGTGACTGCTGGAGAATATCAGATGGAAGCAACTTTAGAGTCCGTAGCAAACGTTTTTGCTATGATAAATCCAAGGTTTTTTTTTAATCATTTAAATATTTTATTTTCCAAAATAATAAAATAATATTTGTAATTGAAGATGCCCGGAGGCAAACCGCTTATGGATCTTGTGGCTGTTGATTGGTTTAAAGACACGAAACGAATGGATCATGTTGCTAGAAGGCCTGGTTGTGCTGCACAAGTATGTTTAATCTTAATCTTTTATCTTTAATCTTTATATATTATAGACTACAATTTTGTAATTGTTTATTTATTTAGATTGCGTCTCAAAAAGGACATTTCTCCATGGTGTTCAATTTACAAGTAAGTGGTTTTGAAATGTGGATATTTTAAATCTCGGAAACATAATGGGATTATTTTTATTTTAACTTTTGAAGGTGCCTGGTTCAACAAACTATAGTATGGTTTTTTATTTTGTGAGCAAGGAATTAACAATGGGATCTTTGTTGCAACGGTTTGTTGATGGTGATGATGAGTTTCGTAATAGTAGGATGAAACTCATTCCATCGGTTCCCAAGGTATTTATTAGTATTATTTTATCCATAATCCTCTTCTTCCTTAATACTGCATTTGACATGCATCGGACTGGGACTCTGAGACTGATATCAACGAGACAAAATTTACAATCTTTTGTCCCACCTAAAAAAATTGGAGAACATGGACATGCTCTCGATCTCTCATCTGTGCAAAAAGACGTAAATGCCCTCATCATCCTAATAATCGGAAATAGCCGTAGAACAATTATCTAGTCCCGTGTAATAAACATAGCCTTCGGCTATGTTTGTTACATGGGTCAAAACAAGCTTTCTAGGGCTAGTTTTGACGATGAGGATGAGAAGGGTATTTACGTCTTTTTGCACAGAGGAGAAATTGAGAGCGCGCCCATGTTCTCCACTTTTTTTGGGTGGGACAAAAGGTTGTAATTTTTGTCTCGATGACATCAGTCTGAGTGTCAGTCCAATGCATGTCAAATGCAGTAGAACTTGTAGTTATACATAAATGAAAATGCAGGGGTCGTGGATAGTGCGGCAGAGTGTTGGAAGCACCCCGTGTCTTTTAGGAAAAGCGGTTGACTGCAACTACATCCGTGGGGCCAATTACTTAGAAGTAAGTAATCTCCACTCTCTATCTCAATAATGAAATAAAAGGTGTGTTTGGTTGATGGGTTATGATGTTGACTTTTTTATTTTGACTTTGCAGGTTGATGTTGACATTGGTTCCTCTACTGTGGCTAATGGTGTATTGGGTCTTGTAGTCGGTGTTATCACTAGCCTTGTTGTTGACATGGCTTTCCTTGTACAGGTATAACTTTTTCAACTCCTTTGTGGAAAAGACGTAAATACCCTCATCATCATGTTTCTTTTGTTTTTTCAGGCAAACACAACAGATGAGTTGCCAGAGCGGCTTATAGGTGCTGTTAGGGTTTCTCATCTAGAGCTATCGTCTGCTATTGTTCCAAAATTAGAACCAGATCCAAAACCATCTTAAAATCAAAGTACAAAAATATGATAAAATCTAGCAACAATTTACAAAGGGAGACAAAATTACAAAACAAAAAAGAAAGAAAAAAAAACTAGTTACTTTGAAGTTAAGAATGTCAAAAAGCTGGATTATGACGAAAATCGATTTTCAATACTTTGAAGAGAAACTTGTTTGTGGTGGGAATTTTCGAATATGATTCAAAAGGGGAAAAACATGGAACACCCCCGAAAATCTTTTTAGGTTTTGATACATTTTCTTCTTTATAAGAAAAAGAATAAGGGAACATGAAATTTGTATTAATTTATACGTACATAGTTGTGGAAGGGTTGGAAAATTAGTAGATAAAAATCTTTTGTTCATGTTTTGGGTATACTTTTTTGTTTTGTACTATTACATGATTACTTGATATTCAACATTTAATGTGAAGGAACATCGTGTATATAGAATGCCAAGTTGCGTTCTTATTTGTATATTCCACTATGCCAAATATACTTGGTATGCTTTTTGAGACAGGGTGGTGGGTAAATGCTTTTACCACTAGGTTAAGGCATTAATTAATTTAATGGAAAGTAAAATATGAATATTAAATTATTAATGAAATATGGAATCGAGTCAATTGACAAGTTAAGCATGTGGAGCATATCAGAATTATCACAAGACTGATAAGGAAACAAAGGAAGATGGTATGTTTTGCTACAATAAACTCACTAGTCACTATTATAAGAATAAAGTAATAAGAAATTAAATATCTTCTTACCTTTTTTTTCTCTGTATTTTCCTACTTATTTATTTATTTATTTATTTTTATCTATGTCAAGTGATAAAATTAGTAAAATTTTAGTGCACATATTAACAACAATGAAGGATAGGGACCAAGATTGTAACAATAGTTTGGATCGGGGACCAAAAGGGCAACAAATGAATCTTGTGAACAAAAAATATTACATTTTTCAAACCTCTAGGACCAAACATGTAATCTACCTTTTTGTTTTTGGTTTTTTTTTCCTGCTTTAGTCGTCAACTCTAGAGGGGAGGTCTGACTTTCTACATTCATCACTTATTCACCTCCATCTTTTCTATTTAATCATGGCACTAAAAACATGCAAACAACTATATATATTTTTTTATCTGAAATTAATTTACTTAATTTTTATATATCGTGTTTTAGATGCACATGGGTGTGGAAATTACCAACCGGTAGTGTTGAGGAAGTACGCATGTTTTCTTTATTTTCATAATTAAAGACTTTGCTATGTTTCTGTAATAAGATTAATCAATTATTCAATTCACATGGTGAAGATATATGTACAGCCGCAATCACGGAAAGTGAAATAAGAAGCTGGAATATGTATTCTAGACTATGACATTGTATGCATATATACATGTTAGGGACGATCTTTGCAACCAACAAAAAAGTTTGAAACAAATGTGTTGTATTTAGTAAATGTCAGGACCAAAGATGCAATTTAGTTATAACATTAAAAAATTACATTGTTGGTCCTTAAGGTTTGGTATCAATGTCCAACTACCTTGTTTGTACTAGACTTAATCCCTATTTCAAACTAAACTACCTTGTTTGTACTAGACTTAGAAGGGTAATATAGTTTACGTTGTGTTAACGTTTAGTCATTGCAGTTATATTTTGTCCACATATGACCATCTAACTTGTTTGGATTGTTCATATTATATCCTTATGACTGGTTAGTGTAGGTTTTAGCCGATCATAAGGATGTAATGTGAATAGTCCAAACAAGTTCAATGGTAATATATGGACAAAAAAACATAAGGGACCAAATGTGAATAAAACCTAAACTATATTATCCTTATAAGTTATAATAGTTTATTCATATCACTAGAGAAATGGTTTGATCTTTTTAGGACCAATTTGGTTGTTTGATGAGCCTGAACGGGACTAAGCCAATGATGCTTAGATCGAACTAGGATGAACAACCAGTTCGAACCCGTTTAGATTAATAATGAGATCCGATAAGTGGACCAACAGAACGTGACTGATGCTTATTAAGTATACATATAAGCTATTGTGTACATACACGTCTTGTATGGATCAACCACATTACTCTTAGATATTATAAAACCATATTATATAAAATATTCGTATCTTTTTAATAAAAACAACAATGTACTTATATTTTTTTTAACTGTAAGAACATCTTAGTTAATCGATAATTGAATACAGGTTGTCAAAATAAAACTAACCGTTAACGCTCCAACACGCAGACATTTTACTAGTGTGTGTGTGTGTATAATAATAATAATAATAATAATAATAATAATAATAATAAAAATAATAATAATAATAATAATAATAATATAATAATAATAATATAATAATAATAAGAACAACAACAACAACAACAACAACAAACAAACAAGAAGAAAAAGAAGAAGAAGAAGAATGTGAGAGACTCTTCCTCAATGAGGTTGAAAAACATATGTTAAATTAACAATTAGTAACAAATATAAAAAAACATGTTCCCATTAGTACAAAAAAAACATTAACTGATGCGGTTAAAATGATTAATTGATGCGGGTATTGAACCGCACCAACAGATACCACATCAAAAACATCTAATAATGCGGTTATATAACCGCACCAAAAAATGACGAAAACCTCATAAAAATACCCATATTTAATGATGAAAACCGCACCAAAAAATAATAACCTCACTAATTAATAAACACACCAATTCATGAAGTCACAATTCCAGTAATTTCTTCCTTCTTTTTGATAGTACAATTGTTAGACATTATGGTATGGCCTCTATATTAGTATATTAAAGTATGGCCTCAATATTAGTTCATGATTGTAATGGGTTTTATATTTAAATGTTATATGCCCCAACCTATCTACTACCCTGTTGATCCTTAAAACACAACCTCCTCTTTTTTATATATCTTATTGGTTTGATGGTGGCGTAAGTATCATGTGGTTATGGTTGTCAAAAGTGGCACTTGGGGTGTAGTTTGTTCAAAGTTGGAACAAGTAAGAGGGTGGAGGTTCCGATGGTTAGAGGTTGTCTACGATGGAGGGTTTGAGTTTAGAAGGTGTGAGGCTGAAACAAATTGTGTGTGAGGCTGTGATGGGTGGCTTGAAGGTTAACCTTTTCAACTGATTTTGAGGTAGAGGTTGGTGGTTCGTGGAGGTTGCAATAGGTGCTATAGGTGGTTGGATATCTTTGGCTGTAACAGGTGGCGATGGAGGGTGATGTGTAACGACTCAAAAATCACAACAAATTTATACTTTTAAAAACAACCAATAGTCATACAAAATCATTGTTGCCAAATTGTTTATCCATATCAGAGTATCCCAAAACCATAAAACCATAAATAGAGGATGTGTACGGTCACACATTCGCCTTCCCGCAATCATCAAAAGTACTTGAAACAATAAACTAAAATCTGTAAGCCAAAGCTTAGTGAGTTCCCCCAAAGTACCAACACATACAACATATCAAACAACAACATGCATAACTGAGCCTTCAGCCTGACCTGGCCGCCTCACAAATCCTACAACCTATCTGGACCGCTCCCGAGCCTTCAGAATGACTAGAATGCCTCGCTGGGCCTACAACTTTTTGGTAGTCACTAGCACACGACCTGAGGTTAACAACCGATCGTGTTGACATATTCTCATTTATGTGTCTATTCCAGTTAAGTTGACTACGCATGTGAGTTTTATGGGTTCTCATTTGATTGTATAAGGCAAAACGCTTTGATCAGTGAAAGTACATTAATCAGTGTGGGTGAGCTGCTCAATAACTTAGAAGCAATGGTAGGCCTTAAGCTGCCGGATGACAAGAAATTAAGAATAAGCAGGTTCAGTCCATATGAATTTGAATTTCTCATAAACCTTGTCTTGTGATAATGGTTCGAAATGACAAGTTCGCATGGATAGAAACGTATACACCATAAAATCTAAGTGGTAAGAGGTTTCTCTCTAGTTTATGAAAATGATTGTGAGGAAATTCTTTCACTAGTAGATTTTAAAGGATTAAAGTTAGCAGTTGTGATAGTTGTGTTCTCAAATTCGAATATGATTATGACATCCCTTTTCATAGTTCGAATTGTGAGAAATGACAATTAGTTTGAACATTTGAGACTTATTTCTATAAGCTCTGAAAAGGTTTAGACACGCACATAAGCTGTCTAATGAAATGTGTATAGAGACTTATCGAAGCGCCACGTATCATAAATTTGAACTTTGTTAAGAAAGTCAATAGGTATTGATTTCTAGAAGTTCAACTGATTTCTGAGTACATGTCAAAGCTAGTGGGAACATAATTGTTATGCTTGTAAGAACATAATTTTTATTCTAGTGGGAGCATGATTATTATGTAAAGTGTTGCAAGTAAGCAATGCTATTTATAGGAAACAAAGTTCTAAATTTACAAAGTTGCAGAATTTGGAAATTGTTTCGCTATAGTAAAGCTTAAGGGAGAGGGCATTAATACTTCATTTCGAATCTAAACGCTTAGATTGAAATTTTAATGGAACTTAGTCATGAGAATATATGAATGTCATGTTGAAATGTTTTAACATAGGAAATTATATATATGGAAATATTATAGCAAGAGACTGGTCTAGTATCATGTCTTTATTATGAATCGTATCTCATATGCTTCGAGTATAGGATCGATTGCATATGCTATAATATTCGCCTGTTCTAATTTTCCAAATGCCTAGCGCATTAAGAGGGAAAAATGACCAAAACCGGATATGACTAAAGTTGTTAAACAACTGTCAAGGACAATCTGAGGTTTACCGAACACTGGTTGCTTGTGGACAATTGGAAGTATAGGAATGGATGGACCTTATTGATATAATTCTAAATAGATAGGATTCTATTTAGAATGGATAGTCATATGACAATTATGGAAATGTTTCATAATGGGAGTTGGATATTAAGAATCTATGTGTAAGTTAGAAACTTTTATACAAGAAGGACGTTCAAGGAATGTACCTTGAATGTGAGACTTCATTTCTGGGGAATTGTCTTGTAACAATCTCCAGTGGAACACTTTGTAATATCGTTGGTTAAGTCTCTGTGACTTTGAAGCCTTGACATTACAAAAGGATCATTGCATGTAAGTTTAGACTCTAACAGATTCTAGTAGTGGCAAAAATTTGGCATTCTTACACTTGTAATAAGGATTTTGAATTGTGAAATGAGCATCATTAGAATTGTGTTCAATTGATATATTTCACAAAGGAAGGACCATAGATAAACATAATGTGCATGCTTGGAGCATGGGATAACTATTGTTTTAATTCAAGTATAAAGTTGATTAGTCGAAACAGTAAACAATGAATAAGGTCTATATAATATGGTGATTAAATAATAAGTGTTTTATTTATATTCAAAAGATTGAGACCATATTGGATTAAATTATTCTTGTGTTTCACTTTGCATGTTTTACTTCCCGACTAACAAGATTATTCAAACATCCACAGTCGATCATACTTTGGAAGTAAGTAATGAGGTAAGACTGTCATGAATTCGACTGTAGATTGTCTAAGTGCTTAGACATAGAAATGTTTGCTCCGGTGTTCGTGGGTATTCATGAAATAGGATTTTAGTAATGGATTAAACCCATGCTCATTTGAATCACTTCATGGATTTTATCACGTGTGATTGTGAGACGATAATATCTTATATTCTTGAAACAGAGACATATATTTGTTGTTTACGAGTCGATTGTACATTGATAATACATAAACGCATCAGTAACTTGATGTTATAAAATGTATTGTTGTGTGTGATTTGATGAGTAAATAGTACAAGCATATGAGTCGAAGTTTATCCGTTCTTTTTACCCTAGATGGGATAAAATCGATATCTATGGGCCCCTCGATGATTTAATGATGTCACCCTAAGCGCTTGGCCAAGCCTAGACTAAGTTGATGTGTTCAATTATAGTCTGAGTTAGTCGTCGTAAATCGGAAGTCGGGAAACAACACATAGACAGAGAGAATGATTATAATCTATGTCTCATGTCCATACGATATCTTGTAGAACGGAGGAATATTTGATCACTTATCTAAAGGACGCGTTGCTGATAAGATCAGAGTTCAACAACAGCTTTTGAAAGCTACGAATGCTAATCAAATTCTGAAGTCATACTTGCAATAATAGTTATTAGACTTATCCAAGTGGGAGACTGTTGTATTAGGTGTCTAAGCCCATAACTATAATTGGTATGCGCTTGATTTGATTATGAACATGGTCCTTTTTGGTTGCCTTCACTCATGCAACTTGACATGATGACTAATGGAGAGATAGAGAGAGAGTATGATTTATTATATGAATAATAAATTGATACTCATAATGATTTTATTAATATATTATAAGATTCATATATTATTTGAAAATCATATTATTAATTAGTGATTGATTAGAAATTAATTTAATATTAATTTTGGGATTAAAGGAACTGATTAATAATAGAGGGACTGGTTTTGCAAATCATTGATAGTTGCAAAACTGGGTTGATGGACTCCATAGAGTGGAGTGTACGAAATCCTATAGGGAGGCCCTATAGATTTCATCCAAGGGATCTAACGAGGGGTCCATGGGCTGCTTAAGCCTTAAGCAAGGAATTAGGGTTTCCACCTGAAAACCCTAGCGGCCACAACTATACATAGAACCCCTCCATAAGGAATTTCGGCCCTAAGCTTTATGAAATCCTAGAGTAGCCGATTTTCACCTCTCTCCTAAGTCATTCTTTGCATTGAGTGTTTGTGATTCCATTAGAGGTGCAACACTTGGGGCACTAGGCTTTCAGAAGCCAAGATCAAGTAAGGATTGTTCTTGCTATTACAATATAACAAGTGAGGTAATCTTTTAACCCTAATATATATATATATATATATATATATATATGTGTGTGTGTGTGTGTGAATTTCAAATTGTATATGCTAGATCTAGGGTTATTGCTTTGGAGTTTCTATTTGCATGTTCAATAGAAAAAAACTTAGATCCAAAGCAATTAGTGTTGCATATGCACCATAGGAATGTTGTAATGCTCAAAACCTATCACACCTAGCGTACAAGCTCCTGCCCAAAATTACCATAATGCCATTTTAGGCCAATCTTGCAATCTTTTCAACTTCAAGGGGGCCAAAATGCAATATTATTCAAATATAAGGTCACAATTAGAAGTACCTCATCTTGGGATGTTACATGATGGCAGGCAGTTTGTGGTGGTGAAGGTCTACGGTTTTGGCGGTGATGGTTGAGAGTGGTCTCGGTGGTGCATGTGGTTCGAGATGAAGATGATGTAGGGAAGGTTTACAAAAAAAATATCTAATACTCTACTGAAAAATAAAAGTGTGACGAAGTTATGGTTTCCATGGGTGTGTGCTTAGATTTATATTAAAACAGAGAGGGAAGATTTGGGAGAGATATTTATAAATTTGAAGGATCTAGCCAGGGGCAGAGCCAATAGGGGGTTGCCGGATGCTTTGCCCCCCTTAATCCCTTTCAAAGTTCTGTTATCATATATCTATATATCTATCTATATCTATATCTATATATTTTATGAAGCTAACATTTTTCCTTGAGCCTCATGAATTTGAAACTCCCAAGGCTATTCAACTTATATTTTACTCAAACCATATTCATTTGAAACCTCATATTTAAATGAATACCACTCAAAAGTCTCTTAATAATGATTAACTATTCAAAGGTTTTATAACTTATATAATATGTTTAATAAACAATTAATGGATAGTTTACTATAAAAAGACCAATCTTTTTGAATAGAAACACAAATACAAATCACATTTAAAATTCACAAAGAAAACAAATTTAAAGGTTTTTGTGTTGGTTTGAGGGCTTTGGACCATTTTCGAGCCATGTTATTATGTTAAAGTTTTTAATTTGTAAGTTTATCATATACTAATCCTTTTTTATATATATATATATATATATATATATATATATATATATATATCTTGGTTTAAGTATTTTTTTAATCCAATCATTGTATGTTGTGGTTGAAATTTAAATGTAAAATAGATTAGATTCATATTGTCGATCATATGTTATGGAATGTGATATAAATAATATTTAATTAGATATTGTATATATGTTTGTATATTTGTGTTGCTTGAAAGAAATAATTAATTAAAAATCATGGATATGTCATATTATCCATATTATCCATGTAAGTCTCTTTCAAAATGCAAATTGTCTATCTTATCACTTTATATTTTAGTATATGTTTAACATTTTAATTATAATAGTAAGTGCTTTTTAAAAGTTTTCTTTCACTTAATAATAATAATAATAATAATAAATGGTAAATTAGAAAAATCATGGATATTTTATATTATCCATGAAAGTCTCTTTTGAAATGTAAATTGTCAGTCTTATCACTTTATTATCTAGTATATGTTTCATATTTGAGTAATAATATTTAGTGTTTCTTAAAAGTCTTCTTTAAATTATTAATAATAATAAGTGGTTTAAATTAATGAGCAATAATTTTAGGGAGAATTTCATATATGCCCATCTTTAACTTCAAAATATCATATTTGCCCAGCTTAATTTCTCAATAACATATTTATCCTTCACAAACCTTCAAAATATCATATTTGCCCAAATCCTTTTTTATAATGTTTTTAATATTTTATAATCATTTTTTATACCTTAGAATTATTATAATAATTAAGAAATTTAACCATATTATCCAGACATCTATGATAATAGAATGTGAACTTCTAAATTGTTGGAATGTCGGTCTCTTGACACACAAAAAGATTCATCTTCAACCCTTTTATGGAATGTATATTTTGATTATTTAGTATTTCTTGTTGTTGATTATTATTATGTTGTAGATGGAGGATATTTTAGATATTACCGTTAATAATTTGATGTTTAAAAAATGCATATACGATAGTTTGATATTTAAGAAAGGCATATATGGTATTTTGATGTTTAAAAATGACATAAATGATTTTTTAAAATTTTATGAAGGGTAAATATGATATTTATAAATTAAGTTGGGTAAATATGATATTTTGATGTTTAAAAATGGCATATATGAAATTCTCCCATAATTTTAAATGATAATAACATCGAATTAAAAATTATGTAATGTTAGCTACAAATAAATTGTTTTCTAAATGATCATCATTTTTGAAATTAAAAAATAATCGCATAAGTAAAAAATTTAAATTAATCAATCATAATATTTTTAATAAATAATACTAAATAGATAATTATATTTAATTGTATTAATGAGGAATGTGGGTTGATGTCAATGAATAATATTATTCAAAATAGTTGAGATTTTATATATAAAATTTAGTGTAAAATATTATGTCAAAGTTAATGTCAATAAATAACCATTTTAAACATATACTTTTCAATATTTTAATAATCTATTTTCAACCTGCGTTGCACAACGCGCGAGAATTCGTCTAGTATATCTTATAAAGCTAGCATTTTCCTTAAACCTCATGCATTTGAAACTCTCATGCAATTTTCCTTTCACCACATTCATTTGAAACTCTCATGACTTTTCAATTTTTTTCTAATAATAATTATAATTGGTTAATAAGGTTAAATAAATATCAAAGCTAAAGTGTAATCATATATAAACTAAATTTCAATATTAAAGTATTATCTTTACTTCTACTTATAAAGTTATGTTTTTTAACTTTTAACATATTATACTTAATTTATTAGTGTTAATATATTGTTGGATGTAAACCATTATCGTTTTAAAGATACAATTTTGGAACAATTTGTATAACATACTTAAATTATTAATTTAAATATAACATTACAGGGTTAACTTAAATATGAATTTTAGTTTACCTTAAACAACTCAAAAAATATTTTGTAAATAATTAAAAGTGATAAATTGTAGTGTCTTTCTAATAATGATTATAAGTTGGTTAATAAGGTTAAATAAATATCAAACCTAAAGTGTAATCATAAATAAACTAAATTTCAATTTTAAAATAATATTTTTACTTCTACTTATAAAGTTATGTCTTTAACTTTTAACATATTATACTTAATTTATTAGATTTAAAATGTTGTTGTATGTAAACCATCATTAGTTTAAAGCTACAACTTTTGAACAGTTTGGACAAAAATACTTAAATTGTTAATTTAAGTATAACATTACAGTGTCAACTTAAATATAAATTTCATTTTCACTTAAAAAAACAAAAAATATTTTATAAATCGTTAAAAGTGATAAATTGTAGTGATAAATGCAAAAACTAAACTGTAATCTCAATTTAACTAAAATATTTCTTAAAGATATTTTTATAATCGTTAAAAGTTTTCAAATACGTAACTTAAAATAACTTACAGTAACAATAGTTAAAAATAACTATATATAAATGATTATATTGTTATATTTAAAATCAAAAAACAATGTTTGATGTTTTAAATAATTATACTGATAGAAATTAAAACATTAAGCAAATAAATTTTAAAAAATTAATTAACAATAATAACAACTACGAATAACATTAAACCATATATTATACTTAATTTTATTCACTTGTAATTCGCGAGTAGAAGTCACTCAAACTATTGAGATAATGAAATTATAATAGATGTATATATATATATATATATATATATATATATATATATATATATATATATATATATATATATATTATCATATAATTCCAAATAATCAATATATTATATCAATTTAGTATACGAATTAGGATATCAAATTTAACAACAACATTATTGTTATATTTTAACAAAAACATATATTTGTAAAGACTTCAACTATATAGGTGTTTTTCGCATAACGCATGGACATTCGCCTAGTATCTTATAAAGCTAGCATTTTTCCTTTCACCACATTCACTTGAAACTCCTATGCATTTTTCCTTTCACCACATTCATTTGAAACTCCCATAACTTTTCAATTTCTTTCTAATAATGGTTATAAGTTGGTTAATAAGATTAAATAAATATCAAACATAAAGTGTAATCATATACAAACTAAATTTCAATATGAAAAGAATATCTTTACTTCTATTTATAAAGTTATGTTTTTTTAACTTTTAACTTATTATACTTAATTTATTAGTTTTATTATATTATGGGTGTAAACCATTATCATTTTAAAACTATAACTTTTGAACTATTTGTATAAAATACTTAAATTATAATTTAAATATAACATTACATGATCAACTTAAATGTAAATTTTAGTTTAACTTAAATAGCCCAAATAATATTTTATAAATAGTTAAAAGTGATAAATTGTAGTGTCTTTCTAATAATGATTATAAGTTGGTTAATAAGGTTAAATAAATATCAAACCTAAAATATAGTCATAAATAAACTAAATTTCAATATTAAAATAACATCTTTACTTCTACTTATAAAGTTATATCTTTAATTTTTAACAGATTATACTTAATTTATTAGATTAAGATGTTATATGTAAACCATTATCAATTTAAAGCTACAACTTTTGAACAGTTTAGACAAAATACTTAAATTGTTAACTTAAATATAACATTACAATGTCAACGTAAATATAAATTTTAGTTCCACTTAAAAAACCCAATGAATCTTTTGTGAATAGTTAAAAATGATAAATTATAGTGCTAAATGTAAGAACTGAATTATAATCTCAATTTAACTAAAATATTTCCTAAAGATATTTGTATAATCGTTAAAAGTTTTCAAATAAGTAGCGCTTAAAACAACTTACAATAACAATAGTTAAATGTAACTGTATATAAATAATTATATTGTTACCTTTAAAATCAAAAAATAATTTTTGATGTTTTAAATAATTATAATGATAGAAATTAAAACGTTAAACAAATAAATTTTAGAAAATTAATTAACAATAACAACAACTATAAATAACATTAAACCATATATTATATTTAATTTTATTCATGAGTAACTTGCGGATAGAAGTCATTCAAACAGTTTAGATTATGCAGTTATAATAAATGTATATATTATCATCTAATTCAAAATAATCAATATATTATATCAATTTAGTATACAAATTATTATATCAAATTTAACAACAACGTTATTGTTATATTAAACAAAAAAACATATATTTATAAAGATTTCAACTATATAGGTGTTTATGCGCAACGCACGGACATTTGCCTAGAATAATTAATAAATCTATGAATAAGTTGAAGCCCACATCAGCTATCAATATTACTAGGCCCCTCCTAATTTTTTTTTCAAATTCTATTATTATATTAAAAAATAATAAGCATTTGTCAGTTATAACTAAAAATGAGACCCACAATCTTAATGGAAAAAATGCTACACCGTACATATCCATTTAACTTAATCGCCTATTCCATATACCTATTTATTTTAATTCATGTTAATATTATTTTAATCGTAGATTAATAGGTACATGTTGTTCTTAAATTTCTATTTTATTTGACTATTAAGTGGTATATAATTAGTAGCTTTTTATTATTCACATATAAAGTTATAGATAATTTATCTTCTTTAAAATAAAGACGGTCTCAACGTAACAAGTAAAATACTACTTATAATCTTATAAAATTTATTCAGTTCTATTTTCTCTAAAATTGATCATAGTACAATATATATTTATGTTCTAATTAGTTTTTTTTAATACTAGTAGAATAATGATGAGAATTGGTGTTTATAAACAGCTATTTTATAAATTTTACAGACTCGATTATGTTATTCAGAAACAAAATATATTTTAATATTTTGTTACGACGTAAACCCCCTTTATCTTATAATCATAGCTCCGCCCCTGGATCCAACGCAAAATGAAAATTTTGAAAGAAAAGAAAATTTTGAATGAAATTTTGAAAAGGAAGATTAAATGGGGCGGTTCTACATGATTAAATGGGATATTTTCTATTGATTTAATGGTGCGGTTTTAAAAACCGCACAAATAAATACGGTTTAATGCATTTTAGGGAAACCGCACCAACAAATGCCTAAAATGATGTGGTTCATTGATTTATTGTTGTGGAAGTGTTTTTAATGATGCAGTTTTAGGCTACCACCGCTCAAAAAAATCATCGCACCAAAAAATGGGTTCTGTAGATATCCGATAGAATGTATTAGTTAGTTATTTTTTTAATTTTTATTTTTTTATTTTATTTTATTTTTTTAATTAAGAAAATGGAATCCGCCACAATATTAGTCCATACTACATATTGCCAATGGATTTTCGGTATTTTTGGGATTTAAAAAAAATTAAGTTGCGTTTAGTTACAGAAAAACAATTTTCATTTTCCGTTTTTTATTTTCCCTTTTCAGTTTTCGTTTTCCGTTTTCGATTTTCATTGGAAAACTTAGAAAACGTGTTTAGTTAAAACTTATTCGTTTTTCATTTTCAGTTTTAGAAAATTAGAAAACATGTTTAGATGTATATTTTTCTATCGGTTTTCATTTTTAGAAAACGGTAGCGGCGATAGGGTGGGCATGGGGATGGTGGCGGTGGTGGGTGCAGCGGCGGGGGGCAGTGGCGGTGTCATTGATGGCGACGATGATGGTGGTGGTGGTGGCGGCGATGATTGGTATGACAGACAGTGGTGGTGGTGGCGACAATTGTGACAGTAATGGTGATGACGGCGGTGGTGTTGGTGATGGGGTAGTGGTGCTGGTGCTGGTGATGGTAATGGTAGGCCGGTGATTATGGTAGTGGCGTTGAGTGTATGTGTGTGTGTGTTTGTTTGTGGGGGTGGGGGTGGGTGTGGGTGTTTGTGGGTGGGTGGGTGGGGGGGGGTGTTTGTGGGTGTGGGTGTGTGTGTGTGTGTGTTTGTAGGGGTGGGTGTGTGTGTTTGTGTGTGGATGAGTGGGTGGGTGGGGGTTGGTGTGGGTGTGTGGGGGTCGGTTATCCAAAAGTTTCCAACTTCTTTGTAATTTTAGAAAATAGAAAATTTTTATTTTCCATTAAAATTTAGAAAAATATACGAACTAAATGCGTTTTCAAAATTCTCATTTTTATTGAAATTTTTTTCCGGAAAATGGTTTATTTTTTCGCAACTAAATGCACTCTTAAGTTCTTGTTTGTTTGTTTATATATATATATATATATATATATATATATATATATATATATATATATATATATATATATATATATATATATATATATATATATATATATAAATCAGGTTTTTGTCTTTTTCCGTTGGTGTTTTCCAACATATTTAAGTATTTTTGCAAACCTGTTCCAAATATAGTCTGAATTAGGTTTATGGCTGGTTGCTATTCGAAAATTTTCATCAGTAAATTATTTAAAACAATGTCTTGTTTTTAGTACTGAGATAAAGGTTGGCTGTTGAACAATATCCCATGTATGTCACTAATTTGACGGTATTTAATTTTTTGTTTTAAACATGTCTTTGACAATAAGATAATAATATGTTCAAAATAATATATATTTTGCTTGTTTTGGAAATGATTTTGATGGAACGTGTTGTGTTAACTTCTCGACATGCTTTCGATATTTGGTAGGTAACAATCTTACATCTCACCTGCACTGATTGAAGCAAAGTTTTTCCTCAACAAAATACCATCTCACATCAACAAAACAGAAGACTCAATATATTTCTATAATGGGGAAGTTTTTTGATGATTTTTTTTTCATAAATTAAAAATAGCATTGTCCCATCTAAATAATTTAAGAAGCCATTGGTTTAGTTTTTTTATTGGTTGAAATATATGGGACATACTAAAATATGGAAAAAGTTCTCATCTCAAAAGCTTATTAACTAACAAGTAGATTTTTTTTTTTTTTTTATCTCGGAAAAGCTCTCACGATAGATGTAAGTTTTTTCAAAGCCTTTTCATTTTGAAAAAGCTGTGCTCTTAGAAGTTTATCATTTGAAAATTAATTATGACCTCAGTTATACATATGCACACGTTGTTCACAACTAAGCATATAATGGTACATACTACACTACTATAGGTATACTGGATCGATTTTGAAAGGTTTACTGTGAAGAATAAAGATTGCCCATAAAGAGAGTAAATTCTATGGATCGTCCTTTAGTTTTATAGTTTTTTTTTTTCTAATATGAACCTTATAATTTTTTTTCCTTGAGGTGGTCCCTACGGAGCAAACATTGCACACAAAAAGTTCTTATGACTAACTTTGTTACAATATCCTGTTAATTATAAGTGAAAAGACGAAAATGACCTTTGTCCTTGTGTTATATTGCCGGACAAAGAAAGAAGAACCGATGAGGGAGTTGCTGGAGCAGCCCCGCGCCAACACATTCGTTGATGCGAAAACCACCAGCTGCCACCTTTCCCTCTTCCTACTCCGATCGACAGAACCACAAGTGACCATTCCTTCCATTTTCTCGCGGCTCCTTGACTGTTCGATCCAGCTGCTTCCTTTCCCCTCAATTGGTGGTCGCCGGCGACAAGAAAAGAACCACAAAGGGTCGTCGGAGGTCGACTGCCCCTCCTCGCGATCTGCTTGACCATCGAAGCTTCCTGATCGCCGCGTTCCATTTGTGTTTCTTTTTCTGCTTCTCCGATCAAACAATAAACAGGGAGCATTTCCCCATCGTTTTTGTTGCTAGATCTTTAGTGGATCTACCATCAATGCCCGAGCTAAGGATGAAGAAGTCCACACACATACAGAGAGAGAGAGAGAGAGAGAGAGAGGACCATTTGTGTACAAAGAACAAAGAGTATTTTGTCATTTACAATTACTTAACAGAATCTGTTAACATAGTTAGTCATAAGGGTCTTTCGTGTGTAAGGTTTGCTCCCTAGGGACCATCTCAGGCAAAAAAGTTTTCATATGGACCATATCAAAAAAAAAAAAAATTGTAAAGCTAAAGAACCATCCGTGTAATTTATTCCCATAAATATTATTTTTATGTACAAGTGTAACACCCCTAATCCAGCAGACAAGAAAGGAAAGGAAAACCCTAAGTCAAGGAGTCAACTCGTCGAGTCTAAGGAAAAACTCGACGAGTAGGAGCGAGTTCCGTGTCGCAGATTAAATGGCCGACTCGGCGAGTCTGGTCTGGGTTGGGAAACCCTAATTCCGGGACTTAGTGCCCTATTTAAGCCTCATATTCTCATCCCGTCAGCCTCATCTTCAGCCTCCAGACCCCAAACCCTCACCCACGAAACCCTAGTGCCTTTCTTGTGAGTGTGATCCATTTTTGGAGTTCTTGTGGTCTACTTGGAAGCTTGAAGAAGGAGAAAAGCTTGGAGGAACCAAGAAGGGGATTGCAGATCCAGAAGTAGCTTCTCAATCCCATCACTTTGTGGTAATCAAGTCTTGACCTTGCTCATCAACCTCTTAGATCTCCTCATGTCCCTTTTGTTTGAGTTTTGGTTCAAAAGCTAGATCTACGGGGACAAGGACGTCCCAAGCTTATATCCATTCAGATTTGGAGCCACTAGGTGTGGCTAAGGCATAAAGGTGCAAGCTTTATGCCATTAGGATGTCCCATGCAAGCTTAAAGAGATTATAATGGCCTTTTGGAGCCCTAAAGGCCATGCAAGGAAGTAAAGTCCAGAACTTTACAAGGTTATTGGATGTCTAGAGCTTAGATCTTGATTTCCCTGTTTTGGTTTAGAGAAATAAGGGTTTTGGATCATGGAGCTATGTCTTAATGAGCTAGGGTTTTGTCTAAACCCGTTAAGAAGGGATTAAGATGGGTAAAACTGGAAACTTTACCCTTAGTAAGTCATTTCTAGAGTGTTTATGAAGATTTGAGTTCAGTTCTGAAGTATAAGGGCTTAATCCTTTAAGATTGTCCATCAGGACGAGGAACTCGACGAGTCCAGGAAGGGACTCGACGAGTTTAAGCGAGTTGTCCTGTTTTCTGGTTATGGGTGAACTCGGCGAGTCAGGGTAATGACTCGGCGGGTTGACTCGGTTTGTCACGAGTCTGGATTAGCCAGGGAACTCGGCGAGTCAGGGGCTGACTCGACGAGTTGGTTCGCGGTTGCAGGATTCTGTGCTTTTGACTCGGCGAGTTTATGGAGCAACTCGGCGAGTCAAGTCAACCTGGAAGTGTTGACTTTGACCATGGACCGTTGACTTTGACCAAGTTTGACAAGGGTTGACTTTTGGATTATCATGGATTAAATGTTGTTTGGGTATTGATAGTTCGGGAAGCCGAAGGGTCAGCAGTTCGGAAGTGTCGGTTAACAGTCAAAAGTGTTTAGCGAATCTTCAGTAGTGTGAGGTGACTCATCTTCCAGTACCAACGGGTCTAAGGCCACAATGTCGGCCCGTTTAAGTAGTTGTAGTATGCCGGGGTGAGCCCGATGCGGTTTATATGTTTCCGGACTTCGGTCCGATGCCGGGGGGGGGGGGGGGGGTCCTGAGAAGTAGTTATGTATGCTTGATATCTTTGTGATTCATGCATGTTTATGTGTTATGTGTTATATGTTCGGATTCCAGTCCGATGCTGGGGCAAGCCCGATGCAGTATATGTGATTATGTTATATGCTATGTGTTTCGGGGTAAGCCCGATGTTGGGGTCAGCCCGATGTATGTTAGTTATTATGCCATGTTTTATGTGTTCCGGGGCAATCCGATGTATGCTAGTTTATCTGTTATATGTTATAAGTTCCGGGCTTCAGTCTGATGCCGGAGCAAGCCCGATGCAGATTATGTGATTATGTTATGTGATATATGCTACGTTGTGTATGTGTTGGGGTAATCCCTATGTCGGGGTGAGCCCGATGTCCGATGCGGTCGGATGCCGGGGTGAGCCCGATGCCGGGTAAGTCAATGTCGGGATTCGTCCTGATGTAGTTGGGAGTAGTCCTAGAGTTATATTTATGCTATGTGTTTATGTTATATGCATAGTGGATATGTTTATATGTGTACCGAATTACGACCCGATGCAGTGGGATAGGCCCATGTTATGTGATTATGTGTATGGTATGTGGTAGGTTGGGGAGACTCACTAAGCTTCGTGCTTACAATTTTCAATTTTAGTTTCTGGTACTCAGTTTTCAAAAGAAAAGCTCGGGAAGTTACAGTGCACATACCATTTGTTCAGCCTGGGATGTTTATACTCTGATATACTTGACAGATGTTATGTTATTCTTGAGATACACCGTTTATGATTTTTATATGTTGAAAGATAATTATGGTTTTATTAATGAGTTAGAAACGAAATTTTTGGCTTGTATTTTTGGGATGTTACAACAAGCTTCAATTTTACTATGATAAGATTTGACATTAATATATGGTCACTAACTATAATAGTGAGATTAAAAGTTGAACAATTGTTCATTTACAAATAATCAACAAACATAATTAGTGATGGAATCGTGAGAAAACCATATTATTCAAAAAAATTATAATCATGGGAAAATTTTCTAATACGTAAAAAAATC
Source organism: Lactuca serriola (assembly GCF_051521515.1). Taxonomy (NCBI): domain Eukaryota; kingdom Viridiplantae; phylum Streptophyta; class Magnoliopsida; order Asterales; family Asteraceae; genus Lactuca; species Lactuca serriola. The sequence continues at coordinate 126,361,183 of NC_136413.1, read as the reverse complement.
AGGCATCTTTGACAACACAAGTCATGTGCATGCACATCTCGCACTTCCTCGGGGCCAACCATGACTTTGGGAATTCAGGACAACGAATTACCAAAGTCGGCCTTAGGAGGTGTGACTGTGCGATTGCACACAATAGTGTCATCAAAGAGACTGATTTTTTATGTAAACGAAAATTTCAATGGGAAATCCGTCGCCGGTTCGTCTTTAATCCAACCTGTTATCATATGTTGTTAATCTGTTGGAATTAGGTGGCTTTTGTAATGGATACATCATTGGTTATTTGTAAATGTAACATTTTCTTTATCCTAATCATCATTTATGTAATTAGCTTTGGTCAACTAGGGGTAAAATTTTATCGTGATATTAATATATATATATATATATATATATATATATATATATATATATATAAAGGATCATTTGAGAACTCAAAGTTTCCCGAGAACCCAAGAACCAAACGAAGGCTGTTAGATCAAAATAATTAAAGGTTAGGATGATTTATGGCATTTTCGTAAATAACAAAGGGAAAAAAGAGGTGGGGGTGTAACGCCCCGTTCCTAAGAGTACTTAATTGTGAGTCCCCGGGATTTAAGAGGAAGGGTATTTTGGTCATCTTGTGGGAAGAGTGGAAAAAGAGGGCCAAATATGAAATTTGGGGACACACCGAGTACGCCCAGCGTAAGTGTGTAAATGGACGCGGGTGCAAGGTTGAGTACGCCCAGCGTACTCTCAGAGTTCTAAAACCCTAAATTTAGGGTCAGCCACTATATAAGGAACATGTTGATTCATACCCTAGCCTCCATAAGCTCTCTCTTAACCTCAGAAACCCTAGATAGCCGTTCCACCTCCATTGTTGGGTGTGTTTGGCCTTGGAAAGCTTATTTTGGCAAAGGAGAGGCTAGAAGAAGAAAGAGGAAGTTGTCAAAGAAGGATTTGAGTGGATGGAGCTCATAGATCTGGAAAGATATCATCATTTGGAGCCCATTTGAGGTATAAAGCTTCTTGCTTGTCATTTATATTGCTTAGATCTATATGTTGTGAAGTTTTGGCATCCTTCTTGTCCCAAAAGTCCTCATCTTGATGCATGTTTTGAGTTGGTCGAGATTATCTGTCCTTTCAGACCTTTGGAGAGGTCTTGAGTGAGAAAAATAAGGTCCCAAGGGCTGTGGTTGTTCCATGTGTGAGATATGTAGGTCTTAATGGATTAAGACCTTGATTAAGAGCTTTATGGACGTCCCAAGTGATAAAGTTTGAGACTTTATGGATCCTAGGCATATTTGGCCTAAGGATCTGAAGTTTGGGCTTAAGAGCTTAAGCCATTAAGAAGTTATGTGGACTTAATGAGCAGCGAGGTTACACCCCGCGTAACATAGGAGTACGCCCCGCGTAGCGGGTCAGTGCCCCGATCCCTAGTCGCGAGTCAGCATGTACGCCCCGCGTACCAAGGAGGGTACGCTCAACGTACTCCCTCTGTTGGGTTTTTCGTTATTGGGCCTTAGGGATTGGGCTGCTGGATTTTGGGTCGTGACTGGACATTACGGATAGAGTATTGTGGACCCATTAGTTGTTATGGATCATGGGTCTAGGCCCATTTGGTGAGGTGGGCCCAATTTAGTAAATTGGGCCAATAGTGGTCTTTGCTTTGGACTTTTGGTCTTTGGACCATTAGTGGGCTTGAGAGCTTATCCAGTGTTGGGCCGGATTGAGTTAAGGGTAAATTGGTCAATTTATCCTTGGAAGGGTATTGTGCTTAGCCTAATGATTATTTGTGCTATGTTGGCTAGTTCGGGATTTTCGGTGAGTCGGTGATTCGAGAATCTGCTTCTTCAGTTCAGAGTTTTGGCAGTGGCAAGGTGAGTTATCCTCACTATATCAACAGGGTCTAAGGCACCAAGGCTGACCCTTTATCGGATTGAGATCCGGGTATTGTTGTTATGATTATTGCTTTGATATGGTTGCATCCTGGTAGCTAGGATGGTATATGTTAGAGACCTGGTTAAGGTCGGTATCCTGTTATGTAGGATGATGCTATGCTAGTGACCGGTTAGGTCGGTATCCTGGTTAGGATGATGATATGTTATGTGATCTGCTAGATCGGCTTGTTGACTGTGAATTGTTATATGATTGTATGTTATGTGCACATGGTTGTTGGACTGGGGTTGGTTGAGGCGGGTCCTGGTTTGTGCTGTAGGCCAAGATACCCAGGGCGGACCGGTTGTCCCGAAGGCCCAGCGAGCGGTCCGGATATGCTGTAGGCCCCAAGAGGGCGGACCAGACGTGCCGAGGCTCGGAGAGTGGACCAGGCCGACTGAAGGCCCGGTGCGGGCGGACCAGTCATACTGTAGACTCAGAGAGTGGACCAGGTGGATTGAAGGCCCGGAGCGGGCGTACCAATCACACTGTAGACTCGATGTGTATGGCTAAACTCGGAGGGTGGACCAGGTGGACTGTTGGCCGGTGCGGCGGACCAGTCACACAGTAGACCCGAAGTGCATGGCTGTTCTATGATCAGATATGATATGGCATGTTATGCGTGTATGGTATATGTGGTTGGTATTTTGGGGATATCCCACTATGCTTTGGGGCTTACAGTTGTGGTTTAATGTTTTTCAGGTTCTTTAGGAGACCGTTGCAAGGCAAAGGCGTGATCGTACCGCTCCTCATGTTTATGTTGTGATATGATTCTGGGAATACTCTAATCTAATTATATTGAAAACCTTTTTGTAATAATTTAATAAAATCGGGTTGTTTTTGAAAAGTTTAAATTGGTTGGAATTTTTCGGTCGTTACAGGGGGCATCTTACAATTTAATTGTATTGAAAACCTTTTTGTAATAATTTAATGAAATCGGGTAGTTTTTGAAAAGTTTAAATTGGTTGGAATTTTTCGGTCGTTACAAGTTGGTATCAGAGCCTTGGTTTGAGTGAATTGGAGGAACACTCGTGTGACTCCAGTCTCAAATCGAGGAGGGTTTTCAAAAGAGAATTTAAAATGGTTTTCAAAATGGGTAAAGGAGGACGCGGAGGTACGATCAGCCAGAGCCAGTAAGTAACCCCAAAATACCATACATGATATTTGTTTTTGAGCTTTGATAGAATAACATGCTAGTGTTAGGCTAGGGATCTTCAGGATTTCATGATAATGTTGCCTGATTTATGATGCCTGTTAGCCTAGGGTTTCCTTGTGGGAGATTTCCAGTGTTCCTCTAGTTGTGAGGGTTGAGCGCTTGTTTTGTATGTTTTCTCTAGGGTGTTGTGGTAGTACTTCATACAAATATGGGTAGGTGTGGAAGGTAGTATGGGCCCGTACTACTGAAAGCACAGGACCCATACGCGTATCAGGGAAACCATGACCTCTAGGTTTGGATTGAGAGTTGGTTCCCAGGATAGTGGGAAGAATCTGAGATTTTGTGGTGTTTTTCAGTATGGAGATTCCGAGGCATGCTGGGAGTGGATCCGGGTCAGGATCGGGAGCAAGAGAGGGAGTTCTGGGCGGGTCAGTACTGCCCGAGGTTATTGGTCTGATGATCACGTGCGAGTTGGATGCGAGGATTCGTGAGATCCTGCATGATGAGGTTGCTGCGTTGTTCCGGGCTGAGTTACCGGAACTATTTGGGTCGATCAAGACCTCCATGGTTGAGTATTTTGATGAGCGCTATGTAGCTCTCACAGAGACGGCTGCCGCGGCAGCTACAGCGGCTGTAGCAGCGGCAGGGGGAGGAACTGGTCGGGGTTTTCAGTATCGGGACTTCGATAATACGAAGCCTCCTACCTTTGATGGAGTTCAGGACCCAATTGTTGCTATGAGATGGTTGTCGGATGTGGAGGGGTGTTTCTTCACGTGTTCATGCCCTGTTGATCAGAGGGTGAGGTGTGCTCTGAACCTGTTGAGGCTCGGGGCGAAGGATTGGTGGAGATTGACCACGGGTCATATTCGGATGCGCAGAGGGCTGCGGTTTCATGGGATCAGTTCACAGAAATGTTCAGCACTCGTTATGTTCCGCGGGTTGAGAGGGAGAGATTGGCCCAGGAGTTCCTTGAGCTGAAGCAGGGTTCGGAGTCGGTGATGGAGATCACCAGGATGTTCACTGAGAGGGCGATGTTTTGCCTTGAGTTCGCTTCGGAGCAGGGTCAAATGTCCTGATATCTGAGTATGCTCAAGAGAGATATCAGACAGTTTGTGTCTACGCAGAGGTGCGAGACTTTGTTAGAGTTATAGGAGGCCGCCAGGCGGCGTGAGTTGGAGATTGGGTTGCAGTTGCGTGAGTTGAGGCAGGCTCCAGTGCAGTCGCAGCCGGCGCCGAAACGGTCAAGACCGTTGATTCTAGGGTGGGAGATCAGAGTAGCCACGCTTGTGGGAAGTGTGGGAAGGGTCACACAGGAGTTTGTAGGTCCGGTGGTGCATGCCGCAAGTGCAGAAAGGAGGGGCACTATGCGAGGGATTGTCGACAGTCAGTGTCGGTTCGAGATTTGAGGATTTGTTATCATTGTCATCAGGTTGGACATTTGAGGGTCAACTGTCCACAGCATGCTGCAGGACCGGTGCAGGATCCAGCACCGGTCACTTTGAGGATCACGGGTGGAGGTCAGGGTGGAGTGGAGCCCCCGAGGGCTCAGGGTCGTGCTTTTCAGCTTACAGCAGAGGAGGTCAGAGCAGTGTCGGATGCAGTTGCCGATATGTTTCTTTCTTGATGTCTTGTTATCTTGTGATTATTATGGAGTATTGTTTATATGCTAGTCTCATTGTGTGGTTTTCGGTGTGGTATTCATTGTTCTTTGAGGGTTATGGTATGGTTATGGATTAGTGTTGGGAATTTCATTGGTTATCATTCATGAGGGTTATTAGTGGAAATATGCCGTTGGTCCGAATGCCGGGTAGCATCTGCAGTATGAGGAGGGGTTGGCTGAAGATCGAGTTTCTTTCGAGCTCGGGTTGATCAGTGTTGATATGTGATTTTGTGAAGGTTGCTCGTGCTTACGGGACGCAGTTCGCGTGTAAGTGTTTGTGTTGTGAAGGGTTATTGAGGGAGGTCGGTGATGGCGACCGGTGGTTGTAGTCCGTGCTATAAGTGGGGGAGAATTGGAAAATTCTCCGGAAGATCGATGAGCATTGGAGGTTGTTTAACTGCTTGGGGATTCAGCAGTGTTTCTTTCAGCCAAGAGCGTAGGCTGGTATGAGTAGTGGCAGGCTTGCAGGGCGAGATACAGACCAAGGGTATTTGATTGTAGAGGGCCTGGGATTAGGCCAGGATTGAGTATGTATGATGGAGATAGAGTTCGGAACCCCTAGAGGGCTAGAACAGTATGCATGGGAGGATTTCCCGGAGAGATAACTCGGAAGGATGAATGCTAGTTGAGCGGTCCGGGTAGACTGAAGGCAGGTAGGCGTACCAGTCAGGCCGAAGGCTCAGAGAACGGTCCAGCCAGGCTGAAGGCCCTGGAGGGCAGTCCAGATTGGCTGAAGGTTCTGAGAGTGGTCCAGATGGGCTGAAGGCCTGGTAAGGCGGTCCAGTCATGCTGAAGACTCTGCGGGTATTGTTAGATCGGTTCGAGGAAATGGATTTGTTTGGGGATATGGATTGCGTATGTCACGATGTGTTAGCATTAGAAGGTCTGGCCCCGGGTATTGATCTCGATTAGGGGAGATAGTGTATGGACTCGAGAGTCCTTGCGAGCAGATTCAGAGCATGTGTTTTGCATGGATAGCGGTTATGCTATAAGGGAGTGGTGTAGCGTCGGGCAAGCACCGTGGCACTTGTCGCATTGACAAGGCGGCCAAGTGGATTCCCTTGGTAGGGAAGGAGAGAGGAATGTAGCTCCGAGAGGGAGTGTAAATTCAAGGAAGTGAAAGCGGCAGTGTAGAGTAATGATTGGAGTGATCCAATTAGGGTTTTTGAGCAGCATGATTGCGGCAGTGGTATGGAATCACATCCGGATGGGATGTCTGCTGAGATTGCGGAAGGATTTCTGCGAGGGTAGAGCCAAGAGGTTTGGAAAGGATGCAGGGATGGAGTCTTGGATTCCCGGATTGATCCTGATCGAGGAATTGTGTATGTAGTGGTGATTCATCCTGGGGGATGTTTGGAGGTGTCGTTAGTGTGGCGGGTTTTCCCATCCCGAGGGTGCTAGAGCTAGTTCGGCATGTGCATGTGATTGCTAGAGGAGGACTCATGGGAGTTGCTCTGAGGCTGAAGAATGTGTCAATTCTGTCAGCATGGAGTGGATAGAGCTGGACTTGGGTTGGGAACCCGGTCGTTCAGGGTTATATCTAGCTCGTAAGAGTCAAGCGATTGTTGTGATCAGGATCGAGAAAAGTGCCACGGAGTGGTACTCGGTTGATAAGTGTAGAATCTGATAAGTATGATTATCAAAGGGTGAAGCTGGTGGCCGGCTTGAGGAGGTGGTCAGAACACCGCAAGAAGAGGGAACGTGGAGTTTCGGACTTCGAAAGGGTGTGTCTTAAGGAGCCTGGTTTGGTTAATGCCAGGTGGTGCGTTGCGGGAGAAGTTCTGGAGTAGAGTTGTCGCAGGCTTCGAGGGCGAAGCCTAATTTAAGTGGGGGAGAATTGTAACGCCCCGTTCCTAAGAGTACTTAATTGTGAGTCCCCGGGATTTAAAAGGAAGGGTATTTTGGTCATCTTGTGGGAAGAGTGGAAAAAGAGGGCCAAATATGAAATTTGGGGACACGCCGAGTACGCCCAGCGTAAGCTGGGTTACGCCCAGGGTAAGTGTGTAAATGGACGCGGGTGCAAGGTTGAGTACGCCTAGCGTACTCTCAGAGCTCTAAAACCCTAAATTTAGGGTCAGCCACTATATAAGGAACATGTTGGTTCATACCCTAGCCTCCATAAGCTCTCTCTTAACCTCAGAAACCCTAGATAGCCGTTCCACCTCCATTGTTGGGTGTGTTTGGCCTTGGAAAGCTTATTTTGGCAAAGGAGAGGCTAGAAGAAGAAAGAGGAAGTTGTCAAAGAAGGAGTTGAGTGGCTGGAGCTCATAGATCTGGAAAGATATCATCCTTTGGAGCCTATTTGAGGTATAAAGCTTCTTGCTTGTCATTTATATTGCTTAGATCTATATGTTGTGAAGTTTTGGCATCCTTCTTGTCCCAAAAGTCCTCATCTTGATGCATGTTTTGAGTTGGTCGAGATTATCTGTCCTTTTAGACCTTTGGAGAGGTCTTGAGTGAGAAAAATAAGGTCCCAAGGGCTGTGGTTGTTCCATGTGTGAGATATGTAGGTCTTAATGGATTAAGAACTTGGATTAAGAGCTTTATGGACGTCCCAAGTGATAAAATTTGAGACTTTATGGATCCTAGGCATATTTGGCCTAAGGATCTGAAGTTTGGGCTTAAGAGCTTAAGCCATTAAGAAGTTATGTGGACTTAATGAGCAGCGAGGTTACGCCCCGCGTAACATAGGAGTACGCCCCGCGTAGCGGGTCAGTGCCCCGATCCTCAGTCGCGAGTCAGCGTGTACGCCCCGCGTACCAAGGAGGGTACGCCCAACGTACTCCCTCTGTTGGGTTTTTCTTTATTGGGCCTTAGGGATTGGGCTGCTGGATTTTGACCCGTGACTGGACATTACGGATAGAGTATTGTGGACCCATTAGTTGTTATGGACCATGGGTCTAGGCCCATTTGGTGAGGTGGGCCCAATTTAGTAAATTGGGCCAATAGTGGTCTTTGCTTCGAAATTTTGGTCTTTGGACCACTAGTGGCCTTGAGAGCTTATCCAGTGTTGGGCCGGATTGAGTTAAGGGTAAATTGGTCAATTTATCCTTGGAAGGGTATTGTGCTTAGCCTAATGATTATTTGTGCTATGTTGGCTAGTTTGGGATTTTAGGTGAGTCGGTGATTCGAGAATCTGCTTCTTCAGTTCAGAGTTTTGGCAGTGGCAAGGTGAGTTATCCTCACTATATCAACAGGGTCTAAGGCACCAAGGCCGACCCTTTATCGGATTGAGATCCGGGTATTGTTGTTATGATTATTGCTTTGATATGGTTGCATCCTGGTAGCTAGGATGGTATATGTTAGAGACCTGGTTAAGGTCGGTATCCTGTTATGTAGGATGATGCTATGCTAGTGACCGGTTAGGTCGGTATCCTGGTTAGGATGATGATATGTTATGTGATCTGCTAGATCGGCTTGTTGACTGTGAATTGTTATATGATTGTATGTTATGTGCACATGGTTGTTGGACTGGGGTTGGTTGAGGCGGGTCCTGGTTTGTGCTGTAGGCCAAGATACCCAGGGCAGACCGGTTGTCCCGAAGGCCCAGCGAGCGGTCCGGATATGCTGTAGGCCCCAAGAGGGCGGACCAGACGTGCCGAGGCTCGGAGAGTGGACCAGGCCGACTGAAGGCCCGGTGCGGGCGGACCAGTCATACTGTAGACTCAGAGAGTGGACCAGGTGGATTGAAGGCCCGGAGCGGGCGTACCAATCACACTGTAGACTCGATGTGTATGGCTAAACTCGGAGGGTGGACCAGGTGGACTGTTGGCCGGTGCGGCGGACCAGTCACACAGTAGACCCGAAGTGCATGGCTGTTCTGTGATCGGATATGATATGGCATGTTATGCGTGTATGGTATATGTGGTTGGTATTTTGGGGATATCCCACTATGCTTTGGGGCTTACAGTTGTGGTTTAATGTTTTTCAGGTTCTTTAGGAGACCGTTGCAAGGCAAAGGCGTGATCGTACCGCTCCTCATGTTTATGTTGTGATATGATTCTGGGAATACTCTAATCTAATTATATTGAAAACCTTTTTGTAATAATTTAATAAAATCGGGTTGTTTTTGAAAAGTTTAAATTGGTTGGAATTTTTCGGTCGTTACAGGGGGCATCTTATTTCACATGAATCAGGGGCATTTTAAAGACAACCTAATATACCGTCTCAGATGCCAAATTTGTTCCTGGTTCAAATCGGAAGACAAGTTGGAGATCAAAAATCTAATCGGCGACCACCTCCTTCACTCTCTAGAAAATCGACGCCAAATCCTCCTTCTCCGCCACACATTCTCTCATCCTCACTGGAGATCCATCTTCGTCTCATCTCCGACCTCAATCACCATCGATTTTGCTACAAACGGTGTCGTTTTGACTTTTTCGGATGGTGTTGGTTGCCTCTGCCTCCATATGATCGTGGAACTGTCTTCGTCTCACTTCTGCGAGAAATATCTCTCAGCCTATCGTTGCCTCACGCCCTCGCCTCTTCAATTTCAGTTACAGTTAATACCAAAAACTTAGGATTTGCAATTGTTTTCTGTCCACGATTTCAATATCGTGTTAGGATTCTAAATCAACAGAATTAACATTTCATATACTATCTTCAACAGCAATGGAGCTCTCGATGAAGTTCGTCTCAAGTAAAAAGCATCTGTCATAGCTCTCTGTTATGTTCTCAGTGATATTCCTAATTCTAAAATGGTAATGTTTTCGATTTTTCAATTGTATTGTAATTCTCTCTTTCTTTTTTAAGTATCTGGTCTATTGATTCCTCTGTCGATCCGGTAGATATGGAAACGATCTTCCAATCGCATTTGAGGTTCACTTCACTAGCCGATCAACTGTGACGGCTTATTGAGGAGTTTCAGGGCGGCGATTTCATATATTGAGGGTATATCGGAACAAGTTATTCACAAAAGGCATCGGATTATTGCAACAATTCACCAACTCTGATCTCTCCACTTTCGATTATGTTTCAAATTGTATCATCTTTTGAATTTGGTCTTCTGGTAGGTATTTATAACCTCTTCCTAGCTTTTCTCGATTTATAAGTTCAAACTTTTGTTTATAGTTCCAATTTAGTAAATTAGTTTTTGATTTTGTATAAATATATTCGTTCATAGATGTTTCTCTTATGATGGCAACTATTTCTAGGCTATTATTTATGCGACTGTAAGGCCATTTATGAAGAGTATATTTCTAAGAACTACGAGAATGGTGGCTGAGCTGTAGTGGCTGGAACTTGTGTGTGTGTGTTCAGAGATGCTATGGTAAAATTAATTGGCTTTTAATTCTATATGTAACGTCCCAAAAATCACGACTAAAAATTTTCTTTAAACATTACTAAAACCATATTTGTAAAAGCCATGTCATAATTCATAACATACATTTAGAGTATTAATTCAAAACATATTCTCATTATCAGAGTAAAACATCCCAGGCTGTCTAATTAATGGTGTGTGCCATGCGTCATGCGATCACCCTGAGCTCTACCCTCCGCTACCGGAAGTACCTGAAACCAAAACTGAAAACCGTAAGCACAAAGCTTAGTGAGTTCCCCCAACCTACCACATACCCTGCATAAACACATAATGCACATATTGGGCCATACCCGCTATTCCGGGCCTTGCCCGTTACTTCGGGCCTCGCCCGCTACAGGCCCCGCCGGGCTTCGAGCCCCGCTCGGATACATATTTGTTTCTTTTAGGCCCTGCCCGCTAACCACATAATACAAAATAACATATAACACATAACTGAACATACCCTACTGTATTCCTGTCCTAAGGCCTCGCCTGGCTTGGGCCTCGCCCCTATCCTGTTACTAGTGAGTCATGGAACCCCGTCCAAGCTCCTACCATAAGTGAGATACGGGCCCCCGCCCACACTCACTCCATACCTATCTCGGGCCTCGCCCCTGCTCTGCTACTAATGAGACATGGAACACCATCCATACTCTGATATTAGTGAGATACGAGACCTCGCCCACACTTACCTCCCTACCAGGCACATACATGCGTCACACAGACAACAAGTATACTCTATCATGCAAACCACTCCTTGGGCACCCGCCCAACATTGGTCATTGTTCCTGAATATCATAATAGAAAACGGTGCCTACGGATAACCCCTGGGTCTTCCTACTCATAACTACATGGGTCGGCATTGTGGCCGTAGACCCATCCACACTAAGGGAAACTCACCTGCACTGCTGAACTTCGCTGGAAACCCTCTGACTGCTGACCAAAAATTCTTTGAACCGCTGCTCCACTAGCTCCCCGAGCTACCGATAACAATATACGTAACACTTAGATCCAAACAGAACTCTAGAAGCTAACTAAGTCCACTCTTGTCAAAGTCAAAGTCCTAGCCAAAGTCAAACTTCCTGACTGACTCCACTCGCCGAGTCAACCCGTTGACTCGCCAAGTCCTTATGCTCTGAAACTCTCATAATACACCTGTCACACCCCCAAACCAAGCGGCGGAAACGTTCGGGGGCTGTCGTGACTCAATTGAATACCATAACATTGTATATATATGAAACGTAACAACATTCGTCACCATGCATTAATACAGTACAACCAGTAAAGTTTACATGAAGTACATTGTTTAAACATTACATTCCCAAAATAAATTGTTCGATTCGTACATAAATAAACTGCAAGCCATCACTGAATATGATTTCCTTTGATTCACTGGTTCCCTGAGAATACAAGTATTTTGAAAAACGTCAACATATGAAATGTTGGTGAGTTCATAAATTGTATTTGAAAAACAATGTTTCGTATCGTTTGAAAACCACCAGAAAATCCGATATTTTCTGAAAAGAGAAGCTTTTGAAAACGTTTGTGAAGATCCATAAGTATGCTTGTTTGTTTCTATACTTGTAAAAATTGTTTATTGAAGCTGTATGTATTTCGAATCTGTATGTATTGAAAAACCCTAGGAAAACCCGATGTTTTCCTAATTCTTTGAATTCCATGAATTTACATTGAAACCATTGCAACGCATGAAGTTATCATTACCAGGCGACATTGGATTATTTTTGAGCATGGTTATCTGCTACAAACACGCGTTACACAAACGACTAGTCTATAGCAATACTAACGATCCCGTAGGCGTCGTCCGTACTAATCACGTTATCCAACCGCCCTGACTACGTGTAGTCCCACATCCGAAGAGAAAGAGGACACGAAGGCCTCGATGACTCCATTAGCCGGTTGGGGATAAAAAGGTACGAGGGGTCCCAGACCCGCCTCGCATAAAAGGTAGACTCTACTAGCGACACCAAAGGACCCTTGGGGACCAGTAGCATACAAGCCATTGAAAGTCTGGTTATGTCGTGTCGGATCGGTAAAACCCAACACTTCGTAAGATAGAAGTCTTCGGGCCTTAAGATCAGGTCGTTGGGCTAGCTAGGCTCAACAAACAAGATTTTACACTTGTGGGGCCCAAAGATGGTGCGTAGACGTCTGTGCACATTCGCATGTATAATGAATTCCCAATCGTTATTTGTATGAATCGTAGTATTGTAGTATCATAGTGTCGTCGTGTTAGTAGTTTCGGATTTTTATTGGTTCGAGATCGATCCAATTCGTTTAACAACGACTTTTGGTGTTGTAATGTATTGTATTTTGTCGATAGTCGTGGTACCATTATTTGGTCAAATTGCATGTATTGAATTAGTCTTGAAAATTTTCTGTTTTCAGCCCCTCCTTGTTTGTAAAATTTACCTTTTCAACCTTTTATTTAAATACTTTCCGGTTTGGTCCTTAAATAAATTTTCTTGACATTTTAACACCAAAAATTATTGAAATAAATATTTTCCAGCATATTTTTCATAGAAAACAGCTTATGTCCCTGAAATTTCAGTTTTCTCGGTTATAACCCTTCTTTTTCGCAATTTTGACAATTTTGGCCCAAATTGTAAAATTTTTGCAACTTTGGTCCTTTTTAAATTTAAAAAGCATTTTAAACCTCTGAAAAGGACTTGGAACACTTATGGTCCACTGTTTTACAGAAAATCACAGTTTTGGCCCTCCAAAACAGAAAAATTCGCATAATGGGCCTCATTGGGCCGAAATTGTCATTTTTAGCCCATTAAGCTTGAAATTTATGTTTTTAATCCTCTAAATGAGTATATTTCCATAAATTGTTTTATTGAAACTGTTTTGACACACTTCATCCATCAGAATTCGTGATATGTCAATTTGGGCCCTTAATTTTGTATTTTTCACATTTTAGGCCCAAAATTTGTGTTTTTAGCCCAAAGAAAATTGTTACTAAACCACTTAGCTATTTTTCTTGAAACACTTTGTATGTAGAAATACATTTGATGCTAAAATCATTTAACATAAGATATATCTCGGTTTTGAGGGGTTTTATGGCTAGATCCAACATTATAGCACACAAAAGCATACATGTAAGCATGGAAATCATACAAGGCATACAAAACACATATAGATCTACACTTTCACTTGTATTCCCCCCCCCCCCACAAAACTCATAAAAACAGAAAATAGGGAGTATGAAGCTCACCTTGTTTGAAGCTTTCGGTTTTTGAGGAAAAGATGGAAGAAAGATGAAGTGATTTTTGGCCTTAGCACCCTTTGATGAAGATTTCGACCTCTAGGATGCAAGATCACAAAAATGATTGAATTTAGAAGAGATTTTAATGAAGTAGAGGGAGTTAGATCATAAGTTAAACATTAACTTACCTTAGATGGTGAATTTCTTTAGGATGATTCTTATGCTTCAAGCCAAATTTTCGAGACTTTTGAATGGAGTGGGAGGATGATTTCTTGAGTAATTTGGAGAGAGTTTGTGAAGTTTGTGTGTGTGGGTTACTCTCGGCCGAATCAAGAAGGGAGAGGGAGGGAGAGAAGAAAAGACCTTGAGGTGATGTTTGCATGGAAGAATGAGAATGCATGGATGTTTGAAGGGTAATGCTTAGATATCCTCCATACAAAGATGATGTGTCATGCAAGAAGTCAACTCCTCCCTTTTATTTGGGCTTGGGCCGAGAATGGTGGGGGAAAAGAGGATGTTTGGGCCATAAATGCTTAAGCCCAATTTTCATGGTTAAATTGAGTGATTTTTTTGGTCCAAATAAATATAAAGGTGATTTTTATGACTTGTTAGGGTCAAATTAGGTTAATTATGGTTCATAGTCATTAATTTATTTCATTCTAGGCCCAATGTGGCCCAAAATGTTGAAATAATTTAGTGTGGGTCCAATTAGAGCCCAATTAGGGTTCTAAGCCCATGATAGTCTAATTGGAAGCTTATTGGTCCATTTGGATCCAATAGGGAAGTCCTAGTCCAAAATGGACTTAAACAAGGACTTCTAAGGTCTCCAATTGTTTGATGACTATTTGTAGTACTTTGTATGATGTATTTACTTGAAGTTTTTGAAGTCATAATCATAGGTGTTACACATGTTCTTAAGTTTTTGATTCACATTAGCTTGAATGTATAGATTACATGACACAAAATTTCCAGTTGTGACAACACCTCAACTTGCTGAGTCACCCCGCCGACTCGTCGAGTTCAACGATCTCCGAGTCCTATCCAGTCCAACTCACTGAGTCACCACTCAACTCACCAATCTATGTCTTAACCAGAAAGGGTTGAGGTTCTGTGATCCAACTCGTTGAGTCCAAGAACAAACTCGCCGAGTCCATGGCAATATTCAACAGACTCGCCGAGTTGTTCTTCCAACTCGTCGAGTTCCTGCCTATCTTCATCCAACTCGCCGAGTCCACCCATGTGACTCGCCGAGTATCTTCAGTTCTTAATCCATACAGTTGCTTTTCGAGCCATGCAGGGGCTCCATCTTGTAGATCCACTCTTCCAAAGTATATTCCTCACGTAAAGTTGCAAACTTTACGTGAAACTAAGGAGCGATAGGCTTAAAACACTCTAGGGCTAGGGTTTGGGGCAAACATGCTTTATTAACACACCAAAAACTGATACTCTATGGATCTCTGGGCCAAGACACACCTAGATCTGAAGTAGCAACCTCAGATCTGGACTTCTAACTCAAAAGGCTCCTTATCATACCAAAATGGCCCTAAAACATCATCCATGAGAAGATCTAGAAGCAACAGAGGCAAGGTGACAGATTGTTACCTTTAAACTGATGCTCACAACAAAAGAGTTGGATCCTCCAGCTCCTTAGTGGTCAAATCCTCCAAATCTTCCTCTTGCAAAAGCCTTAAACTCACTTTCTTCCTTCTCTCACACAACTTAGGGTTTGGAATCGTGTATAGCTGCTTCTAGCCGACAAGGGGGACTAAGGAGAGGACTTAAGGTCCTTTAAATAGGGTGCAAACCCTCGGATTAGGGCTTTACTCGATCAGACCAGACTCGTCGAGTCGGTCACTTATTCCATAACCCGGATCCCGCTCCGACCCGTCGAGTTCACCTATGGACTCGACGAGTTAACCCCTTGACTTAGGGTTTTCCTTTCCTTTCCTTTCTTAGTCCTTCTGATTCTGGGTGTTACACTATACATCTTAAATATGGATCATGATATGAATTTTTTTGGATATTGGTGATGATCTAACATATATTCTTGTTGCTATTAATCCTTTCTGACAGTTAAAGAGATTTCAATTTAATAATTATGTCCAAACGGTGGTAATTAAAGGTAAGGCGTTGCATAAATTATTTAGATTACTTTGTTTTGTATTAATACGATATGATGTTGGTCTTAATAATTTTTTATTTGACATGGTTATAAGTAAATCATATGTAATTCATATATGAGTTACATGTGATTTACATGTAAATCACAAGTAAATCACATATGATTCACATGTAATTATGAATTACATGTGATTCACATGTAAATCACATAAGAATTACATGTGATTCACATATAATTAACACATGATTCATATGTAATTCACATATGAATTACGTGTGATTCACATGTAAATCACAAGTGATTCACATATGAATTACATGTAATTCACATATGAATTACATCTAATTCACATATGAATTACATGTAGTTCACATATGAATTACACGTAATTCACATATGATTCACATGTAAGTCACAAGTGAATCACATATGAATTACATGTGATTCACATGTAAATCACTAGTGAATCACATATGAATTACATGTGACTTACATGTATATAATATCTAATTCACATATGAATTACATGTGATTCACATGTAAATCACATGTAATTAATATATGATTCACATATGAATTACATGTAATCCACATATTAATCACATGTAATTCACATGTAAATCACAAGTGAATCACATATCAATTACATGTGATTCACATGTAAATCACAAGTGAATAACATATGAATTACATGTGATTCACATGTAAATCACTAGTGAATCACATATGAATTACGTCAATATGCACACATGCATTTTATGTGAATGGTCTTTGTTAATTATTTTTTTTTTTAATTTTTTTGTGAATTTCACATTTGAATCTTAAAAGATACAATCAAATGTAAATATCATATTATATAATCACATTTGAATATATATATATATATATATATATATATATATATATATATATATATATATATATATATAAAAGCGCACATTTTTACCTTGTCTTTTGTGCTCACCTTCAAAATCTACTAGACAACCCTACAAATTGTTAATCAAACATTCACATAGATTACTTTCAATTAATTAACTTGAACTCAGAATGCTATACATAATTTATTCTTCGCAAAGAACAAAGATTGGGGGAGTGGTTCACTAAACCACCTTCGCTATAAATCGCTACACTGCTTAGGGAGAGCTCGCCAATGAGCTAACGAGAGGAGAGATAAAGTGCATAGCTGAGTTTTTATTGGTTGTATCATTTAATTTTTTTTTTTATAAAATAAACCTTATTAAAATAACAAACCTCCACTCATTACCGTTTTACAACTTAAGTGGCTTCGAAAACTCCTATGTGTGGCTTCAAAAAAATACCATGTGACAAAGTCTTAAAGGTCTTATATCACTTCCTTCGGTCTAAGAATATATAAGAGCATCCAAAATGCATAGTTAATAGAAGAGGTGAATGAGGTGACGTGTCTAATTGACATTCAATAAATTAAATTCTATCGTTATGAAATGCTATGTTGGAATTTAGTGGATATATATAGAGAGTTCAATGACCATTGAACTTTTCAATGAAGAAAAAAAAAACTTTTTAACTATTAAAAACATATTCCATTAGAACTTTATAGAATTTAATGCACGAAAAAGAAAATTAATACAAAATATAAAAAATAAAATGATTTATCAATCATTAAAGTCTAATAAACATAATGAACTAAAAAAGAACTTGTGAATTAAAGATCCGTGAGTCATCAACACCAATCAATTTCTAATATTTTGTTTTATGTAAAAACAGTCCCAACTCACACTTTTTGGACTTGTTCCAAGCTCACACATAATAACATAGCAAAACAACATATATTTGCATCAAATTCAGATATACGAGTCCTTCATTCAAAGGTATTGCTTGAGGTAGTCCGCAACTTTGGTGTATTTGATGTCAGGGTAGAGAGCACAAGCCTCTTCAGCACCATCTCCAATCTCGAAATTTGTAAGACAGCCTTCGTAAAACACATGGTAGTAATGAGTTAGCCCCACCTGCTCCGCATATCCTTGACCTGTGTATATCCAACACATTTACAAACCATTTCAGTAACTAAAGAGACTCTTGATCAATGATCATCCATGACCATGAATTATTACAACTCGATTAAAGCATGCATGCAAGAAATATTAATGGAAGTGGAATATGGGATAGAGTATGCGTGAGTCATGTGAGTGTGTCACCTCGCATGATATTGAGAAAGTCTTGCTCGGAAAGTGATGATTTTTCGAGTTGTTTTCCGATGAGTTTTTCCCAGAGTTCCACAACTTCTCTCTGCGAAAGAATGTTTTCCGAAGGTCTTATGTAGACTGTCTTATTACATGTTCGTGGATCGTTTATGGTTCTGATTGTATACGCAGCTATGTCATCTTCATCAACAAATATCGCTACACAAACACAATATCGATTCCTTTTATTAACATTTAAACACACACACACACACAAATTAACACATATAGATGCCGAAGTTATTATAACGTACACTTTTTATTTCCATCTCCAAGCAAGAGGACGGATTCCCTCGAAGGAAGAATATGACCAGGTTGACATAACCCACCAACCATATAACCCGCAAAGCAATTTGCAGATACGTAGGTGAAAGGGATCCCAGCATCTTCAATGGCTTTTCTCACCACCATTTTGTCATCGAAGGTCACTCTCCCTGGTTCCAATGCATCTGCCATTCTTGCTGGATCAGTACCAAACTCCGATGGCAAGAATCTCTGTAACATATATTATCGACGTTATGTCATAGATAGATAGATATTTGGTAAAAACTTCTGGAAAAAAGTTTAAAAAGTAATGATATGATGACTTATATACAGTATATACCTTGATGTTTCCAGCCTCTTTGATGGCGTCAACAAGTTTGAGCTGAAGGAGGATTTGATGGCTACGGATATGAACACCGGATACTGCACATATCACCACATCTACTTGCTTCAAGGCTTCAACAAGGCTTCGATGATCACTGAATGAACCAGTGACGAGATGGGCTCCTTGCTTCTTGAAAGATAGCAGCATCTGGATTTTTTCGATGTCAACTCCGATCTCCGGTCGCCGGAGAACGTATGTCTCGTGGCCTTGGTGTAAACTGGCGTTTACGAGCCTCTTCCCTAAGTATCCTGTTGCCCCAATGATCAAGACTTTACTCTTTAACCCCATTTGTGTGTGTGTTTGTGTGTTTTGTGTGTTTATTCAATGAGATTATCGAAGACCCTATATATAATTAAGTGTTGAAGCCTTGTAATTTGTCTCTGAGTTGTTCTTCAGGAGGCCTACCACACCCACACAGGCTATTTTTGTTGTAACTTAAAGGTTGGTGTGACGATCTTTGTACATACTCAAAGCAGATCACGTGATGCACAAAATCTAGTGTAAAATAATATGGGAAATAAATAAATATTTATTTATTTAATTCCTTATATCAAATTTTTGATTTTTTTTTTCTATTAAAATAGTGATCTTTGTATATCTTTCCATGTTATAAACATATGGTATAAATCGCATTGAATACTGAGTTATTGACTAATTAATTAATTTAATTAGATTTTAATAATGTTTTAACTTATTGTTTAGTAGTTTTGGACAATTTACCATTTAAAAAAATATGTGATGTTTTCATTTAAGAAATTCATACATATAAGGCACGAGCACAATATCTTTACAGCATAATTAAAATTTTCCATTTAATTAAAGCAACCATTTACCAAAATGGTTGTTAACTTAAGAAATTCATACACATTAGATACAAATATTTTCTACTTTTTCAATTTAATTAAAAGGGTTCAACCATTAGTCTCCAGGTATAGTTACGTCATATTTTAAATGTTTGTTAAGTTTTTTGGTTTGTTAATTGGTGTGATGTTAGTAACACAGATATTCGTATTAAAAAAGCTAGCCTATTGTGAATATCAAGGTGTCTAAAATTCATTTTTGAATTAAATCAATAATTCGAATTGTTATAATAATTTCTTTCTCCTAAATAAAAAACAGTTTGTGCGTATCTAGTTAATCAAATATCTTACCTATAAAATCACACCTTACACATTTTCAATCGTACACTTGTCATGGATTACAAGTTTAGCTATTCTTTTGATTTTACTACATTTTAATGATTGTAGAAGAGTTCCAAATTAAGGCACAGGTGTCATGACCACCAGTCCACCATGGACTTTTAGAGTAAAAGTACAACTTCCCAAATAAACAATGTTTTAATTTGTAGTTGAACAATACCCCATGTATATATAGAATGTTGGTAGGATTAGAAAACTTTTGCTTGTCTTTGAAAATAAGATAGTTTTTTTGGAAACTTGAAAGAATATATTTTTTCTATTATTGGCCGGATACGCTATATTAAGAGTACGTGTACATGTCATCACCTTAGTGGGGTACATAGCTCGTTTTCATCGATGGAAAGATTAGAATTTATTTCGCGTAAATAATTGAAAATTTTAGTTGTTGGTATAAGAACTTTATTACTTGAAATTGAAATTGGACCTAATCTTCTGCCACTGTCTTCATGTATTTGTGACTTTGCACCTTTAATGGGAGCGTGGACGAGTGAAATTTCACATAAATCCAGTGTTCAAACCTTGACACATCCAAGTATTATTATTGTTTTGTAATTGACATTCCACATGAGTCTTAACACGGATTAATGTGAGTCTTTCAGATGATACACTTTACCATGTTTATTTGTTACTATACAACAATAATATGATTTTTTACGGACAATTAAAAAAGTTGTATCCGGGTTTTTTTTTATGTATATAAGTAATGCTAAAAATCATATAATCTGGACATTGCACAAATTAGATAATACAAACTTATATTTTGAATCAGAAAATAAAATTTTATCGCTCGGATTGAAAAGAGTATGTTGATTTCTATACATACGGCCATTCAAGTCTCATTTACGGGAATGACTCGATTACTCAAATTATGTTTTCACTTTTGACCAAAATTATAATATAATATTATATATGTTTTTTAACGGTAGAAATTGATTAAGAAACTAGCTAGAAATTAAAAGAAACCCATTACAAAAAATCAGCAGCTAAAGTTGGGTTATGTAACCAAGAAACCCAATTCAACTTTGCTTTCTTACACCTATTAGAAATCCAAAAGAAAGATCTATCAACAACCTCATCAAAGAGAAGCGATTTCCTAGGCGTAGTCGTTGCAAAAACAGAGAAATTTCTGAAATTTCAAATACACCAAACTACAGTCATCACTATTGCGTGTAGCGCCTTACATTGGCTACTAGTCAATCTATCAGAATCCGACCATGAAAATAACGTTTGGACCGTAAAAGAGTTAGGAAGCTGAACACTCCACCAAACTGCTACACGACTCCAAATGTCTAAATGCTCTCCACAACCTGTAAAAAGGTGATCAATCGCCTCCACACAAATAGAACAAATTCGGCACATAATCGAATCTGTGACGATACCCATGTAAGATAATCTCTCTTTAGTAGTAATGCTATGCAACACCACCCTCCAACACAAGACATTTAGCTTAATTAGAAACCAATTGTTCCAACAAGTCTCAAAACCAGTTGACCAAGCATCCCATTATCTAAGAAAAATCGGGATGGTGGCACAAAAAAAGTATCAGAAGTATCTAAAGACCACCCAACCTATCAAAAGTGACATCCAAGTGAACATCATGCAACAAAGCCAAAAGGCTCTCCCACTGAGACTGCTCAATACCCCCTTTAGGAGGACGCCACAAGTACTCCACTTCCCAGCCTATCAAAACCCGATCCTAGATTGACACGGCTCTACGTACTGTAAAAAGTGAACATCATGTTTGTGACTTGTGAGCATCTAGCGCAAAAATCCTATGGAAGCGAGCTGAAAGGGGCACATCACCTAACCACATATCATGTGTAACACCTACAGATTCGAGCTATTCAATTAAAATATAATAAGCATTAAAAATGTTTTTTGATAGAAGATTATTTAGGATAAATAATCTTAACAAAAGTTATAGTTTATGTGACAAAGATTTCGTACATATAAAGAACGCTAAAATCTAACTTCATATGAAGAAGTTATGCTTCTTCGAAGTTTCACGATTAAACCGACATAGCTCTACGTATCGTAAAAAGTGAATTTTTGATAAATTACTTTTTAGCCTAAGTAATTCAAACGAAAGTTGTATTAGTCATTAAACCAAGAGCGTGCATATATAGAACGTCCAAGCTTACTCTATGAATTTCTTTACTCATTCTTACTAAGAACTTACTGTAATCTTTATTTTATATCTATAAAATCATCAAGGCAGGTGATCATTATTACCTCCCAATGTTTTATGTCGGAGATCCTAGCAAGGATCAAGGGCTTCCTAGTAAACCATTGTGTCGCTTACTTTTACCATTTGCTATTACACAATCTGAACATCACAGTCTCTCATTCAATTTGGTTGATTAGTACTTGTGTATTTTTGACCAAAACAACCTTTAATTAATTAAACTGTTAATTACCTCCCAAAATATTTTCCAATTAGTTTCTAATTAATTATTAACCATAATAATTAATAACCAATTTCTTAGTTGTTTGTTCTACTCAATTTGGGTCTTGATGGCAACCTAAAATGACCTTGTTATTATTAGAAATATTACCAATAGTTAATGACATTGGACACACTTTCCAACAGTCTCCCATTTGGGCAAGTCATCAACTATATGAGGACCAATATTTCTCCAATAATTAAGAGAGTGTTAGCCATCCAATGCAACTACCGAACTTTTGATCTAATCAAGATTCAGCCCTTAGATAAGTGATCAACTATCCTTTCATTCTATGATATCTATATGAGCTCGAGAGATGGATAATGGTCAATCTCTAAATTCAAGTTTATGTTTCATGATAAAGATTTGTGATGACTGCATCTGACTACTAAATTCAACATATCAATTTTAGCTAGGGCTCGGCCAATCACTTTAGATGTCAGCACCCAATCATTGAGGGGTCCATAGATATCGCTTCTCCTGTTAAGGCAGAAGGAACAAATAAACTTTGAATACATAGTTTTGTCTATTTTATCATGTCACACATGGGCATACCCTTTATATATACCAGTTACGAATAGCATTGGAGTAAACCAATGCATAACAAAATCATAAAGCAAAACCCCACATGTATCTAGGTTTGAAAAATAGAAGATATTATCGTCTTAGAATTACTCGTGACTGGATCCATGAAGTAATCTATAAGAACGGGTTGGTCCAATACTTAAATCTCTATTAAGCACTCATGAGTGTTAGCGCAATCTCTATGTCCAATCATTATACATAATCCACTAATACTCATGACAGTCTTGAATCACTACTTACTTCCAAGAGTACGACCGACTTAGACATTTGAGTAAATTAATACTCAGGAAGTGGGTTCCAAACATGCAAAAGGATAACACATTAATAAGCTAATTAAAATGAGTGATCTTCGTCATATATTAAGATCTCCACTTAATAATCGCCAAATCGAATGAAAACTTATATTGCTTTAAGTTCTCAGGTTTCAAACAAACCAAACTATGAATGTTTAAGCCAATTCATTTGCAAATCTAATGCCCCTTGACTTTGTCTAACTGTCAAACTTGGTCAGTGACATTGGCTTATGGAATGGATCGACAAGATTATCTTTCAATATGACTTATTGATTCCGATGTCTTTACATTTGACTTACTATCAAATAGGATGGTACTTATTGAGTATGTGTCTTGTGAGATTGTGTGACTTGAGATCCATACTCGAGGTAAGTTCACCCTTAAAGTCACAAAGAGCCTCCAAAAGGACCTTCAATGATTGAATTTCAACAAAGATGTCACTAATGAAACTCTTTTAGTCAGGGCTGTTCCAAACATATTTTAGGCCTCAGGCAAAAGAGAAGAAAGTCCCCTAAATTCACAAAAAAATCATCAACTTTTTTATATTAACTCGATAATTGAATGGAAATTACTTGTACTGGCATTTATATATAATAAAGTGTATAAAACTGTAACACCCCAATTCTGGTATGATATTTATATTTTTATTTATTGTTATTTTCTTCAAGCTTTAAGGGGAACTCGACAAGTCGGTAGCTGGACTCGTTGAGTAGAGTCGGGAATTCGAGCACGTTTAAGTTGGAGACTCGGCGAATCTATATTCCGGACTCGGCGATTCGCCAGTCTGGATGAAATCCTAATTTCAAGGGTTTGCACCCTATTTAAACAACTTTTGAGGCCACAAGTCAGCCCCCATCCCCCCTTAGAGCATCATTCTCGAAACCCTAGAGCCCTCTTTGCATTTTGTGTGATTTTGGTGTGTTCTTTGAAGATCTTGAGAAAAAAAGGTGTTGGATAAGGTGTCTAAGTCCATAACTTATTTGGTACATACTTGACCCGACCCGGCATGGTCCATTTGGGTTGCACTTCACCCAAACGATTTATGGATAATTTTATGAGAATTGTATACTTACGATTTATTAATATATTATAAGTTATAATATACTAATATGAAGTCATGTTATTTAATTAGTTTTAGTCTTAAATTAATTATGAATTAATTTAGAGATTAAAAAGAAGACTGATTAAATTATGGGCTATTATATTTTATGTAGTGTGGGCTAATACTCATTTGTTAATGGGCTAAGCTAATATGGAAGTCCATGGATGGTCCATGGAGCTTTTAACCCATGGATCCTTGGAAAGGAAAAGACATGGGTTATTAGGGTTTCACCCTAACCATGCACACTATATAAAGAAGCATATGATGCAAGAAATGTGACACTAGTAGTGTGAGACTTAGTGGTGGCCGATTCCATAAGAAAGTATACTACTCTCTCAAAGTTTTCCAAGTGTTTGTGGTGATTTGTGACTCCATTTGAGGCATTCACACAATTGGTGCTTGGCTCTCAAACTCCAAACAATCAACCATCATCAAAAGGTATGTATTTCTACTAGTACTTTTATGATTCATAATCCTTATGCTATGCTAGTTAGGAAGAAACCTTGGAAGTTATTATTTGCATGTATTTTAGAAGAAAACATAGATTCAAGGTTTATTAGGGTTGCATGCACACTTAGGAAGTGTTAGATTACTCAAAACCCAACAATTGTATCAGAGCCTAGGCTTGTTTTCTTGAATACTTGATGAAAATTGCTGAAAAATGTCGAAAAACTGCATTCTGCACAGCCGACTCGCCGAGTCCATTCATGGTACTCGCCGAGTCCATGTGTATATTCAACCAACTCACCGAGTCAGTTCATGCACTCGATGAGTTGGCAGGCCTGAGTGCAGATTTTCGAGTTTTGGTGCTGGAATCGGTCTAGAATCATTACCATAAACTGTTTTGAACTTATAAAACCTGTTTTTGATGTGGTAATGATGATAGTGGACCAATTTCAAAGTTATAATCAAAATTTCAAGTTTATATGTGTTCATATGATTCTTGAAATTTTTGATGTGGATGTTCATGTTCATATGAGTTTTGTTAGATCATAAGAATTATTTGCAAATTGTTTGTTAGTTAATTCTTGATCTTAACGTGTTTTAATGGAATTCATAATTTGTCCTCAAGTTATGGAATTCCAAAAGTTTTTTATTTTAAATGTTTTTTTTAAGAAGTCATAAGTTACACTTTAGAAGAGTTTTTCTAATAAATGCTTTTATGGACTTCATAAATTGTCCTCAAGTTATGGATTTCCAAGAGACTCTTCATTAAAAGTATTAAACACTTAATTAAAACTCATAAGTTATGAATATCCAAAAGTTGATGAATTGTTCAAAACTTGCCCTCAAGTTTTGGAATTTGTAAAGTCTCACACAAACTTTAATTCCATACCCTAGAAGTTTTAAAAGTTAAAATTTTACCCTTATACTATTATAAGATTAATGGTTAATTATTATATATATGTATAAGAACAAGTTGTTTTACCGTTAGTAGGCCTCATTCACGAAGCCGGTCTATAAGGTGGGTATAAGGTTGTTGCCTATAAAATGACAACTTAATGGGTGTCCACTCTCACCCACCGCTTGCTTGACTGGTGGAGGGTCGTTGGCCGAACGGGTAGGACAATGACTTTAAATTCTCATGAAAAGTATAATGATTATTATAAAGTAACTAAATATTTTATTTAATTCCCAATCTTAGTTACTTTAGGAAAAATGTGAATTTGGTGCTAGGCCATGGAATTCACACTTTGTACCTTACCAAGTCGTTGGTGGAGCGTGTGTGGTTAACCGGCACACTAACTTGGACTAGTAAGGATCACGAAGGGTGACTTAATGTTTGTCATAGATCAATGGAGCGTGTGTGGTTAACCGGCACATTGATTGGGTGATAATATTAAGGGTACCAAGTGAATTGGTATGGTTATTCACACCTTGTTTTGTGATCCTCGGCATCCCAGTCACAAAATTTGAGAGGGCACACTCGAGATTGAAACATGCCATTGAAAAGTTTAATGAATCTCAAAAGATCTAGGAATTTCAAATCCAATTAAAACCTAATAAATTATTTCGTTTTTCATGGTGGAAATTGGTGAATCGTCATTCGCCTACCTTCAAATATTTTATAGCTTGGATTACGACATCCCTCTTCCAAATTATAAAATATTGTGTTGGGTCCTAGCCTTAATATTTCATATTGGGTGTTATATTAAGGACTTTGAATCAACTAACTTGATTTTCTCCCATTATAGATGTCTGGTTCAGACAACTATGGTCTTCCCAAATCTCTTGAAGATGGTGTCCCTCAACATCATGCTTTACTTCCTCCACCTCCTCCAATTATTCTCCCTCACCCACAAGTTCTTGAAAAGTTTAAAGTCACTCAATCCCTATTGGCAAGCATAGTCTATGTGTGCTCACATCTTGGAGATAAAGTCACATATTGACAAGCCGGGAGAGTTGGGTGTCAAAGTCCCGTGAAAGTTGGATGTTCAATCACTTTCTTAGTAACATAATGAGTCTCTTTGGGACTACTATGAGATGGACTATGACATGACCCTTAATGGTGTTATCTATTTGCTTGGTGTTGTGGAATCAGCAATGATTTGGAACACCAGTAAAGCAAATTTGATTAAAAGAACAACTTCCCAAGTCTTAAATGGACATTGACAATGGTAGCATTGGATATCTAGAAAAAGATTTCTCTTCCCAGTGGAAAGGGATCGGCCATAGTCAACTCGGTTGACCAAATGGTAAAGAGAAAGGCTAAGTCTGAGATAGTCTCATGTGCCATTACCAAAGGGTCCATGTGTTTTGTTGCCAAAGGAAGGGGCATTTGTTGCGAAGCTGCCCTATTCACCTGAAAGGTCATAAGGTTGATCAAGTTAAGAGGTTTGACTCTACTTCGGGTAAAGTCCACTGTCTAACTCTATTAAGTTCCTATTTGGAGATTCTTATTACATAATGTGAATGGGTCACATGCTGATGTTTTTAAGAATCAAAGAAAAGATAGGAAGCTTAGAGTAAGTATATGTTGATTCTGATTGCAAAGGTGGGTTTCGATCGCATGGTTCGGCAATCAGAATTTTGAGCTGTTGCTTAAGAGTTATAATATATTGCTTATGAATCGATAACAACAAGGTTTTCATGTGGATTGTAAGGATACATTTTTCCGCAAAGTTTTAAAATAAAAGAAAAAAAGGTTTTTAATTTTATTTATTTTAAAAATATCCCTACAATGGCATTTGTGGAAAATTGTTGCTTATATGTTTCCAGTAATAACAATATTGGAAAGTGAATTTGATTATTTCATTTGTGGTAGTGTCTGAATTTACCAAATGAAGAAAGTTTTTCATCACCCAAGTTTCAATTGGACAGAAACTTGGAATCATACAAGTTGTATTGTATGATGAATGAGAATTTTCATCTTTGAAAATTAAGACTAATTCTTTGATCACATGTATATGTGAGTCAATTGAAGGACTAAGGAATTAGGTACACTGGGTGTGCGTTGGTCAAGGTCCACCACAAAGATTGATTTGTCATGATTTACTAAAGATTAGTAAATATGATTATACTTATAAGGTTAAGTATAATTCTGTAACATTGGAAAGGTTACAATGTATGACAAAACAAATGAGAAGAATCAAATTAGGCAGAAAGATAAAAGTTTCTCAAATCTGAAAGGATGGGAGAGTACTTTAGTATCGTATTTCATGATCATCTTAATGATTATGAAACCATATCACAAATTCATACTCTAAGGACGTCTTAGTGCATTGTTATGGCTAAGAAGAGAGGTCATGAATTGTTGGATTGGTTAAGATCGAGAAGATGAGTCATACTTCATTCCAAAACAATTCTTAGAGTCATACTCCAAGATTGTAACATTGAGTGACATAAAGTAAGGTTTAAAACACTTATCAAATGTAGTGTAAAATGTTTCTACCCTTGTACATTTGAGATTGGTAAGTTGTGATGTCTTGGATGAGACAAAGACCAACTAAGACCAATTGTGTGAAGTGTTAGTCTTGATAAGAATCCGCACTATCCCTTGAATATTTGTTGTGTCAAGGAATGGTTCTTGACTGGGGAAACTTATATGTCAAGGGGACAGTGGGAGCCTTAAAGATCCTGAAAGAGTTTCAAGATTTAATCAAGAGTAAAACTTGTAATTTATCACTAGCACACAACTTAAGGTTTGCAACCTATCATGTTGACATAATTCTTATTTCTGTACCTACTTCAAATAAGTTGAATTTGCATGTGAGTTATCAGAGTTCAACTTGGAAGCATTGGTGAGCCTTGTGCTACCAAGGTGACAAGAAACTAAGATTGAACAAGTTTAATCCATGTAAGGCTGAATTTGTCACTAACCTTATCTTGTGATTATGGTTTTGACAAATTCACATGGATAGGAACTCATACACTATAAAATCTAAGTGTCATAAGGTTTCTCTCCGATTCATGAAAATGATGGTGAGGAAACGCTTTCACTAAGTAGATTTTAGGTAGATATCAATTGTGTTATTTGCATTTTCAAAAGTCGTTAGTGGAGCGTGTGTGGTTAACCGGCACACTAACATGGACTTGTGAGAAATGGCAATGGTCTAAGAAATTGTGACTAGGATTACGACATCCCTTTTCATAGTTCTTGAAATTGCTTAGACACACATGTGAGCTATCTAAGAAAGGGTGTATGAATCTAAATTTCAGAAGTCCAGTAGATTTCTGGAAATATGTCAGAGCTAGTGGGAGCATAAGTGTTTTGCTAATAATCATCATGTTAGTGGGAGCATGATAATTATGATTAGTATTGCAAGCTAGCAATGTTAATTATAGAAAAACAAAAGTTTCAATTCATGAAGTTGCAGCGGTTGAAAAAGTCGTTTTGCTATAATTAAGGGAGAAGAAATTATACTTCGTTTCAATTCTAAAGCTTAGATTGAGATTTTAATCATCTTTAGTCAAGAATATATATGTATTAATTTTATTTTGGAATGGTTCAACTTGAAGAAATTCTATATATATTGTGTTTTCAAAATTCGATTATGATTACGGCATACCTCTTCATAGTTAAATTTTGAAAACATGGCAAATAAAAAATATTGTAGCAAAAGACTGGTCTAGTATCATGTCTTTATGTCAAACATCATGAATCGTGTCCCATATGCTTCGGATATAGGATCGATTGCATGTGCTATGATATTCATCTTTTCTAAATTTTCCAAATGCTTAAGGCATTGAGAAGGGAAAAACCTAGAACTGGATATGACTAAAGTGATTAAGCAATTGTCGAGGACAAATCTGAGGTTCGCCAAAGATTGGTTGCTCAGGGACAGTTGGAAGTATGATGTAAGTTGTCGGAAAGGACCATATTGACATATTCTGAAAAGAAGTAACTCTTGTTCGGAAGTGATAGTCAAAATGGGACTATGGAAATGTCTCCATAGGTGGAAGTTATTCAATCTATGTAGGATTAGAAAACCTTAATGCAAGAAGGATGTTCAAAGCAATGTACTTTGAATATGAGACTTCGTTTCCATAGAGATGATCTCCTTTGGAATACTCTGTAATGACTGGTGACAAGGTTTTGGTGACTTTGTGCATAATCATTACAAGAGGAACATTGCATAAAAGTTTATAATCTAACAGTTTTTTTGGTAAATGATAGGAATCGGGGATTCTCACATTTACAATAAGGATTTGGGATTGTGAAATGAGTATCAATGGAATCATGTTCAATTGATCTACATCACAATGTAAGGATCATAGACAAACATAGTGTGCATACTTGGAGTATGGCATAACTATTGTTTAGAAAAAACAAAGTGTACATGCTAGGAGCATGGGACGACTGTTGTTTTTATTCAAGTCTTAAGTTGATTGTTTGAAACATTATACAATGAATAATGTGTAATCAATATGGTGATAAATAAAAGGTGGTTCTATTTATATTCAAAATGGTTCTGAGACCATATTGGATTCGATTATTATTGTGTTTCACTTTGCATGTTTTGACTTCCAAAATAGCTAGGTTATTCTTTACGAATGACTAAGTTATTTAAACACTCCACAGTCGTTCATATGTTGGAAGTAGGTATGAATCAAGACTGTCATGAATCGAGTTTGTAGATGGCTAAATGGGTTTAGTCATAGCAATGGTTGCTACAACATTCATGAGTGCTCACAAGTTATGAGTATTGGAATAAACCCACGCTCACTTGTATCACTTCATGGAATTTATCTCGAGTGATCGTGAGATGGTAATATCATATAAATCTTCAAACTTAGAGATATGAGTTGTTACCTATGAGTTGGTTGTGCATTGATTGCACGTAAACGCATCAGTAACTTGATGTTATAAAACGTGCCTTTGTGTACAATTCAACAAGTAGTAGATCAAGCATATGAGGCAAAGTTTATCTGTTCCTTCTAGAAATAGAAGCAATATCTGGGCCCCTCGATGATTTTGTTGTGACCTATGTACCGGCCGGTCAGAACTAAATTGATGTGTTCGATTAAGTTCTTTGTCAAACAAATCGAAAATCGGGAAACAAACTGCTGGACAATAAGTACGACGTTGTTCCATGTATTTGTCCGGCTGATATCATGAGAATAGAGGATTATATGATCACTTATCTAAAATGGCGCTTCATAGTTCAACAGAGTTTTCGAGAGCTACGATTGCTGGTTGGTTCCTGAAGTAACATACGCAAATATAGTTATTAGACTTATCCAAGTGGGAGTCTGTTGGATAAGGTGTCTAAGTCCATAACTTATTTGGTACATACTTGACCCGACCCGGCATGGTCCATTTGGGTTGCACTTCACCCAAATGATTTACGGATAATTTTATGAGAATTGTATACTTACGATTTATTAATATATTATAAGTTAAAATATATTAATATGAAGTCATGTTATTTAATTAGTTTTAGTCTTAAATTAATTATGAATTAATTTAGAGATTAAAAAGAAGACGGATTAAATTATGGGCTATTATATTTTATATAGTGTGGGCTAATAATCATTTGTTAATGGGCTAAGCTAATATGGAAGTCCATGGATGGTCCAAGGCAACCTTCATGCCTCAAGAACAGACTCGACGAGTTGTTCATACAACTCGGCGAGTCACAACTAGAATGTTCATCGGATGAAGGAGAACTCGACGAGTTGTTCATACAACTCGGCGAGTCAGATGCAGATTGTCAGAGTGTTAGTAGAAAAGAGGAACTCGCCGAGTTTGTGCCAAAACTCGACGAGTAGTAGTGAGTAGAATCAAGAATGTAAGAGTAAGAACTCGACGAGTTGGCGACCCAACTCGACGAGTCAGGTCAACTGAATGTTGACTTTGACAGTTAGGCTGACTTGGACCAGGGATAAGAGAGTCATTTTTCCCTCAGTATTATTGTCAGTATTTGATTGATGGTGCTTATGAAAATTGTAGCTGGGGTGAAACCGGAGCCGCAGCAGACAGATTCCGGAGCAGTCCTTTCAGCAGCTAGGCTACGAGGTGAGTTTCCTTCCAGTAGGAACGGGTCTACGGCCACAATGCCGGCCCGATAGCTAGCAGTAGTTTTCGGACGTCGGTCTGATGCAGCAGATAGTGTGTTCAATGCCTTCGTGGCTCAGGCAGGATTTATGTGTTATGTGTTCCGGGCTACGGCCTGACGCAGTATGCATCATATGTGTATATGATGATGTGTGTTGTGCTAGTTGATATGTGTTTACGCTATGCTATGATTAGTTAGTTCTGGACTTCGGTCCGATGCAGTCAGTTCCGGACTTTGGTCTGATGCAGCTAGTTTCGGACACCGGTCTGATGCAGGGGACAAGGTCCCAGTCAGTTCCGGACTACGGTCCGATGCAGTTTCCGGGCTTCGGTCCGATGCAGTGGGCAAGGCCCAATACGTGCTTATATGTTATTGTATGGTATGTGGTAATTTGGGGGAGCTCACTAGGCTTCGTGCTTACAGTTTCAGTTTTGGTTTCAGGTACTTTCGCAAGTAAAGGGAGAGCTAGGGATGATGGCATCGCACACACCACAGCTTCAGTCTTTATCCTGGGAGTTTGTTTCGATTCATAGTTTGATTTGATACAGTTGTTTCACGACATTCTATTATGAGTTAAGATATTTGACGTATGGTCTTTATGATATGACGATCAACATATGATTTTTATTATTATTAAAACAAAAATTTTTGGGTCGTATTTTGGGATGTTTCAAATTGGTATCAGAGCCTTGGTTTGAGGGATTCGGGCACACTCTCGGGTGTGTCTGAACTCAAACTAAGGAAATAGTAAAACGTTTTCAAAAGAAAAGAGTTTTAGAAAAGTAAAGAGGAATTTTAGAAAGAAAAGAACTTTGAAAAGAGAAAAGGGGTGTGGTGCATGCGGTCAGCCGAACTCAAGTAAGTCCTCCCAAATTACCCATACGAGTTTATGTTATGATTGTCAGTTTCAGTTTCAGTAGAACAACATGCTAGAATAGGACTAAGGATCTAGGAGGATGCCTTGTGTGCCTGCTATATGTGTTTCAGCTTTATGAGAATTCCATGCTAGTATTGAGTAGACAGTAGTAGGATAGCTTGTTAGGGTTATGCCTGATAGTATGAGCTTAGCATTGTATGCTAGTATAATTTCTCGTTATGAGAATAGATTTGCTTGAGTAGTTTCCTGTGTCCGAATGTTGCTTGCTTTGTGCTTAGTAGGACTCTGAGTGATGGGAGTTAGTCATTAGGTGAATACGTCACGCCACATGTGAACAGGGTTGAATAATCTCAGAGTGCTAGACTTGGTCCTATTGCGCAGCTCCGGTATGAGTCTGACCGTGGTAGGGACGGGTCTTTACTCAAAGGATTATCTAAGCCTCGCCACATATGATGGTATTCAGGTAATGGCTAATTGGAATTACAAGGAGGCTTTCAGCAGCTGTGGACTGGTTTGGGTGGCGTCAGAAGTTCCCTAGGGCATGCCTAGGAAGATAATATTAGAGATTAGTAGTTGTAAAGTGACTTGGTGGAGTCAAAGCAGTTCTTGAGGAAAGTACGGATAGATGTGGAAGGTAGTATGGGCCCGTACTACTGAAAACAAAGGATCCGTACTCAAATCAAGAAAGCTGAGATGAGACCAGGAAACTTGTAATAGTAGTGATCCCTCGAGATATATTTATGATTATGAAATTTATTTTAATGTGTTTTCAGAATGGTGGTATTGCGTCCTCGATCAGCAATCGGCAGTTCAGGTGCCGAAGGGGGATCAGGATCAGACCCGGAGGCCGGGCAGATGGATAAGCAGACTAGGGAGTTTCTCTCTTCAGAGATTACTCGCACCATACTTGAGCAGACTCCTGTGATCTTTGGTTCGATCAAGGAGGGTATCTTGGAGTTGATGGATGAGAGACTGAGTACCTTCCGTGCTGAGGTAGCGACCATGATGGGGTCGTGCACGCTTACCTTCAGGGAGTTCCATGCATGTTGAGCTCCAGATTACCACGGGGCGCGGGACTCCATTGCGAGTACCAGATGGTTGGCAGATGTGGCCAACGCATTCCGAACGAGCAGATGTCCCGAGGGGGACAAGGTTAGATTGGCGTCCCATCTTCTGAAGGATAGGGCACGAGATTGGTGGGAGGAGGTTGGTCATGCCATTGGGGATGACGCGGCTTTGGATGCCATGACCTGGACAAAATTTTCTACCAGGTTCAGAGCGGAGTTCGCACCAATTATTGAGGTGCAGCAGTTAGCACGTGAGTTCCAGGAGTTGACTCAGACTACAGAGACGGTGGCGAAAATTACAGCCAAGTTCAGAAAGAGGGCACTTCTCGTTCCTCAGTACGTAGCTGATGAGGAAATGAAGAAAGCCCGTTATCATGAGATGCTGCGGAGTGATATCCGCCAGTTCGTGAGCCGGTCCAGCTGTAAGACGTTGGATGACATGATTGCTAGGGCTCGGGAGAGAGAGATTGACCTTGAGATGGAGAGAAAGAGGAAGCCGGAGGCGGATCCAGGTTCAGGGAATTTGGGCAAAAAGCCCAAGGGTTCAGATCATAGAGCTAGGATTCAGTAGAGCCACGCTCGGTGTGGCAAGTGTGGGAGATTGCACGACGGGGCGTGCAAGGCAGGGAGTGCCGGCTGCTACAAGTGCGGTCGGACTGGGCATATGAGCAGAGATTGTACAGCCACTACTACCACCGTTGCGACATCATATCTGATTTGCTTTCAGTGCAATCAGAGGGGACATAAAAAGTCCCAGTGTCCGAGTTTAGCGACAGCGGGGAAGGTGTCAGCACCTGCTCCTGCTACCTTGAGGATTTCAGATGGCCGTCAGGGCCGAGTCGAGACGTCGGTGGCGAAGAGTAGGGCTTTTCAGCTGACAGCAGAGGAGGCGCGAGCGACTCCTGATGTGGTGGCGGGTATGTATTTTTCTCTTATCTCAGTATTTATTCTTTATTGTTTCTTATGGTTATATGTTTTGTATAGGGCCGTTCTCGGTGAACGGCATCTCAACTACAGTATTGTTTGATTCGGGAGCTACCCGATCATACGACTCTCTTGCACTTAGCAAGAGGTTTAGCCGAGCTCCAAGGGAGCTAGATTGTCCACTTGAGGTTGAGATAGCAGCTGATAGGACCGTTAGGGTTGCAAGGGTGCACAGAGGGTGCTCTCTGCAGTTATTCGATGAGCAGTTTCCGGTGGACTTGGTCCCTATTCCCTTGCGAGGGAATAAGGTCATAGTAGGCATGGATTGGCTGAGCCCCAATGGGGCGGTGATAGATTTTGAGCTACAGTTGGTGAGGGTTCGCACTCCCAGTGGGGGAGAGTTAGTGATTCAGGGAGAGAAGCCACAACGCGAACCAGTTCTGTGTTCAGCAGCGAGGGCAAGACGCTACTTTCAGCAGGGGTGCGTCGGCTATATTGCCTATGTTTCAGATGCCCGGGAGAAGGGCAAGATGACAGTTGATGATGTTCCGGTGGTGCGAGACTACTCGGATGTATTTCTGGAGGAATTGTCGGGGGTACCTCCTGAGAGACAGGTTGAGTTCGGGATTGATCTAATCCTCGGTGCGGCACCGATAGCCAAGGCACCATATCGGTTGGCTCCCCCAGAAATGCAGGAGTTGTCTACGCAGCTGCAAGAGCTGCTGGACAAGGGATTTATCAGGCCGAGCAGTTCGCCCTGGGGTGCACCGATTTTATTCGTGAAGAAAAAGGACGGGTCGCACTGTATGTATATAGATTACCAGGAGCTGAATAAGGTAACGGTGAAGAACCGTTACCCACTTCCGAGGATAGATGATTTGTTTGATCAGCTTCAGGGAGCGTCTTGGTTTTCCAAGATTGATTTACGCTCCGGGTATCACCAGATGCAAGTCAGAGGCGAGGATGTGCAGAAGACTGCCTTCAGGACCAGGTATGGTCATTATGAGTTTGTGGTGATGCCATTTGGGCTCACCAATGCTCCGGCCGCGTTCATGGACCTCATGAACCGCGTGTGCAGGCCGATGCTGGATCAGTCTGTGATAGTATTCATAGACAATATCTTGGTGTATTCCAAGACTCAGGAGCAGCATGAGGAGCACCTGAGAGAGGTACTAGAGGTTTTGAGGAGGGAGAGACTTTTCGCGAAGTTCTCCAAGTGTGAGTTTTGGTTGAACGAGGTGCAGTTCCTTGGTCACCTCGTCAATCAGAAGGGTATTCTGGTAGATCCGGCCAAGATTGAGGCCATGATACAGTGGGAGGTTCCGAAGTCTCCATCCGAGATTCAGAGTTTCCTAGGTTTGGCAGGGTATTACAGGAGATTCATCCAGGATTTCTCCAAGATAGCAGTACCACTCACCCGACTGACCAAGAAGTCGGTAGCGTTTCGTTGGGGGCCTGAGCAGCAGGTAGCATTTGAGACCCTCAGGCATAGATTGTGTGAGGCACCGATTCTTACCCTGCCATAGGGAGTAGAGGATTTCGTAGTCTACTGTGATGCCTCGATCACAGGTATGGGAGCAGTGTTGATGCAGCGAGGTCGTGTGATAGCTTATGCCTCGAGACAATTGAAGCCTCACGAGGCTAATTATCCTACGCATGATTTAGAGTTGGGGGCAGTGGTGTTTGCCCTCAAAATTTAGAGGCATTACCTTTATGGGATCCGCTGTACCATTTACACGGACCACAAGAGCTTGAGGTACCTCATGGATCAGCCGAATCTAAACATGAGACAGAGGCGATGGTTAAATGTATTGAAGGATTACGACTGTGAGATCCTTTATCACCCAGGGAAGGCCAACGTAGTGGCCGACGCCTTGAGCCGCAAGGCAGTAGCGGCCCCGATCAGAGACATTTGTTTGAGGATGACGGTGATTACTCCATTATTGGAGAAAATCAAGGAGGCACATGTAGAGGGCCTCAAGGAGGAGAGACAGAAGTGTGAGAGGATCGTGAGCCGAGTAGCTTCTTTTGACTATGATAGTAGAGGATTGTTGACCCTTCACGGGAGAGTTTGGGTGTCGTACTGGGGCGGAGTACGACAAGTGTTGATGGATGAGGCCCATAAGTCTCGATTTTCCATTCATCCAAGGGCGACAAAGATGTATAGAGATCTTCGACCCTATTATTAGTGGCCCTGCATGAAGCGGGATGTCGCCTGGTATGTGGAGAGGTGCCTGACCTGCAGGAAGGTTAAGGTAGAACACCAAAGACCTCACGGCAAGATGCAGCCATTAGACATTCCAGTGTGGAAATGGGAAGACATTACCATGGATTTCATCACGAAGCTTCCCAGGACTGCGCGTGGAGTGGATTCTATATGGGTTATTGTGGATCGGTTGACAAAGAATGCTCATTTTATACCGATCCAGGAGAGCATATCAATAGAAAAGTTAGCTGATATTTATGTGAAGGAGGTGGTGGCACGTCATGGAGTGCCTGTTTCAGTGGTGTCAGACCGAGATGTCCGTTTTACTTCCAAATTCTAGAAGCGGTTTCACGATGAGATGGGTACTCGTCTCCATTTTAGCACCGTTTTCCATCCTCAGACGGACGGCCAGAGCGAGAGAACGATTCAGACTCTCGAGGACATGCTGCGGGCATGTGTTTTAGACTTCGGTGGCAGTTGGGATACGTATCTTCCGTTAGCGGAATTTTCGTATAACAACAGTTACCACGCGAGTATCGACCGACCTCCTTTCGAAATACTCTATGGGAGGAAGTGCAGGACCACGGTTTGTTGGGGAGAGGTCGGTCAACGAGTCATTGGAAGCACCGAGGTGGTGCTCAAGACGACAGAATTGATCCAACAGGTTCGTGGCAGACTGCAGATTGCGCAGAGTCGGCAGAAGAGTTACGCCGATAGGAGGCGATCAGATTTGGAGTTCCAGGTGGGCGATATGGTCCTCCTGAAGGTATCACCCTGGAAGGGTGTTATCAGGTTTCCGAAGAGGGGCAAGCTGGGTCCCAGGTTCATTGGTACTTTTAGAGTTTTGGCTCGGGTGGGTCGGGTTGCTTATCGGTTGGATCTTCCGTCAGAGCTTAGTCAGATCCACAACACTTTCCATGTTTCTCAGTTGAGGAAGTATTTGGTGGACGAGTCGGCAGTAGTGCTCATTGAGGATATTCAGGTTGATAGCAGCCTGAATTATGTCGAGAGGCCAGTTGCGATCTTGGATCAGAAGGTGAAGACCTTGAGGAACAAGGTGATTCAGTTGGTAAAGGTACAGTGGCAGCACCGGAAGGGTTCAGAGTGGACGTGGGAGTCCGAGGAGGAGATGCGGGGGCATTACCCCGAGTTGTTCCTAGATTCACCGGCAGCAGACTTCGAGGACGAAGTCTGAGTCAAGTGGGGGAGGGTTGTAACACCCCAATTCTGGTATGATATTTATATTTTTATTTATTGTTATTTTCTTCAAGCTTTAAGGGGAACTCGACGATTCGGTAGTTGGACTCGTCGAGTAGAGTCGGGAATTCGAGCACGTTTAAGTTGGAGACTCGGCGAGTCTATATTCCGGACTCGGCGAGTCCGCCAGTCTGGATGAAACCCTAATTTCAAGGGTTTGCACCCTATTTAAACAACTTTTGAGGCCACAAGTCAGCCCCCATCCCTCCTCAGAGCATCATTCTCGAAACCCTAGAGCCCTCTTTGCATTTTGTGTAATTTTGGTGTGTTCTTTGAAGATATTGAGAGAAAAAGGAAGGTAGATCAAGAGGAGAAGAAGGAGATCCTAGATCCCTGAGGAATTTCAGAAGATAGTAAGGTATATCTTGGCCCTTTTCTGTTTCTATGCTTAAATCCTCTTTTTGGAAGCCATTAAAGCTATTCTTGAACCATTTCTTGGCTTAGTAGTAGCATAAAGGACTCATGGAGTTGATTAGCCTTCGGATCTAGCTAGGTTTGAATTCCAGAAGCTTAGATCTAGCACCTTTATGGATCCATTTTGCATGGAAGCTCTAGATCTACTCTTATAGTGTGCTTTGAACCTTAAAACCTTCATTTGATGTTATTTACACGTAAAGTTGGAAACTTTACATGTTAATCAAGTCCCAGGAACCCAGATCTATTAATGGTATGGACGGGTTTCAAGCAGAATCGAGTATATAGTGTTTGCATGCATACGACTCGGCGAGTCGAGTCGCGAGTTCCCTGTTTTTCCTTTTTCGAGTTATGCCGAGTGGAACCATTGAGTGAGAGATGGACTCGGTGATCTAGAGGGTTAGAATCATTCATGGAAGAACTCGGCGAGTCAATGCCCTGACTCGGCGAGTCCAAAGCAAACTTCATGCCTCAAGAACAGACTCGACGAGTTGTTCATACAACTCGGCGAGTCACAGCTAGAATGTTCATCGGATGAAGGAGAACTCGACGAGTTGTTCATACATCTCGGCGAGTCGGATGCAGATTGTCAGAGTGTTAGTAGCAAAGAGGAACTCGCCGAGTTTGTGCCAAAACTCGACGAGTAGTAGCGAGTAGAATCAAGAACATAAGAGTAAGGACTCGACGAGTTGGTGGCCCAACTCGACGAGTCAGGTCAACTGAATGTTGACTTTGACAGTTAGGCTGACTTGGACCAGGGGTAAGAGAGTCATTTTCCCTCAGTATTATTATCAGTATTTGATTGATGGTGCTTATGAAAGTTGTAGCCGGGGTGAAACCGGAGCCGCAGCAGACAGATTCCGGAGCAGTCCTTTCAGCAGCTTGGCTATGAGGTGAGTTTCCTTCCAGTAGGAATAGGTCTACGGCCACAATGCCAGCCCGATTAGCTAGCAGTAGTTTTTGGATTTCGGTCCGACGCAGCAGATAGTGTGTTTGATGCCTTCGTGGCTCAGGCAGGATTTATGTGTTATGTGTTCCGGGCTACGTCCTGACGCAGTATGCAGTATATGTGTATATGATGATGTGTGTTGTGCTATTTGATATGTGTTTATGCTATGCTATGATCAGTTAGTTCTGGACTTCGGTCCGATGCAGTCAGTTCTGGACTTCGGTCCGATGCAGCTAGTTCCGGACACCGGTCCGATGCAGGGGACAAGGTCCCAGTCAGTTCCAGACTACGGTCCGATGTAGTTTCCGGGCTACGGTCCGATGTAGTGGGCAAGGCCCAGTACGTGCTTATATGTTATTGTATGGTATGTGGTAGTTTGGGGGAGCTCACTAAGCTTCGTGCTTACAGTTTCAGTTTTGGTTTTAGGTACTTCCGCAAGTAAAGGGAAGAGCTCGGGATGATGGCATCGCACACACCACAACTTCAGTCTTTATCCTGGGAGTTTGTTTGGATTCATAGTTTGATTTGATACAGTTGTTTCACGACATTCTATTATGAGTTGAGATATTTGACGTATGGTCTTTATGATATGACGATCAGCATATGATTTTTATTATAATTAAAACAAAAATTTTTTGGTTGTATTTTGGGATGTTTCAAAAACTTTTAGGCCTCCTTAAAACATGGGCCATGGACGGTCGCCCCTATTGCCCACCTTCTGGGACGGGCCTGCTTTTAGTCACATTTTCTTCTTTGCAATTTTTACCAACTGCAATATACTCTAAGTTTGTTGAATCCACAGTGGTGTATTACTTGGTACTCTTCCATGTTAATACATCACCATTCCATAACAGCACGAATTTCGACTACTAACGGAATCATCATCATTAGTGTGGAACTGAGCATCAACGTAACCTTTACAATGATCTCTTCCATATTGACAAGATTCTTTCCTCTGTCCTCCTAGGACACTTAAGAATGTTTTTGATCTTGATTCATTGATTCTCGTCAAATTGATCTAATCTAACTTGTCATGCTCGAGGCATATGCGTCATCAGATCTGGTACATGTCATGGCATATATGATCGATCCCATAGCAAAGCATGTGGGACATGACTCATAACATTTAGTAGAACTAGGACACACTACAAAAAATATCTCATTTAGTGGCACACAAAATGTGCCACTAAAAACCTAAAATAATGCCACTAAAGGCTTCTTAGAGAATCCGCGGCACAAATAATAAGTGTCACTAGAAACACTCCCACTAAAACCCTTTAGTGACACTTTTAGCTTTTGCCGCTGCAGGTTTTTAGGGATTTAGTGACACTTTTTTATTTGTCACGGTAGAATAAAAGTTTTTTGTGGCACATATTTTGTGCCATTGAATTCTTATTCAATTTAAAAATTA
Organism: Lactuca serriola; assembly: GCF_051521515.1. Classification (NCBI taxonomy): domain Eukaryota; kingdom Viridiplantae; phylum Streptophyta; class Magnoliopsida; order Asterales; family Asteraceae; genus Lactuca; species Lactuca serriola. The sequence continues at coordinate 126,320,711 of NC_136413.1, read as the reverse complement.
ATGTTACTTTTAGTTACACACTTTAAAACTTTAGTGACACTTTTTTATTTACCATAATACAAAAAATACTTTGTGGTACATTTTACGTTTGTAAATACTCATGGGATTTTATCATTACACAATTTTTATCTATAATATAAAATAAATAAGAAAATGATAAACTGTAGCAAGTAGAAAATAATAAAAACTTCATTGTTTTTCATCAATATTTTTACCTTTTTGAATTAAATATGTTTATATCCTAAACATAAAGTACTAAAAAAGTTTTGTTTAAAAAAAAAAACTTGAAACTTAATTGCAGATGAAATTCTGTCACACGCTTTATGCTAGGTTGATTATATTGTGTTATGTCATACTTCATAATTAATAGTAGCAATTTCCTGTCTAAAGACAAACAAAGAGAGTTTAAAAATACAGTTAAATAAACATATTTAGAAAACAAATAATATAACATTACGCACAAATCAACTAAAACGGGAGATGAAAGAATTGAAAAATAAGTTGGAAAAATAGAAATAGATTAAATATACTAGAGAAAGAAAAAACCAGCAACAATGGAATTCTGTCAAGATTAACCCTCATTATTCTATAATTTTATTTCGTACTCTTTAATTCTTTATAATCTAAAATCAAAAAATTTATTATCCTTTAATTTTGGCAACTATTACCATGGTTGTAATTGGATGTGGCTTAGCCTTTTTTCATTGAGGAACATAGGTCGGATGTTATGGTACGAAAAAAGAAAAAAAGGGTAAAATAGTCATTTTTTGGGTTATGTCAAACTTGTCATGTATGCTGAAACTAACAACAAGATTCAATATTATGGATGGCACAAGGATATTAAGAATTGGTTTGACTATTTGAAGCTCAGTTGAAATAAAATTTTAAAAGATTCATTTGTTTTTTTTTTTTGGAATATGGTGGTTCTATGACTTGGTACACTAATCAATTTATCCCTATTGTGTCAATATTGAATCTATGGATGGCAGGGGGAAATAAGGAGTTGGCTTGATGTTTTAATGGTTGGGTGGAATAAAAAATTTAAGAGGAATTTTGGTAAAAAAATAATAATTATTTTCAAAGTGTAAGTGCAAAAATGCTTTAATATGTTAGATTTTCAAAGTAAAATTTCTTATTAGAAAAATATTGAAATTATAATACTATAATACGAACCAAAACCCAAAAAAAGTTAGATTTTAAAATTATAATACATTGTAATTATTTTCCTATGAGCAAATTACAATAAACTTTAATAAGTTGTGTTTATTTTATCAAGAAACATACCTTGCTTAGAACTCTATTCTTCAGCACTTTGTGGATGACCATATTTACCTCCTTTATTAGGGATATTAGTTACGATAACTCAGAACTTTGATCATTTATCTCATTATGAGTTGAGGTGATACATAGCCTCTTACACCTACCCACAACACAAAAGAGATGTTATCAAGAAAAACACGGGCAAAAAAATCATCCAAATTATCCATGAACCTATAGCTGATATACTAAGTGATGACTCTATTAAGATATTCATCACTTTGTCAAAATTCATGTCATAAAAGCCAACATATATGTTTAACTATATTATAGTGGATAGAAGTAGCATTATTTATTAAACATTACCTCTATTTGTTTAAACTTAGCTTCCACATATGCTTTCTTTGTATTTTCCCATGAAGTTCTAGTTAATGGCTCCTTCTGTGATCTGTTGATTCATTTACAAAGGACCAAAAAGATTAACAAAACAAATTTCAAGTGTGTAAATGAGAAAATTGAACATATAGAAAGTGAAATATATTTTGCTCTAAATAAATGATGTTCAAAAGACATCAGAAAAAACAACACTTGCTAGAAAGATGGAAAATGATAGCAAATTTGTACAAAGTTGGGAATTGGAAAGGTTCATTTCCATGACCTGTAAGTCATTCTTTATGCATTAAGTAAAAAACACTCATATCAACTAACAACTTTATTTAAATATTTAATGGAGGAAATAGTCTTGATTCTTTTTTTGGCATTCTTATTATATAAAGATATGAAAGGAATGTATGCCTTTGGGAAGAGATTACCTCCTTTGAACTTCCGTTTGCATTTATAATGCTTAGTTTAGCTGTCGTTTCCTAATGAATTAACAAGAATACAAACAAACTTGTCATGCAATATATAACTCACGATGTTTGATTGAAGTCTGGAAATATTTCAGATATACTTCATTTCTCAAACTTGTCTCCTGTTTATTATTACATATAATCTAAATTGATATACCCAAGAAAGTTAAGACTGTAATACTAATACATCATGGTGATACAAATAAATAAATAATAATAGTTATAGTGACCAAATCGCTGTGAGTACAGTAGATTCATCATATTCTGCAAAACTCAAATTCACACATTTTTCTTTTCAATTAACCAACAAAGCAATAAAAATCTTGATAACATTAACAAACAAGGCCTTGGATCGGATTTTGGAAAAGTAAAATAGAATAAGAATATATGAAGTATGAACCAGATGATGTACATCTCAAAGGATTTAATCAAAACCAGATGATGTAACATCTCATAAATGTTATAGCAATAAAGACATCATACGAAAGAAAATAACCAAAATACCAAATTCATGATTACCTGTGCCAACCTCCCAAGTGAAAAAGCTGACATTTCCTTTGGTTGAGCTTCTAGAGACTGCAACGTATCAATTAGGGGACCAACAACGCCTCTTTGAACTATATGTACCTAAAAAAGTGAAGCTTTGGGCTATGTGGGTTATGGTGACAACTAAATTTAAGCATAAAAAACAATTTTTTAATTGTTGTATATACAGTTACAAAACAATAGCATCATTTGATAAATGATAAAATGTTGAGAAAGATTCATTTTGTATTAGCAGCAGCGAACTATCCAAGTAGTAATGCAACTTCTCTTTGGCTCTCTGAACAAGTTGAACTACTGACAAAAGATAAAATTAAACAAGGCCAAAAGAAAGTGAGTAGAGGTTGGTTTAGTCAATAGAGGGGTATTATGGTACCTAAGCAATTCAATTACAGGTTGCAATGCTCAAACAAGAACAACTTCCTTCTTTATGTTTGGGGATGAGTGCATAAGGTTGCCAATCATACCAACCTAAAAGACCATTCAAAAGTCAATAGATAGTAAAAAAACATACTGAAATATCTAATGCAATAGATATATGCACACTATATCTTATTTAAGAAATGGTACATAAACTAACCACTTCATAGTGTATAGAAGCATCTTCTGAATGAAGCATTAGAACAAGTGTGGGCAGAGCATTACATTCCAATGTGTAACGCCCGTAGATCCGGGCTAGTCAATTTAGAGACGATAGGTGTCAAAAATGAATTTTTGATGAAAGATTATTTAGAATGAATAATCTTAACTAAGTTATAGTATATGTCACAAGGTTTTTGTGCATATAAAGAACGCCAAAATCCGAGTTACAACGAAGAAGTTATGACCTGTCGAAGTTTCGCGACAGAACCGACACGACGATGAATGACGTAAAAAGTGAATTTACGTTAGAGTGATATTTAGCCTTAGAAATCTAAACGAAAGTCGTATAGTTTGTTAAACCATGAGCGTGCATAAAAAGAACGCCCGAATCTGACTTTGTATGAGGAAGTTATGATTTTTTTAAGTTTCAACTTAGCGGTATGCAGCCCGAATACTCGATTTAAAACCGAGCGGTTTTTAGCCGAAACAATCTAAACGAGAATCGAAGATCTCGTTAATATTAGTGAAACGATAAAAAGATAGACGAAAACGGACATCGGATGAAGAAGTTACAAATTTATAACGGAGTTTTCTTGTCCCGGCCTACTAAAAATAAATAATAAAAATAAATCAAAATTAACCGACGGAGTCTAAATGAAAGTTGTAGAGCGTAGTCTCACCTACGCGGGGATATAAAAAACGTCGAAAACGGAGTCCGTATGATGAAGATATGAATTTTTGAAGTTTATTAAATATTTTCGATATTAAATTTAATTATAAAATATCCGATATTATCCAAAGGGGGGGAGTCAGCGGTCTGATCCAGGTTACGCCCAGCGTACCTAGAGTTACGCCCAACGTAAATCGAGGATCCAGACCCTATAAAAGGGAGTCGAGGCTTCCGAGTTTCTTTGCTCAATTCCTCTTCTATCTCTCCCGTTTTACCTCGTTTTTCGTACAAGAATTATCCCGAAGCCCCGGTATCATTCCCGAGCCCCAAAGCAAGTCCCGAGGCCCCAAAGATCCCGAGAAGTGCGATTCTTGAGCCGAAGCTCTGCCTGCAAGGAGCCCGGGTTTTGTGAAGATCTTCCAGATCTACCGAAGAATACTACTTCTACAAGTCGTAGTGTTGTCCAATCATTTTCTAATCAAGTGAGTGTGAGGTTACTTTCTTCTAACACATAAGTATGAAGTATTTACTACGAAATACGTGTTATGTGTTTATATATTGTTGTTTATTTGAGATACTTGTGGAATGGATGAACTATATGATGGGTTTTGGTCATAAGACATCCTATGTGCTCATACAAACCCTAATGCTTGGATCTAGGTTTCTCTATTGTACATGCTTTAAATCCAAGACTATAAACCCTAATTCTAGCATATGGAAATCAATATTAACATATAATTAGGTTTATGATATTACCTTGATTGTTATGTAGCAATAACAATCCCAATTCCTCCTTGAATTGACTTTGGAAGGCTTAGAGTCACAAGTGTCACTCCTTTAATGGCTTACAAACACCAAGAGCAAATGGAGAAGGTATAAGGAGAGAGGGGAGGTATTGAATTCGTTTCTAGGACCACTTGGGAAGGCTTAGACGAATTCATGAGCCTTAGGGGGTTTATATAGGTGTAAAGATTAGGGTTTTAGTCTTTATCCTTATCTAGTTGCTTGCCCACCAAGCAACCATAAGATAAGTCTTAGAAACCCTTATCCTAGTCGAATTCTAAGGCATTATCTCCTTAAATTCGTTCACCCTATATTTAAGATAATCCTTACCTTATTTTGTAACTATCACATAATTACAATTCAGCCCCTCTAGTTTAATTAATTATACTTGATCACAAAATTAATTCTTAATTAATTATTGACCAATATTAATTAAACAAATATGATTTCTCCTTTAATATATTATTCTTATAACATATTAATAAATCATAATAACCTATCTCTCTATTTATTTCTCCAATCAAGTTGCTTTGGTGAAGGCAACCCAAAAGGACCATGCACCATCGGGTCAAGTACATACCAAAATAGTTATGGACTTAGACACTAATCCAACAGTCTCCCACTTGGATAAGTCTAACAACTATTCTACGTATGACTTCGGATCCCGATCTGCAATCGTAGCTTTCTAAAGCCGCCGTCAAATCTGATCATATCAAATACGCGTGTCCTTAGATAAGGGATCATATATTCCTCCATTCTAGATATCATATGAGACATTATTTCAAATCATTCTCTTTGTACTACTTTTCGATTTCTGATTTATGACGACAGACTAATTGAACAAATCAAATTAGCCCTAGCTCGGCCGAGCATTTACGTTTGTCATCACTAAACCATCGAGAGGCCCAAAGATATCGCTTTTATTCTACTTTGAATAAAAGGAATGAATAAACTTTGATACAATGCTTGCTTGCACTTACTAACCAAATCACACACAACAATATGTTTTATAACACCAAGTTACTAGTACGTTTACATATTATCAATGTGCAACCGATTTGCAAGATACAACTCACACATCTCGGTTTCAAGAATATAAGATGTTATCGTCTCACCAATCACTCATGATACAATCCATGGAGTGATCCAAGTGAGCGTGGGTTTAATCCAATGCTCAAATTCATATTCATAAGCACTCATGAACGTTGCAGCAAACATTTGCTTATGTTTAATACCTTTTAGACAATCCACACACCAATTCACGACAGTCTTCATTCATATCTACTTCCAACATATGAACGACTGTGGCCCGTTTGAATAATTCGATTATTCTTAATAAACTCAATTATTCTGGAAGTCAAAACATGCAAATGTGAAACGCAAGAATAATACTAATCCCATATGGCCTCAACCCTTTGAGCATAAATAAAACACATTTTATTTATCACCATATCGATTACTCATTATTTGTTGTTTCGGTTAATCAACTTCTTACTTGAATTACAACACTTGTCCCATGCTCCTAGCATGCACACAATGTTTACCTATGGTTCTTTCTTTGTGAAATAGATCACATTGAACACATTTCCAATCATTCTCATTTCACAACTCCAAATCCTTTTCCATAAGTTAAAGAATATCAAATTCTTGCTACTTATAGAATACGCTAGATTCTAACATTCTATGCAACTTATCCTTTCGTAATTTCACTGCACCAAAGTCACAAAGACTATTGCCAATGATATTACAAAGTCCTCTATCGGAGATTGTTACAAGACAATTCCATAGACGTGATGTCTCTCACTCAAAGTACATTCTTTGAACATCCTTTTGCATAGAAGTTTCTAATCTAGTCATAGATTTCTCAATATTCAATTCCCAATATGGACACACTTCCATATGTTCCATATGACAACTCATTCTTAATAGAATCTTATCTATTCGTAATGATGTCGATATGGTCCATCCAATATGGAAACATTTCCATATTTTCCAATACTATACTTCCTACTACTCACAAGCGACCAATCCTCGTCGAACTTTGGATTGTCCTTTGATAGTTGTTTAATTATTTTAGTCAAAACCAATTCTAGTCCCTTTTCCCTCTAAATGCGCTAGACATTTGGAAAAATTTAGAATGGTCAAACATTAAAGCATTTGCAATCAATTCTATACCCGAAGCGTATGGGATACAACGCATAATGTTTTATTTGCTATGTTCTAAAAATTCGAATTGTGAAGAGGAATGCCGTAATCATAATCGAAATTTTAAGAACACACTATGTACCTTTGACTAAATTTTATTAACATTCCACAACCTAAGCCTTTAGATTTGAAATGAAGCATAATATTCTCTCCCTTAATTATAGCAAAACAACTTTACAACCCTTACAACTTTGCAAGGTATAACTCTTGTTTTCTATAATTAATATTGCCAACTTGCAATACTTTCCATAATAATCATAACTTTTATGCTCTCGCTATCATGATGATTACTATAAAACATAACACTTATGCTCCCACTAGCTTCGACATGTCTTTAGAAACATCTTAACTTTCAGAAAAACAATGCTTATTGAATTTCTTAAGTTCACATTTCTAATACTTAGTGCTTTGATAATCTTTTATCAAGGCTTCTTGAACTTATACACATTTGCCTTAGATAGTTCATATGTGTGTGTAAACAATTGCCAAACCTCACAATTCAAATTATGGAAAGGTATACCGTAACCATAATCGAATTCGAGAATGCAATTTTACAATCACTATATTCTTAAATCTTTCTTAGTGAAAGCATTTCCTCACAATCATTTTCATGAAGGAGGAAATCTTATGACACTTAGATTTGAGCGGTGTATGTGTTCCTATCCATGTGAATTTGTTGAAACTAAGGTTTACGACAAATTCAAACTCATATGGACCGATCTTTCTTAATCTTGATTTCTTGCCTTATGGTAGCACAGCTGCCCACCATGTCTTCCAAGCAGTTAAGCAACTCACCCTTTCCTATCAATGTACCTTTCATTGATTAATGTGCTTTGCCTTTTATGCGTTCAAAATGAGAACTCATAGAACTCACATGCATAATTAACTCAATTGGAACAGCACATAAACAAAATAATGTCAACACGATAGGTTGTAAACCTCAACTCGTGTGCTAGTGATGATCGATAAGGTTTATTTGATTTGTTCTTGAAACCTTTCAAGACCATTAAGACTCCCACTTACTCCTTGTCATATAAGATTCTTTTGTCAATAAATATTTTTTGACAAACAAATATTCAAGAGTTAGTGTAGTTTTTATCAAACTCTTCATAAATTGGTCCTAGATGGTCTTTGTCTTATCCAAGACATCACAACTTTCCACATTTGATGAATGTTATAAACCTTTTAATACTTGTCACTCATTGTCACAATCTTAACTCTAAGACTTGTTTTGGAACGAAGTATGATTGACTTCTTGATTTAACCATTTCTTCAATTCTTGATTCCTTTCTTAGACATATAATTGTACTAAGACTCATTTAGAGGATCAATTGAGATATGGTTCTTAATCATTAAGACCTATCATAAAGCATAAAAGGTACTCTCCCTTCTTCTTAGAATGGAGAAACTTTTATCTTTCTGCCTACTTGATTCTTCTTATTCGTTCTGTTATTGATCTAAACCCTTTAATCAATTCAGACTTACACTTAATCTCATATTTACTAAACCTTTAGTAAATCATGACGAATATCTTTGTTACTCTTATGGTGGACTTGATCAACACGCAACTTTGTGTATTTGATCTCCAAGTCCTTCACTTGACACTTTGTCAATGAATTAGTCTAATTTCCAAATATGAAATTTCTCATTCATCGTGCAACCAAGTTGCATGATTCCAAATTTCTGTCCAATTGAAACTTGGGCGATGAGAAACTCTCCCTATTTGGTAAATTCTCGACTTTTCCATAAACACCATAAATAAGAATCATATCCATTTGTTATAGAAATATGCAAACACCAATTTTCATAACGATTTCATTGCAAGGAAATAAACAAATAAATAAATAAGTCAAACGAAAATTTATTTTATTTATAAAAGCAGCGGAAAACATTTGTCCTTACAATGCAAAATCCATTGAAAACTATGTATTTCAAAAGAAAATTTCTAACAACTCTATCATAACTATCTAAGCTCAAAATCTAATCTTCAAGTCCATGCGATCAAGATCCATTCCTTGTGATTAGATTCTTCTTGCTCTTTCACCAAGCTTCCTTTCTTTTCACCGATCTTTAAAACATTCAAATGCAATCTTATTACATTATGTATTAAGAATTAATGAATAGGAACTTAATGGAGTTAGTGGATTTTACCTGAAGCGCAGCCATACTCTTTGACTCTCCCATCTTCTGGACTCTTCAGGCTCTTTGGGCAGACTTGTATCCAACGCCCTTCCTTTTGGCAGCAAACGCAGGTCGGTTCTCCTAGAACGTCCTCGGAAGCATGGTCGGTTGACTTTCCCAACGAATACGCTCCATTGCTTCACCAAATCATTTCTGATTCAGCAGCAATGAGCATGTAAGTTAGGTCAATGAGGTTGTCGTCATGATTCATCATATAATACTTTCTTTTGAACTCATTATATGATTCAGGAAGTGACTGCAAAACCCAATTCACAGCCAACTCATCTGGGAATGACACACCCAACATTATCAACCTATCAATGTGTGATTTCATTCCTAGAACGTGGGCACACACGGGTTTACCATCTTCATGTTTCATTTCCAATAGGGCTTTAGTGATATTGAACCTTTCAATTTTTCGATCTTGTGGGTTGGGGAGAACAATAGGAGGAGGAGGAGGAAGTGAAGCATGATTTCTTGTTCCTCGATTGAATCGTGGAATACCATCTTCATGTGGAAAGCTTGTTTCACGGGTTTTGGGAAAACCATAGTTGTCGAACTTTGACATCTACAAAACGGGAGAAAAACAAATTCAAGTTAGTTGATAGATTGAGTCCTTAGTAAATCACCCAAATGAGATACTAAGGCTAGGACCCAACACAATATTCTACAACTCGGGAGAGGGATGTCGTAACCCTAATTGCAGAATATTTGAAGGTAAGTGAATGACGATTCACTAATTTCCACCACGAGAAACGAAAAGAAATTTAAGTTTTTAAATCTATGAAAACTCCTAGATCCTTTGAGATTCATTGAACTTTCAATGGCATGTTTAAATCTCGATATGCCCCTCTTGTTTGTGACTGGGATGCCGAGGATCACAAAACGGGTGTGAATAACCATGCAAACTTACATGGTGCCCTCACATGTTACAGTCACCTATTCGATGTGCCGGTAAACCACACACGCTCCACCGAACTATGACAAACATTGAGTCACCCTTTGCTACCTTTGCTTAGAACCATTTAGTGTGCCGGTAAACCACACACGCTCCACTAACGTCTTCGCAAGGGCACAAAGTGTAATTTCATGGAATTGCATCAATTCACTTTTGCCTAAGTAACTAAGATTGGGAATTTTATGAAAATATTTAGTTACTTTTATACTTCATTATACTTATAATGTAAGGTTTCGTCCTATCCTACCCGTTCGACTAACGACCCTCCACTAGTCAAGAGTGCGGTGGGTAAGAGTGGATACCCATTCAATCGCCATTTTATAGGCAATTTCCTTAAACACCCCTTATAGACCAGCTTCGTGAATGAGGCCTACTAACGGTAAGACTGACTTTTACTCATACATATATATAATGTTATACTTTTAATGTTATATATAGTATAGGGTGTATTTTACACTTTTAAAATATTAGGTGGTTAAATTTAACAATTATACTTTTAATTCAATTAAATTGTAAACCTAAACTTTTATGGATTTATTAAACCTCTTTTAATTATACACCTTAATTAATTAATAAAACCATAAGGGTGTGATTTGAACTTTTCAAAACAATACTAGTGTTTTAGAATTTAACATTCCTAATTAAACTTTTAATCAACTTTTAAATTCCAAAACTTGAGGGCAAGTTTTGAAATATTTCAACACATTAGGGTTTAGAATTTAAATATACATCAAAATTAAACTATTTAATCAAAATTTAAATTCCAAAACTTGAGGGCAAGTTTTGAAACCTTTTTCAAAACATTAGGGTTTTAATTATTTAAATTTCAAAACAACAAAACTATTGGGTTCAAATTTAAACTATAAAACCTAAGGGGAAAATATGAAACTTTTCATAACAACAAGGATCAAATAACAAATAATTAACATTTAATCACATAATTATCCATATTTGATTTGTTTAATGATTTCTTGCAAAACAATTTACCAATTTAGTCAAAAATAATTAATCAATTATCTTATAAGGAAACAATTATCTTATTAATTGATAAATATCTTCAATTAGATCAAAATTATAGTCAAATATATCATATAATCGGATTAATATTGATCTAACATGATAAGGTAACTATCCCAATGCAAAAACAGCAAGAAATCCCGAATATACCTCTGTCTGACGCACCGACTCGCCGAGTCACCCTCTGGAACCCGCCGAGTAGGGACAACTCGCCGAGTCCACAGTGGGACTCGCCGAGTCCATCAAGCAGAACACCAAAAATCGAATTTTTTTCAAACATATCAAGCATCAATACAATAGAAACCAATCAAGGCTCTGATACCACTGATGGGTTTTGGTCATAAGACATCCTATGTGCTCATACAAACCCTAATGCTTGGATCTAGGTTTCTCTATTGTACATGCTTTGAATCCAAGACTATAAACCCTAATTCTATCATATGGAAATCAATATTAACATATAATTAGGTTGAAGATATTACCTTGATTGTTATGTAGTAATAACAATCCCAATTCCTCATTGAATTGACTTTGGAAGGCTTAGAGTCACAAGTGTCACTCCTCTAATGGCTTACAAACACCAAGAGCAAATGGAGAAGGTATAAGGAGAGGGGGGAGGTACTGAATTCGTTTCTAGGACCTCTTGGGAAGGCTTAGACGAATTCATTAGCCTTAGGGGGTTTATATAGGTGTAAAGATTAGGGTTTTAGTCCTTATCCTTATCTAGTTGCTTGCCCACCAAGCAACCATAAGATAAGTCTTAGAAACCCTTATCCTAGTCGAATTCTAAGGCATTATCTCCTTAAATTCGTTCACCCTATATTTAAGATAATCCTTACCTTATTTTGTAACTATCACATAATTACAATTCAGCCCCTCTAGTTTAATTAATTACACTTGATCACAAAATTAATTCTTAATTAATTATTGACCAATATTAATTAAACAAATATGATTTCTCCTTTAATATATTATTCTCATAACATATTAATAAATCATAATAACCTCTCTTTCTCTCTATTTATTTCTCCAATCAAGTTGCTTTGGTGAAGGCAACCCAAAAGGACCATGCACCATCGGGTCAAGTACATACCAAAATAGTTATGGACTTAGACACTAATCCAACACTATATAGGTTTTAATGAGTTAAACTGTATATGTAATTTATATCTAGAAATATGTTGGGTAGGACATGGGTAGATGAGATCCATGAGTATGGATTAGACCAAGAGGTTAGTTTTAGATCCGGGAGTATGGATCAGGTAAAGAGATAAAACTTGTTATTAGTCCGGGAGTATGGATTAAGACTAAGTTAATTGTCCCTAGTCCCGGAGTATGGATTAAGACTAAGTTAATTGTCCCTAGTCCGGGAGTATGGATTGGGCATAGTTATTGATCCTGGAGTATGGATCAGATCAGGATTAGGGTATAGTTAATTGTCCTTATTCCGGGAGTATGGATTGGGTGCAATTATTGATCCAGGAGTATGGATCAGATCAGGAGGTTAGTTTTAGATCCGTGAGTATGGATCAGGGGAAAAGGTTAGTTTTAGATCCGTGAGTATGGATCAGGGGAAAAGGTTAGTTTTAGATCCATGAGTATGGATTAGGTGAAAAGGTTAGTTTTAGATCCGTGAGTATGGATCGGGTGAAGATAATAGTTTTAGATCCGTGAGTAGGGATCGGGTAAAGAGGAAAATTTTAGATACGAGAGTTTAGATCGTGTCGTTGTGAGGATCGATGGGGTGGGATAAGAGTTGCCTTTATATGGTGAAATTGTACAAGTTTGAATGTTCTATATTTATAAATATATGATATAACATTGTGGGATGAAAACCCTATGTGCTCACCAGGCTCCCAAGTCTGACCGACTCAGTTTTCTTTTTATCACAGGTATCGATACGAAGACATATTTCACAGAGAGATTTAAAGGAGATATAAATCATTAGTGTAATTGAATGTAAGTTCTGTTTATGCTTATATGTCTGTATCGGAACATGACATCCCGAGGTTTTATTATTAAATGAAAATACATTCTCTTTGAGAAATGTTTTGATAAGTTATTATCATATCTTGTTTTGGGAACAAATTCCGCAACCGTTTTCTTTAAAAGATTACTCTGATTTTATAAAACAAAGCATAAACAAATCGGTCTTTTCTGGCCGTGAAAACAGGGATGTCACAGTTGGTATCAGAGCATTAGTTTAAGCGAACTAGGAATTTGTAGGAAATTTCTAAACTTAAACTTAAAATGCTAAGTAATGATTGTGAGGAGTGTGTCTAAAATATGTTAGGTAGTACACCTAAATTGACACAAGCATTAGTTTATTTTAGGAATGATGCCTAAGATGCTTTTATGTGCTAAATATTTTGTGAGATAGCTATATCAATGCTATTATTTGTTCGGATCCATGGTCTGTTGCCGTCCGGATCTGGAAACCTTATGTGTTTAGGATTCTAAGTGTACGAATACGATATTAGAATTAGCATGTAAACGTTTCGGAGTGATAAGGATGAATTAAATATCTATCGTGATTGAGGATCTGAATTCACCATATTCGGTGTGTAGATCACAAATGGTAAGAACCAGAAGTGGAGTTGGAAACGTGAACGAAGACAGGAATCAACCACCTGTGATTGAGCAAGCACCTGTTGTTGCAGCAACACCAGAGCCAATAACGATGGCTGGGGTGCAAGCAATGATGCAGATGATGTTGGATCGCCAAATGGAGGAGATAAGGCGATTACTCCAAAAGAATCGTGAGGAACTGTCACTTCAAGTGGAAGAGCCCGAAGTGAATGGAGGGCAGTCGGAGGGGGGGGGGTCACTACAGTGGGACTGTTGGACAAGCAGAACCCCCAGTGGTAGAAAGGAATGACCTGGAAAGGGAAAGAAACAGGGATGGGCGTATGTATAAAAATTTCTTGGGCGCCAAGCCGCCAAGTCTTTCTGGAAGCCCAAAGCCTGTTAAGATTATGGACTGGATCTCCGAAATGGAGATGGTGTTTGAGAGTTGCGACTGTAGCAACAAACAGAAGACTGTCTTTGCAGTTACACAACTGAAGACCGGAGTCTTGAGCTGGTGGAAGCTACTGGCAGATATGATGCCTCGAGGGGAAGCCCTGAGGATGTCTTGGGAATCATTCCTGGAGCAGTTAAAGATGCAGTACTGCTCAGAGATATATTTGATTGATCTGAACAATGAATTTCAGAACTTGAAGAAAGGTAAATTGAGCATTGATGATTATGCTACTGCATTTACCGAAAAGATGAAGTTATTTCCATACTTAGTGCCAACTGAACTCTCAAAAATTGAGAGGTTCACAAATGGACTGCCTGCCGACTTTGGCCTAACGGTCAAGATGGCAACTACTTTGAAGACAGTAGTCCGAGCAGCTAGAAATGTGGAGACCCAGTTAAAGGAAAGGGCTCTGGAGAGAATTGAGGTGGGCAAGAAAAGAAATATTGAAGGATCTTCAAGGTCCGATGAGAAGAGAAAATTTTCGAAGTCTGATTCGAAGAAGCTCGAAGAAGGAGCACAATGGTGTGACAAGTGCAAGAGGAAGCACATTGGGGAATGCTCTAAAGAAATGACCTGCTTCAAATGCGGGAAGACTGGTCACTACGCTAGCAAATGCCCAAACAAAAGGGAAGCCTGCTTTAAGTGTGGTGAAGAAGGACAATTCAAACAAAACTGCCCAGGAAGGGAAGAGATTACAAAGCCAAATGTGTCGCCAAAGCCAAAGGCAAGAGCATTTCAAATGATCCTTGACGAAGCAAATGACAATGCATAGAATCAGGAATAAGGATTTTATATCTAAAGATCAAGTTATAAAGTAGCGATATGAAAAGTAACATGTGGTGTAGCCTATTATAGGCATAGTATAGGGTGAACTTGAACTTTTGTGTAAATCGTTTCAAGGAATTAATATAAACCCTAGTTTTGCTAACTGATGTGTTGAATGATTGTCTGATTTTCTTGTATGGTGATTTGGTCGACTGCGGGACAATACTTGGGACGAGTATGAGTAGGTGTGAAAGGTAGTAGATGCATATACTACCGGAAGCACATGACTCACACTTGGATCAGGGAAAGTCATAAGGTTACCAAGAAGCTAGTAATTGATTCTGTTTTGTTCAAGTGTGTCATTACCTTTGTTTCGGTAGTGACTAGTAAGATAATTGTTATTCCGACCCACCCTAGTGGTCATATTCAAATTAAGTCTGACTACGGTGGGTATGTTACGTGGTTCAGAGAACCAAGTTCGAAGTAACATTTGACGTAAGTCAGAAGTTTGAAATTAATGCGATTGATAGTATCGCACTAGTTGTTAAAAGAAGTTTGTAGGTAAAAATGCTACATGCTGAAATGTGATTATATCACATTAGAATATGAAGGAAGGTATATTCCATTTTGGAATTTGACTCTAAGAGACTTGAGTTAAAGCGTTGCATCATGCGATGAGAGGTCATTAGAACATGACCCATCGATCTGTTACAATAGATAAAGGAAAGTATTTATCCTAAGAAGAAGAAGGAGTCCATAGTAAGGACTTATTTGGTAACTCGAAGGTTACAATTGAAAGTACACAATAGTACGATAAGCAGATGGAAGATTGAGCATCGTCTGCGGTCAAGAAAGCCATAGAGTTAAATACTCTTTCGAGGAAACATAAAAGTTACGGTAATTACCTAGGATGAAGAAATAACAAGTGGAATCATTATGCAAGTCCTATTTCGTTGATGATTCCGGGACGTAATCATCCTAAGGGGGAGATAATTGTAACGCCCGTAGATCCGGGCTAGTCAATTTAGAGACGATAGGCGTCAAAAATGAATTTTTGATGAAAGATTATTTAGAATGAATAATCTTAACTAAATTATAGTATATGTTACAAGGTTTCTGTGCATATAAAGAACGCCGAAATCTGAGTTATAACAAAGAAGTTATGACCTGTCGAAGTTTCGCGACAGAACCGGCACGACGTTGAATGACGTAAAAAGTGAATTTACGTTAGAGTGATATTTAGCCTTAGAAATCTAAACGAAAGTAGTAGATTTCGTTAAACCATGAGCGTGCATAGACTTCGTATGAGGAAGTTATGATTTTTTTAAGTTTCGACTTAGCGGTATGCAGCCCGAATACTCGATTTAAGACTGAGCGGTTTTTAGCCGAAACAATCAAAACAAGAATCGAAGATCTCGTTAATATTAGTGAAACGATAAAAAGATAGGAAAAAATGGACATCGGATGAAGAAGTTATGAATTTATAACAGAGTTTTCTTGTCCCGGCTTACTAAAAATAAATAATAAAAATAAATTCAAAATTAGCCGACGGAGTCTAAACGAAAGTTGTAGAGCGTAGTCTCACTTACGCGGGGATATAAAGAACGTCGAAAACGGAGTTCTTATGAGGAAGATATGAATTTTTGAAGTTTATTAAATATTTTCAGTATTAAATTTAATTATAAAATATACGATATTATCCAAAGGGGGGGAGCCCACGGTCTGATCCAGGTTACGCCCAGCGTACCTAGATTTACGCCCAGCGTAAATCGAGGATCCAGACCCTATAAAAGGGATTCGAGGCTTCCGAGTTTCTTTGCTCAATTCCTCTTCTATCTCTCCCGTTTTACCTCGTTTTTCGTGCAAGAATTATCCCGAAGCCCCGGTATCATTCCCGAGCCCCGAAGCAAGTCCCGAGGCCCCGAAGATCCCGAGAAGTGCGATTCCCGAGCCGAAGCTCTGCCCGCGAGGAGCCCGGTTTTTGTGAAGATCTTCCAGATCTACCGAAGAATACTGCTTCTACAAGTCGTAGTGTTGTCCGATCATCTTCTAATCAAGTGAGTGTGTGGTTACTTTCTTCTAACACATAAGTATGAAGTATTTACTATGAAATACGTGTTATGTGTTTATATGTTGTTGTTTATTTGAGATATTGGTGGAATGGATGAAATATATAGGTTTTAATGAGTTAAACTGTATATGTAATTTATATCTACAAATATGTTGGGTAGGACACGGGTAGATGAGATCCGTGAGTATGGATTAGATCAAGAGGTTAGTTTTAGATCCGGGAGTATGGATCAGGTAAAGAGATAAAACTTGTTATTAGTCCGGGAGTATGGATTAAGACTAAGTTAATTGTCCCTAGTCCGGGAGTATGGATTGGGCACAGTTATTGATCCGAGAGTATGGATCAGATCAGGATTAGGGTATAGTTAATTGTCCTTATTCCAGGAGTATGGATTGGGTGCAATTATTGATCCGGGAGTATGGATCAGATCAGGAGGTTAGTTTTAGATCCGTGAGTATGGATCAGGGGAAAAGGTTAGTTTTAGATCCGTGAGTATGGATCAGGGGAAAAGGTTAGTTTTAGATCCATGAGTATGGATTAGGTGAAAATGTTAGTTTTAGATCCGTGAGTATGGATCGGGTGAAGATAATAGTTTTAGATCCGTGAGTATGGATCGGGTGAAGATAATAGTTTTAGATCCGTGAGTAGGGATCGGGTAAAGAGGAAAATTTTAGATACGAGAGTTTAGATCGTGTCGTTGTGAGGATCGATGGGGTGGGATAAGAGTTGCCTTTATATGGTGAAATTGTACAAGTTTGAATGTTCTATATTTATAAATATATGATATAACATTGTGGGATGAAAACCCTATGTGCTCACCAGGCTCCCAAGCCTGACTGACTCAGTTTTCTTTGTATCACAGGTATCGATACGAAGACATATTTCACAGAGAGATTTAAAGGAGATATAAATCATTAGTGTAATTGAATGTAAGTTCTGTTTATCCTTATATGTCTGTATCAGAACATGACATCCCGATGTTTTATTATTAAATGAAAATACATTCTCTTTGAAAATGTTTTGATAAGTTATTATCATATCTTGTTTTGGGAACAAATTCCGCAACCGTTTTCTTTAAAAGATTACTCTGATTTTATAAAACAAAGCATAAACAAATCGGTCTTTTCTGGCCGTGAAAACGGGGATGTCACACAATGTCTGCAAATGTTTCATGGATATATTAGAAAAAAAAATTCTTGATCCTAAAAAGAAGCTTCACTAAGTTATAAAAGCATCAACCTGGTTTTTGTATTCGGACAACACTGCTATAAATTATAAATATGCATGGGTAGATTGTTCAAAAGTAGAAGGCTTTAATTGGGTTTGGGATTTGATGGAAGTGGAAAGACAAAAAGACTTTATCATATCAGAATGTGCTTTTAGGTCTAAGATTATCAGTAGCTCAAGTGATTATGCCAATAAGGATTAAGTAAAAGCAGCCAATAATAGCAAATTAAGGAGGAAACATCATTGTTCACAAAAAAATGTATACCTCTCCCTCTATGGAGAGCAACACGTTTCCTTGGATAAAAATACATGGGAAACATGTACAGGGTGCTCAAACTTCTTATGAGACATCCTTCTTTTCCTACTTCACCTTCAAAATTAACAAAAAAAGAAAAACAAAGTAACAATAGTGGTAACAATGATGAATAAAGGGAGTATATACATGGTTCTTTCTCACTAAGGAATTTCATCAAACACTTGGTGTTCGACTAATACAATAGGAAAAAATAAAAACTTTGAACACTGGTAGAGGATGCAAATGTAATAAGCAACGAACTGAAACTAAAATATAGATGAAATTCGTAACAACCTTCGAGCTAAAAGCGATTTTGACCACCCCTAGGGCTCATGAGTACTAGAGGGGAGGGTTTGGGGCCGAGGGACGCCGTGCGATGCCGATTCTCGGCCTTCGTTAGTGACAAAGAGTGGGGTTGGACAATAATTACTGGTAATAGAGGAGGACACAGATGAGAAATGGCAACAAGAGAAGATGAAGAATAAAATCTTAAAATTGATTACCTTGTAGGAACCGACTTTGAGATCTTAAATAGGCGATCGGTTAGTGATCTTGCGTTTATACGTCTTGATCATTAGAATAGAGCTACTTGAAGCATCTGCTAGCTTAATCGATCGATGGATCTACGGTGAGACGCGAGAATGACAACACAGACTGTTTGAAATAGACATTTAATAACTTTAGGGCGCTTCTAATTAATATTGGTGGCATAAATTTTTAATTAAGTGTTATTAAATCTATTAATTTTATATTGGCATATAAATATGTCACTAAAACATATTATAGTAGCATAACAAAGATATGTCATTAAAAATGTATGCCACTAAATGTCATTTTGTTTGTAGTGACATTAGCATCGCTTAATATTATGCCATGTATTATTAAGCACAAACTCCGTTTTGATTTCTGCATGTCAAGTTTCCTCAAGATTCCATGTACTTTTGCCTAATCCAACAAATCACTTTGATCTATCTCCATAGATCCTTATTATGTATGTGTTCTATATCTCCCATTTATATCACAACGAAACAATTCTCATACCAAGCCAAGTGTTTACACTTGCTAAGTTAGAATATAGTTTCCTATGAATCGTACATTATCTATGTACAATACAAGGGTGACTAGAATGCTCCCAATAGCATTGCATATATATGGTTTATCTATGTTTCTCAAAATTTAAACTCCTTGAACTTTCTCATTGAAAAAAATATTCCAATTACTAGATGCTTGTTTCGGCCCATTAGGAACTTCTCAAGCTTATACATCCTTCACAACCTATCCATGCTTGTCTCTTCTTGAAGATCCACTTATACCTAGTGGTTAAGGCCAAGTGCTTGATCTACCAAGTTTTCTTATATGTGGACTAAATCCACTCTTCATTTCCTCCTTCCATGTTGTAGCCTTTAGGGCCTACCATAGCTTCCGATAGTTGGTATACTCTGATTGCTCAATACCAGTGACTCATTTACCTTAGTAATATAAAATCTTATATAATTAGGCATATGACGTCCTCTATCATATCTATAAGGAAGAGGTGTAAATATGTCAGTTTCCTCAATAGCTCTTTCAATATTGATTTGAATGATAGGTCCAACTTTAGGCTCTTCGTTAGTTGGCTCTCAAATCTTATCAAGATTAATGTGGCTCCCACTAGCCCTTTTGGAAATCAGCTCCCTCTTTTGGAAGACTGCCCCTCGATCAAAATACACTTTGTTCTCAAAAGGATTGTTGAGCAATTATCCAAAATGATTGATGCGTTCTTCAACAAGATAACACATCTCTATTCTAAGTTCTAGATTATCAAGCACTTCACGGTGAGCATAAGCCTCATAATTGTTGGCTTCCATATGTGCCAATGAGGACTGAATCCCACTTCACATATCATAGAGTGTTTCATGAACCTACATGGTTGGTACAAGACCAAAGGACTTCTCGTAACGTTATTCATGGTACATTCCACGAATTGTTAGTATGCATAATGCGACTCATCTAGTACATAATCAATGAACAATTTGTTTCTCTATCCAACTAACACTTCCAGTGGCAGTGTTATGGGTGGAATTAGCTCCTGAAACTCTTTCACGTTTACTTAGATGATCGATAAAGTCTTAAATGAGATGATCACTATCCTATCTCATCTTATTACCCAATCGATTCACAAATTCTTTTTATGAGAGATCTGAATACATGAAAGGTTCCAGACTCATGTTCATACGAAGTTTGTCTTACCATGTATCGTAGTTAATTTGAACAGTCCATTAGTGCAAAATAATTCCAACAAATATTCTCATCACCCAATAATGTATTCATCATCTATCTTGATACACAAGATTTGCATTTATCATGAGACTCGAGGTCAAATGATATCCAAAATCCGATCCAACTGGATACTTGGTAATGTATTTCTCATTTATGTATCCAAGACTATGATTCCATAAATACATTTCACCCAAACCTTTTGGATGTATTTGAATTAGTACGTATTGTGGTCAATTTGAATGATCCATTAGGTAAACTAATTGCAACATACATTTTCACCATAATAATACACCTCATTTAAATATTTGAATCAACTTTGAAGTACTGCTACTATACTAGCTTCATAGATTTCATGACTTTCTTTTAACATGTTAGAATGCTCCATATTTAAATACGTTATAACTATCTCATGAATCATAATATAAACAATTTCAATTATAATACCATAGACTAAACATTTGGGAGAGTTGTCTTTTGATCCCATGAATAGTAGCAAGGGCTTGACATTCATGATCAAATTATCTTCTCCATGTTTCAGTCGTCTTACTTCATTTTAGTCATTTCACATTCTTGCAATTGTTAGTACTTAATCCTTAGTAAAATACTCAAGGTTTAGAAGTAATGCTCTGATGGCATTATGAATCCATACATTTGATTGAAAACTAAACATGAGGGAACTAATTACCTTTTGATCCTATGGAAAGTAGCAAGGGCTCGTGATCGATGATCAAATTTAACTTCTTCATGTGTTAGTCCTTTCACCTCAAATATATATTTCGGGAATGTATGCTTTCTAAGTCCTTTCTTGTTATGGAAACAAATAGCTATCAGAACATGTCGTAAAATAAGTTCTTTCACATTTGGGCCTAGACTAGGTATACCAGCACTAATCGCCTTTTATTCATGATAGTAAATTTGTGGGAGTGTTTTGAAGTTTGAGTTTCTATGGTTGACCATGTTAGTTTGAAAAGGAAACCTCAACAAGCTACACAACTCCTTCACGGACATTCCAAGTTGTTCATATCAGAATCAGAGTGAACTGATTATATGTATATGTTAGCTAGTCAAATAACCTTAGTAAACTCCTAACACAAGGAAATTTCATTTTACTTCAATATGTATGTTTACAACGTATATTGATAACTGCTGTTTGTAATAGTTTAGAATGCAATATATGGAGTAACCTAAGAAGAGCTTTATCAAATGCACAATCTTTCTTTTTGTTTATGAGAACTATTCCCAAACTACAAATTTGCCAAGATTGATGATCCTCATATCTAATCCTTTCAAAGGTTTTATAGCAATAGATTTTAGTGGATAAGGTTATAGACATCATTCAATATCAATTCCCATTATAGTTTGTTTTACTTATCCTTAAAAATAATCACCCTAAATAAAATTATTGTAGAACGCTAGGATCCATATTTGGCTCCATGATGTGTAAAGGGATGTCGTAAACACACCATAAAGTTATTTGGGTAGTTAAAGACTTTGCCAATTCGATATCCAAGAAATTCGTAGATCTTTGAGATCCATTGATATCAATGATATGTTAATCTTGGATTATGTTCATTTCAGATTCCATGATGGGGTCGTCGTAGATCACTGAACAGATGGAAAATCAACCATACAAAATTGCATGGTCCCCGACTCAAGTTACGCTTGAGATTCGTGAGTTCCATATCATTCTCTACCTATACTCTCAAATTGACGTGCCACTTAACCACACGAGCTCCATCAACAAGTTATAAAGAGAATGTGCAACTTTTATGGATAACATAAGATTCACATTAAATAGATTGTGAATTAACCATCCAAAATCGCATGGTCCCCGACTTAAGTTACGCTTGAGATTCGCAAGTTCCATTTCATTCTCAACTATACTCTAAAGTGATGTTCCGGGTAAAGACACGATCTCCACCAATAGAATATAAAGAGAATGTGTAATTTTCATGGATAATATGAACTTCACATTCTATTAATAAAACGAGATTTCGTTTTATACTTGTATTTAGAATACTTTTAGATTGACCATTATCACTATCAAACCCTTTCGGTAACTTCATCCTCAAAATGCAATAGGGCGGTAAGGGTGATAAGCGCGAAGCATATTAAAAACCAACCTCATTGGGAATCATAGAGACCTCCTTAAACCCCTACGTTAGAATGGGCCAACCAAGTCATGGTAAGACTGACAATGTCAATATTTAAAACATACAAGGACGTATGTTGTAACTTTATTTTACATATAATAGACACAATTCTAATATATATAAGGGGTAAATTTAAAATTCTTTAAATTTAGTTGTCTATTATTAACTAGGTGTGAAACTCATGTATTACACAGGCTTATTAAAAGAAAGTTTTGGTAACCACAAAGACCATGTTCATGAAAAAATAAGTAACGATTGAGTTTGTGACCTTTTGGTAAACCACATGGACTATTTATGTAATTTGGTCTTAATTAATCTATACTAATAAAATTAATTAATATGAATTCACAAATGGAATGTACTATCCAAGGTTGTCAAGATCGGGATCCTACCTCAGATCGTTTTTGGGTTGCAAGATCGGGATCGGGATCCTAAGATCCTACACAATAAAATATAATTTTAATTTATAATTTTAATCGTGAAAAATATTTCAAACATTCAATTTTCGTTCAAAAGTTATAAAAACTTCAAAATATTAGTCATAAGTCACAACAAAAAATGATAAACGGTAAATTGGTATATGGTAAAAAACATAAAGTAGTAAAATAAAAATTTTCATGCGCAAAAAATATCAAGGGAACGTAGGATCGGATCGGATCTCGATCCTACGATCCTACCTGCGATCCTACCCCAAATACGATCCTTTTACGATCTGGAATGTTTTTCATACCTAGGATCGTAGGATCGTACGATCCTACAATCAGGATCGCAATTTTTGACAACCATGGTACTATCTACATTAATATACATATACATCTCTCTATTCTAATAAATGAATAAGTTTATTCTTCTATTGACAAGTGTCACGATATTAGAAATTCTTATTAATATTACTAGTTTAAAACTCGTGGAAGCCACGGTTATAAAATTAATTAAACTTTAATAGTAAGAACTCAAAATAATTAATCAATTATTTTAAATAAATTATTAATTAACTGATATTTTTTTAGTTATATAAAATTTAATCGTTAATTTAAATAAATATACGAAATTCTATCACCTTATAATTTATATTAATTTTATTTTAATTTTTATTCTAGTGTTATTAATTTAATGTAATTAGAGTGGGAAATTTAAATTTTAAAATTTGAAATTAAGAATTAGTAAGTTGACAAGTGGCATACATTAATTAGGAGGTATAATAGGATGACATATGGCATAAGAAGAATAAAATCAACATTAACTATGAGGCTTAATATGATGACACATGTCAAAAGGAGATTAAAACTATTCTTTTATTAGAATAGGGATATGTCACATGTCAACCTATTAATTCTTCATTTTAAATTTTAAATTTCTCATTCTAAATACACTAAATTAATAATTGATAATTGATTGTTTATTTCAAATTTCAAATTTCACATTCTAATTACATTAAATTAATTACATTAGAATAAAAAATAAAATAAAATAAATATATATTATAAGGTGATATAATTTCACATATTTATTTAAATTAGCGATTATAATTTTATATAACTAAAAAAAGATCTCTTAATTAATAATTTATTTAAATCAATTTATTTGAAATAATTGATTAATAATTTTAAATTTTTACTATAAAAGTTTAATTAACTTTATAACCGTGGTTTTCACAGGTTATAAACTAGTTAATTAATATATTAATAAAAAGAGGAATTTAAAAATAGAAAGTTATTATGTACATTAATTAATATATTTATAAAACTAATTAATATGAGGTGGCATTTAATAGGTGAGATTTGAATTAAAAAGAAAAAAAACTATAAAAATAACAAGTGGATATTAAATAATTCAAAAAAATCTAGAAAATGACAAGTGTCAAAATGAAGGAGAAGAAGATATGTGGCAAAATCATATTTAAATAATCACATTCAGATAATATTTATCAGTTTTCCAAATTAATTGCGAGGACGCAATGTAACAATTAATCAATCACTAGGGCTTAATATTCAAATTTATAAATCTCTATTGTAAATAATATTAAGTACTTAAATTCACTATTTACATAATAAGTAAATATTCAAATTTAAATAATCACATTCGGATAATATTTATCAATTTTCCAAATTTAAAACATTTTAAATTTGGTATTGATCCATATCATAAATCTTCAAGTTTGAAAAATAAAAAAATGGGAAAAACCTAATCTGGGCTGCTCACGTCGAAAGCATAAAGTGCTCACGTCGTCAGCAACAACAAAGGGTTTTTTTCAAATACGAATTTTTCAATCTTTCTTATTTCATTCAATTTTAAACAAGCATTTACATAAAATATGGATCTAGGGTAAATGTAATCATGAACCAATGACTCTAATACCACTGTTGGGTTTTCTACGCATCAAATACACTCTAAACTAGGTAGCGGAAAAATCGAAACTACGATATACCTAAGTGTACATGTAACCCATTGATTTATGATTTCATGCTAAATTACATCTACCCTAAAAAACAAAAATAGAAAGAAGAAAAAACATACCTCTTATGTAGCCCTTGATCTCCATGCTTGAGATCTTGATCCTCCACGAAGTTTCTTGGATAAGAGGACCCAAACCAGGATCCCTCTAATGGTATCACACCTAATGATACCAAAGAGTGGGATACAAATAACTAGGAGAAGGGTTAATTTTACAAACCCTAAGAGGGTTAGAAATCATCCTTGAGAGGGGCAGGAAGAATGTAGCACCCGGTTCCTGGTATGAATTTCATTCAAGTATTATTCATTTTTTGGCTTAGAACTCGGCGAGTTGATGGCCAACTTGACGAGTAGGAGCGACTTGGACCCGGGAGTTTAATGACCTACTCGACGAGTCGGCAGCCAGACTCGACGAGTAGGCCCTGACTGGACAAAACCCTAATTTAAGGGATTGCACCATATTTAAGCATCTTGTTCAGCCTCCCTTCTTCCCTATTGCTCTCAAGAACTCTCCATATCAAACCCTAATCGTTTGTGTAAAGATCTAAGGCCTTTGTGGTGGTTTTTGGTGATTTTGGAACATACGAAGGAAGAGAAAGGCTTGAGGAATCAAGAGGAGGCCAGAGGAGTTCGAGTTTGTGCACCCTCCGCAGTTCTTTAGAGGTATAAAGCCGATAGCTTGCTCTTTCATGTGTTAGATCCCTTTATGGGGCGATTTAGGGCTTTTAGGAGCCATTCTTGGTGACCAATCATGAGTGCAAGCATGGTTGGGGACTAAGACTTCAGATCCAAGGTCTTTGAGGGGTTACAAGGCAGAAAGGGACTGATTTTGGAGCCTTAGAGACCCCCATGCATCTTAAGAGTCTCATTTAGGGCCATTTGAGCTCATATTCCCATGCATGCACGTAAAGTTTGTAACTTTACGTGCTAGATCGATCTTAGAAGACTAGATCTATCTTTTGGTCAAGTGTTGTACATCAGAATCGAGAAATGAGACTTGGTCATTCTCAACTCGGCGAGTCGTTCTTGGACTCAGCGAGTCAATGGCTTGACTTCCCTTTTCTGTTGTGGTTCGTAGGAACCCAATGGGTGTTAGAGTGGTCTTAGAGGGGTCCGGAGGAATGACCCAACGCATTAGAATTAGCCATATACCTGGAAATCATAGGACCCGGCGAGTGTAAGAATAGACTCGGCGAGTCCAAGGCAATCTCCAAACTTTCGAAGATGAACTCGACGAGTTGTTCATACAACTCGGCGAGTCAAGGGCATGACTTGTTCATAGGATGGGGATGAACTCAACAAGTTGTTCTTACAACTCGGCAAGGCGGATGAAGGTTCATTCTAGGATGTTTTAGAAGGAGAACTCACCGAGTCGTTGCTAAACTGGATGAGTAGGGGTGTGAAGAAGGTCGGATGAAAGGATAAGGACTCGACGAGTTGGCGGCCCAACTCGACGAGTCAGGTCAACTGGAAGTTGACTTTGAATTTGAATTTATAGCCGGAGGATCACCGGAGCAGCAGACAGACATCTGTCGATCAGTTTTTCAGCAGTCAGCCTTTCAAGGTGAGTTACCTTCTAGTAGAAGTGGGTCTAAGGCACCAATGTCGGCCCACCAGTAGGAGTCATATGTTAGATGATTGTCTTTGTGATATTCATCTAGGTTTGCCACTACCTGATATGTTATGTGCTAGCATGATATGATGTTATATGCTAGTAGCAGTAGGGGAGATAGTCCCCAAGATTTTGGTCGATATGGCCGACGGGGCTAGTCATACCCAGTCATGCTAGATAGAATATGATTATGTAACGGTCAAAAAAATTCAATCAATTTAAACTTTTCAAAAACAACCCATTTTCATAAAGTTATTACAAAAAGGTTTTCAATACAATTATTATTAGAGTCTTCCCAGAACCACATCATAAAACACAATCATGATGAGCGGTACGATCACGCCTTTACCTTGCCACGGTCTCTTGAAGAACCTGAAAACATTAAACCACAACTGTAAGCCCAAAAGCTTAGTGAGATACCCCTAAAATACAAAACACATATACCATACACGCACAACATGCCATATCATAACAGAACACAGAACAGCCATGCACTTAGGGTCTACTGTGTGACTGGTCCGCCGCACCGGCCTTCAGTCCACCTGGTCCACGCTCCGAGTCTAGCCATATACATCGAGTCTACAGTGTGATTGGTCTGCCCGCATCGGGCCTTCAATCCACCTGGTCCACTCTCTGAGTCTATAGTATGCTGGTACGCCCGCACTGGGCCTTCAATCGGCCTGGTCCACTATCCGAGCCTCGGCACGTCTGGTCCGCCCTCTTGGGGCCTACAGCCTATCCGGACCGCTCGCTAGGCCTTCGGGATAACCGGTCCACCCTGGGTATGTTGGCCTAGAGCACAAAGCAGGACCCGCCTCAACCCAACCCCAGTCCAACAACCATGTGCACATAAACATTCAAACATATAACAATTCACATCCAATCAAACCGATCTAGCAGATCACATAGCATAACATCATCCTAACCAGGATACCGACCTAACCGGTCACTAGCATAGCATCATCCTATATACCAGGATACTGACCTTAACCAGGTCTCTAACATATACCATCCTAACTACCAGGATGCAATCATAGCAAAACAATAACATAACAACGATACCCGGATCACAATCCGATAAAGGGCCGGCCTTGGTGTCGTAGACCCTGTCGATATAGTGAGGATAACTCACCTCGCAACTGCCGACTGAAAAGATAAGACCGAGCTGCTCCGACCACTGACACGATCTCCACCACTAGCCAACACCAACACTGAACTCAAAACAAATGCCAACAATTACCAAAATACCCCTAGAAGTCAACTGGTCAACCCTTGGTCCAAGTCAAAGTCAAAGTCAACCTCCTGACTGACTCTACTCGCCGAGTCAACCCGATGACTCATCGAGTCCCCATGCTCAGAACTTCCCCAATTCGCGACTCAACTCGCCGAGTCACCCCGAGACTCATCGAGTTCCATAACTCTGAGTCCCCTCGCACTCAACTCATTGAGTCCTCCCTTGACTCGCCGATTCACGGCTCAACCAGAGAAGGTTAGGACCTCACGACCAGACTCGCCGAGTCCAAGAACAGACTCGCCGAGTACCTCTAGATCTTAATCCATACAGAAGCTTTCCATGCCATGCAGATGATCCAAACCACAAATCTACCCTTCTACAACCCATCCATCACGTAAAGTGGCAAACTTTACGTGAATCCAAGGAGATCTAAGCATAAAACACTCTAGGGTTAGGGTTTGGGACAAGATGGCTTCACCAATCACTCAAGAACATGGACTTTAATGCACTCTAGACCTTCTCCATTCCAGATCTGAGGTAGCAACCTCAGATCTAACCTCCAAACACAAAACACCACATGTTATCTTTTCCAAAAACTCCCAAAATGATGAATAATAGCCCAAGCAACGAAATAATACCTCAAAGGAAAGCTCCAACAGAAGAGAAATCCAAATCCTTGCAAAGCCCCTTGCTCCAAGCCTCGTAGCCTTCAAAATCGCTTCCACAAACACTCTTTCAAGGCCCCAAAGCTCACTAATTCACTCTCAAGCGAATGTTAGGGTTTCTGGACTTTAAGGAAGAGTAAAGAGATTGGGGAAGGGCATAATGTCCTTTAAATAGGGCTCATCCTCCGAAATTAGTGTTTTCTCCACACAACACCAACTCGCCGAGTCTAGCCGCCGACTCGCCGAGTTGGCCACTTAACACGCGACCAGAATCGCAACCCTACTCGCCGAGTCCACC
This sequence comes from Lactuca serriola, assembly GCF_051521515.1. NCBI lineage: Eukaryota > Viridiplantae > Streptophyta > Magnoliopsida > Asterales > Asteraceae > Lactuca > Lactuca serriola. The sequence continues at coordinate 126,291,609 of NC_136413.1, read as the reverse complement.
CATGGACTCGTCGAGTTGCCCGTTCACCTTTACACTTTGAACCCTGAGCTTGCACTCCTGAACTCAGGATGTTACAGATTATGTGTTACATGTTATATGGTAGTAGTAGAGGGGTGAAATAGTCCCCAGTATTCGGTCGAGATGACCGAAGGGGAGGCCAACACCCAGGTATGCTAGGCAGTATCCGGTCAAAAGGACCGAAGGGGTTGGTCGGGCACCCATATATGCTTGACAATATATGTATGTTATGTGATTATATGGTATGTGGTACGATAGGGGTACTCACTAAGCTTCGTTCTTACAGTTTTCAGTTTGTTTCATGTACCTCTTCAGTGAAGGGTTGACGAAACTTCAAGCCAAGGTGCAAGGAAGAATGAAATCCATAAGGCCCTATTTATATATTTGGATCCCTTCCTAGGTTTTGTACTCCTTCCCATGTGGGATATAAGGCCAACAACGAAATTCACTCCTTTTCCCATGTGCAATGGAGTGATTTTCATCCAACCCTAGTTTCATAAGTGTTCTGGAATATTTCTGATTAACCAACTATTGATTAATGAATATTCAACCCTTTAATTAATTAAATTGTTAATTAATTCCCAAAATATTTTCCAATTAGTTTCTAATTAATTATTAACCATATTAATTAATAAACCAATTTCTACTTTATTTATTCTACTCAATTTGGGTCTTGATGGCAATGCAAAAGGATCTGGTTATTATTAAAAATATTACCAATAGTTAATGACCTTGGACAATGGTTTTTATAACTTGGATCTTGTGAATATGGTATTTTATCTAAATTAAAAATGAAATTTTTTGTTGTGAATATGGGATGTTACAAGGTTAATGCCAAAGTGGTGATTACGTTGTTCCAAAAAGTGCATTAAAGTACACTACCAAAAGACAAAAACATTACCAAAAGACTAAAGTGCATTACCAAGTCTTAACTAACATAAACAACCAAAGTACTTGAACATAAAGTTGTACTAAACTTGAACTTGCAACAATACTACCCCTCCAAATCATTAATTCCCACATTGTCCCTTGTAGGTCCTGGAATTGTGTCCCTTGTGCTTATATTTCCCACATGTCATACTCATAAAAGTTTTGCTCGGCTTTTGACTTTCACTTTGATTCTCACTTTGACTGTGAACGTGGCTCTTCCCTTGCTGACTTTGACTCCTTTCTCTTCTGTAATCCTCCTTTTTTTCCTTTTTAGCTTGCCTACTACTTTGTGGTGTGGTGGAGGGAGTAAAGTTGTTGGGGAGACACTTTTAGGCCATATGGCTCTAACTTTGATAGGATCCACCTTGAAAGAGTACATCTCTTTCCATGTATCTAACCAATATATCTTATGCACATAGGTTTATAGTTCTCCCACATTTTCATCATTGTCTATCATTTCATTGAGGGTTGCAATTGCATGCTTGCATGGAATTCCAGTAAGCTCCCACTTTCTATAACTACAATCCTTTTGCCCCATGTCTACCACATGTTGATCATTCCATGGGCCTTTAACCTGATACTTTTGTGTAACAAACCGTTATTTCAAACCTATGTAATAGTGTAGGTCAATTTGTACTTCTTTTTAAATTAATAAAGAGAAATTTTGGCATACTGTGTATATTTACATAATTGACCCTCAAAAATAAATTATTAAATAATCTCAATTGGGATGAACCAAGTGATAGAGATTGTAACAAGGTTTCCAAAAATATAAAGAACACTAAAATCCGAGTTATAACGAAGAAGTTATGATCAATCGAAAATCCGCGACAAAACCGGCAAAACACTATTCAGTGTAAAAACTGATTTTTTAATAAAAGGCTTTCTAGCCTTAAAAATCTAAATGAAAGTTGTAGTTTATCTTAAACCGAGAACGTTCATAAAAAGAACGTCAAAATCTGACTTCGTACAACTAAAAACTCGAAATAAAAATCGAGTGGTTTTTAGCCGACACAACCTAAACGAGAATTGAAGGTCTCGTCATTAGTAGTACAACGGTAAAAAGACAGACAAAAACGGACGTCGTATGAAGAAGTTATGAATTTATAACGGATTCCCGTCCCGGTCTGTTTAAAATAATAATATTAAAAATAAAGTCAAAATTAGCCGACAAAGTCTAAACGGAAGTCGTAGAGTATAATTTTACCTATGCGTGCATATAAAGAACGTCAAAAACGGAGTTCGTATGCAAAAGTTATGAATTTTACAAGTTTTTGGCACAAAAATAAAGAAAAATAGAAAAACCGGGAATTTTCGCATGAACAGTAATGCCATGTCACCCTCGCATGCGAGGCCTCCACGTGTCAGCTGATGAGTGGACCGAACCCATACGTGGCACCTCCTGATTGGACCTCAGCCGAGGTCCACTTAGAACCGGACAGCCTCCCATGAGACACACCAGAGACACTCCTTGCACGCCCCTCGCACCCGCTCCTTCGCACGTGTCTTCTTTCCATTGGACCAAGGGTTGGTCCAATCCGAGCCAGCCAGCAGCGAGCCTCCGGTCCGAAGAAGCCCCCTCCCTTCGCCATTTGTTCAATGTTTGGCAGCCTGCATAGGCTCGGGTCCGAACCTTCGGACTATATATAGCATGCGAGGGCTTCCGAAATTTTTTCACTTTTCACCCCTAAATTCGTTCTCTTTCACACTTTCCACTCCCATAAGCTCATATACAACCCCTAAAGCCCCGATATCAAGACTCAAGCCCGAAGCAAGCCTCGAAGCCCCGAAATTCCCGAGAAGTAACCTCTCTCCTGTCGAAACTCTGCCCGATTTAAGCCGGTTTTTCGCCAAACAAACTAATTTTCGGGAAACGAAGCGCTACCCGAATTACCACCTATCAAGTGAGTTCATACCCCCGTATTTCCTTAATTTCTATTGTTTTAAGGGGGGAAATACAAGCATAACACAATAAATTTGTGTTATAAATAAATGATTTCAAATCACGATAAAACGATTTTAAAGCATCAAAAATACTCCAAATATTGAACTCTTTTATAAACTTATATTTTTCCCAAATATTCATATTTGCACATATATATATATATATATATATATATATATATATATATATATATATATATATTAATATAAATAAGATTTAAAAGGCTTAGGACTAATAACTCATTCTAGGTCCTTTTCCTTGTTTGGATGTGGATTTATAGTACCGGTTATTTGTCCGAATGTCGTTTAACTTTTACTTATATATAAAATTATATATGTATATAAATATAAAAGTTATTTCATTAAGTTTAATTACCCTTTGTAACATGTTGAACAAAGGATTACATGCAAAAATAGTTATTTACCCATTCATAAAGTACTTATAAATTATAATAGGTATAATTTATGATGCATAGAACAATTATTCATGATACAAGTATACTAGAACACACTGTTTTACATGAAACAAGGGTTTTGATTCAAGACAAAACAAGGGTTTACACTTATCAAATACATGTTCGGAATACTAATTCAAGAACATACTATCAATCATTTATTTCAGAATGATTGGGTTATCACATCTAATGTACATGTAACGTTTATATGCTTTTTATGAGACATTCAATTCAGGTTGTTTAATTCATTTTAGACAACCAAGGTAAAGCCCTGACATTATAACCAGAATCTCCAGTCCAAAGATCGAAACAAGTTGTGTGTAGATCTATATCGGGATTGACAACCCCGCACTCAGGCTGCTAGCTACAGTCAGGCATACACGCCAATGAGTGGCAATTGTTATCAACAGTTTAAACGCTCACAAGGCGTTTGTTTCAGACGTTCATGTCTTAGTATGGTTATAATAACTCATTAAAAAGATATTAACAACACGTTAGTGTATAAACAACTAAACGTAAGTACATCTTTAAAGTACCGGTTTACAAAATACAAAGTACAATGGTATACTACAGTTTTCAATAACAGCTGGTGAAGCCAGGCACACTCTCAGTTACATGTTTTAGAAATACATTGGTTTACAAATAGAACGGTTTTATGGGAATAAAACTACTTTTCACATACCACAGAAAATATGGGATTTTCTAGAACAATTTTCATATTCAAAATACAAAGACACCCATTCAAACATAAAGACTTATGTACTCACTCAACTTATTGTTGATACTCTCTTTTCAAATTACTTGTATTCTTAGGGAAATAATAAAGGTACTCCCCAAACTTTTTGAGAAGATGGAGCCATTATGAGTCTTATCTTCTTCTTTTGTATAACTATTTTGGTTTCAATATGCAATGATTGAACACATGTAAATATTATACTTTTAAATACAATGGTTGTTTGTACTTTGATTACTATGATGCATGTGTTATGATACTACAAATGAAGTCCTCCACCCCCGGACGTTTCTGCCGTCTGGTTTGGGGGTGTGACATTTTGTCCCCTATTCCATCTTGCTTGATACTGGCTAGCAAGTGTTGTGTTTGATTCAAATATCATAGTACCAATTAGAGTGAGTGGACCTACACATTTGTTTAACACCTTCATCACACTGCACACTCTCTTCATAAGGTATTATTTGATAAACTCCAAACAACTAATAATGGGTTTGTCCCTCCCATATACAAGTTTGCTATTGAACACCTCACGAAGGTTATTCAATAACATGTTTGAAATTGTCCTGCCTAGTAGTAGAGTAACAAAAGAACAATTAGTTTTTAACTATAGTATAATGAAAAGTAACTTTAAATTGAAAACATACCTGAAAAATGACTTCCAGCCCAATGTTATGGAGGGATTTTCAAGAGCCATTCATATTCCTAGATGTCAAAATTCCTCAACTCTAGCATTATAACTTCAAATTATGGCATGGTTGTGGCTGCAACACACTTCCAAAAATACTCCTTGTATTCTCTAGTCTTCCATGCCTTCCTCATGTTCTGGTATATGTGTTTTATACAAAACATGTGTTTTGCATTAGGAAACAACTGTGACATGGTTGGTAAAAGACCCTATGTTCACCAAAACAAATGACTAATTAGCATTAGTGTGTAACGGAAACTAATATGCCAACTTATATATAAATATAATACCTTCTGTCTATCACTGATAAAAGTGAAGTTATAATTTGAATACAAGTCAAGATCTTCTCCAAGACACTCAAGAAACCATTTTCAGCTTTAAGTGGTTTCATTCTCAACAACAACATATGACAACGGGTAGATTCCATTGTTAGAATCAACCCCAACTGTAGTTAGTATTTGACTTGGGAAAGGTCCCTTCATAAAGCATCCATTTAACTCTAAAAATTCTCTCAACCTTGCCTTAAATCCTTTCTTTAAAGGTCCCAATCACACACACATACACACACACACACACATATATATATATATATATATATATATATACTTTTGAAGTGCCTGTTAGGGGATGATTACATAGGTTTAGAAGCCACATCAATCTTTACAGTAGTACCTTCATTGGTCTTTTGCAGCTCTAGTACATAGTCTCTCAACATTGCATATTGCTTTGTGTAATCTCCTGCAACAATTTTGGTGGCTGCTGCTTTTGCCCTAAATGCTTTGTCTTCTAAAATACTAACCCCATATAGCTTTTGTAGTTGGTCTTGTAGGGCACGAACACACACTCCATGATTTGCTTCAATCTGATCCATAATTTGTTTGGAAAGAAATGTTGTTGTACAAGATCCAATTTTTCGTGTTTGGGGACATGTGTGTTTGTAATTATACGTCTTTATAAACCAATTTTCTTCTACATTTGAACTAAACGCATGAAGTCTCTAAGTGCATTTAACTTTTTCACAGTTTATATATTTACCCTTTACCTTTTTCCTAGAGGTAGGTCCACATACCCCACTTGTATTAACAATCATAGTTCCATTGCAAACAGTTGTTATGTGACAACCCGAAATTTATCCCGTCATTTTTAACCTCGTCTTCCGTTAATAAAACCCGCTTTATTAATTGTCCGTTAACCTTTTGGACTAGGTTAATTAAATTGGGACTTATTTTGACTTCGTAAGTGTTGAAACAAATTAGAAACACCCTCAATAATCCCTTGAAAAGTTTTAGTTTCAACCAAGTCAAATTACGACCATTTAATCGGGTGCGACCAAAAGCCCCGTTTAACGTCAGTATCGGGTAGATTTCCACCAAGACACAAACTCAAACCCCTATATAAGGGTGATTTAACCTCATTTACACCCTTTTAACTCTCTCTCTCTACAACTTGCTTTCGATCCAAAAACGCCCATTTCGAGCTCCAAAATCGTAGGTAATCTATCCTAACTTGTTGTGTAGCTTATTTAGCATGCAAATTCGTGTTTAAGACATCCAATAGGGGCCAAACCATGTGTTTACGGCCCAAGAACACTCTTAGACCGTAAACACCCATAAGTGGGGTTTTGAAGCCCCAAAACCCCTCTAAATTACTCCTAGGGCTTAGCTATGACTTGTGGAGTTACACCTTCGAGCTTAGAACACCAAAACCTTGCATTTTGGAGAGTAAACTTGAGTTTACGGCCCAAGAACACTCTTGGACCATAAACCCCTCTTCAAGGGCCATGAACACCTTTTAAGGTGTTAGAATTGCCCTCAAACACCTCCTATGGCTTGGGTAAATGTCTAGAACCAACCACCATTAAAGTTAGGGAATTAAACATTAAAGAAACTATGGACATAGGAGTTTACGGCCGTAAACCCCCCAAGGATTGGTCCATGGGCCGTAAACTCCCTTAAAGAGGCCAAATGATGCCCTAACTCCCCTATATGGCTTGGAAAAATGCATAGAACTTTATAACCTTCCATTTAAGACCTTAATACACAAAAGGAAAGGACATGTAAGAATTTACAGCCGTAAACTCCTTGTTTACAACCATAAAATCCTTAAATTGGTCCATTTGATGACTAAACCACTTCCTATGCCCTAGAATTGAACCTAGCCTAATTCCACAAGTGTTATAAGACCTTAAAGCATCCAAGAACACACCACCCATGAGTTTACGGCCGTAAACTCATGGGGATATGGTCTTAGGGCCGAAAAATCCATAAAGAGTTTACTCTTGAAGAGTAAACTCCCTAACAAGGCCATATACTCCCTTATTGCAACCCAATGGCCTCCTAGCACTTGACCAAAGTGTTTTCCGCACATTAGGATGCGTTTACGTGTTTAAATTAGTATTATAAAAACTAATTGTATGTAAACATATGTCACCATATGTTAATAGGTCACTAAGTATGTTCAAGTCTTCACTTGACACTGAGCACCCAACCGGCACCTCCATCCGATCCACTTACAACAGGTGAGTTCATACCCCTGAATGAACCTTTTAAAGGATTTTAACTATTTTTATAGGGGGGAATACAAGTTGATCTATACAGTTATTATATAAATCACATGTGATTGATAACTGTATAGCAAAATGGATTTTCACATGTTATACTGTTTTATCCAATTTAAGATTTTCCAAACTCGTTTTCAACTCTTGATAAAGTATGAAAGGTTTTTCAGAGGATTCTAATGATTTTCAAAACTTGTTTTACAAACTGACATCAAGTCGTAAATTTCTTATGTGTAAGGTTTTCCAAAGTTTTCATCAGAGTTTTCTTCTATGCTTTTATTTAGTTAAATGCATGCCTGTATTGGTATAGTTATATAATGTAACATCCCGAAATATCAAGAGTAGAGTTGAAGGGCTAAAAGAGTAATTTGGGAAAGAGTGACTCGGCGAGTAGAGTCGCGATTTGGTCGCGTGTTAAGTAGCCGATTCAGCGAGTCAATGAGATGGACTCGGCGAGTAGGCGCTGAGTGGAGAAAACCCTAATTCTCGGGGTTGAGCCCTATATAAAGAACATTATGTTTCCTTCTCAGCCTCTTTATCACCCCTTGAGTCCCAGAAACCCTAATTTCATGGAGAAACCCCATTGTTGAGCAAATTGAGGCTTGGAGAGGTGGTTGTTGAAGAGATCTTAGAGAAGAAGAGGCTTGGAGCAAGGGGCTTTGCTTGGAATTGAGTTTCATTGCAGATTGGGGCGTTCCTTTGAGGTAACATCTCGTTTTTGAGCTGCTATTTCTTAGATGCATCATTTTGGGAGTGTTAGAGACCATGTCCTTGGATGTATTGGAGTTTAGAGGTCAGATCTGAGGTTGCTACCACAGATCTGGAATGGAGAAGGGTTGGAATGCATGAAAGTCCCTGTTTGTGAGTGGTTGATGGAGCTATTTTGTCCCAAACCCAAACCCTAGAGTGAAAATGCATAGATCTCTTTGGATTCACGTAAAGTTTGCCACTTTACGTGATGGATGAGTTGTAGGAGGTTAGATCTATGTTTTGGATCAATTGCATGGCCTGGAGTGCTTCTGTTTGGATTCAGACCGGTGGTACTCGGCGAGTCACATGGGTGGACTCGACAAGTTGCTTGAAGATGAGCTCGAACTCGACGAGTTGGAAGAACAACTCGGCGAGTTGGATGAAGATGGTCTGGAACTCGGCGAGTTGTATGAACAACTCGGCGAGTAGGTTGAAGATAGCCTTAGACTCGGCGAGTCTGTTGTTGGACTCGGCGAGTCTTGTCGAAGAGTCCCAATATCTTCTGGTCGAGTTGAGAATCGGCGAGTCAAGGGATGACATGGTGAGTTGTGTGCGAGTGGACTCAGAGTTGTGGAACTCGGCGAGTCTCGGGGTGACTCGGCGAGTTGAGTCGCGGATTGGGGAAGTTCTGAGCATGGGGACTCGATGAGTCGACGGGTTGACTCGGCGAGCAGGGTCAACCAGGAGGGTTGACTTGGACTGAGGACTTTGACTTTGACCAAGAGTTGAACGTTGACTTTTAGGGCTTGGTCAGCAATGTGGCCTTTGGGCCAAGAGAGGGGTAAAATGGTCTTTTACCCTTAAGAGGGTGCCATGAGAGGGTTGATTCTAGTCTCGAGAGTTATATTCATGAGAGTATATGCCTTACGTGTTAGGCAGCGGCGAGTTCGAGATTCAAGTGTGGGGATATCTGCTTTCTGCTTGCCAGGTGAGTCTTCTCACTATACTTTACCTTGAGTAGGTAATCAGAGTTATGTGTCAGAGTATGTATGTTATGTGTATGCTATGTGTTGTACTGCATGATGTCTATGAGATTTATGTTGTGCATGATTATAGAGTTGGAACCGGAAGGTTCCCAAAGTTAGAACCTGAGGGTTCATAGAGCTTGGGTGCACGGACCCAAAGAGTTATAGCCTCGAGTGGCTAATGTGTGTTGTGTGTGGTATTTTGGGGAACTCACTAAGCTTCGTGCTTACAGTGTTTTGTTTTATGTTGTGTGCAGGTTTCTTTCAGTATCACGGGACGGCACCGCCTTGATTGTACACACCAGAGAAAGAGTCATGTTTTGAGGATCCTCGTTTTCTATACAAGTGAAATGGAGTCATGTTTTTTTGTAATCCGATTGTGAATGAGATTTTAAACAAGTGTTTCTAAGAATTAAACGATTATTTTTAAATGAAAAATTGTTTGAAATTTTCGGTGTTACATATAAATAATGTTTAAAAGACTTAGGACGGCTAGTCCGCCCTATTTCCTTTTCCTCGTTGGGATGTGGTCTGGTGGGTATCAGTTATCCATCCGAAGGTCGTTTAAACATTAGTTATATATCATGTATACACGTATAGACATAAAGGTTTTCATCGATCAGTTCACTTCCCTTGGATAGCAAGGGCATCCTTCCATCCATCATTTATAGATCTTTCGTTAAATGCACTCCTATATTTGTATAGTTATATAAATAATGTTTGAAAGACTTAGGAAGGCTAGTTCGCCGTATTTCCTTTTCCTCGTTGGGATGTGGTCTGGTGGGTATCGGTTATCCGTCCGAAGGTCGTTCAAACATTGGTTATATATTATGTATACATGTATAGAAATAAAGGTTTCCATCGACCAATTCATTTCCCTTGGGTAGCAAGGGCACCGTTTATAGACCAAAGACACTAGTAACTATTATAGGAATAGTTAGGAAGTTCTATTTACTCTTTCTAATACGAGAATTCCAAAGGAGCCAGTTCATTTGTGAGTCTCTATCATTAGTCCAATACCTATATTAGAATTCAGTATACGAGATGCATCTTCAAGACACAGATCTCCCCGTCGTCAAGTTGGTAACCAGAGTCTCCTGGAGGGAGAGCGGGCATTGTGTGTATAGACACTCCCGCACCCTGACTGCTAGCTAGAGTCCACAGTCTACCAAGCCAAGGGGTGACAAATGTCACATTTATTCCGACGCTTGCAGGGCGTCAAGTACTCTAGTGTCAATCAGTATGGTTACGAGTGTCTCTATGTTTACCTTATAATTCATGGCCTTAAGGTAAAGAGAATTAACACTATATTCTTGAAACAACCCACTTAGGATTACCCTTTGTTTTAGACCTTGCTAGCTGTATCGTTCATTTGATACTGTCTGGGGTCTGTGTTTCTTTGTTTTAGACCTTGCTAGCTGTATCATTCATTTGATACTGTCTAGGGTCTGTGTTTCTTGTTTTAGACCTTGCTAGCCATATCGTACATTTGATACCGTCTGGGGTATGTGTTTCCTTTTGTTAGACTGAGCCAGGTGTATCATTCATTCGATACTCTCCTGGAGTCTATGATTTCTTTTGCCTTAGTCAACAGTATTTCTGCTGAGGCATATGTTATTTTCCCCTAGTATTTTACTAGTGATATTCTCCTACTTTCTTTAAATTCAAATATCGTATTTTGATAATGATAGTATTTAAAGGAAAAATTATTCTTTAAAACATAACTCTGTCGAGTCTTGGTAGAAGACTGCTTTTATTTAGAAAATATAGGATTTTCTTGGAAAGGATGCTAATACACCGTAGATTCTAAACTACTACTTTTCATAAAGTTATTTTAAATAAAATGCGTACTTATACAAATGACATTAAATACTTATGAACTCACCGACATTTATAAAAGTGTTGATACTCGCTTTCAAAATAACTTGTATTCACAGGTCAGCAATAGACAGGTACAACCGGGAGCTTTTGTGAAGCCAGCCTAGAACTGAGTTGCATCTATGTTATGTTCTGTAATTACTATGATATTACTATAACATGTAACCGATGTAAAATTATTATTATTAATGCAATGGTTGTTGTACTTTGATTACTATACTGCATATGTTGTGATACTTGACATGACGTCATCCACCCCAGAACGTTTCCGCCGTTCCGGTTTTGGGGTGTGACATGTTAACCTACTATTCTCATTTTTTGTAAATGATATATTCCTTCTTGTCTCTAAAGCATGGAAATCTACTTTATTTTTCAATTTTTCTTGTCTTTATATTTTTGACCAACATGATATCCACATTATATACCTCACCAACAGAACACAACTTTTGTTTCCCCAACTCCTCGATCATTTTCCTTCTTTTCATGTTATCCCCTGAGTCATCATTTAGTGAATCCCACTCATCATTATCAATTACCTCCACATCCTCTTCTTGACCAAACTCGTCATTTCTTTAACCACCCAAATTGTGATATCCAGTAAACTCTGCTTCTATGACAATATTTAGGTTGAAATCATCCATGTCAACTTCAACATCTTCAATGATGTTGTCCTCATCAATCATAAATTCATTATCTTCATCCTCACTATTTTGACTCTCAAACTCCATATCACCAGGACCCCCTTATCTTCACTTATTATTGAAAGGAATATTATCTTGGACTTCAAACCCATGAAATGGAATGCTATCTTGGTCTTTAAACACCTCAAATGGTTGAAGTTTGTCATTAAGTCATCATCTATGTGGATGTTAGTTTGAATTTCATTGGCTACTTGAGGTTCATTATACATGACAACTCTATACCCTTCATCTGTAAATCCTTCCACACCCTCACCATTGGATTTGTTCATGCCAAGTTCTTCATTCAAGTCAATCTCTTGGTTTACTTTTTTTTCTCATCTACTATAACAACTTTAGGATGAATTGGCTCAACACCCTTACCTATATCAACTTCATCACTTTCCAATGTTTGTTCACAACTACCTTCCCAATCCAAGTTAAGTTTTTTACTACAAGATGATCCCCTTTACTATGTTTCTAACCTTTAGACCTACTAAATTCAAGTGTTGTTGACTTGTATAAGGTTAATGCTAACCTTAAGTCACCCTTATCAGCTTCATTATGGATTGAAGTTACCACTTTATGAGCAACTACATGGGATGGGGGTCTAGGAGGTTCCTCATTGTCAATCTCTTCTAATATAATCCTTATAGGACCTTTTGGGGACATAAAATATATAAGCAAGTTCGTTTGTCCATGCTTTGTGTACACTTTTATGAGTTTGTTATGAGTAACATACTGTAAGAGATTACACACATCATCACCTAATGATCGTAGTCCAAAATCAAAACCCTCATTAGGCGAACATTGATGGTAATACATGATTTCAATACCATCATACCCTAATTCTCTCATCATCAAGTTTAGTTCATGCATAGAAAATTCATCAATGTCGATAACATCAAAGTTCCTAACTTGCCCATAAGTGTACCCGATATTACTCCCTCTGTGATGAAGTTCAATAGAGAATATGTTGGGGTAACCAGCTTCAAAACAGAAAGGGACGATTGTTAGAATTTTTCAAAGTTTGAAACATGAACATCAAATACAGAGCATCTTACCATACACTTCCTAAATGTTAACATTTTCTCCAAGATTTATGAGTCCCTACATTTTCAATAGCATGGACGATAATCGAAGCTCGAGCAATGGTTAGGGTTTTTACGTCTCGATTGATGAAGCAGGCGTGAAAGAAGACGAAGGAGTGAAGTACGTCTGGATCATTATTGCTAATCTAGACTTATTAATTCAAATGGTGTAAACAGAGGCTGGGAAGCAAAAAAAACAAAATGCCCTCACATGGAGGGCACGTGATGGTGCTAACGGTTCCAAGAAAACGGACACATACATAATGGACTAAAAAACGGAAAAAGCTTGATTTTGTATCTTCCATACAAGTTGAAAAGTTTTTAGACTCTATCCATAATTATTTGAATACCACAAGGACCAATATCACATTTCTTAAAAATGTTTGATTTGGTTAGAGATCGAAACACGAAGCCCAAACACACGGTAAACCCATTTGGATCATTCGCCTCCGAAAGACCGCCATAGCAGACTTCTTCCCAAACTTCGAAGCTTCAACAGTGACTACGTACTACTGTCTCATTTCCCTACTATCGAACTGCTTTTCTAGGTAAATACTCCATCTCTTCTCTGTGCAATCGCGGGTCACTTACTCTCATCAGTAGTAATCACAAAATTTACGAAGTTCGTGATCGCTTTTGAAACTATTTGAAGATCCAGAATAGTTCACACAGCTTCTTAGTTCTAATCACTTCTGGATGGAAAATCGATACAGATTTTGAACTTATTTACAGAAAAAAAAAATACCCACTCGTTTGAACTAATTGAAAACAAGTCCTCCATGTCGGTTTTGCATTCGAAAATTTCTGGATTCACTAAACACATGAAAATCCGTAATCATATGTCTTCCCATTGTCGTGTGCATCTGTGATTTCAATTTATCTGACTAAACTCTCATTTGTAACAGCTCAGATTGAGAACATTCAAGACGTAATGGCAGTGTAAGTCTTGTATCTCTACTTGAAATTGTTAACTTCAGCAATTGTAATCCGAATCCATATTTGACCAAATTTCCACTTCTTTTTCTCAGAATTGCATCTGCTCCAGGGAAGGTTCTGATCACAGGAGGTTACCTAGTTTTGGAGAGGCCAAATGCCGGGATTGTACTAAGTACAAATGCTCGTTTTTATGCAATTGTAAAGCCAATTTATGATGAACTAACGCCAAACAGTTGCCTTTGGGTATGTATTTTCCCCTTGAACTCTAAGATCCTACATTCAACTTTCACATTTCTTCTATAATCCCACTCAATCTAACAAAACAATGATGATTTTTCATCTTTCAGTCATGGACAGATTTGAAGTTAACTTCTCCTCAAATGGGCAGAGAAGCTATCTACAAAATGTCACTAAAGCATTTTACTCTTCAATGCACTTCCAGGCATGTATATTATCCATCAAATACCTTAATTGGAGTATAATTTAAGCATATATATATTAGGAATCTTTGTGGATCAATATGCATCATCAACAAGTTTTGGTATGTATTTCTCAGTGAATCAAGGAACCCTTTTGTGGAATATGCAGTGCAATATGCTGTAGCAGCAGCATATGCAACATTTGGTAATGACAAGAAGGATGCACTTCAAAAACTGCTTCTGAAAGGTAATTTTTGATGCTCTAGTTGTTATTAACTTATTATTTCATATTAAGTGGTGTTTTTTCTTTTTGAGGATTTATGTGTAACATGCTATTATATGTACAGGTTTTGATATTACAATTTTAGGTGGCAATGACTTTTATTCCTATCGCAATGAGGTGCTCTTCCTTTTATACTGTATACAAATCAACCATGATGATGGAATGGAATGACTCATTCCATTCCATTCCTATTCTTTTGTCATTCCGTTACATCCAACCAAACTATCTCTACAAATCTGATCAGCTAATATCTTTTAACATTGTATTTGTATTACCAATTGAAGATCTAACATTTTTTTTTTCTGTAAAAATAAAATATTGTTTTGTGACTTAATATACAGATTGAAGCACGTGGGCTTCCACTAACCCCGGAATCACTGGCATCTCTACCACCTTTTTCTTCAATTACTTTGAATTCTTCAAGTGGAGAAAGTTGTAAGCCTGAAGTTGCAAAAACTGGGTTGGGATCTTCTGCAGCCATGACCACAGCAGTGGTTGCTGCTTTACTTAATTACCTTGGAGTTGTTAATCTTTCATCTTCTAGTGGGGCCCAATATCAAGAAAATCTTGATGTGGTGCATATTATAGCCCAAATGGCACACTGTATTGCTCAAGGAAAAGTTGGGAGTGGATTTGATGTTAGTTCAGCTGTTTATGGAAGTCATCGTTATGTAAGATTTTCACCACAAGTTATCTCTTCTGCTCAGGTTCTCTCTCTCTCTCTCTCTCTCTCTCTCTCTCTCTCTCTTTAAGAAAGTGTTTGGGATGATGGAATGGGAGAAGGATTGGAATGTGTTTGTTTTGCATTATGGAATGAAATGGACGATTGGAGGAATGTGATTCCATTCCATGGTAGAATGGAATGGGAATTCTTGGAGGAATGTGATTCCATTCCATTTTGTTAATTTTCATTCGTTAACTAGAAGTAGTGTTTTTTATTCATTCTAGTATGGAATGGGATGAAAAAAGATACAATATAATTATAACCTGCTGTCATTTATGTAATTTATAATGATACAAAAAAATATGATGGTTTTAGTTGGACTACTATTTGATTTGAAGAAAAACTATGAAATATATTTTTATTTGTGCAATAATGAATGTTATTATAATCTATTGTCTCATTTATGAAATTACAATATAACATGTTCTTGTTTGTGTAATAATGAATGGCACAAAAATTCTCATGACTGTAATTAAGTTACATTTTTTTTTAAAATAACTGAAAATAATATTTATATTTGTGATTTTTTGCATTTAGGTTATATTTTTCATAATGAAAAATTGCAGTTTCACCCTTTTTATATGTAAATTTACAATGAATTTTTTTTCATGATTATAATTAAATTACAGTTTTTAAACAACTAAAAATCATATTTATATGTATTATAATGAGATTATTATGTTTTATTATTAAATAAAAGTTCATTACTTAATAATTACAATAATTTTTAGGGTATATAGTAAAGTTATATATTGTATTTACATATACCATAAAAAAATCATATGAAGATCTATTTCATTACTCAAAACAAACCCTTATGATATGAGATTCTGTATTTCTATGAAAATCAAACATGTTTTTAATATAACATTATATATATATATATATATATATATATATATATATATATATATAAACTAAAAAACTAAAAACAAAATTCATTATCTTTTTTGAGTTTCAGAGTGTAATCAGAGCCCTACCACTAGAAGAAGTTGTGTCTGATGTCTTAAAGGGAAAATGGGATCATGAAAAGACCAAATTCTCCTTGCCACCATTAATGAATCTGGTAAATAACTTAAGCTATTTCATGATTACATAACTATATATATATATATATATATATATATATATATATATATATATATATATATATATATAACTTTTTTTAAAAGTCAAAACAATAAAATTTTAACCATATTTACAGTTACTAGGTGAGCCAGGAACTGGAGGATCATCAACTCCATCAATGGTTGGTGCTGTAAAAAAATGGCAGAAAGCTGATCCTCAAAACTCATCAAATACATGGAAACAATTGTCAGAAGCAAATACAACACTTGAAGCACAATTAAATCTTCTAAGCAAATTCGCAGAAGAATACTGGGAAATTTATAAAGGTGTTATTTACAACTGCAGCATGTATCAATCAGAAAAGGTACTTCATATTTCATAAATTTTTGTAATTGTCTTTTTTTTTTTTAAAACAAATTTGATCTCATAATGTTTTATAGTGGAGAGAGCAAGCAAGTGAAACGATAAGTCAAGAAATTGTGAAAACATTATTTGGAGCTCGGGATGCCATGCTTAACATCAGGTTTCACATGAGGGAGATGGGGAAGGCTGCAGGAATACCTGTAAATTCTCATTTTTATATTTTAAATATTAACGAATTCTATTTAATATAAAATATAAATATACCATGTTACTTCATGTACTTTTTCATCCGACAACAGAACAGGTTGTACTGCGTTTGACATGCATGAGTGGGACAAAAAAATATTGCAATTTTTTTGTCTCATCCTAATAAGTGAAACAAGGAGGGACGTAGACTCGCTCTCGATCTCTCGTTCGTGAAAAAGACGTAAATGACCTCATCATCAAAAATAGCCCTGGAAAGCGTGTCCAGGTCCTGTCCTGTGAATATGCACATGTGAATATGCACAAGACAGTGTTGGACAAACTTTCTAGGACTATTTTTGATAATGAGGATGATGAGAGCATTTATGTCTTTTGCACAAACGAGAGATCGAGAGCGAGTCTACGCCCCACCTTGTTTCACTTATTAGGGCGGGAGAAAAAAATTGCAATTTTTGTCCCACTGACATCAATCTCAGCGTCAGTCAAATGCATGCCAAACGCAGTACAACCTGTTATGTCCTAATACAAACACCCTTTGTATTCTCGAATTCTTAGGTTATGTCTGGCGTGCTAGCTAAAAAGCTAGCGGATAACTAAAAAGCTAGTTGTTAAATAAAAAATGCGTTTGGTAAAATTAGCTGAAATATATAAAAGGATATTTTAAATGAATGTGTTTCTATAATTAATTAGGGGTATTTTTGGAAAATTTTAAAAAGCTCTCAAAAAGCTAGTCTAAGTAGCTTTTTAAAAAGCTAGCTTATAAGCTACTTTTTGGCTTACCAAACACGACAACATAAAAAAAACTCAAAAAATAAGCTATCTTTTCAACTAGCTGTGGCGTGCCAAACATAGCCTTAATCTCTTGCTTTCCAATTTCATTAGAAAAACTAAGTGGCACACGAGATAGACTAATCGCAAGAGTCATCCCGTCCTTTGCTACGTGCTACATACATAAGAGATGGGCCTAAAAACTGCTTTTGGTTTTACAGATAGAACCGGAATCACAAACTCAACTTTTGGACGCGACAATGAACATGCCCGGAGTTTTGTTGGCAGGAGTTCCTGGAGCCGGAGGTTTCGATGCGGTATTTGCAGTTACGTTAGGAGATTCCGGCCAACACCTTTCTAAAGCGTGGAGTTCACACAATGTTTTAGCTTTGCTAGTGAGAGAAGACCCTCGTGGTGTTTCTTTAGAGAATGCTGATCCTCGAACCAATCAAATCACATCCGGTATTTCTTCTATTAGTATCGTGTGATATTGTATTTTTAATTTCATGATTACTTTATTTAGATGGAATACATGATCACATTGTTTTCGGAGTATTATAGGAATAAAGTCGGTGTTTATTGTTGTATTTTTCTTCGAATGTTGTAATACGTAAATTAAATTGATGAGTTATGAACTTTGTAGCATTCTACTTTCGTATTTTCCTATTACAACAGTGTACTAAAAATAAACCTAATAATAGCAATGTCATCCAAATACGTAACTACTTTCACCAAGTATAATGTCCAAACAAAAAAGTTATGATTGGTTAGATTTTTCAAAGTATTTTTAAGAAAAAACTTTGAAACCGCAATACAACGATTGGGTATTTTTTTCAAAGTAAAATGCTTTAATAAAAGAAAATGAAAGCATAACCATGTAATAGAAAGAAATATGAATATGATGCTACAATACACAAAAATAAACAAAGTTATGTTGCTATTTCTTGCATTTACCTCTGAATCAACTTACCAATAATCTTTACAAGAACATACCCCATTTTCAAAACAATGAAACCTATTCCTATCCCTAACAACAATTCTTCTTTCATAGATCAATGAAATCATTTTTGTATAAACGTGACAATCCTTACACATTCTCATGTTTCTAACAATCCTAATTGATGAACTTTTTGATGTATGAATCAACCCAAAAGCAATTGCCAACTTTTGACTATGTCTACTTAATCTTTCCCTCTTTTCATCTTCATCAACATCAAGAAAAACTTCTGATAAATCTGGTAAATACCCTTCAAATCTCAACTGCCATTGCATTTGGTAAAGCATATCACTTACCCCTTCACATTTAGCCCACAATGTATCATTTGAAACAAACTTATAAACCTTTCTTTTTACCTCAACAAAGCTAAAACCATGAGTTTTTACCAACGGATTTACCAATGCCCTTCGAGTCAAACTCACAAGCTCCCATCTTTGACTTTTTGCGTATATATTCGATAACATAGCGTACACACCATTCGTTTGTTGTGGATTCAATTCTAGTAGCTTTTTTGCAACCTTTTCTCCCAATTCAAGATCTTTATGAACCCAACAAGCTCCAAGAAGACTATACCAAACCACCTCATTTGCTTCCATTGGCATTTTCTTTATGAATTCGAAAGCTTCTGTCACTTTTCCCATTTTACCCATGGCATCCACTAAACACCCATAGTGTTCAATTGTCGGCTCTATCTTGTCTTCTTTCATCTTCTCAAAAAGGGTAAAACCGTCTTTTAAAAGTCCCGCGTGACTACACGCTGTCAAGACACTAATGTAAACAACCCCGTCGGGTTCGAATCCTTTTTCGCGCATTTCCGAAAATACCCTCAAAGCTTCGATGCCATAACCATGAAACGCCAACCCCGAAATCATGACACTATAAGGCCATTCGTTCTTCATCTTCATTCTTTCAAATATGGACAACCCGGTTTCCAAAGATCCACATTTTAAGTATAAATCTAGTAAAGTAGTCTCGATAATCACATTTAATCCACTTAAGTTTCTTATCAAAAACCCATGTATAGATCTTCCTAAATCTAAGGCATTTAGATTAATACAAGAAGATAAAACACTAACTAAAACACTCTCTTCACCTCTCCAATCTTTTCGACTACTTAACTCCCTAAACATATCAAGACACTCACGCCACATTTCCTTACTCACGTGGGCCCCAATAATTGCACTCCAAGTAGCCGAACTTTTATCCAAATCATCCATTTGGTTAAAAAGGGTACACGATTTCGTTATTTCGCGACACTTTCCGTACATATTTATCAAACTGTTTTGCACGAAGATATCATCTTGAAGTCCAATCTTGAAAACATGCCCATGAAGTTGCATTCCTTCTTCAAGTCTTTGTAGATAAGAACACCCTTTGAGAAGTGATGGGTATGTGAAGTTGTTTGGATGAATACCCATTTCAAGCATTCGATTATAAAAGATGATAGCTTCATCAAGATTTGTATCTTTAATGTGGCCTCTTATCATGGTGTTGAATTGAAACGAATTTGGGAAGTCGATTTGGTGGAAGATTGAGCATGCATAGTCCATGCTGCCGAAGTGAGAAAGGGCAGAAATGGAAATAAGATTGGATGTGCAAAAAGAGCTTGAAAGTAAGCCGAGTTTGAGGATTAGAGAATGAGATTGCTTTAAGTCTTCCATGCTCTTGCATTTTTTGAGAAGAAAGATGCATTCTTGTTCTCTTGAAGTGAAATCGATCGGTTTTTGGTGATGGTGATGGTGATGTTCTTGTGGGTGTGGTAAGAATAAATTTTGGTGGATTGATGTCCCAACCATTAATGGGTGTTGTGTGTGTGTATGTGTATGTATGTGTGTTTTTGGGTAGTGTGGGTAGAGAAAGAGAGATTTGCTAGTTGTTGATGGGTGTTTTCTAGTTTTTCTTGGAGGGAGAGAATCTGATCCATAAGTTATGGAGAGAAAGTTTGAGCCAAAGAAAGTATGCAGGGGGCATTATCATGTAGCTAATGGATATCGGATAGGATAATGCTTTTGAAGTGGGGTCTACATGGATAGAGCTCATTTTGTTGTTTGTATAAATGTTATAAAGTTATTTCGGAGATAGTGTGATAGATAGGGGTGTGTATGGGGCGGTTTGGTTCGGTTATTGGTTATAACCGAACCATAACCATTATATTTGGTTAATGGATTTTGGTAGCCATCGGATATGGTTAAGATTGGTTATGGTTAATGATTTTTATCGGTTAACGGTTTTGGTTAATGGTTAATATTGGTTAACCATAATGTTCAAAATAATATAAACGACGAAAGTATATTGACATAAAAAATGAAAATAGAATACCAAAAAGTCATCAACGCCAATGTTTGTAATCTAACTTATAGTAATAGAATAAAATGTATACCTTTAATACTTAGAGTGAGATAACACATAGTCATAATTAAAATAAAAAACATTCAATAAAAATATGAAACATTAAAAAATTTGACATTAATAATTTCATATATTGATAATTGATATTAATATTAAAATAAAGTCAAACATTCATATACTTAGAGTGAGATAACACATAGTTATAATCAAAATAAAAAACATTCAATAAAAATATAAAACATTAAAAAATTTGACATTAATAATTTCATATATTGATAATTGATATTAGGGTAAATTACACCAATCGTCCCTCGTGCACATGCCAGAAAGCACGTTTGGTCCCTATTTATAAAAATTAACTCGGACCGTCCCTGAGTTTCTTTTTTTCTTGCGTGCTTGGTCCCTATTGACATGAAATGACTATTTTACCCTTAGTAATTTCTTTTTCATTTTCTTTTATTTATTTATCAGTTTTAAATTTAAGAAATAAAAAATAAATCAAATATCCCCTCTTCTCTTCCATTTCCCCATCTCTGCAACAAGGTTCTCCACAAATAACCCACCACCACCTATCACCGCTTGCACCTTCGACACCACCACCTGTCATCGTCATCTCCTCCGGCACCACCACCTATCACCTTCATCTCCTCCGGCATAACCATCTATCACCTCCAATACCTCCTTACACTAAAACATAATCTGAAAACTTTACACCTGTCGAAAATCAATATGAACACAGGTGAAGAAGGAGATCGGTCTTAGCATCATCGATCTCGAAACCATCACCTATCACCTTCATCTCCACGACTCATATGTCTGTTTGAAATCCTAAGAGGTGGCGGTGATGGTGTTACTGAAAGCTAGATATGTCACCACATTTCATTTGCACTTCCGGCGACGCCTGAAGTACCACCCTTCATCTACACTCCGGCCAAACCCTTCTTCTCCGCACCACTGTCACTGTGATCTCCCTCACCCTCACCGATACAAAAGGAACACCAAATCTGCTATTTTCTGCCTTCATCTTTGATTTTAAACCCTAGTTCCACCTCCACCTCAGTTCCAAACCCTAGATCTGATGTACGTTTCGCTGGAGTATTACCTGAGGTTTTCGTGTCGAATTTGTTAGGGAGGAACAAATTTTATTCAGTTTACAAAGGGGTTTTGTGGGACAGATAAGTTGTGGAAGTGTACGAGTGTGAAGAGTTGCAAGGCTGAGGAAGGTAAGTTTCTGGTGGTTTTGTAGTCTCCCTGTGGTGGTTCAGGCCGTGGTGGTGTTAAATTTCATTGATGGTGGTGATTAAGTGTTTTTCAAACAATAGACAGAAAGAGAGGGTTCACCGGAGATGGTGATGGATGCAGAGAGGGTTCATCGGAGAGATTATCCACCGGTGGTGGCTTAAGGATGAATGGTTGTATGGTTTTTTAAAAACTTTAGAGAAGAAAGACAGTAATGGGAAGGTGGGTTGGGTGGGGAGATGGGTTTGGATATGAAGTGGGACCATATTTTTTTTTCTTTTTATTTTTTAATTAATAATAATAACAATAACATAAATTTAATTATAAAAAATACATAAAGGGCATTATGGTCATTTCAAATATGGGTAAGGACTAAAGTCACGATAAAGTCGCATATTAGGGACGAAGCATGCACATTTACAACAAACGAGGGATGATCCGAGTTAATTTTCAAAAATAGGGACTAAACGTGTTTTTCGACACTTGGACGAGGGACGATTGGTGTAATTTACCCTTGATATTAATATTAAAATAAAGTCAAACATTCATACACGTTCAATACGGTTAAATCAAAACTATAAAATAAAAGAGCCAAACATTCATATTATGTGTTATTGGATAAAAAAACCAATCACTCATATACATTCAATGTGATTAAGTCGAAAACAGTAAATAAAAAAAGTCAAAAAATTAAAAAAAAAAATACATTCTTAATATATCACAGTAAAAAAAGTCAAAAAATTCAAAAAAAATACATTCTTAATATATCACAAAGTACCGACGAACCAAAAACGTAACTTACCTAGAAGTCTTGATTATAAAGTCAAAAAAATCCTTCGAATAGGACTATAAAGTCCAAACAATCTTTGATTAGGATTAACGGTGTGAGAAACCTTCGATTATGATTATGAGTGTGAAGATTAAACTAATTGTGAATAATGTTTACAAATTATAGAACTAGCCGATTAGGAATTACAACATTAATCAATAATCTAACTCAATGCATGATTGGAAGACTGTGTGTGTCTGTGTGACCAGCATTTGATGGTTTGATTGCTCGTCCGTCTTCTGATAAGTGAGGATTAATAGATTATATTTTCAAAATTTTAATGGATCTTAAATAAGTTTGACTATATGATTTTATATATATAATATATAATTTTTATATATTAAAATATAAAGATAGCGGTTCGGTTAATAACGGTTTGGTTAACCTATAAAACCATAACTGAACCGTTAGTTATCGGTTTAAAAAAAATTAGAAACCGAACCAACGGTTTTTAAATGGTTCGGTTATTATGGTTCGGTTATATCGGTTAATTTGGTTTTGGTTCGGTTTTTCGGTTATTATGCTCACCCCTAGTGATAGATCGAGAAAGGAAGTTTATATCTTAAGCGAAAACTTTTTTTTTTTTGGGTTTTTGTTTTTATTATTTGTTGTAAATAATTGATAATGATACAAATAATTGGTACATTTATAAAAGTTAATATCGCTAGGTACACATGTGAAAAGTAAGATTTACACTATAAATATCATCTATTATAAAGAATGGGACACACCAATTTAAATACATTTTACAAGTGATTAAATTTTCTTCAAATCTTTTTTTTCTTATTTCTTAAAATTTTAGTTTAGTATTGTTAATCTTGTTTAAATTATGACTATAATAGTCATGTTACTTTTCATCCAAATCCTTAACATCGGAATTTCATCTACTTTTAAGTTTGTATGCAATGTTAGCTTTACTGCTTCTTTTTTGTGTAATATTTCTTAAATGGATTTTAATTTTAATTTTTTATTTTGTTTAAAATTTATAGTTAAAATATGTCCAACATTGCAAAGCTCGAGTTTGCAACACTTGAAGTAAGTGGGAAAAACTATGTGTTATGGATGATAAATGTAAAAATGCATCTTGAATCCATGGGAATCTCAAATGCTATATATGAATTTAATAATTGCTTGGCACAAGACAAGGTGAAACACAAGTTTTCCTTCGTAAACATATTGATGAAATGTTGAGATTTGAATATCTTGATGTTACTGATCCAAGTATTATCTGGAATCTTTTGAAAGAAAGATTTGATCATCAAAAGGAAGTTATACTTCCACATGCTAGAGATGAATGGAGAACACTGAGGTTTCAAGACTTCAAGAAGGTAAATGAATACAACTCAGCTTTATTCAGAATATGTTCACAACTTAAGTATTGTGGACAATAAGTTATTGATGAAGACATGTTGGAGAAAACTTATTCCACGTTTCATGCAAAAAAACATTAACTTGATGCAACCATATCGATTGCAAAAGTTCACAAGATGTTCTGAACAGAATGCATGCCTACTTATTGCAGAGCAAAACAATGAGCGCTTGATGAAAAACCTTGAATCTCGTCCAACGGGATCAATAAAACTTCCTGAAGCAAATGCTACAAATACCAATTCTCATCGAAACAATACACGTGGACGAGGGTGTGTTCGTGATCGAGGACAAGGTCGTGACTATTTTAATCAAAACCAAAGACAAAATCAGAACCATAATTCTAGTCGTGGACAAGGTAATAATCGTGGTCATAGCCAGAAAATGAATAATTATCAATCCTCACAAAAAACAATTTCCATACACAAGACAAGGACAAAGTGGAAAGGTATGATACTGGAATCTCACAAAAATCTGATGGTTCATGCTATAGATGAGGTAGCACAGGCCATTGGTCAAGGACCTGTCACACACTTGCACATCTTTGTCAACTTTATCAAGAATCCATTAAAGAAAAAGGAAAAGAAGCAAACCTCATTGATAACGTTGAATGTACTTCGCTAACTTTTGCTTATTTCTGCAATGATATGGAAGACACAAACTAAAAATTTCTATTATTGTTCCAGTAACCTATTTTTCTTTCATTTGTTTTTGATGTAATGTCTTTCTTACAATAACTGAACTTTCTTGATAATAATTATTATGATTATGTTTATTCACTTATTATTTCTTTCATATATGAAGTTTAATATGAGTCTAACTGGAGTACAACACCAAGAAAATGTTGGAGATCTTTGTATAGCAGATAGTGGTAGTACACATACTATTCTGAAATCAAAGAAATATTTTTTAAAATTAGTGCCAACAAAAACAATCATACATACAATATCGGGTCCTGCAGACTTGATAGATGGAACTAGAAAAGCTCATTTTATATTACTAAATGATACAAGCTATTATATAGAAAATGCCTTATTTTCTCCTAAGTCTAATAATAGAAACTTATTAAGTTTTAATGACATATATTTCAAAGGATATGACATAAAAACTGTGACCATTGAACATAAGAAATATATGTATATTTTAGACAAAAACCATGTGCTTGAAAAACTACCAACACTTGATCTGCATTATACATATATACATATGATTGAATCAAATATGGTAATAAAAGGAAAACATTGTGATCCTAGGACATTCAGTTTATGGCAGGATAGGTTAGGCCACCCAAGATTAACAATGATGTGAAGGATAACAAAGAACATGCATAGGCACCCATTGAAGGACCAAAAGTTCCCTAAATCCAACAACGTAAGGCCATGTACATCTTGTTCCCTTAGAAAGTTAATTATAAAACATTCTCCAATGAAAGTTGAAATGGAGTCACCTAGATTTCTAAAAAGAATTCAAGGTAATATATGTGGACCGATTCATCTACCATCTGGACCATTTAGATACTTTATGGTCTTAATAGCTGCATCCGGCAAATGGTCTCATATTTTCCTATTATCAACTCGTAATATAGAACTTGAAAAGTTTCTTTCTCAAATTATTAAATTAAGGGCACATTTCCCTGATTATACTATCAAAAGAGTGGGACTTGATAATGCTGGTGAATTTACTTCACAAGCATTTAATGACTATTATATGTCTGTAGGAATTATTGTTGAGCATCCAGTTGTTCATGTATACACACAAAATGGTTTAGCTAAATCACCGATTAAACGTCTCTAGCTAATAGTTAGATCATTGATAACGAGGTCGAAACTTCTTGTTACTGTTTGGGGCCATGAAATCTTACATGCTGGATCATTGATATGCATGAGACCAAGTTTATATCATGTATATTCTACCTTACAAGTTGCTTTTGGTCAAGAGCCAAATATATCCCACTTGAGAATTTTTACATGTGCATTATATGTGAAGGGTTTTGAGCATTCTAACACTCCTAAGGTATGCATGCAACCCTAGAAACCTTGGATCTATGTAGATGCAAACTTTCATTTTTCCAGGGTTTCATCCTAACTAGCATACCATGAAGTATATGTAATACAAAAATCTAGTAGAATGTCATACCTTTTTCTGTTGCTTGATTCCTTAAGCCTTTAAGAGCCTAGCACCCCAAGTGTGATACCTCAAATGCTTCACACAACACCACCAACAACTTGGAAGAAACTTGAGAAGAGATATACACTTAAAAACCGACTAGCACTTCTTACAAAGACTCTAGGTGCAATTTCATGAGCTATGAGGCTTCTTATATAGTGTGGCACAATTAGGGTTACACCATGCAAACCCTAATGTGCATGACTTTCCACATTCCTCATGCTCCATGGGTTTTAACCTCCATGGAGTATCCATGGGTCACCATATGGGTTTAGCCCAACATGAAAAACTATGGATCATAATCCCACTTTATAAGAATGAACGATTTACCAAATCAATCATCATCTATTTATTTGGTCTCCTCTGATCACAAAATTAATTGCAAACTAATTATTGATCAATACTAATTAAATAATATGATTTCATATTAACATATTAGAAGTTATAATACATTAATAAATCATAAATATCCTCTTCTCAAAAGTCCATCCTTACAAATTGTTTTGGTGCCATGCAACCCAAATGGACCATTCTATTCTCGAGTAAAGTACATACCAATTATAGTTATGAGCTTAGACACTAAATCCAAGAGTCTCCCACTTGAATAAATCTAATAACTATAATTGCAAGTACAACTAAAAACACCGACTAACAATCGTAGCTCTTAAAAGCCTCTGTCGAAACGAGACGCTCCATTTTAGATAAGTGATCATATAATCCTCTGTTCTCAAGATATCAGCCGGACAAATACATGGAACAATGTCATACTTATTTTCCAACAGTTTGTTTCTCGATTTCCGATTTGTTTGACATAGAACTTAATCGAACACATCAATTTAGTTCTGACCGGGCCCGATACATAGGTCAAAACAAAATCATAGAGGGGCCCAAGATATCACTTTTAATCCTCCAAGGACTAAAAGGAACAGATAAACTTCGACAGTATGTGCTTGTACTAGCTATTCATTGAATTATACACAACAACATGTTTTATAACATTGAGTTACCGATGCGTTTTCGTACTATCAATGTACAACCAACTCATAGTCGACAACTCATATATCTAGGTTTGAAGACTTATATGATATTTGATGGGTTTTAGGTAAAACAGATAAACTAGAAAACAATTCCTAAGTTCACATGCAACCTACTTTGGATCTATGTTTTATCTATTGAACATACAACTTTGAATTGCAAAACAAGAACCCTAGAGGAGAGAGGCTATAATCGAAATTTACAACCTAGGGTTTAGTAATTACATACCTTTCAATTGTTATAGTAAACAATTGATAATTCCCTTGATCTTGATCTTGATCTTCTTGGAAGCTTAGCACCACAAGTGTAATGCCTCTAATGGAATCACACCCAAACTAGCAAGAAGGAAAGTAGAGGAGAGAGGGGAGAGGGAGTATGCAAAATTTCGGCCCTTAGGGTTTCTTCAAAAGAAAGAGTGACCAAAACATGAACCAGGAGGCTCCTTATATAGCTGAGGGATCTAGGGTTTAGGGAAAACCCTAGTTATCCTTTGCTTAGGGCCTAAGAAAACCCAAGGGCCTTATCCAAGCCCCTATGGACGAAATTATTAGGGTTTCCCCTAAATATTTCGTCCACCCTTATCCAAGGGGGTTCTAGAGCCTTCCACTCAACTATTAGATAATTGCAAACTAGTCCCTGCACTCTATAATTAATTCTTTTAACCCCAAAATTAATTCTAATTAATTTCTGGCTAACAAGTAATTAAACAAAATGATTTCTTATTAATATATTAATCTTTTAACATATTAATAAATTCAGTTATATTAATTTATTAATCTATTAATAAATTAATATCTCTCCTTTCATAATTTCCTTGTCTGGTTGCTAGGTTTGAGGGCAACCCAAAAGGACTGTGCTGCTATGAATTCAAGTACATAGCAATTATAGTTATGGGCTTAGACACCTAATCCAACAGTCTCCCACTTGGATAAGTCTGTAACTATAATTGCTAGTATGCCTTCTAAATTTGACCAACAAATTGTAGCTTCCAAAAAGCTGCTGCTGAACTCTGACCCAGTCAGTTACGTGTCCTAAGATAAGTGATCATATAATCCTTCGTTCTGCTAGATATCCCTAGACAAAAGACATGGAATGCAATCAACCTCTTTGTCCAGAATCTATGTTTCCCAATTCCTGATTTGTGATGATGTAGGACTTCTAATTGAACACATCAATTTAGTCCTGGTTGGGCCCAGCACACAAGTCAACACCAAATCATCGAGGGGCCCATAGATATCGCTTTTCCTGTTAGGGCAAAAGGAACGAATAAACATTGACTCATATGCTTGTATCTTTTACTCATCAAACCATACATGATAATACGTTTTATAACACCAAGTTATTGATGCGTTTTCGTATCACCAATGCATAGCCGACTTGCAAATCACAACTCATATATCTCTGTTTCAAGATTATAAGATATTATCGTCTCAGTATTACTCTTGATGAATTCCATGAAGTAATACTCTGAGCGAGGGTTTATCCAATACTCAAATCTCAATTTCTGAGTACTCATGAACGTTGCAGCAAATCTATTGCCATGTCTATCCTTAGACAATCTACAATCCAGTTCATGACAGTCTTGATTCACTACTTACTTCCAAAAGTACGAGCGACTGTGGAGTTTGAATAATCTTATTATTCGGGAAGTCAAAACATGCAAAGTGAAACGCAATAATAATATTAATCCTATATGGCCCCAAAGCTTTTGAGCGTAAATAAAAACACTTTTATTTAAACACCATATTGATTACTCATTATTCATTGCTTATAGTTTCAGAAAATCAACTTATTACTTGAATTATAACCACAATTGTCCCATGCTCCAAGCATGCACACTTTGGTTTCCTATGGTCCATACTTTGTGAAATAAATCAATTGAAAAACCTTTCCAATGATGCTCGTTTCACAATTCCCAATCCCTATTACTAGTGTTAGAACACAAGGTTCTTGCAACTACTAGAATATGCTAGATTCTAACATTTTATGCAACGATCCTTTCGCAAAGTCATAGCACAAAAGTCACCAAGACTTGGCCAATGAAATTACAAAGTACTCTATCGGAAATTGTTACAAGATAATTCCATAGACGTGAAGTCTCACATTCAAAGTACATTCCTTTGAACATCCTTCTTGCATAAAAGTTTCTAATCTAGACACAGACTCTCAACATCCAACTCCCAATATGGAGACATTTCCATATTTTCCATATGACAGCTTATTCTTAATAGAATCTTATCTATTCATAATAATGTCAATATAGCCCATTCAGTACTATACTTCTAACTACTCACAAGCGACAAATCCTCAGTGAACCTCAGATTTTCCTTTGATAGTTGTTTAATTATTTTAGTCAAAAACCGATTCTATTTCCTTTTTCCCTCTTAATGCCCTAGGCATTTGGAAAATTTTAGAATGGTAAAATATTACAGCATATGCAATCGATCCTATACCCGAAGCATGATGCATAATGTCTCACATAAAGAAGTGATACTTTATCATCCTTCTGCCATAATATTTTATGTGTCCTGTTCCCACAATTCGATCTATGAAGAGGGATGCCGTGATCATAATCGAATTTGAGAATGCACTATATATCCTTGACTAAATTTATTAACATTTCTCGATCTAAGCTTTAGAATTTTGAAATGAAGTATAATATTCTCTCCCTTAATTATAGCAAAACAACTTTTCAACCATTGCAACTTTGCAAAGTGAATCTTTGTTTTCTATAATTAATATTGCTAACTCGCAATACTTTACCATAATGATCATGCTCCCACTAACATGATGATTATTTTCTTACCAGCATAACACTTATGCTCCCACTAGCTTTGACATGTATTCAGAAAACAATTAAACTTCCAGAGAACAATGCTTATTGAATTCCTTAAGTTCATATTTCTAATACCTAATGCTTTGATAAGCCTTTATCAAAGCTTCTTAAAATCATACACCTTTGCCTTAGAAAGCTCATATGTGTGTCTAGACAAATTCAGAACTTATGTCACTAAGTCCCAAATGTTCAGACTAATTGCCAAATCTCACAATTCGAACTATGGAAAGGGATGCCGTAACCATAATCGAATTTGAGCATACAATTTCCACAATTGCTATCTTCTTAAAATCTCTCTTAGTGAAAGCATTTCCTCACAATCATTTTCATGAAGGAGGTAATCTTATGACACTTAGATTTTGTGGTGTATAAGTTCCTATCCATGTGAATTTGTCAAAACCAAAGTTTGTGACAAATCCAAACTCATATGGACTGAACTTTCTCAATCTCGATTTCTTGCCTCATGGTAACACGAGTGCCCACCATGTCTTCCAAGTGGTTTATCAACTCATCCTTACTTATCAATGTACTTTCCATTGATCAAGGTGCTATGTCTTTATGCATTCACATGAGAACTCATAGAACTCACTTGCATAATTAATTCAATTGGAATGGCATAGAAAAGGAGTATGTCATCCACGATAGGCTATAAACCTCAAGTCGTGTGCTAGCGATGATCAATAAGGTTTATTCTTGATTTGTTCTTGAAACCTTTTTCAAGATCATTAAAACTCCCACTGACCTCTTGACATATACGATTCTCTTGTTAGGAAACTTTCCTCGACAAAACAAATATTCAAGAGTTAGTGTGGTTCTTATCAAGATAAAACACTTCACAAAATTTGTCCTAGTTGGTCTTTGTCTTATCCAAGACATCACAACTTACAAATTTTAAATGTGCAAGAATAAGAAAACTTTTCCAAATTCCACATTTGATGAGTGTTATAAACCTTCTTGAGACTTGTCACTCAATTCACAATCTTGGAGTATAACTCTAAGAATTGATGTTGGAACGAAGTATGATTGGCTTCTTGATTTTAACCATTTCCATAATTCTCGATTCCTCTGCATATGTACTAAGACTTACTTAGAGGATCAATTGAGATATGGTTCCTAATCATTAATACTTATCATAAAACACAATAAAAGTTACTCTCCCTTCTTCTTAGAATAAAGATACTTTTATCTTTCTGCCTACTTGATTCTTCTTATTCGTTCTGTCATTGATTGAAACTCTTTCAATCAACTCAGAATTATATTTAATCTTATAAGCATAACCATATTCACTAAACTTTAGTAAATTATGACGAATATCTTTATCACTCTCGTGGTGGACTTGATCAATGTACAACCTAGTGTACTCAATCTCCTAGTCCTTCTCTTGACACTTTGTCAAAGAATTAGTCTAATTTTCAAATATGAAGTTTCTCATTCATCACGCAATCAAGTCGCATGACTCCAAGTTTCTGTCCAATTGAAGCTTAGGCGATGAGAATCTTTCCTCATTTGGCAAATTCTCGACATTTCCACAAATGACATAATTAAGAATCAAATCCATTATTGATAACAATACACAAACATCAATTTTTCATAACGACTTCATTGCAAGGATATATAAAATTATTCAAACCAAAAATTTTATTTTATTCATAAAAGTAGCGGAAAACTTGTCCTTACAATGCAAAATCAACTGAAAAACTATGTATGTATTCCTAACAAATCTATCATAACTTTCTAAGCTCAAAATCTGATCTTCGAATCCATGCGACGGTGATCCATTTCTTCATGATCAGACTCATCTTGCTTTTCCATCAAGCTTCCTCTCTTTTCTTTGATCCTGCAAAACATTCAAATGTAATCTTATCACATTATGTATTAAGAATCAATGAATAGGAACTTGATGGAGTTAGATAGTGGATTTTATACCCAAGGAGGAGTCATAACACTAGACTCTCCCATCTCTTAGATCTCTCAGGTAGATAGGGCAGCTTCGTCTCCAATGCCCCTTCTCTTGGCAATAAAAGCAAATGGACTCTTTTCGAATGACACAAGGAACAATCTCAGAGTTTACCTTTTCTAGATCTCCAATGTCATCATTTTCAATGTCCCTTGAAGTTTGGGAGTTTGATTCACCAAACAAATTTGCTTGATTAGCATGCCAAATCATTGTTGATTCAACAGCTATAAGCAAATAGGTGAGATCAATGAGGGTCACGTCGTGATTCATCATATAGTACTCTCTAACGAACTCACTATATGATTCAGGAAGTGACTGAAGAACCCAGTCAACAGCCAACTCACTTGAAATCTCGACACCAAACATGCTTAACCTATCAATGTGTGACTTCATCTCTAAGACGTGTGCATACACAGGTTTCCCATCTTCGTGTTTACTTGCCAAAAGGGCTTGAGTGAGCTTGAACTTTTCAAGCCTTCGAACTTGTGGGTTTAGGAGAACAACGGGAGGAGGTGGAGGAAGTGGAATCAAGTTAGTCCACATGGTAGAGATTGATCTTTCACCTCCATGGTTAGATTCAGACATCTACAAAAAAAAGGAGAAAATTCAAGTTAGTTGATAAGAATCCTTAATGTAACACCCAAATGAAACATCGAGGCTAGGATCCAACACAACATTCCACAAATTGGAAGAGGGATGCCGTAATCCAATTTGCAGAATATTTGAAGGTAGGTAAATGACGATTTACCAATTTCCACCATGAAAAACAAAAAAAAAAGTTAAGTTTTAAATGTATTGGAAACTCCTAGATCCTTTGAGATACATTGAAACTATTCAATGGCATGTTTTAATCTCGGATTATGCTCTTCTATTTGTGACTGGGATGCCGAGGATCACAAACAAGATGTGAATAACCATGCAAATGTGCTTGGTAACCTCATTGTCTTTATCATTAACTATTGATGTGCCGGTAAACCACACACGCTCCATCAAAATGACAATTATGAGATACCCATTACTACTCTTTATTAGTGCCTTTTAGTGTGCCAGTTAACCACACACGCTCCACTAACGACCAATAAAGCATAATGTGAAATTTCATGGATTAGCATACTTTTCACATTTCTCCTAAAGTAACTAGAGTTGGGATTTTGTAAAATAATGTTCTAGTACTTTCTTTAATAACATTATACTTTTAATGAGATGTAGTTGTCCTATCAAATCCGTTCTGCTAACGACCCTCCACTAATCAAGGAAGCGGTGGATGAGAGTGGACACCCATTCAACTACCATTTTATAGGCAGTTTCCTTATACCCCCCTTATAGATTAGCTTCGTGAATGAGGCATACTAGCGATTTGACTGACCATATTCTTATACATATATAATGTTTAACTTTTAATTATAATATACATATAAGGTGTGTTTTAAAACATTTTAAAACTCCAAGGGTTTATATAAATTTTTCGAAATTTAAACTATTAAATTTTAAATTTAAGTAAACCAATTAATTAGATTTAATATTTATCTATTAATTAACTTTTAATTAATTTATTAAATCTTTTAAGGATTATCTAATTAAATTAAACAATTAACTTAATCCTAATCCATATCCCTTCTAGATTTCAAAAATATGGGGATAGGATAATTTCCTTAATTTTCTCAACCAAATAACTAGATTTAATATTTGTCTATTAATTAACTTTTAATTAATTGATTAAATCTAGTAAGGATTATCTAATTAAATCAAACACTTAATTTAATCCTAATCCATATCCCTTCTAGATTTCGAAAATATGGGGATAGGATAATTTCCTTATTTATCTCAATTATCCAATAAGGCAACTATTACCCAAAACAAAGAAACCTTAAAAGGGGGAGCATATTTCGAAATTACAAGGGGAGGAGGCTAGGGTTTTGGAAACCCTAACCCTAATTTCAACTAGGGCTCATGGAGGCTAGGGTTTTCGAAAACCCTTTGCACCAAAACCCTAAAATCGAAAATTTTGGCCTTTAGGGTTTAATGGCTATAAACCCTAATTTGAAATTCAACTATTATAGCAATTCAATTTAAAACAACAATGGCTCTGATACCACTGATGGGTTTTAGGTAAACCAGATAAACTAGAAAACAATTCCTAAGTTCACATGCAACCTACTTTGGATCTATGTTTTATCTATTGAACATACAACTTTGAATTGCAAAACAAGAACCCTAGAGGAGAGAGGCTATAATCGAAATTTACAACCTAGGGTTTAGTAATTACATACCTTTCAATTGTTATAGTAAACAATTGATAATTCCCTTGATCTTGATCTTGATCTTCTTGGAAGCTTAGCACCACAAGTGTAATGTCTCTAATGGAATCACACCCAAACTAGCAAGAAGGAAAGTAGAGGAGAGAGGGGAGAGGGAGTATGCAAAATTTCGGCCCTTAGGGTTTCTTCAAAAGAAAGAGTGACCAAAACATGAACCAGGAGGCTCCTTATATAGCTGAGGGATCTAGGGTTTAGGGAAAACCCTAGTTATCCTTTGCTTAGGGCCTAAGCAAACCCAAGGGCCTTATCCAAGCCCCTATGGACGAAATTATTAGGGTTTCCCCTAAGGATTTCGTCCACCCTTATCCAAGGGGGTTCTAGAGCCTTCCACTCAACTATTAGATAATTGCAAACTAGTCCCTGCACTCTATAATTAATTCTTTTAACCCCAAAATTAATTCTAATTAATTTCTGGCTAACAAGTAATTAAACAAAATGATTTCTTATTAATATATTAATATTTTAACATATTAATAAATTCATTTATATTAATTTATTAATCTATTAATAAATTAATATCTCTCCTTTCATAATTTCCTTGTCTGGTTGCTAGGTTTGAGGGCAACCCAAAAGGACTGTGCTGCTATCAATTCAAGTACATACCAATTATAGTTATGGGCTTAGACACCTAATCCAACAATATTACCATCTCATGATCACTCGAGATAAATTCCATGAAGTGATACAAGTGAACGCGGGTTGAATCCAATACTCAGACCTTATAAGCACTCATGAATGTTGCAACAAACTTGCTATGTCTAATACCATTCAGACAAATCTACAAACCAAATTCATGACAATCTTGATTCAATACCTACTTCCAACATATGATCGACTGTGGATAGTTTGAATAATATGATATACCATAACATAATTATTCTGAAAGTCAAAACATGCAAAATGAAACAATAGTAAATGATTGACACAAGACAGTACCATACTAGTAAATAAAAAACACCTTTTATTTAAGCATCAAATGTCAATTACATTTCAACTATTACAAGTTTCAAAAGCTATCTAATCATTAAACTAATATCATCCTTCATCCCGATGCACCTTGCATGCTGTAAATGCTTAACCCTACTCAGTCCCTTCGTGAGGCGAGCTGCCGGGTTCTCATCTGATGATACCCTCATTGCCACGAGGAGTCCTTCTTCTATTCGATGTCTAATGAAGTGGTATTTTTTTTGTCAATGTGCCTGGATCTGCCGTGATCCCTTGGTTCCTTGTCTAAGGCAACTGCACTCTCACTGTCACAGAAAATCTCCATAGGCTCCTTTATAGCTGGTAAAACTCCAAGGTCTCCAATGAAGTTCTTCATCCATATTGCCTCCTTCACTGCCTCGGTTGCTGCTATGTACTCTGATTCGCAAGTTGAATCAACTACTATCTCCTGCTTGGAACTTTTCCAAGTTATTACTCCTCCATTCAGGGTAAAGACCCAGACCGACTGAGAGCGGAAATTATCCTTGTTAGTCTGAAAGCTAGCGTCACTATACCCCACCACTCTCAAGTCATCACTCCCACCGAGGGTAAGGACCCAATCCTTAGTCCTCCGTAAGTACTTGAGAATGTTGTTTACTGCAGTTCAGTGAGCCTTTCCCGGATTCCCATGATATCTGCTGACCATGCTCAAAGCAAAGGCCACATCAGGACGAGTACAAGTCATAGCATACATGATCGAGCCAAAAGCGGAATCATATGGTATTCAATTCATCTGAGCTATCTCAACCTCTATACTCAGACTCTGAGCTTTACTCAGTTTGGCATTGCTCTGCATCGATAAGTCACCTTTCTTGGAATCCTGCATGCTAAATCTTTTCAACACCTTATCTAAGTAGGTACTTTGACTAAGTCCGATTAGTCTTTTACTACTGTCTCTCAATATCCTTATCCCAAGAATATAAGTAGCTTCTCTGAGGTCCTTCATAGTAAAACACTTCCCAAGCCAGGACTTAACCTCCTGCAAGGTTGGGATGTCATTTCCTATGAGTAGTATGTCATCCACATACAATACCAGAAAGCTAACTATGCTCCCACTAGCCTTAACATATACACAGGACTCATCCTCGCCTCTCGAGAAGCCAAACTCTTTGACTTTCTCATCGAAACAAAGATTCCATCTACGAGATGCTTTTTTCAATCCATAAATGGATTTCTCAAGCTTACACACTCTGTTAGGGTATCTTGAATCAACAAAATCCTCTGGCTGACTCATGTTAACATCCTCAGCCAACTTTCGATTAAGGAAAGTGGTTTTGACATCCATTTGCCATATTTCATAATCATAAAATTCAACAATGGCTAGCATAACCCTAATACACTTAATCTTCGCTACTGGCGAGAAGGTCTCATCATAATCAACTCTAGGAGTTTGAGTAAAGCCCTTCGCAACCAGTCACGCTTTGTAAGTGTGTACTTTCCCATCTATGTTGGTCTTCTTCTTGAAGATTCATTTGCATCCGACTGTCTTACGACCCAGTACATTGTCAACCAAGTTCCAAACTTGATTGTCATACATGGACTGAATCTCGCAGTCCATTGCCTCTTTCCATTTAGCAGACTCGGGGCCTCTCATGGCTTCCTTGTAGTTGTTAGGTTCATCCAAATTTATCAGTGTGCTATCACTGATAAATGTATCACCCTTAGATATTATATGAAAACCATATAACACAGGTGGAACACTAACTCTACTGGAACGCCTCAGAGGTACAAACTCGTTAATCGGCTCAACAAGAGTTTCCTCCTCAGGTTGATCATTAGTGTTTGAGGTTCCTTCACCGCTTGACTCTTGAAGTTCTTCAAGGTAAATTTTCCTCCCACTGTCTCCTTGGCCTATGATCTCTCTCTCTCTCTCTCTCTCTCTCTCTCTCAAAAGACTCCTCTCCTTGCAACGAAGACAACATTGTCACTTGGTATGTAGAATAGATAACCAAAGGATTTATGTGGGTAGCCAATGATAGTTTAGGAACTCGATACTAAGATACTCACCACATCGATCGGATCGAAACATCTTTATCTTCCTGCCCAGCTGATTCTCCACTTCTTGTTTAAACTTTTTGAATTTCTCAAAGGTTTCTGACTTATTCTTGATTAAGTGGACATAACCATATCTACTGTAATCATCAGTAAAAGTCACATAGAAGCGGTTAGCATCCCTTGTGGAAGTTCTGAAGGGACCACACACATTGGTGTGTATGAGATCTAATAAAACCTCACCCCCCTCACAAGTACCAATGAAGGGTGATTTAGTCATCTTTCCAAGTAAGCAAGATTCGCAAGTGTCATCTGACCTCAAGTCGAATGGCTCCAAAACTCCAGCCTTTTGGAGTTGGCCTATGCGCTTCTTGCTGACATGTCTAAGACGATAATGCCACAAGCATGCTTTATCCAATTCATTGGAAGAATCAATATGCAATACACCATTTCCTAAGTTGTCTACAACATTCACTGTTTCATATACACCATTACAATGTAATGCCTTAAAATACAAAACATCATTATAATAAGCAATTATTGCACTAATTTCATTATCAAACAAAAATGTGAAACCGTGTTTGTACAAACCATGAAAGGAAATAATATTCCTCGCCATATCAGACGAGTAGCAACAATTATTCAAATCTATTCCTAACCCACTACTAAGCAATAAAGAATAAACTCCAATCTTGGTGACAGGTGAAACCTTCCATTTCCCCATGATCAAGTTTATCTTCTCGTGCTCCACATCCTTACTTCTTTTTAGGCCCTGCACATCAGAACAAATGTGAAATCCACAACCTATGTCAAGCACCCAAGAGTTAGTATGTGATGAGTTTTTAGATAGAATAGTATAAATACATGCATGGGTGGCTTTAACCTTCCCATCCTTAACATCCTGCAAGTATTTGAGGCAGCTTCGCTTCCTATGTCCTTTATCGTGACAGTAGAAACACCCTGCTTCCTTAGGAATGGAAGAGGGAGCAGCAGTAACATCCTTGGTCCCACTTGAAGAGGATCCATCAAGAGACTTTCCCTTGCGGCTCTTTGAGGGAGCCTTCCCTTTCTTCCCTTTCCCTTGTCCTATTGCCAGAATAGGGGCAATTGCGATAGGAGTAGAAATAACACTTTTACCTTTGAGACCACTTTCAGCGGTCCTCAAAAGCCCTTGAAGCTTGCTAAGTGTGACTTCCTCCTTTTTCATATGATAAGTCATGCGGAACTGATCATAACATGGAGCCAACGGGTAAATCGGTAAAGTGGCATTTTAAGCTCTTTATGAATTTTGGATTTTCTTTCGAAAGGTTTTGAGGTAAGGATAAGTTGATGGATGTGTAGAACTTCTCGCCACCTTTCCGTGGATATAAAAAATGTCAAAAATGGAGTTGAAACGAAGAAGTTATGGCCGTTTGAAGTTGGAGTGGTTCGGGTGAGTGATCGTTGACTTGTTGACCAAGCTCATTTAAGGCTCACGACGTGAGACACACCTGATGCACCAAAACCCTAATTTTCGGGTATTTAAAGGTATGGGATGATTAGGGTTTCTTCTCCTCAGCCACTTTCACTCCCAAGTCACCGAAAAACCCTAGATTCAACCCTCTTGAGCTCTTGAGCTATTGTTGGTGGTTTTGGTGTGCTATGGGTGTTTTGATCCCCTTGAAGAAGAAGAAGAAGCTCTTGTGGTGATTCCTTCTTGGCAAGATAAGTTCCTCCTTGTGGCACTTATGAGCTTATAATCCCTTGTAAGTCTCAAAGATCCCACCTTTCTCTTCTAATCTTGCTAGATCTAGGTTATGTTTACCTTCTTTGCATGGATCTCGGATTATCATGCATGAGGTCCATAAAGTTGGCAACTTTATGGACCATTGAGTCATTTGTTATGCTAGAACCCTTAGATCTAGATTTTGGTGCAAGTTATGGGCTCCTAGTTTGAATCTTGATGTTTATACCCAACTTTTGACCTAACTAGTATTTAAGTCATGTATTGGACATATGTGACTAAAAAGCTTCGATTTTTATGGTCCTTGAGGTCAAGGAAGACCCCCTATACTGTCGCATGCTAAGGATTAATGGATTAGGAGCTTAATGCTCATTTTTTGTCAGATTCGGACTCACTACATGAGGAATGAAGCCTCACGACGTGAGAACGTATTCGAGGAAGCTTCTGGGCCAAAGTCGCGACCTCACGGCGTGAGCATAAGGTGATCATGACATGAGAACCTCCTATGCAAGTTTTGAACTCTTTGAATGTTGGCTAGTTTGGTCTTGGACTTATCCTTTGGTTTGGGCTCATAATGGACTAAGGATTTTAGAGTAATGGACTTCTGATTGGGCTTGTCTTGCTAGGCTTGCCCTAATGGGCCTTGGATGGTGAATTGGGCCTTAGTGGGCATAACAGAGTTGGGCCTTGTTTGGACCCAATAGGCTTAGGCCAATTGTGGGCTTGGTTAGTTGGGCCATTTATGGGAGTAGTACTTGGTGGTTTTGTCATGGGCAACTATTAAAGAATGGTTTGGTTGTTGGTCCAGTTTATGGAAGTCGGTTCGCAGCAGTTTTACATGCCATTTTATGCATCTTATAGGGTAGTTTTCATTAGAATTTAGGATCATATTTTGTACATTTTCATGTCATTTATTTAAATAATGTTTAGCTCATGTATTTCGTTAGAATTCCCGTATTGATCATGTTTTTATGCCAATTCCAGATACTTCGAGTGGAGTAGTGTTTGGGAGCAGTTGGATGTGTGCTAGGAGCTTAAAATGGGGCTTGGAACTTATGGAGTATATTGTGGAATATTTGGAAGATGATTTGTTCAAGAAACATTCGATTGAATTGATCACACGCAGATAGAATTTGCAATCTAAAGTTAAAGGACGTTGTTGGCAGCTTTGACCCCCTGTCGGTATTTTGACCATATCTCGAGAACCGTAACTCCGATTGATGCGATTTAATATGATCTGAAAAGTAGACGAAATTTCGTACGAATTAGGCACAACATGTGATAGCATGTTGTCTCTATGAGATCGCATGGATCCTTTATGTGATTGCATGTTGGGTCGCAACTTGTCTTCGAGTTTCTTTTGTGCCAAAAATTCATCCAGAAGTGAAAAATCAATACCTGCGATTGCAGGTTGTGTACATGCAATCGCTGGTTGGCCAAAAAGTGCCAAAATAGCATCCTACTTCATTAAAAAGGCCTGAGACGTGTTTTCTTCAAAACCTACGATCGCAGCTTTGATACATGCGATCGCATGCATGTTGTTTTTGCTGTTGGACGTATAAATAGACCCTGTTAGCATTCCAGTAACCTAAGTTGGCGATGCCAGAGGTACCAGACGACGAAAATATGATTTTGGATGTGTTTCTTCTCCGATTTCAACAATTTTTGAAGATCTGAAGACTGTTGATCATCTCCTTCAAGTAGATTAGTAAGATTAGTTCTTTGATGTCTCTTTTCATCTGTTTTGATCATATTTTATCCATGTCTGGCTAAACCCTAGTTTTCAATTTTGCAAAGATGAGTACTTTTCATGTGATTGATCATTAGATCTGGTTTTTGTTTTGTGTTTCTATCTAGATTCTTCATTTTTGTTCTTAATAAATGTTTGATTTTGATTCTTGTTAGTCTGATCACCTAGCTAGGGTTTTTATCATTCCTGTTAATTAGTCAACAGAATTCGTAATTGTTCTAATTAACAGGTAACAAGTAACAAGTAATAAATTGGTTCTATGTTTGGGATTTGACTTTATTATAAACTTGAAAAATCATATTTTTACGCTTCCGAGCATATGAGAAGCATTGGGTATTGCTGGGAATTTTACAAAGAGCTTAATGTAACTTTTCTGATCTTAATTAAGAGCTTGTTTGATTAGACAATAAAAACTTAGGGTTAATTCAAAGAGGTTGTTTTGACGAACTAATTTAAGTAAAAGAGAAATTACTAGAACTTGTTAGTTTTTCTCATTACCAGCTTAGATAGAACGCATCTCAAATAACCAGGTCAATGTTGATTGCATGATTAGGAAAGTCGCAGTAGAGTTGAAACCATTTTTATTATTGATTTTCGTTTAGTTTATTATCACTGCATTTTTATCTTTTTGTTTATAATTAAAACCCCCTTTTTATATTCTGTTTCTTGACTAGATGTGTTTGATGCAAAAAGGCATTGACTTTTAGGCTGTGTCCCTGAGGATTCAAACACTGCTTCCCTGTGCTAACTTTTTAGTGCATTCCAAGCAGTGATAAATTTATTTGTTTAATATGTGCGCGACAGCATGTTAACAAGCAGCTACAGTAATTGTGGGGTTTATCTGCCGTTCGAGGTGAATTCTTCTCACTATATCAACAGGGTCTAAGGCACCAATGTCGGCCCTTTTTGGATTTGTATCCGGGTTTATTGCATTCTATGCTTATTATTTTGCATCCTGGTAGTTAGGATGATGATATGCTTAGTGACCTGGTAGGTCGGTATCTTGGTATATAGGATAATGTTATGTTAGTGATCGGTTAGGTCGGTATCCTGTTATAGGATGTTGCTATGATAAGTGATCCATTAGATCGGTTTGACTATCATATATACATATATATATATATATATATATATATATATATATATATATATATATATTTATGCTAGCGTATGATATTTATGTACACATGATTGTTTGATTTGGGGGTTGGGTTGAGGCGGACCTGCTTTGTGCTGAAGGTCAACAAACCCAGGGTAGACCGGATAAACTATAGGCTCGGGAGGGTATACTAGTCAGGCCAAAGGCCCGACGAGCGGTCCAGATAGGTTGTAGGCCCTGAGAGGCGATCCAGACGTAGCGGAGGCCCAGAGAGCGGTCCAGAGAGACTGATGGCCCTGCGAGGCGGTCCGGTCAGGCTGAAGGATCATTATACATGTTGTTTGTTTGTTTATATGATATTGATATGGTTTGTATGGCGTTGGTATTTTTGGGGAACTCACTAAGCTTCGGGCTTACAATTGTTGATTTTGTTTTAGGTACTTATGATGATCGCGGGAAGGCGAATGCGTGATCGTACACCTCCTCATGTTTTTATGATTTGATTTTGGGATACTCTGACATGAAACCATTTTGAAAACAAATTTGTAATAGTTATTGGTTTTTGAATGATTTAAAAAGTTTTAAATTGGCATTATTTTTATGGCGTTACAATAAAAATGGTCAAAAGTGATGCTATAATAAGATATTAACATATTTATAACATTGTAGTTCCATTTTGTCTTAATAGGACAAAATATTTTTGAGAAATTACTTATAGATTAATTACCTTATCCTTTTCCTATTTGAAGAACCATGAGTGGTGGAAAAATGAGTGATTAAAGGAGAAGTAAGTTGATTGTGGTTGTTGCTGCAGTAAGGGGAGACTATGAGGACAAAAGCAAACTCGCCTTTACATGCAAATGATATCACAACCTACACTAAAAACTAGCAATCAAAATATAAGCGATTGTTTTGTAAACAAGACATTTTTATGTTTATTTATAGCATTGTACTATCTGAAAGTCACATTAATGACATATTTTGACAGTTTCCAGAAAAATGACCATTTTTAAGTTCACTTATGGCTTTGTACTATGTAAAAGTCACAATTATGACATAATTGGCTAGGTTCTATAAAATTGATAGTTTTTAGAGTAAATTACACGAATGGTCCCAATGGAAAGGGGTAATTTGCGCGCTTAGTCCCTAACTTATTTTTTAACTCGGAAGGTCCCTACTGTTTGTTTTTGTTACGCGCTTGATCTCTATTGTTTGTTCTATTACACGATTGGTCCCTTTTTTTCTAAAAATACTATTATTTAAATAGAGAAAATGTAACACCCAAAATTTCAAGCAAATTTAAACACTTAAAAACATGTCATGTTCATCAAAACATTACAAATTTAGTTTTCAAAACATTGATTATCAGAGTCTTTTCCCAGAAACATAACATACTAGGAGGAGATGTACGATCACGCCTTGGCCTTGCCGCGATCCCCTGAGGTACCTGAAACCCTAAACTAAAACTGTAAACCCGAAAGCTTAGTGAGTCACCCCAAAATACCGATACACATACAGTCCACATAGCAATATCAATAATAGCATATCATATCAATCAAAACAGAACAGCATGTACTGGGTCCACAGCTTTTCAAGTTGGACTACCCCTGGGCCCTCAGTACGAGTCTGGAATGCCTACCGGGCCCTCAGCTCGTATCTGGAATACTCCCGAGTCCACAATATGAGTCTGGAATGCCTACCGGGCCCTCAGCTCATATCTGGAATACTCTCGGGTTTGTTGGCTACCGCACGGAGCAGTACAACCTCAACCCACCCCACACAACATGTCGACATGTAACAGATAAATGCACATACAAGTAATCAATCAGTATCACAGGCAGTCCTACAGATCTACCCGACTAGCATATCAA
This sequence comes from Lactuca serriola, assembly GCF_051521515.1. Classification (NCBI taxonomy): domain Eukaryota; kingdom Viridiplantae; phylum Streptophyta; class Magnoliopsida; order Asterales; family Asteraceae; genus Lactuca; species Lactuca serriola. Next base: position 126,247,648 of record NC_136413.1, on the reverse strand, counting down.
CTAGCATACATTACTAACTCAACTCAACATATCAATAACTACTAGGATATCAAATCCATTGGGCCTGCCTTGATGCCTTAGACCCCTTAGTATAGTGAGGATAACTCACCTCGAAACGTCGACTCACAGAAATTAGTTCCAACCTTCGGGATACTGTCACGAATCCCACCACCTATATTTATTATGAATTGCATAAATAAGATTCTGATCCTTCTAGAACTGTCCTCAAAAGTCAACAGATCAACATAGGTCAATGGTCAAAGTCAACAGTCAAGGTCAACAGTCCATGTTGACCTGACTCGCCGAGTTTCCTTGGCTTCCGGTGCACTCGCCGAGTCATCGAGTCACTCATCGAGTTTCCCTTGTTTTTCGACTGAATTCTAAAGCCACTCGTCGGGTTTCCTAAGCGAAACTCGACGGGTGCATGCGTGGGCATATCCTTGGGAAAGTTCATCTGACTCGCCGAGTTGTTCATCAACTCGCCGAGTTTCATGACGATCTTCATCGGACTCGCCGAGTTGTTCATCCAACTCGTCGAGTTCATGGCTTTCTTCATTGGACTCGCCAAGTTGTTCATCCAACTCGTCGAGTTTCACGGCTTCCTTCATCAGACTCGCCGAGTCATCCTTGTGACTCGCCGAGTCCGTTTGGTCTTTTTCCATACAGACTTATTCTGAGCCATGCAGTGGCTCCAATTCATAGATCTAGGCTTCTATGGTATACTTATTACGTAAAGTCACAAACTTTACGTACATGCATTGCATTTAAGGCTCTAAATGCCAAGTCTAATCTCTTAATGGGGCTTCATGCCCAATAGGGACCTCATACATGATCAATTCTGAGACTTTATGTTTCTAGAGCTTAGAGAGGGTTCAGATCTGAAGTTACAACTTTAGATCTAACTCATTGTTCAACTTATTAACCTTTAAGGTCCATATAAAACCCTAGAACTTCAATGAAAGGAAAACTCACAGAAGAGATGGTAATTTAGGATACCTCTGGAAGATGACAAATGAAAGTAGTGCTGATTTCCCCACCTAACTTGCTCCAACCTCCTCTTCCTTTAAGCCTTCTCCTTCAAAATCTTCAAATCAAGCTTCACACACTCAACAAGCACACACACTCGAATCAGGGACTCACTAAGACTGTAAAGAGACCCAATGGATGCTAAGGCTCCTTTAAATAGGGACACAAACCCCGGGAATTAGGGTTTCACTTACCAGATCCTAATCATCGAGTCCTACTAGTGGACTCGCCGAGTCAGTCACTTAAGTCGCGATCCAATCCCGCTGCTACTCGACGAGTAGGGTAACCGACTCGTCGAGTAGGGCCAAAACCAAGAAACTATAATTTGAACAATACCTGAGAATTGGGGCGCTACAACTCTCCCCCACTTGAATTAGACTTCGTCCTCGAAGTCCGCTGGACTAAACAATGTCGGATAGTGCTTGCGCATCCCCGCCTCCGGCTCCCATGTCCACTCGGATCCCCTCCGATGTTCCCACTGTACCTTTACTAAAGGTATTTCCTTGTTCCGCAGAATCTTCGTCTTTCTCTCCGAAATGGCCACAAGCCTCTCCACATAGTTCAGGCGCTCGTCGATCTGAATATCATCCAATGATACCACAGCCTCCTGGTCCGTAATGCACTTTTGTAATTGCGATACGTGGAAGGTATTGTGGATCCGACTAAGCTCTTCCGGAAGCTCTAGTCTATAAGCCACCTTGCCAACCCTTGCGATGATCCTGATGTTGGATTAGTGTCTAAGCCCGTAACCATATTTTGTAAGTACTTAACTCGATTGTGCATGGTCCTTTTGGGCTGCCTTCACCAAAGCAACTTGATTGGAGAAATAATAGAGAAAGAGGTTATTATGATTTATTAATATGTTATAAGAATAATATGTTAAAGGAGATATCATATTTGTTTGATTAATATTGGTCAATAATTAATTAAGAATTAATTTTGTGATCAAGTGTAATTAATTAAACTAGAGGGGCTGAATTGTAATTATGTGATAGTTACAAAATAGGGTAATGATTATCCTTGATATGGGTTGGACGAATTCAAGGGATAAGATATCCTTGAAATCGTCCAAAGGATAAAGGATAAGGGATTTCAAGGCTTATCTTATGATTGCTTGGTGGGCAAGCAACTAGATAAGGATAAGGACTGAAACCCTAATCTCTACACCTATATAAAGACCCCTAAGGCCATAAGAATTCGTCCATGCCTTCCTAAAAGGTTCTTAGGGCCGATTTCATATCTCTTCTCGTTCTCTCTCTCTCGCTCTCTCTCTCTCTCTCTCTCTCTCTTGTCTCTCCATTTGCTCTTGGTGTTTGTGAGCCATTAGAGGTACTACACTTGTGGTACTTGCTTTCAAGACTTAGGGTTTGAAGATTTGAGTTGTTATTGCAATATAACAACAAGAGGTATGTGATCTAACCTTCTATGTGTATTTCGAAAATACTAGGGCATATTAGGGTTTCTATATGTGTTCATAATGTTGTGTATCTAATAGTGAAAACATAGATCCAATTCTAGTGTTGCATGCACACATAGGATTGTTTGTACAAAACCCATCAGTGGTATCAGAGCCTTTGGTTAACTTGTTTTCAATTAGTATAATACAATTGTATGAACTTGACATATTAGGGTTTATAGCCAATAAACCCTAGGAGGCTAGAGATTTCGAGATTAGGGTTTCTATACCCTAATTTGCGAAATTTTGAAAGGGTTTTCAAATCCTTTCCTTAAGCCTCAAGAATTTCGAAATCTAGGGTTTGCAAAACCATATGATTTTCGAAATTAGCCTCCTCCCCAAGATAAGATCCTAAATTTTAGGGATTTGGATTATCCCATATCTTATAATTATCCTTTAATTGTTATATATGGTAATTAAAGATTTTGAATTATCCTATCCCATGATTTTCGAAATTTAGAGGGATTAAAAGGATTAGGATAAATTAGTTGTTTAATTTGTAATTATCCGTTATGATTTAGATAATCCCTTATGATTTAATAATTTAAATTAATAGTTTAATTCAAGATAATTATTAAATCAAGAGTTTTAATATTTAAAATTTTAATTTAAATAGTCTTAAATTCGAAAATTTTAAAGTGAAATTAAAACCTAATTGTTTTGAAAAGTTTCAAAAACTTGCCCTCAAGTTATGGAAATTAAATTGTTTGATTAAAAGTTTAATTTTGAAAAATGTTAAATTCTAAAACCCTAATTTTGAAAAAGTTCAAATTACACACTTATGGTTTTATTAAATTAATTAAGTGTATAATTAAAAGAGAGTTAATAAATCCATAATGATATGGTTTATATTTTAAAAGTGTAATTTATAAAATTTAAACCACCTAGTATTTTAAAAGTGTAAAATACACCCTTATACTATGTATAACATTAAAAGTCTATTATTATATATGTATAACTAAAATGCTAGTCTTACCATTAGTAGGCCTCATTCACGAAGCCGATCTACAAGGGGGGCGTATAAGGTTATGGCCTATAAAATGGTCCTTTAATGGGTATCCATCCTTACCCACCGCTTCCTTGATTGGTGGAGGGTCGTTAGCCGAACGGATAGGATAGGGCAATCCTCTCTTCATTAATACGTATAATGAATCTATGTAAAGTAACTAAACGCTTTTGCAAAATTCTCAATCCTAGTTACTTTAGGCATAAGTGAAATTGATGCAATCCCATGAAATTACACTTTGTACCCTTGCTAAGACGTTAGTGGAGCGTGTGTGGTTAACCGGCACACTAATTGGGTTCTAAGAAAAGGTGGCAAAGGGTGACTCAATGTTTGTCATAGTTCGATGGAGCGTGTGTGGTTTACCGGCACATCGAATAGGTGACTGTAACAATGAGGGAATCATGTACATTTGCATGGTTATTCACACCCACTTTGTGATCCTCGACATCCCAGTCACAAACGAGAGGGGCATATCAAGATTTAAACATGCCGTTGAAAAGTTCAATGAATCTCAAAGGAAATGTAGGAATTCTCAATACATTTAAAATTTAAGCCTTTATGTTTTTTTTTATGGTGAAGAAATAGTGAATCGTCATTCACCTACCTCCAAGTTATTTGCATGTTGGATTACGGCATCCCTCTTCTAATGTGTAAATAATGTTGTTGGATCCTGGCCTTAATGTCTCATTTGGGTGTTTCATTAAGGATTCAATCAATTAACTTGAAATTTCTCCCGTTTTGTAGATGTCTGACTCTAACCGTGGTCTTCCCGAATCCCAAGGAAAAGGTGTTCCTGTTGAAAGTAAAAGCTTGTTCCAAAGTGAAGGATCAATGTGGACTAGCTTGATTTCACTCCCTCCTCCTCCTCCCGTTGTTCTCCCCGACCCACAAGATCAAAGATTTGAAAGGTTCAAGATCACCGAAACCCTATTGGCAATGGAACATGAAGATGGTAAACCCGTGTGTGCTCACGTCCTAGGGATGAAATCACACATTGATAGGTTGATTATGTTGGGTGCGTCTTTTCCCAATAAGTTGGCTATGGACTGGGTTCTTCAATCACTCCCTAAATCATATGATAAGTTCAAAAGAGAGTATTATATGATGGATCTTGACGCAACCCTCATTGACTTAACTTACATGTTTATTGCTACTGAATCAGAAATGATTTGGCGAAGTAATGGAGCATATTTGTCTGGTAATTCAACCAACCATGCTCCCGTGGACATTCTAGAAGAACCCACCTATTTCTGCTGCCAAGAGAAGGGGCAATGGATACAAAGCTGCCCAAAGGACCTGAAGAGTCTAAGAGATGAGAGAGTCAAGAAGTATGACTCTGCTTCAGGTATATAATCCACTATCTAACTACATTAAATTCCTACTCTTTATACATAATGTGATAAGATTACATTTGCATGTTTTGCAGGATTAGAGAAAAGAGAGGAAGTTTGATGGAAGAGCAAGATGAGTCTGATCACGAAGAAATGGATTACGATCGCATGGATTCAAAGATCAGATTTTGAGCTTAGGAAGTTATGATAGATTTGTTAGGAGTATTTGATTACATAGTTTTTCATTCGAATTTTGCATTGTAAGGACATGTTTTCTGCTGCTTTTATAAATAAAATAAATTTTGGTTTTATCTTATTTGTTGATCCTTACGATGGCATATATGAAAAATTGATGTTTGTGTACTTCTATTATTAGCAAAATGGATTTGATTCTTGATTAGGTTATTTGTGGAAGTGTCAAGAGTTTACCAAATAGGGAGAGTTTCTCATCGCCCAAGTTTCAAGTGGATAGGAACTTGGAATCGTGCAACAAGTATTGCATGATGAATGAAAACTTTCACATTTGGGAAATTTAGACTAATTTTTGACAAAGTGTCAATTTAAGGACTAAGAGATTGAGTACACTAGGTTGTACGTTGATCAAGTCTACCACAAGAGTAACAAAGATATTCGTCATGATTTACTAAAGTTTAGTGAATATGGTTATACTTATAAGATTGAGTATAATTTTGGTTTGATTAAAAGATTTTCAATCAATATCAGAACGAATAAGAAGAATCAAGTAGGCAGAAAGATAAAAGTTTCTCTAATTTAAGAAGAAGGGAGAGTACATTTTATTATGTTTTATGATAAGCCTTAATGATTAAGAACCTTATCTCAATTGATCATCTAAGTGAGTCTTAGTACAATTTGTATGTCTAAGAAGAGGAATCGAGAATTGTGGAAATGGTTAAATCAAGAAGTCAATCATACTTCGTTCCATTATCAAGTCTTAGAGTAATACTCCAAGATTGTGAATTGAGTGACAAGTCTTAAGAAGGTTTATAACATTCATCAAATGTGGAATTTGGGAAAAGGTTTTCTTATTCATGCACATTTGAAATTGGTAAGTTGTGATGTCTTGGATAAGACAAAGACCAACTAGGACCAATCATGTGAAATGTTTTGTATTTATAAAACTACACTAACTCTTGAATATTTGTTTGTCAAGAAATGTTTCTTGACAAGAGAACCTTATATGTCAAGGAGTCAATGGGAGTCTTAATGGTCTTGAAAGGTTTCAAGAACAAATCAAGAATAAACATTATCAATCATCACTAGCACACGACTTGACGTTTACAACCTATCATGTTGACACTATTTTGTTTTCTGTTCCATTCCAATTGAGTTTTCTATATATGTGAGTTCTACGAGTTCTCAATTGATTGTATAGGGGCAAGACACCTTATTCAATGGAAAGTACATTGAAATGAAGGGGTGGGATCCTCAATAACTTGTAAGTAATGGTGGGACCCTTTGATGACAAGAAATTAAGAAGAACAAGTTCTATCCATAAGAGTTTGGATTTGTCACTGACATTATCTTGTGATTATGTTTATGACGAATTCACATGGACAGGAACATATACACCACAAAATCTAAGTGTCATATGGTTTCTTCTCATTCGTGAGAATGATTGTAAGGAAACGCTTACACTAAGAGAGATTTTGAAGATAGCATTATGTAATCTGGGTTTCTCAAATTCAACTATGATTATGGCATACCTCTTCATAGTTCGAATTGTGGGAAATGGCAAATGGATCTGAACATCTTAGACTTATTGATATGCTTCCTAGAATCGTTTAGACATATACATATGAGCTGTCCAAGGAAAGGTGTATGAGTTTGAGAAGCTTAGATAGAGTCTTATCGAAGCATCTAGTATTAGAAATATGAACTTAAGAAATTGTTTTCTAGAAGTTCAGCTGATTTCTGAATACATGTCGAAGCTAGTGGGAGCATAAGGTGTCTAGATAGAGTCTTAAGTTCATAATATTGTTTCCTTCATCAGACTCGCCAATTCATCCTTGTGACTCGCCGAGTCCGTTTGGTCTTTTTCCATACAGACTTATTCTGAGCCATGCAGTGGCTCCAATTCATAGATCTCGGCTTCTATGGTATACTTATTACGTAAAGTCACAAACTTTACGTACATGCATTGCATTTAAGGCTCTAAATGCCAAGTCTAATCTCTTAATGGGGCTTCATGCCCAATAGGGACCTCATACATGATCAATTCTGAGACTTTATGTTTCTAGAGCTTAGAGAGGGTTCAGATCTGAAGTTACAACTTCAGATCCAACTCATTGTTCAACTTATCAACCTTTAAGGTCCATAGAAAACCCTAGAACTTCAATGAAAGGAAAACTCACAGAAGAGATGGTAATTTAGGATACCTCTGGAAGATGACAACTGAAAGTAGTGCTAATTTCCCCACCTAACTTGCTCCAACCTCCTCTTCCTTCAAGCCTTCTCCTTCAAAATCTTCAAATCAAGCTTCACACACTCAACAAGCACACGCACTCGAATCAGGGACTCACTAAGACTGTAAAGTGACCCAAGGGAGGCTAAGGCTTCTTTAAATAGGGACACAAACCCCGGGAATTAGGGTTTCACTTACCAGATCCTACTCGCCGAGTCCCACTAGTGGACTCGCCGAGTCAATCACTTAAGTCGCGATCCAATCCCGCTGCTACTCGACGAGTAGGGTAACCGACTCGTCGAGTAGGGCCAAAACCAAGAAACTATAATTTGAACAATACCTGAGAATCGGGGCGCTACAGAAAAATAGTGGGGTAAATAAGGTAAGGTAAAGGGGATGGGTTTGGGAGTGTGTTTAGTTAAATAAATTAAAAAATCAAGGGTAAAATAGTCTTTTTAGGTAAGACAGGGACCAAGCGCGTAACAAAAATAAACAGTAAAGACCTTCCGATTTAGAAAAATAAATTAGGGACCGAACGCGCAAATTACCGTAAACCATAAGGACCATTCGTGTAATTTACTCTAGTTTTTAAGCTTATTTATAGCATTGTACTATTTAAAAGTCATAAATTTGACATATTTTTTTAAATTCTTTTTAATTAGTAAATTTGCTTATTAAGTATTGTACTTTGAAAGTACATTACTATAATGCAAGAAATATTGTGTATGTATTGGACATTTCAATTAGGTAAAACAAGAAAACAAAAAGTATTTTGGTCATTTAAATTGGCATTACAAGTATAAAAAACATATTTGGACCGTTTTTGTCATTTAACAATTTAAATCTATTTTTGTCATTTTTATCATCAAAATCAGGTAAAACATAAAATAGAAAAAAAAAAAAAAAAAAAAATCTTATATATATATATATATATATATATATATATATATATATATATATATATATATATATATATATATATATATATTGTTTTGTTTATTTCCATTCATTTGTTAATGTCGTAGAATCCGTATGGTATCTCCAAACTTAGTTACAATCAAGGTTCCAAATGGCATTTCTAGAACGAATGATTGAAAGAGTCCTATCACTCGCTCCCTCCCTCCCTCCAATCTATTCTTTCCTTCCTCTCTTTTTCTCTCAAGGCCTAAAATTCTGGCAAAGTGGTTATCACAATTGATTCATGATTCGCTCAACGACATTGGTGTGATATTTCATCAATAGCAAAAGAGTTGAGAACAGAAAATGGCCATGACAATGGCGATGATGTTAGTTCAAGATCCAAGATGATATGCATGTATATATATGAATTCATGAATAATCAACAATACTGATCTTGGAAACCACATATCTATTGATCATGCGTTCAAAGCCATGCCTTTACATTCAACCCAAGAACTTAATGAGCAGCTGCATGCTTTGATCCTCATCTTGGCCCCATTAAAGAAATCTTGTCCTACCCCCTTCATCCCTATGACAATCCTTCTAACCTTATGTCGTGGAGATCCCAAGGTAGAAGTGTATTTTATCTTGCATCGATGAACCATTGACTTCTTCGATCTTTTCTTGTGGTTAGCTTCTCTTCATATGTTTCTTCATCTCAATGGATTTTACATCTTTAAGATTTTGATATCTCCTCAATCTCTCCATGTTTCGTTGATTCTTGCCTTGTGTTCTTGTTCGAAACATATTACAACACCTAGATATGATATACCTTGGGGATCCTATACATTGCTCGAGGGGCTTGGTATTTGTTAAAGTGGTTTCGCGTTTCAAGCAACAAAATGAAGCGTTTTGGTTTCACATAAAAGGAATTTCCTTCAAGTTTGAAGGTCGAATCTGCATGTATGGAGGTCTACATCAACAGGGAGGAAGAATCAAGGTAGGCGACATTCAATAGGTCCTATATATGGGTCGGTTTTTATCTTTTACATGTGGTTGTGGTTGTGGGTCCCATTTATGTAAAGAAAATGGGACCCACAAAATAAAGATTGGAAGAAGAAATGTATTCTAAATGTATATTACACTCGATCCACCATATGATGATTATCCAGAAGGGATTAACTCCAATCATACCCACCTTACGATTCCTTGTTCCTGTTCTAACAAATAGTAGTCGAGCCTAGATGATGCTACGGGATTTAATGTTTATCAACTGTTCTCTCATGATTTATTTGAACTTGATTGATTAATTAATGTAAGAAAAAAAGTATATAATGATGTGCATTTATATTGTCTACGTTATTTGGTGTTACCAAGGTCAACCCTAATGTAGACCATTTACTCTGTAATATTTTGGTTTTACCTAGGATTTTATATAAGAAGGCTTACATCGTAATAAGAAAAATTATGTGTTGAGTCTGCATCTTACATTATTGGACGATGAAATCATGAAATACAATCTTGTCATATTAAATATATTGTTTTGTACCAAATCAAACGAACATTGATAATGCTAATTTTAGTTTATTCTTTTAATCTCCAAGAAATGATTGAAATTGAATCCAATGACCTAGTTTGAAGCTACAAAAAATAGAATTTGTTACGAAGAAAACGGTAAACCTATATAGATTTTAATAAATGAATAAACTTGCTTGAAAAACAATAAGTGACCTGAATATTAGGCCATTAAATGAGGGATACAAATAAAGAATAACATCAATTAAGGCCATCCACAATTGTCTTAAAATTGACCTTATCTTCACCCACACCCACTTTAGAATATAGTGGATCATCAAACAAGTTGCTAAACTATATGCTGCTACAATCAAACATGTGTCTAATAATCAAGTGTGGTTGTGAAAATACAAATAGAAGGAAATATTGATTATAAAAAACATTTATGGTGACAAATAACATAATCGTGAAAATACTTGGCCAAGAGACCCAAAAAAAAAAAAAAAAAAAAAGTAGTTTCGGGTTTAAACATGTGGGTGTGGGTCGGTTTTGTTCGGTTTTCAAACCATTGGGTCGATTCGGTTTCAATCAGTTGGTTTTTAATATGCGAATCGAACCCAAACCGAATTTTTCAATTTTGAAAAATCTAAACGCGAAATCGATAGTTTTGGTTCAATTTTGGTTTTATTGAATTTTGTCAGCTTTTTATTTTCAGTTTCGGTTTTGTTCGGTCCTAATAGAAAGAAATGCTTCAAGTTTAAGAAATGCTTCAAGTTTGTGTAATTTGTTTGTTGAGATTTTTGAAATGGTAGGAGAAAAAGAATGTGGTTCAAATTGTTATCGACAATGCTACTAATTACAAACTTGTTGGCCATAAATTATGTGAAAGATACACTTCCATTACTTGGTTTCCATGTGCAACATATTGTCTTAATCTTGTATTAAAATGTGTTTTAGAATTTGAATATGTAAATTTTTGGTGCAAGACATATTGTCTTAATCTTGTATTAAAAGGTGTTTTAGAATTTGAATATGTAAAATTTTTGGTTACTCTTGCACGTAGGGTTCTTATTTTTATCTGTAATCATAAGTGGCCCTTGAATTGGTTATGAAATAGACCTGGATGGACGAACAGAAATCATTCGTCTAGGTGCCACCACTTCTGGTTTCGCATTCATTGCATTGAAAAGTTTGTAAGACCATAAAACCGATTTACAAGCACTTGTCATATTTAACGAGTTTAAGATGACGAAAGTGGAAAATACGGTTAAATGTAAACAAATTGTCTTGAATATTTTTGGAAAATTTGTTTGATTACGATGAAAATGGTGACTCATTTGTTAAGGCTTTTGTGTTTGTGTGATTCAGATGAAAAACTACATTGGATTATATTTGACAATAAAGTTTATAACTCTATTTTTAGCATATTTATCCTTATCTTCTTCTCATTCCATTGCTATCAAATTAGAGCTTTTTAAGCTTTTTGACAATATACTTTTATAAATTTGTATTTTTCTTATAGTGAAATGGTACTTTAAAGTTATTAACTTTGTTATTTTCATTACAGTTTGGAATTATCTTTTTTAATTGTAATTTCCACATGTTTAAACCTAATTGTATCTCCTCCACATCAGCTTCTCTCTCCTCTATCTTTCATATTTCCCAAACCAAACCCTATATTTCTCAACCAACTTAATTTTTAACTTTAAAATAAACATAAACTAATAAAAATCATACAAAACTAATTTACAAAATATTACAAACATACAAAACTAGTTTGATACAAATCTTAAAGCAAGAAATACAAGTAATCAATGCATGTCTCAAAATCACTGATTTGGTTTGATCTTAATGCGTTAGTATTCAACTATTATTCATCAATATTCAAAATCTTGGTAGCAACTCCAGATCAAAAAACAAGAACATTGGATAGATATGGAACAAATATCAAAAGACTACACTGAATCAAAGATATAGAAACAATTAACAAAGGACCCACCTCAAAAAATTGCAGATAGTTGAAGAGGATTCACTTCAAGAATCTCTTGTGTGTATTAAGCTTCCTCAGCTTTTACTGTTCATTTATGTGAATGAATTCAAGAAACTCTGATAACTTATCATTTCAAAACACTATTTCTTCTTAAAGGCCGAGTTGGCTTCTTCTGATAACATGAGTTCCACTCTCCTCCATCCTGAGAATAATAATCCATCGGATAATCACTGCCATTGTTGTTCCCACAACAAGCTTCATTCTTTTCACAGCAATTTGAGTTAGAACCATCTATAACAACAGCTTTTCTCTCCCACCAACCAGGGTAATCACCAAGTGCAATCTCAGCTTCAAATGAGGTCAACAATGGCTTCACAAACGCATCCCCCCAATCAATTGACAACCTAGGGCATGCAATCTGGATCCAAGCATCAACTGAATCACCAAACAAAGAAATTCTAGCGGGAGATAGCTCTGACATCAATACAATCGTCCATGAAAAGCCCTTTTCTCTCATCTTCTTCTCTAACCTATCGAGTATTCTAGGGTTCCCTTGTCTTCCTAAAGTACCCAACACAATCCCCCAGTTTTTGGCCTCTCGAGCTTTTAATATTGCGTTCATTCTGCACTCTTTCATCCCCTTGTGATCGTACTCTTCTAAGAACAAGGATCCGATGTAAGGATCGTAGCGAAAAGCCTTGATTTTAGGGTTTGCGATCATGAATGCTTCTAAATGAAACCTCCCATCAGCTACAAACACCAGAACTACGTCACTTTCGTTTTTGAATTGACTCATTGGAATAGTCGGAGCAGTGCAACCGAGAACTTCACCGGCTGATAGCGGCTTCGATTGAGGAATCAAAACCTTAAACCCTGCGTTTTCCAATTCAAGTTTAGCAGATCGAATCGCGGTTGCAAACTGAATCGTACCGGCGAGGATAAGCTGCTTCGTAGCGATTGACGGATCAAAATTTAGCTTCACGGTGTTGATTAGCCGCTCAACGTCGATTTTGATATCGACGAAGACGTAGAGGCAGGGGATGACGGTGTTATCTACAGGAACAAGGCAGCTATGGCCGTAATGGATGAGTAGATCGGCGTCGAGAGCTGCCGCGGAAAGGTCGTCGACGCAGCAAGCACCGTAAGTAACGTCACCGAGGACGAAGCACCGTTCGACGTCGGCGAAGGCGGTGATGATGTCGGAGATGACTAAGGAGTACATGAGGAGACCTTCAGGGAACTGAAGAGCGACGCGTTTAGCACCAGTGGAGCGGATACGCCAGACGGATTTGTGGATTTCGAAGCTGTAGTTGGAGGGGAGGAGAGCTATGGCGGCGTTGAGAGCCGGGTCGTTGATGATGGAGTCAGGGATTTGGTTCTTTATGAAACGCTTTGGTTGACGCGGAGTTGGCTTTCGGACTTCTTCATGATTGGTGGCGGTGGTGGTAGAAGATTGCGGCAGAAGTTGGAGGTCGGCTTCCATCTCCGGTGAAACAATAGGCGCTGTATGTGGTGGTTGTTGGAGGTTTAAGGGGCAACAAACCCTTTTTCCGTTTGGTCTAAATTAGGTTTTAATGCTACACGTTCTATGGTAGGCAAATTGTTACACACAAAAAAGCCACGAGTTTTTACTTTTACGGCAGGGATTCAACTATAACTTAACCAAAAATTTGATATAGATTTTAAAAGGGTTGTTGATGTCAACATAGTTTTACGGTATGCTTTTAAATGACCATTCAAATTTTTTAGATCCATTAAACTTTAATTTTATCCATCAAAAATATATATATTTTTTAAATTATCAGGTTTCCCGGTTATATTGATGATGTGTACATTGACTTTGATAGTCATCGGTTTCCATAGCCACTTGAACCAAACATTGCACAGAAATTTGAGAACGTGTACATGAAAATGAAAAATGATTGTTTCTTTCAACACCAAAATGACTAACCTTGGAATAACAAAACGATTCTTTATTCGAGAAATGGTTCGAAGCATCAAATACATGTTGAAGCTATTTGAAGAAGAAGGAGACTCATTCGCCAAGAAAGTTGAAATCTATTGCCAAAAGGGACCAATCTCATGTCGAAGACTTCTACATAATGTTCATCAGACCTACACCGAAGCCAAAGCAGAGTTGAGGAGGAGTCACCCACCGGACCTACAATCGCAAAACCCAGGCAACTTCGATGTGTTTTCCAAATTCCCTTCCGCTATCACGTCTCTTGATTATGACTATATAGATTATCTCATCACTTATTAGAGATTCCAATCTTTTATTATTATCGAAACAAAGGATGTGACACTTCAACATTAGATTGTGAGTCAGATTCGAATGAAACTTGAATATAATCAATCAAACTCTAAAATCGCATATTATGCTTAAGAATTACATATCGACAAGGAAAAGATCAGCTCATTAGAAGAAGAGATTGATAAATTGAGGACTAAACTCCAAAAATATGAATCGATGGAACCCCTTTCAGATGAAATTCAAATTTTGGGTCTATTTTTCTGTCTCTAACATGGTTATGGAAGGAGAAGAGGCTCAAATTGATCAGCTTCCGATGGACCCACCTACTTATATATTCATTTTCATCACTTGCTTCAAAGATTTGGCTCGGTATGTTTCATGAATTAAGATCCTATTGTATTTGTAACACCTATTTCTGGTTCATTTATGCTTTTGGTCCAATTAAAGACGTAAAATCATGGATTTTAAGGTAATCACAACATGGGCAAGGAGGCCTCACGATGTGACCATCAAGGCAGAAACACGCATCCTTTCTTGTATGCCACAACATGACGAGCAAGTAGTCATGACGTGGCGGCCACCTGAGGGTTAACCCTAATTCTCCATGTTTTACGCCCTATTTAAGGGAAGTGAGGGGCTAGGGTTTGCACACCCTCGGCCTCCATCACCTGCCCTAAAATGAACCTAACCTTCATTATTGATCTTGAGAACTCTTTTGGTGATTTTTAGCTCATTATTGAAGAAGAAAGTTCATTTGGTGCATTGTTTCATCAAGCCTCCTTCTCACTATCTTGTGTTGTTTCTGGACCTTTGTAAGTCCTCAAGTTCTTGCCTTCCTCATTTAAGCATGTTAGATCTAGGTTTTACTCACTTTTCTCTATGAACATGTTGAGTTGAATGCATGGAATCTAGGAATGACAACGGGGCGGGTTCGGGGTGGGTCTTGATTTCCCAAACCCGAACCCGATTTCTAAACGTGTCCCCGAACCCGACCCGATACCCAACGGTTTTCTTATCGGGGAGCCCCGTCGGGGCTGAGACTTTCCCCGAACTCGACCCTAAACCCGATAACTACCCGAAAACCCGAAATATGGCAGGAAAAAAAAATGGAAAAACAAAAATTACAGAATGAGAAATTAAGAACTTAAGACGTTACATAGGCTTAAAATACCAAAAAAGTTCTTAAATTATTTAACCAAATAGAAATTACTAATAGTCTAATATTGTAACAACCAACCAACCAAAACACCAAAGTACAAAATATGAAAAACTAATTCATCACAATAATACATTAGCACTTAACATTAAAACAAACTTAAAATCAAACAAAATCATCCAAAATTGTTGTCCCGCTTTCTTTAGTGTTTTCCTACAAAATATTAAACAAACTCAAAATCAAACCAAATCATTGAAACTATATAAAATTAATATTCATAGAAGTGTCGTTTTACCTTTTCCACGTCATAATCAAATTCAACAGAACGACAATATGCCTCTGTCTCTTCAAAACAAGTTGTTGTATATAAGAAAATATAAAATCAATTTAACAAAAATATTATTAATGTGAACGTGTTGAGCTTTTTGAACCAACCACTTCATCTCCATCTTCATCAAAAAATGTATCATTACCATCATCAAAAAATGTATATAAGACAATTGAAATCACATCACCAAACTAAATCTCTTACCCGGTTACCTTCTGTAGACATGGTCATAGAGCTTGTTGATGTCCGAATTTCTTGCCTACAACCAAATGATCGATATTATTATGTTAGAGTCTAAGTCACAAGTTAGTTCTGCTGTAATTTGCAGAAAAACTCTTATATCAATAAAACCATGCATAAAACCATTGATTACACATAAGAAAATAAGTAAGGAATTGCAAAAACATAACAAATTCATTACAAATAATGACTCTTAACAGTAAATCTAACTATCATAACACACACTGGTTATTATATGGAACAATCTAGATGTAACATTGCTACCAAAACTGAACCAACAATGCTAGCAAATAAACAGTGCCCCCTTTTAATTAAAGAAAAAACATCATCGATACAAAATAACAGTACCTCATGCTCTCGAGAGCAACCTTCTGTAATCCTTGATCGCCATCCTGAACCCTCTCAACATACAAATCTAATTGCTGCTTCAACACCAAATCCTCATCTAAAAACTTCGACATAAATAATCATATTTTTAATCTAAAAACTTAGATAGAACTTGAGTCTAAAAACTAATCAGAATCTGGATTAAATCTTACATGGATTAGGATTTAGGTAGGGGTGTTCGCGGTGCGGTTTAAAGTTGAAACCGCAAACCGCACCGCACATGCAGTTTGAGGTTTTTGGAAACCGCAAACTGCACCACAAAAGCTCTAAACCGCATTATGCGGTGCGGTTTCATGCGGGCGATTTGTAAGGTTTATGTGCGGTTTATACGGTTTGATAAGTTGTTTCAATTTATAACTTTGGCTGTTATTCATTAAATTTAAACATTTTCAAAATTTATTATTATATTGCATACCCCTTAAAAGGCATAGATATTGCAAACGAAAGACCACATAATGTTTTGCTAAGTTGTTATCACTTATGAAATTTGATATCATAGTCTTTTAAGTCTTTAATTACCAAATTTAACCATCATGATATAGAATAAAGTTATTGGACAGTATGAAGTATTTGGTGATTGGAAACTTTGAGATATATATATATATATATATATATATATATTAATACGACGTGGTGCATTTTGAACCGTGGTTTGGTAACTATAAACTACAAATTGCACCGCATAGTGCAGTTTGACAAAATTACGAACCGCAAACCGCACCGCGAAATTCTAAACTACATTATGCGGTGCGGTGTGGGCGGTTTGTGCGGTTTATGCGGTTTTTTGCACACCCTTAGATTTAGGAACTTATTCTTACCTGGATTTAGATTGTGTCGAACACATGTGCTTCAAGCCTGCGAATTGCGATTGCCGATTCTCCAAACGGTGGTGAGGTAAAATAATGAGGCAACGATCGACTAGAGAGGTTGCGACTTGCGAGGGGTGATAGACGAGTGAAACGAGGCAACTTGAATACTGGATTCGAGTCTTCTTCGATGAAACAGAACGAGCTTCAGGAATAGGCCTTCGATTCTTGTGACGTCGGCTGGAAGAGATTGACGATAGCGTTAAGTGGTAACGTGATTGTAGGGTTAGAGTATCTGAGGGGCTTATATATATATATATATATATATATATATATATATATATATATATATATATATATATGGGACAGGTCGGGTCGGGGCACGCATAACCCACTCTCTGCCCCGAACCCGAAAAAAAATACCCAATAACGACCCGATACCCAACCCATAACCCGATAAGCTTGACCCAACCCGCCCCGAAATCTTCGGGAATCGGGTTTTTTTGCCATCCCTAATGGAATCCATAAAGTTTGCAACTTTATGGATCTTTGATGTCCTTTGATAAACATAAGTCTCAGATCTGAAGTTTGGTGGTGGATTGGACTCCATGCATGAATTTTGGTCTCGTTTTCCCTTTATTTTGAACGAGTTGGTGTTCAAGACATGCTATATATATTTGTATGTTATCTACATTTGTATTTTAACTATAATTTTATAAAACATTAAATTATATCAAAATTTATAAATGCTTCTCTACAAATCAAAGACCAATATTGATATACCTATAAAAAAAATATAAATAATTTCTAAATTTTAAAATAAATATGTTACTTGCACTTTTATAGAATAAAAAAAGTTATAGATTCAATTTAAAATAGAATAAACATAATCACAAATTATATTTATACAGCAAAAGGTTGGGTTGGTTTTAGTTGCTAATACGTGTGCAAATTTTGGTTTTAATTGGTTGTATGGATGGATGAGAGAGAAAATAGTTTTTTAATAGATAGTAGTCTTAAAGAAAATTTGTAAATTTTAGATCAAGAATTCATGAATAAACTCAACTCGCAAGCTCAATATATTTTTCATGAGGTTTAAAAAATCTCAAAACTGGCTGAGCTAAATCTAATTTTAAAATATAAACAAAATAAGGTGCATCGCTAAAATGTACTGTATGACTTTTTAAACACTATGGTAAGTTGCTAACACTATGGCTCTGTTCTTAAGGACGAAAATGAGACGAAAATGAAGGTAACAGGTGTTCTTGATTTTTAATTTTTAGGGGGGAGAAAGAAAAAAATGAAGGGAACATTAACATATGCAACATATTATCCAAACAAACAGGAAAGGAAACGCCCATTAATTGTTAACATCATTTGCTGCATATGTTTTAATAGAAATCCCATATCGTCATCTTACATTTTGAATATTGAATGTATTTTATGATTAAAAAAAAAAAAAAAAAAAAAAAAAAGTGCAATTCCTAATTTCTAGAATATTTTGTTGTTATAGAAGATGATGAATGTAACTTGATCATTAACGTAAAGTTTAAAAAGCTTATGGAATAAGGAATTTCTTTTTAGAAACCTATTGGATCATTCTTCTAAATGCTTTTATGTTATTTTATATTTCTCATCTATCTTATCAGCTAGTTTTTATCAATCATATCTATCTTATCAACTAGTTTTTATCGATCATAATTTTTTATCCGCTACTTATTCAACTACTTTCATCGACTAGTTTTGACCCTAGATAGTTTTTACCGATCATAATTTTTTATCAGCTATTTTTTTCAACTACCTCATGAACTAATTTTTACCCTAAATTCCCAGCTAATCTGTCAAACATAACTTGAATGAAAATGCATTACATAAAACCCTATTTTCAAAAGTCTTTAGATGAAAATGAATAGACAAACATCTTACATAAAAGTTGAACACTAATTACTTGATAATTTTTTTTAGCGTTTTAAGAAATTGTTACAAAAAAAAAAAAATTAGGATGCAACTAAATCGGGTGTTTCTGCTTCCACGGATATCAAAGCAGTGTGTACTTTCCCAACCCAATTGTCCAACCGATCACGCAATGACTTAATCTGAGCCACCCCCAAAACTCGCGGTTGCACCCACGACACATAAACCGTCCCATCAACTTGATCAATTATCCCCTCGATTAAATGCACCTACAATACAATCCAATCATAGTAAATGACTATTTTACCCTTCTTCTTCTATGGAATTCAACCACATAATCTTGCATTTAAACCATTGTAAAGTGCATCATAATAATATTACACAAAAATTGCAAAAATAATTATGTGGTTTTGGTTTGGTGGTCCAATTTTGGATACCTTGTACATTAACTTTTTTAAATTGACAATTTTACCCTCAGGGACCATTTCTACATCTCTTCTTTTTAATTTTATGGGAAAAACGCAGAAAAGTCTCATTATTTTGGAAATTTTTTTGATAAAGTCCTAAAAAAAAATTCAGATTATTTAATATTTTGCCCAAATTAATGAAAAAGTACCTATTTTTATCTTAGTAGGAAACGACAGATTATCGTGTAAAATTTAACAATCGGGACTTTTCTGTACAAAAAAAGAACTTATGACTTTATCAAAAAATTTCCCAAAATAATTGGACTTTTCTGCATATTTCCCTAATTTTATTCAATTATTATACATTAATTCTTTTATTGGATTATTATAATATTATTTTTAATAAAAAAGAATTAATCCAATTAAAAAAAATTAATGTATAATAATCGATTAAAAATTAAAAAAAAGACGCAGACGAGGATAAATTTGTCATTTTAAAAAAGTTAACTGTTAAAATTAACGTTTTTGGACCAAAAAAACACACAAGGTATCCAAAACTGGACCAAAACCACATAATTTTGACAACCACAGGGACCATTTTTGTAATTTTGTCATAGTATTATTAAAAAAAAAAAAAAACTTACAGATAAACTTTTCATGAGAAGGTATTCCACATCTTCAACCGTGAGTTTTGTCCGCTCTGCAATCACACTCAATGGAATTGTCCTGTCTTCAGAGGGCCGACTGCAAACAAAGGAAACAAATTAATTAAGGCATTGTACTTTTAATTTTTTTTTTATTAATAATAAAAAGAAATTGGAAAAATAATAATAATAACCTGAAGATAATTTCCATCAAACAGAGAATGTTGATCTTTTCTAGAAGCTTCTTCTCGTTTTCCAGTAAAGCAGGCTGAGCATTCAGTGAAGCTGAATGAACACGACATAGTTCTTGATAGCGAACTAAATCTCCTGAATTGAATGCTTCTAGAATGTGGTAAAGCCATTCCACTTTTGTCCCTATCAGACTTTTTATCTGCAATGTTCAATTTTGTACCACAAAAAGGGTAAAATCGTCATTTACTTTACTCTGTTCTTTTCATACCATCCAAAAAAGAAAACAGTTTTTATTCGTATATATTCAGCACTTTCCATATAGGTTGGTTCTTTTTGACTTGATGCATAAAAGACTAAAGGGTAAAATGGTCTTTTACTTTCTCATTCAGACACTTCTTTTCATAATACAATCCAAAAAAGAAACAGTTTTTAGTCGTATATAGCACTTTTCATTTATACATACAGCACTTTCCATATAGGTTGGTTCTTTTTTGACTAGATGCATAAAAGACTAAAGGGTAAAATGGTCATTTACTCTCTCATTCAGACGTTTCTTTTCATAATACAATCCAAAAAAGAAACAGTTTTTATTCATATATAGCACTTTTCATTTATCCATTCAGCACTTTCCATATAGGTTGGTTCTGTTTGACTTGATGCATAAAAAACAACCAAATATATAAAGTCAGAGAAACAACACTTTCTCCATTGAACCCTATCTTTTTACAAATTTGCCCTTCTCTAATTTTTTTTCCTTCCATTTCCCCAAGTGTGACA
This sequence comes from Lactuca serriola, assembly GCF_051521515.1. Lineage (NCBI taxonomy): Eukaryota > Viridiplantae > Streptophyta > Magnoliopsida > Asterales > Asteraceae > Lactuca > Lactuca serriola. The sequence continues at coordinate 126,226,897 of NC_136413.1, read as the reverse complement.
TCACTTTCTCAGAAATTTTTTCAAGATTATTTGTGTTTATTGTTAGCTTTTTGGATATAGCAAGAATACAAAATTTAACAATGGGGTAATATAATATATAAGAATACTTCACAAGATAGATATGGCTTTTGAGGAAAATCAAGTGAGATTAGATGTAAATATGTTCACATAGAGAAAGATGATGAAATATACTTACAACTGGATGTGCAAGTAGTTCTCCAAAGTTGTAAATGTTGTCTCCCAACAATGCAGATAGTGATAGATCAAATGCAAGATCCTAAAAACACAAAATGTAAACAGCTTTCCACTTAATTGTCTAAGTAAGGTCTTTTCAATATGATAAGACTTGTATTTCTATGAACATAAATGAAAATAAAATCAAAACATACCAATTTAAACGAATCAGATAGAGCCTCAACTGATGTATATGCCAAATAAAGTAGAGAATTCTTGTAAAACTCAGCAAACTCCTGGCGAGATTTATGGTATTGAGATGACACCCAATAGTAGTTTGCATACACAGAAGGGTCAATGTCAGTCATGCTATCAAGTGTACTCTTCCCATCTTCTAGAAGATTCTTGCACTCCTTTTGATCTCCTTTTTCAAGATTAAAGATGGCTATCTGCATCTTTATGTAAAGGATTGGCTCCTCTATACGCATCTCTTTTGTAGCTCTGAGTTTTTCAATCACTCCTTCCAGATAGCTTATGGCAGCTTCTTTCTCTGAATATTGCCTAGAGACTATAACAGCAAAATGTGCAAGTTTAAGAAGGTTGATCTTTGTCTCAAAATCAGTGATGAAGTGGTGGTATAGTTGTATGAGAGCATCACCAGCCTGAGATGTAAAAAGGAAAGGTGTTTCATGAGCATAAATGTGAAATATAAAATAACTTTTTTTGTGTACTTTTGAGTCTTTGAGCAACTGCAAAAAGATTAAGCTGTTTAGTTGTATGGAATCTAGAACTAATTAGAAGTTTAGAACTCATTAACATGATAGTATGATACCACTGTGTAGAAGTAACAGCAATATAAGGCTTAACTTTCAAGTACTTATCTCTTTTATTGGCTTGGATTAGACCTATTAATTGTATTCTTTACATAATCTCACCCTCTATTGTTAATTTGGAATGATTTAATTAGGAATCATGCATTTGTATCGTTTGATTGCAACACAGATTTAATTCGAAACTTCTTCTGTTAGAAGTTTATTTCCAAAGTATGATCAGGTTATCAACTTCACATCTAAACTCGTACAATTCATACAATTCACACAATTCATAGCAAGTATACTAGTATAGTGCCAAAAAATTTGAATATTGGACACCAAAATTTATGAGTTTATAGAGACAAAAACAAACCGGCAACCTGGATCTCCAACCTACTTTTTCGTCAATTCTCCAAAATCGAAAACAAATAAATCAAATTTAAACCCCGAGTATCAGAAAACAAAGAGTCGAGAAGCTCCATTTGAAAATCAAACTAGCATGAATATAGGGACAAGATAGGGAGAAATGACCTGGAAAACAGCGAGAGCAACGAATTGTTCGAGCTTGAGAGTGAGTTGGTGCCATAGCTTCCTTTGATACAGATCGGCAAGCGTATTATACCAATCGGAGAGCTCTGGATGAGTAGTACGAAGAGAATCTAGGTACTGAAGAGCTGTCATGGCTGAATAATGTCCAAACTGTTGTTCGAGAGAGGATTGGGAAGAAGAAGAAGAATGGGGTTGCTTGGGGATTTGTATATAAAACCCTTGTTGATGTCTTCGACTCGTCGGAGTTTTCTTTTCCCCAAAGAAACGAATGATTGTGATTTGTGAATGAATCTGATACATTTTAAGTATTTGATTTAAACCCGACCCACTTACTACAAAACGGGTCTCCTTTTTTAATTTTAATTATTTTCATTTTCTCATTTCAAGAAAGAAGAAATTAATATATTAAATTTAGAGAAATTAAGGTCCCGTTTGATAACTCTAAAAAGATCTTTTCGGCTAAATGGACGGGAATGACTATTTGATATGCACAAAAAAATAGACATTTTCCAGTAAGATATATATTTCCAAAAAAGCTCTAAAACCATATTTTTTCTGGCTGAAAAAACTGGAAAGATAACTGTACCCCAAACTGTCTCTTTCTTTCTTGGATTATTAATTTCTTTTAAATAATTTTTTTAATTTTTTATTGAATTATTATATATTAATAAATATTATGTTTAATATATAATATTTATGTATATAATATTATTTTATAGGATTATTAATTTCTTTTAAATAATTCTTTTTATTTCCTTTTTATGGATTAAATTTTTATTAGATTATTATATATTAATAAGTATTAGTTATAACTATATAATATTTATATATTAATAAATATTATTTTATTGGATTATTAATTTCTTTTAGTTAATTTTTTTAATTCATTTTTATTGGATTAATCCTTTTTATACACAACACCACCATCATCCTAATATATTTTAAATGATTATTGTGTAATTTTGATTTTGTATGACAATTTATATGTTTTTATACTTATTCAGCAACTTCATCCATCATAATATAGAAAATCATGGTAATATTGTCATTTTTCATCATTCAACTCGGCCAATAAGATGTATAATCAAATAACATGGTTTCTTTCACATTCAAAAAAATTTCTCATACAACACTTTCTCAAAAAGCATTGTCCCGGACAGAAACTATATGGACCTAAATATTCTTCTTCTTTTTTTGTTCCTATTATTTTTCTATTCATTTTAGATGGTGACAAGTGTCATTAAATTTAATTTAAATTTGGTTGAGATGTTAAATTTGTACAGTTGTCATCATCTTAAATAGGTAGGAAGAAAAGTAGGAACAAATGTTAGGAGGATATTTAATTTCTGTTAAATTTGTGTTGACAAAATATATGTGATGTTTAAAATATTAAGACAGATGATTGCGTTTCTCCTTTATTGAATCTAATGTTTCTGGTCTGTTAGATGTAATTCAATGAAACATCCTAAAAATTAAGACTACAAATTTTTAATTTTAAAGTAATAAAACCATTATTCAAAACAATATCATAAAAATCATAGTGAATCATAGTGTATCAATAAACATCCAAGTACATCAGAGTCATGTAATATGCGGAACAATGTGGTGTGTCCCGAGCTCTTCCCTTTTGAAACAAAAGTACCTGAAATATAAACTAAAATCATAAGCACAAAATGCTCAAATAGGAGCCAGGGTTTCGAATCTTGTGTTTAATGGGATGGAGGCTGAAGATAAAGGGGGACTGGAGTTGAATTAAGATTATTAAATAGGGTCCAAGACCCTAAATTCTAGTTTACATGAGGTTGGAGTATACCCTACATACTCCCAGTACACCCAGTGTACTCCATGAGGTGCCCGCGATCCTCCTGCCTAGTACACCCAACGTACTCCATATGCACGCCCCGCGTACTAGGCTTAGCCTTAAAGCCACCAACTTTCGAACGCCATAACATTTTCGTTCTAATTTTGATTCCGACGATCCTTATATCCACGAAAAGGTAATGAGAAGCTCTACCCTTTTCTCAACTCCCCCATGCCATAAAACTCTCCGAACTAAAATCTAAAATTCATAAAAGGCCCGAACTGCCACTTTACTGATACACCCTAAGACTCCAAAACACAAACTGAATTCCCAGATCATCTAACTTACATTATCCACACTCAAAAAGGGAGGGGTCTAGATCTCTTTCCCAAATGCCCTGGGCCTTATGATAATCTGTCTTCGGGTCACGACCCCGAATTATGAAACGATTTGAAACAGGGTGTTACAACTCCCCCCACTTAAATTAGATTTCATACTCGAAATCATTTCTTACTATTTAATCCGTCGTTGGACGATACTTCCCAAACATCCTGGATTCTGATTAAGATTGAAGATTCATCACATTCCAACGACCGCCTCCCAAACCTGCCATCCAAGCCCCGTCTTGGCATAAATTGCTTATACCTCTAAAAGAACGAACCTTAACACTCTAACCTCAACCCCAAAGAAGGAAACCCAACTGCCCTGCCAAAGAACTGAAAAAACTACCTTACTTTTGTCAACTGGAAGACCTCATAACACAGCGATAACCACCCAAAACATGAACTTCCCAAAAACGTGGGCCCATCAATTTAATCCCCAGAAGATTACTCCCTAGGATTACTGATCATTCATTCATCGCACCCACCCCTAGTCCCTGACTAGGAATACCATTCTACTATGTAGAAAGAAGGCTTAAAATATACCGATAGTGAATTACACCAAATTCCCAATTCGCAGGTTGCGCCTAACAACCTCAAATACGCGCTTGACTTCCTGACAAGTCATCACCAACCTGCTGATCCCACGAGCATAAGGATGGTCAATCCAAAAATTTTCATGTTGCATCCAAATCCCATGTCATCTCGGGTGTACCCCTCCTGGCGAATCGCTCGAGACATTCACAATGGATTTCATGGTTCAGGATTCCATAACCGATGTCCAACATTAGTAACCGAACTCCTGATAGCCATCCCTCAAGCATCCAAAGTTCATAATGCAAACACTCTGCAAGCGGTTACTGGTACACAACCATCACCTAATAATCTTTAACTGCCCACATGATCCAAATCAGCTGGTCACCGAATCTCCTGACTCTCACAATGCAATAACATCCCAATAAGCCAGGAAAGCTAACGATCCGAGACCTGAGAGTCTCAATCAAAAAATTTATTATGAAAATTGGGATGTTAGATGTTAATAGATTTTTTTGTGATAATATTTGGGGGGTTTTGCATGTGGGGTTGTATCTATGATTTTCGCGTCAAGATTTTTGGGTTTGAATTTGAGTTTGAGTTACAGGTTCAATTTTGGATTTGGATGTGAATTGAAGGTTCGATTTTGGTTATGGATTTGATATCCAGGTTTGATTTGTGTTTGGATTTAAATTTCAAATTGGATTTTGGTTATGTATTTGATTTACTGGTTCGATTTTGGACATTTAGGTAGATTTGTATTGAGTTTGAGGCGATTTCCTGTAGTATTGGGTGGGGTGGAATTGGTACGGTACCGATTCATTTTTCCTTAAACCGTGTATCGTACCAATTATAATTAGTATAAAAAATTTGCTACCGGTACCGTACTAAGTACACTTGGTACCAATATATTTGGCTACCAACAAATTGAAGGGTTTTGATCATTCTAATACTCCCATGGTGTACATGCAACCCTAGATGCTTTGGATATATGTTTTCACTAATTATACATGCAATATTGTTTCCAAATCATTAAGCTTACAACTAGCATACAAATGACATAAACATCATAGAAATGAGTTATAGAATTACCTATTTGTTGTAGCTTGTAGTTTTGGCCTTTAAGAACTTAACACCAATAGTATGAATTCCTCAAATGGAATCACAATACACCTTTGGACAAAGGATGAATTTGAGAGAATATCCTCACACCAAAATCGGCTCAATGATCTTTCAAGAACTAGTGCACGATATGGAGGCTAAGGGGCTTCTTATATAGTGTGGCTTAATTAGGGTTACACCATGCAAACCCTAATGTGCATGACTTTCCACATTCCTTAGACTCCTTGGGTTTTAACCTCCATTGAGTATCCATGGTTCACCACATGGGTTTAGCCCAACATAAAGAACTATGGATCACAAGCCCACTTTATAAGAATGAATGATTTAGCAAATCAATCCCCATTTATCTAATTAGTCTCTTTTGATCACAAAATTAATTTCAAACTAATTCTTGATCAATACTAATTAAATAATATGATTTCATATTAATATATTAGAACGTATAATATATTAACAAATCATAAATAACCTCTTCTCAAAAGTCCATCCTATCAAATTGTCTTGGTGATATGCAACCCAAATGGACCACGCTACTCTCAGGTCAAGTACATACCAATTATAGTTATGGACATAGACACTAATCCGACAGTCTCACACTTGAATAAGTCTAATAATTATTATTGCAAGTACGACTCCACAACCCGACTAGCAATCGTAGCTCTTAAAAGCCGTTGTCGAACTCTGACCTAGTCAATGACGCGTCCATTAGATAATGGATCATGTATTCCTCCATTCTAGATATCATATGGACTGAGACATGGATTATAATCATTCTCTTTGTCCATCTATTGTTTCCCGATTTCTGATTTATGACGAACGACTAATTGAACAAATCAAATCAGTCCAAGCTTGGCCAAACACTTAGGGGTGTCATCACTAAATCATCGAGGGGACCACATATATCGCTTTTATCCACATGGGGTAAAAGGAATGGATAAACTTCGACCCAAATGTTTGATTGTACTTACTCATCAAATTATACACAACGATATGTTTTATAACAACCAAGTTACTGGTGCGTTTGCATATGTCAATGTGCAACCGACTCACAACTACAACTCACATGTCTCCGTTTCAAGAATATAAGATATTATTGTCTCACAATCACTCGTGATAAAATCCATGAAGTGATTTAGGTGAGCGTGGGTTGAATCCAATACTTGAATCTTATTCCAAGAGTACTCATGAACACTATAACAAACTTATGTTATGACTAAAACACCTTTACAGACCCATTCATGACAATCTTGCCTCAATACTTACTTCCAAAGTATGATCGACTGCGGATGGTTTGAATAACCTAGTTATTCGGTAAGTCAAAACATCCAAAGTGAAACACAAAAATAATACTAATCCTATATAGCCCCAAAACTTTTAAGTCCCATGTTGATTACTCATTATTCATTGTATAATGTTTCGAATAATCAACTTAATACTTGAATTAAAACAATAGGTGCAGCATGCACACTATGTTTGTCTATGGTCCTTACTTTGTGAAATAGATCAAATGACAACATTTCAATGATGCTCATTTCACAATTCCAAATCCTTACCGTAAATGTAAGAATATCAAATTCTTGCCATTTACTGTAATCTGTTAGATTCTAAACTTATATGCAATGATTATTTTGCAATGTCTAGGTACCAAAAGTTAGAGACTTGACCAATAATGTTACAAAATATTCCTTTGGAGATTGTTACAAGACAATTCCATGGAAATGAAGTCTCAAATTCAAAGTGCATTCCTTTGAACATCCTTCTTGCATAAAGGTTTCTAATTTTCTCATCTATTCTTCAACTCCCAATATGGAAACATTCCATATTTTCCGTACGGCAACTCATTATTAATAGACACCATAATAATATCAATATGGTCCATCCATTTCTATACTTCCAACTGTCCTTAAGCGACCAATTTTCGGCGAACCTTAGATTGTCCTTAACAGTTGTTTAACCACTTTAGTCATATCCGGTTCTATTCCTTTTTCCCTCTTAATGCCCTAGGCATTTGGAAAATTAGAACACGAGAATATTATAGCATATGCAATCGATCCTATACCCCGAAGTATATGGGACGCGATTCATAATGTCTAACATAAAGAAATGATACTTGATCAGTCTTTTGCTATAATATTTCTATGAGTAAATTACACGAATGGTCCCTATGGTTTAAGGTAATTTGCATGTTTGGTCCCTAACTTATTTTTTTAACTCGGAAGGTCCCTACTGTTTGTTTTTGTTACGCGCTTGGTCCCTATCTTACATAAAAAGTCTATTTTTCCCTTTATTTTTTAATTTATTTAAATAAACACACCCCTAATATCACCTTTCTCACCTTACCTTACGTACCCCATCATTTTTTCCTATTTAAATAATAGCCTTTTTAGGTATGACAGGGACCAAGCGCGTAACAAAAACAAACAATAGGGACCAAACACGTATAAAAAAAATCAGTAGGGACCTTTCGAGTTAATAAAATAAGTTAGGGACCAAACACGCAAATTACCCCAAACCATAGGGACCATTCGTGTAATTTACTCTATTTCTATTTGCCATGTTCTCATAATTTTGATTATGAAGAGGGATGTCGTAATCATGATTGAATTTTGAGAACACAATTAACCTTTCCATATATAGAATTTCCTTATGTTGAACCATTCCAACATAACATTCATATATATTTGACTAAATTTGATTAAAAACTCAATCTAAGCTTTTAGGTTTTGAAATGAAGTTTAAATTTCTCTCCCTTAATTATAGCAAAACAACTTTTCAAACCCTGCACCTTTGCAAATTGAAACTTTTGTTTTTTTATAATTAACATTGCTAACTTTCAACACTTACCATAATAATTATGCTCCCACTAGCATAATAATTATTATCTTTACTAGCATAATAATTATGCTCTCACTAGCTTTGACATGTACTCATAAATCAGCTGGACTTCTAGAAATCAATATTTATTGACTTTTCTTACCAAAGTTCAGATTTCTGATACGAGATGCTTTGATAAGATTTTATATTGGCTTCTCAAACTCATACACCTTTCCTTAGATAGCTCACATGTGTGTCTAAACAATTTTAGAACTTACAACAATAAGTCTCAAATGTTTAGACCTTTGCCATTTCTCACAATTTCAAATTATGAAGAAGGATGTTGTAATCATAACTGAATTGAAGAATGCAAATAACACAATTGCTATCTCCTTAAAATCTACTTACTAAAACGTTTCCTCACAATCATTTTCATGAAGTGGAGAGAAACCTTATGACACTTAAATTGTATGGTGTATGTGTTCATATCCATGTGAATTTGGCATAACCATAATCACAAGACAAGGTTAGTGACAAATCCAAACCCATATGGACTGAACCTGTTCAATCTTAATTTCGTGCCACCTGGCAGCACAAGGGTCTGCCATTGCTTCCAAGTTGTTATGCAAACAATTAAGAACTCATAAAACTCACATGCATAGTCAACTTTAACTGGAATGAGCACATAAATAAGAATATGTCATCACGATAGGTTACAAACCTTACGTCGTGTGCTAGTGTTTAATAATAGGTTTACTCTTGATTTGTTCTTGAAACTTTCAAGATCTTTAATACTCCCACTGACCTTTTGAGATATAAGATTCACTTTGTCAAGGAACATTACTTGACAAACAAATATTCAAGAGTTAGTGCGGATTCTAATCAAGACTAACACTTCACACAATTGAACTTAGTTGGTCTTTGTCCTTACCAATACATCACAACTTACTAATTTCAAATGTACAAGGGTAAGAAACATTTTACTCTACATTTGATGAGTGTTATAAACCTTCTTAAGATTATGTCACTCAAGTTACAATCTTGGATTATGACTCTAAGACTTGTTCTTGGAACGAAGTATGACTCATCTTCTTGATTTAACAATTTCAACAATTCACGATTCTTCTTCTTAGCCATACAAATGCACTAAGATATCCTTAGAGGATCAGTTGTGATATGGTTTTCCATAATCATTAAGATGATCATAAAACACGATACTAAAGTACTTCCTCATCTTTTCAGATTGGAGAAACCTTTTATCTTTCTGCCTAATTTCATTCTTCTAATTCGCTCTATCATACATTGAAACTTTTCCAATGTTCAAAATTATACTTAAACTTGTAAGCATAACCATATTTACTAAACTTTGGTAAATCATGACGAATAGTTTTATCTTTCTTTGTAGTGGACCTGACCAACACACACCTGGTGTACCCGATCCCCTAGTCCTTCACTTGACTCACATATACATATGAACAAGGAATAAGTCTTAATTTACCAAAGATGAAAATTCTCATTCATCACACAATATAAGTTGCAAGATTCCAAGTTTCTATCCAACTGAAACTTGGGTGATGAGAATCTTTCCTTATTTGGTAAATTTTGACACTACCACAAACGAAAAAATCAAATCCATATTGCTAACATAGAAACATACAAACATCATTTTTTCACAAAAGCCATTGTAAGGAGATATAAAAATAAAACAAAATTTTATTTATTTATAAAATGTGGAAAAACTTTCCTTACAATGCAATTACAAATGAAAACTATGTCATTACATATTTCCTAGCAATCTATCATAACTCTTACGCAACAACTCAAAAATTCGATCATCGAACAATGCGATTGAAATCCATCTTCGCGACCAAATTCAACATACTCTTCCTTTAAGCTTCCTTACCTTTTCATGATCCTACAAAACATCAAAAGTCAACCCTGTCACATCATGTATTAAAAATCAACAATTAGGAACTTAATAGAGTTAAATAGTAGACTTACCTGAAGTAGAGTTAAACTTTTTGATTCTACCTTCTTTCAAATCTTTCAAGTAGTCTAGGCAGCTTCGCTTCCAATGTCCCTTCAAATGGCAGTAGAAACAAATGGCTTCTTTTGCATTGGCACATGAGACAATCACAGACTTAGACTTTCTCTTTACCATTTGGTCAACCGAGTTGACTATGGCCGGTCCCTTTCCATTGGGAAGAGAAATCTTTTCTGTACTTCCAATGTTAGCATTGTCAATGTCCATAGAAGTTTGAGAAGTAGATCTTCCAATCAAATTTGCTTTTCTAGTGCGCCAAATCATTGTTGATTCAGCAGCAACAAGCAAATATGTAAGATCAATAAGGGTCATGTTGTGATCTGTCACATAGTAGTCTTTAATAAACTCACTGTATGACTCGGGAAGTGACTGAAGAACCCAGTCAATAGCCAACTTCCTTGGGAACACGACACCTAACATTCTCAGTCTGTCAATGTGTGACTTCATATCCAAAACATGTGCACACACATAATTTCCATCCTTGTGTTTGCTATCCAATAGGGCTTGAGTGATCTTGAACTTTTCAAGTCTTCGAACTTGTGGGTTAGGGAGAATAATTAGAGGAGGTGAAGGAAGTGAAACATGATATTGTGGAACATCATCTTCAAGAGGAAAGCTTGTTCCGAGAGATTTGGGAAGACCATAGTTGTCTGAACTAGACATCTACAATGGGAGAAATTCAAGTTAGTTGATTTCAGTTCTTAATATAACACCCAACAATAAATATTAAGGCTAGGACCCAACACAATTACAATTCGGAAGAGGGATGTCATAATCCGAATGCAAAATATTTGAAGGTAGGTAAATGACGATTTACCAATTTCCACCACGAAAAACGAAAAGAATTTTAGGTTTTAAGTGAATTGAAACTCCTAGATCCTTTGAGATTCATTGAACTTTTCAATGGCATGTTTAAATCTCGATTGTGCCCTTCAAGTTTGTGATTGGGATGCCGAGGATCATAAACAAGGTGTGAATAACCATCCAAATTAGCTTGGTACACTCAATGTTACAACCACCTAATTAATGTGCCGGTTAACCACACACGCTCCATTGATATATGATTAACACCAAGCTACCCATTGCCACACACTATCAGTCCCAGATTAGTGTGCAGGTTAACCACACATGCTCCACTAACGACTTAAAAATGTGCAAAGTGCAATTTCATGGGTTAGCACCAAATTCACATTTTCCTAAGTAACTAAGATTGAGAATTTATAAGTGTTTAGTTAATTAGTATTTCATTATACTTTTACTGAGAATTTAAATGTCTAATCAAACCCATTCGACTAACGACCCTCCACCAGTCAAGGAAGCGGTGGGTGAGAGCGGACACCCATTAAACTGTCATTTTATAGGCAGTAACCTTATACCCTCGTTATAGACCGACTTCGTGAATGGGGCCTACTAACGGTAAGACTGACTTTACTCTTATACATATATATATATATATATATATATATATTAAACCTATAATATTATAATAGTATAAGGGTTGAATTTTAAATTTTTAAAATTCTAGGGTTTGGAACTAAATGTTTCAAAGGTGAAACTTTACAAATTCCAAAACTTGAGGACAAGTTTTGAACTATTCAAAAACTTTTGGAATCCATAACTTATGAGTTTAATACAAGTTTTAATGAAAAAACTCTTGAAAATCCATAAGTTGAGGACAAGTTATGGAGTTCATGAAACATTTATGAAAATGACTCTTCATGTTCCATAACTCGAGGACAAGTTATGGATGACATAAAACCATTTAGGATGATATTTAAAAATGAGACTCTTCACTTTTCATAACTTGATGACAAATTATGGAATTCATCAAAAAAACATTTAGATTAACTATTGTAACTTACAAAATCAAACAATTTGTCTATGATCTGAATTAAACTCATAAGAACAAGACAATTCATATCAAACAAATTTCATGTAATTAGCCTAATCTTTTAAACTAACATGAAACTTTGACAATTATCTTTTAAATTAGATAAGCATGATCATTACCACATAAAAAACAAGTTTATAAGTTCAAAAACAGCTTAGGGTAATGATCCTAGTCCAATCCTAGCCAAAAACCTCGAAAATCTGCATTCTGGACCACCAACTCGTCGAGTGCATGAACTGACTTGACGAGTTAGTCAGTTTTCTAAGGGGACTCAGCGAGTTCCCCAGTGGACTCGGCGAATCCACTATCCAGAAAGCAGAAAGTCAATTTTTTCAAGCTCTGAAAACAAGTAGCATCAAGTATAATGGAAAACAACCCTAGGCACTGATACCATTGAAGGGTTTTGAGCATACTAACACTCCTTTGGTGTACATGCAACCATAGATGCTTTGGATCTATGTTTTCTCTAATTATACATGTGATGTGTGCAAACTCACTTAGTTTTAAACCTACTTTTAATTATAAAATAAACACACAAAGGCAGTGGACCTATCAATTGTGGTATAGTTAAATAAGTAGGGTATCGAACACAGGGAACGGTAAATTAAAACTAAAAACTAATTCTATCTAAATTAATTAATAAGTAGGGGGTTTTCTCTAGTTTTACAAGACTAGAAACTTACTAACTATCACTTAATCTAAAAACTAGAAAAACAAAGAATTAACTAGATTCAATAATGGAAAGGAACTTCTGTTTAGTTCAACTCAATTGATCCTATGGTTGATTTCAAGGTAATGGTGCAATGGATTAACTCTTTTGTTGGTTACCGATTCAAGTGATTGGATTCACGTTCACTACACTAATCCTTAGCGAATAAACTAACTTAAATAGTGATCAGTTGTCTAATTTAATTAAATTCACTAGATTAATTATTCAGGTTAATTTAGACTTGCAATAATTAACTAATTTGGTCCTTTAATTAACTTCTTGTTGATGGTCACCACACAAGCTCACACATGAATTTACTCAATTTTCTTATTAATTTTAGTTTCATGTTCATTAATCCTAGACATATGACAAAGTGATCACATAAACATATGAGGTTTATAATCAAAAGATGTTCATGCTATTTAATTACCTTCATATTAACAGAAAATTAATTATCATTCACACACAAGGTTCTTTAGCAAGCTAAAACTAACAAAGATCACCAACATTGAATTAATCCTACCAATAATCAAACCATAGTCTCAATTTTGTATCCCCAAACAGAAGTTTAAGAGTTTTAGCTCATGATTGAAGTAAATAACAGCAAACAAACGAATTCTAATTGTCTAGCCATAATGGAAAACAAAAGATTAAGTAGAATGATGAAATTTGCCTCAAATCTCCTTCGGAATTGGATTCTAGCTTGTATCTTCGTTCTCTAGGGTTTTTCTGGTTCTCCAATCACAGCTAATATCTCCAGAAGGGTTCCAGAATTCCCCCTTGTCGATTTGAGAAGTTATCTTTATATTTGCGAAACGACTCGTCGAGTCAGGAGCCGACTCGTCGAGTCCATCTCTCAATCCCCGTATGTGATAAGTCTCTGGGTCTTTGAGTCTTTATCTTCTCGAATACTCGCTCGGACTCGCCGAGTAGACGACCCTACTCGCCGAGTAGGTATTGTTTTTGGTGTTTTTCTTCTTTGTTCAATTCCCGAACTCCCAACCGCTATCCTGCTTCCTTTTGCTTCCGAGCTTCACTTTTGGACTGAAAACATAATTCAACACTTTTAAGTACCTTTTGTCCATGATATGCAATAATTTAGCTAATAAATGATAAAAAATCTATACTTAATATGAACTAAATATGCACATATCAACATGCAATATTGTTTCCAAAGCATTAAGCTTACAACTAGCATACAAATGACATAAACATTATAGAAATGAGTTATAGAATTACCTCTTTGTTGTAGCTTGTAGTTTTGGCCTTTAAGAACTTAACACCAATAATATGAATGCCTAAAATGGAATCACAACACACCTTTGGACAAATGATGACTTTTGAGAGAATATCCTCACACCAAAATCGGCTCAATGATCTTTCAAGAACTAGTACACAATTTGGAGGCTAAAGGGTTTCTTATATAGTGTGGCTTAATTAGGGTTACACCATGAAACCCTAATGTGCATGACTTTCCATATTCCTTAGGCTCCATGGGTTTTAACCTCCATGGAGTATCCATGGTTCACCACATGGGTTTAGCCCAACATAAAGAACTATGGATCACAAGCCCACTTTATAAGAATGAATGATTTAGCAAATCAATCCTCATTTATTTAATTAGCCTCTTTTGATCACAAAATTAATTTCAAACTAATTCTTGATCAATACTAATTAAATAATCTGATTTCATATTAATATATTAGAACTTATAATATATTAACAAATCATAAATAACCTCTTCTCAAAAGTCCATCCTATCAAATTGTCCTGGTGATATGCAACCCAAATGGACTATGCTACTCTCGGGTCAAGTACATACCAATTATATTTATGGACTTAGACATTAATCCAACACAAATTTGGTTGATACAAATTGGTAATGTTATATATCGACTTCTTTTAATAGTTCATTGTAAAATTTTAAAATAAGCAAATACATTAGGTAATTTAGACATTTAGTAAAGAAATTTGTTACGTAGTTCTTTTAATTTACAAAAGAATTCTACTGAAAATAACGCTAAAGTAATATTTTAATTTTGTGACTTAACGTGGTAATAACTATTAACTAATGCGACCAAATAACTTATATAACGTTCTTAAAAATGTAAACACTAAACACAATTAACAATTGAAATTTACGATTTTGTTTATATATATATATATATATATATATATATATATATATATATATATAAAATATGAATTGGTTGGTATAGTATTACCATGATATTCAAATTTTTGTATCATTACCGTACCAAGATTGTTCAATTGGTACGGTACTACCAACCAAACATGTTAGCTACCAAATATATTGACTACCAACTTTCTTGGTTCGGTTGGTAGCATGTTGATTGGTTTTCCATAGTATAATTTTTACAGCCTTAGTATTGGGTGGCCGGAGATGGTGACCAAAGTTGCTACCTTTAAGTGGGTTCATCCATTTAAGGAAGGAAGATGATGTGGGTGAAATGAGGCAAATGAAATTAAAAAATAAATAAACCTTAAAGGTCAAAAAATGCCTCTGACTTTCAGAGACATGTGAGACTTAAAGAATGTTTTGGATGAACAGTTAATTTGAGGAACCAAAGTTGCTTTAAAGTTTCAAATTTGGACCGACCATGAGATAAAAAAAAATTGGAATTGAATTGTACTTTTTGTAAACCATAGGGATGAATTTTACAATTTACTCTAAATATAAACATGTCTTTTACATATATTTAATGGTTTGATATTAAAGATAATAATAGAAAAGATCAATAATACAACAAAATAAAACCATTAGGATCAAAAATTTAATGTTTGTTATAGTTATCCTCCAAATTAACAATCTTAAATTTTGTCTAAATATATATATATATATATATATATATATATATATATATATATATATATATATATATATATATATATATATATATATATATATATATATATATATAATGTATAATGACAGATAGCATATTACAAAACCCACCTAGCCAAGCAACCGTCCGTCTTCATCTTCCCTTTCCACCTTACAATCTCTCTGGACTCTCTCTCTCTCTCTCTCTCTCTCTCTCTCTCTCTCTTACAAAGAGAAAGCAAAGCAATCTAACGACATCACACCCATATCACGTTTGGAGCTATTTCATTACTCTTTTGCTCCAAAATTAAAGCAAAAGATATGGTGGGTCTTTTCTCTAGATTTTCTGTCAGCAGAAATGGCCATCGTCGCTCTCAAAGTGCACTCGTAAGTTACAACATCTCTCTGTAAACTCCTAACTATTGATCACAGTTCATGGATCCTGTAGGTTCTCTTATTTCGTTTTCTATGCAATTCTATTTGTCTTAATCAGTATTCAATCCATAAAGTTCTTTAGGTTGATGATGGGTACAGGGTTATTCGTTTTCTAATCAATTCGTTTTTGACATTTGTAAATGCAAAATTTGGGGGTTTGACTTTTTCTTCAATAGCCTGAACAAAGAATCTGATTTTGGGCATTCTGGGTCTCTTTCACTATGTGATAAAATCCAATTTTGCTGAGATTCACTTGAATTTTTTGGATTTTGGCTGTTGTCTTCATAGAAAACGTAAAAGTCAAAATTTGATTCTGTTTACATGTCTACCATGTTTGACTATCGACAGTCAAATGAGTTTCAATTCGAAACCAAAATTGATGAAAGTTGTTTCCTTTTATGGAATACGATTACTATCGACATGTAACTATATAACATCTATCATGAATTCTATGCCAATTTTGCATTTGGAAAGCATAAGTTTTGAGTATAGTCGATTGATTTTTTACATAAAGGACGAAAGGGAAGTTGTAGCTGAAGATACAGAGGCTATAGAAACAACTGGTAATGTTACAGGATTTATGTCGACTTCTCATCATGGAATCGAAGTTGCAGTTGAGTTTAAGCCTGTCGAGCATCCGATTGAGCCTCTTGACCTCGATCAACCCATTCAATGCCCATTGCCTGAACCTTCGATCCTCAATGTAAGCCCATGCTTATTTATATTCCTATATATTTGATAAACTTGACATTTGGGGAAATGGGAAAGAGAAATAAAGTAGGATAATCTAATAAAAAAAGTAAAATGTAATGGGAAAAAGTAAAAAACCCTTATTTACTATAATAGTATTAAGTTAAAAAATTGCTCTTTTTGTATTAAATTAAAAAAATAAGTCTTTTGGATACCGGTAAATTACCGTTTTAGCCAAAAATGAATGTTTGTCTTATAAATGTTATAAATATGAATTCCCAAAAAAAAAAAATTACAAAAGCTATGAAGTAATAAAATAAAAAACATTTGCCAAAAAAGTAATAGCAAGTCTTGTCTTATTCATAATAGTTTAATAGAATGGTTGGATGTTATGTCCACTTGACATTTTATGAATCATAATGAGTTTAACTACTCTTGAACCAAACAATGGAAAAAAAATTAATATAAAATGATTAAAATATAAATGTTTATATTATTATTATTATTATTTTGCAATCCATTAAAAATTTATGTTTATATTATTATTATTATTATTATTATTATTATTATTATTATTATTATTTTGCAAATCTATGATCCATTAAAAATTTATAGCGCTTAATGCATTGTAGGAAAAAAAATGGTACTTATAAAAAATGAAATGATGATGTAAATTCTATAAAGTTTAAGGTATTGTATGTGTGAGGTCTTTATTTGACAATCTATATAGGTATTTTTTAATTCATTTTTATACCTTGTTTGCTAATTTATTTGCTTTGTTACATAACAAAAAGGATGGGAGAATATGGAAAGAACGCGTATCTGCAGGCGTGCAAAAACGGGTCGACTTACCCGGAATGCATGATGAAACGGGGGGCCCACCCGAACCCGAGACACCACGATCAAAATCACGACCTCGGACAAATCGAATGATATTGCCATCGATCAGTGCACCTGAACATAATATTCTAAAACTCCTAGAAGAATCAGGGATGTAAAATGTAAATTTATGGCTATCTTTGTTTAAATTTGGATGCAATTTTCGGGTTTTTCATCATTTGCTTTATTTATCGTTCTCAAAAACACAAACACAAGAATGACATTATATGTACATATTTTAAAGTTTTTTCATGCTGCTTATTAGAATATATGAATATATATAGAGATGTACATATATATGTTTGTTAAACATGTTATCAAAGTGTGAGTTGTGGTTAATCTGTTATGGTTCTTTTCACAGTCAATCCCTCTAACTACATATCCGACGTGGACATATAGTGTCAACAAACAAACGTTCTAGAGTCTAATTAGATGACATTAGGACAATGTCTTTCTTCATTGGTTAATGGAGTCATGACATTTATGGGTCAAATATTGGTTATACCTCCTCCAATTACTTATTATTCAAATCACTTATTTTGGTTCTAGTTTGAGTTTAAGACCTCAAGAATCACCCTCCTTTCTCTTTGGAGTGTTTGGAATTACATCGAAATCCACTAGATTATGACGTCATTCAACACTAGCTCCCAATTGTCTCCGAATCCGGAAACCTAAATACATCTCTTTGGAGTGTTCTCCTCTTTCATGGCTTCCACTTGTGTATTTTCTATTTTCTCAATAACATTATATATTAGTTCTATTCTCATTGATCTTCATTTAATTAGCTTTTATTTCTCTTTTTGGATCAAGGCGTCGACTATAACATTAGCTTTCCTAACATAATAAATTAGTTCACAATCATAATCATTTATAAGCTCAATTCACCTTCTTTTCCACATATTAAGGTAATTTTGAGCAAACACATAATGCGAACTTTTGTAATCCTTGTAAAATTTGCATTTCGTTCCATGCAAATAGTGATTCCAAATGTTAAGCGTGCAAATAATAGTTGTAAGTTCCAAATTGCGAGCCGTGTATCTTATTTCGGTGTCTTTCAATTTCCTAGAAACATAAGCGATTACTTTCCCTCTATTCATTACACCATATCCGAGGCCTTTTGTTGAAGCGTCGGTTTAAACCACAAAGTCTGTTTGGAAAATTGGTTTTACCAATTTCCAAAAATGGTTTTTTCCCATTTTGAGCATGAATTTCAAACTTTATATGTAATCAAAATGGACAAATGATTTCATATTCGTGTTCTCCTCCGTGACACCTTCATTTTGATATATTATACGTCCAAAACGGATTAAAGATGAATAGGAAATTACATGTTAAAGTGAGGTGTTTGGAAGAGTATAAACAAGTGGTTTATTGGATTTACTTCATCCCACATTGGTGGGAGTTTAAAAAGGAAATGAGTTTATAACTACAAAGCCTAACTATCTTTGTAAGACTTATGAAATCCAGACTCTCTTATGTGTGAATGCATGGGGTGCAAATGTGAGCCAATTTGGCTCCGGGCAACTAATTTGTGTGTGAGTGCACGTCCAAAAAAGTTCTTATTAAGGATTTTGTAACATCCCAAAAATTATGACTAAAAATTTCGTGTTCTTATTAAGGATTTTGTAACATCCCAAAAATTATGACTAAAAATTTCGTTTTTAATACATTGTCAATCCATAACATAAATCATAACATAAAATGAGAGTGTTAATTCAAAACATATTCTTATTATCAGAGTAAAACATCCCAGACTGACTAACTATGGTGTGTGTCATGCGATCATCCCGAGCTTTTCCATCCGCTACCAGAAGTATCTGAAACCAAAACTGAAAACTGTAAGCACGAAGCTTAGTGAGTTCTCCAACCTACCACATACCATACTCACAATCACATACTGGGCCTTGCCCCTGCTGCATCGGGACTAGCCCGACATCGGACTCGCTCCGGCATCAGGCCTTGCCTGGCATCGAGCCCCGCTCGGTATACAGATCTGTCTCACTTAGGCCCCGCCTGTCTCTGGGCCCTGCCCGCTAACATATACTAACATACAATCATAGCATAACACATAAACTGAACATATACTACTGGATTCCTGTTCTAAGGCCTCGCCTATCTCGGGTCTCGCCCCTGTCATGCTACTGATGAGTCATGGAGCCCTGTCCACGCTCCTACTGATAGTGAGATACGGGTCCAACCCACACTCACTCCCTTCCTACCTTGGGCCTCGCCCCTGCTCTGCTGCTAATGAGATATGGAACACCGTCCACACTCTGCTATTGGTGAGATACGGGACCTCTACCATACTCACCTCCCTACCAGGCACATACATGTATCACACAGACAACAAGTATAATCTAACATGCAACTTACCTCGGGCTTACCCCGACATCAGATCTTGATTCGGAATAACAAACACATAAACCTTCCTCAGGCACCCGCCCGACATCGGACCTTGGTCCGGAATAACATACTAGCATATAGTGCCTAGGGCTAACCCCTGGGTCTTCCTACTCATAACTACATGGGCCGACATTGTGGCCGTAGACCCATACACACAATGGGAAACTCACATGCACTGATGAACTCTGCTGATAACCCTCTGGCTGCTATCCGACAACTCTCCGAACCGCTACTCCTCTAGCTCCCCGAGTTACCAATACCAAAATAACACTTAGCCTAACTGTCCTCAAGAAGTCAACTAAGTCAACTCTGGTCAAAGTCCTTCTCAAGGTCAAAGTCCTGGTCAAAGTCAACCTTCCAGTTGACTCGACTCGTCGAGTTGTTCTGCCAACTCGCCGAGTCCATGCTCCTCAAATCCCAAAACAACCCCGACTCCACTCGTCGAGTCTAGCGAGAACTCGACGAGTTCTCCTTCATCTAACACTTCGGGACTATCTTCAACCGACTTGCCGAGTTCATCCCTGAACTCGTCGAGTTCATTATCATCGTATGAATGCCTAGACCATGATTCGCCGAGTTGTATGAACAACTCGTCGAGTTCATCTTCATAACTAAGGAGATTGTCTTGGACTTGCAGATTTCCTCCTCGAACTCGTCGAGTACTATGATTTTCATGTCCATTACGGACCCATTCTGGCTGAATCCTTTACTAACTCCACTCACTGATCCGAATCATAAACAAAAATGTTTGGGTTTGCGACCCGACTCGCCGAGTCCATGAACGGACTCGTCGAGTCCACTTTGTTACATCTCTATTCTGTCGATTACAGTCCATTCCAACACTTCCAACTCATAGATCTGGGCTCCTAATGCTAGCATTGCACGTAAAGTTGCTAACTTTACGTGCATGCAAGGTGTTATCAGGCTAGAACACTTAATCCAAGCTACAATGAAGGCCTAGGTCATGAAATGGGACCTTAGCTGGATAAATCCAACAACTTTGCGCTTCTAAAGCTTTAGAATGTCCAGATCTGTTGTCCAATCCATCCTCAAAGGCTTAATACTCGGATTCTACTTGGAAATAATCCAATTGTGATAAAAAGAAAAGCTAGAAAGGGGATCTATCACTTAAAAGCTCAAGATTCAGACTTTTTACCTCCTAACAGTTGCCAAGTCAATATGGAGTCTGGATCTACTCTTCCTTCCTTGCTCCTTTCTCTCCAAGCTTCCAAGACGCACTCTAAAGGCCCTTAATCTTCTCAAAAGATCAAACAATGGAGTTGGGTGACTAGGGTTTTGGGTTCTGGACGAGAGAGGCTGCAAATGAAGCCTAGGGAAGAGAATAAGATGCTTAAATAGGGTACCAAGTCCTGGAATTAGGGCTTCCTAACCTAGACCTGAATCACCGACTCATCGAGTCGGTCACTTAATCTTTCACACAGATCCCGCTCCGACTCGTCGAGTTCTTCCTTGGACTTGACGAGTTGACCCCCCCCCTTTGACTTAGGGTTTTCCGTTCCTTTCTTAGCCTTTCTGATACTGGGTGTTACAGATTTTTTTTGCAATCATTTCTTTTTCAATTAACATTTACAAACCCAAAGTAAAGACCATTAATAATTAGATTTTGGTTTTGATTTATTAATTAAATGAAGCTCTTTAATTCTTCATCAGTTACACTTTTAACCTATATTATTCCCAGTATAAATACACGTCTTAGGCTATTGATTGGATACACCAAATGAAACGAAATACTTCTCTTCCTCTCTTCCGCTTCTACTTCTTTTTCCAACTCTTGTTGAAACAAAGGTATTTTTCGGGCCAATTTAGGGTTCGGGTGACCTAGAAGAGTCACTTTTTATTGTTGTATCTTGGGAAACAAACACCTATATAGGGCGAATTTTTTTTAAGGAAACTTTCTTAAATACATGCCTCAATCAAATTTCTTTCCGTTTGCTCTTTTGTGCAGTTTTGGGTGATACTATCCTAACAGTCTTAAAACAAATCGTTTGTGCGAAAGAAACAATTGAAAAAAATATTAATCGCTTCTGTCTTCTGTTACAGTTCTCAAAGAAAAACATTTTTTTTCTTCCTAAAACAACTTTTGATTTATGTTTTGTTTCAGTTTCTAGTAATACCACTCCTGGTTTGCTTATGTTTTCAGAAATTCTTTTCTAAAACATATTTCTAAGACAGAAAAAGTGGTCTTCATTACTTTGATACATACTCTCCTGTCACATGTATCACATACATTAGATTGGTACTTGTAATCACTTCTATAAGAAAACTTGACGTACATCAAATTGATGTTAAAACAACTTTTCTAAATAGGGATTTAGAAAAAGAAATTTACATGGAACAACCAGAAGCGTATGTTGCCCAGGATTAATGTCAAAGGTTTGCAAACTTGTGAAGTCATTATATGGGTTGAAACAAGACCTAAAACAATGGAATTATAAGTTTGACCATGCAATGTTGGAAAGTGGATACAAGATTAATGAATGTGACAAGTGTGTTTATATTAAAAACACAAGTGAGGGTTATCTTATCTTATGCCTTTATGTTGATGATATGCTTATGTTGGTAGCAATGGTAAGATGGTTCAATAAGAAAGAACATGCTAAAGGCAAGATTCAAAATGAAATATATGGGGTTGGGAAATGTAATCCTTGGTGTGAAGATAGATCACAAGGACTAAAAATGGACTCACTTTAAGTCAAACTCATTACATGGACAAAATTCTAGAAAAGTTCAACTTTGGTGATACTACTATGGCTAGGACACCAATTGATACAAGTAACCATCTAAGTAAACATAGAGGTGAAAGAGTTACACAAAGTCCAATATGCAAGAACTATTGCTATTATAATGTGCCTTATGAGTTGTACCATACCTAACTTCACTTTTGTAATAAGCTGACTAAGTAGATATACTAGTAATACGAGTGATAAGCACTAGAAGAGTATTAAATGAGTATTACACTACTTAAGGTATACTCGTAGTTATAGGTTGCACTATACAAGATATACTGAGGTGAGAGAAGGGCATCGTGATGCAAATTAGATATCTGACATTAAAGATTCCAAGTCAACCATTTGGTTCTTGTTTGCACTTAGAGGTGGAGCTATGTCATGGAAATATTTAAAACAAACAGTTATAGTTAGATCCATCATGGAATATGAGTTTATAACACTTGATAAAAGTGGAGAAGAAGCTGAATGGATACGACAATTTCTGAAAGATATACTAGGATGGCCTAAACCATTTTTTGCAATTTCAATCCATTGCGATAGTCAATCTACAATTGGACGGGCGCAAAGTACTATGTATAATGGTAAGTCTCGATATATCCGTCGAAAACACAACACCATTAGAAAGCTACTCTCAACTGGAGTTATCGTAATCGACTACGTAATGATCAGCTAACCAAAGGGTTAAACATGGAGTTAGTTGCAAAGTCATAAAAAGGAATGTGATTAAAACCCATGCATGAATAAGTTATTGCGAAGGAAAACCCAAACTAGTTAAATGGAGATCCCAAGATCTAAGTTCAATGGGACAACCTAATTGTATATAACATAAGTGAATGTGGGGGTCTACACCAACCCATTCCTATAAACAACCAATGATGCAAGTTAAGCTTATAATAATTGATGATAAGTTGGAAATCATCAGGCTTAATATCTTAACGATATGATAGAATCACCTATGTAAGAGAGAACTGGCGTCGCTCTAAAGGGAATAGGATGGGAAATTTCTAAGAGATCTTACAGAACCAGAAATTTGTCCATGACCATAACCGACACATTAATGAGAACCTAACTAGGCAATGAAGAATCATGTGAGATATGTATTGATTATTTACACAAATGGAAGAATAGTTTAAGGACATCGAGTCTACTAGTCTAATAGTAAAATAAATATGTATCTTAAGGGAAGGTTCAAAGGATAACACCTACCTATCCTATGCATGATTCAACTACTGTATTTTACCTAAGAAACTTGTAAATTTTGAAGCAATTTTCATTCATGTAGGAGATTTTTGGAAAATTGGTTTTACTAATTTTCAAAAATGGATTTTTTCCCATTTTGAGCATGAATTTCAAACTTTAGATGTAATCAAAATGGAAAAATGATTACATATTCATGTTCTTCTCTGTGACACCTTCGTTTTGATATATTATACGTCCAAACTGGATAAAAGATGAATGAGAAATTACATGTTAAAGTGAGGTGTTTGGAAGACTATAAACAAGTGGTTTATTGGGTTTACTTCATCGCACATTGGTGGTAGTATGAAAAAGAAATGGGCTTATAACTACAGAGCCTAGCTACCTTTGTAATACTTATGGAACCAAGGCTCTCTCTTGCGCGCATGCATAGGGGTGAAAATGTGAGCCAATTTGGCATCGGGCTACCAAACTTGTGTGCGAGCACGCGTCCTGCGAGTACGAATGCACCACCAGTTGACCAGAAAAGTTCAATGACCTTTTTTCAATTATTTATTTTCCAATTCATAGTTACAAACCCGAATTAAAGACTATTAATAATTAGATTTCGATTTTCTTTTCTTAATTAAATAGGGATCTTGAATTTGTCATCATTCATGTTTTTTTTACCTCTATTACTCCAAGTATAAATACAAGTATTCAACTATTGATTGGATACACCGAATGAAACTAAATACTTCTCTTCCTCTCTTACGCTTCTGCTTCATTTTCCAACTCTTGTTGCGACCAAGGTATTTTTCGGGCCAAGTCAGGGTTCGGGTGACCTAGAAAAATCATTTTCTGTTGTTGTATCCTAAGAAACAAACACCCATATAGGGAAAATTTATTGTAAGGAAAATGTTTTAAACACATGCCTCATCCAAATTTATTTTTGTTTGTTCTTTTGTGCAGTTTTGGGTGATACTCTCCTAACAAAGTCTTCTAGTCCGATAAAAAAAATATAGGTGCTTCACATAAAATTTGTTTGAACATTGAGATGACTTCTTATTGTTTCTTTTTCGAGACATATTTCACTCCTTTTTTGCTAATGACGTGTGGAGTACCACGATATGAGAAAAAATATTTGATAAAACGTTTATAGTAATCAACTAACGCAAGGAAACTTCTTATTTTAATTGAACTTGTAATACCTTGTTTCGAATCATTTCATAATTCAGGCCGACGTGACCCGAATATCAATTATCATAAGACTTTGGGCATTGGGGAAAGAGAGATTTAGACCTTTTTGGTGGTGGATAATGCCAGTTGTGGGTACCGAGAGTTTGCTTTGTGATTTGGAGCCCAAGGGTATAATAGTAAAGTGATGGTTTGGGCCTCTCATTAATTTTGGATCTGAGTTCGGAACGTTTTAAGGTAAAGGAGAGTTGATTGGATTGTAGAGCTTGTCATTACCTTTCCTATGATATAAGGATCATTGAAATCAGAGTTAGAACGAAGAAGTTATGGCCTTCGGAGGTTAGGAGGATTATGGGTTAGTCTAGTATGCTGGGTGTATAGAGGTGTACAATGGATGTACTGAACTAAGTGATCGCGGATGCACAATGTAGTACGTTGGGTATACTCAAGTCTAGTTCAAACCCTAATTTAGGGTCTTGGACCTTATTTAAAGGCCTTAAATCATTTTCAAACCCTCTTATGTTCAGCCTCCATCCCATTTAGCCCTAAATTCGAAACCCTAGCCTCTCTTGTATAAATTTCAAGCATGGGTTTGCTTTTTGGTGTGCCTTAGAGAACAAGGAGATCTTGTAAGGAGCATTGCTTGTGTTGAAGCTTGTGTACTCAAGCTCTAATCATCTTCATTAAGTTCCAGGAGGTATAAAGTTTCTAACTTGATGACTCTAGGTGTTAGATCTAGTCTAGGGATTGTTTTGGGTTTATTATGGTCCCTTGATTCATCCTTGTGAGTATGAGCTACTCGAGGAGCTTAGAATGTTAGATCTTAGCGTTTCTAAGGTTTTAGGTGCATAAAACTGTCATCTTTATGGGTTTGGATGAACCATGTAAGAGTTTGTGTTCATATTATGGACTTAGATGGATAAAAACAAATATTGAGTCCCATGAAGACATGCAAAGGAGTAAAGTTGGAAACTTTATGGATTAATACCTTATTTATGTTAGAAATTTGGGTGTAGAAAGGCTTGGAAATTCTGAGAATTGTGACAATCACTTTCAAATCGAAGTATTTGGTGGTACTCCCAAATCCTCAATTCGATCCCAGCCAGGGGCTCTGCCCCTTGGACCCCGCCAGGGGCTGCCGCCCCTTGGACCCCGCTCCCAGGGGCGCTGCCCCCGGACCCCCGTTCGTTCATGGGCTTCACCCCTAAATGACAGTGTACTTTGAAACTTGATCAAACTTAAACAAGTGTGTACTCCACACCTTCCTTACTTGTTTAATATTTATCAAGATCATTTTTTTGGTCAACACAAAGTAATCTCATTGCACTTAAATAACATTGATGATCAAAATCACCAACAATTTAGAGGTTAGATATGAGTTTGGACGTTTTGGTCTTAAGCGTTAAGTGCTTAATGTGAGTTTTGGCCCTATGATGAGTACGTTGGGCGTACGTATGCATACGCTTAACGTAATGCATGGATTCCCCGTTTTCAAGCTTTGGCGAGTTGTACATTATGCAGCAACAGGCTGTACGCGAGGTATATCCAAGTGGTACGCTAAGTGTACTCAACTAGGAACCATTTGGGCTTTCTGATTTTGGGCCACTTTTGGACTCTAGGGTGCTGGGCATTTGTTGGGCCACCATTATTACTGAGTTGGGCCATTGTTAGGCCTTGGGATTTTATGGAATTGGGCCATATTAGGCGTTGAGTGTCTTTTAGATTTCGGTCATCATTTGGCTATAAGTGCCATTGAGTTTGGGCCACGGTTAATTGGGCCAATTTAGGGGAAAAGGTAAAATTGTCTTTTACCCTAGGAGTCAGGTTTAGTAAATTAAAGCGCCGGATATGGGTTATGACTCAATTATTGATTTTGGTTGTATTTGATTGGTTAGTGTAGGGATTCTCTAGTCTAGTAGCCCGAGCATCTGTTTTTTTTAGCGGACTAATGTGAGTTTTCTCTCTATACTATATGACACTAGGGATTGTATGTGCTTGTAGTCTTTGTGACTCCTGTTGTATGTGTTGTATGTCTATGTGCCTGTTTGCTATATGTATACAAGGGTGAAATAGATACGGTACAACCTTATGCTGACATATGAGTTGAAATAGAATCAGGATGAAATAGACCCGAGGGTGAAATAGACTCGGTACAACCTTGTGCTGACATATGAGTTACAATAGACCTGGGGGTGAAATAGACCCGATACAACCTTTTGCTGACATATGAGTTGAAATAGACTTAGGGTTAAATAGGACCGGTATAACCTTGAGCTGACGTATATGTATGGTATGCGGTATTTTGGGGACCTCACTAAGCTTTGTGCTTATGGTTAGTGTTAATGGTTTTAGGTACTTCCGGTTCGAAAGGGAAGGCCCCGATGTGATCGCATCTCATACACCTATGCTTCCGAAACTTTATGATTTAGGGATTGTACTCTGATAACTATTTTTACTCTGATAAACTTTTGAATGATTGCAAAGGGTAAATGGTGTTTATCGTGGAATTAAAAGTGAAATTTTTACCTTATAAATGTTGGGACATTACAGAAGTTTTCGGAAGCTCATATTTCATTACAACTTCATCTTTTTTCGGATCCACTTTGATTCTATTTTGGGAAACAAAGTTTGCAAGGAATTGGATTTCCATAACCAAAAATCACATTTCAAGAATATAGTACATATCCTCTCTTCTTTTAATACTTGTGACACTTCGTTCAAATGTTATTTGTGTTCTTCTAAACTTCTTGAATAAATGAGAATATCATCTATAATGATTACGAATTTATCAATAAAAAGTTTACAAACTCGATTCGTTAGGATTATAAACACTATCGAAGAATTAATAATGCCAAATGGCAGCACACATATTCATATTTTACGTAATGAGACCGAAATGTTGTCTTTTCAACATCACCTTCTTTTACACAAATTTGATGATAGCTGGAACGTAATTCGATGTTCGAGAAATAATTAGTCCTTTGAAGTTGATCGAAAAGGTCATCAATTCCTGATAAAGGATATGGATTCTTGGTAGTAACCTTATTAAGTTCATGATGATTGATACACATGCACATTAATCCATGTTTATTTTGATAAATGATAACGATGTAACCTCATAGTGACGAGTTGGATGGGTGAATCATTTATCAAGTAATTCCTAAAGTTGAGACATCAACTCAAACATTTATGTGGGAACAAAATGATGTGGTGAAATAGCAATCCGTGTTGCACCCGATATAAGATTAATTCAAAACTCAATACCTTCTTTTCAGGCGACAAGGCTGGTAAATCATCGGGAAATATTTTAGGAAATTCCCGAATAAATTTTATTTCTTTTGATTTCTTCTTTTCTTTTTATCTGTTTAGGACATACACAAAATACGAAGGACAACCTTTTAGTATATACTTTCGAGCTTTTACCGTGACGATTAAAATTTGCATGTTGTGATGTTTTTCCCTATATACATACACTTTATATCCATTAGAAGTATTTATCGAAACACTATTTATTTCTACATAGATAATGGATTGATTATCTTCAAGATGGTATATCCCCAACACCACATCAAAACTTTTAATCTTCTTTGGCAACAAATTTATCTTGAGCCACTTTATGTTAATTTCTACGAATATGCCATATAGTAACATATACTCTGGTAGAAATCTCTATGACATAAGCATTATCTAATGATACTAGTGGTGTAACATATAAGAGTAATTTGCATTCAACTCAAACAATACATGTGTCAGTAGAGAATTTAATAGCAAGGTACCTGAAATGACATTATGCACATAGTTTTCTTCATCTACAGTCAACTAGAACGTACAAAATTTTACTTTAGAGGGTTCCACCTTCTTATTTACTCTTGACACCAAGGTTTTGCTTCCTTTATTCATGCAATTTGTGATGTAATGCCCTTTTTGGTGACACAACATGCATCCAATTTCACTTATGTATTTTACTTTGCAATCCACAACTTTTAGTCCGAGACAACCACATTTCGGCTAAACCTCTCCTACATTCTCCTTTATGATGTCATCTATACTTCCTATATTCTTTGACAACTCTGTGTATCAAGTTAATAAATAGTAACGACTTTTCTTGTTAGAACCTGATTATGCATTCTGTTTTCTCTTTTATCCAAACATCTATCTTTCTTTCACTCACTTGTTAATCATGTTTTCAACATTATAAGCATCAGTTATAATACGATCAAGCATATGAGTTTTACTGACCTCACTTGAGTAGTATATGGGTAATCTGTTGGCATAACAACTTAATTTTCATCTTTCAGTAGGTAACATATTTTCCAAGAGTGGAATCATATTTGAAAACTTCTTGGTATATTAATCAATTGTTATATTATACTTCCGAAGAGCAACGAAATCATCCACAAGTTTCTCAAAATCTTTGTTGGCACAAAATTGGCTTTTAAGCTTCCTACATTTTTTTTCCAGTTCATCGAAGCAACCTTCGGGTTTCTAAGAGTTTGATACATAGTATTACACCATGTAAGAGATTAATCTTTTGGAAAAATGTGATACATACCCAACTCTTAGTTATTTTATCCTCCCTCTTCACAAGCTTCAACATTAATTGTTACTTTTAAGTTGTAACATGTTAATAGCTTTGGATGACATGTGTATGTGCATTAATTTATCAATACATATATATATATATATATATATATATATATATATATATATATATATATATATATATATATATATATATATATACTAGGTGAATGCCCGCGCGTTGCGCATAAACACTTATATAGTTGAAGTCTTTACAATTATATGATTTTTTGAATATAACAATAACGTTGTTGTTAAATTTGATATAATAATTTCTATATACTATAGTGATATAATATATTGATTATTTTGAATTATATGATAATACATACATTTATTATAACTTCATAATCTCAATCGTTTGAATGACTTCTACCCGCGAGTTACACATGAATAAAATTAAATATAATATATGATTTGATGTTATTTATAGTTGTTTTTATTGTTAATTACTTTTTTAAAATTTATTTGCTTAATGTTTTAATTTCTATCATTATCCTTATTTAAAACATGAAACATTGTTTTTCATTTCAAAGCTAACAATATAGTCATTTATATAGAGTTGTGTTTAACTATTGTTATTGTAAGTTATTTTAAGCTACTTATTTGGAATCTTTTAACGATTATAAAAATATATTTAAGAAATATTTTAGTTAAATTGAAATTACAATTTAGTTTTTGATTTTATCAATAAAATTTATCACTTTTAACTATTTACAAAATATTCTTTAGTCTTTTTAAATGGAACTGAAATTTATATTTGAGTTGACATTGTAATGCGCAGAAACACCTATATAGTTGAAGTCTTTACAAATATATATTTTTTAAAATATAACACTAACGTTGTTGTTAAATTTGATATAATAATTCGTATATTAATTTGATATAATATATTGACTATTTTGAATTATATGATAATATATAAATATATTATAACGTCATAATCTCAACCGTTTGAATGACTTCTACTCGCGAGTTACACATCAATAAAATTAAATATTATATATGGTTTAATATTATTCATAGTTGTTATTTTTATATAGAGTTATTTTTAACTATTGTTATTATAAGTTATTTTAAGCTACTTATTTGAAATTTTTAACGATTATATAAATATATTTAGGAAATATTTTAATTAAACTGATATTACAATTTAGTTTTTTGCATTTATAACTTTTAACTATTTACAAAATATTATTTGGTTTTTTAGTGGAACTGAAATTTATATTTAAGTTGACACTGTAATGTTATATTTAAATTAACAATTTAAGTATTTTGTCAAAACTGTTCAAAAATTGTAGCTTTAAACTGATAATGGTTTACATGCAACAACATTTTAAATCTAATAAATTAAGTATAATATGTTAAAATTTAAAGAAATAACTTTATAAATAGAAGTAAAGATATTATTTTAAAATTGAAATTTAGTCTATTTATGATTACACTTTAGGTTTGATATTTATTTAACTTTATTAACCAACTTACAATCATTATTAGAAAGACACTACAATTTATCACTTTTAACTATTTATAAAATAATCTTTGGGTTGTTTAAGTTAATTAAAATTTATATTTAAGTTGAGCCTATAATGTTATATTTTAATTAATAATGTAAGTATTTTATACAAATTGTTCAAAAATTATACCTTTAAAATGATAATGGTTTACATCCAGCAATATATTAAAACTAATAAATTAAGTATAATATGTTAAAAGTTAAAAAAACATAATTTTATAAGTAGAATTAAAGATATTATTTTAATATTGAAATTTAGTTTATATATGAATACACTTTAGATTTGATATTTATATAACCTAATTACCAAATTATAATTATTATTATAAAGAAATTGAAAAGTCATGGGAGTTTCAAATGAATGTGGTGAAAGAAAAAAAATGGGGGTTTCAAATGCATGAGATTCAAGAAAAATTGCTAGCTTTATAAGTATGTATGATATATATATATATATATATATATATTTATACACACACACACACACACACACACTCTATTTCAATTATCTTAATCAATTACTTAATAAAGAGTTTGACTCAAATTCCCTACTTCATTAAATTATAAACCTCATGCTTTGTTTTTTATGTTCAAAACTCAACACTAACATCTTACACTTACTCTATTAATATTCCTATTATATTAGAAGATATGAAAACTAGGGTTCATATATTTTCTTCCTTTATACCCATTTAAAGTTGATAAATGCTTAAAAGAAAAGAGTTTCCTTTTATTTAGAATAGAGTATT
The DNA here is from genome assembly GCF_051521515.1 of Lactuca serriola. Taxonomy (NCBI): domain Eukaryota; kingdom Viridiplantae; phylum Streptophyta; class Magnoliopsida; order Asterales; family Asteraceae; genus Lactuca; species Lactuca serriola. The sequence continues at coordinate 126,194,849 of NC_136413.1, read as the reverse complement.
TGTAGATCAAATCTTACTTCTCCCTCTTCAAATCATTTATATTGCTTCTATTTTTGAGCTCAAAATCTCAAGAATCTCCCTTTCTTTCTCTTTGGAACATGTTGGAAGATTTTAAAGACAAATTGTAACAACCGGTTATTCCGAGTCAATAAAAGTCAAACAAGTCAAACCAAAAGTTTGTTATGCCAACAAAAGTCAAATAGTAAAATTAAATCATAAAAATTCACTTCGCTTTTGAGGCTTTCAGTTTTAGGAAATCAAAAATCAAAACTAACATGCCTTGGCCGAGTAGACCCTTTGACCGAGAACCCCTAGACCGAGAACCAACTAGACCGAAGACTTGGTTCTCGGTTGGAGATTTGGACCGAAATCAAGGTGATTTCGGTGGGGATAGGCCGAAATCACTCAACTTATCCAGTAGCACTTCTTCCAATATGATAAAATACACATTCTAATGAAAATGTCACATCATCTTTTACCCCCCATATAAAAATTAGGCCGAAAACAATCCTCACAATTAACATTTACATCTTCAAAATCTTTTACTTTTCTCTCAAGACTCATACGTACATCTCCCAATCTTCAAACTTTCCTCAAGAACGTCTTCAAATCTTCAACAGTTTACCCCAAAACACATTCAAACTTCCCAGGAAATCTAGTTCTTCAATTGATTCTTAGGAAACTTTGTAAGTATTCTTTATATAATATATTGTTTTATAAACACTTTCATATTAGTTCAACAAATTTATACACGTTAACGTGTGATAAAACTCATAGGACACGAACACTTTCAAGTGTTCTAACTTGAAGATTATCACTTTCGCTTCGTTATTCAGCCAAGAACACACCCAGTGTGAGTTCATACCCCTACAATTTTCACGATCTTTCCATGTTTTAGGGGGGGGGGGGATACAAGTAAAACACAAAAAAACTTGTGTTAAAATACGAACCGTTACATTGGTATTTTCACTATATATATATATATATACACACACACACACACACATATGGATACAAATTTTATTACAATAAAACTTTAACCCTTTTGTAACATGTTGAGCAAAAAGGGTATAATTATATAAACATACATATATAGTTATTTCATTTCATTTCATTATCATGGTAAATTGATAATAGTATACAAAGGATTCATTATTTCAACGAAACATTTATATAAACTATAATATGTATTGTTTATGAAATATTCACACTATTTTACCATTTTTGGGGAAAAAGAAATAACTGTTTAAAAGAATAATTATTTTTCACACTATGTAAACACTATGAAAGGGTAATATATAGAATTACAAGAAAAAGGGATTTCATTACATTATACGTAAACCAATTAATACAAGGTTGTAAGACACTATCTTCACGTACTTTCCATAGTACACGCTAAAGTCCTGTATTATAACCAGAGTCTCTTGTAGGGAGAGCGTGACACTTGTGTATAGATCTATACGGGACTGACAATCCCGCATCTAAACTGTTAGCTACAGTTAGACCGGTAGGTCTGGGGTGACAAATGTCATACCATTCTGATGCCTGAAGAACGTCGTGCAGGCCACTAGTCGTTAGCATGGTTATAATAAACACTCACAATAAGTATTAACAAGACATTTGGTTTACGGGGCTAACTTGCATTCAAATGGTTTTATTTAATAATAACGCTACCTTACCACTATGTTACAGTACAATTGGTAGTTCCAGACACATACATTCCAAGGGGTATTAACATCACGTTTTGTTTACAAACACATACATATATTTAAATGGTTTTATTTATATAAAACTACATCACACTATTTTCCCATACAATACAATTTACATTTCTGGAAACATGCATTCAAATGGGTTTATAAAGATATAAACTACATTACACTACTTCAGAGTACAATAATACTTATACATTTTCAGTCTTGGATTCCTAAGACTACAATTTACTTCAAAAGAAAATATTGGATTTTCTTGAAGAACACACTATCATTGTCAAGGAACAATGACATATCTTTCTCATTTAAAATGCTTATGAACTCACCAACTTAAATATTGACACTTTTTCAAAACCACTTGTATTCTCAGGTAACCAGTAGATAGGTACCCACACAAGTTTTGTGAAGATGGAGCATTGCAGTGCCATGTCATATATTTTGTCGTATATTTTTGGAGTCGAACAGACAATCAAACGAACTCATTGTAAATTTTAAATTATCAATATGATGGTTGTAATGCTTTGATCTTTATTATTCAATTGCTATGATATTGTGCATGTCGTCATCCGCCCCCAGACGTTTCCGCCATTTTACCGGTTTGGGTGTGTGACACAAATAAACGACTAAAGGATATAAATATCATAGTTTTAATTCGACAAAGTTACATGTACCATGTTTTCTTTACCTAAAAATAGATAGGTCATGTAATGCCGATGAACAAAAACGGGGCTTATTTTACTTTTTACACGAGTCGTGCTTTACTTACATGTGTTGCGCTTTATCTACATAAGACACATTTTTTGTTATGAAAAATTCTGTTTTAGGTAATGTATTTTGGTCAGTCTAATTTCAAGTTTACATAGTCTGCGTTTCTCAAGGCCTCATTTACATGGGTTGTGTAATTCTTTAGGCATAATTAGCCCACATTTCATGTTTTACATGGACCGTGTTCAATTTACACGCTTTGTGTAATGATTTCGAAGTTCCTATATAGGAAATATACTTTAGTACTATTAAAACGATAAAGAAACAACTCCAAACACCAGGAACTACAACATCAACAATTCTTTATTTATTTAGAACCAGTTGGTTAGAACATATACTTACAATAAAAACCTTGCTACACATAACACTCATTCTCAAGCTTATTACAAAAAAAAAAATAACAGAAGAATGAACGCAAAAATAGATTTGTAACCTGAAACTACAAACCCTAAAAGACGAAGACTCGTGAACAAGACAAGAGGAAAAATGAGTGTAATACAAAATATCTAAGATAAAAAAAATGAACAAATGAGCCAGAAAAAACTTTAAATACTTTGAGCAGAAACCATGGATCAAACACGGGTATAACCCAACTCACATCCATAACTGGAACCAAAATAAGAACCGTGTGCTTTTGGAGAATGAAGAAAAAGAGGCACAATCCTCAAAGTTAACAAAACAAAAACAATAAACCCTCCAACATAAACCTGGACAAAATACCCTCAAACAACAAACAAATCACAAACTAAAGCTTTTATGACATCTTGAAATAGAATTATACTTTTCAACACCCCCTCTCAAGATGATCAGAAAAGGAGAAGAAAAAATTACAACTGAAATAGATCAAAAAGATGCAACTCAGAACACAAAAAAGAATGTTGCTTAATGGTCAAAGACTTGGTAAAAATATCTGCCATTTGTTTATCAGAAGAAATTTTAATCGTTTTTGTAAAACCTTTTGAAACTTTATCACGAACAAAATGAACATCAATTTCAAAATGTTTAGTTTTTTCATTAAAAAAGGGTTTAAAGCTAATTTAATTGTAGATTCATTATCACAAAAGATTTTAACATGAATTAAATTTTAATACTTGAATCAATTTTTTAAAAAAAATCTACCCGATTTTACACAAAATGGAAGTAATAGCTCTATATTCCAATTCAGTTGAGGAAAGAGAAAAAATGTCATGTTTCTTACTCTTCCAAGAAATCATAGTCCCACCAAAGTAAACACAGAAACCAGTAACACTTCCTACTAGAAACAAATTTTTCCAGTCAGCATCCATAAAAGCATACAAATCCAAGTCATTACTTTTAACAACATTGACACCTCTACCAGGATTTAACTTTAAATATCTCAAAACTCTAAAAGCTACATTCAAGTGAGACCTTCTTGGATTATGCGTGAATTGGATAAGAGTTTGAACAATATAAGAGATGTCTGGCCTCATATAAGTAAGATAAATGAATTCACCTATTAACTTTTGATATTTAGTGATATTTTCTAATAAGATATCATTTTCATCAATACGAACAATGAAAATTATTGAGTTTAAATTCAAGGGAGTATTAACAAGTTTACAACTAAGCATCCCAAACTCATGAAGTAACTCTGAACAATATTTTCTTTGTGTTAAACACAAACAATTAGTTCTGTTAATAACTTCAATCCCTAAAAAAACTTAAGCTTACCCAAATCTTTAATAAGAAATTTTGTTTTTAAAAACTCTTTTACACTATTAACTTGATGAAAATCATTTCATGCTAAAACAATATCATAAACATTGACTAATAGCATAACTAAATATTCACCTTCAACTCTAACAAACAAAGAATAGTCGTTTACACTTTGAACAAACCCAAACTCAAATAAATCACTAGATAATCTTTCATTCCACTTTCGTGGATCTTTTCTAAGTCCATATAAGGACTTGAGAAACTTACATACCATATTATCACCAGGGGTATGATACCATTTTGGAAGGGTCATGCAGACTTCTCTATCTAAACTACCATAAAGAAAAGAATTATTAACATCCAACTGATACAAGGTCTAATTATTAAAAACAACCAAAGTAATAACAACCCTAATTGTAACCATTTTTGCTACATGTGAAAAGGTTTCATCATAATTAATCCCCTTTTTCTGATTATACCTTTTGCAACCAATCTAGCTTTATAATGTTCTACTTCACCATTTGATTTGTATTTTATTTTATATACCCAACGACATCCAATAGTCTTTCTATTAGGTGGCCAATTAGTTAAAGCCCAAGTATTATTACGACACAAAGCTTCCATTTCATTATTCGTTGTAGTGACCCAATTAGGATCAGTGGAAGCTTCAAGATAAGAACAAGGCTCAACAGTCTTATTTAGATTGGAAACAAAACAAAATTATCAGAAGACAAATTAGAATAGTTATCAGTTCTCTCAGTACCATACTTATATTTTCCTTTTACAATATAGTCAGAAATTTTTGAAGGAAACTTAGACTCTCTACTAGACCTCCTAAAACCTGTCGAGATGTTGGAAATAGTACCCAAAGTCATTAACTATTGGTAATATTTATAATAATATTAGGGTCCTTTTGGGTTTCCCTCAATACCCAAATTGAGTAGAATAAATAAAGGAGAAATTAGTTTATTAATTATTATGGTTAATAATTAATTAGAAGCTAATTAGAAATTTTTTTTGGGAATTAATTAACAGTTTAATTAATTAAAGGGTTGAATATTCATTAATCGATAGTTGGTTAATCAGGAATGTTCCATAACCCTTATGGAATTAGGGTTGGATGAAAATAACTCCATCCCACATGGGAAAATGAGTGAATTTAGTTCTAGGTCTCCTATCCTACATGGGAAGGAGTAAAAAACCTAGGAAGGGATCCAAGACTATAAATAGGGCCTTAGGGATTTCATTCTTCCTTGCACCTTGGCTTAAAGTTTCGCCAACCCTTCTTCCTCCCCATATAGGGACAATTTGTAACCCTCTTAGGGTTGTGAAATTTACCCTTCTCCTGGTTATTTTTATTCCACTCTTTGTCATTGGGTGTGCTACCATTAAAGGGATTCTGGTTTGGGTCCTCTCATCAAAGTAACTTCATGGAAGACAAGATCAAGATCTCAAGCATGGAGACCAAGGGCTACATAAGCGGTATGTTTCTCTTCCTTATGTTTTATGTTTCATAGGGTAGTTGTAATTAGTATGAAGCCATATATCCTAGGGTGCATGTAGACTTTGGTATATCATAGTTTGATTTTCCGCTACCTAGTTTAAGTGTATTTTATGCATAGAAAACCCAACAAGAGACACTACCAGATGGTTCAAATTCAGAATTACTAGTTTCCTCAGAAACACTATAAGGATCAGGCATAACCTCCATGGAATGAGGACTAAGTACCTTGCCACCCTGGCTGCTGGGTCCAGCGAGCTCAGAACAAATGGCTACACTTGTACCTTCAGACTGATTGCTAAAACCATATTCATCATGTGCAAGTGTATAAGATATACAAGATGTTTTGAAAAAATAATCATTGGAAACAAAGTGCCTAGTATTTAACTCATTAGTCATATAAAAAACATTAGAATTTTGATTAATTCCACCAATGTATTTTTCATTTTGTAAGGAAAAACATCTTCATAAAATTTTACACCCCTAGAAAAGAAAAAAGAATTGTTGTCAAGGGTAAAAAGTTTATACCCTTTCTTTTCATTAGAATAACCAACTAAAAACAAATTTTTCAGACCTCTCAGCCAGTTTATTAGAAACATTTAATCTAACAACAAAGCACAAGCAACTAAAAACTCTTAAGTTTTTAAAAATAGGGACCTTATTGAAAATCATTCCAAAGGGAGATTTACCATTCAAAATAGAAGTTGGAAGTCTATTAATTACAAAAGTTGCAGCAAGAACAACTTCACCATAAATTTTTTGAGGCAACGCAGACTGAAAAAGAAGAGATCTACAAACGTTAAGTAGATGCATGTGCTTTCTCTCCACAACACCATTATGTTGTGGAGTGTAAGCACAATAAGTTTGATGTATTATACCATTACTTCTAAAAAAATTGGTTGAATTGATTATTAACAAATTCAATCCCATTATCAGACGTAACAGTCTTAATACAAACATTAAAGTGATTTTTTAACATGTTAGAGAAAACAGAAAACCAATAAAAACTTTAGTTTTAGAGTTCATCAAGTAAAACCAAGCACCTCATGTGAAATCATCCACAATACTCAAGAAGAACTTAAAACCATCTGAAGTAGTAACTCTATAAGGACCCCACACATCAAGAAGAGTTAATTCTCCAAAATTGGTTGATTTATGTTCACTATTCTGAAAAGAATTACGATACTACTTTGCTTTATGAAACACATCACAAAGAGGAAGAGCCTCAGATCCTAACCAAGAGACCCTCTAAGAACATTAAGAGACTGATCAACAGGATGACCTAATCTATTATGCCAAATTATCTTAGACACATAAATCAAGTTTTGAAACATCAACTTTACTGTGAGTCATATGCCGACTAGCACTTGAACATATAACCCATTTTTACTAGTAATAAAAAAATTAAAAGAGATACCTACCATATTAACAATCACTTATGTACTTCCTTGTTTCTCATTGATAAGATACAAAAACTTAAAATACTGATCACCAGTTAAGTAAAACTTGTCAGAACCACAAACAATCTAAGAATTGATATTGTATTGAGTACTAATAGACTGATCAGTCTAAGTATTCAACACAAAAACATTACTAGACACGGTTTTACTAAAATTTTGGCTATAACTATTCCTAAAATCAAAATCTCTTGGAAAACCAATAAGTTTATAACATCTTTCAACTGTATGACATTTCAAACCATTATTCTTATATTGTAAATTATGATTTCCTCGAGTTGTATAATTAGAAGTTTTTCTTTTGATCAGAAAGTTTTCCTGCAAAAGTAGAGGCTTGAGTTTTAGAAGAACTACTAGAGAGAGAACCTTCTTTTTGAAGAGATTCTTCTCTAGAATCAATTGACAAAGCTGCTTTTACATGTGGAAGAGGATCCATGAGAAAAATATGGCTTTTTACTTGAATAAAACTATCATCTAAACTAGTGAGAAATTATTAACTTCATTAACTTTGAATTATTATTAAACTGAGTAGAGGCTTCACAAGTACATTCAACAACTTTAATTAAACCATCAAAATCTTTCCAAAGAGCATCAAGTTTACTATAATACACAGAAACAGACAAACCATTTTTAGACAAAGAATTGATCTTCTTATAAAGATTAAAGATATCAGAACCATCAGCCTTAAGATATGTTTCAAACACTTCATTCCATATAATAGAAGCAATTCCAGAACAAACATGACTAGCATAAATGGACTCAGAGATAGAACCTAAAAGCCAAGAACATATAACATCATTGAATCTTTTACATTTATGGATTTTAGCTTCATCATTGACAGAGTTAACAAACGAATTATCAACAAAGCCTAGCTTATTCCTCCCTTTTAAAGCCCTAATCATAGAACTTATCCATATCCAAAAAAATTATGACCAGTTAACTTGATACTAATTATGGAAACAATACCATTATCAAACGGATGCAGAAACAAAGGATCATCAAAATCATAATGATCAACACTATTCTTAGTACCAGATCCTCCTGGAGATGTTTCAACAGTTATGATGAATACACATAAAGAAGAACCAAGATATTAGATGAACTCGGTAGGAAGTATCACTCAACCTGCCTATACTACCCATATTCATAGTCACTCTTGGACCAGAGCAAGTATAGTAAAGACACATAGCCTTACACAAAGTTAAATGATACTTTGGAACTTAACAAATAATCCCAAGAACTTGTACCGAAATTAAAATAAGACTTACAAGGTTTTTTTGCGAAAACAAATAACAACAAGCAACATAGATGATTACCAAGGGCATCCAAATGCCAAGGACCACCTGAATTACTCAGATTGCACCATTTGCGCCTGTTGAGGTTGACCGTGGCTTAGTGTTGGCCATTAGAAGTAACCAAATGTTATCTAACATTTACTCTCAAGCTAGCGTTTGCACTCAATAGACGAAGATGTCCGAGATGGTTCAAAGAACACACTGCAATTCATAAAAGAAACAACAATCGAACACCAATCTTACCATAATACAATAAATCAAACACCAATCTAGCCATGAAGACACAAAACCAAAGGGAAAACCCTAATCGAAACACAAAACAATAGGAAGACACAACACAATCGGAACAAGAAACCCTAAATAGAAAGGAAAAACCTTAGATCGAGATAAATGAACATAACACAACACATATTACTCAATCCCGCTCTAATACTATAACGACCCAAATTTCGAGGCCAAAAATTTCATTTTTAAAACTTAGCATACAATAAGGTGTATTACTAAAACATTGTCAAAGTTACATTAATTATAAAACATAAGGTCATGTCTCAAAAAGATATCATCGGAAACAGGAAAATCAGAGTACGATCCTAGAAAATCCAGTGCGGAAATCATGTGTGTGATGCGCCACTAAGCCGCCGGCTCTTTCCCCTTTGACGAAGAGGTACCTGAAAGCACAATTAAAACTGTAAGCACGAAGCTTAGTGAGTTCCCCCATCATACCACATACCATTCAATGCCATCGGTATCTTAATCATCTTCGGTATCTTTCAACCGGTAATCATCATCGGTATCTTACAACCGGTAATCATCATCGGTATCTTTCAACTGGTAATCATCATCAATATCTTTCAACCGGTAACAGGAGTCTATTCCACCCCCTTACTACTACTAGCATACAAAAACAAGGTAAAAGCATACAATCAGGCATATCCGAGTACTGATGTACTCTTCGGTCCTAAAGACCATTGTTAGGGAAAAACTATCCCTATCCTACGCATAACATATCATACAGAAATATCTCATAAGCAAACACGTATCCATACCAAGATAATTATCACGAAGACAATCATCTTCTAAAATACAGCTACTTGGTGGGCCGCCATTGTGGCCTTAGACCCACCCTTATTGGAAGGTAACTCACCTCAAAAGGCTGACTGCTGAAAAGCTGATCCGCAAATGTCTGACAGCTGCTCCGGTGATCCCCCGGCTATATTCCCATAAAACACTTAATCAGACATTGATACTAATCCCAGGGTAAAATGAATATTTTACCCCTGACCGATTCCAAACCAAAGTCAAGTCAAAGTCAACTTCCAGTTGACCCGACTCGCCGAGTTGGCTTGCCAACTCGTCGAGTTCATATCCAGCCGATTGACCTTACTCCCGTCTCTACTCGTCGAGTTAGGCATTGACTCGACGAGTTCTCTTCCTAACTGAATACACAATGGTCCTTCATCCAACTCGCCGAGTTGTATGAACAACTCATCGAGTTAATCTTCATCCGATGAACACGTTCTGTCCTCGACTCGCCGAGTTTTATGAAGATTGCCTTGGACCCGCCGAGTCAGGGCATTGACTCGCCGAGTCCCTCTATTGATGAGTCTGGCTTCCGACTCACTGAGTCCACCTATGGCTCACTACTCTACTCGCCTACTCAAAAAGGGGAAAAATATCGGGGACTCGCGACTCGACTCGCCGAGTTTGAAGAACAACTCGCCAAGTCGCATCCATGTAATCTCTCTACACTCGATTCTGCTTGAATACAATGCATTCCATTCATAGATCTGTGGTCCTAGGACTTGGTTAACACGTAAAGTTTCCAACTTTACGTGTATATATTCATCCATGGGGATTCTAAGGCCCAAAACACACAAAAAAGGGGGTAGATCTAGGGCTTTCATGCAATATGACCCCATAAAGGTATTAGATCTAGGCTCCTGGGACTTGAACATAGCCAGATCTAGCAGCTATTTAGCCCATTATGATCCCTATACCACTAACAAGCTTGGAAATGGGTCAAAGATAACTTAATGGTGTTCTAATGGGGATTTAAGCATAGAAAATATAATAGATCCGAGTTGTACCTCAAAGAACTCTGGATTAAGTCCTCGATTCTTGCTCTTCACCTTCTCTCTTGGTCTTTCCTTCCTTCTCTTCTTCAAACTCCAAGGAACAAGCACAAGATCCCTTCAAATCACAAGGAGAGGGTTAGGGTTCGATATATGATGCTCTGAGGGTGATGGAGGCTAACTTGGGGCGCATAAAGGGGGTTTAAATAGGGTACAAACCCCTGAAATTAGGGTTTCTTCCAGACTGATGGACTCGCCGAGTCCAGAATATGGACTCGCCGAGTCTCCAACTTAAACGTGCTCAAAATCCCGTCCCTACTCGGTGAGTCTAGCCTACGAATCGCCGAGTCCAAGGCTAAAAAGGGAAAAATACTCAAATAAATCATACATACCAGGAACCAGGTGCTACAAATACCATGTTAAAACAATAAAGAAACAACACAAAACACCAAGAATTAGAACATCAACATTTCTCTATTTATTTAGAACCAGTTGGTTTGAACATATATGTACAATGAAAACCTCGCTACAAATAACACTCACTCTCAAGCTTATTACAAAAACAATAACAGAAGAATGAACACACAAAGAGATTTATAACCTGAAACTATAAACCATAAAAGTCGAAGACTGATGAACAAGACAAGAGGAAAAGCAAGTGAAATACAAAATATCTATGCTAAAAAAATAACAAATGAGCCAGCAACAACTTTAAATACACTGGGCATAAACCATGAATCATACACGGGAAAACCGAACTCGCATTCATAACTTGAACCAAAATAAGATCCGTGTGCTTTTGGAGAATGAAAGAAACAAGGCCCAATCCTTCAACCTAACAAAACGAACACAATAAACCCTCCAACATAAACCTGCACAAAATACCCACAAACAACAAACACCTCACAAACCAACCCTTTTATGATATCTTGAAATAGCATCATACTTTTCAACAAGTATCTTTGATATCTTGCAAAATTAGATTGGTACAACAATAAAAAGCCACAAGTATTTATAAAAATCATTCCCAAATTCACTAAACTTCATTTTTTATTAGTTTAACATTACATTAAATAACAACTATAGCAAAAAGAATATATGTTCAAACTTTTTAAACTTACTTTTAAGGATGTTATAGTAATATCCACCAAAGTATATTGACTTTTAAGGGGGATAAGTAGTTAAAATGAGTAATCGAATTACAACCTTGTAGGATAGAATGATAAATGAATTTTCTAAAGGACCTCACAGTGTTTCACGAACCACCCATCAGTCAAACCCACCTATCATATTTGTTAGACATTATAACTCCTTGGATCACATTTAGAGACCATAAATATTGATTCTTCAATCCTTAGTATGATCGACTTTTCCAATTCCACATGATGAATATATACGTAACTCTTTCTAAAAACTATCAATGGGGTAAATACCATCACATAAAAGAGTGCAAATATCTTCGAAAGATTAACATTTCCTACCCACATATCCTCCTAAAAGCTAGTTGTTATCTTGTTTTCCACTTTCATAACAAAGTAAGAATCAAGATTCACCCTGGGGTGGTTATGTTACTAAGAGAAGCAAGAATACCTTTCCACTAAGAATTACATCTATAAGTTAGCATTAAAAAAACCCCATGTTGATTGTAGCTAGCTTTAATTACAAAGACCCATTTTGAGTTTTGTTACAAAGGAAAATACCTTTCCACTAGGAATTACATCTATATAAGTTAGCATTCAAAAACCTCCATGTTGACTATAGCTAGATTTAATTACCAAGACCCATTTTGAGTTTTATTCACAAAGGAACCTCCACCAGTATTTTGCAAGCAAAGCCCAGTTAGCTCCAAAGAGGCTACCAATGTCCTAACCGCATTTATTGTTTTTTTTTTTTATCAAAATAAAAACCTTCCATTTAACAAAATACATCTTCTTTTTGTGCCTTTCAATGCTCCAGGAGAACCTCCTTCTAAGGACTTTCAAGAGCGTTAGTTACCTTTTGTGGGGCTTTAAAGGAAGAAAAGTAGTAAGTGTAGAGAGTACCAAGCACATACTTATTGAGAGTTAGTTTTCCTCCTATCAACAATTCCTTGAACTTCCAACTTATGAGTTTACCTTTGGAATACTTTTCTATCATAGGATCTAAGATTTGCATCTAGAGATTCAAGGTAATTTATCCCCTTTACAATGAATAATATTGGCCAAATCCTCTTGTCTCCTCGATCCCTATTCCAACAACTAAAAGTTTTAAAATTTTGCATTAGTTATGATTAATTTGAAGACCAAGCCTAGATAGAAACTCTAAGGATACATATAATTTGTTGTGTTCATTTTCCCCAATCCCAACAAACAATGTGTCATCTACAAAGCAAATGTGGGAGACGCTCCCTACTACCAATCTTGAAACCTTTGATTATACCTTTTCTATAGCGTCCCAAAAGGAAACTCTCAATCCTCCCATATAAGAAAAATAGAAAAAGAGATAAGGCGTCACTTTTTATAAGACCCTTATCTAATCTAAACTCATCGAACGAAGACCTATTTATAAGAATAAAAGTTGTGGAAAACGAAAATAAGCTCTAATATAAGCTCTCCACTTATCCCTTAAACTTATACCTAAAAGGATGGAGTCAAGGTAGCTCTAAGAAACCCAGTCATAAGCTTTCTGCAAAACAACATTAAAAGATATTAGCTTTTCTTGACACTTTTGGCCCAAGGAATTAACTCATTTAAGATAAGGACCTTTTCAACATTTGTATCCCTTTACTAAACATTGAATGAAACTCACAAATGATAGACCTCATCATTATCTAAAGAGTATTAGCAAGAAGCTGAACAAAATTTTTGTAGAGACTTCCGATTAAACTAATAGGATGATAACTATATATGAAAGTTATGGCTTTAACTTTTAGGATACAAGAAGTATTTAGAACACATGTTGTAGATACATTTTTTAAGGAAACCTACATACTTAACTTAAAAAATAACATATGAAACCTTAAAACCTTCAAATAATTACATTTTCAAATGATATAATTAAGGTCTTTTTGATAACCTTTGAATTAAACCATTCAGAACTCTGAATCACTGAATCATTGAATAGACCTATAAATCATTCAACATTCAACGCGTTTGATATAACCTATGAACGACCACCGAACAAATACCCTACCTTATTTAAAATAGTAAGAGGTTGGAACCATTCAACACTAATGATTAAGTTTTTTTAATACATCCCATGTGGATATCAACGAACCGACGAAGGTTCTTCATGTTTGTTCATTTAAGTTAACGAAACAAAGAATGAACACAAACGACTTTTCTTGTGCACGCTCATTCGTTTGACAAATTACATTGTTCATGCTTGTGAACATGCTAAACGAACATAAACAAACAGAGATAGACAAACATAATAAAGCATATATGAACATAAAAAAATATAATTTAATAATGTAATCTGTCACACCCCCGGCCGACGCCATGACAGATTGGTATCAGAGTTACATGTTATAGCGAATTAGTAATTCCTTAGAAACTATGACTATAACCTATGTCATAAAACTCTGAATTAGTTAAACCTAATAAAAGTATTATTATTTATTACCATACAAATAGACTACTTAAGGGAGAGGTGTCTAGGCTGGAAAAATTTGTCGTTTGGGTTGCTAGATTTCAGAAAAACTATATGCAAAAATGGTCCCCCTACAACTTTTCCTATTTGGCCGATCCTTGTAGTCTTGAGGTACACAAACATATAATTAATAAAATACCCTAATCAAACACTAATCATATAAAGATTTATATAATCTCTTATAAATACACTGGTATATCATAAAAACTATCCATTCAAATCACAACTTAAGATTTTAGGTCAAAAGTGAATACTAGGGTTAGTCTAGTACCGCCGTCGTACCACAACTAGAGATAGAATGTGCAACTAAGTTTTATTATGGTACAACTAACGCACGCGTAAAACTGGATGTCATAGTTTAAAATCTAAACGCTTGAAGATTTATGGATCATTAGTTTAGCACGCCTAGTTAGAAGATTAGGACGAGGCCTACCATTAGAGGATCTTCAGATCAGTAGCATAGATCGACTTCCAGAAGACTATAGCCTTAAATCAAGACCTAGTGCAAGAGGATGGTACACCTGAAGGATATTTGAAATAGAGACAAGCATACGACACACCATCCATATAGAAAGTTACCTAAGATACGGTACTATTTACTCTCTCTCTCTCTCTCTCTATATATATATACACACACACACACACACTATGATAGGAAATTCTATGCATTATATATTATTTCTCATAAACATCTACCTGTTTGATGTCTTATGAAGGAATTAGAGACAATATGGAGGACATATGGGACTGGGTGTCACATCCTTATTTGGTGGAAGACCAGGTGGTGCCATACACACCCGATATTAGGAGCGATTACGATCCGACGATGCCCTTACTGCCTACTCCAGTATCAGCTGAAGAGGAGCCATTTAAAGATGAGGAAGAAAATAGTGAGGAAGAGCAGCTTAGCGATGAGATCGATGGAGTACCTGCAGACGGTTCACCCTATCTAGATTTTTCTTCCCACCAGGAGACTCAGGTGGAGGACCTTACTGAGTTAGAGTCATCACCAAAGACTGTTTCCCAACTTACCCCATCCTTTCTTAGTATTCAAATCCCGGGACGCAAGATTATTACTACCCCCAGAAAATCCATTCCCATCCCATCCCGCAAGAGGGCAGCCTCCCCACCATCATCTTCGATTCCATCCAAGAAACCTTGCCCCACCCATAAGTGGACACCCCTAGGTAGATGAGTGGATCCATTAGGATAATATAGGTTGTTATGGTATTGGAGAGTCATCCTAGGCGCCGAGGCGCGATTCCATCCTAGAGGATCCCAAAAATCGTGCGATCTCAGTGTTAGTCTCGCATGTTGCACGACATGGGGATCGCATACATCAGGGGGATGAAGATCGCGAATCGTTAAGGAGGGAGTTCAGTATGTTAGCTTGTAGAGTTAGGGTATTAGAGCAAGGAAGATTCTACGATGAAATAAGGATTCTCCATGCTTATGATCATCTAGAGGAGACTCATTCTATAGTATAGTAATAACATATCGTGATTGAGAGTCTCGAGGAATGCATGAGAGAGACGGAGTTGAGGTTGTTGGTTTCTGGGATAGGAGCGGCCACTATGAAGGTCATGATGGGTTACCTACAACATCAATTAGCTTAAATAGTGGCCTTTATATTAGTCTGTTTTGGGTTACGGTAAATAGTTCTAGCCTAGGGAAGCTAGAGACTGAATTTTTTTGGGTTTTGAGGGAGGGAATAGTCGTGTAGCCGATAATAGGAAACCACTACCTATTTTGTGTAAAATAGATACTATTCCTGCTCAAACCACACTATTGTACACTCTTTTGCTCTTAAAAATCTGTTGTATAAAGTTTGCGAAAAGTTAATGAAAACTATGTGATCTTACTGTTTATTTTGTTGCCTGATTGCTTTGTTTTCTTGATATAGTTAACTCTTCTAACTAAAATATCAAAGTAAAACTCAAAAATAACAACTAACATATGCCTTCAATTTATAATCATGCCTCACACTAGAAGGAACCTAGGGCCAATCGAAACCAACCCGAGCCTATGAGCTCACCAGCGATCGAGGCACTAGTGGCTCAACGCACAACTGACGCCATAGCAAGCCTAGAAACCCGTAGGAACTTAGGATTAGGAGGTAACGGAGGCGAGTGTTCACAGGGTGATAATCGAGGTCCAACTAGAGTTTGTTCATATAAATATTTTAGGAACTGTAAGCCGAAACCCTTCTATGGAAACGAAAGCGTAGTTGGGCTGACTAAGTGGATGGAAAAGATTCGAGATAAGCTTCTGTCCGAAGGACTATAAAGTCAAGTTTGCCTCCTGCACCCAGGCAGACGCAACTTTAAATTGGTTGAATAGTTGCACCAAGACCATGGGCGTAAACGTAGCGAACGCCATGTCTTGGAATGAGTATAAGCAACTCATGATTGGAGAATATTGTCCACGCGAAGAAATGAAAAGATGGAGCAGGAGCTGTGGAATCTCACGATGCAAGAAGTTGATGTTGCCACCTACACAAGCCGTTTCAATGACCTTGCCACCTTATGTCCCGATATGGTTACCCCAAAAAAGAAAAAGATAGAAAGATATATTTGGGGTTTGCCTCAGCTTGTCCAAGGCTTAGTTACTGCCTCAAAGCCAACTACCTTCGACAATGCTAAGAGACTATCCTTTACTCTGACCCATCAATAGGTTCGTCATGGAACGATGGTTAGAAGGACGACCTTCCGAGGGTGGAGGGTAGAAAGAGGAAGTTTGGCAAGGAGTCTAAGAAGAAGGATAGGCAACCAACGGAGAAGAAGAAGGAAGTTATTAAGGTGTTTTCGGTTTCAAGATCCTCGACAGGGAATACCTATGGAAGTAGACCTAGATGAAATGAGCGTGTGTTTTATCACAATGAAGCATGTTGGGTCTGTATAAATACGGCAAGAAAGGTCATCTTGCCAACAGATGCAAAACCCCACCCAATCGAGGAAAAACATCCATAGATAGCCGAGCGTGCTATGAGTGTAAGGAGATTGGAAATATCAAGAAGGATTGTCCAAAGTTGAGAGGTCAGGGAGATAATGCTAGAAGCACAACATTTTTCATAGGAGAAAGAGCGGCCGTCTAAGACCCAACAGTGGTGACGGGTACATTCCTAATCAATAATTTATATAAAAATATACTTTTTGATACCGGCACCGATAGAAGCTATATTACTCCCAAATTTAGGAAATCATTAGATCACTCCTCTAGTAAACTTAGGGAAGCCTATAGGGTAGAAATGACTAACGGTCAAGTCAGTAGTGTTAAGGAAATACTTAGGAACTGTGCCTTATCATTAGATAACCATTCTTTTCTCATCGACCTTATGCCAATGGTCATTGGAAGTTTCGACGTCATCATCGGTATGGACTAATTATCCTTTAACCACGTCGAGGTGCTATGCTTCGAGAAAGCCTTACGTCTACCCTACTAAATGGAGAACACATGATAATTGACGTCGACAAACCCAATAACAACCTTAGGATCATCTCCTGCATGAAGGCTAGAAAATACTTGCATAAAAAGTATTTATCCTTCTTAGCTCATATTGTCGATAGGAAAGCCAATAAGAAGAAAAAGAATGAGGAAGTACCTCAGGTGTGCGATTTCCCTCATGTATTCCCTGAAGATCTACCAGGTCTACCGCCAACTCGACAAGTAGAGTTTCGAATCGATCTAGTTCTAGGAGCTGCCCTCGTAGCAAAGTATCCTTATATATTAGCACCCTCAGATATGCAAGAGTTCTCCAACCAACTACTAGAACTTATTAAAAAAGGGTTTCATTAGACCAAGCTTTTCGCCTTTGGGAGCACCCATTCTTTTTTTCAAGAAGAAGGACAAATCTTTTTCGAATATGCATAGACTATAAAGAGCTAAATAAGTTGACCATTAAGAATAGAAATTAACTACCCCGAATAGACGATCTCATCGATAAATTTCAAGGATCCAATTACTTCTCTAAGATTGACATGAGATCGAGATATCATTAACTTCAAGTCATGGAAGAGGATATTCCAAGGACTGCTTTCTAGATATGCTATGGTCATTATGAGTTCTTAGTCATGCCCTTCGGATTAACCAATGCCCTAAATGTCTTTATGGATCTTATGAATCAACTGTGCAAGCCCTACTTGGAAAAATTCGTGATTGTATTCATTGATGGTATTCTAGTATACTCACAAACCAAGGAAGAGCATGGGAAATACCTTCGAGTGATACTAGAGCTTTTAAGGAAAGAAAATTTTACGCAAAATTCTCTAAGTTAGAATTTTGGATAAGAGAAGTACATTTTCTCTAGCATGTAGTAAGAAGTAGATGAATTCATTTCGACCCATCCAAGATAGAAGTGATAAAGAATTGGGAAGTGCCCAAAATGCCAACAGAGGTGCGTCAATTCTTAGGACTAGCTGGATATTACCGAAGATTTATAAAAAACTTCTCTCGTATAGCCAAACCCCTCACAACATTAACCCATAAGGAAGTAAAGTTCATTTGGGGAGACCATTAGGAAACGACTTTCCAAAAGCTAAAGGAAATGTTGTGTAGTGCACCGATACTATCCCTTCCAGAAGGCACGGATGACTTCATAGTATATTGCAATGCTTCACATTAGGGGTTGAGATGTGTGTTGATGCAACGAGAGAAGATCATATCCTACGCCTCAAGACAATTTAAGGTACATGAGAACAACTACACCACCCTCGACCTAGAGTTGGGAGTAGTAGTTTTTGCCCTGATGATTTGGAATCATCACCTTTATGGAACGAAGTGTGTAGTATACATGGATCACAAGAGTGTGCATCACATCTTCGATCAGAAAGAGCTCAACATGAGACAAAGAAGATGGTTAGAATTTTTAAGCGACTATGATTGTGAGATTCGTTACCACCCATGAAAGGCTAACATTGTAGCTGACGCTTTGAGCCGTAAAAAATGAGTTAAACCTCGTACAGTCAAAGAACTCACGATGACCATCTAGTCAAATCTAATCTCACAGAATAGGAGTGCTCAACTCGAAGATTTAACGAAAGGAAAAGTTAAAGAAGAAGGCCTCATAAGGATAGAAAGACAACTCGAAATTAAGGATGATGGAAAGAGATATTTCATGAACCGAGTATGGGTTCCAAAATATACATAGGTTAAGGAACAAGTTCTAAATGAGGCCCATAGGACTAGATATTTCATTCATCCCGGAGAAGATAAGATGTACATGGACCTAAAGGATCTTTATTGGTGGCCAAACATGAAGGCTGAGATTGCAACCTATGTAGGTAAACGCCTAACATGTTCCAAAGTCAAGGCAGAACATCAACAAACCTCAGGATTGTTGTAACAGCTGGAGATTCCTGAGTGAAAGTGGGAGTAGATCGTAATGACATTTGTTACCAAATTAGCAAAGACTACTATTGGTTATGACACTCTATGGGTAGTTGTCGATAGATTAACCAAGTCTGCCCACTTCATATCGATAAAAGAGACAGATAAGATGGAGAAGCTGACCAGAACGTACCATAGAGAGATCGTTAGATTGCATGGGGTATCCTTATCCATTATCTGTCACACCCCTAAACCAGAACGGCGGAAACGTTCGGGGGCGGATGACGTCATGTACAATATCACAACAGTTGCATAATAGTAATCAAAGTACAACAACCATGATATTGATAAATTATAGTTTTACACCTGTGTTCAAATCAATGTTTACTTACACCAAAATGTATAGCAAAAACTAAAAGATGTAAATCAATGAAGCTCCGTTTTCTCAAAACCTGTGGGTACCTGTTTACTGATTCCTTGAGAATACAAGTAATTTTGAAAGTGTATCAACAATTAAGTTGGTGAGTTCATAAACATGTTTTTATTTGAAATCAGTCATTTGTTCCTTGAAAATGTATGTGGTTTCTTTCAGAAAATCCAATATTTTTTTGTTGTAAATGAATTGTAGTCTTGGTATCTTGAGATTAAAAATGTATAAGTGTTGTTGTACTCTGAAATAGTATAACTTAGTTTTAATTCACATAAAACCATAAAATGTATGTTTTCTTTGTATTGGAAATAGTATTATGTATTTGTTATGAAAACTCTGTAAATGTAAGTGCCTGGATTTGCCAGCTGTACTGTAAAATACTGTTTTGTAATTTTATTATTTAATAAAACTATGTGAAGTTATTTACGTATTCATACGTGAAGTATGTCTCATAAAGCTATATTGTCGGTTACGTGTAGAATAATGAAAAGTCACTTTGTAATGAATAACTGTATGTATATTTCATAAAATATATCTATTATAGTTTATATGTTTGATTTCCGTAATGTATTCTGAACTTGGTAACAAAGTGGATATGATCCATAAACTATACATATTATAGTTTATATGTTTGTTTTCCGTATTGTATCTCGAACTCGGTAAAATGATATGTAAGTTCCATAAACTATACCTATTATAGTTTATATGTGTGTGTTCTACTGAAATGAAAACCTTTGTATTGTTAATGATTTTGCAAGTTTAAATCATAAAATCTGTGATAAAGATGTTCTCTGAAATTTAACATTTATGTCCAAACGGTACTAAAATAGATTGAAAAAAATAATGTTTTTGTTTAACATGTTTAAATAGTTTTATACTTATATAAATATAATATTTATATAACTACGATTAAAAAGGCAGTCGAATAAGTGATTCTACCCTAAGCCCACAACCAAACAAAGAACAGGAAATAAAGCAAAATCACAAATTCTAAGCCTATTGAATTTTAATTATATAATTCTATATATAAATATATGATTTTAAACAACGACAACGATTGAAACTATTTGAAATAATTTAAATATTAACACACGATTACATGTGTTTCACTTGTATCCCCCCTCTAAAACAATTAAAAATCGTGAAAACGTAGGGGTATGAACTCACTTCGAATGCGTATTTTTGGTTGGGTACAACTTGGTCGCGGTGATCCTCGGGATAGAATACATGTAAATAACCATATCCTAATTATATTATACACATAATTATATGTGTAAATTAGATAAACTAATAATTTAACATGATAAATAACATTAGTTTGTATAAATTACTTACTAATTGTGAAGAAGTTCCTGGGAATTGATTTGGATGTTCTTATGAAAGTTTGAAGGTTTGAAGATGATCTGGGTAACTGCTTGAAGATGTGAAGGATTGAATATGGGTTTTGAGAGCAAATGCAAAGTGTTTTCGTAGTTAAGAATGTGAGAATGAAGTTGTTTTCAATTCATATATATATATATATAGAGAGAGAGAGAGAAGTTTAGGTTCTATGGAAAACAAAAAAACCCTAAAAATCATAAAAATGCATAAAAAAAATACTTAGAGATCACAAAACTTTTTTTTTGAATTTAATTATCAAAAAATCGCTGAAAATTTTTTTGAAATTTTTTTTACAAAAAAAAATTGATTTTTTTAGCGAAATTGTCCAAAAGGCTACGATTTTTTGATAAAAAAATTCAGAAAAAAGTGTTGTAATGTCTAGTCATTTTTTTTATGTATTTTTATGATTTTTAGGGTTTTTTGTTTTCCAAATAACCCTTCCACACACACACACACACACACATATATATATATATATATATATATATGATGAGATGTTTACGTTGGAATGTGTATCTTATCACTTTGGAAACTTAATCAAGTAAAATATCTATAGATATTTAAGGGGGATTTTGGCCACTAGGATGTTGATTTCGGTCTTAGTGGAGGATGCAAAACCGAAGACACAACTTGTTCCAAGATGCTCAAAACCGAAAACATTATGTGGTCAAAGATGCTTAAAACCGAAAACACCTTTGATCCTAGATTCCCAAGACCGAAATCTCATATGTAAGGTGTTAAATTTTGGATTTTAACTTCACCTTTTGACTTATGTTTACTCATATCATCTTATTTCCTCATAGTATTTAGTATATATAAACATATCAACCTATATAAACATACATATGCATGGTTTTTAATATATAAGTATATATAACTTATATAAGTATGATTATCAAAGTAGGCTCATACAATAGCTGATATAAACATGCCCTTAAGGCGTTCAAGTTCTTATTGTATTAATGCTATGATATGGATTCACTTGTATACGATTGTATTTTAGACTTTTATTTGAACAAGTTTGACTGACATTGACTGGAAGTAATGGGTGTTATATTATCTCTGACAGAGATAGTAGGTTTACCTCTCGCTTCTGGCAGAGTTTACAAAAGTTCCTTGGTACGCGTCTAGATATAAGTACAACTTATCATCCGCAAACCGATGACTAAAGTGAAAGGATCATTCAAATGTTGGAATACATGATTAGAGTATCTGTGATAGATTTTAGAAGTGCATGGGATACTCACCTTCCTATGGTTGAGTTCTTGTACAAGAATAGCTATCATACGAGCATCGAAGTGGCACCGTTTGAAGCACTATACGGCTGAAAATGTCGATCTCCCATTTGTTAGACAAAATTTGGCGATACCCAACTGGCCATGAAATTTGCATGGGATACCCTACGAACAGTTCGAAAGACTATCCACGAGACGAATGGAAAAATAGTGCAGATAAGAGAACGCATGAAGGTAGCACATGACTGTCGAAAAAGCTACACCGAAGTGAGGCGTAAACCCATGGAATTCCAAGTTGGAGACATGGTGATGCTTAAAGTTGTTGGAACCTGAAATTGAACCTCTAGCAATCACAAGTATTGAAGTTCCAAAGTCAGCAAGTTCCGAAGTAGAGATTGAGTCTAAGGTGAAGACCATTCCGAGATGGAGCAAAGATCCGAGATTGATAGTCTGTTTATGCATTTATTATTTCTTGTCTTTTATATGATGTAACGTTTCATAGGACTTAGCCTTTTGTATCAGTTTGATAATCACTTGTCAGAATTTGTTTATTATCCAGTCCTAGGAACAAAATGCAGTTTGTATGATGTACCTCCTTTCCTATATAAGGAGTGATTTTATTGACAAGAAATATATAGATTGTTCCTCTAAAGGTAACAAATATTTATTTTAACTCTCTTTCACATTTCTTTCAATTCAAAACCCTTCGCAACATTCTTCTTGTTCATTTATTGTCTTTTCATTGATTATACTCATAGTTTCTTCATTTAATACTTGTGTACTTTGTTGAATCTTTACTTCAAGTCTTGACTATTATTACTAGACTTGACTGGAATATCAATTAAGAACAGACATTGATCTTTAAGATTAACTCAAGGTTTGAGTTTTTAAACCTTGTCCTTGCGCATCATTTATTGTACTCACAAAGTATCTCCTTGGAAAGGAGTTCTAAGATTCGGAAAGCAGGGTGAACTAAATCTGAGGTATATAAGATCATTCAAGATCCTCGAAAGGATAGGTCCAGTTGCGTATCGAATTAGGTTAACCCAAGAGCTTAATAATGGGCACGATGTCTTGCATATGTCAAATCTTAAGAAGTGCCTTTCCGACGATACGCTCGTCATTCCACTTGATGAAATTCAAATTAACCCTAAACTGAACTTCATCGAAGAGCCAGTCGAAATAATGGACAGAGAGGTCAAACGACTCAAGCAAAGTCGGATGCCCGTTATTAAGGTGTGATGGAACATTAAGCGAGGACCAGAGTATACATGGGAATGAGAGGACCAAATGAAGGACAAGTACCCTCACTTTTTCGAAGGAAGCCCGACCACAAGATAAAGTTTTGGGACAAAATTTCCTAAACAGGGGAGACTGTGACAACCGAGAGGTTTCTGTCACTAATAGGAAAGAGTAGGGAAATAGATGTAATAGCTTAGTGTTGTAATATTTGATTTTTGAGACAATACGAATCAAATATGTCATTACATTTATTCGTTAAAAACGTTCATTAGGCTTATAAATTAGTGTCCGAAAAGTTGTAGAGTTTCCTAAGCTGGTTAACATACTTAGATAATACTCATCAACGTGATCTCAAGGATATAAGATTCGTAAAAATCCAACTCCAAAGGAAAGAGTTATGGATTTTATAAAAATAGAAATCAACTGCGTAATTAAAATTAATTACATCAAAAAGGTACTTAGAGATCGGTTGAGTGTGGACTAAAAGTGCAAAAAGGAGTTTCGTAGTACTCCTTGAGATATAAAATTTGGGATAAAGTTTGCCGAAAATGGAGTTCGTAAGAGAGAGAGAGATGATTTTTATAAAATCATTTATTTTTAACCCCGTTAGGCAAAAAAAATGAAAGTCAAAGGTAGCCAAAACAACCTAAAGGAGAGTTGTAGTACCCATTGATCAGACCAACACATAGATATAGAGAGGACTTAGATCGGAGCACATACAAAGAAGTTATGTTTTTTACAAAATCTTTTTCATTCGCTCCCGGTGCGCATCTCCACTCGCCGCGCACCTAACACCAGATTCGAGTAAATATTTGCCCGACACGTGTATATATATATATATATATATATATATATATATATATATATATATATATATAAGTCTCGAAGTAGATGCCATCTGGAGTGATCCCTAGAGTCCTGAGCCTGATTCAACCCTACATCAAAGGTTTCGCACGACTAGGGTGAGTACACGACCCCTATTTCCACTATTTTGAATGTTTTACGTGGGGGGGGGGGGGGTATATTCTTATCAAATGGTTTTATCAAAATATATTTATCATTATAAATATCATATCATTTTATAAAGATTAAAACCTTAGGATAATGTAGCTATAGATACTATGTCTAGTTATAAGCTATGATATTATACCTAAGATATATGATGTCCGATAGTCTAGGAAGAGATAATACATAGATGTTATAATGGCCAATTCCCTAGGATAACATAGTACCTAGAAGTTATGTTGGTTAAATTTAGGGATATGCACCGTATTGAGTTGTTACTCCGCCAAATATCATGTTTTCAATAACCATAATTAGGGTATATATATATATATATATGTATATATATATATATATATATATATATATATACTAAATAATTATGACATTAAAGGTTGCAATTATCAAATATAAGATAAAAGGTTTATATTGTGATAGTTATAGGAAATCCCTAGGAAGGATTACGTTAAAAGATAAAAGATAAATACCTAAGGTAAATGCGTTAGTGAGCTTTAATTCATCCAAAATCCTTGATTAAATTCATCATTTCCTAAATACCTATAATCGTTAATATTGTGAGAGCTAGAAATATATGTGTATACGTGGTCTAACAACCCCACCTGCGATTGCTACAATATCGAATGAATAACTTTTTTATTATTCACTATTTGACGTCCAATGAAGCATTGTGGCGAGACACAATTTTTAGTCAAACAACGTCGATTATGGGGGCTCATGATAATACATTAGATCACCTTAGAGTTCAGACTACCATCGGCGATGCCTTAGAATGGTAGATAAAATATGTTAGGATCGTTGGATATCTTACAAAGATAGTAAATTATGACTAATAAAATATATCCTAATAAGATAATAAGATATGATTGTTAGATATCCTAAAAGATAGTAAGCTAGGGTTGATAAAATACTTTAGGAAATGTTTTTATGAAAAAACGGATTCTTAAACTAATACAACCAATTAAAAGCCGAAAACTCTACAAACATATGCACTCACCAACATTATGTTGACGTTTTCAAAAATACATGTATTCTCAGGGAGATGAGTGAGAAAGAGGATAGTCGTGTTAAGGAGAAGGAGGATAGTCGTGTCAAGAAGGAGGAAGTCTACAAGGAAGCTGCTGGAGTTTAAGTAGCGTTTATTTATCGTCTTTAGTCATGTTTAGGATGTTTGTTTTTTCAAAACGATGTAACCCCAAAATAATTTATAATAAATAAAAGAAATGTTTACGATAAACCCTGTGTTATGTTCTTTATATATCTGTACGCTTCAGTCCAATTTCCCCACGTTCGCACCGCCCAACGTTTCTACCGCCGGTCGGGGGTGTGACATAATCAAACACAATTGAACATATATGAACATAAATGTAACTTAAATGAACGAATGTAAATGAAAAACATAAACGAACGTTCACGAACATCATTCAATGAACAAAATCATTGTTCGTGTTCGTTCATTTAACTAAACTAACGAGAATTTGTGCTCATGTTCGTTCATTTATTAAATAAACGAAAAAAACGAACTTCACGCCGAACGGTTCACGAACCGTTCGTTGAATGTTCAGTTCGTTTAAAGCCCTAACCCCATAATGTGCGAGAAAAATCCAAAAGAAAGCTAAAATATATGAAAGAATCATAGAGTTACATCAATACCCTTAGATCAAAACAATCACTACAACAACATCAATATACCTCATAAATCCTATAAGAATGGGGTATGAGCAGTCATATGTCAGTAGATGTAAGTAGTCATGTCTATAAGAACAATTGCATCACATATGACCTCCGATAAGGGCGTTACAAGAACATTCAAATGGAAAACAAGAGGTAGTAAATCAAAATGTGTAGAAAAATAAAAATATTAGTACATCATAATACAAGCATATGAGTCCGAGAACCTACAAATGAGCTCAGACATGGAAAGAGTAAGTTAAAGTAATTAGTAAAAGATAAAGGAGAAAGAAAATCATAATGCACATATATGAGTATAAGAGCAGGGACATTTATAACAATAAAGATAAAAAAAATTAGCACACGGCAAGGGGCTAGGCTACTATCCGAGGTCATTTCCTTGGAAAGAGCAAAGACCTGTTGTGTATAGTTTCATACTATCCTACCAATTCCTTACATGATGTCCTATCCTCCTCTTACTATCAAACATTATTGACTATATCAACATTACCATCGTCGATGGCAGCCCCATTTGGACATGTCAATGCCACCTCAATCATCATTTCCTTAATTTTATGCTCCTTACTCCTAACAAATTTCTTATTGTCGCATTTTGGTATTCTATCTAACAAAGTTCAGCAAGTTCACCTTAGTATCCTCATTTCAGCTACTTCTATTTTCCTATCGTGCTGCTTTTTGTCCGCCAAGATTAATTCGGATCATCATGATAGACCTAATAGTTTCTCTATAAAACTTCCCTTTGAGAGGGTGTTTGAGATTACTTTAAAAACGACCTTTGGACTTTTCATTTTTCCAAAAAGTAAAAAAAAAAATTCAAAAGAGATATGAGAAGTTGAAAAGTTCAAAAAAAAAAGTTCAAAGGAAAAAAATTGGATTCTAAAAGTCACGAAATCGTGACTTTAATGACTTTTTAACATCCTAAAATTAACTTTTGTCATTTATTCATCCAAACACATTTTAAACCACTAGTTTTGAATTTTTTTTTTACAAAAAGGACTTTAAAACTAAAAAAATAATCTCAAACACCCCTACATTCCCTCTTACAAGACTCGCACATCATCCTCCATTTTTGCCTACTTGTATATATATGCGATGAGTGACATCTAGGTAACTCTACAAGTACTCTCTGCCTTATGAATCATAAGGCCCACTTATTTGAAGCTCTCATTCGATAGAATAGTTTGATCCCCTATACTTAAATCAAAACAATCTATTACCGCAATTACAAATTGATTGGAAGATTACAAATTTTGGCCCAATGTGTACTATTCAAATTCATAAAATTTCCTATTTAGCTTTATTAAATAAATTAATGCCATTATTTTATTATGATCTACTTTCATCTCAGCATCTTACATAACTCAACTCAATCAATTAAATGACCAATATACCCTTGGAGCTTTGGAGAAACCCCAACTATATCTCTCTACCCCCACCTTAAAATTACCTCCAATTTTGTCCAAAACCAAGGGCAGTCATAGAAACCCATAAAGCTAGCTGATGTCCCCCACATCCATTTCTCATCTTATTCTTACACTTTCGTTAGTTTCTTTTTATACTTCAAGGGAGTTCTGTGAATCTTGAATTACACATTCAAAAGCTCTTACATTTCTCTCTCTAAAACTTCAGGAGAGAGAGAGAGAGAGAGAGAGAGAGAGAGAGAGAGAGAATGGCAGCGTGCACAGTATACACACTCCAAGCTCTCAACACAACATGCTCGATCTCAACACCCACAAAAACCCACCTGGGATTCAACCAAAAGCGAGTCTTTTTCTACAGCAATGGAGGTAAAGGGACAAGTAGTGGCAAGATGAGAGGTGGTGAAATAACATGCTCAGGGGACACAATAGTAATCGGACTTGCAGCCGATTCTGGGAGTGGGAAAAGTACCTTCATGAGAAGGTTGACCAGTGTTTTTGGAGGTGCAGCTTCCCCTCCAAAAGGAGGGAATCCCGACTCAAATACACTCATAAGCGATACAACTACAGTCATATGTCTGGATGATTACCATTCTTTGGACAGAACTGGAAGGAAAGAAAAGGGAGTGACTGCACTTGATCCACGAGCCAATGACTTTGATCTTATGTATGAACAGGTTAAAGCTCTTAAAAATGGTGTTGCTGTTGAGAAGCCGATTTATAACCATGTTACTGGTCTTTTGGATCCTCCTGAACTCATCAAATCCCCTAAGATTCTTGTCATTGAAGGTCTTCACCCAATGTAAGTCTTAAAGGGTGATGAATTTCTTCAACTTTTTTAAAGATTTTGGAAGACATTAGAAAGTTTGATCGTTTAATGTTAAAGTTTAATGTCGATCCGTTTGTTTGTGGAGGATATGAAGAGGATATCTAAGCTGGTACTTTGGATATACATTTGTATGGCTGAAAATGTTATGATCATATCCTCATAATATCAGTGGGGCCATGTTGAAGACAATTTAAACTTTGTTTTTTTATATTTACTTTTTCTTACTTTATTTTTCTAACGCTATGCACTAATTATTTAGATTATGTACATCATATCATTCCTATTTTTAGTTATAACTATATCATGAAAAAAATTTCAACTGATAATCATCATTATTATGCAATAACTGTAGCTTTGGTTATGAATTATGAACTTATGATCATATCTTTTTTTATTTCTTTAAATATAGGTATGATCCGAGAGTTAGAGATCTCCTAGACTTCAGTATCTACTTGGACATCAGTAACGAAGTTAAATTCGCCTGGAAAATTCAGGTTTAGCATCAAATGAATATATTTATTACAAAAATACAATACGAAATTATATTTTGAAAAAAAAAATGAATAATTTTACAAATGCACCATATGTATCTATGAACTCTAGAGAGACATGGCAGAGAGAGGACACAGTCTTGAAAGCATTAAAGCTAGTATCGAGGCTAGAAAACCAGATTTTGATGCTTATATTGGTAACCCTCTCACCCATGCTTAAAGATCTCATAACTCTTTATATATCCACGAATTACGAATATATTATTAATTAATCCCTGCTTATGATCATGATCACATATATATACAGATCCTCAAAAGCAATATGCAGACGCAGTTATTGAAGTGTTGCCTACACGTCTGATTCCAGATGACAACGAAGGAAAAGTGTTGAGAGTGAAGCTGATCATGAAAGAAGGAGTTCCATACTTCAATCCTGTGTACTTATTCGATGAAGGTTCCACAATCTCATGGATCCCATGTGGGAGGAAGCTCACTTGTTCGTATCCTGGCATCAGCTTCTCATATGGCCCAGACGCTTACTTTGGGCATGAGGTAAACCTACTACACCATTAATACCTCAAGCTACGTATGTACACCTGTAAATATTATACAGATGATTTCACCGAAAGTTCAATCTTGTTGCAGGTTTCGGTGTTGGAGATGGATGGGCAGTTTGATAGACTAGATGAACTCATCTATGTTGAAAGCCATTTGAGTAACATCTCAACGAAATTCTATGGTGAAATCACACAACAAATGTTGAAGCATGCTGACTTTCCGGGTAGCAATAATGGCACTGGTCTCTTTCAAACCATTGTAGGGTTGAAGATCCGGGACTTGTTTGAACAAATTGCAGCTAAAAGGGAGTCGACTCCACTTCAATCTACAAAAAGTTAAATATTATAAACAAGCGGTTTCTGAGTGTTTCAATCGCATATGTATTTAAGTTCCATCTGTGTATTGGAGATGTGTACGTAATATAAAGGAATCCAATTCATAAATGATAACTTTAATTTAAGATACGTAAAAGCAGTATCATTTGCATTTTCCAGGTGGCAATTTTGTTGACACTTGTCATGATGCTGATTTTAGTCAAGAAAACATGATATAAGAAAACATGATATAATTTTAGCTAGTAATGTAACTCCCATCCGAACTAGGTAGGAGGTAAGTAGTAGGCAAGCTTCTTTTAATGTTTTCTACTCTATAAATGGCCTGAAAATCCGTAACCTTTTTGTATAAGTCATCGTTAGTATATACACACATAATTTCCGAAAATGAAAAAACAAGATGGCTTTGTGTTAGTGTTGGCTTTTCTCTGTGCATTTGTTATCACCGTGTCTGCTGTAATCTCTGAAACATCTGGAAATGATGAGAGAAAAAGTAAGTTTAATTTCTTATTTATATTATAATGTTAGTGTGTACAAGATATATGGGGTTCTAAAAGAAACATTAATTAAGAAGCAACGGTAAACTCCAACAGTGAGAAAATAACCTTGGCTACCCGATATGAGACACTAACATATAACATATTCTCAGTAAAGTTCGTGATTGGCATGTTCTAATTATTCTATTATTTCCTAGGAAATTTAGTCAGCAAGACACATCATGGAGGTGGTG
The DNA here is from genome assembly GCF_051521515.1 of Lactuca serriola. Classification (NCBI taxonomy): domain Eukaryota; kingdom Viridiplantae; phylum Streptophyta; class Magnoliopsida; order Asterales; family Asteraceae; genus Lactuca; species Lactuca serriola. Next base: position 126,164,058 of record NC_136413.1, on the reverse strand, counting down.
GGGCTTATGGATATGGAAGTGGAGGACAGGGTGGCGGATGTGGTGGTGGAGGTTTTGGAGGATGGGGTGGTTATGGATGTGGAGGTAAGGGAGGAGAGAATGGTGGCGATGGTGATAAAGGAGGAGGTGACATAGGAGGAGTGAGTGGTGGAGGTGTTGGACAAGGGGGAGGTGATAAGGGAGGAGGGAGCGGTGAAGGTGGTGGTCAAGGAGGTTGTGACAAGGGTGGATGTGGCAGTGAAGGTGGTGGCCAAGGAGGAGGTGATAAGGGAGGAGGCAGTGGTGAAGGTGGTGGTCAAGGAGGATGTGACAAGGGCGGCGGATGTGGCAGTGAAGGTGGTGGCCAAGGAGGAGGTGATAAGGGAGGAGGGAGCGGTGAAGGTGGTGGTCAAGGAGAATGTGACAAGGGTGGATGTGGCAGTGAAGGTGGTGGCCAAGGAGGAGGTGATAAGGGAGGAGGCAGTGGTGAAGGTGGTGGTCAAGGAGGATGTGACAAGGGCGGCGGATGTGGTAGTGAAGGTGGTGGCCAAGGAGGAGGTGATAAGGGAGGAGGCAGTGGTCAAGGAGGATGTGACAAGGGTGGCGGATGTGGCAGTGAAGGTGGTGGCCAAGGAGGAGGTAATAAGGGAGGAGGCAGCGGTGAAGATGGTGGTCAAGGAGGATGCGACAAGGGTGGATGTGGCAGTGAAAGTGGTGGCCAAGGAGGATGTGACAAGGGTGGATGTGGCAGTGAAGGTGGTGGCCAAGGAGGAGGTGATAAGGGAGGAGGGAGCGGTGAAGGTGGTGGTCAAGGCGGAGGCGACAAGGGAGGAGGGAGCGGTGAAGGTGGTGGTCAAGGAGGATGTGACAAGGGCGGATGTGTTGGTGAAGGTGGTGGCCAAGGAGGAGGTGATAAGGGAGGAGGGAGTGATGTAGGTGGTGGTCAAGGAGGATGTGACAAGGGAGGATGTGGTAGTGAAGGTGGCAGCCAAGGAGGAGGTGATAAAGGAGGAGGGAGCGGTAAAGGTGGTGGTCAAGGAGGATGTGGCGGTGAAGGTGGTGGCCAAGGAGGAGGTGATAAGGGAGGAGGGAGCGGTGAAGGTGGTGGTCAAGGCGGAGGCGACAAGGGAGGAGGGAGCGGTGAAGGTGGTGGTCAAGGAGGATGTGACAAGGGCGGATGTGTTGGTGAAGGTGGTGGCCAAGGAGGAGGTGATAAGGGAGGAGGGAGTGATGTAGGTGGTGGTCAAGGAGGATGTGACAAGGGAGGATGTGGTAGTGAAGGTGGTAGCCAAGGAGGAGGTGATAAAGGAGGAGGGAGCGGTAAAGGTGGTGGTCAAGGAGGATGTGGTGGTGAAGGTGGTGGCCAAGGAGGAAGTGATAAGGGAGGAGGGAGCGATGTAGGTGGTGGTCAAGGAGGATGTGACAAGGGAGGATGTGGCAGTGAAGGTGGCGGCCAAGGAGGAGGTGATAAGAGAGGAGGGAGCGATGTAGGTGGTGGTCAAGGAGGATGTAACAAGGGAGGATGTGGCAGTGAAGGCGGTGGCCAAGGAGGAGGTGATAAGGGGGGAAGGAGCGGTAAAGGCGGTGGTCAAGGAGGATGTGGCAGTGAAGGTGGCAGCCAAGGAGAAGGTGATAAAGGAGGAGGGAGTGGTAAAGGCGGTGGTCAAGGAGGATGTGACAAGGGCGGATGTGGCAGTGAAGGTGGTGGCCAAGGAGGAGGTGATAATGAAGGAGGGTGCGGTAAAGGCGGTGCTCAAGGAGGATGTGACAAGGGAGGTTGTGGCAGTGAAGGTGACAGCCAAGGAGGAGGTGATAAAGGTGGATCAAGTGGCGGAGGTTATGGTCAAGGAGGAGGATGGGGTGGTGGTAGTGGTGGTGGAGGTGGCGGAGGTGGTGGTGGAGGCGGTGGTGGTGGTGGCTCAGGTGGTGATGGCTCATAAGGCCACGGACCAAAGTGCCATATATATCATATTTAGTTGGTTCATGTTTCCACAATGTAGTTGTTTCTTTGATTGAGTTCAATGTGAGTATGTTGAACTCATTGCATCTTGATACTTATCTTTTGCAGTAATAATAATAAAGTTTTATTTATTCAAAAAAAATCAACAATGTTGGCCATCCACATACATAAAGTAAACCTGTGACTTTGCTTGATGAATTTGGATGACTTCTATGAATTATGAAAAAAAAATGAAATATGATATACAGAAAATATTTGAGAAATGAAGAAAAAAATGCAAGGCAAATTTGTAACAAGTCAGTGCTTAATGGAAGGGCTAAACACTAGAAATGACAACACACATTTATTCGTGCATTATAGCATTCTACTTGCATATCTTTCTATTACATCATTGTACTTTTATTTTTATTTTTCTTATTAAGGCATCATATTGTTAAAGATCTACCAGGTTATTGCATTGCAACATCTGTTTGTATTTTTTTATTAGGAAATTATAGTTCATAAAATGTACCCAAATGTACTGTATTGTTAATAATAGAACAAAGGAAAATAGAATGGTATAATTATAAATAAATTAAGGGAAAACTACAATAAAGTCCCTACATATTGGCCTCATAATCGATTTAGTCCCTATATATTTTTTTTATTCAATTAAGTCCCAAATACCGATAATCGTATTCAATTTAACCCTTTGACCCGGTCAACAGGTCATCCAACTTTCAAAAATTACATTTTTGGCCCAGATTTCAAAATTTATTACAAATTTGGTCCAAAATTTACACTTTTGGCCCGGATTTTAATTTTTTTTTACAAATTTGGTCCAAACTTTACCTTTTTTGCCCAAATTTTAGAATTTTATTATGAATTCATCCTAATTTTAGTTTTTTTTGCAACTTTTTTTTCAAAAAATTGTTTCTAATATGTTTTTTCTCTATAAAATCATATTTATACAAAAAAAAAAAATACATATTTTCACATAAAAATCTTATATTTTCTATATAAAAACTTTTTTTAAAAAGTTTTTTGTATATGAAATATTTAGTTTTAAAAATAAGTATTTATTAAGTATATAAATATATAGAAATCCGTTTTTATAAAAGAAATGTATACAAAAACGTATTTTACAAAAAAAAAATGTATACAAACACCTATTTTATCTATATTTTTTTATAAAATCGTGTTTGTTTATATTTTTTTTTTATAAAAACGTGTTTGAATATTTTTTTATATAATACGTGTTTGTATACATTTTATAAAATGTATACAAACATGATTTTATAAAATATATACAAACACGTATTATATAAAAACTTATTCAAACACATTTTTATAAAATGTATACGAACACGTATTATATAAAAAATTATTGAAACACGTTTTTATAAAAAAAATATAAACAAACACGATTTTATAAAAAAAAATATAGATACACACCTATTTGTGTGCATATATATATATATATATATATATATATATATATATATATATATATATATATATATATATATATATATAAAGGTGATAGGTGTTTGTATACATTTTTTTATAAAAACGAATTTATATATATTTATATACTAAATAAATACATATTTTTATAACTAGATATTTCATATACAAAAAACTTTTTAAAAAAAGTTTTTATATAGAAAATATAAGATTTTTATGTGAAAATATATATATATTTTTTGTATAAATATGATTTTATAAAGAAAAAACATATTAGAAACATTTTTTTGAAAACAAAGTTGCAAAAAAACTAAAGTTAGGATGAATTCATAATAAAATTCTAAAATTTGGGCAAAAAAGGTAAAGTTTGGACCAAATTTGTAAAAAAAAATTAAAATCCGGGCCAAAAGTGTAAATTTTGGACCAAATTTGTAATAAATTTTGAAATCTGGGCCAAAAATGTAATTTTTGAAAGTTGGATGACCTGTTGACCGGGTCAAAGGGTTAAATTGAATACGATTACCGGTATTTGAGACTTAATTGAATAAAAAAAATATATAGGGACTAAATCGATTATGAGGCCAATATGTAGGGACTTTATTGTAGTTTTCCCATAAATTAATGGAAGTGTGTCATTATTTCTTGCATTTAACTCTAATGGGAAATGGCTCTTTTCCGGACTTTTGCTATTAAGTCTTCTTTCTACAATTAGTGAAAAACAAAACACTCATATAGAGATAACATAACTCACTAAATAAAAAAGAAACAACATCTAAGGGTATCAACGAATACTTCTCCAATTTGGGATTTGACAACCCCAAAAGATGAAAATCACAAACACAAATGAAAATGAATATAACTTAAATTCTTACTAGTGAAAATCCTACCCCCTTTAAGAAATACAAGATGACCACATACAAATCTTCCAAAAGCTACACTTCATAAAATTTGGTATTATATTTTCAAGAAAATCGTTGTCCTATTTGGGATTTGACAACCTCAAAAGAGAGGCATTAGTAAGTGATGTTCAACGTTCCTATATAAGCTCATGTATTTACAAACAAATTGACATTTATTTATACTCTCTGGTTTAAGATTTAAAGTTTAGGGTTTAGGGTTTAGGATTCAATTAGTCACAATCAACAGGAGCAATCTGCAGTAAGATCTTTTAGTCTTTATTCTACATCAATCTCCATCGGTTTGATTTACTTTTGTATAGAAATCTTTACTTTATTCGATTCCCAAAAACACTTTGTATTATATCCATCATGTAAGATGTAAATCAGATACACAACTCTCTGTAGTTTTATTACCTGAATGAACTTGATTCGAGTAAATGATTGCATAAACTCCTTTGTAGTTCTTTTGCTCAATGCATATTTAATTAGCTCTATTTATGTATTCTATGGAGATTTGTAATGTAAAGAATTTCATTTCAGAAATGAAAAAACACTAATTTAAGATCCATAAAATGCGTACTATTCGCATTGTCCAGGTGTCAGTTTTGTTGCCACCTGTGGTGATGCTAACTCTCTTTGAATTTTTAGTCAACAAAAGATGATCTAAGAGGTTTGAAATTGAATCTATCCAGTTTTGTAACTCCCACCTGAATTTTGTAGGAAGTTAGTAGCAGACAAGTTTTATTTAATGCTTTCAACTCTATAAAAAGAGCCCAAAAAGAGTAACATTTTCATATAAGTGATCGTTTTTATTTACATACATTTTGAGAAAATGAAAATCAAAGGTGGTTATATGTTGTTGGCTTTTTTGTGTGCATATGTTCTTGTTGTTTCTTCTGTAATTGCTAAAAGTTCTGAAGATGATGAGAGAAAAGGTAACGTATTTCAATTCGTTTGTAATTAACATGTTTTAAGATCTTATGATTTGCTTGTTCTCATCTTTTTTTTTTTTTTTTTGTGTGTGTGTGTGTGTGTATGTTTGCATAGGGAAATTAGTTGGGAAGACACAAGGAGGTGGTGGAGGTGGAGGTGGAGGTGGAGGTAAGGATGGTTGGGGTGGGTATGGAAATGGAGGAAAAGGTGGCGGATGCGGTGGTGGTGGTTTTGGAGGATGGGGTGGTTATGGATGTGTAGGTAAGGGAGGATGGAGTGGTGGAGGTGGTGGCCCTGGAGGTGGCGGTCATGGAGGATCAAGTGGCGGTCATGGAGGAGGTGGCGGTCAAGGAGGAGGTGGCATGGGAGGATGGAGCGGAGGAGGTGGTGGTCAAGGAGGAGGTGGTAAGGGAGGATGGAGTGGTGGAGGTCAAGGCGGAGGTGACAAGGGAGGATGGAGTGGAGGAGGTGGTGGTCAAGGAGGATGGAGTGGTGGAGGTCAAGGCGGAGGTGACAAGGGAGGATGGAGTGGAGGAGGTGGTGGTCAAGGAGGAGGTGGTAAGGGAGGATGGAATGGTGGAGGTCAAGGCGGAGGTGACAAGGGAGGATGGAGCGGAGGAGGTGGTAAGGGAGGATGGAGTGGTGGAGGTCAAGGAGGAGGTGGTAAGGGAGGGTGGAGTGGTGGAGGTGGTGGTCAAGGAGGAGGTGGCAAGGGAGGATGGAGCGGTGGAGGTGGAGGTGGTGGTGGTCATGGAGGATGGGGCGGCGGCGGTGGTGGCGGCGGAGGAAAGGGTGGCTCCGGAGGTGCTGAAATTGGAAAAGCTAACTAATACAACACATATACATCCAAGAATAAGGCCATGGGCCCGCTTCCATATACACACCAAATCCAAATGGTTTCTACTTTCTACAATGTAATCGTTTCTTTGTATACTCTGTAATAATAAATTCTATTTATTCCAATAAATTCCAACATTGTCGTTGAATGTTGATCAAATTACATAACGACTCAAGGGTTTATATTTTATAAGCCACACAGTTGAAAAATTGCATAAAAAATAATGAAATATTTTTTCATCAAATTCTCGAATATAACTTGTCCTTCAATTGCCTCCTTAGTATCTTTCCAGCTGCAGACCTTGGTATCACGTTCATGAACATAACTTTTCTCACCTTCTTGTATGGCGCCACCTGTCACATTGCAAATATTGATTATATTTTTTTAATAGAAATTTAAAAAAAAAAAAACAAAAAGTAGGATTCTATAACAAAAAAATTAATTGAAAACACGTTGCTATTTCTAGCAATGAAGATTTTATATTTATAGAATGAAAACCTGTTTTGCTACAAAATCAATTATGCTCGATTCATTAACTTCAAATCCAGGCTTCCTCACTACAAATGCAACTGGAACTTCTCCTGCTTCCTCATCTCTAGCTCTGCATGATCAAAATCACAAATTCATCACAAGTCATGGTTTGACTTTTGAGGTCAAAGTCAAACAAATTATACTTTGACTTCAAAATTGATCCGATTTTCATACACTTCTTTGAAGCACTAGATAACCACATACAAACCTTATCCCAAAAGCTACATGTCAAAAATTTAGGGTTTAGAGTTTAAGGTTTAGGGTTTAGGGTTTAGGGTTTAGGGTTGAGTTGACTAACTTACCCTGTTACTGCAGCATCAAGAATGGCTGGATGAGATGCAAGAACATCCTCTAAATCAGCAGGAGCAATCTGCAATAAGATCATTTAATCTTTTATTCTTTATTCATTTCTAAGAAAGATTGGATTTTTATTACTTTGTATTAGTCAAAGTCTTTATTTTATAAGATTACCTGAAACCCTTTGTACTTTATTATCTCTTTCAAACGATCAACAATATGTAAATACCCATCTTTATCAAAATAGACAATGTCTCCTGTATGTAGCCAACCTTCCTTATCAATAGTCAAAGAAGTCGCCTCCACATTGTTCAGGTATTCTAAAAAAAAAAAAGGATCTTCTATCAAATTACTATTTATGGGATATCTAAATCAAAAAGGGAAATCTTTGAGGTTGAAATGACTAGACTAGACTATACTCAACAAGATAAGCTTATAGGGTTAAAAGGGTATTTATGTCTTTTGCACAGAAAAATATCAAAAGGGTATTTGTTGTTGTTCCACCTTTTTGGGTACGGGTGCAAACGAGCCGAGCCGAGCCCGAGCCTGGCCAGGGTCGGCTCGGGCTCGTTTAAGTTATACGAGGCTCGAGCTCGGCTCGATTCGAGCTTTCTTTTACTGAGCTCAACTCGAGCTCGTAAAGAATTATACAAGCTCGGCTCGGGCTCGGGCTCGACTCGTTTATCGTTTGATGTGCCTAAATAAGCTTAAGCTCGGCTTAAGCTCGTTATGAAGCTCGTTTACTAATACCTGAAATCCATAATTTCCCAAATATGTTTTTATTTTAATATAAAATAATAATAATAAATTATATTATATAAAGGCTCGTTTAGCCTCGCGAGCCTAATCGAGCTTAGTGACATAGGCTCGAGCACGAGCTCGTTTAATAAACGAGCTTAATACTAAGCTCGAGCTCGGCTCGGGCTCGTTTAAAACCAGTTTCGAGTCAAGCTTTTAACAAGCCGATCCCGAGTAGCTCGCGAGTAGCTTGGCTCGTTTGCACCCCTATTTTTGGGTCTATCTCTGTCCCACCTACATTGGGTGGGACCGTGGGTCCCACCTTTTTGAGTGGGACAAAAAATTACCGTTTTTTTTGTGTCATTGACAAACACAGTACAGACTGTTCTATTCTGTTATGTCATGAGTAACAATTGGGCCTAAGTTCTCAAGGATTAGCGGTTACCTTTCATTATGGCGGGCCCACGTAACCAAAGTTCACCGGTTTTTCCAGGTGGCAGATGTAAACCCGTAACCCAATCCACCACTTTAGCTTCCATATTTGGAGCCAAAAGTCCAGCCGATGCATAATTATGAACATCTCGTGTGTTGAATCCACGTGTTCCCACAGCAGTCGATTCACTCATGCCATAACCCTAAAAACATCTGGTCAACATCAGTTATTCTTTCAGCAACCCCTAACCCACACTGGCCCACCACAATAGTTGAACATCATCATATATGATATAAATCAGGTACACATAGGCCCACAACAACAATTGAACAGCATCATATGTGTATGGGGCCCACTAGGTAGGTGACATAAAAGTCAAGTACCCCACAAGGAGTCTAAATTCACATTGGAACTGAAACTCCTACACTACACTGTATAGTTTGCTTTGCTATTAGGATTGAAATTTTATTACCTGAATGAAATCGACTTGAGGAAAATATTGCATAAACTCCTCTATGGTTTTTGTGCTCAAAGGAGCAGCTCCACAAGACACCTGCTTTAAGCTCTTCAAGGTTTTACTTTTACCAGAACTACCCTTTCCCATCCTACTCAACGCAGTCACCAATGGGGGCACTCCGGGAAAATGAGTGACTCCATATCTATCAATGGACCTCACCATTTCATCAACACTAAACTTTCTCATAACAACAATCGTCGTACCCAATGAAAGAATCCCCATAGTGAAAAGCGTAAGTCCATAGATATGAAACATGGGTACAACAGCTAAATACACGTTGTCTTCAGGGGGATACGCATATTGGGAAGCTTCAAATCGAACAAAAAGCTCAACCCCAGAAATCAAATTTCTATGAGTTAAAACTACGCCTTTACTTGCGCCGGTAGTTCCTGATGAATAAAGAATCGCAGCGGTGTCATCTTGCTTAACTGTTCGACGTGGAACCAAATCGTGATCACTTGAAATTAGATTGAAAAAAGGCGCAAAACGAATTTGGTTTGAATCGAATTTTGCAGTTTCAGGCACTAGGATAGATTCGATTCCTATCGAATTTAATTCGTCGGCTTTATCAGGAAAGGTAAAGGCTAAAGTGACATGACAACCAAGTGTTTGTTTTTTTATCTCAGAGAAACTACTGAACGGATTCATGGTACTTACGACAGCTCCTAGATATAGAACACCCAATAAAACAATGGGATAGTAGATCGAATTTGGTAAAAGGATCAAAACGACATCACCTTTTGAAACACCCATGTGGTGGTGAAGTCCATTAGCCATTGATTTCACCAACGGTTGGAGTTCTGCGTACGAAATTGAAACGCCGGATGCTGCATCAATGAGTGCAGTTTTTCCGTTGTGTTTGTGTGAGAATACGCAGGAAACGACATCGAGAAATGGGTCTGAAGGGAGGTTAATTCGTGGGTGTCTGCTGTTGTATACTCCGGTGTCTTCGGAATACCAGTCGTGCGACATGGGTTGGTTGTCTGACGTTTCAAAATTGGAGCTTTCCGTTGAAGAATGAGAGTTATTTAATTGGGGTTTGGAGAAGGTCGCCATTGGCGATGAGGTATGCAGGATCTTGAAGAATAATGGAAGAAAGGTTTTATGGAAAAGCAAATTCCCGAGGTTCTTAGTATTTATGCGGACAAGAGGGTGTAAGAAGATTCGAAAAATCAAAATAAAGAAAGTGAGGTAGTTTTTAAATAGCGGCATTCATTAAAATAGTACCCGGGGTCCGGGGAGGATAATTGGGTTGAGAATCAATATGTTTATAATTTTGGCGTCATAACTAGATTTTCTTTTAGTTTTAAGGGAGATTCAAACAATAATTGTATACAAATTTGGTGGTGGGCTTTATTGTAGGTTTATATAAGAGGAATTCGATATTGAATACTACGAAATGTAGAGGTCATGAACGTGACCCATGGGCAACACCCATGTGGGTAGACAAGCACCTGCAATGGATGTAAGTGAGATTATTTTCCCATGAATCATCTCGTTCATTAATTCCATATAAATAATACAAATACAATACAAAGTCAAAAAGGCCGATACAATATAAATAATACAAATACAATACAAAGTCAAAAAGGCCTATACATATGGGACATACAAGATATGTGTGATAAACGAAAGTTTTTTTTTTTCACCACTTATCATACTCTCATTCAATTTGTTAAATATTATTTTGTGGTTATTTTGAATTTTTTTTTTCCACATATAATTTTATAAGTTTTTATATTTTATTAAATTCCACGTAATATTTTAATATAACAGTTGTAATATATGTAGTAATAAATAGATATCAATTTCATTAATGAACTTACATTTTAATTTCAAATTCTCAAAATTAAAGCTTATTAGTTTCTTTTATTTATTTGAATTAGTATTTGTTTAAATTTAAAAGATAAAAAAAAACATTTCTATTATAATAATTCAATATTTTTCTTATTTTCTTATAAATTCAAAGTTCTCAAATATTTTGACATTTATATTTAATTTTATTATTATTTTTAAATTAACACATGTAATACATGAGTTTCCAACTAGTGTTATAATACATAGTCTAATAGAATGGGGATAGCACAAACATTCAAACTGGATCGGAAATCTAGAAAAAATGAAGAAGGAAGACTTTTGGTGAAGATATCCACATATTAATATTTGGATGGAATATGAAGAACATGAACATGACCGGTGACAACTTTATCTCTAACAAAGTGAAGATCAATCTCAATATGTTTAGTCCGTTGATGTTGAACCGGATTGGAAGACATATACAATACACTAACATTGTCGCAATACACAAGTGTAACACGATGCATCGAGTAGTGTAACCCAAGAAGAAGAAGGTTGTGAATCCAACATGTTTCCACAACGACATTGGCAACACCGTGATATTCAGCCTCGACACTGGATCTAGATAACGTATTTTGGTGCTTAGAAGACCAGGAGGGGAGGTTGTGACCCAGAAAGACACAATAACCGGAAGTGAAACGTCCAGTGCCACGACAACCAACCCAATGCATCAGAATAAGAAATTATATTGTGTGATGGAGAACTAAATATTTGAGTGTCATGATCTAAAGAACCACATATGTACCTTAAAAACACTTAAGAGCAGTGAAGTGGGGCTCACATGGATCACACACATATAAGCACATTTGTTGAACAACATAGGTGATATCAGGTCTAGTAAAAGTTAAGATATTGCAATGCACTGGCTAGATTGAGATATAAAGTGGGCTCATCAACGGGAGATCCGGACCATTCAAACTTGACAGATAAATCTACAAGAGTGGAGGCAGGTTTGCAGTTCTTCATCGAGGTCTAATCAAGAATTTCACAAGCATATTTTTGTTGAGACAAAAATAAACCACCAGATGTCCTGGTGGCAGAAATACCTAAAAAATAGTGAAGGTCCCCAAGATCCTTTATAACAAATTCGGAGCCTAAAACTGAAGTAATAGTGGACAAAAGTTGAGATGAGGAGCTTGTGAGTATAATATCATCCACATATAACAACAAGTGAGAAATATGAGAGCCATGTCTGTAGATAAACAAAGAAAAATCACACTTGCTGTTAGTAAAACCAAGGCTGGTAATAAAGACGGTAAATCGTTGAAAACTAGGCGCGAGCAACCTAATTGAGACCATATAAAGATCTCTGAAGAAGACATACATGATTAGGTCTAGCAGGATCCCGAAAACCAGGAGGTTGTTGCATATAAACCGTTTCCTGTAGATGATCGTGAAGAAATGCATTCTTCATGTCAAGCTGTCTGATAGGCTGTCACAACTGGAAAAATTCTAGATCAATCAAGGTCCAAACTTCAACCAAGTGCCCGTAAATTCACAATATAATAGTCTAGGTCAACCATTATAACTCATTTTGAAGGAATGAAGATATAAAATAATTAAGATGAAAATAAGCGTCAACAATAAAATGTTAGATAAACTTGATTTGTATAAATAAAGTGGATGTGATCGAGACAAGGATTCTGAAGATATAAAGAACACCGAAATCCGAGTTATAACGAAAAAGGTATGACCTATCGAAGTTTCGCGACAGAACCAGCACAACGCTGTGTGACATAAAAAGTGAGTTTACAATTGAATGCTTTTTAGCCATAGCAACCTAAACAAAAGTTGTAACATACGTTAAACCGAGAGCGTGCATAAAAAGAACATCCAAATTTAACTTTGTATGAGGAAGTTATGACTTTTCTAAGATTCAGTACAACAGTGTACAACCCGAATTTCGAAATATAGATCAAGCGATATTTAGCCGACACAACCTAAACGAGAATCTAAGATCTCGTCAATAGTAGTTCAACGGTAAAAAGACAGACGAAAACGGATGTCGAATGAAGAAGTTATGAATTTTAATGGACTTTTCCTATTCTGGCTTGTTAAAAATATAATATAAAAAATAAATTCAAAATTAGCCGATGGAGTCTAAACGAAAGTTGTAGAGTACAGTCTCACATGCGTGTGGATATAAAGAACGTCGAAAAAGAAGCTCGTATGCGAAAGTTACGGATTTTTGAAGTTTGAAAAATAAATCCTTGAAGGAGTACGCCCCGCGTACAAAAGAGTACGCCCCGCGTACTCAGACTAGCTTCGATGCGTGTTAGTAGCCTTGACACATACGAAGGCTCGGAACCTGATCAGAGGACATGTATCTCGTACACGCATCGTACAAAAGTATGTTGTTCATACCGAAGTATGCCCAACGTAATGCGAGGCCTCAGCCTCCTATAAATAACATGCGAAGCCTCTCGGATTACTTTACAAATTCCATTCTCTCTTTCACTTGAAACACCCTTTTAATCCTTTCTAAAACCCCCGAAGCCTAGGGAAACCCCCTAACACCCGAAGAAATCTCGGAGCCCCGAAGTCCTTGAGAAAATAATATTTTTCAGTCGAAACTCTGCCCGTGCAAAACTCAATTTTCACCAGAAACTTGTAATTTCAAGTAGCGAAGCGTTGCCCAAATCACCACTTATCAGGTGAGTTCATACCCCTACACTTTTCCAAACTTTTTATATGTTTTAGGGGAGGGGGGAATACAAGTAAAACACAATAAATCTTGTGTTTATAAATAAAAAAACATTTATTACGTTCTCTTTTACCTTATAAACACTTTACGCGAAAATGCTAAATAAACGTTATTGTTAAATAGGTGTAGTTTATGAAAATTTCAGATTATGTTACTAAGTAGGAAAACGATATGAAAACAAACATATAAATTATATTAGGTATAATTTATGAGTCAATCCACAATTTTTATCGTAAACAGGTATAAATAAAAATTTCATTTTTATTTATTAAGAGGTTTTTCACCGTATTACTCGTGAATTCGTTGAGGCAATAGATTTGTGAGACATGGCTTTGCGTACTTACCTAAGTACCAACAGAAGTCCCCACTTATGAACCAGAGTCTCCAGGAGGGAGAGTGTGAGTTTGTGTATATATCTATATTGTTGGATTAGATGTCTAAGCCCATAACTATTATCGGTATGTACTCGACCCGAGAGTAGCATGGTCCATTTGGGTTGCATAACTCTAGGACAATTTGTTAGGATGGACTCTTGAGTAAAGGTTATATATGATTTATTAATATATTATAAGTTCTAATATATTAATATGAAATCATATGTTTTAATTAGTATTGATCAAGAATTAATTTGGAATTAATTTACTGTTCAAAAGAGACTAATTAAATCTATGAGGACTAATTATGGTAATTAGTTATACTTATATGTGTTGGACTTATGATCCATGTCGGACCAAGTTTATATATGGACACATAAAGAGTTGGGCCACATGAACCATGGATCATAGAACCCATGGGTATGGGTTTGGGTTATATCCATGACCCTTGAAACCCTACATATAAATACATTCTCCATTGCCTAAAAACGCACACTTGTAGTTCTTGGAGTTCTTGGAGGTGTTTTTGGTGCATGGAGATTCTCTCTCAAGAGCCACATTTGTCTTAGGTGAGTTGTGAGCCATTTGAGGCATTCATACTTTTGGTGCTAAGCTCTTAAGGCCAAATACAACAAGGTTTTAAGCTATATAAGAGGTATGTCGTCCTAACTAGGAATTCGTATTATTTATGTCAATTGCATGCTAGTTATAGACTTAATGCTTTGGAAATACCCTTACATGTATAATTAAAGAAAACATAGATCCAAGGAATTTAGAGTTGTATGTGCACCATAAGATGTTGTAGTATACAAAACCCAATAGTGGCATCAGAGCCATGAGTTGTTTTCTATTATATTTGATGTTATTATTGGTTTTGAAAGAAAAAAATTGAATTTTCTGCATTCTATCAGCAGGACTCGCCAAGTCCACTAGGTGACTCGACGAGTTGCTTGAGGATACTCTTGGACTCGTCGAGTGCATCTAGGGACTTGACGAGTTGGCTGTCCTGAGTGTAGAGTGCAGAGTTTTTTGGCTGTTTTGGATTAGGATCATTACCACAAAATATTTTTGTTCATAAAATTTGATTTTGATGTTATGGTAATGATTATCCTCATCTAAATAAAGGATAATTGACAAAGTTTCAAAATTTGCATTAGTTTATGTGATTAGCTAATTTCTTGAAAATTGTTGATGTGAATTATCTTTACTTATGAGTTTGATCTAGATCATAGAAAAATTATTTGATTTTTGTGTTAATTGGGATAATTGATCTTAATGGTTTTTATGACTCCATAACTTGTCCTCAAGTTATGGAAAATGTAGAGTTTTTTCTTTTAAAAGTTCATAGGTTATGGGAAAAAGAAAGCTCTTGCTTTTAAGTGCCATCATAAAATAGTTTTTATGTCTTCCATAACTTGTCCTCAAGTTATGGAACTTGAAAAGTCTTCCATAAAAACCATATTAAACTCATAAGTTATGGAAACCAAGAGTTTTTTAATTGTTCAAAACTTGCCCTCAAGTTTTGGAATTTGTAAAGTTACCCCCATGTATACTTTAATTCCAACCCTTAAAATTTTAATAGTTTAAAATCCAACCCTTATACTTTTATAATATTATAGGTTTAATATATATATATATATATATATATATATATATATATGTATGTATATATATATATATATATATATATATATATATATATGTATGTATGTATAAGAGTAGGTCAGTCTTATCGTTAGTAGACCTCATTCACGAAGCCGGTCTATAAGGAGGGTATAAGGTTACTGCCTATAAAATGACAGTTTAATAGGTGTCCACACCCACCACTTCCTTGACTAGTGGGGGGTTGTTAGCTGAACGGGTAGGACATGACACTAATACTCCCTTCATCAGAAGTATAATGATAAATACTAATTAACTAAACACTTATAAATTCCCAATCTTAGTTACTTAGGAAAATGTGAATGTGGTGCTAACCCATGAAATTGCAATTTGCACCTTGTTAAGTCATTAGTGGAGCGTGTGTGGTCAACCGGCACATTAATCTGGGACTGACAATGTGTGGCAAAGGGTAGCTTGATGTTAATCATAGATCAATGGAGCATGTGTGGTTAACCGGCACATTGATTAGGTGGCTGTAACATTAAGTGTACCAAATTAATTTGCATGGTTATTCACTCCTTGTTTGTGATCCTCGGCATCCCAGTCACAAACTTGAAGGGCACAATCGAGATTTAAACATGTCATTGAATAGTTCAATGAATCTCAAAAGATCTAGGAGTTTCAATTAATTTAAAACCTAATGTTAAATTTCGTTTTTCATGGTGGAAATTGGTAAATCGTCATTTACCTAACTTCAAATATTTTGTAGCTTGGATTACGGCATCCCTCTTCCAAGTTATAAAATATTGTGTTGGATCCTAGCCTTAATATTTCATATTGGGTGTTATATTAAGGTCTTAAATCAACTAAACTTGAATTTCTCCCTCATAGATGTGTAGTTATGACAATTATGGTCTTCTTTATCCTTTTGGATAAAGCTATCCTAATGAAGATGATATCCCAAACGACAATTAAGGTGAAAGATTAATCCCTTTGTTGTGCATTAATGGGACTGGAAATCATACTTCACTTCACTCCACCTCCTCCAATTATTCTCCTTAACCCACAAGTTCTTGAAAAGTTCAAGGTCACTCAATCCCGATTGGCAAGCAATGTCTATATGTGCTCACATCTTGGAGATGAAGTCACATATTGACAAGATGGGAGAGTTGGATGTCGAAGTCTCAAGGAAGTTGACTGTTGACTGAGTTCTTCAATCACTTTACGAGTCATATAGTGAGTTCATTAAGGACTACTATGTGACAGACCACGACATGACCCTTAATGATCTTACCTATTTGCTTGTTGCTGCTGAATCAGCAATGATTTGGAGCACTGGTAAAGCAAATTTGATTGGAAGATCTACTTCCCAAAATTTCAAGGACATTGACAATGGAAACATTGGAAGTTCAGAAAAGTTTTCTTTTCCCAATGGAAAGGGATCGACCATAGTCAACTCGGTTGACCAAATGGTAAAGAGAAAGGGTAATTCTGAGATAGTCCCATGTACCATTACCAAAGAGTCCATATGTTTCTATTGCCAAAGGAAGGGACATTGGTTGCGAAGCTGCCTTATTTACCTGAAAGTTCGCTAGGATGGTAAATGTAAAAAATTTTGACTATGCTTCAGGTAAAGTCCACTATCTAACTATATTAAGTTCCTATTTGGAGATTCTTATTACATGGTGTGACTAGGTCGCATTTTGATGTTTTGTAGAATCGAAAAAAGGAGAGGAAGATTAGAAGAAGAGTATGCTGACTTTGATCGCGAAGATGGATTTCGATCACATGATTCGAAGATCAGAATTTTGAGCTGCTACTTAAGAGTTATGATAGATTGCTTAGGAATAGATAACAACATAGTTTTCATATGTGTTTGCATTGTAAGGATATGTTTTTCCACAATTTTTTAAATAAAAGAAATTTTTTTTGATTTTATTTATTTTAAGTATCCTTACAATGGCATTTTTGAAAATTGTTGTTTAAATGTTTCCATTGATAGCAATATTGGAAAATAGATTTGATTCTTTCGTTTGTAGTAGTGTCATAATTTACCAAATAAGGAAAGATTCTCATCAACCAAGTTTCAGTTGGATAGAAACTTGGGGTCATGCAACTTGTATTGTATGATGAGTGAGAATTTTCATCTTTGGGAAATTAAGACTAATTCCTTGTTCACATGTATATGTGAGTCAAGTGAAGGACTAGGAGATCGGATACACTTGGTTGTGCGCTGATCAGGTCCACCACAAAGAACGATAAGGCTATTCGTCATGATTTACTAGATTTTAGTAAATATGGTTGTGCTTACAAGTTTAAGTATAATTCTGAAACATTGGAAAAGTTTCAATGTATGGCAGGATGAATGAGAAGAATCAAATTAGGTAGAAAGATAAAAGTTTCTCCAATCTGAAAAGATGGGAGAGTACTTCAGTATCATGTTTTATGATCATCATAATGATTAGGAAAAACCATATCACAATTGATCCTCTAAGGACATCTTAGTGCAATTGTTTGACTAAGAAGAGGAAGCGTGAATTGTTGAAATGGTTAAATCAAAAGATGAATCATACTTCATTACAAAATTGTGTTTTAGAGTAACACTCCAAGATCGAGCCTTGAGTTACATAATGTTGAGAAGGTTTAAAACACTTATCAAAATGTAGAGTAAAATGTTTTCTACTCTTGTACATTTGAAATTGGTAAGTTGTGATGTTTTGGATAAAACAAAGACCAACTGAGGCCAATTGTATGAAATGTTTGTATTGATAAGAATCCGCACTAACTCTTGAATATATTTGCCTTGTCAAGGAATGGTTCTTGAAAAGAGAATCTTATATGTTAAGAGGTTAGTGGGAGTATTAATGATCTTGAAAAAGGTCTCAAGAACTAATCAAGAATAAAACATGTTGTTTATCACTAGCACACAACTTGAGGTTTGTGACCTATCATGTTGACATATTCTTGTTTCTGTGCCCATTCTAGTTAAAGTTGACTATGCATGTGAGTTCTATGAGTTCTTAGTTGTTTGCATAACTACTTGGAAGCAATGGTAGGCCCTTGTGCTACCAAGTGGCAAGAAGTTAAGATTAAACAAGTTCAGTCCATATGAGTTTGGATTTGTCACTAACCTCCTCTTGTGGTTATGTTTTTTTGACAAATTCACATGGATAGGAACACATACACCATGAAATCTAAGTGTCATAAGGTTTCTCTTTGATTCATAAAAATGATGGTGAGGAAACGCTTTCACTAAGTAGATTTTAAGAAGATAGCCGTTATGATATTTGCTTTCTCAAATTCGATTATGATTACGACATCCCTCTTCATAATTCGAATTGTGAGAAGGGGCAAAAGGTCTAAACATTATTGATGAGTTGAAAACTCTTTTCAGATCGTTTAGATGCTTAACAAATAAATCAGAAAGAGAATGAAAGCATGAACATACAATGAATCAAACAAGTGCTGAATGATTAAAACTACAACACCTCAGAAGAGCTCGGCGAAGAACTTCTACTGTAGAGGTGTGCTAGGGTTACAGTACGATGAAGGAAATAATAATAGAGATGCATACAAAAGACGATGCATGCATGAATCATAAATACTAAACCCTAATGACAAAAACAAGGTTGGACAAGCCCAAACCATGATAATACTGGACTAAGCTAATAAGCCCAATGACACAACTCCTAGACTCAAAAATCTCCCCCTTTTCATCAATTGAGGCGAGAGATCATTTCGGTTGAGTGAGGGTGGATTTCTTCACAGTATTGAATAGCTTCGGTATGATGGAGAGAAGAGTTTGACGAAAGTCAATATACAACCGAAGCATATCCGAAAAAATCTTCTTATCAGCTTCACTGTTTTGACTACACCTATGAATGATGTCAAGAATGTGCTCCAGACAAGTGGTGGAGAACATGTGTTTGTCATCAAGAGCGAACAAGCATTTTTGGCCTTCAGCTCTAGTGAACATGATTGTGTGATACATCGGGTCGATTCGTCCCATCTACATCTTGTTAACGTTGCTTGCCTTCTGAATTGGTTTGATTGTAGGCCTCTTCCTTAAGACAGAGGCAATCTCTCGATCCATCTTGGCAACTCAAGAATGTATCACACCAACATTTGTTTGATGTGATCAATGATAGGCTCGTACTGAAGTGGATCAGTTAGCAAAATGTTGTTCAGAAGGATCTAGTCATGTGGGTTTAAGTTCGACAGATCAGCAAGAGAGATCATATGAACTGAGTTGTTAGAGCCTCGGGTCACCTTAAATTTAACATTAATAAAATTCCCCGCTGAAATTCGTTTCAATACCTTGACTGTTGTGATCTTTTGTGCGCTCCAAGTCAAGTATTGTGCTTGAGAGAACGAGAGATAGTAGTCAATTAATTCTCGATCAACCTTCGGGTCAGGAGAGGGGATAGCAACAGTTAGGTCAAAGAAATGAAATACAAATGTCTTTCGGGTGATCAGCATGTCAAACTGAGAGTCTTTGGAATTTTCACGATCAAACGAGATGACTGGTTCGAGCCAAAGAGTGCTAGGAGACTCGATTGCTTCTTTTAAAAGTTTCTCCAACGAACACAAAGGAAAAAGAGTTTTCTTCTTTCCAATGTGTCGTGAGCCTCTTTTCATTTTCTTTCCTTCTCTTCGTCTTCTCTTGAGATGAGAAGCTTTTCATCACAGTCTCGGTCATGTTGCTTTCTTTTGAGAGCATCTTCTTCGGTTTCTTCTTCATCACTATCACCGATAATCTTTTTGCCTTTGTCCTTCACACAAGAATCCAAAGCTTCATTAACCTTCGACTCAGTGGTGACTTTCGGTTGTGAAGTAGGATTGCTTGTTGGAGTTTGTTGTGGTTGACCCTGACCCGCTTCTCCCCCTTGTTTCGGAGGGACAACAGTCTCCAGAACACCTTCAATACTGCTCAGCATGTCAAGAGATGGTTGTAGCTTCTGAATTGGTTTGATTTTGTTTTCCAAGGTAAGATCAGCCTGGAGTTTATTAAGAGGGGCATGGATTGATGTTTAAAGTTCAGTGTTGTCAGACTTGAGGCTTTGGCGTGCTTCTTCAAAGTGGTTCTTCTCAGCTTGAAGCGTTTTGCTAAGATTTTCAACAGTAGCATTCACAGTTGTTCATATCAAAATCAGAATGAACTGATCATATGTACATGTTAGCTAGTCGACTAACCATAGTCAACTCCTAACTCAAGAAAATTCCATTTTATTTCAATATCTCAACATACATTTGATAATTTCTCTTTCTAACAATTTAGAATGCAATGTTTGAGGTAACCTAGGAAGAGCTTTAACAAAGGCATGATCTTTTCTTTCGTTTATGAGAACTATTCTCAAACTATGAATTTGACAAGATTGATCATCCTCATAGCTAATCCTCTCAAAGGTTTATAGCAGTATATTTTAGTGGATAAGGTTATAGACATCATTCAATGACAAATTCCATTATTGTTTGTTTTTACTTCTCCTTAGAAAATAATCACCCTAAATTATTTTAGAAGGCTAGGATCCATATTTGGCTCCATGATGTGTAAAGGGATGCCATAAACACACCATAAAGTTATTTAGGTAGGCAAAGCCCTTTGCCAATTTCAATCACTATGAAACTCCTAGATCTTTGAGATTCATTGACTATCAATGACATGTTAATCTCGGATTATGTTCATCTCAAATTCAATGACGGGGTTGCCGCAGATCACTGAACATATGGTGAATCGACCATACAAAATCGTGTGGTCCCCGGCTCAAGTTACGCTTGAGATTCGCGAGTTCCACATCACTCTCTACCTATACTCTCAAAATGACGTGCCGGTTAACCACTTGAGCTCCATCAACAAGTTATAAAGAGAATGTGCAAATTTTATGGATAACATAAGATTCACATTAAATAAATTGAGATTTAACCATACAAAATCGCATGGTCCCCGGCTCATGTTACGCTTGAGATTCGTGAGTTCCATATCATTCTTAACTATACTCTAGATTGATGTGCCTGTTAACCACACAAGCTCCACCACCAGAATATAAAGAGAATGTGAATTTTTCATGGATAATATAAACTCACATTCTATTAATAAAACATGATTTTGTTTTATACTTGTATTTAGAATACTTTTAGATTGACCATTATCACTATCAAATCCTTTCGGTAACTCTATTCTTAAAATGCAATAGGGCGGTGAGGGTGGTAAGCGCGAAGCATATTAAAAACCGACCTCATTAGGAATCAAAGAGACCTCCTTAAAACCCTACATTAGAATGGGTGAGCCTAGTCACGGTAAGACTGACCATGTCAATATTTAAACACGCGAGGGCGCATGCTGTAACTTTCTTATACATATCGTAGACACATTCTAATATTTATAAATACAAGGGGTAAATTTAAAAATCTTTAAATTTAGTTGTATAGTATTAATTCTAATTAATTGAGAGGACACAATGTAACAATTAATAAATCATAAAGGGTGTTATATTCAAATTTATAAATCTCTATACATCAAATACACTCTAAAACTAGGCAGCGGAAAAATCGAAACAACGATATACCTAAGTGTACATGCATCCTATGGATCTATGACTTTATGCTAATTACATCAACCCTATAAAACTAAAACATATGTAAGAAAACATACCTCTTATGTAGCCCTTGATCTCCATGCTTGAGATCTTGAACCTCCATGAAGTTGCTCGGATGAAAGGACCCAAACCAGAATCCCTCTAATGGTATCACACCTAATGACACCAAAGAGTGGAATAAAATAACTAGGAGAAGGGTCAATTTCACAAACCCAAAGGGGTTAGAATCGTCCCTAATAGGGGGGAGGAAGAAGGATTGGTGAAACTTCAAGCCAAGGTGCAAGGAGGAATGAAATCCCTAAGTCCCTATTTATAGCCTTGGATGCCTCCTTAGGTTTAGTACTCCTTCCCATGTGGGATGGGAGCATAACCATGCAATTTCATTCCTTTCCCATAAGGGATGGATTAATTTTCATCCAACCCTAATCCCATAAGGGTTCTGGAACTGATTAACCAATTATCGATTAATGAACATTCAATCCTTTAATTAATTGAACTGTTAATTAATTCCCAAAATATATTTCCAATATATATTTCCAATTAGTTTCTAAATAATTATTAACCATAATAACTAATAAGCCAATTTCTCCTTTATTTATTCTACTCAATTTGGGTCTTGTGGGCAACCCAAAAGGACCCTGCTATTATTAGAAATATTACCAATAGTTAATGACCTTGGACACTATTCCAACATTAATGAGATGGCTTTCGCCAGAAACACAGATGTACATAGTCTCAATTGAATCGATGAACATAAATTTGGTTGGATCGGCAACAATAATCTTTGTCGTGTGAAAAGTGGCAATAGATGACATCAAAGAGTCTGCCATTGTTGGAATTTGGAATTTCCCCATTGCCCATTGAGTACGAGGGTCCAAAACCTACCACATGAGATTTTAGAATAAAGAGAAGCTGAGTTTAGGCTTTGTACCAGTTGAGTCCAG
The DNA here is from genome assembly GCF_051521515.1 of Lactuca serriola. NCBI lineage: Eukaryota > Viridiplantae > Streptophyta > Magnoliopsida > Asterales > Asteraceae > Lactuca > Lactuca serriola. The sequence continues at coordinate 126,141,410 of NC_136413.1, read as the reverse complement.
AGAATAGACCCAAAGTCCATGTTGATCCTGTAGTAAAGACCATAAAGCAGAGTCATGAATGCTTTGCTTGCCCCGCCAGACCCTGCAACTCTCTCCGATAAGCCCTTGAAAAGAAGAGTAAATAAACCATTCCATTTTGGAGGAAGGCATGACTTCTTGAATTTTGTCACAGTTGTAAGAATTTCAGTGTACTCCAAATCGTAAAACATGGTGAAAAGCTGGGTCGTGCTGATCGAGTCAAGATTGATCATGGAATCGTTGCGGATTAGCCTTAGTAAGAAGCAAAACCTTCCCTTTGAAATCGAAGTCTTCTGACTGAAAATCTCAAATAAAATTCTCTCCTTGGCTTTATTGTATGATGCCGATGAGTACACTTAAGAAAGGAGAGACACCGGGACAGACTCCACCTTGGTGGGGGCAAACACAAGTGGTGAATATTTGAGGCATTCAACCATTTGAAGCATGTAAGGATCATACTAGAAAGGAGAGAGTTCGATGATCAAGTTTTGATTTGGCGTAATGGTGAGAAGCGAGGACTGTGCGCTTTGTTCATGAACGGATGATGAGTGTGCCATTGATGAAGCTTGAAGTGAAAAAGATGAACAGTAGAGAGAAATCGTCGTTTAGTGATCTAGAGGATTTTGTAAGTGGTAAGGATACAAAAGCGAGGTGAGAAAATCCTTTATATGATTACCATGAGAGAGAAAAATCCGGAGTGATGATTGTACGATCCTCTAAAGTGACGACTGAGAAAGCGTGATTTGACAACTGTTACCTCGAAAAGTGTGTCAGGCGGCGTGAGAAGGAAACATTTCAAATTCATGCGCCTTTTTAAAATCTTATCTATTTACCTTCTCTTGAATTTTGAAACAGTTTAAATTCCTGTTGAAATGATGACTCATCCTTTCGCTTCATATTAAATAGCCTTCGCTCCAACATAGTGTAACATCACAGCTTATTGAACCGAACTGTATATATGAGAAATAGCCATTAGTACCACGATCAAGACTTTGGAAAATTATAAAGATCTTCGTGCAAGAGTGTGCCAAAGAAAAAGAAACAAAGCAAATTATTTGTGAAATGTAAGTGATGTCACATAAGACTTGAAACAGTAGATCCTAGGCACAAATCTCTTCCTTCAAAGTCAAGAGAGACTTAGAAGTGTTTGTGTGGTTTCCCGGTAAAATACGATCAAATTCTTATTAAGAAGCATTGAAAGGCATCTTTTAATTATAAAGCGATTAGGGTGGCTTTCGCTTCAACCACACTATGGAGCTTGATATAAGACCGAAAGTGGGATGAAGTACTTGTGAGACCGGTGTAGTCTATAAAACAAGTAGGGTTGATCAGTTTTCAGTGACTTGGTGATATCGTAGAAATCTCAAAAACAAAAATAAACTGGATCTTTTGGGTAGAAAAGCCTTGGTTTTAGACAATTTCATAAAGATCGCGTAAAAAAATAAAAAGAGATTTCTTGGTACCTCCCACTAAAGTGGTTTTGTTAATAATTGGGTGAAAACTAGAGCGTTTGATTGTTCACCGTCAATTCATTATAGGTGTTGGATTTTGGGTTTCACATAGTACGTGGTGAAACGAAACTATGATCATGAACACGGATGTTGTGTAACCATAAACCTCAGTGGTAAATTCTGAGAGTCTAAAGGGTTACGTTTATGAACCGAAATGTGATGGAGAAAAGTGTGAAGGTGGTTAAAGAACCGAAAGTACCTCTGCTATATAGTAAGGACAGAGTAGAAAACTCTTAACTCAATATGAGAAGAGCAAGGTAGCTCATGAATTAAGTGATTTTATCAGCCTGATTGGGAAGAATCGATTTTTATATATTGAATCAGTAAGGCTTCAATTGAAGTCTTTGAGGCTTTGTACGACATGCAACAGCATGCTTCTAGGGACACTTAGCTGGTACAAAGGTAAAGAGAGTCATACCTATTCCAACTCCATCATTGGAAGTCATCCAAGATACCTTTCAGTGTGATATTTTTGGTATTTTGATTTTATTTTGAAAAGGAAATAAAACTGAACACAAAATAAAATATTTTTGAACATTTTGATTTTTCTGAAAAAGATAATAATAAAAACAGAAAAGAAAATGTGTTTGGATTTTATGAGTTTTCTGAAAAGAAATAAAAACCGAAAAGAAAATATTTTTGGATTTTATGAAAAGTAATGAAAAACATAAAATGAATTGAGAAAAGATATACATAGTGTACACAGTATACAACCGAAAATTCACCTTAGAAGTAATGAAGCGAAATGGACCGAGCGATCAGTTCATTTCGGTTCCCGAAAAATCTAGAACCGAAATAGACCGAGTGTTTGCTCTATTTCGCTTGTCCAATTTTAATAAGGCGAATGTGGTTTTGGTACTGATTCAGCTTCCATCATTCCTAAGCCTTGGAGTATTTTATTAAAACTTACTTCAGGTTAGGCTTTCGTGAAGATGTCAACTAATTGATCAGAGGATCGAACAAAGTGGATTTCCACGTTACCATCTTCTACATGATCCTTGATGAAGTGGTATCTCAGTGCTATATGTTTCGTTTTGGAGTGTTGCACTGGGTTGTGACATATCCGAATAGCGCTTTTTGAGTCACAATAGAAGGGTATTTTCTTCATGTTAAGGCCATAGTATCTATGTTTACTTTGTATCCATATAACCTGTGAAGTGCAAGACACTGCTGCGATGTATTCAGCTTCGGCCGTAGAAGGAGACACACACGTTTGCTTCTTGGATTGCTAGCTAACGAGTTTTCCATCAAGGAATTGAAACCCACCACTTGTGCTCTTTCGGTCTAGACCACATCCTCCAAGATGGGCATCAGAGAATGCTTAAACAAAGAAGCCAGATTTCGCCGGGTACCATATACCGAGAGATGAGGTTCGCTTCAAATACCTGAAGATATTTTTCATAATCACCATATGAGGTTCTCGTGGATCGGCTTGGATTCTGGCACAATAACAAACATAAAACATGATATCTGGTCTACTAGCTGTTAGATACATTAGAGACTCTATCATTTGACGATAGAGGGTCATATCCGCAGCCGGTTCCTCCAGAGATGGTGTTAGCTTTGTTCCGAATGCCATTGGAACCTTTACTTTAGAGTATCCCGTCATACCGAACTTCGCCAGTATAGTCTTCGTGTAAGCCTCCTGATTAATGAATATGCTTTCGGGTCCCTGTCTTATGTTTAGTCCAAGAAAAAAGTTAATCGGACCCATTGAGTGCATCTCAAACTTAGTCTCCATCAACTTCCAGAATTCAGCCGTTAAGCTAGGATTCATGGAACCGAAGATGATGTCATCGACATAAATTTGGATGATCATTAGGTGTTCACCCTCTTTCTCGTGAAAGAAGGTTGGGTCAACCGAACCTTGATTGAATTTAGATATTTTTAGAAAGCGAGTTAGTGTTTCATACCAGGCTCTCGGGGTTTGCTTCAGACCATAAACCTCCTTGTCCAAAATATAGCAATGATCTGGGAACTTCTTGTTCACAAAACCCGATGGTTGCTCCACATATACAGTCTCTTCTAGTTATCCATTCAAGACTGCACACTTGACGTCCATTTGAAAAACTTCAAAATTCTTGTGAGCAGCGTATGCCAGAAAGATCCGAACTGATTCCAACTTTGCTAGAGGAGCGAAGGTTTCTTCATAATCTATACATTCTTCCTGACAATATCCCTTAACCACCAGCCTTGCCTTGTTGCGTATTACGTTCCCTTCTTTGTCCATCTTGTTGTGGAATACCCATTTTAATCCAACCACACATGCATCCTTTGGTGTAGGAATCAGTGTCCAGACTCAGTTTCGCTCAAACTCATTGAGTTCGTCTTGCATAGCCTGTACCCAATCCGATTGATCAAGTGCATTTTTAATTGTTTTCGGCTCAATCTTGGAGACAAACGAATTAAACATGTAGAATTCCACTTGAGAGAATAGAGATGTTTGCTTCGCTTTGAGTTGAGAGCGTGTAAGAACTCCCTCAGACGATTCACCAATAACTTGAGTTTTTGGATGATCTCTTGTCCATTTAGTGAGAGGAGGGTAGTTAGGATCATAAGCAGGATCCAATTCAACATTGACTTCTTCTTTAAGTTCTGACTGAATATCGTCATCATTCGTATTACCATTCTCCCCCTCGAATGATGAAACAATTTCAACATCAGGGTCATAATTATCCCCCTCGAGTGGTCCTTCATTGGCCATTTTTAGAGATGTGTTCTCCTCTTGGAAAGGCAAATCAGGTCGTTTTGATGTAGACGAACCCTCCCCCTGGAATGTGGAGCGTGCTTGTGCAGGTTCGCTTGGAACTTGAGATTCGCTTTCCATAGCTTCTGCAGCTTCGTTGATTATCTTGGTCAGGTTGTCAACCTTGTTATCAACCGCTTTCGCTTCAGAGAGAATCTCATTCTCTAGTTCATCAAAGAGCAACTTGTACTCTTCAAACAGATTAGATATAGGAACCATGACTTGACCTGTTTGTGGAAAGATCTCCTCCATTGGACTTTCGCTGGATTGAAGTTTCTTCACGTAATCGTCATCGAATGTGAGATAATAGGTTTCTTCTATCTTTTTTGATCTTTTATTCAGAACCCTGTATGCCTTGGAGGTAAGAGAGTAGCCAAGAAAAATCCTTTCTTCTGCCTTTACATCGAACTTACTTCGGTTCTCTTTAGAGTTAAAGATGAAGCACCTGGAACCGAAGACATGGAAGAACTTAACATTAGGCTTGCGATTATTCAGAATTTCATACAGTGTAATTGGAAATTGCTTATTGAGGGATGTTTGGTTCTGGGTGTAACAGGAAGCAAAAATCACATCAGCCCAGAAATATAGTGGAAGAGAAGAGAAGTTGAACATAGTTTGGGCAGCTTCACAGAACGAACGGTTTTGCCTTTCAACTACACGATTTTGTTGTGGAGTATAGGGAGTAGAGAAGTTGTAAGACACTCCCTTTTAAGTAAGAAATTCTTCCAATGCTTGGTTTTGGAATTCCAACCCGTTGTCACTTCGGACATTTCTAACCACCTTTCGCAATTAAATCTCCACTTGCTTTTTAAAGTTTTTGAGCTTAGGAGTCACCTCTGATTTCGGTTTAAGAAAGAAAACCCAGATGAAACGTGATAAATCATCAACTATTACAAGAATGTACTTACAACCACCGATACTTTCTATGGCCGATGGACCGCATAGATCGATGTGTAGAAGCTCAAGAGGTTCGATGATCTTTGTGTTAATATGTGTGGGATGACTCTTCCGGCTTTGCTTTCCCATTTCGTGTGCATCACACAAATGTTCCTTGTCAAACTTGAGGAGTGGAAGTCCTCTCACATGATCACCAAGAACTAGCTTGTTATATCTTTGAAATTGAGGTGTGAGAGTCTTCTGCGCCACAACCAACTTTCATTGGAATGAGCTTTCGTTAGAAGACATACAAAAGGTTTCCCTCGTATCGAGTTTAGATGCAAAGGATACATTTCTCCTTTGCGCTGAGACTTCAATAGAACCATCTTCATTTTCTTTTCAATGATTTCCGATCCTTCATCATCAAATGAGACCTTTAGGCCAGTCCCTACCACCAATTGCGAGACACTGATGAGATTGTGTTGCAATCCTTCCACGTAGGCCACCTTTCGAATGGAAAAATCTCCATTGGTAATCATTCCATAGCCTTTTATTGTGCCATATGAGTTGTTTCCATACTTGACACATCCACCATCTTTTAGAGCCCGAAACTCCCTCAACTCTTCCCGTCTCCCTATCATGTGACGCAAGCAACCACTATCGATATATGATTCGTCATCGAACTGATCGTCACTGATAACTTGAAAAAATCAAGCATAATTAGGAACCCAAAGTTACTTGGGTCCATGTGAGCCTTTTACAGAACAGGGAATAGCAATAGAAAGATCAAACATATATGTTCATTTTATTAAAGTGGGTTCGTCTGTTCTTTTGATAAAAACTTTAATTTTGTTAGCTTTCATTTCATTTGAATCAGGTTGTCCAATTTTATTTTGATTCTTAGAAAACTGTTCCCGTGTTTCCTAGGGTTAGCAGACGTCTTCTTTGCTTGTTCTTCATAGTCCAAGACTAACTTTCCCTTCCCTTTAACGTCGTTGACTGGATTCGGCTTCGGTTGATGTTGAGGTAGATGGGATTTAGGACCGAGACTCCATTTTCGGTTCTTGTCATTACTAGATTTGGGACCGAAACTGCTTCTTTGGTTCGTCTGACTGCAAGATTTTCAGTGTGAGCATTGACTTGAGTTGGTCTGTGAGCTTACATTCGCTTTTGAATTAGACACCTTTTCCTTGCGAACATAATTGGAGTTTTGGGACTGCCAAAGTTGCTTTTGCTCATTGAGAATCTTTTCGTATCTTTTGTTCCGCTGTCGTTTTTGTTCAGCCAGCTGCTTTTGAGACTTGTGAATGTTTACTTTCGGCTTCGGTCTTTCTGCATGAGTTTCTCTCTTCAATGAAGAGGTTTTACTGGTTGCCTTTGCAGGTTCTCTTTGAATATTTTTAGTACCATTTGTGCTTGGTACATCAAAGCTTTTTGGCTAGTTAAGTGGTTCTGCCACATATCTGCCCTTGACTCTCCATGAAGTTCTTTCCGACAAACCTACAGTTTTGTCTGCATTGTCAATTGGAGCAGACCAAAAATAATCTTCACAGCCGCCTACATTGTCTTCGTTTACTATGGCTGTAAGTTCGGCGGTGTGTTTTTGAGTAATTCTGATTGTGGTGTATACCTGATTTGGTACAGTTTTTACCTTTTGATATACCACAACCTTCTCAAGAAGTCCAACTGATTTCTTGATACATGTCAAAGCTAGTGGGAGCATAAGTGTTATGTTTATAAGAATATAATTATCATGTTAGTGGGAGCATGATTATTCTGTTAAGTGTTGCAAGTTAGCAATGTTAATTATAGAAAACAAAAGTTTCAATTTACAAAGTTTCAGGGTTTGAAAAGTTGTTTTGCAATAATTAAGGGAGAGGAAATTATACTTCATTCCAATTCTAAAAGCTTACATTGAGATTTTAATCAAATTTAGTCAAGTATATATATGAATGTTATGTTGGAATGGTTCAACATAAGGAAATTCTATATATGGAAATATTAATTGCATTCTCAATATTCATTTATGATTACGACATCCCTCTTCATAGTCCAAATTTTGAGAGCATGACTAATTGAAAAAAAATTATAGCAAAAGACTGGTCTAGGATCATGCCTTTATGTGAGACATTATGAATCGTATCCCATATACTTCGGGTATAGGATCGATTGCATATGCTATAATATTTATGTGTGTTCTGAATTTTCCAAGTGCCTAGGGCATTAAGAGGGAAAAAAGACCATAACTGTATATGACTAACATGATTACATAATTTTCGAGGAAAATTTGAGGCTTACCAAAGGTTGGTTACTCATGGACAGTTGGTAGTATAGTGTTAATTTTGGAAGGACCATATTGACATATTCTGAAAAAAGGCAACTCTTGTTTAGAAGTGATAGTCAAAATGGGAATAAGGAAATATTTTCATAAGTGGAAGTTATTCTTTAAATCTGTGTAAGATTAGAAAACTTAATACAAGAAGGATGTTCAAAGGAATGTACTTTGAATGTGAGACTTAGTTTCCATGGAATTGCTCTCCATTGGAATACTTTGTAATGTTTGTTTCCAAGTCTTTGTGACTTTTGTGCATAGTCACTATAAGAGGATCATTGCATATAAGGTTAGAATCTAACATATTGGCAAAGAATATTGTATTCTTACATTTATCATAAGGATTTGGAATTGTGAAATGAGTATCACTGAAATGTTTTCAATTGATCTATTCCACAAAGAAAGGACCATAAGTAAACATAGTGTGCATGCTTGTAGCATGAGACAAATATTGTTTTAATTCAATTATCAAGTTGATTATTTGAAACATTATACAATGAATAATGAGTAATCAATACGACTCAAAATTTTGGGGCAATATAGGATTAGTATTATTCTTGTGTTTCACTTTGCATGTTTTGACTTCCCGAATAACTAGGTTTTTCAAACCGTCCACAGGCGATCATACTTTGGAAGTAGGTATTGAGGCAAGACTGTCATGAATGGGTCTATAGTATGTCTAGACATTTCAGACATAGTTGCAGTATTCATGAGTGCTCCTAGAATAAGATTCGAGTATTGGATTAAACCCATGCTCATTTGAATCACTTCATGGATTTTATCACGAGTGATCACGAGACGATAATATCTTATATTATTCAAACGGAGACGTGTGAGTTGTAGTTGCGATTCGATTGCACATGCATCATAGTAATCAAAGTAACAAACAACCATTAATATTAAAGTGTTTACAATGTATGTGATTCACAAAAGATAGACTCCAAAAGTAAATAACAAAACAAGACATGAAGTTGCTATCTCCATCTTCTGAATCCCAGTGCGCGGACCTGTCTACTAGTTTCCTAAGAATACAAGTTATTTTGAAAGAGTAGATCAACATTTAAGCTGGTGAGTTCATAAGTATTTAAGTGATGAAAAGTAAGTTATGAGTTCTTTTAGAAAAGTTCGCCTGTTCCTTCAGAAAATTCTATATTTTCGGATGTGATGAATGAAAGTAAAAATGACTCTACAATTCCTTCTATGAGTACTAAATGGATACAAGTTATATATGATTTATAGTAAACGAACAATCGATTGTGTGAATCTGCCCTAAGCTCATAACCAAACAAGGAACAAGGAATGAGGTGGAAGTCACACATCCCATTGTTTGTTACATCTTCACTATATATAACCCTGGCGTATTCATTTGGTACTTACAGAGTTAATCGTAATAATTCTTTATAATTGTTGAAAACATTCTATAAGAAAATCATATATTTCCTTTAGTAAAAATGGTAAACACAATAGTTCCTTATATAATCACTTAGTTTATACTAGCTATATATAACCTAATATCGAACGGGCAGTTAAATGGGTGAATCTGCCATAAGCCCACAACCAAACAAGGAACAGGAAATGAGGCGGAAAACACACATCCAATTGCCTGTAGGATATTCATTATATATAACCCTGATGTATAAACTAAGGGATTATAGAATTAACCACTAAAGGTCCTTTAAGTTATACTGGTTTAATAATATGTATCAAACCCTTTTACAGATGAGTTTCTACCTTAGCTTACATAATGTTCTATCTAAAAAGTGTGTTTTTGTACTAGAAAACGGTATACTGAATTTTTATGCTATGACCTGATCCATACCTGTTACTCCCTATTATTACTAGGTGTATACAGGATATATATATATATATATATATATATATATATATATATATATATATATAGCTAATATCGAATAGAGAGTAGACTGTGTGAATTTGCTCTAAGACCACAACCAAACAAGGAACAGGAAATGAAGCGGAAAGCACACATCCTACTGTCTGTCGGACCCGATTAATATATATCCCTGATGTATCTACTGAGGAATCATAAAGTTAGCATTATAGGCCCCCTTCTAACAAAATGTACTAAGACTCGACTGTTCTGTTTGTCTTTTGTAATGATGTAAGTTTTCCCAAGTTTAAGACTATCTTTACTAGAAAATATTTTGCATTACCTTTAATGTGAGAAGATCACTATATAATTGTAATGGAAAAATGAAAATGTATAGTAGTGTTGTTTAAAGTAACTACTGAAACACTAACTACTTTAAAAACCAGATTGTTAATTAAGGTTAAAATATGATGTGGTTATAACCATGCTTGATTGACTATTATAAAAGACGACGTTCCAAACACATCGAAATGGTTTGACATTTGTCACCCGTAGACATGCAGGTCCCACTGTAGCTAGCAGCAAGGTGTAGGATGGTCAATCCCGTATAGATCTATACACAAACTCACGCTCTCCCTCCAGGAGACTCTAGTTACAAAATGTGACACAAAAGTATATTGCCATGCCATGAAGTAGTGGGTCACATTAATGTTATCTTGTTCTTGTATTTGTATAGTATGTTCCTTCTGTTCTTGTTATAGTATGCTCTTTCTATTCTTGTTATAGTATGTTCTGAACACCTAAACTATACCTATTATAGTTTACTAGTATGCTTGTTTGTACAATCTATGATTTGTAGAAAAGACTCGATTATCTACTGAGTTATTTTGGCACTTTAAAAACAGAGTTTTATGAACTACAAAGTAACATAAATTAAAAAAGTTTTTAAATTGATTTGATAACTTATAAAAGCATAAGAAATCCTTTAATGTGATAGTATCACAGATAAACATTAACACAATACAATTGTGTTCAACTTGTTTTCCCCACCACTCCCCTAAAAGCATTTTAAAACATTTAAAAGATTGATTATAGGGGTATGAATTCACCTTATGTGGGTGATTCAATTGAAGATTTGAGTAAGGATGAGAAGTTCCACGAATGAAATCTCGAGGCACAAACGAGTCCTAATTGACATATATTGAGATATATATGTATATAATTAGTGTTTAAAATATCTAACATGTAAGGGAAACATACTTAGGGAGTCGGAAACACTTGCGATGAAGTGTTACAATGACATCTGGTTGATTGAAGGGAGTTCACGGCTACAAAAGGAAGTGTTTACGGCCAAGAAGTGTTCACGGCCAAGGATGCTTGAAGTGTTTACGACCCAAGCTTGGCCTTAAGAAGGGTTTACGGCCATGGTTGAAGGGTTCACGACCATATCATGATCCTATTAAGGGCTTACGGCCCAATGAAGGGTTCACGGCCGTAAACTCTTGAAGGATCATGCTTAAAAGGTGTATGTTTCATGGGTATTCAAGAGCTTCAAATGGACAACAAGTATATGGATATGTTATTTACTAATTGGAAGCCTTTAGGGAGTTTACAGCCTAAGAACAAGTGTGTGTGATCTTGGTGTTCTTGGTGAAAAGATGGTGATTTGAAGATCTAAACCAAAAGTGTTGAATTCATAGATGAAATCAAAGAGCTTCTTGTGAATAAGAAGGATATCAAGTAACAAGGGATGAATCACTTACAATTTTGAATGGAAAGAAGAGTGTTCTTGATGATACTTGAGAGTTCTTGACTTGAAGATGTGAGGAATGAAGAAATAATGAAGGAACTTCATACATATGATGAGGGGTTCACGGCCAAGATGGGTTCACGACCATCAACTCAATGATCTCAGGTTAATACTTCCTAATACACATTCCTTAAGTGTACTAGGCATAGAACTCTCAAGCAGACCCTTAACAAAGCAAAAAGTTAACAAAAACAAGTCTGGATTTTGATTTCTTGAATTGACTTTACAAGGTAGAAATTTTCGGGTTGTCACATCATCCCCCCGTTAGATGGAATTTCGTCTCGAAATTAACTTTCTTAGCTGTACTCCTAGGGTCGTGCTCCTCTGACTGGCAGAATACCCACTCGTAGACCTTGGCAACTTTGCCCTTACGCTCATGATGAGATTCATACTTGATCCATCTATCATCACTTAGTGTATACAAGTCGTATATAATTAAGATTAGTAAGACGGTAGGATGTGCGACTCTGCCCCAGGTCCACAACCAAACAAGGAACAGGAGATAGGGCAGAAACACACATACTAAATATGCGTAATCATAATTATATACCACCCTTGCGCATATACTTAATAGTGATAGGTGGGTTGTATTCGTCCTTATCCTCTATGCTTGAACTTGATCCGTTGGACGAGTGGTAGTTCAAGAAATTATGTACAGTATCAGGCAGCAAGGTTTCGGAGGGCAAGGTACTCATCGCATAAGTACTTCGGGGTTTAGAAGACAAGAGACAATATTGAGGTCTAGGTCGGGTTGTCGTAACGGATGACGAGGTTTTCATAAATTTGTTGGTTAAGGCGATGGGTTTTTGAACCACATTAACTTGGTATGGTGAGGACCACGCCAATTCATGACGAAAGATGACGAAGGACTCTTTATAGAAACAAATGTTAGGCCAATTTGAAAGAAAAGTTTGTTATGGTGTATTCCGAGCGTGCTCGACAATGTATTTTGTGTAGCCTTTCTGGTGCTTTCAGTTTTCCCCTTGATATTTCCACTGTCACAAATCGTACCGCGATGAGCGAGTACTAATAGTGAAAGTGATTTGATAACTAGTGTTGATACTTTACATTATGATCCTCCTCGGTACCTCTATGATCGCCAGTCATATACAATTTATGTATAATTAAGATGAATAAGACGATCGACTGAGTGACTCAGCCCTAAATCCACAACCAAACAAGGAACATGAATTATGGCGGAATCACTCACTCTAAGTCTGCAAAATCTTAGCTATGCACAACCCTGATGTACATACTAAGCCATCATAGCTCACCTGTACGGATCTTTAGTTCTCTTATGAATGATGTGACTTGTTTATATGTGTGAGTTATTATAATTACTTTTAATTGTTCCCTAAGTTTTAATCTTATATTAAATATGAATTAAATTTTAAAGTAATTTTCATTTCGAAGACATACCGCTGGTCGCTGGTGACTCCGGGGTAGTTTCTCCTGTGGTGATCATGAGGATTCGTCCATTCGTGCGTGAGTTCTTCGTTATTAGGCAGTCCCTCTTATAGTGCCCAGTCTCACCACAACCATAGCAGGTCTGGTTTACTTCTTCCCCGGGGACTTGGGAGATCGGTTGTGCTGGCGCCCTGCAGAAACGCCCAGTGTGCCCCTTCTTGTGGCAATTCAAGCACTGCATTTCCCAACATAATCTGATGTGGTGGTAGTTACACTTTCCACACTTCGGGAGAGTTCCGACATATTGACTGGCAGGTGTTGGAGTAGCAGGTGTTGTGGCGGCGTATATAGTAACCATTTGTTGTTCCTGCGGGGTTTCCTGTGTTGTTTGTTCCTTCCTCTTGTTCCCCAATTTTCATTTATAGTCCCCTCCCTTTGATGGCTCAGGAACTGGGACCACCACACCATGGCGGACTCCATGGTCAACGAGTCTCTAGGCCATGCGTTTAGCGCTATAGAAGGTTGTTGGTTTAGAAGACAGTACATCCCCCTGAATCGGGGTAGATGACCTCTAAATCTACTTTTCTATCTTCTTACTCTTCGGGGTAACCATTCTAGGGCACAGTGCTGCCAGGTCGCTAAACCTTTCAGTGTAGGTTACTATGTCTGAACCGACCATGGTATGCTCCCATAACTCTTGTTCCAGCTTTTGAACTTCGCCTCTTGGGCAGTATTCTTCCAACATCATCTCTTTTATGTTCTCCCAACCTATCGAGTTAGCCACTGATAAGGTCAGTGACTTAACATGGCTATTCCACCATGATAGGGATTTGTTGGAGAAGGTACGGGCATCAAATTTCACTTTGCTCCCTTCTGGGCACAGACAGATTTTGAAGACCGAATCTGTTTTCTCGAACCATTGCATCAGAGCAATGACTCGCCCATTTCTATTAATGGATTTGGGTTTGTAGTTCATGAAGTCCTTATACGAACACTCCCATGGGTATCCGTGGGTAACTCCGGGGTTAGTTAAGTGGGTACCCGTACCAGATCCACTGGTACTACTTGCGCAAATGTGAGTTATAACAGCTGCTACTGTGGCCATTATCGCTGTTTGGAGAGCAGCAAGATCGAATTGTGGTTGTGGATTCTTTGTTACGCTAGTGACTACACACCTTACTGGTCTACTGTGAGGCATCTTTTGCTAAAAAGAATACAAATATGAGACGGAAATAAGTCTACAGTAGTGGTTATAAGCCGAAAGCTAAATGACTAAGTTATCCTCGTTCTGAGTGTATCTGGTTCTGACTTTCATAGGGTTTTGGAAACAATTCATAAAGGGAATCTATATAAAATAAACTTTATGAATCAGAAGTGGCTATCCTTGAATAATTCTTGTGAACTGAATATTTCTTACTGCCTGTACGAAAAAGAAATAATCCTAACACATTGTGTGAGTAGTGTAATCACTAGATCACTAAGACAATTAAGGTTATTATTTATTAGTGTGACACATAGAACGTTTTGGTTTCTTCGGCTGATCCCTCCTTGGAAAACTCCTCTTGAATTTCTTTTTGTTCCTCCATGACTCCTCCGCTGACTGCTATGATGGAGTGGTTACATTTATCTGGGTTTGTCGTGCAAGAATGCAAGTGTTTTAAGAATCTATGAGATTATGTGAAACATTATGGGGTGATCCTTACTGGGTCCCCCTATAATTGCGCAATGTATACAAGTTGTATATAATTTAAGATTAAATAGACCTTCGAATAAGTGATCCTACTCTAAAACCACAACCAAACAAGGAACAGGAAGTAGAGCATAGATCACAAATTCTAATTCTATAAAATCTCAATTATATAAAACCTTGGGAGTATACACTCCAGAATTATAGACCTACCAGAAGGGTCTTTTAAATTTTCACATAAGTTATTTATAGTGCCTAAAATACTCCTATAGTATTTTAATGTAATTGGTAAGTTTGAAACTTGTTGTTGTCTTATAGTATCATAAAATACTCCTATAGTATTTTAACTTTACGTTCTGATCTAGAAATCCCTTGAATAGAGTTAGGTAAGTTTTAAGACTGTTGCAACACCACATCACTCCTAAACACATGTTGGTCACATCTCAAATGAATATAGTTGATCAGGCTATATTGATCATAGATATGATTACATAACTGTCCAGGTTTGACCACAGTGTCCAACCTTTAAATACTTTTGTTCTGTTCTTCTTGTGATACTTTTTCTAATATGTATATATGTATAAGAGGGTATGTATACTTTTATAAAATATTGTTATATTTTTAAAATATACTTTTAGTCAGAGCACTTTGGCCCATTGAATTTATAGTTGTATATCTTTTATAGGTTAATATACTTAGTTCACTATAAACGATGCTCTGATACGAATCTATCACACCCCAAAACCAAAATGGCGGAAACGTTCGGTGGCGGTGGACGTCATATGTAGTATCACAACACATACATCATAGTAATCAAAGTTAAAAAAACAACCATTGCATTAATATTAAAGTGTTTTCAATCTATGTGATTCACAAAAGATAGACTCCAAAAGTAAATAGCAAAACAAGACATGAAGCTACTATACTCCATCATCCAAATCCCAGTGCACGTACCTGTCTACTTGTTTCCTGAGAATACAAGTTATTTTGAAAGAGTAGATCAACATTTAAGCTGGTGAGTTCATAAGTATTTAAGTGATGAAAAGTAATTTGTAAGTACTAAATGGATACAAGTTAATTACGATTTAGAGTAAACAAACAAGGAACAAAAAATGAGGCGGAAGTCACACATCCCATTGTTTGTTAGGTCTTCACTGTATATAACCCTGGCGTATTCATTTGGTACTTACGGAGTTAACTGTAATAGTTCTTTATAATTGTTGAAAACATTCTTTAAGAAAATCATATATTTCCTTTAGTAAAAATGGTAACCACAACCAAACAAGGAACAAGAAATGATGCGGAAAACACAAATTCAATTGTCTGTCGAATATTAATTATATATAACCCTGATGTATAAACTAAGGTATTATAGAATTAACCATTAAGGTCCTTTAAGTTATACTAGTTTAATAATACGTATCAAACCCTTTTACGGATGAGTTTCTAGTTTAGCCTACTTAATGTACTATATGAAAAATATGTTTTTGTACTAGAAAACGGTATACTGAATTTGTATGCTATGACCTAACCCATACCTGTTACTCCTTAAGATAACTAGGTGTATATATATATATATATATATATATATATATATATATATATATATATATATATATATATATGGCTAAGATCGAATAGAGAGTAGACTCTGTGAATCTGATCTAAGCCCACAACCAAACAAGGAACATGAAATGAAGCGGAAAGCACACGTCCTACTTTCTGTCAGACCCGATTAATATATATCCATGATGTATCTACCAAGGAATCCTAGAGTTAGCATTATATGCCCCCTTCTAACTGAATTTACTAAGACTCAGCTGTTCTGTTTGTCTTTTGTAAGGATGTAAGTTTTCCCAAGTTTAAGACTATCTTTACTAGAAAATAGTTTGCATTTCCTTTTATGTGAGAAGATCACTATATAATTGTAATGGAAAAAATGAAAATGTACAGTAGTGTTGTATAAAGTAACTACTGAAACACTAACTACTTTAAAAACTAGATTGCTAATTAAGGTTAAAATATGATGTGGTTATAACCATGCTTGATTGACTATTATAAAACACGACGTTCCAAACACATCAAAATGGTTTGACATTTGTCACCCATAGACATGCAGGTCCCACTGTAGCTAGCAGCAAGGTGTAGGATGGTCAATCCCGTATAGATCTATACACAAAATCACGCTCTCCCTCCAGGAGATTCTGGTTACAAAGCGTGACACAACATTATATTGCCATGCCATGAAGTAGTGGCTCACATTAATGTTATCTTTTTCTTGTATTTGTATAGTATGTTCCTTCTGTTCTTGTTATAGTATGTTCGTTTTGTTCTTGTTATAGATACCTATTATGGTTTACTAGTATGTTTGTTTTGTACTGTCCCTGATTTGTAGAAAAGACTCTATTATCTACTGAGTTATGCTTGTACCTTAAAAACAGAGCTTTATAAAAAACAAAGTAACATAACTTAAAAGAGTTTTTGAATTGATTTGATCACTTGTAAAAGGATAAGAAATCCTTTAATCTGATATTTATCACAGATAAACATTAACACAATACAATTGTGTTCAATTTGTATTCCTCCTACCCCCTAAAAGCATTTAAAAACATTTAAAAGATTGATTATAGGGGTATGAACTCACCTTATGTGGGTGATTCAATTGAAGATCCGAGTATGGATGAGAAGTTCCACGAATGAAGTCTCGAGGCACAAACGAGTCATAATTGACATATATTGATACATATATGTATATAATTAGTGTTTAAAACATCTAACATGTAAGGGAATCAACCTTAGGGACTAGGAAACACTTGCAATGAAGTGTTACAATCACATGTGATTGATTGAAGGGAGTTCATGGCTATACAAGAAAGTGTTTACGGCCAAGAAGTGTTCACGGCCAAGGATGCTTGAAGTGTTTATGACCATGGTTGAAGGGTTCACGATCATATCATGATCCTATGAAGGGTTTACGGCCCAATGAAGGGTTCACGGCCATAAAGTCTTGGAGGATCAAGCTTAAAAGGTGTTTGTTTCATGGGTATTCAAGAGCTTCAAATGGAAAACATGTATATGGATATGATACTTACTAATTGGAAGCCTTTGGGGAGTTTACGACCCAAGAACAAATGTGTGTGGTCTTGGTGTTCTTGGTGAAAATATGGTGATTTGAAGATCTAAACCAAAGGTGTTGAATTCATGGATGAAATCAAAGAGCTTCTTGTGAACAAGAAGGATATCAAGTAACAATGGATGAATGACTTATGATTTTGAAGAGAAAAAAAGAGTGTTCTTGATGATACTTGAGAGAGTTTTGAGAGTTCTTGACTTGAAGATATGAGAAACGAAGAAATAATGAAGGAACTTCATACATATGAAGAAGGGTTCATGGCCAACATGGGTTCATGGCCGTGAACCCTAGTTTGCGGCCATGGACTCCTTGTGAAGGGGTTTCCAACTCGATTTCAACCCAATGATCTCAGGTTAATACTTCCTAATACACTATCCTTAAGTGTACTAGGCGTAGAACTCTCAAGCCAACCCTTAACAAAGATAAAAGTTAACAGAAACAAGTCTGACTTTTGATTGCTTGGATTGACTTTACAAGGTAGAAATTTTTGGATTGTCACAATGCACCAGTAACTTGGTTGCTATAAAACATATCGTTGTGTGTAATTTGATGAGTGAGTACAAGCGAGCATTTGGGTCAATGTTTATTCGTTCCTTTTACCCCATGTGGATAGAAGCGATATCTGAGGTCCCCTCGATGATTTAGTGATGACAACCCTAAGTGCTCGGCTGGGCCTGGACTGATTTGATTTGTTCTATTAGTCGGTCATCATAAATCCGAAATTGGGAAACAACATATGGATAGAGAGAATGATTTTAATCCATGTCTCAGTTCATATGATATCTAGAATGGAGGAATATATGATCCCTTATCTAATGGACACTTCATTGACTTGGTCAGAGTTTGACAACGGCTTTTAAGAGCTACGTTTGCTAGTCGGGTTTTCAAGTCTTACTTGTAATAATAGTTTTAGACTTATCCAAGTGGGAGACTGTTTGATTAGATGTCTAAGCCCATAACTATATTGGTATGTACTCGACCCGAGAGTAGCATGGTCCATTTGAGTTGCATAACACCAGGATAATTTGTTAGGATGGACTCTTGAGAAAATGTTATATATGATTTATTAATATATTATAAGTTTTAATATATTAATATGAAATCATATGCTTTAATTAGTATTGATCAAGTATTAATTTAGTGATCAAAAGAAACTAATTATATCTTTGGGGACTAATTATGGTAATTAGTTATATTTATATGTGTTAGGCTTATGATCCATGTTGGACCAAGTTTATGTATGGACACATAAAGAGTTGGGCCACATGAACCATGGATCATAGAACCCATGGGTATGGGTTTGGGTTATACCCATGACCCTTGAACTTCTACATATAAATACATACTCCATTGCCTAAAAACACACACTTGTAGTTCTTGGAGGTGTTTTTGGTGCATGGAGATTCTCTCTCTAGAGCCACCTTTGTCCTAGGTGAGTTGTGAGCCATTTGAGGCATTCATACTTTTGGTGTTAAGCTCTTAAGGCCAAATAAAACAAGGTTTCAAGTTACATAAGAGGTATGTCATCCTAACTAGTATTTCATATTATTAATGTCAATTTCATGCTAGTTATAAGCTTAATGCTTTGGAAATACCATTACATGTATAATTAGAGAAAACATAGATCCAAGGCATTTAGGGTAGTATGTGCACCATAGGATGTTGTACTATACAAAACCTAACATATACGGGACTGAAAATCCCGCACCTAAGCTGCTTGCAATAGCTAGGCCGGCAGGCCTGAGGTGACAAACGTCATTAACAGTACCGGCGCCTAAGGAATGCCGTATATGGATATCTGTCATATGAGTATGGTTATAAGAACTCACATGGCGAAAACAACGATTTATTTACGTAGTAATAAGCTTTTCAAACAATATTAAGGGGTAATAATTATATGATCACTTTGTATATACATCAGGGTTATATATAGTTAATATCTGATAGGCAGTGGAATGTGTTATTTCTGCCATACTTCCTGTTCCATGTTTGGTTGTGGGCTTAGGGCAATATCACCCAATCAAATGTCTGTTCGATATCGATTATATATACCTCGTATATAATAAGTAATCATGGTAAGGTTATAACAAAACATCCAACTTGAAGGGTCTAGTTAATGGTTTGGTCTAGGCTTTCATTGTAATAGGTTCTTTTGGGTCAATATGCAGTTTTAGTAGTTTATTTGTAGTTTACGGCCATGTGATGAGTTTACGGCCGTAAGCCTGTTTACGGCCGTAAACCCAAAGACGGCCCAAGTGCATTATATATAGATGCTAGCTAGGTCATTTGATGGTTGTTGATGCCACAGAGTTCACGGTAGATATAGACAAGTTGTACCAGGCGTTTTTCATCAGTAGAAGCGTGTGCAAGCTTGTTTTGATTTCTGTTTCTACTTCATTCTCATTATTATTGATTGTTTTGTTTGTTTGATCACTGGTAAGATCCGTTTCAGGATCTCACAATTGGTATCAGAGAAAAACCAGTGTCAAATCATCTTACAATCGAGTTTTTGGCCATATTCTTCACTGTCTACGATTGGAGTTGGTGTTTGCTGCGAAAGGGAATCAATTTTAATCCAAAAATCGTGATTTCTTGAAGTTCTGGGAGTTTATTGCCTAGAGTTTACGACAGCAAACTCAGTTTACGGCCGCAAGCTCAAGAAGTTTATTGGACCGTAAACTCAGTTCTTAGACCGTAAATTCAGTTTCATCAATAACCACAAGCTTAGATTCATAAACCGTAAATTCTTGACCTCAAACTCATGACCGTAAACTCTCGATCGTAAACCGAGTTTACGGCCGTAAACACCCCTTTGACCGTAAACGCTTGTTTTGACCGGAAACTCACATTTTTTTAAGAAAATAGTTTAATTTTTAATTTAAATTAATATTTAATGGATTCACAACGTCAAACACATTACCATGAGTTGGACTCTGTCATGGGCACAACTACTCGCATTCCAAGACTCTTGTCTGCAGATGGTTTTCTTGAGTGGAAATACCGAATTGAGAAGTACATTAAAATGAAGGACTTCAAAATTTGGAGAAGCATCATTAAGAATCCAGTCAGAATAACCACAACTGTTGCAGGGCAAGTGGTTGACAAAGCAATTGAGAATTACACTGATGAAGATTTTGAGAAGGTTGAGGAGCAAGAACGGGCTTTGGCCACTCTGACCATTGCCCTGTCTCCGGATATATTTCAAGGTTTTAGGGAGTATACTCCAACAAAGGCTTTGTGGGAAGCCCTAATTGAGGTATATGAAGGGAATGAAGATATGAAGGAGAGTCGCTAGGAAATGTTGCGCCAAAAGTTCAACATGTTTAATTACCTTCCAGGTGAGACCCTGGAGGCACAGCTTCAATGATTCACAACTCTCACCACTGAGATGAGCATAGCTGGAATCTTCTTGACAAAGTCTGAAATAAACAAGAAGCTACTAAATGCCCTTCCAAAGTCATGGGACATGAATGTAGCCATTATCAAGAAGACCAAAGACCTAAATCGCCTTACTCTTTCTAAAGTGATGTCGATCATCAAGGCGTGTGATATTGATGATAAACAGCGGGAGATAAACCATGTGAATTCATACTCAGCGGAAAATCTTGGAATTTCATCTAACAATGCTCTTTCATCTCTCACTTTTCCCTCTACAGGTCAAACTTATGTTGCTCAGCAAGTTCAGACTCAATCCTTTTCCACTTCATCAGCTACTTCACTTCCTGCTGCATCATCCATGCCTCTTCCTCAGAACTAATCATTTGTTGCCTCTCAAGTTGCTTCTTCTTCTAATGGGGCTTCTTCCTCAAGTGCTAAGGAGTGTGATGAAAATCTTGCTCTCGCCAAAGGACTTGTCAACTGCTACAATGCTCTTGTTGCTGGAGATCTTCCACCATAATTGTCATTTGCTGATCTGGATTAGATTCATCCAGAAGACGTGGAAAAAATGGATATTACGTGGCAAATTGCCATGTCACTTTTCAGGGTGAAGCAGTTTGCTATGAAGACCGGGAAGAACAATTAGGGTATGAGTATCGATAAGAAGGTAGTGTTCAACAAGGGAAAGCTACGTTGTTTCAATTGTCACGAGCTAGGTCATTTTGCTCATGAGTGCCTGATGTCGGATCGAAGATTGAACAACGACAGGACAATGGTTGCGATGGGAAACAATCGTGGAGGTGCTCACGTCAATAGTGAGAAGGCTATGGTTGCTCAGTCATTTGACTGGGAGGACTAGATGCAGGCCTTGAATATTTCAAAACCTCAAAATGCTCACCTAGCCCAAGTCAAAGATGAAGCTTCTATGGAGAGTTTTGCTGCTGAAGAAAAGATGATGGAGCTTCAGTTTGCTTTGATGGTATCTTCTAGTTCTGAACCGAAGAAAAGTGAGGCAAGTTTGCCTTCATGCTCTCAAGCTTGTATTGATTATGTTAAAATTCTTCATGAGGAAATAGAAACATTACGTAGAGAAGTAGAGGACCTTAGATATGAGAGATATCAACTTAGAAAAGGACAAAACCCCCTTAAGGCCCAGTTAGAAACTAAAATAAAGGACTTTAGAAGACTTCAGGAGGACTATAGTAATAAATATGAGAATTATGATTTCATAAAGAGACAAAACGCTGAATTAATTACTAAACTTGACACATTAAAGAGCAAATTTGAGACTGCTGATTTCGATTTTAAAAAATTTGATGTATCAAGTGAAGTAGTTGCCAACATGATACACCACTGCATGCAATTTAAACATAATTAGTCTAAGGGTCTAGGGTATGACAAAGTACCTTCTCCTGTCAACCATTCATATCAGTTTCAACCTTTGTCCAAGGAGGAGATTGCCAATGAACCATTCAAGGTTTATGGCAAGCCGTCTGGTTTTGTTTCGGGAGGATTTATTAATGTTGAAAGTACTGACATTTCTACTTCTCCTGCAGATCAATCCTTAAATCAGTTAAAGCACGAAGTTGAAGGATCTGTTTCTGAAAATAAAACTGAGTCTGAACTTGAAGTTTTAGTTTTAAATAAAGACTTTAATTTTTCTGATGTTGATAGTGACAATGTTTTTTGTGATTTTTCTGCACCTTCTGATACTGGTTTGAATGTTTTTAAAGTGTTTGATGAGATGATTGACAAATTCTGATGTGTGTGATGATAATAATAAAAAACCACCATTTTCACAAGTTTCTCCATCTCATACACCCTCACTTATCTCACAACCTACTTCTTGTTCATGTTCATGTATGAAAAGCAAGGGTGTCGGTATGGAAAACAAATCTGAAAAGAGCAATACAGGTTTTAATAATAACAAACAGATTTGTTTCAATTCTGGTACTGGTGGTCATATAGCTAGGAATTGTCCTAATAGAATGTTTGTACATTATATGTGACAAAGAGGAGAGAACGAATTTAGAGGAAGGTCCTTAATGAGAAAGCCCTCTAAAACTCGTTCTCAGAATGTTGATTGGAAGGATGATCGTAGTAGAAAATGGGGAGTTCTTCAAAACAAGAAAAAGGTCTTTCATAACAAATTCCCGAAAAGTTTGCCGAAACCAAACATGGCTCAGCCATGATCGGTTTCGTTAAGGAGCAGCTCTGGTTCTTCAACCAATTCAGGTAGAAAACCTAGGTGCTCAAGGTAGATTGATAAAAATCCTATTTCAAAACCATCGGTGACTGTTAGAAAACCTAATTATCAATGGCTGCCCAAAATAAGTTCTAATCCATCATCTGTATCCTCTAGAAAATTAATAAATAATGATAAATTTGAAAAGGCAACGGGTCAACCCAAGAAAGTGATGACATGGGTTCCCAAATCTGAATGATCCCGCACATTTTGCAGGGACAGTTGCGGGGGAATGTCGTCATACCTTGGTTTGTCGACAACGACTGCTCCGGGCATATGACAGGAGATATCTCCCAACTGAACAACATTCAATCTTTTAATGGGGGATATGTTTCCTTTGCGGGCGGCGAAGGTGGCAAGATCACTCAGAGAGGAACTGTCACAAATGGAGTGTTAAGTTTGTAGAATGTCAATTTTGCGCCCGAATTAAAGAATAGTTTGTTGAGTGTGTCTTAGATATGCGCCAAAGGCTATTCTACACCTTTCACTGACAAGGAATGTATGTTTCTCAAGCCAGGCTTTGTCATCCCATAAGAGTGGATTCTGGTAAAATGTAAAAGGGATGGGAATGCTTACATTATTGATATGAATAGCAATCTTCCAGAACAAGTTACATGTCTCTTTTCAAAGATCTCAGAACAAAATGCAATGTTGTGGCACCGAAGACTCGGTCATTCTAACGCCAGAAACCTAAATCGTCTTGCAAAGAATGAGATGGTTCGTGGTTTACCTGTCAGAGATTTTATAACGTTTGAGAAGTGTGTGTCATGTGCCTAGGGTCAACATCATAGAAAACCACACCTGCCAAAACATGTTAATTCAATCACTCAGGTGCTCGAATTATTACATATGGACTTGTTCGGTCCAGTCAACGTCCTAAGCATCAACACAAGTTCGTACTGTCTGGTTGTGACTGATGATTTCTCTCGTTTTACGTGGGTCTTCTTCTTATCCAACAAAATTGGGGTTGCAGATCTGATAAAGAAGTTCATAGTGCTGATTGAGAACCAAACCAATAATCGGGTGAAGGCGCTTCATATCGACAACGGAACAGAGTTCAAGAATTATATTCTAGATAATTTTTGCACAGAAAAGGGGATTATGCATCAATACAGCTCCGCTTACACACCTCAACAAAATGGTGTTGCTGAAAGGAAAAATAGAACTTTAAAAGACGCTACAAGGACGATGCTGTGTGACTCCAAGTTACCAGTTTTCTTTTGGGCCGAGGCGATTAATACTGCTTGTTGCGTTCAGAATCGTGTGTTGATCAACAAAGCTCAGATGAAGACAACGTATGAGATTCTATATGGTCACAAGCCATCAGTCAGTCATTTTCACGTATTTGGCTGCCTGTGCACCCTTCTTCACCTAGAGTCCAACCTAAAGTTTAATGCCAAAGACAATGATTGCTACTTCGTAGGGTACGTTTCACGCACTGCTTATAGGGTCTACAATAAGAAGACGAAGCAAATTGTGGAATCTTATGACGTGCGCTGGTTAAAGGAGAACGAAACGGATGCTCGAGTGAGTCCGGATTGGTTATTTGACTACACATCACTTTTCAAGTCCATAAATGTGTCTTCGGATAGCTCATCTGGGTCTTTCTCTGGTTCGAAGAATGTTTCTGAAGACAAAGATGAAGAAGTTGTCTACAGACCCCCAACGGTATCCTCTTCGCCATCTGTGGGGGAGTCCTCTGCTTCGCCTGAGGGGGAGTCATCTGTACCACCTGATAGTCCAAAATCTCCAGTTCAGAATGATACTCCTGATGCTGAGGCCACACCACTCACTCCTGTTGAAAGAGAGTTCATGTCTAGAGATGCTTCCGCTGTCACTTCAACTTTTATTGAACTACTATTTCCTAAAGACATTTCTAATGAGTTTGTAGCAGAGTCATCCGGAAACGGACAATCAACAAATGAAGGAGGTGTCAATATTCACAATCTTCCCGTCTCGCTTAATGATATCAGCCAAGAGATACCCTCAAGAATTCAACGCGATCATCCGATCGAGAACATCATTGGTCAGCTGGGTGATGGCTTTAAAACCAGAAGTGAGAGTGGAGATGTCTATACATGCCTCTACTCTTGCTTTATCTCTCAAATAGAGCCCAAGAATGTTGAAATGACTCTGAATGAGCCCATCTTGGTAGATTCTATGCATGAAGAGTTGAATCAGTTTGAAAAACTCGGGGTTTGGAAATTGGTTGAGTTACCAAAGGGCAAAAAGTCTCTTGACACACGCTGGGTCTATCGAAACAAGCATGATGATTCAGGGGTTATAGTGCGAAATAAAGCTAGATTGGTGGTTCGCGGGTTTTGACAAGTCGAGGGTCTTGATTATACTGAGGTTTATGCTCTAGTAGCTCGCTTGGAGGCTATTCGTATCTTCATTGCATATGCCTCTTATATGAACTTCACGGTTTATGAAATGGACGTCAAGACAGCCTTCTTATATGGCAAGGTGAAGGAAGAAATCTATGTTGATCAGCCCCCTGCGATTGTTTGTAACGCCCCGTTCTAAGAGTAATCATTCATGGATCCCCGGGATCAAGAGTAAGGGTGTTTTGGTCTTTTATTGGCAATGGGTTTTATTCTAGAAGGTTTCAGACCGGTGTTTGTTGATAGAAGCATAGGGCTTCTCGCCACCTTTGTGTGGATATAAAGTTCGTCGGAAACGGGCTTAGAATAAAGGAGTTATGACATTTTGAAGATATTGTCATTTATAGACCTAATGGGAAAACTTGATAAAGAAGGCCATGTATGAGAATGGGACACGCTGGGTACGCCCAGCGTAGGCTGGGTTACGCCCAACGTAATCGGGTAATTGAACGCGGGTCTATGGGGGCACATGCCCAACGTACGTTCAGAGTCTTTAAACCCTAATTTGTGGGTGAGCCACTATATATAGAACATTATGGCTTCAACCCTAGCCCCATATCAGCCTCCCTAACCTCAGAAGAAACCCTAGAACGTTACAACCTCCATTTATGGAGATCTTGGCCTTGGAAAGCTCATCATGGTTGTTTAAGCTTGGAAGAGGAAAAGAGGAAGTGGTCAAGGAAGGAGTTGGGTGGCTAGAGCTCATAGATCTAGGAAGGCATCATCTTATGGAGCCCTTTTGAGGTATAAAGTCTCTTGCTTGACACTTATTTTGTGTGGATCTTGGTGTTGTGAAGTTTTGACATCATTTCTTGTCCCACAAACCCCAAAATGATGCATGATGTGAGTTGGTCGAGATTAGTTGTCCTTTCAGACCTTAGGAGAGGTCTTTAGCATGAGAAATGAGGTCCTAATGGCTTTGGTTGTCTCATGTATGATATAGGTGGGTCTTAATGGATTAAGACCTTGAGTTAAGAGCTTTATGGACGTCCCAAGTGATAAAGTTTGAGACTTTATGGATCCTAGGCATGTTTGGTCGATGGATCTGAAGTTTGGGCATAAGAGCTTAACCCATTAAGGACTTATGAGGACTTTTAGTTCAGCGAGTTTACGCCCCACGTAAAGTGATGTACGCCCCGCGTACTCACCATTCTACCTGTACGCTTAGCGTACATGGGGGGGTACGCCCCGCGTACTCTGTCTGTATAGATCATGAGTTTTGCGCCGTGGTATGGGGCATGTATGGGTATTTGGACCTTAGTGGACCATCAAAAATCATATTATATGGACCAAAGAATATATTGTGGGCTTAAGATTAGGCCCATTAAGGGATTGGGCCCAATGTAGCAAATTCGGCCATGAGTGGGTCACTAGTGGGCTTGAGAAGCTTACCTAGTGTTGGGCCCTTCATATTCTGGTATTGGGCTTTAGTCATGGACTAGTTTGGGTTAAGGTAAAATGGTCAATTTACACTTGGAAGGATATTATGCATGGGCAAATGGTTATTTTGCTACTTTGGATAGTGAGACGGTGGTTCGGGCATATGCTTCTTCAGTTCAGAGTTTCGGTAGTTGCGAGGTGAGTTATCATCACTATATTGACAGGGTCTACGACACCATGGCCGGGCCTTTATCGGATGGAAATCCGGGTAGTTGTCTGCTATGTTATTGCTTTGTTATACTTGCATCCTGGTAGTTAGGATGGTATATGTTAGAGACAAGGTTAGGGTCGGTTTCCTGGTGTATAGGATGATGCTATGCTAGTGACCGATTAGGTCGGAATCCTGGTAGGGATGTGCTATGTATGTGATCTGCTAGATTGGTTGATTTGTTGTGAATTGTTATATGATTATATGTTTATGTGCACATGGTTGTTTGACTGGAGTTGGGTTGAGGCGGGTCCTGCTTTGTGCTTTAGGCCAACATACCCAGGGCGGACCGGTTATCCCGAAGGCCCAGCGAGCGGTCCGGATAGGCTGTAGGCCCCAAGAGGGCGGACCAGACGTGCCGAGGCTCGGAGAGTGGACCAGGCCGACTGAAGGCCCGGTGCGGGCGGACCAGTCATACTGTAGACTCAGAGAGAGTGGACCAGGTGGATTGAAGGCCCGGTGTGGGCGGACCAATCACACTGTAGACTTGAGATATATGGTTAGACTCGGAGGGTGGACCAGATGGACTGTAGGCCCGGTGCGGCGGACCAGTCACACAGTAGACCCGAAGTGCATGGTTGTTCTGCGTTCTGTTGCGATATGGCATGTTATGCGTATGGTATATGTGGTTGGTATTTTGGGGGTATCTCACTAAGCTTTCAGGCTTACAGTTGTGGTTTAAATGTTTCAGGTACTTCAGGAGACCTTGGCAAGGCAAAGGCATGATCGTACCGCTCCTCATGTTTTATGTGTTTATGATGTGGTTCTGGGAAATACTCTGATAATAAATGTGTTGAAAACCTTTTTGTAATAACTTTATGAAATTGGGTTGTTTTTGAAAAGTTTAAATTGGTTGGAATTTTTAGAGCGTTACAAGTTGTATAAGAGCCTTGGTTTGAGTGAATTGGAGGAACATTCGTGTGAATCCAGTCTCAAATCAAGGAGAGTTTTCAAAAGAGAATTTAAAAAGGGTTTTCAAAAATGAGTAAAGGAGGACGTGGAGGTACGATCAGCTGGAGCCAGTAAGTAACCCCAAAATACCATACAAGTTATTTGTTTATGAGATATGATAGAACAACATGCTAGTACTAGGCTAGGGATCTTTAGGAATTGCATGATAGAGTTGCCTGATTTATGATGCTTGCTAGCCTAGGGTTTCTTTCTGTGTGAGATTCCCAGTATTCCTCTAGGAGTGCGGGTTGAGTGCTTGTTATGCCTGTTCTTCACTAGGGTGTTGTGGTGATACTTGATATAAATATGGGTAGGTGTGGAAGGTAGTATGAGCCCATACTACTGAAAGCACAGGACAAATACGCGTATCAAGGAAGTCACAACCCCTAGGGCTGGGTTGAGAGTCGGTTCTCGGGTTAATGAGAAGCGTCTGATGTTTTGCGGTAATTTCAGTATGGTGGTTACGAGGCATGCTGGGAGCGGATTCGGTTCAGGATCAGGAGCAGGAGCAGGAGGAGGTGGTCAGGGTGGGTCAGCACACCCGAGGTTATCGATCAGATGAGCACAAATGAGTTGGATGCTAGGATTCATTAGATCTTGCATGATGAGGTTGCTGCTATGTTCCAGGCCGAGCTGCCGGAACTGTTGGGGTCGATCAAGACCGCCATGGTCGAGTATTTTGATGAGCGCTATGCAGATCTTACAGAGACGCCTGCCGCGGCAGCTACAACGGCTATAACAGCGGCAGGGGGAGGAGCCGGTAGAGGTTTTCAGTATTGAGACTTCGATAATATGAAGCCCCTACCTTCGATGGGGTTCAGGATCTGATTGTGGCTATGCGGTGGTTGTTAGATGTGGAGGGATATTTCTTCACATGTTCATGCCCTGCTGATCAGAGGGTGAGGTGTGCTCTGAACCTGTTGAGGCTCAGGGCGAAGGATTGGTGGAGGTTGACTACGGGGTCATATTCAGATGCGTAGAGGGCTGCGGTTTTGTGGGATTAGTTCCGGGAGATGTTCAGTACCCATTTGTTGGATTAATGTCTAAGTCCATAACTATAATTGGTAAGACTTGACCCGACCCGGCATGGTCCATTTGGGTTGCATGGCATCATGCATTTGGATAGACTAAAAGAGAGAAATAAGACACTTATGGTTATTAATATATTATAAGTTCTAGTATATTAATAATAAGAATAATGAGATTATTTAATTAGTATTGATCAAGAATTAATCTAGGATTAATTAAGTGATCAAAAGAGGACTAATTAAATATATGGGTTGATTGTGTAAATCATCCATACTTGAATAGTGGGCTAATGCTCCATGGATAATCAAGTTGGGCTAAAACCCATAGGATGGTCCATGGATGCTCCATGGTGTATTTTTACCCATGGATCCAAGGAAATGGAAAGCCATGACAATTAAGAGTTTACCCTAATTGTAACACTATATAAAGATCACATTCTTGGGAAAAATCGGCCACTAGAGAGAGTAAGAAAGGGCTAGCCGATTTTCATGAAGTGTAGAATTCTCTCAAGTTAATCCATGTGTATTTGGTGTTGTGTGAACCATTTGAGGTGTCACACTTGGGGCACTTGGCACTCAAGCTTCATGAAGACTTTCTACACCAAAGAGGTATGTATTCTATCTTGCTATAGTTATTGTTTTGTATGCTAGATTAGGATAATACCTTGGAAGTTCTTATTTGCATGTATAATAGAGAAAACATAGATCCAAGGTATTTAGGGTTGCATGTACACTTAGGAGTGTTAGAATGCTCAAAACCCAACAGTGGTATCAGAGCCTAGGCTTGTTTTCTTGTTATACCTGCAATAGAAGCTGAAAAAAATGAATTTGTTGTTGTCTGATCATCAGACTCGGCGAGTCCATCAGGAGACTCGGCGAGTCCATGACTAAAATGTGGTCAATTCGATCCAACTCGCCGAGTTGGACCCCCAGACAGCATCTTTTCGAGTTTTTTGGCTAGAAATGGACTAGGAACATTACCCTAAGTTGTTTTTGAACTTATAAACTTGTTTTTGATGTGGTAATGTTCATGCTAATCCATTTTCAAGAGATAATTGTCAATAGATTCATGTTTTGTATTAGTTTAAGGTTTAGACTAATTACATGGAAAAGTTTGATTTGAATTATCTTGTACTTATGAGTTGCTTAGATTAATAGAAAAGTTAATTGAAATAGTTGTTTTCAATCCATTTTAATCTAAGAGTTGATTCTAAAATGTGTTTGTGTAACTTGTCCTCAAGTTATATGAAAAGTCACATTTAAGTTTCATAAAACTCATAAAAGTTGGCAATGGTTACAAAATGAAGAGTCTTGTGTCATTGAATAATTTTTTATGACTCCATAACTTGTCCTCAAGTTATGGAAGTTCAAGAGTCACTTCATTAAAAGATAAATATGTAACCATAATTAAATCCATAAGTTATAAAATAAAGAAAAAGTTAGTTCTTTTATTAGTTTAAAGTCTTCCATAACTTGTCCTCAAGTTATGGAACTTGAAGAGTTTTTGGATTAAAACCACTTTAAACACATAAGTTATGGAATTAATTAGTTTTGAATAGTTTCAAAACTTGCCCTCAAGTTTTGGAATTTGTAAAGTTTTCACTTATGAATACTTTAATTCCAAGTTAGCCCTTAGAATTTTAAAAGTTAAAATTCAACCCTTATACTTTATAATATTATAAGTTAATAATATATATATGTATAAGAGTAAAGTCAGTCTTACCGCTAGTACGCCTCATTCACGAAGCCGCTCTATAAGGTGGGTATAAGGTTGTTGCCTATAAAATGGAAACTTAATGGGTGTCCACTCTCACCCACCGCTTGCTTGACTGGTGGAGGGTCGTTAGCCGAACGGGTTTGACAAGACTAGAATTCTCCCTTCATTAAAAGTATTAATGATAATACTAAGTAACTAAACTCTTAATAATACCCAATCTTAGTTACTTAGGAAAAATGTGAATAAGGTGCTAATCCATGAAACTACACTTTGCACTTTGTTTAAGTTGGTTAGTGGAGCGTGTGTGGTTAACCGACACACTAACGCGTATTTAACAAGGTAGGCAAGGGGTAACTTAATGTTTATGATAGTATCGATGGAGCGTGTGTGGTTAACCGGCACACTAACGTGTATTTAACAAGGTAGGCAAACGGTAACTTAATGTTTATCATAGTATCGATGGAGCGTGTGTGGTTAACCGGCACATCGATTAAGGGGTAAACACTTAAGGGTACCAAGTAATTTGCATGGTTACTTCACACCTTGTTTTGTGATCCTCGGCATCCCAGTCACAAAACCTGAAGGGCACACTCGAGATTGAAACATGCCTTTGAAAAGTTCAATGAATCTCAAAGATCTAGGAGTTTCAAAACCAATTAAAACCTAATAATACATTTCGTTTATCTTGGTGGAAATTGGTGAATCATCATTCACCTACCTTCAAATATTTTATAGCTTGGATTACGGCATACATCTTCTAAGTTATAAAATAGTTTGTTGGGTCCTAGCCTTAATATTTCATATTGGGTGTCATATTAAGGACTTTAAATCAACTATCTTGAATATCTCCCAAAAGATGTCTGGTTTAGACACCTATGATCTTCCCAAATCTCTTGAAACAAGGTTTCCTAATGAAGATGATGTCCCATGGATATCATACTTCTTTCACCTCCTCCAATTATTCTCCCTAACCCACAAGTTCTTGAAAAGTTTAAGGTCACTCAAGCCCTATTGGCAAGGCAAGGTCTAGGTGTGGTCACATCTTGGAGATGTAGTCACATATTGACAAGCTGGGAGAGTTGGGTGTCAAAGTCTTGAGAAAGTCGGTGGTTCAATCACTTTCTAAGTCACATAGTGAGTTCCTTTGGGACACCTATGAAACAGACTATGACATGACCCTTAATGATCTTATCTATTTGTTAAGATCAACTTCCTTAAAACTTGATGGACATTGACAATAGTGACACAGGAAATCCCGGAAAGCATTCTCTTCCCAATGGAAAGGGATCGGCCATAGTCAACTCGGTTGACCAAATGGTAAAGAGAAAAGCTAAGTCTGTGATAGTCCCGTGTACCATTATCAAAGGGTCCATATGTTTATATTGCCAAAGGAAGGGGCATTGGTCACGAAGCTGCCAAATTTACCAAAGGATGTTAAAGTCAATAAGTCTGACTCTACTTCAGGTAAAGTCCACTATCTAACTCTGTTAAGTTTCTATTCTGAGATTCTTGATACATGATGTGACTGGGTCACATGGTGATGTTTTAAGAATCAAAGAAAAGTGAAGAAACTTAAAGAAAGAATATGCTGAATCTGATGGCGTAGATGGATTTCTATCGCATAGTTTGAAGATCGGATTCTTGAGCTACTTCTTAGGAGTTATGAGATATTGCTTAGGAATAGGTAACAACAAGTTTTCATATGGATTGTAAGGATAAGTTTTCCGCAAAGTTTAAAATAAAAGAAAATTTTTTATTTTATTTATTTTAAAATATCCTTACAATGGCATTTGAGGAAAAATTGTTGCTTATGTGATTCCATTAAGAGCAAGAGTGGAAATATGAAGTTGATTCTTTCATTTGTGGTAATGTCTATATTTACCAAATAAGGAAAGATTCTCATCACCCAATTTTCAATTGGACCGAAACTTGGAATCATGCAAGTTGTATAGCATGATGAATGAGAACTTTCAAGTTTTGGAAAAATTAAGACTAATTACTTGTTCACATGGATGTGTGAGTTAAGTAAAGGACTAAGGGATCGAGTACACATTCTTGTGCATTGATTAAGTCCACCACAAAAAGATTGATAAAACTATTCGTCATAGTTTAGTAAAGCTCAGTAAATATGATTATACTTTCAAGCTTAAGTGTAATTCTGAGACATTGGGAAAAAGGTTCCAATGTATGACAGAGCGAATAAGAAGAATCAAATTAGGCAGAAGGATAAAAGTTTCTCAAATCTGAAAAGATGGGAGAGTACTTTAGTATCAGTTTTGTGATCATCTTAATGATTAAGAAACCATAGCACAATTAGTTCTCTAAGGAAATCTTAGTGCATTCTTATGACTAAGAAGAGGAACTTGAATTGTTGAAGTGGTTAAATCAAGAAGATGAGTCATACTTCGTTCCAATACAAGTCTTAGAGTCATACTCCAAGATTGTAACTTGAGTGACATGTCTCAAAAGAAGGTTAAAACACTTGTCAAATGTAAGAGTAAAAGTTTTCTACTCTTGTACATTTGAAATTGGTAAGTTGTGATGTTTTGGATAAAACAAAGACCAACTTAGGCCAATTGTGTGAAGTGTTTGTCTTGATTAGAATCCACACTATCTCTTGGATATTTGACAAGGGAGTCTTATAGGTCAAGAGGACAGTGGGAGTCTTAAAGGTCTTGAAAGTCTCAAGAACTAATGAAGAACAAAACCTGAAGGTCTTCCCTAGCACACAACTTGAGGTTTATAACCTATCGTGTTGACATATCTGTGCCCATTCCAGTTAAAGTTGGCTTTGCATATGAGTTCTTAGAGTTCTCAATTGGTTGCACAACTACTTGGAAGCAATGGAAGGCCCTTGAGCTGCCAGGTGGAAAGAAATTAAGATTGAGTTCAGTCCATATGAGTTTTGATTTGTCATTATCCTTGTCTTGTGTCTATGGTTTTGACAATTCACATGGATAAGAACACATACACCATTAAATCTAAGTGTAATAAGGTTTCTCTCCGATTCATGAAAATGATGGTGAGGAAACACTTTCACTAAGTAGATTTTATCTAGATAGCAATTGTGATATTTGCATTCTCAAAGTCGTTAGTGGAGCGTGTGTGGTTTACCGGCACACTAACCTGGACTTGTGAGAAGTGGCAAAAAGGTCTAACCATTATGATTACGGCATACCTCTTCATAATTGTTTAGACACACAAGTGTGCTATCTAAGGGAAGGTGTATGTTTTTGATAAAGTCTTATCAAAACAATCTAGTATCAGAAATCTGAACTTTGGTAGAAAGTCAGCTAATTTCTGAGTACATGTCAAAGCTAGTGGGAGCATAAGTGTTATGCTAATAATCATCATGTTAGTGGGAGCATGATAATTATGATAAGTATTGCAAGTTAGAAATGTTAATTATAGAAAACAAAAGTTTCAATTGGGAAACAGTTGTTTTGCTATAATTAAGGGAGAGAAAATTATACTTCATCTCAAATCTATAAGCTTAGATCGTGAGGTTTTAATCATTTAGTCAAGGATATATATATATATGAATTTCATGTTGGAATGGCTCAACATAAGGAAATTCTGTATATGGGTCCATTATTTGCGTTCTAAAATTCGATTATGATTACGGCATCCCTTTTCATAATCTGAATTATGAGAACTTGGCAAATTGAAATGGAAATATTATAGAAAAAGACTGGTTTAGTCTTTATGTAAGACATCATGAATCGTGTCCCATATGCTTTAGATATAGGATCGATTACATGTGCTATATTCATCCTTTCTAAAATTTTCCAAATGCCTGGGGCATTAAGAAGGGAAAATGTTTAGAACTGGATATGACTAAAAGGATTAAACAATTGTCGAGGACAATCTAAGGTTTACCAAAGATTGGTTGCTCAAGGACAATTGGAAGTATATTGATAATTCTGGAAGGACCATATTGACATAATCTGTAAGGAGGCAACTCTTGTTCAGAAGTGATAGTCAAAATGGAATCTGGAAATGTTTCAAAGTTAGAATTTTCAATCTGTGTAAGATTAAGGAAACTTAATGCAAGGAGGATGTTTCCAAGGAGTTGATCTCCTTTGGAATGCTCTGTAATGATTGTTGTCAGGTCTTTCTGATTTTGTACATAATCATTACAAGAAGATCAATGCATATAATTTTAGAATCTAACAGATTTCAGTAAATGGCATGAATTTGGAATTCTTGCATTTGCAGTAAGGATTTGGGACTGTGAAAAGAGAATCATTGAAGTTATGTTCAATTGATCTAGTTCACAAAGTAAAGATCATAGACGAACATAGTATGCATACTTGGTGTATGGCATGACTAGTGTTTAAGAAAACATATTGTACATGCTTGGAGCATGGGACAACTATTGTTTTTAAATTCAAGAATAAAGTTGATAGCTGAAACAGTATACAATGAATAATGTGTAATCATATGGTGATAAATAAAAGGTGTTTTATTTATGTTCAAAGGGTTGATACCATATTGGATTCAATTATTATTGTGTTTCATTTTGCATATTTTGACTTCCCGAATAAACTAGGTTATTCTTTCGGAATGACTAAGTTATTCAAACCATCCACAGTCGGTCATATGTTGGAAGTAGATATGAATTAAGACTGTCATGAGTTGGCTTGTATTGGTCTAAGGTGTTGGACAAAGGGATACAACACTCATGAGTGCTCATAAGTTCTGAGTATTGGATTCAACCCGCGCTCATTGGAATCACTTCATGGATTTTATCACGAGTGATCATGAGACGATAATATCTTATATTCTTCAAACCTAGAGATATGAGTTGTTACTATGAGTTGATAGTACATTGATTGCACGAAAACGCATTTGGTAACTCGGTGCTATAAAACGTGCCTTTGTGTATGATTCAACAAGTAGTAGAACAAGCCATATGAGTCGAAGTTTATCCGTTCCTTTTACCTTCGGGATAAAAGCGATATCTGTGGGCCCCTTGATGATTTGATGATGACAAATGGAAGTGCTCGGCCGGGCCAGGACTGATTTGATTTGTTCAATTAGTCAGTCGTCATAAATCGGAAATCGGGAAACAACAAATGGACAGAGAGAATGATTATAATCCATGTCTCAGTCCATATGATATCTAGAATGGAGGAATATATGATCCCTTATCTAATGGACAAGTCATTGACAAAGGTCAGAGTTCATCGACAAGGTCAGAGTTCGACAGAAGCTTTTGAGAGCTACGATTGCCAGTTGGTTCCTGAAGTCATACGCAATAATAGTTTTAGACTTATCCAAGTGGGAGACTGTTGGATTAATGTCTAAGTCCATAACTATAATTGGTAAGACTTGACCCGACTCGGCATGGTCCATTTGGGTTGCATGGCATCATGCATTTGGATAGACTAAAAGAGAGAAATAAGACACTTATGGTTATTAATATATTATAAGTTCTAGTATATTAATAATAAGAATAATGAGATTATTTAATTAGTATTGATCAAGAATTAATCTAGGATTAATTAAGTGATCAAAAGAAGACTAATTAAATATATGGGTTGATTGTGTAAATCATCCATACTTGAATAGTGGGCTAATGCTCCATGGATAATCAAGTTGGGCTAAAACCCATAGGATGGTCCATGGATGCTCCATGGTGTATTTGTACCCATGGATCCAAGGAAATGGAAAGCCATGACAATTAAGAGTTTACCCTAATTGTAACACTATATAAAGATCACATTCTTGGGAAAAATCGGCCACTAGAGAGAGTAAGAAAGGGCTAGCCGATTTTCATGAAGTGTAGAATTCTCTCAAGTTAATCCATGTGTATTTGAAGTTATGTGAACCATTTGAGGTGTCACACTTGGGGCACTTGGCACTCAAGCTTCATGAAGACTTTCTACACCAAAGAGGTATGTATTCTATCTTGCTATAGTTATTGTTTTGTATGCTAGATTAGGATAATACCTTGGAAGTTCTTATTTGCATGTATAATAGAGAAAACATAGATCCAAGGTATTTAGGGTTGCATGTACACTTAGGAGTGTTAGAATGCTCAAAACCCAACACCATTATGTTCCACGGGTTGAGAGGGAGAGGTTGGCTCAGGAGTTCTTGGAACTGAAGCATGATTCAGAGTCGGTGACGGAGATCACCAGGATGTTCATTGAGAGGGCGATGTTTTGCCCGAAGTTTGCTTTGGAGCAGGCTCAGATGTCCCGATATCTGAGTATGCTCAAGAGGGATATCAGGTAGTTTGTGTCTACGCAGAGGTGTGAGACCTTGCTAGAATTGCAGGAGGCCGCTAGGTGGCGTGAGTTGGAGATTGAGTTGCAGTTGAGAGAGCAGAGACAGGCCCCGGTGTAGTCGCAGCCAGCGTCGAAACGGTCCAAGACCGTTGATACTAAGTTGGGAGATCAGGGCAGCCGCACTTGTGGGAAGTGCCGGAAGGGTCACCCCAGAGTTTGTTGGTCCGGTGGTGCGTGCTGCAAGTGCGGGAGATAGGGGAATTATGCGAGGGATTGGCGTCAGTCAGCCCCGGTTCAGGATATGAGGATTTGTTATCAGTGTCATCAGGTTGGTTACATGAGGGACAACTATGCACAACTTGTTGTAGGACCAGTGCAGGCTCCAGCACCGGCCACTTTGAGGATTACGAGTGGAGGTCATGGTGGAGCAGAGCCCCCGAGGGCTCAGGGTCGTGCTTTTCAGCATATAGCGGAGGAGGTCAGGGCAGAGCCGGATGCAGCTGTGGGTATGTTTCCTTCTTGATATCTTGTTATCTTAGGATTGTTATGAAGTATTATATCTGCTAGTCTTGTTCGCATAATTCATGGTATTGCATTCGTTTGATCTTTCGGGTTTATTGTATTATTGAGGGATCGGTACTTAAGGGTTGAAATCGGTTAGTACCCAAGGGATTGATGGTCAAATTTTGGTTGATTGATCTTGTTGTCGGGTATAGCAATTGCGATTTGAGAAGTGTTCAGCGAAGAGTAGAACTCCCTTAGAGTTTGAGATGTGTGATGTCGGAAAAGAGATTTTATGGAGGTTGCTCGTTTTGATTTAGTTCAAGTAAAAGAGAATTTGTTGAATAAGAATGTTTAAGTGATGTCGGTCGGGTCACCAGTGGTTGGTAGTCAGTGCTCTAAGCGGGGAGAATTGGAAAATTCTCAGGAGGATCGACAAGTATTGAGGTTTATTAGACAGTGTTTCAGTCAACCAAGAGTGTGGGCTGGTGTGAATAAGTGACAGACTAATGGGGGGCAGGGAGCAGACCATGGGTTCAGGAAAGATAGTGGTTGATGTGAGGCCTGGGTTTAGGTCATGTAAAGGATTCTGGGATCGAAACGAGAGTTCGGAACCCCTAGGGGGCTAGAACAGTATGTACGGGAAAGATTCCCTGGAAAGGTAGTTGGAATGATGTATGATAGTTTGAGCGCTCCGGGAAGGCTGAAGGCCGGAAGGCGTACCAGTTAGGCCGAAGGCTCGGGGAACGGTCCAGACATGCTGAAGGTTCTGAGAGTGGTCCAGATAGGCTGAAGCCCTGGTAAGGCAGTCCAGTCATGCTGAAGACTCTGTATGTGTTAGTGGATCAATATGAGGAGAATGAGAGAATATGTCGCCAGGTTATGTTAATTGATATGGTCTGGCCCCAAGTATTGATCATGTTAGTGGAAGGCAGTGCATGGACCCAAGAGTCCTTGCGGGCAGAATCAGAGTAGGTGAAGTTCGCGATTAGCAGTTGCTCTATATGGATAGTGTAGAGTGGAGTCTCGCTCAGCGGCACATGCAGGCGCGTAAGAGTTGTTGAGTGGATTTCCTGGAAAGGAAAAGGTATGTAGCTCCAGAAGGAGCGTGGGTCCTCCATTAGGGGAGGAAGTGGAGTAAATGGATGACCGTCGTGCCTTAGTCATTAGTAAGAGGTACTGGATTGTACCAGATTTACGGAAGCACCTGCGGGTTGGCTGCTCGTTGAGGTAGTGGCAATTTTGAATGATGCACAGTCATATTTTTAGTCTCCTTGGGAAAGAAGGAGGTTAGTGGCTCCAGATTGGAGATTTGGAACAGAGGAAAGTGAGACAGCAGATTAACAAACTCGGGAGTAGTTTGGACCGATGCTGAGGATGGTATAAAAGATTTCGGTCGGAGGCCAAGGACCTAGAGACCATGATAGAGAAGACGTAGTAGTAAGCTTGCAAGAACCTGGGATGATGGGTAATCGGAACGTGCTGTGCAGGGGTTGTTCGGAAGTTGTGTTGCCGCAGGCTTCGAGGACGAAGCCTAATTAAAGTGGGGGAGAATTGTAATGCCCGATTCTAAGAGTAATCATTCATGGATCCTCGGGATCAAGAGTAAGGGAGTTTTGGTCTTTTATGGGCAATGACTTTTATTCGAGAAGGTTTCGGACCGGTGTTTGCTGACAGAAGCATAGGGCTTCTTGCCACCTTCGCGTGGATATAAAGTTCGTCGGAAACAGGCTTAGAATAAAGGAGTTATGACATTTTGAAGATATTATCGTTTATAGCCCTAATGGGAAAACTCGATAAGGAAGGCCATGTATGAGAATGGGACACACTGGGTACGCCCAACATAATCGGGTAAATGAACGCGGGTCTGTGGGGGCGTACGCCCAGCATACTGGATGTACGCCCAACGTACGTCCAAAGTCTTTAAGCCTTAATTTGATGTTGAGACACTATATATAGAGCATTATGGCTTCAACCCTAGCCCCCATATCAGCCTCCCTTACCTCAGAAGCAACCCTAGAACGTTCCAACCTCCATTTCTAGAGATCTTGGCTTTGGAAAGCTAATCTTGGTGGTTTAAGCTTGGAAGAGGAAAAGAGGAAGTGGTCAAGGAAGGAGTTGGGTGGCTGGAGCTCATAGATCTAGGAAGGCATCATCTTCTGGAGCCCTTTTGAGGTATAAAGTCTCTTGCTTGACACTTATTTTGTGTGGATCTTGGTGTTGTGAAGTTTTGACATCATTTCTTGTCCCACAAACCCCAAAATGATGCATGATGTGAGTTGGTCGAGATTAGCTGTCCTTTCAAACCTTAGGAGAGGTCTTGAGCATGAAAAATGAGGTCCCAATGGCTTTGGTTGTCTCATGTATGACGTAGGTGGGTCTTAATGGATTAAGACCTTGAATTAAGAGCTTTATGGACATCCCAAGTGGTAAAGTTTGAGACTTTATGGATCCTAGGCATGTTTGGTCGATGGATCTGAAGTTTGGGCATAAGAGCTTAACCCATTAAGGACTTATGAGGACTTTTAGTTCAGCGAGTTTACGCCCCGCGTAAAGTGATGTACGCCCCGCGTACTCACCATACTACCTGTACGCTTAGCGTACATGGGGGGGGGGGGGTACGCCCTGCGTACTCTGTCTGTATGGATCATGAGTTTTGCGCCGTGGTTTGGGGCATGTTTGGGTATTTGTGCCTTAGTGGGCCATCAGAAATCATATTATATAGACCAAGGAATATATTGTTGGCTTAGGATGAGGCCCATTAAGGGATTGGGCCCAATGTAGTAAATTCAGCCATTAGTGGGTCACTAGTGGGCTTGAGAAGCTGACCTAGTGTTGGGACCCTTCATATTCTGGTATTGGGCTTCAGTCATGGACCAGTTTGGGTTAAGTGTAAAATGGTCAATTTACCTTTGGAAGGATATTGTGCTTGGGCTAATGGTTATTTTGCTACTTTGGATGGTTCGAGATTCTTGGTGAGACGGTGGTTCGGGCATCTTCTTCTTCAGTTCAGAGTTTCGGTAGTTGCGAGGTGAGTTATCCTCACTATATCGACAGGGTCTACGGCACCAAGGACGGCCATTTATCAGATGGAAATTTGGGTAGTTGTCTATTATGTTATTACTTTGTTATACTTCCATCCTGGTAGTTAGGATGGTATATGTTAGAGACCTGGTTAGGGTCGGTATCCTGGTTTATAGGATGATGCTATGCTAGTGACCGGTTAGGTCGGAATCCTGGTAGGGATGTGCTATGTATGTGATCTGCTAGATTGGTTGATTTTTTGTGAATTGTTATATGATTATATGTTTATGTGCACATGGTTGTTTGACTGGGGTTGGGTTGAGGCGGGTCCTGCTTTGTGTTGTAGGCCAACATACCCAGGGCGGATCGTTTATCCCGAAGGCCCAGCGAGCGGTACGGATAGGCTGTAGGCCCCAAGAGCAACGACCAGATGTGCCGAGGCTTGGAGAGTGAACCAGGCCGACTGAAGGCCCGGTTCGGTCGGACTAGTCATACTGTAGACTCAGAGAGAGTGGACCAGGTGGATTGAAGGCCCACTGTGGGCAGACCAATCACACTGTAGACTTGAGATATATGGTTAGACTTGGAGGGTGGACCAGGTGGACTGTAGGCCCGATGCGGCGGACCAGTCACACAGTAGACCCGAAGCGCATGGTTGTTCTGCGTTCTATTGCGATATGGCATGTTATGTGTATGGTATATGTGGTTGGTATTTTGGGGGTATCTCACTAAGCTTTCGGGCTTACAGTTGTGGTTTAAATGTTTCAGGTACTTCAGGAGACCGTGGCAAGGCAAATGGATGATCGTACCGCTCCTCATGTTTTATGTGTTTATGATGTGGTTCTGGGAAATACTTTGATAACAAATGTATTGAAAACCTTTTTGTAATAACTTTATGAAATTGGGTTGTTTTTGAAAAGTTTAAATTGGTTGGAATTTTTAGAGCGTTACATTGTTAACTCAAAGTTTCCTAATCATGTCTACAAGTTCGATAAGGCATTGTATGGGTTACATCAAGCTCCTCGAGCGTGGTATGCGACTCTTATAAAGCACTTACTCGCGCATGGATACTCTCGTGGCACTGTAGATCAAACTTTGTTTATCAAGCATGTCGGTAATGATCAGATTTTAGTTCAAATTTACGCTGACGACATTATCTTCGGGTCTACCAGTCCGCAACTATGCAAGGAGTTTGAAGGTGTTATGAAAAAGCGGTTCGAGATGAGCTCATTGGGAGAAATGACCATGTTTTTGGGGCTTCAGGTCAAATGAAATTCAACTGGAATCCTACTACATCAAGCCAAGTATGTGGAGGATATTCTTGAGAAGTTCGGGTTTCAAGACGCTAAGCCTGCATCGACGCCGATGGCTGAAAGACCTCTTTTGACTCCAGATACTGATGGCGAATCCGTAGATCAGACACACTACATATCAATGATCGGATCGTTGATGTATCTTACTGCAAGCCGACCAGACATCATGTTTGCAGTTTGTCAATGCGCACGTTATCAGGCTAATCCTAAACTTTCACATCTTATTGCTGTCAAAAGAATTTTTCGGTATATTAAAGGCACCCCAAAATTGGGTCTTTGGTATCCGAAAAATTCTGAATTTGATTTATATGCTTTTGTTGACAATAATTATGGAGGCTGTGAGCTTGATAGGAAATCTACTTCAGGAGGGTGTTAATATCTCTGAGATCAGCTGGTGTCATGGCAGTGTAAGAAGCAACACACTGTCTCAACTTCAACAACTGAAGCGGAATACGTTGTTGCATCTGCCTATTGCTCTCAAGTTATCTAGATCCAACATCAGCTGTTGGATTATGGTTTAAATTATCTAGAAACCCCTATCTACTGTGCTAATGAGGCTGCGATTCAAATTGCTAAAAATCTTGTCCAACACTCAAAAACCAAGCACATTGATATCAAAATTTATTTTATCAGAGACTATTATGAACGTTCAGTTATCCGGCTGGAACAGGTTCCCATTGCTAATAATGTGGCGGATCGGTTCACCAAGCCTTTTAACAAAGCTCGATTCGATGTGCTTGTGGGATTTTTGAAGATGATACGTTTCAAGGAATAATTTTATTTTATTTTTTTTACCTAGTTTAAGTTTTTTTTTTTTTTTTTTATTTTTTGATTCTTATCGTCTATTTTTTATTTTTATTTTTGGTTTGCTTAGTTTAAATTTGCGCATTTTAGTGATTTCATTCTCACCCATGCACAAATTTAGGGGGAGAAATAAACAAAAACCAAACAAAAAAAATCAAAAAATCCAAAAACAATTAAAAAAAAATAAGAAAATCAAAAGGATGTTACTGATAATCCTGCTTGTAAGTCATGTGTTGGGAAGTGATATTATCAAGTGATAACGGGCAATCTGAATCTGCGTAACATACCAAAACTGAATTGTCTATGCTCTGTGCTCAATGCGTCGGTAGGCATGAAAGATTCTAAATGGACT
This sequence comes from Lactuca serriola, assembly GCF_051521515.1. Lineage (NCBI taxonomy): Eukaryota > Viridiplantae > Streptophyta > Magnoliopsida > Asterales > Asteraceae > Lactuca > Lactuca serriola. The sequence continues at coordinate 126,098,478 of NC_136413.1, read as the reverse complement.
TGACTAGGAAGATTTGAACTTAAGGAATTCTAGGACTTGACAGATATTGAACTAGTTAGATCCGTTTAGCTTGACAATATGTCGCACCCTAAAACCAAGAACAACGGAAACGTTCTGGGGCGGAGGACGTCATGTACAGTATCACAACAATGAAAAGTAGTAAACAAGCAACGACATCATCCATTGCATTAATAAAATAATTGTTATACAAGTGTTCTGTCAAATTTTGATAAACACTAAAGCATAAATCAAAATGAAAGATAAGTCTTGAACAAGCTCCATCTTCCTTTCTCCTTGCATCGGTACCTGTCTATGATGACCTGAGGATACAAGTAATTTTGAAAGCGAGTATCAGCTTTGAAGCTAGTGAGATCATAAGTATTTTGGTGTCTTAATTTGTATGTAAGAATTTGTAAGTTTATGAACGGTAAGTATGGAAAATGTATATGAATTGTAAGTATTGAAAATGTATATGAACTGTAAATGTAAAATGTTTGCAAAACAACTGTAAACGTTTGAAAAACCCTAGAAATCCCTATGATTCCTACTATTATATATAGCGTGTCTTCTACCAAGACCTAACTGTTCTCAATGTAGTCTTCTACCAAGACTTAACTGTTCTAAATGTTCGTTTCTTGTAAAAGTGTGTAATTTTCCCAAGTGTAACTATCATTATCAAAATATAGTTTTTACATCAAATGTTTAAGTGAAAAGATCACTAAATATATGTAAAGGGAAAATAAATGTAGTACTGTAGTGCTGTATTATAGGAACTACTGCTTTACTAACTACCTTAAACCGGATTTATATTAAGGCATCATGTGATTAATTGCACCATACTATCGACTGGTAACAACGACATACTAATGGTCGTAATAACGGAATGACGTTTGGCTCCCGCAGACTTGCAGGTCCAGCTGTAGCTAGCAGCAAGGTGTAGGATAGTCAATCCAGTATAGATCTATACGCAAACTCACGCTCTCCCTCCAAGAGAATTCTGGCTACAACTCGGGCCATGACATTTAAGGCATGCTCCGATACATATCACAATAATTAACGTATTCATATATGTAATGTAATGAACTGTTCTAGTTGTAATGTACATGCTCTCTACTTAGCAAGTATAGTAATGTACTCGTTCTAGTATTGTTGTATATGTTCTCTTTCTAGTATAGTTGTATATGTTCTTCTCTAGTATAGTTGTATATGTTCTTCTCTAGTATAGCTGTATATGTTCTTCTCTAGTATAGTTGTATATGTTCTTCTCTAGTATAGTTGTGTATGTTCTCATAGTAGTAAGTATCGACTCATGAATGAACTGACTCATAGTATGATATTGTGTTCTAGTAATAGTTCTAGTATCTTTCTAAACTACCCATATGGTAGTTTACTAGTAATCTAACTGGTACGTATGGACATGGATGTATACCCTTGCTACCCAAGGGCATGGGATGAACTGGAAGGGCCTTTATGACTATATATGTACATATGTTATATAACTAATATTTAGACGACCTTCGGACGAGTATCCGATATCCCACCAGACCACATCTCAAGCGCGAAAAGGAAATAGGGTGGATAGCCTTCCTAAGTCTTTTAAACATTTCTTATATAACTATACATATAGAGGCATGCAATTTATAATATAAAAGCATAAATAAGTTTTGTAAAACATTTGAACATAATTATTATCTTAAGAAAAGATCGACTTGATGTCAATCTATAAAACAGTTTGAAGGCATGGGTTTGATAAAACAGTTTAGGAGAAAGAAACATTTGTTTGAAACACAATTGTAAATAAGTTTGAAATGTAATATACAGAGTAAAATGTACAGTGTAATAAGGAGTTTTGAAACATATAAAATGTTTATGAACATCATTTGAAGGAAAATGTTTGGTAAAACGGCTAATGAGTAGCCAATCATTTGAATGCTGCTTATTAATCACATGTGATTGATATAATAATTAGCATAATTCTACTTGTACCCCCCCCATAAAACATTTAAAAATAGTTTAAAACATTGATTAAGGGGTATGAACTCACCTGCAGTAGGTGACTGTAATTGAACGGACTGTTATCGTAAGGAAGGATCGGACAAGTGCTTGGTGTAAAGTGAAGACTTTAGACACACACAATGATCCTAATTACATATGAAGACATATGTATATAAATAATTAGTGATTAACACACTAATTATACAAGTATAAACATTTTAACGCGATGAAAACACTTTTGGTCAAGTGCTAGGAGGCTAATGGGTTGCAACAAAGGAGTGCATGGCCTCTAATGGGAGTTTAAGGTCTAATGACCATATGTTTTGGAGTTTATGGCCCAGGGGAGTAAACTCCTAGCCGTAAACTCTCAATAAGGTCTCTAAATGAAGCTTAGAATTATTACAACTCTAGTGGTGAATTGTTTCAAGGCTAAATCAAGTGCTTGGGTGACATTTGCCCCCTTTATAGGGGTTTACGACCCTGGGACCATATTCCCTTGGAGTTTACGGCCGTAAACTCCCTTGGGAGGGTGTTTATGGTGTTTTCTAGTCTCTAACATTTCAAGGTTAAGATCTATGTTGGGTTCTAGGCATAAGGAAGGAGTTAGGGTGTCATTTGACCCTTTTATAGGGGTTTACGGCCCAAGAACTTGTCTTGGCCGTAAACTCCTTAATACTTGTGATTCCTTATGTTTTCTAGGCTTTAAACACTTTAGGGTACATGTCTAAAATCAAGTCTAAGCCTTAGGTGCCTTAAAAGCACCATTTTGAGCATGCTTTTTGGAGTTTAGGGCCTAAGATACTCTTGGGCCGTAAACTCCTAAACTTGGGTGATTCTTGCTTGATTTCATGTCCCTAATACACTCCTATACAAGTCCAAGGTAGTAGTATATCACGGGGGACAATCTAGGCTTGGTTTCGGGTGTTTACCGCCCAAGAACACCTTCGGGAGTAAACTCCTAAATCGAATGATTTAGCTATGTAATCCATCTTATGAACACATTTAAAGCTTTCTAACACTACTAGAAAGAGTTACTCACAATTTGGGATAAAAACCCGAAGATCCGTGAGAGAGAATTTTGACTTTTCTCTAAATGGAATTCAACTAATGAACCAATTTGGTTCAGAATTCTATTTATAGTCCTGAGATAATTTTGGCAGAAAATATTTTTATTCCTGAAATGAACTCTAATGTCCTAGAGTATTGGAATAACAGTGTTGCACAAAAGTCTAGTTCATCCACTCTCCTAATATCTCCTTAAGTGTAAAATCCTGAAAACTGCCAAACTTATACTCGAAATCTGAGTTTTCACTGTAACTGTTCTACTTCTATTGGCTTCAATTGGTTTGTTCAGAATGGAAATTTTGGGTTGTCACATCATCCCCCTGGTCAAGGGAATTTCTTCCCGAAATTAGAATTTAGGCAAGGAAGTATGTACGAATGATCGAGTCGTGAGGAGGAAAACTTCCTAATCGATTGGTTCTAACGCTCCTAAGTGAAATCGGGTTCTCGGTTGAAATCCCAACGAACTTTCACTATCGGGCGATGGCGCTGCTTCGTCCGCTTGACCTCTCATTCGAGGGTCACTACGGTTCTAATACGAAGGTGAGGATCTCGACGAGTGGACTTACAAGAGTCCTAACGGAAAGGTATGGTTTCACGAACGAGGCACTAAGAGTAGAATGTACGCTACTGAGTTCGTGGAGTAGGTCTAGTTTGTGCGAGGCACATGACCAATTCTGATAAGAATCTCGGAGGTCCTAACTATATTGGCTTTAGCTTTCCATGCGATACGAAGCATATTAATCCATTCCCTAAGTGAGTTCTCCTAAAGAACTTAGTCACTCACTTGGAATCTCCAAGGTTTCTTTTTCTTGTTTAACTTCCCAGACAAAGGCCACCCCTTGCTGGGTCAGAGTCGTAAAGGTTTCTGTAATTTGTGAGGGGTTCTGAATGAACTATGACAGTAGGTCGGTAAGACCTAGAATTTGGCAAATTTATGTCGGTGTCTCCGGTGTCGACAAATTCTCAACAGTTTTGACAAATTGAAAGAGTACTAAAAATTTCCCACATTACTAATAGTGTGTCATAGAAATTCGACTCCTCAAATTCAAAACTCGTGCCTAGAGAACTTCGCGAAAAGTTCCTCTGAAGGTAATGTTTCCATTGGTTCCTTCTTACTACAAGGGTAGATAAGTAAGTCATTACATGGAGAAATGAAGAACCGATCCAAGTAAGAAAGATGTACCCTATTCGTTTAGCTCATGAAAGCTATGGGTTGGTCCTATCCGAAGGGTATCACTACGGACTCAAAGTGTCCGCATCGAGTTCGGAAGATAGTCTTCCGGACATCCTTCCCCAATACTCGAACTGGTGATATTCGGATCTCAGATCCATTTCTGGAAGTAATTCTTTCCTTGCGTTTGCTCAACCATTTCATCTATGCGAGGTAGAGATAACGATTTCTAATGAAAATCTTGACGGAGTCCTCGATATCCGAGGCACATACGATGAAATCCGTCGATCTCTGGGAGAATAAGACTGGGGTTCTCCAGGGTGAGAAGCCTAGTCTTCTTATTCTATCGTTGTGCAGTTCGTTAAGTTGTTTGTACTGTTCTGGTATCTCCGTAGGTGTTTAGACTATAGGGTGATCTGTTTACAAGAGTCGTACTGGGTTCTATGTTTGTTCACATGACGATGCGATTACTCGTAGGCTTAGACAGTTCTCCGTCCTGAAGTTCATATTAGAATTCATACCTGGTTTCACAATCACAATTTCGTGTATACGAGTCGTATATAATTAAGATTGAAAAGGTAGTCGAATAACTGATTCTTCTTTAATCTCACATCCCATCGGGGAAAAGAAGTTAAAGTGGAATCATCAATTCTAAACCTGTAGAAGCTTGATTATATATCACTCTTATGCATACATTCCTCAGTGATAGATCAATCGTATAAATCCTTGGATTGAACTTGACGTACTACACGAGTGGTACTTCGGGGATTTCTTCGGAAAGAAAATAACTAAGAGGTACTCCTGGAATGAGTACTTCGGTGTTCTGATATGACGACCTCGCTAGAAAAGTGATCTAGAAGAAAGAGATGTACGTATGAAGCTGTTTTTGTGAGGATCAAATTGAATCGAGTCGTATGATAATGTCGAAATCATACTGAAACTTAAAGACATTAGATTTGAACATAAGATGTTTACAGACAAAACACAACCGTGCAACCATGAACAGAGTTACAGTACTTTAGATTTACCACAAGACTATTGCTGCGAATAAGATATACTACAAAAGACAAGTATACGCAGCACGAGAATCCCTATACAGATAGGATCTCGCAAAAGGTAGGACTCTAGTTGCACTAGTTCTGGATAGTTTATAAGTCGGTTAGAACAACACGCCTAAGTTACATTAACGAGGGTTCTGGCGTAGGCTCTCCTGCAGCTGTGATCCTGAGAATCTTCCCATCAGCACCCGAGTTCTTTGCTATCGGGAAATCTTTCTTGAAGTGTCCAATTTCACCGCATTGGTGACATATCTGGATAGCACCAATATTGGTGGTGGAAGTGAGGTGTTTAGCCCGTGTTACGTGGACACGAGTGCCTTCCTCATTACTCCACCTTGGAAATTGCTTCCTAAAGCGTTCGACTTTATAACTACTCTCGTATGCAGGGTTAGTCCCGATGAAAGGGACTTGAGTGATGGGTCATGCTGGTGCTCCACAGCCACGAGCATGGTGCCCTATGTTTACGCAATTGCAACATTGCATCTCATGGCAAGCCCCATGATGATGGAAACTACACTTATCACACTTCGGGAGTTTTCCCTCGTATAGCCTGCTCGGTACGGGAACGGCAGGGGTTTCCACTTGCTGCTGTTGTATAGCCAGCCTTTGGGATCTCTTGCGTTCTTTCCGGGCTTGACGCTTTCGTTTCTTGTTCTCTGCTTTTCGGCTTTGCGAGCCTGTGACTGTTACTGTTTGGCAACTTCCTGGATGGATACCACGATTGGAAACTTTATTCCCATCAACAGCATTGACTATGCTGATAGCGATACGGTGCGCAAGGACCGTGATTACGGCTGTAACAGCTCAAATTTTCAAATAAAATTTTCATTTAAAATAAAACAATTTCACTCAACAATAGTATTTATTCCAAAGTTCATTTCGAAATACAATTTAAAGGATTCCCAAGATCTCCAACAATGGCAGTGTGTACGCGTCACGCCGGCGCCTTCCCACGGTCCTCGCTAGTACCTGAAACACGTACATACAACTTGTAAGCATAAATGCTTAGTGAGTTCCCCAGTATACGACTTATACACATACGCCTTTCCAGGCCCTGACCCTCCGGTCCACAATACATTGCCTTCCGGCCCGTAACATAATTGTCTTCCGGCCCATGACATATCGCCTTCCGGCCCGTATCATATTGCCTTCCGGCCCACAGTATATTTACAACACATAATACATTTAACTTAACACACATAGCACGTAGCACATACATCATACTGACCTTTCTGCCACATAATATAACATAAATAACACATATCATATACGACCCTCCGGTCTCACAGTCAAACCCTTCCGGGTGGAGTATAGTGAGAAAACTCACCTCGTAGTATGTAGGCTAGAACTCTTGAAACTACTCGCACTCAATCCACCAACTGCAGACTCCCTATAATACCACATACCCTTATCAATAATCTTATCAAACAAGACAACTGACCCTACGAAATTACATGCAGGTCAACTTGACCGGACTCGTCGAGTGCAAAGGCGACTCGGCGAGTCTAGACGTCCTCCCCAACTTCCCTGTTGTTCCCCTTTCTACCTGTCGAGTATCCCTCCTGACTCGACGAGATCCTCGTGGAAGAATCGCGGGGCCACCCCGACTCCACTCGCCGAGTCTAAAGAACAACTCGGCGAGTCCCAGTGAACCTTCAAGATACTCGCCGAGTCTGAAGAACAACTCGGCGAGTCCCAGTGAGTCTTCAAGCTACTCGCCGAGTCTGATCATTGGACTCGGCGAGTCCATGCCATGCAGTCGATCAACTGCCTCCTGTAATCCGCATGGTTCCGATATATATATATATATATATATATATATATATATATATATATATGGGACTTCCTGGACCTCTAACATACTATTACTGGGATTTAAACGCTTGGTAACAACATTATAATCTATCTAATCACCAAATGGGTTTCATAAACCCTAGATTCGTGCTCACCACCAAAACAACAGAAATGGGCCGAGTATTACCTGAAGAACGTGATCCCTGTGTCCCCAACCTTCAGAACTCAATCCTCTTGATCTTCCTTTGACCAAAACCTTGCCTCTTCTTGTCTAACAATCTCCTCAAGGTCCCCAATAGCCTTCCCTTCACCTCTAATCGTCCACAGATGCTAGGTGCTTCACAATCGGCCAAAAAAACATACAGTGACGGCCTAAGAGGCATTATATACGCTCCAAACTAAACGGCTAGGGTTTCTGCTGAACAGCGTCGACTCGCCGAGTCCATATCTGGACTCGTCGAGTCCAGTCGCGCATCCGCGACCAAGCCTGTGGTCCTACTCGGCGAGTCAGGCACCAACTCGCCGAGTCCCTTCCTAAAATGTCCCCCAAAATAGTTTTAAAACAATACCTGAAATACCGGGCTGTTACAACTCTCCCCCACTAGAACTAGACTTCGCCCTCGAAGTCTCACTCTGCGAATAACTCCGGATGTTGCTCCCGCATTTCACGCTCCGGCTCCCAAGTCATCTCCGATCCCCTCCGATGTTGCCACTGAACCAACACCAGAGGTATCTCCTTGTTCCGCAGAACCTTGATCTTCCGATCCCTGATAGCTACTGGTCTCTCGGCGTAATTCAGGCTCGCATCCACCTGAATATCCTCTAACGGAACCACTGCCGATTCGTCGGCTATACACTTCCTCAACTGTGACACGTGAAAGGTATTGTGAATCTGACCCAACTCTGCTGGCAACTCCAACCGATAAGCTACCCGACCTACCCTTGCAATTACACGAAATGGACCTATGAACCGGGACCCCAACTTGCCCTTCTTTCTGAACCGGATCACTCCTTTCCAAGGAGAAACCTTTAGGAGGACGAAGTCGCCAACCTGGAATTCGAGCTCGGACCGGCGTCTGTCCGCATAACTCTTCTGTCGACTCTGGGTGGTCAATAACCTCTGCCTAACCTGCTGAATCTGCTCGGTCGTCTGAAGTACGATCTCTGTACTGCCCATCACTCTCTGTCCCACCTCTCCCCAGCAAATGGGAGTCCGACACCTCCTACCATACAACAACTCAAAAGGTGGCATACCAATGCTCGAATGATGGCTGTTGTTGTAGGAAAACTCAGCCAAAGGCAAATGCGCATCCCAGCTACCCCCGAAGTCTAACACACACGCTCTAAGCATGTCTTCCAATGTCTGAATCGTCCGCTCGCTCTGACCGTCTGTCTGGGGATGATATGCGGTACTAAAATGCAGTTTAGTACCCAGCTCCTCATGGAACTTCTTCCAGAACCTGGAAGTGAAACGTACATCGCGGTCCGAAACAATCGAAATCGGCACTCCATGCCGAGATACTATCTCTCTCACGTATAACTCCGCCAACTTCTCTGCTGATGAACTTTCGCTAATGGCAAGGAAGTGTGCACTCTTTGTCATCCTATCCACAATCACCCAAATTGCATCGACTCCTCTGGCAGTTCTCGGCAATTTGGTGATGAAATCCATCGTAATCTGTTCCCACTTCCAATCAGGAATCTCCAAGGGCTGTAACTTACCATGCGGTCTCTGGTGCTCGGCTTTAACCCTACGGCAGGTCAAACACCTCTCAACGAACCAAGCGACGTCTCTCTTCATGCAAGGCCACCAATATTCCTTTCTCAGATCCAAATACATCTTCGTAGCACCAGGATGGATCGAGAATTTCGATCTATGAGCCTCCTCCATCAAAGTAGCATGCGTACCGCCCACGAATGGTACCCAAATCCGACCCTGAAACGTCAGAAGTCCTCGCCCATCTTTAACGAACTCTGAAATTAACCCGACGACCCGCTCCTTCTTCTGCATCTCGGATCTCACAACCTCGGCCTGTGCCCCACGAATAGCATCTAATACCGGAGTCATCACCGTCAACCTCAGACATACGTCCCGCAATGGAGTGCTCTTCGTCCTACGACTCAATGCATCGGCTACCACATTAGCCTTGCCTGGGCGGTATAGGATCTCACAGTCATAATCCTTAACCACGTCCAACCATCTCCTCTGTCGCATATTTAGGTTGGGTTGATCCATCAAATACTTCAAACTCTTATGGTCCGTGTATATAGTACAACGAACCCCGTACAGGTAGTGACGCCAAATTTTGAGAGCGAACACTACTGCCCCCAACTCTAAGTCATGCGTGGGATACCTCGCCTCGTGAGGCTTCAGCTGCCTCGATGCATAAGCTATCACATGGCCCCTCTGCATCAACACTGCACCCAGTCCCGAAATCGATGCGTCGCAATATACGACAAAGTCCTCCATCCCTTCCGGGAGAGCTAACACCGGGGCTTCGCACAGTCTCTGACGAAGTGTCTCGAAGGAAGTCTGCTGCTCGGGTCCCCATGAGAATGTAACACCCTTCCGGGTCAATCTAGTGAGCGGTACCGCGATCTTGGAGAAGTTTCTAATAAACCTCCGATAGTACCCCGCCAACCCAAGGAAACTCCTGATCTCGGAAGGTGACTTCGGTGCCTCCCAACTCATCACTGCTTCCACCTTGGTCGGATCAACCAATATCCCTGCCTGATTAACAACATGTCCCAGAAATTGGACCTCCCGCAACCAGAATTCACATTTGGAGAATTTCGCATATAGCTTCTCCGACCTCAGTACCTTAAGGACCTCCCTCAAATGCCCCTCATGCTGCTCTCTAGACCGCGAATACACCAGGATGTCGTCGATAAATACAATCACTGACCGATCCAGCATCGGCCTGCATACCCTGTTCATGAGGTCCATGAACACTACCGGGGCATTGGTGAGCCCAAAAGGCATCACCACGAACTCGTAATGCCCATACCGCGTCCTAAATGCTGTCTTCTGGACGTCCTCATCCCGCACTCTTACCTGATGGTACCCTGATCTCAAATCGATCTTGGAAAACCAAGATGCCCCTTGCAACTGATCGAATAAATCATCGATTCTCGGTAACGGATAGCGGTTCTTGACCGTCACCTTGTTCAAATCCCGGTAATCGATACACATCCGGTGTGAACCATCCTTCTTCCTGACGAACAGAATCGGTGCTCCCCACGGCGAGCTACTCGGCCGAATAAATCCCTTTCCCAGCAACTCCTGGAGTTGCGAGGACAACTCTTGCATCTCTGGAGGTGCAAGACGATAAGGCACCTTCGCAATAGGCGCAGCCCCCAGAACCAGATCGATACCAAACTCTACCTGTCTCGCAGGAGGTACTCCCGGCAAATCCTCGGGAAAAACATCTGGAAACTCGCGCACCACTGGAACCTCCTCCACTGTCTTCGGTCTCTCAGAAGTCTCCCGCGTATCCATCACATACGCCACAAAACCTTTACATCCCTGCTGTAGGCATTGCCTCGCCCTAGCAGCCGAACAAAAAGCCGATCCCGAACGGGTACCCTTGCCGTATACCGTAAGAACTCCCCCACTAGGGTCTCGTATAGTCACCAGCTGACGCTCGCAGTCAATGACGGCGCTGAATCGGCTCAACCAGTCCATGCCTACGATAACACAGACATCCCCCATCGCAATAGGAATTAGGTCAATCGGAAACGCAACTCCGAAAATCTCTAGCACGCATCCCCGAAGAACCTCCGTAGCACAAACCACCCTCTCGGCCGCAATAGAAACGCCCAAAGGCCGACTTAACGGCTCACGACTAATGCCGATATGCTGACTAAAAGCTAACGATACAAAAGATCTATTCGCACCCGAATCAAATAACACTAGAGCAGGCATAGGGTTCACAAGAAAAGTACCTGCCACAACATCGGGCGCAGCGCGGACCTCCTCCGCAGTCAGCTGAAAGGCTCTCCCGTGAGCCCTCGGGGCCTCGACCTTCACCGGTCGTGTCTCAGTAGTCCTGGTAGTAGGTGTAGCTCCCTGACGAAGCTGCGGGCACTCGGCCTTTCGATGGCCTGTCTGGTTGCAGTGAAAGCAAACCATAAACCCCTTAGGGCAATCCCTAGAAATGTGTCCCTCCTTGCCACACTTGTAGCAACCACCAGCTCGACACGCCCCCTCATGACCCTTGCCGCACTTCGCGCAAGTGCGGCCCTTCGGACCTCCCATCCTCGAATCAGCGGACTTGATCCGCTTGGCTGCCGGCTGAGACTGAGCCGGCCGCCGATCCACCTGCCGAGACTCGGCCTCCTCCCTCACCTGAGTCTCCAACTCGATCTCGCGCTTCCTGGCGTTCGCCTGAAGCTCAGTGAAAGTACGATAGGTGGAGTTTGACACAAACTCCCGGATATCCCTCCTGAACACGCCCAAATACCGGCTCATCCGTGACTGCTCTGTAGATACCAGCTCGGGGCAGAACATCGCCCTCTCATGAAACTTCCGTGTGACCACTGCAACGGAATCAGTACCCTGTTTAAGGGTCAAGAACTCCTGAATCAATCGTTCCCTCTCCACCGGGGGAACGTACTCGTCCCTGAACATCTCGGTAAACCTCTCCCACGTCACCGCTGTAATCCCCGCCAGAGTGAAGTTCGCCGTCACGAACTTCCACCAGTCCTTCGCTCCCAGTCGGAGCTGGTTCAGGGCGAACCGTACCCTCAGGTGCTCCGGGCATGAGCAAGTATAGAAGTACCCCTCAACGTCGGCGATCCACCTCATCTCCGCAATCGGATCCTGTGTCCCATCGAACTCAGGGGGTTTCGTGTTGCTGAATTCTCGGAACAGCAACGAATCGCCCCCTTGCGGCCTCGCAGCGGCCACGGCTGCGGTAGCGGCAGTAGCTGCAGCCTCCGTCAGTGCGGCGTACCGCTCCTCGAATGTCTCCATCAGTGTGGTCTTAATAGACCCAAACATCTCCGGGATCTCGGCCCGGATCGCTGCAGCCACCTCCTCCTGGATCATCTGACGAAGATCCTCGTCACTCACAGTGCTCGAACTCGCCCCATTGCGTGTGATAACCATGATGTCTCTGAAATACAACATAAAATTATCAGAGACTCCACCAAGTACAATTGTACTTGATAACGCACCCTACTCAGTCTCCGATATCCAGGGATTCTTACTTGGGTCTTCCACCGACCCGGTGTCTTCGGTAGTACGGGCCCAATACTACCGACTACACCGTATCAGTATTCGTCCCAAATCTTCCTCCCCAAACCCCGAATAATGAGCACTCTACCTCCAGTATGCACTATCTACTTGCACGCTACCAAATATCTCATATAAGCAATCTCCCTAGACTAAGGCATCACAAAACAGGCCATTCTAGTCCTATCATGTATACCTAGTCTTCTAGCATGCATAACAATTCATAATTCAGTGCATAACATAACATTGTAAGGTATTCTGGGGATCTTTACCGTTCGGGCGCTGGCTGACCGTACACACTGCTCCGTTCTTGTTTACCGCTTTACCATTTATAAAATTGTATGTCTTTATTACTTTTAAAATATTTTTCCTCAAATCCTCGGTTTGAGTTCAGTTACACCCGAAGGTACACCCGAATCCCTCAAACCAAGGCTCTGATACCAATTGTAACAGCTCAAATTTTCAAATAAAATTTTCATTTAAAATAAAACAATTTCACTCAACAATAGTATTTCTTCCAAAGTTCATTTCGAAATACAATTTAAAGGATTCCCAAGATCTCCAACAATGGCAGTGTGTACGCGTCACGCCGGCGCCTTCCCACGGTCCTCGCTAGTACCTGAAACACGTACATACAACTTGTAAGCATAAATGCTTAGTGAGTTCCCCAGTATACGACTTATACACATACGCCTTTCCAGGCCCTGACCCTCCGGTCCACAATACATTGCCTTCCGGCCCGTAACATAATTGCCTTCCGGCCCATGACATATCGCCTTCCGACCCGTATCATATTGCCTTCCGGCCCACAGTATATTTACAAAACATAATACATTTAACTTAACACACATAGCACGTAGCACATACATCATACCTGACCTTTCTGCCACATAATATAACATAAATAACACATATCATATACGACCCTCCGGTCTCACAATCAAACCCTTCCGGGTGGAGTATAGTGAGAAAACTCACCTCGTAGTATGTAGGCTAGAACTCTTGAAACTACTCGCACTCAATCCACCAACTGCAGACTCCCTATAATACCACATACCCTTATCAATAATCTTATCAAACAAGACAACTGACCCTACGAAATTACATGCAGGTCAACTCTGGTCAACGGTCAACTTGACCGGACTCGTCGAGTGCAAAGGCGACTCGGCAAGTCTAGACGTCCTCCCCAACTTCCCTGTTGTTCCCCTTTCTACCCGTCGAGTATCCCTCCTGACTCGACGAGATCCTCGTGGAAGAATCGCGGGGCCACCCCGACTCCACTCGCCGAGTCTAAAGAACAACTCGGCGAGTCCCAGTGAACCTTCAAGATACTCGCCGAGTCTGAAGAACAACTCGGCGAGTCCCAGTGAGTCTTCAAGCTACTCGCCGAGTCTGATCATTGGACTCGGCGAGTCCATGCCATGCAGTCGATCAACTGCCTCCTGTAATCCGCATGGTTCCGATATATATATATATATATATATATATATATATATGGGACTTCCTGGACCTCTAACATACTATTACTGGGATTTAAACGCTTGGTAACAACATTATAATCTATCTAATCACCAAATGGGTTTCATAAACCCTAGATTCGTGCTCACCACCAAAACAACAGAAATGGGCCGAGTATTACCTGAAGAACGTGATCCCTGTGTCCCCAACCTTCAGAACTCAATCCTCTTGATCTTCCTTTGACCAAAACCTTGCCTCTTTTTGTCTAACAATCTCCTCAAGGTCCCCAATAGCCTTCCCTTCACCTCTAATCGTCCACAGATGCTAGGTGCTTCACAATCGGCCAAAAAAACGTACAGTGACGGCCTAAGAGGCATTATATACGCTCCAAACTAAACGGCTAGGGTTTCTGCTGAACAGCGTCGACTCGCCGAGTCCATATCTGGACTCGTCGAGTCCAGTCGCGCATCCGCGACCAAGCTTGTGGTCCTACTCGGCGAGTCAGGCACCAACTCGCCGAGTCCCTTCCTAAAATGTCCCCCAAAATAGTTTTAAAACAATACCTGAAATACCGGGCTGTTACAACGGCAACCACCACGGTAGCTGTAACTGCTGTTTGAAAGGTAGCAGCGTCCATAGGAAAAGCGGAGGTTTCGCTGTTCGACTGATTGCTTCCGGATGACGACATGATTCTGTAACATGAAAGATAAGGGTTTTGTGAGCGATTCTGGTTGACCCTTGATGTACTTAGATTGTTCATGTAAAGAGTACGACTATGTTCTCGAAAGGTTGACCTACATCCCTATGATGCAGTCCTAGTACAGAATGGAAGTGAGTTTATAGAATGGTCTCAAGACGTTTGTCGTTCAAGCCAAGGTATCGTGGGTTGGTGAATAACAAGATCCAACCACTGAAAGAGACTTGGAAATGTCTCCGGATCTAACTTGCTATAGTCCAATGACTTGACTAAAGCAGGTTTCAGATAGACTCCAATGGGAGTATGATAAGAGTACTTGAATGAAGAATGACACAGAAGTTAGCTGGCTGTCAATATCTTTGATATTCACGATGTAAAGATTCGGGAAAATGACCTTGTAAAGGTCTTACATCATATCCAGAGAAGATAGTTCTTGACAGCATAAGGACCTAACCTAAAGTACTTACAGTACAAGGTAATTTCATAGAAAATGCCTCATCAGGCAAAGACAGAAAACGATTACTTTCTAACAAGGGAAGTAAGGTAAAGAATCTACTACTGATGACGGTCATCCCTCAGGTGAACTCTCAGTTCAGCCGGTTGACGTTTGTGACAACCCGATATTTCAACTCTTTGTAACGGCCAAAATGGGTCAAGTATTGTAACCACTTCTGAATAATAAAAAGTTACTTTCATAATAAAATGTACAAATAAGTTCTACTTAATTTCCTTCTATGATTAAATGTCTTTGAACCATGATCGTACGTGAAAAGAACGCCCAAATCCGACTTCATATAGCGAAGTTATGATTTTCCAAGTTCGGCTTAGCAACAGACAGCTAAAAACTCGAATCGGAGATCGAGCGACTTTTGGCCGGAATGACCTAAACGAGAATCGAAGGTCTCGACAATGATATTCCAACGGTAAAAAGTCTGGCAAAAACCGACATCAGATAAAGAAGTTATGAATTTTCTAAGAAATTCCTTAAACACGATGGATTTTTAATAAATAATAATAAAATAATTTCGGAATTTGCCAACGGAGTCTAAACGAAAGTTGTAGAGCGTAGTCTCACCTACGCGAGGATATAAAGACCATCAAAAACGGAGTTCGTATGAAGAAGATATGAATTTTTGAAGTTTATTAAATAAATTAATTATTTATTTAAATCAAAATTCGGATATTATCCGAAGGGGACTCAGCGTTCTCAGCCGATGTACGCGCTGCGTACCCCTATACGCCCCGCGTAACCGAGAGGATTGGCTTCTGATCGTCCACGTCACGCTATCCGAAGAAACCGACCCATCCGACCCGTCCGAAGCCCCGACCCGTCCGACCCGACGTCCCATCCGACCCGGCGTCCCATCTGACCCGCGTACCCAGCAACCCGTCCCATCCGAACCGAGGCAGTCGAGGCTTCGGTCATGCATGACGTACGCGTACGTGCTGCGTACGGGCGTACGCCCCGCGTACCGAGGCAGACCAGCCTTACTATAAATAGGATGCGAGGGTTTCCAAAGAAAGGGTTCAATTCTCTTCTCTCTCTCTCTCAACATTTCCTCGTTTTCCGTGTCCGTTCAAACCCGAAGCTCTGGTCTTTTTGGCTCAAGTCCTGAAGGTCGATTTTGCTCCCGAGATTCCCGAGAATCCCGAGGAAAATCCGTTTCCCGAGACAAAACTCTGCCCGGTTTTCCATCTCGCTATCTCCAAAACTTTCAAGTGAGTTTCATACCCCTTAATCAACCTTTTTAATTATTCTAAATACTTTTATATGCTTTCAAGGGGGGGATTACAAGTAAAACACACGAGTATTATCGTGTGTTACATAAAGAAACTCTTTTATATACTGTTATATATTCAAATCACATGCGATTTATAAACATTTAAAGGAACTTTTATATATATATATATATATAACATATGTCACAATAGCATTTTACCTTTTAAAATATAATGTTGTTGTAATGCACGTATAAACTAAACTGTTCTTAGATTTTTCTTGTCTATCCTAGACTCTACACCAAAAATCTATACTTTCATAAACAAGTGATTCCTTTTCTCAATATTTCTAAACAAACAAGGCATGCTTTTTGGAAACTATAATAGGTATAGTTTTACGAACAGATTTCTAACTCTTATGTACTAGAAAACACATATTTCAAGAAGTTTACTTTCGTATACAAGAACAAACGTAACATTTTATCAAGTAGATCTGTTTTTATACCACGGATTTGTGAGACACTAACTTCATATATGTTCGAGTACACATTTCAAGTCCTGTATTATATACCAGAATCCCTTGGAGGGGGAGCGTGGTGTTTGTGTATAG
This sequence comes from Lactuca serriola, assembly GCF_051521515.1. Lineage (NCBI taxonomy): Eukaryota > Viridiplantae > Streptophyta > Magnoliopsida > Asterales > Asteraceae > Lactuca > Lactuca serriola. The sequence continues at coordinate 126,081,675 of NC_136413.1, read as the reverse complement.
ATCTATACGGGCTTGACAACCCGCGCCCTGACTGTTAGCTGCAGTCCACCGTTTGGGGTGACAAACGTCATAACATTCCAACGCCTGAAGAACGTTGTGTATAGGCATTCAGAGTCAATAGTATGGTTATAAAACTCACAAGGGGTATTAAAAATGCATTGATTTACAAGGTTTTCAAACTCATTGGTTATTTTACATTTACATACATTTTGGAAACAAACATTGGTCTTGAGTGAAGGCTACTTTTATACTAGTAGAAAATATAGGATTTTCTAAACACAAACAAACAAAGATAAAACATTTCATTTCAGTCAAACATTGTCACTTAAATACTTACGAAATTCACCAGCTTAAATGCTGATCTACTCTTTCAAAATTACTTGTATGTCCCAGACAATCAGTAATTTCAGGTATTCATTTCGCTTTTGATGAAGAGATGCTGCGGCGCCAGTTTAATCTCGTATTTTGACATCATATTGTAATTGAGTTTTGAACATGTAACTTTTGACAAATGTAAACTTTCAAATATATATATATGATGGTTGTATTGCTTTCTTTACTATGTATTCATTTGTTACGCTACCACATGAAGTCATCCGCCCCCGAACGTTTCCGCCGTTCAGGTTTGGGGGTGTGACAGATTGGTATCAGAGCAATGTTTATAGTGAACTAAGTATATCGAACCACATAAGATATACAAACTATAAATGCTTAAGGGACTAATACTCTCTGACAAAACAAATTTTCTTTTTACACTTAAGCAGCATTTCGTTCAACTTAAATTGATAATTCATTTAAGTACACTTACATGCATACCACAAATTATTTTCATGTTATATAACTATACAAGTATTTAGACAAGTTGACACTACGATTGAGACTCGATATATGTAATCAGATTTTGGACAAATATAGCGTGATCAACTATATTTGCCCAAGATTGGACCAACGTATATCGAGGAATGATCGTAGTAAGCAACAAGTCAAAACTTACCAAACCATTACAAGAATCAAACACAAGAACTTAAATACTATAGGAGTATTTGCTATCTAAACTAGTTAAACTTACATGTTTTACATGTTCCGACTTTACTCAATTCTTATAACCCTATTTCTCGTACAGTCAAATGGCTGGATTTCACCACCCTGGCGACCCCTACTTTCCCAACCAAGGCAACGGAGGATGGATCGAAGATGATCCCGAAGAGGACGAGGAACCCATAGAAGTGGGTGATGACTCCGGTACCGACTCAGAGCCGGAAGTTATCGATCCACCACCCATTCAGCCTCCCGTCTTCGTAAGGAACTTTCAAGGACCGACTCCCGTCTGGGGAAGTCACCTCCACCATTGGAGCCAATAGCAAAACCTACGCCCTCCCTACGGCATGTGCCGGGACTTCTATGATGTCCGCGGCGGAGGTTCGGCTGATCGAGCACTCCCGGTAATGGTGGGTAAGTTAGCCAATCAGTCCTATCAGTCTGGAGTACAAGCTAGTCGACTCCGGGATATCAACGTGGAAGTGCAGGTTCACACTTCTGACATCCGTAGGCTGGACAAGATGCAAGACAACGCCCAATTCCAAGCCAAAGCGTTTCAAGCGCAAATGATTGCAGCCCTCGCCGAACTAAGGGAACAACAAGCCGCTTTCGATAGGCGTCTAATGGAGTCAAAGCAATCTGATACGGAGTCAAGCTCCAAGTGCAACCTTCGACGCAAGTAGTGCTTGTCTAGGACTCAAATTTTGTTATAGCTTAGGACCTCGGCTAAAAGTCTTTAAATTTCTCGAACTTTGTAATCGGAGACCCTTATAGGGGTCAAATTTTCATGATCATTGTAACAACTTTTATAAGTGGCACTATTACTACTATGTTGAGTATTTCGTTCGAACCTTGAATGGTCGTTGTGAACCCAAATACTTGTTTCATACCTTCAGTCTTACAAATAACTTTCATTCTTCTATTTTAAGACTCATACTATGATCTGTTGTTGAACTATAGCGATTTAGTTCATGAGACACATACATTTTCCATTCTATGAAATTCTTATCCTTGTGTTTTCAATCTATAGTTGAAGGATGCCTCCGCGTAGGAATCCAAGGCGAAACAACGGTGAGGAAGCACCTATACCACCACCACCTCCACCACCCCAATTTGATGCTGTAATGTTTCAAGCAGCAGTCACCGCAGCGGTGGCAGCCGCCATGTCACAGATCAATAACTCAAGTGCTAATGGCTCGGGATCTGGCACACACCCATCCAACCATGGCGAGAGTCATGGACCACCTCGAGAATGCACCTATAAGGACTTCACTAATGCCAAGCCCCGGATGTTTTATGGTACCGGCGGTGTGATGGCCCTGAGGCAGTGGATTGAAAGGACGGAGGCAGTCTTTGAAATCTGCTCCTGCCCCGAGCACAGCAAGGTCAAATTTGCAACTTTCACCCTTCTCGATAAAGCTTTAACTTGGTGGAATGGCCACGTTAAAGTACTTACCCTAATCGTGGCGAACTCCATAAGCTGGGAGAGCTTGAAGGCCATGATGATGAGAGAATACTGCCCACGGGGAGAAATTCAAAAGCTTGAACACGAGCTATGGACTCTCGGAATGGTGGGTACCGACATCGCTACTTATACCAACAGATTTTGCGAATTGGCAATCCTTTGTCCAGATATGATTGCTCCCGAGAGCAAGAAGATAGAAAGGTACATCTGGGGACTGACGCCCCAAATGCGATCAAGCGTGTTAGCTTCTAAACCTGACACCTTTGAAAGTGCTAAGGAACTGGCACAATCTCTGATCGACTACGGAGGTCATCAGAACTCAACCACTTATGCACCAGCACCACAGAAAGCAAACAACAACTACAACAACAACAACAACAACAACAACAATGGCAGGAAGAGAGCATGGATTAAAGGGAAGGGTGGGTCTTCCCAAGAATCCGCAAAGAAGCAACTGGTGTCAGTAAATGCTGCCATTGTACCTGCTACAGCCCCTACAAATACCTACCCAACAAAGCCCTATACAGGCAACCTCCCAAAGTGCACCAAATGCAATTACCACCACCATGGACCTTGTCGAGATATGCAGTGCGCCAACTGCAGCAGGAAAGGGCACATAGCCCGTTTCTGCAAGGAACCCGCAAAGCCGATCACTCAAGTTCCCGGTGCGGGTGTAGGGCAGGCTTGCTACGGTTGTGGCGAGGTGGGCCACTACCATAGAAACTGTCCTAAGGCAGCAGGCACCGGAGGTGTGAGACGAGTTTTGGCAATAGGCCACGACGAAGCTGTAGCTGACCCAACTATAGTTGCTGGTACGTTCCTTCTCGATAATTCATACGCATGCATATTATTCGATAGTGGAGCGGAGAGAAGCTTCGTGAGTCAAAACTTTATTCATTTACTTAAACCTAAACCTAGCAAGTTAGAAAATTCATTCACTGTAGAGATGGCCAATGGAAAAACCGAAAACACAAATTGCATATACATGGGCTGTACGTTAACATTAGACGGCCATTCTTTCCCAATCAATCTCATGCCGGTTCAAATTAAAAGTTTCGACGTCATAGTCGGCATGGATTGGTTGAGTCTTCTTCGCGCCGACATCATGTGCTTTGAGAAAGCAGTCCGTCTTAACCTCCCAAACAACGAAACATTAGTTATCTACGGCGACAAATCTAGTGCAAACCTTCGCATCATTTCGTGCATCCAAGCTCGAAAGTGCTTGCGGAAGGATTGTCGAGCATTCCTAGCGCACATCGTCGATACAAGTCAAGAACTGAAGGACATCAAGAGCATCTCGGTAGTACGCGACTTTCCCGATATCTTTCCAGAAGAACTGCCAGGCTTACCACCGCAACGCCAAGTCGAGTTCAGAATCGACTTAATTCCAGGAGCTACCCCAGTAGCGAAGTCGCCTTATCGTCTTGCACCAGCAGAGATGCAGGAACTTTCCAGTCAACTTAATGAACTCCTTCACAAAGGATTCATAAGACCAAGTTTCTCACCTTGGGGAGCACCGGTCTTGTTTGTAAAGAAGAAAGACGGATCGTTCCGTATGTGCATCGACTACAGAGAGCTGAACAAACTTACTGTCAAGAACCGCTATCCTCTACCCCGTATCGACGACCTATTCGATCAACTTCAAGGGGCGAACTACTTCTCCAAAATAGACCTGCGATTCGGATATCACCAATTACGAGTTCTAGAGGGGGACAGTCCAAAGACAGCCTTCCGAACTCGTTATGGACACTATGAATTCGTGGTGATGCCGTTCGGATTAACCAATGCACCAGTAATATTTATGGACCTAATGAATAGGGTATGCCGCCCTTACTTGGATCAGTTCGTCATCGTCTTTATCGATGATATACTTATCTACTCTCGAAGTGAGGAAGAGCATAGTCATCACCTACGAAAAGTCCTAGAAACACTGCGAACGGAGAAACTCTATGCGAAGTTCTCTAAATGCGAATTTTGGATTCGAAGAGTCGAATTTTTAGGTCACGTTGTTAGCGAGGAAGGTATACACGTAGACCCCTCCAAAATTAAGGCTATTGAGAACTGGTCGGCACCAAAGACACCTACAGAAATTCGTCAATTTCTAGGTCTAGCTGGCTACTATCGCAGATTCATAAAGAACTTTTCGAGCATTGCGAAACCTCTTACTTCATTAACCCAGAAAAGGTGTGGCCTTTGACTGGGAAGCGAAACAAGAGAAGGCATTCCAGACACTAAAGCAGGCCTTGTGCACCGCACCGATACTATCCCTCCCCGAAGGGATAGAAGACTTCGTAGTGTATTGCGATGCTTCAAACCAAGGACTTGGATGTGTTCTTATGCAGAGAGGGAAGGTTATCGCTTATGCCTCCCGACAGCTTAAGACACACGAAGTGAACTATACGACACACGATCTCGAATTAGCAGCAGTGGTATTTGCTCTGAAGATCTGGAGGCACTACTTATACGGAACAAAGAGTATTATTTTCACCGATCACAAGAGCCTTCACCACATTTTCGATCAGAAGGAACTCAACATGCGACAACGACGATGGGTCGAGTTACTGAATGACTACGAATGCGAAATTCGTTATCATCCTGGCAAGGCCAACGTAGTAGCCGACGCCCTCAGTCGAAAGGAATACACTGGTCGGAGGGTCAAATCTCTGACCATGACTATCCATTCCCACTTATCCACACAAATTAAGGAAGCATAAATGGAAGCTTTGCAACCTGAAAATGTGGCGGGTGAATCCCTGCGAGGAATGGAGAAGAATTTAGAAGTCAAGGGTGGCGGAGCCTACTATCTCATGGACCGAATCTGGACCCCAAATCATGGTGGTTTCAGAAACGTAGTCATGACCGAGGCTCACAACTCAAGATATTCCGTTCACCCGGGTTCAGATAAAATGTATCTGGATCTTAAGAAACTGTACTGGTGGCCTAACATGAAAGCAGAAATTGCTACCTTCGTGAGTAAATGTCTTACTTGCGCTAAGGTTAAGGTCGAGTATCAGAAACCGTCAGGACTACTACAACCAGAGATACCGGAATGGAAATGGGAGCGGATTACTATGGACTTCATAACCAAGTTACCCAAGACGACAAGTGGACTCGATACCATATGGGTCATTGTCGACAGACTGACCAAATCCGCGCATTTCCTACCCATCAAGGAGACTGACAAAATGGAGAAGCTTACAAGAACTTACTTAAGGGAAGTAGTGCGACTGCATGGTGTTCCGATATCCATTATCTCCGATCGAGATAGTAGATTCACTTCAAGATTTTGGCAGTCACTACAAAGTTCCCTGGGAACTAGGCTAGACATGAGTACAGCCTACCACCCACAGACAGACGGACAAAGTGAGAGAACAATACAAACTTTAGAAGACATGCTGAGAGCCTGCGTGATTGAGTTTGGAAAGGCATGGGATATTCACTTACCCCTTGTCGAATTTTCATACAACAATAGTTATCATACAAGCATAAAGGCTGCTCCGTTTGAAGCTCTCTATGGTCGAAAGTGCAGATCCCCTCTGTGTTGGACTGAAGTTGGCGATACCCAGTTAGCTAGAGGAAGAGTTCCTGAAAGCACTCTCACAGGTCCGGAGATCATACGTGAAACAACAGAGAAGATCGTTCAGATTCGTGAACGATTGAAAGCCTCAAGAGACCGACAGAAAAGCTACGCTGACCAAAGGAGGAAACCTTTCGAATTCCAGGTAGGAGACCACGTCTTATTAAAGGTCTCACCGTGGAAGGGTTTAATACGATTTGGAAAGCATGGGAAACTAAATCCAAGATAAATAGGGCCTTTCGAGATTCTTGCCAGAATCGGCCCTGTGGCTTACAAGCTTAACCTACCGCGCGAACTTAGTAACATCCATCCAACCTTCCACGTCTCAAACTTGAAAAAGTGCCTGTCCGACGAGACTCTTGTTATTCCACTCGACAAGATCAAGATCAGCGAGAGCCTCAACTTTGTGGAAGAACCAGTAGAAATCATGGACCGAGAGGTCAAACAAACAAAACAATGTCGCATACCCATCGTGAAGGTTCGCTGGAACGCCAAGCGGGGACCTGAATTCACATGGGAACGCGAAGATCAGATGAAACAAAAGTACCCTCATCTCTTTCATATTCACTAGTATCTTTACTACTTTAAATTTCGGGACGAAATTCTCTCTAACGGGGGGATGATGTGACAACCCGATATTTCAACTATTTGTAACGGCTAAAATGGGTCAAGTATTGTAACCACTTCTGAATAATAAAAAGTTACTTTCATAATAAAATGTACAAATAAGTTCTACTTAATTTCCTTCTATGATTAAATGTCTTTGAACCATGATCGTATGTGAAAAGAACGCCCAAATCCGACTTCATATAGCGAAGTTATGATTTTCAAAGTTCGGCTTAGCAACAGACAGCTAAAAACTCGAATCGGAGATCGAGCGACTTTTGGCCGGAATGACCTAAACGAGAATCGAAGGTCTCGACAATGATATTCCAACGGTAAAAAGTCTGGCAAAAACCGACATCAGATAAAGAAGTTATGAATTTTCTAAGAAATTCCTTAAACACGATGGATTTTTAATAAATAATAATAAAATAATTTCGGAATTTGCCAACGGAGTCTAAACGAAAGTTGTAGAGCGTAGTCTCACCTACGCGAGGATATAAAGACCATCGAAAACGGAGTTCGTATGAAGAAGATATGAATTTTTGAAGTTTATTAAATAAATTAATTATTTATTTAAATCAAAATTCGGATATTATCCGAAGGGGACTCAGCGTTCTCAGCCGATGTACGCGCTGCGTACCCCTATACGCCCCGCGTAACCGAGAGGATTGGCCTCTGATCGTCCACGTCGCGCTATCCGAAGAAACCGACCCATCCGACCCGTCCGAAGCCCCGACCCGTCCGACCCGACGTCCCATCCGACCCGGCGTCCCATCTGACCTGCGTACCCAGCAACCCGTCCCATCCGAACCGAGGCAGTCGAGGCTTCGGTCATGCATGACGTACGCGTACGCGCTGCGTACGGGCGTACGCCCCGCGTACCGAGGCAGACCAGCCTTACTATAAATAGGATGCGAGGGTTTCCAAAGAAAGGGTTCAATTCTCTTCTCTCTCTCTCTCAACATTTCCTCGTTTTCCGTGTCCGTTCAAACCCGAAGCTCTGGTCTTTTTGGCTCAAGTCCCGAAGGTCGATTTTGCTCCCGAGATTCCCGAGAATCCCGAGGAAAATCCGTTTCCCGAGACGAAACTCTGCCCGGTTTTCCATCTCGCTATCTCCAAAACTTTCAAGTGAGTTTCATACCCCTTAATCAACCTTTTTAATTATTCTAAATACTTTTATATGCTTTCAAGGGGGGGATTACAAGTAAAACACACGAGTATTATCGTGTGTTACATAAAGAAACTCTTTTATATACTGTTATATATTCAAATCACATGCGATTTATAAACATTTAAAGGAACTTTTATATATATATATAACATATGTCACAATAGCATTTTACCTTTTAAAATATAATGTTGTTGTAATGCACGTATAAACTAAACTGTTCTTAGATTTTTCTTGTCTATCCTAGACTCTACACCAAAAATCTATACTTTCATAAACAAGTGATTCCTTTTCTCAATATTTCTAAACAAACAAGGCACGCTTTTTGGAAACTATAATAGGTATAGTTTTACGAACAGATTTCTAACTCTTATGTACTAGAAAACACATATTTCAAGAAGTTTACTTTCGTATACAAGAACAAACGTAACATTTTATCAAGTAGATCTGTTTTTATACCACGGATTTGTGAGACACTAACTTCATGTACGTTCGAGTACACATTTCAAGTCCTGTATTATATACCAGAATCCCTTGGAGGGGGAGCGTGGTGTTTGTGTATAGATCTATACGGGCTTGACAACCCGCGCCCTGACTGTTAGCTGCAGTCCACCGTTTGGGGTGACAAACGTCATAACATTCCAACGCCTGAAGAACGTTGTGTATAGGCATTCAGAGTCAATAGTATGGTTATAAAACTCACAAGGGGTATTAAAAATGCATTGATTTACAAGGTTTTCAAACTCATTGGTTATTTTACATTTACATACATTTTGGAAACAAACATTGGTCTTGAGTGAAGGCTACTTTTATACTAGTAGAAAATATAGGATTTTCTAAACACAAACAAACAAAGATAAAACATTTCATTTCAGTCAAACATTGTCACTTAAATACTTACGAAATTCACCAGCTTAAATGCTGATCTACTCTTTCAAAATTACTTGTATGTCCTAGGAAATCAGTAATTTCAGGTATTCATTTCGCTTTTGATGAAGAGATGTTGCAGCGCCAGTTTAATCTCGTATTTTGACATCATATTGTAATTGAGTTTTGAACATGTAACTTTTGACAAATGTAAACTTTCAAATATATATATATATATATATATATATATATATATATATATATATATGATGGTTGTATTGCTTTCTTTACTATGTATTCATTTGTTACGCTACCACATGAAGTCATCCGCCCCCGAACGTTTCTGCCGTTCAGGTTTGGGGGTGTGACAACGTTCTACATCAAGTAAGTGTCTTTCGTACACCCTCTGGCGTACTCGACGCTCTATGACTTCGGCTCGTGATTCAGCCAGTGCATGATGTAGGGTTTCATGGTTTCTCTCTGATCTCTCGCGAGCATCTTCTAGACGAATGGTGCGGAGGGTATGCATTCTCGCATCGGCGACAACTTCGGTAATCTGATGTAAGGCTGTCCTGCCTTGAATCTCATTTGGGGCCATTCTGCGGACCAAGATTGGCGAGATTCTGCATGCTGAGCCCCCATTGTTCAGGTCGTCAAAGCTTCGGTCGCCATTAAATGGCATGGGCTGATCTTGTCCTTGGCTCCTTGTTTCCAAGCATTCCACCCACTCAGGGGTTGGGCCATGAAAAGCCGGACGAGGGGTAGGAATTGGAAAGGGAGCTGCTCGGGGTAGGTTCTCAACCTCTGGTTCGGAGTTAGCATCATACGAAAGGTCTTCATCATGGTGATCATTCAAGGGGATAGGATGATCATTCTAACCAACCAGCTATGACTTCGTTCGGAAGATACTGGTTGTCGTGGGGATGGAGTCCAGCCATGTTATCTATGCGAGAATTTGGGTGGTAAGAAAATAATTATTAGACGAACTATCTAGATAATTATTTAGAAAATCTTCATCAGTTACATCGCTATTTGTGAAGTGCATACCAGTTATATGTAATCTAAACAGGATAGACCTTCGAATAAGTGACCTTAACTCCGTATTCACACAGAATAGGGGTGAAGTAAAATTTCCACAAATTCTAAGTATATAACATCCTAATTACATATAGTCTTAGTGTATCCACTTAGCAACTATCAACTTAGTAATGAAGATCCCGTTTTAGTTCTCAAGTATAAAGTACTTATAGTAACACCAAATACTCCTATAGTATTTTAATTTTAATGTTATGTTCTATTGTTCTCATTGTGGTAGGGTTGGTAAGATTTTAGCATTGTTGCAACCACCCAATTAAACTTAGGCACATGCTAGTCAACCCTCAGATAATATAGGTGATCATGCTATATCTTCCCAGTTTTGACCATATGTCTCTAAGCCCACTTGTGTTGCCCAACAATCGTAATTCTTTTGTATTGTCCTAGTGACACTGATTTTAGTATGAATGCATCACGTATACTTACTTAAATATTTTATTATTTAAAGTATAAACTCTTGGTCAGAGTATTTTTAATCCCTTATGTATTTATAGTTAGTATATCCTTTATGGGTTGATATACTTAATTCACTATAAAAAATGCTCTGATACCAATCTGTCACACCCGAAAACCAAGAATGGCGGAAACGTTCTAGGGCGGAGGACGTCATGTACAGTATCACAACAATGAAAAGTAGTAAACAAGCAACAACATCATCCATTGCATTAATAAAATAATTGTTATACAAGTGTTCTGTCAAATTTTGATAAACACTAAAGCATAAATCAAAATGAAAGATATGTCTTGAACAAGCTCCATCTTCCTTTCTCCTTGCATCGGTACCTGTCTATGATTACCTGAGGATACAAGTAATTTTGAAAACGAGTATCAGCTTTGAAGCTGGTGAGATCATAAGTATTTTAGTGTCTTAATTTGTATGTAAGAATTTGTAAGTTTATGAACGGTAAGTATGGAAAATGTATATGAATTGTAAGTATTGAAAATGTATATGAACTGTAAATGTAAAATGTTTGCAAAACAACTGTAAACGTTTGAAAAACCCTAGAAATCCCTATGATTCCTACTATTATATATAGCGTGTCTTCTACCAAGACCTAACTGTTCTCAATGTAGTCTTCTACCAAGACTTAACTATTCTAAATGTTCGTTTCTTGTAAAAGTGTGTAATTTTCCCAAGTGTAACTATCATTATCAAAATATAGTTTTTACATCAAATGTTTAAGTGAAAAGATCACTAAATATATGTAAAGGGAAAATAAATGTAGTACTGTAGTGTTGTATTATAGGAACTACTGCTTTACTAACTACCTTAAACAGGATTTATATTAAGGCATCATGTGATTAATTGCACCATACTATCGACTGGTAACAACGGCATACTAATGGTCGTAATAACGGAATGACGTTTGGCACCCGCAGACCTGCAGGTCTAGCTGTAGCTAGCAGCAAGGTGTAGGATAGTCAATCCAGTATAGATCTATACGCAAACTCACGCTCTCCCTCCAAGAGAATTTTGGCTACAACTCGGGCCATGACATTTAAGGCATGCTCCGATACATATCACAATAATTAACGTATTCATATATATGTAATGTAATGAACTGTTCTAGTTGTAATGTACATGCTCTCTACTTAGCAAGTATAGTAATGTACTCGTTCTAGTATTGTTGTATATGTTCTCTTTCTAGTATAGTTGTATATGTTCTTCTCTAGTATAGCTGTATATGTTCTTCTCTAGTATAGTTGTATATGTTCTTCTCTAGTATAGTTGTGTATGTTCTCATAGTAGTAAGTATCGACTCATGAATGAACTGACTCATAGTATGATATTGTGTTCTAGTAATAGTTCTAGTATCTTTCTAAACTACCCATATGGTAGTTTACTAGTAATCTAACTGGTACGTATGGACATGTATGTATACCCTTGCTACCCAAGGGCATGGGATGAACTGGAAGGGCCTTTATGACTATATATGTACATATGTTATATAACTAATATTTAGACGACCTTCGGACGAGTACCCGATATCCTACCAGACCACATCTCAAGCGCGAAAAGGAAATAGGGTGGATAGCCTTCCTAAGTCTTTTAAACATTTCTTATATAACTATACATATAGAGGCATGCAATTTATAATATAAAAGCATAAATAAGTTTTGTAAAACATTTGAACATAATTATTATCTTAAGAAAAGATCGACTTGATGTCAATCTATAAAACAGTTTGAAGGCATGGGTTTGATAAAACAGTTTAGGAGAAAGAAACATTTTTTTGAAACACAATTGTAAATAAGTTTGAAATGTAATATACAGAGTAAAATGTACAGTGTAATAAGGAGTTTTGAAACATATAAAATGTTTATGAACATCATTTGAAGGAAAATGTTTGGTAAAACGGCTAATGAGTAGCCAATCATTTGAATGCTGCTTATTAATCACATGTGATTGATATAATAATTAGCATAATTCTACTTGTATCCCCCCATAAAACATTTAAAAATAGTTTAAAACATTGATTAAGGGGTATGAACTCACCTGCAGTAGGTGACTGTAATTGAACGGACTGTTATCGTAAGGAAGGATCGGACAAGTGCTTGGTGTCAAGTGAAGACTTTAGACACACACAATGATCCTAATTACATATGAAGACATATGTATATAAATAATTAGTGATTAACACACTAATTATACAAGTATAAACATTTTAACGCGATGAAAACACTTTTGGTCAAGTGCTAGGAGGCTAATGGGTTGCAACAAAGGAGTGCAAGGCCTCTAATGAGAGTTTAAGGTCTAATGACCATATGTTTTGGAGTTTATGGCCCAGGGGAGTAAACTCCTGGCCGTAAACTCTCAATAAGGTCTCTAAATGAAGCTTAGAATTAATACAACTCTAGTGGTGAATTGTTTCAAGGCTAAATCAAGTGTTTGGGTGACATTTGCCCCCTTTATAGGGGTTTACGGCCCTGGGACCATATTCCCTTGGAGTTTACGGCCGTAAACTCCTTTAGGAGGGTGTTTATGGTGTTTTCAAGTCTCTAACATTTCAAGGTTAAGATCTATGTTGGGTTCTAGGCATAAGGAAGGAGTTAGGGTGTCATTTGACCCTTTTATAGGGGTTTACGGCCCAAGAACTTGTCTTGGCCGTAAACTCCTTAATACTTGTGATTCCTTATGTTTTCTAGGCTTTAAACACTTTAGGGTACATGTCTAAAATCAAGTCTAAGCCTTAGGTGCCTTAAAAGCACCATTTTGAGCATGCTTTTTGGAGTTTACGACCTAAGATACTCTTGGGCCGTGAACTCCTAAACTTGGGTGATTCTTGCTTGATTTCATGTCCCTAATACACTCCTATACCAGTCCAAGGTAGTAGTATATCACGGGCGACAATCTAGGCTTGGTTTCGGGTGTTTACCGCCCAAGAACACCTTCGGGAGTAAACTCCTATATCGAATGATTTAGCTATGTAATCCATGTTATGAACACATTTAAAGCTTTCTAACACTACTAGAAAGAGTTACTCACAATTTGGGATAAAAACCTGAAGATCCGTGAGAGAGAATTTTGACTTTTCTCTAAATGGAATTCAACTAATGAACCAATTTGGTTCAGAATTCTATTTATAGTCCTGAGATAATTTTGGCAGAAAATATTTTTATTCCTGAAATGAACTCTAATGTCCTAGAGTATTGGAATAACAGTGTTGCACAAAAGCCTAGTGCATCCACTCTCCTAATATCTCCTTAAGTGTAAAATCCTGAAAACTGCCAAACTTATACTCGAAATCTGAGTTTTCACTGTAACTGTTCTACTTCTATTGGCTTCAATTGGTTTGTTCAGAATGGAAATTTCGGGTTGTCACACAATACGACGCTCAGATTGGTTGAGCAAGGAGATATATGGGAATCTATTGGTCATACTAAAAGAACCCGTATCTAGAACTGTGGATTCAATTTTCCTCGATGTGAGGATTTTATCCTTAATTCCGGTATTGATGGGGTGACTGGGGAATTCCAATAAATTAGGTCTATAGAAGGTTATTTTCTTTCTTTCTGTCTGTTAGCCATATGTTGCCTCCTCTGCGTGATCGAGAGATCCAACCTGGACTATAACATATGCAACTCTATCTCTCTGCATCTTCTTTCTATGCAATTCTTTCTATCTGTTAGCCATATACTGTCTCCTCTGTGTGACTCAAAATCCGACCTGGTACACAGTATATGCATCGTTCTTTTTCTCAATCCCTCTGAAACTTCAGTTAGTCATATGTTTCATCCTCTGTGTGATTGGAAGAGATCTGACCTGGGTGTATAGCATATGCATTCTAAATCTATCTTCTCTCTTAATAACTATCTGCTCACCCAGTGTAAGGAGTATTCTGGAAATTCTTGATTACTGGAGCATATCAGGAAGCGGGAAACATGTTCTGGTACAATTAAAATTAAACACATACAGATTGTCTGTGGATCTCGCTGCTCAATCTAGGTGGACAACAATATCCCTGGTCGTCGTCTGCTAAATGTTCCCTAGGAAATCTATCTAAGAATATAGAATCAAAATGTCTTGCCATTCTTAGTTTGTCCAAAATTATCACAAATTTTTCGTGTTTAAGTGGACCACAATACCGATGATCAATCAGACATAGACATGAAGATAAAGGTACCGATAAGTAGACTAGGGCTGTCTAACAACTTTGATCCCTAAGTCATAAAAATTATATTCAATGTTCATTTAGATAAATTTTAGTCTATTTTCTTTTAAATTTTATTTTTTTGTTTTTATTTTATTTTATTTTGTAATTATCAAAATTTAAAATTTTTAAATTTTGGAAATTGTCTTGTTTTGTTTTAATTTTAATTTTATTTTATCTTTGTTTATGTCAAAATTGAGAAATGTTTAATTTTATGTTTTATTTGCTATTTTAATTTTATTTTAATTTTAATTTTAATTTTTACTTTCAATTTTTTTATTTGTTTTATTTTTATTAAGTTTTTATTTTAAAATCCTCAAAGTATTATTTTTTAAAACTTTTAAAAAATTGGACTTACACAGTGTGAAAAGCAGATAAAATGTCAAAGGTATTCATATAGGGTTTATAGCCGGAAACCCTTCACTTTTCTGATTCTGGCCGCAAACACCCCTCTATTCTCTCTCAACTTCAAAAAAAAATTAGATTTCGTGAAATTGCTCCGTTCATCTCGTAGGTAAGAGGATTCCGACCAAGGAAATGCATTCGCTTCATGAAATCGATGAGTTTTGAAGCCAAAATCGACGAAAAACAAATTGTCGGAGTTTACGGCCTAAGCTTACGGCCCAAGCTTATGGCCAGGAGTTTACGACCGTAAACTCAGTTTACTGCCCAAGCTTACGGCCAGGAGTTTACGGCCGTAAACTCAGTTTACTGCCGTTAGCTTACGACCATGGGTTTACGGCCACAAACTCAAGTTTGACCGTAAACCCTATGTTGACTGTAAAATTGTTTTTGATTAAAGAATTTATTATTTTGGGCTAATTTGAAATTGATTTAATAAAAGAAAATTATAAAAAATAATAATTTATTATTTTGATCAAAATAACATTCACTGCTTAAATGTTTCTCATTTCTTATTTGGTATGTTTTAGTGCAGATCAAATGGCAGCTTTAATGTTTGCAGACATGCACAATCTAGCAATGGTACTGGCAGATCCTTCGGTGGCACATGGAGAATTTAAGTCGATTATTCATGGGCTCAGGGAATGCTGTCTGGCCTCCGCCATCACCATGAACACTGTCGTTTATCACCAGATTATCAGAGAGTTCTGGCAGACTGCCAAAATGACAAGAGACGATGATGGAGCAGTGATAGTAGATAAAGTCGTGGAAGGATGCAAAATTGTAATCGATGAGCAGTTCGTAAGAGAGACATTGCTGATCAATGACCTACCGAGCTTTCCTACGGAAATTGGTATTGAAGATGCTTAGAAAATCTTAAAGAAGATGGGGTATGAAGGTGATTCTCCTCCTACAGTGAAAAAGCTTCAACCACCGTATTGGATATTCCTAGCCCACGTGTTCGTGAGCTGCATCTCCGGCAGAAGGTTTGGTGCGGATGAAATATCCCTGAGAAACACTGTCGATATTGTTTCTCTTGCTGTGGGGATTGGCTTCATCTTTTCTAGGTTTATCCTGGACGAGTTTGTGGTCAACATCAATGCCATCACTCGGGATACCTTTTTGATGTATCCTAGATTCGTTTAGATCTTCATCAACAAATAGTTTCCTGACATGGTAAAGATGGGATAAACGCTTGATATGAAGTCCTTGGGCCCTCACACTATTGGGCTCATTAAACAAAATCGCAAAGGGAAAGTTACCTTTCAAGGACTGTATCCTCTGGTTAAATTCGAACGATTTGCTGAGCCGAATGAAGCATCCGAGTCCAACGGATATTTCTGATAAGATATCTTCGGAGCCTACTTCATCAGAAAAGGTGATCTCGAAAGGAGATGTGATCACCGTATCAGATCAAGAAGGGGAAGAGACAATTGCTCCTACTGTATCAGTAGCTGAGGAGCATCACCAACAAATAGTCCAGGTTGAAGGTGATTACAATGAAGGGTCTTCCAAGAATGCAGTTGAGTCTAATCAGTATGAAGATCTTGATCTTACAGATTTCGATAAAGATGAGATTCCAACTAATTTTGGAAGCAATGATGACTTTCTGTAAAATGTCAACCTCATCTCGTTGCTTGATAATCTCAGTGATGTTGCTCACACGCGAACGGAGAGAAGGGATCCTGAAGACGTTCTCGAATCGACACCCATGTCTACAGATTAAGTGGTTGATTCTATAGTTCCATTGGTGATAGTGTTAGGGATTCCTCCCCTTGACATTGCCTCACCTACTATTGAACCACTTCAGGGTGATGATACAACAGACTAGACCTTGCAGCCTCCACCTAAGAGAAGAAGACGTGATCCTAGGTTTGGGACTTTGGATTTTGACTTGTCTCTTGACATACCGATTACACCAACTACTACACCTGCCATCGTATCAAAAGAACCATTTCATGAAGGTCCTAGCACCAAATTTAAGGCTGGTGGTTCCTCTGCTCCACCAGGATTCTCTTCTCCTAGGATAGATCCTGATGATGCCTCTGTGCGATTAGCTATGCATCTCACTCAGAATGAAAATGTAGATCCTTCTTGTCGTGGCAAAGGGATTTCTTTCAAAGAAGGTCACCAAGGAGCAGACAAATCGTCAGTTTATGAGCGTCAAAAGAAGATCAGTGTCCTGGATCAGAAGAACATTGAACTTGATATCCAAGTGAATGAGTTATTGAATGAGAATGCTAAATTGAAGTCTCAAGTGTCTGATCGTTAGGATGATCGAGCGATAAAGACAAAGCAAATCTCTAATCTTCAAGACCATATTAATCTCTTTACCTCCAGTTATTTTGAGTTGAAGAAGAAGCTTGAAGGAGATCTTGGTGACAAATACCAAACATTTACAGATGAGTATAGGATCAATCTACATACTCAAGCTTTTCCTGTTACTATGCCAACCATTCAGAATTCACGGGTCTCTAATCGTTTTGATGAGGAACCCACTCATGCTCCCCATATTGAGGCAATTATGCGTGATAGGCAAGCTGAAGCAGTTGAGAAAGGACAACTCTTGTTTAAGAGGAATTCTGACAAGAATGCACCTGCGGATCAAGCAATAATCACCCTTACGGATCTTGGAACTGTTCACTTTAGAGATACCTATGGTGATAGAGCTTGGATCATTTCTTGGGGATTTCATGATCCTCTTAACATGTGGATCGTACGAAGAAAGAGTGGCAACACCGAGCTCTACAAAGACTGTCATGATTTCAATTCATAGACAAGGGTGGATCTATCAGAGTTCTCATGATCTCCTTTTTCAAATCCCTCGGATAATCCATAGGCAACTCAGTTCAAACATTTTCTAGAAGACCAGGTGAAAAAGGGTTTTCCTTTGATGAAGACTGTTGAGTCTGTTATCAAGCATTAGCCTGATGTCATAGATCCCAAGACTGGTCATCCTCTTCAGGTGGTGATGTGTCATGCAACCAATCAGGTCAAACAAATCCCTGTGCTTCAAAGTTACCCAGATGGATCTCTAAGCTCCATGGAGTATTGGGTTTTCGATGAGACTACAGTGTCTGCTGTTATCAAGCTTAAAAATGGATGCATCCGTCTATATGATCGAAGGGATTTGTTCTAGTTCGGGAGGTGGGATATTCATCATCTAAGTACTTATCAAATAAAAGTTGCCAAGGAGCCTTTTGAACAAGCTGCGAAATAGTACACGTATATGGTTGCCGAGATCATCAATAAACATATGTGAACGGAGCAATGGGGCAGGCAGATGTGATGGTGGTCGACAAAGATTAACTTCAAGCTAGCACCAAACCAAGGGGTAGATTGAAGGGTCCAGTTAATGGTTTGGTCTAGGCTTTCGTTGTAATAGGTTCTTTTGGGTCAATATGCAGTTTTAGTAGTTTATTTGTAGTTTACGGTCATGTGATGAGCTTACGGCCGTAAGCTTGTTTACGGTCGTAAACCCAAAGGCGGCCCAAGTCCACTATATAGATGCTAGCTAGGTCATTTGATGGTTGTTGATGCCACAGAGTTCACGGCAGATATAGACAAGTTGTACCAGATGTTTTTCATCCATAGAAGTGTGTGTAAGCTTGTTCTAATTTATGTTTCTACTTCATTCTCATTATTATTGATTGTTTTGTTTGTTTGATCACTGGTAAGATCCGTTTCAGGACCTCACTCAACTTACAGGGCAAGCACGTCTTCAACTAGGTTTACTTAATAAAACTAGGGTTGTTCACGGTCCGGTTTTTTCGGTTTTTAGGTCAAACCAAAGTCAAACCGTTAGTAAACGGTTTTTGTCAAGCAAAGACCGAAGCCGAACCGTTGAAAATTTAAAACCGAACCAAACCAAACCGTTACTAATGGTTTGACTCTGGTTTGGTTTCACGGTTCGGGATTTTTAGGTCCATTTTAGTCGAGTCCATTAAACTAATTTAGTAAAATAAATTGATTATGTTGGTACATGAAAAGAAAAACTTGCAAAAATGAAAATAACCTAACACGACTAAGTTACATGATGTTTTCTAATTTAAATAATAAAAATATGAAAACACTATCCTTATCCATATCCTTTTTTAAATATTGAAAATGAGATGAACCTAGAAAAAAAACATATTAGGTGTAGTCAGAGGGGTGATATTGTCGACGTCGGTAACGATAGAGATTAGACTAAAGAACAACCACAGTCGAAACGAGACTCTGCTTTGCGATTAGGTTTAGGGAAAGTGGAAACAAATCAAACGATTGCTTGGAGTTGGAAAGGTGGACTCTCAGTTGTCGGGCTTCATTTACACTATAGTAAACAACAGAAACTACTAGGAATCTGGGCTAAATAAACGTGAGTTTTAAATTTTATTATCTATATATAAAAATTAATATATAATACAATAAAATATTACTATATATATATATATACACACACACATACACACACACACACACTAAAGAACAACCACAGATGAGACGAGACTCTACTTTGCGATTTTGAGTCTTTGCGATTAGGTTTAGGGCAAGTGGAAACAAATCAAACGATTGCTTGGAGTTGGAAAGGTGGACTCTCAATTGTCGGGCTTCATTTACACTATACTAAACAAAAGAAACTACTAGGAATCTGGGCTAAATAAATGTGAGTTTTAAATTTTATTATCTATATATAAAAATTAATATATAATACAATAAAATATAACTATATATATATATATATATACACACACACACACACACAAATCTTAACGGGTTGGTCCGGTTTTTATACGGTTTAAAATCTTAAAAACCGTAAGCCAAACCGTTCACTACGGTTTGAAATGTTCAAAACCACAAACCAAACCATAAAGAAAAATACAAACCGTAAAACCAAACCGATGACCGGTTTGGTCGGTTTCACGGTTTCAAACCGTACCGCGAACACCCCTAAATAAAACTACAATGTATTGAACTAAGTATGGAATTTATACTTATACTTTTTCGGTCTTGGTACATTAAAGTCTACAACTCATCTTTATATAAAATATAGGATTTTCTAGAAACAAATACGATTGATTACATGTCGATGTGAATACTTAGTGGATACATTTGGGTTATATACAATGATGATCCGATAGGCAGTGAAATGTGTGATTTCCGCCTTACTTCATGTTCCTTGTTTGGTTGTGTGCGTAGGGTAGTTCCCTACATTCGACTATCCGTTCGATCTTTGATTTTATATAACTTGTGTGCATTATGTAATCATGGTAGGAACTAGTATAGGTCACTTTAATTATACGAATTTTAAGCTTTATATGTATTTCTTTAAATACAAGAAACAGATACATATATTTTGGTCTTAAGGCCTAAGACTACATTCCATTTTACTAAGAAAATATAGGATTTTCTAAAGGAACACAATCATCATGTTTAAAAATACATTTATTGTTAACTCTACGATTACCTAGCGAATACGTTAGGGATATATATAATAAGGATCCGATAGATAGTGGAATGTGTGACTTTCGCCTCATTTCCTATTCCTTGTTTGGTTGTGGACTTAGGGCAGACCCACCCATTCGACTGTCCATCCGATCTGAATTTTATATAACTTGTATACACTAAGTAATTATAAAAGGAACTTTTATGGTTATTACATAATAAGAAAAATATAGCATTTTCTGGAGAAATACACAAACAATTTTCAAGGAATAAGGAACTTACTTTCTAAAACAAAATACTTATGAACTCACCAACTTAAATGTTGATACACTTTCAAAATCACTTGTATTCTCAAGTAACTAGTAGACATGTACACGCTCAGGTTTCGAGAAGACGGAGCATAGTAGTTTCAAGTCTTTGTTTTACTATTTACTTTTGGAGCCAATCATATGTGAATCGAATAAAATGTAAACTTTATATTATTAATATAATGGTTTTGTTGCTTTAATTTCTATTATACATTTGTTGTGATACTGTACATGACGTCCTCCGCCCCCGAACATTTTTTCCATTCCGGTTTGGGGTAGTGACATAGGCCACTTGTTCGTGACCGCAATATAGAGAATTATTTGAATGATGGTCGGTTTAACCACCAGACTAAACGTCACATCACAGCTAATGTCGGGCCGCTGACTGCGACCATTAGCAACAAGTCTCATGTAACATCTTGTTTCAGATCGTTTTGCAATTCAAGGCTTGTGGGTTGTAATTTGAATATGAGAAGGTTTTGATGCTTTGAAGGAGAAAAGTTTAGTCCCTTTTTGGATAAGGATAAGGTAGGTTGTGTGATGAAAGCGTTCGGGTTGTGCTTTACAGCCCAAGAGTATCGGAGAAGGCGTTGGCTCGATCTTTTATGAATTTGGGATTTTTGCTCGTGGAGTTTTAAGGCGGTGATAAGTTTCCAGAAGGTTAGATTTTTTCGTCACCTTTCCGTGGATATAAGTTTCGTTGGAAACAGACTTATAACGAAGAAGTTATGATAGTTTGAAGTTTTGGCAAGTTTAGTCCTTATTGAGAAATAGGTGGCAATTGGGTACGATGGGTGTACACTTGTGTATGCGTAGCGTACTCATGTGTGTAGCATGAAAGCGGAGACAACCTAATACGCTGGGCGTACTAGGCTCAGAGTGTAAACCCTAATATTTTGAGGTGACCCTATTTAAGGATCATAATGGCCTCATTTTCAGCCACAATTTCCAGTCTTCAAGCCCTCTCAAACCCTAATCTCGTTTCCCCTAGATTGTGTGAGTGTGGTGTCTCATTTGAGTGTTTTTGGTGAAGCTTTTGGTGAAGAATGAGCATTGAAAGAGGATAGCTTGTGCATCTAGCTTTTGGATCTGAGTTCTACTCTTATTGGTGCATCTTCCAGAGGAATCAAGTTCAAAACTTGCTCATTGTTGGGCTAGTTCTTGTTTTTGGTCCATTTTAGGGTTTTATGTCCCCAGATTGGAACATTGTGAGTTTGGTGATCTCCAGAGCAACTCTTATTTCCTTTTAAGTGTATTATGTTGCCTTTATTCATAAAAATGAGAACATGGTTGTCTAGACCTCTTCATACATGTGTTAAGATGATTTAAGAGAGTCTTAATGGTTATTTTTGGAGTTGGGTCCCATTAAGACATGTAAACTGATAAAGTAACAATGTTTATCAGTTAGGAGCTTGTAATGAAGCTTCCCAAAGGTCTGGATGCTTTGGGTTGAAGTGGTTATGTCGAAAATAGATTTTCTGGACCTGAGCAGTAAGCCCTGCGTAGGTCCCAATACGCCCCGCATGCTTGTCTAATTTTCCTGATTAGGAGTCGTGTGTATGCTGAGCGTACCAGGAGAGGTACGCCCCATGTAGCCTCGCTGTGGGCTTAATTGCGTTTTGGGCTTTGTATCCTTGGGCCGTTTTATTTGAACCTTATGTTTGGGCCTCTAGGCTATCTGAGATGTTTGCTGGCTAAGAGAAACCTTGGGCTTATGATAAGGCCCATATGGGGGTTGGGCCCAATTTGGAAAATAGGCCATTAGTGGGCCCTTTGTGGATCTCTTGGTTGGGCCTTGGTAGGCCCATTGGGTTTAGGTCATTGTAAGCCCGTTTTGGTGGGGACATCTTTGGGGCGTAGCATTGGAGTGTAGCCTTGCATAGTTTTTCATTATGGTGTTGGGTTGTTTTATCCCAGTTTAGGAGCCAATGCGCAGCGACAACAACAATGTAGGATTTCTTGTGTAGCGATTGAGGTGAGTCTTCTCACTATACTTACCTGTGTGGTAATGCATGAGTGACCGAAGGGTCTTATTATTGTTATTGACCACAAGGTCCTTTTTACGTTGTTGACTGGATGGTATTATTTATATTATTGACAGGAGGGTCTTATGTATATTATTGACCGGAGGATCTTATTTGTATTACTGACCGAAAGGTCTAATCTGCTTTATGTGTTATCATGCATTATGTATTTGTGACTTATGTTGTTATATTATTATGTATATATGTTGATCTATGACCGGAGGGTCTATAACGAGTCGTGGGACCAGAGGGTCTTCACTAAGACACATGACCGGAAGTGGAGGAGTCATTGCTCTAATCTAATGGTTCGAGAAACAGAATCGGTTTTTGAAATTTGCATGTGCCCAGAAGGGAGCAAAGTGAAGTTTGCTGCATGCACCTTCACTGATAAGGCCTTGACGTGGTGGAATGGCCATGTCAAGTCAATGAAACTTACAGTGGCAAACTCAATGGCTTAGGAGAGCGTAAAAACAATGATACTAGAGGAGTATTGCTCGAGGGGTGAAACACAAAAACTGGAGCAAGAGTTGTGGGAGCTTACCATGACAGGTTCAAATATAGTAGCCTACACTAATAGATTCAGTGATCTAGCGGCACTATGTCGTGGGATGGTTACCCCTGAGATCAAGAAAATAAAGAGATAAATCTGGGGACTATCTCCTCAGACTCAATGAAACGTGATAGCTGCAAAAACCTCTCACGTTCGACAGTGCCAAGCGTCTGGCACGGACACTCGTGGACCGTGGGGTTCGCCAAGGAATAATGGCCCCAGTTCCTGAACCATTAAAAGAGGACGGCTATAAGCGAAAGTCTGGGAGCAAGAAGAAAAGACATTCAAAACAAGAGTTTTGGAACCTGAGAGTGAGCCTCTAGCAATCCTAAGTCCTTTTTCCGAAGAGTGTGACTTCCGAAGTGAAGAGTGGTCCGGAACCTATCCGGACCAAGTTAGAAGATGAGAAGAATGAAGGCATTCCAGAGCTGATCCTGATGTCCGGAATGCATGCTGATCCGGAACATCTATGTTTTGTCTCTTGTTCATTTGTTACTTTTGTCTTGTTATTGATGTAACGTTTCATAGGACTTAGTCTATAGTTGTATTTGGACAATCAGAATGTCAGATTCATCTCTTTTGTCCGGTCTTGTGTAAACACTTGGGTTAATTCGCTATAACATTCACTCCTATATAAAGGAGCATTCAATACAAGTCAACAACGGATCTTTCATTCACTTTTGGCATCTATATTAAGTTCATTAAAAAATTCATCTTGTTCCTCATTTATTATCTTTACTTTGATCATTTATACTCTCATTCTTCATTTACTGTCTTGATCATTCGTTGGATATTCTATCTAGGACTTGACTGGTCTTTCAAGTCTAGACTTGAACTATTATAAGCAAGCAGAAATTTATCTTAAGCATTCACTCAAGTTTTTAGTTCTCAAACCTTGTCCAAGCGCATCGAGATTGAGTGGTTGTCCTTTGAATCCATAAAGATCAGATTATAGTTGATTTGAAATCACCTTGGTGTTTCAATCATTTATGTGTCAAGGACAAAAGTTCTTCTATATACCACTTTAGCTTGAAGATATCTTAACTTCAATGGCTGCCTCTAATCCTCAGCAAATGATTTTAATGCAAATCGCAAATAGTGTGGGTGGCCCTACACGTGCCCCGTATTTAGTTGTGGAAGAATATGATCACTAGAAAGTTAGGATGGAAAGATTTTTACTTGAAAAAGATAAAGGTGAAGAAATCTGGAGATCTGTCACAAAAGGTCCACATGTTCCTGTAAGAACAGTTGTAAGAGATGCAGTTGCTTAGCTCATGTGTGAAGATGAAACTCGCCCAGCTCCTCTAACTGCAGATCATATGGAGAAGCTACATGCTGATCAAGTTGCTTTCTCAGAAATGGTTTTTGATGTTCCTTCCTCACTCTTTGAGGATATCAAGCTATGCAAATCATCCAAAGAAATATGGGATGTGACATCCCCAAATTTCTCGGCCAGAAAAGACCGATTTAATTTATGCTTTTTAAAAATCAAATCAGAGAAATCTTTATAAAAGATGTTGCGGAGTTGGTCCCCAAAACAAAATATGATAAAAGTTTGTCAAAATCTTTCATTAAGAAATATATCATTTCCTTTTATATCAAAACCTCGGGATGTCATGTTCCAATACAGATCAAAAGCATAAACAAGACATTATAAGCCTTACGACAATTATTTGTAACTACTGGCCTATAATCCAAAATTCACTCATCATCATCATCCGACTATGCTCAAGGTCCTCTACCTGTAATATAAACAGCTGAGTGGGTCAGGCTTGGAAGCCTGGTGAGCATATAGGGTTTTCAACCCACAATACATAAATTTATTATGTTTATACATCAATCAATCAATCTAACTACCCCAAACCCCATTATTTTATTTATTTCTTAAGGGTTTACCCTAAGAATCAACTATCACTCCTTCCTAAGGATTCATCCTAAGGAATAGACACAAAGTCACCTCGTGACCGGGGTTTATACAACGGGCACTAATTCCATAGCTGCCAAAGTTTATTCAACATGTGTTAAGTCCATAGCTCTCATTTATCAACAGTATTATTTACAGGTGTTCTCTCCTGCAATACATGTCAATGGGTTTTAGAGTACAACAAATAAACATATAGTTCATTACACCTACAGGTTGCGGGCCTGCTAGTGTTCCATAGACTGTCTAGAATAGTCCATGGTTGTCATCCATACTCTGCTGAATGACGGGGGCCAACAATTTGGGTAAGTGATTCTCTCAAATTTTCACCACTCACCCTCAACTCATGATCAATATTATTGATCATCTCCTTTATCCAACTCACCTTTCATCATACCCACTATTTCATCTATCCATGTTCTACCCAACATATTTTGTAGATAAAAAGCATATACAGTTTAAAACTTGTATAAAACATCAATTCAACAGTCACCTCAGTCAAACAATTAATATATTTACACATAACACGTATTTCAAGGTAAATACTTCATATCTATGTGTAAATTGAAAGTAACTACACACTCACTTATTTTGGTGAAAATCGGGCAGCAATTCGATTCCTAAAACGATCGTTTCTAATAAAACCGGGAGTTTTATTGAGAAACCGGGCTCTGCGAAAGGTCGGGCTTCGAAACCGAAAAGATAAATTTTCCGGGCTTCTCGGGCACTTCGTGGGGTATTCCGGGCTTTACAATCGATACCGGGGCTTTGCGGGATGTTAAAATGAAAGAAATATGGAGAAAGGGGCTAAAAGTGGCAATTTCTTAAAAATATCCGAGAAGGCTCGCAGCCTTCTATTTATAGGGTGAAGCTTCTGATCGGACGGCTGAGAAACTTCTGATCCAATGGCTGAGAAGGCTCGCAGGCGAAGGCTCGCATGGCTCGCACATGGCTCGCACCTGCGAGGGCTCGCTGGCAGCTTCTAAGTGGACCGCGGCTTGCTGGCGCACCTGCGAGACTCGGAGCTAGGCTATGCGAGGCTCGGACACACGCGGCAGCTGGGCGAAGCTTCGGCTGGGGAGCTGGCTGCTTCGGATTGGGCCTCCTCCTCGGTCGAATCAGAAGAGGGCACGTGGCTCGCATGACTCAGCAGCCTCGGTGACTCAGCAGCCTAATGACTCAGCAGCCAGGTGACTCAGCAGGACACGTGTCACTTTCTAAGCGAGGGTGACGTGGCAATTGTGTGACTATGCGAAATTTCTCGGTTTTCGTGCCAAAACTTCTAAAATCCATAACTTTCGCATACGAGCTCCGTTTTTGACGTTCTTTATATGCACGCGTAGCTAAAATTACGATCTACAACTTCCGTTTAGACTTCGTCGGCTAATTTTGAATTTAAATTTTATATTATTATTTTTAACAGACCGGGATAGGAAATCCGTTAAAAATTCATAACTTCTTCATCCGACGTCCGTTTTCGTCAGACTTTTTACCGTTGTGCTCCTAATGACGAGACCTTCAATTCTCGTTTAGGTTGTGTCGGCTAAAAATCGCTCGATCTAAAATTCGAGTTTTTAGCTGTCTACTGCTACGCTGAAACTTCGAAAAATCATAACTTCCTCATACGAAGTCAGATTTGGGCGTTCTTTTTATCGAACTTCTCGGTTTAACGAATACTACGACTTTCGTTTAGATTACTAAGGCTAAAAAGTAGTTTATCAAAAACTCACTTTTTACGACATTCAGCACCGTGCCGGTTTTGTCGCGAAACTTCAATAGGTCATAACTTCTTCGTTATAACTCGGATTTTGGTATTCTTTATATCCCCGAAATCCTTGTTTCGACCACTACAACTTTACGTAAAGATATCAAGCTTATCTCACACTTTAATTTTGACGCTTATTTTTATTTTTAATTAATTAAACCCTAATAATTAAGCATAAAACACATAATTCACATAAAATTCACATAATTCCTTTTCATTTCTTCTAAATGAGTTACAAAGGTTAACCTAGACCATTATGTCAATATTAATGCCTAGCCTAGAAACACGGGCGTTACAACTCTCTCCCCCTTAGGATGATTCCGTCCTCGGAATCACACAACGACAACAACTACGGGTAGCGACTCACTATGTCACTCTCCGTTTCCCAGGTGGGATTTGGCCCATTTATAAGTTTCCAACGTACAGGCACTAAATCGACTATCTTATGTTACAACTTCTTAGTCTTACGGTTAACGATTGCCTCAAGTTCTCCAATTAATCTCTTGTTCTCGTCCAACCTTAACTCAGAAATGGGAATTATGTCGGGCACACCTCCCGTGAACTTTCTCAAATAACACACATGAAAGGTGTTATGAATACCCTCTAGTTCTTCCGGTAACTCTAGCTTGTAAGCTTGATTCCAGATTCTCTGAAGAACTTTAAATGGTCCAATAAACCTTGGACTCAACTTTCCCCTTCTACCAAATCTTATAAGTCCCTTCCACGACGAGACTTTAAGTGAAACCGAATCTCCAACTTCGAATGATATCGGTTGTCTTTTCTTGTCAGCATAGCTCTTTTGAGCAGCTAACATCTTTTTCCTAATCACTTACAACTTTTCAGCAATCTAATGGACTATTTCAAGTCCCATAAACTGCTTTTCCTCTTATAGACTCCTCCAAAACATTGAGGTAAAACGGCTGTCACGATCGGATACAATCGTTAACGAAACACCGTGAAGCCTCACACTTCCTTCACATAAGAATTCACGAGTTTATCCATAGACCATTTCTCGATTGCTGCTATGAAATGCGCATTCTTAGTGAAGCGATCAACGACTACCCAAATCATGTCGTGACCGTTCCTTGTTCTGGGCAGTTTAGTCACAAAATCCATGGTGACGTCTTCCCATTTACCCATGGGTACGGGTAAAGGTTCTAAACTCCCATACGGTTCCTGATGTTGTGCCTTAACCCTAGCACAAGTTACACACTCGGCCACATACCTAGCAACATCGAGCTTCATCGTCAGCCACCAATAATAGGGTTTTAAATCCCTATACATTTTTCTACTGCTGGGATGAATCGAGTACATGGTCTTGTGAGCTTCTTCCATCAGAAGATCTCTTACTCCGCCCGTCTTAGGTACCCAAATCCTATCTTGGAATACCTTCAACTCTTGGTTGTTTGTACCGAATACTAACGTTTTGCCCAAACATGCTTCCTTTCGGTCATTTTTCTCTAAAGCTTCCTCTTGAGCTTTCTTTATACTTTCCACAATTGTCGAGACAACTTCAATTCTCAACGCTCTTGGCCTTTACTTTTCAAGGTTTACCTTCCGACTGAGAGCATCAGCAACCACATTTGCTTTACCAGGGTGGTAAAGTACCTCGCAGTCGTAATCCTTGAGTAACTCTGGCCAGCGTTGTTGCCTCATGTTCAATTCCTTCTGATTAAAGAGATATTGAAGACTCTTATGATCAGTGAAAAGTTTACACTTTGTGCCATAAAGATAATGTCTCCATATCTTTAGGGCGAATACTACCGCTGCCAACTCCAAATCGTGAGTGGGGTAGTTCTTTTCATGCTCTTTCAATTGCCTCGATGAATATGCTATCACCTTATCCATTTGGGTCAGAACACATCCTAACCCAACTCCAGAGGCATCACTATAAACTGTGAAGTCATCAACTCCTTTGGGTAATGAAAGAATCGGTGCTTCACACAACTTCTTCTTTGACTTCTCAAAGCTTCCAATGCTTCTCATTCCAAGTATAGACAACTCCTTTGTGGGTCAAAGCTGTCAATGGAGTCGCGATCGAAGAAAAGCCTTGGATAAATCAGCGATAATATCCAGCTAATCCTAAAAAGCTTCAGATCTCCATAGGACTTTCAATTGTACCCTTCGGGTTACAAAATAAATCCTTATTGAGGACTCCTCCTTCTTCTTGGAATAAGTATTTATTGTAACAGACCGATGGGTCATGTTCTAATGATCTCTCATTGTATACTACACTACTTAGACTCAGATCTCCTAGGGACAATTTCAGAACAAATTATACCTTCCTTCATGTTCTAATGCGATACGATCACCGTTCAAAATGTATCATTTCTAACTACCAACTTCTTTAACAATGAGTGCGATACTTCTATTGATCGCTTTGATCATCTTTCATTTCAATCTTCTGGCTTAAGTCAAATGTTACATCGAACTTGGTTCTCTGAACCACATAATAAACTCATCGTAGTCGGACTCAATTTGATATGACCTCTAAGGTCGGAATAACATTGATCTTCTTAGTCATTACCGAAACGATGGTAACGACAGACTAGAACAAGACGGAATCAAATAATAGCTTCTTGGTAACCTTGTGACTTTCCCTGATCCAAGTGCGAGTCCTGTGCTTCCAGTAGTATAGATCTCTACTACTATTCACACCTACTCATACTCGTCCCAAGTACTGTCTCGCAGTCCCCAAGTCCTAAAATCACAAAACAATTTAACACATACAAATGTGTCCAATTAATCATAAAATTTTCCTAGACTCTACTAGGACTTCCTTCACGCGTATCTTCAATGATCAACTCTACTTCAACTTGGTTGGTGATGGAAATTTCAGATGATTGGGACAACTTCAAAAATTACACCAGCCATTCTATTCATCAGACGACAAAACCAGGGTTTATTTTATTTCCTTGAAACGATTACACAAAGGTTCAAGTTTACCCTATACTATGCCTCTCATAGGCTAAACTACTTGTTACTATTCACATTACTACTTCGTAACTTGATCTTCGGGTATCAAGTCTTGACTTCTACTTCCTAGTGTTATTAATCGCTTCTTCAAGGATATCCTAAAATTCCTTTGGCATTGATGGTGCACTTGGCCTTGTTACTTCATTGTTCTTCTGACAATTCTTAGAAATATGGCCTTCTTCTTTACATACGTAGCACACCTCCTTGGGAATCGTACACTTATTAGCGTAATGCCCTATTTCTCCACACTTAAAGCACTTCACCTTCCCGTCACAATTCCCAGAGTGTTTATTTTTGCACTTCCCGCACCATTTTCCTTTATCTCTTCTTTTGCCAAACTTTGTGGATATGTTGCTCTTGTTGGGCCTTGAAGACCCCTCAAAGTTCCTCTTCTTGCCAACTTCAACTTTGTTGGCGGTTGTTTCCTTGATCATTTCCTCAATAGACTTGGCAACCCTAATAGTTGCCTCAAGAACAGTTGCCTGAAGTACTGGCACAATAAGTTCATCCTTACTTTGTTGAAGTAAACGTTTTGTTTCTTCCATCTGTTCACCTAACATCGTACGTACCATTGCCTGCACTCCAGTCATCGTGATTGGCTCAGGCTGTGGATTATCACTTCCGAACCCACTTTGAGTACTCGGCATTTCGATCTATACACCAATCGTAGGTGAATTTAGATCTTCATTTTTTTTTGTTAGATGTTAAGTCTTCGAAACGTTTATATGTTAGTTCCAATATCGTAGTCATACGTTTAGAATCCTACACACATAAGGTTTCCAGATCCGGTCGGCAACAGACCATAGATCTGAACAAATAATAGCATCATTATAGCTATAACACAAAACATTTAGCACATAAGGGCATTTTAGGCATCTTCCCTAAACTAAACTAGTGCTCGTGTCTAAAATATGGTAGACACTCATCTCAAAATCATCACTTAGCATTCTAAGTTCAAGTCTAGAAATTCTACAATTTCTTAGTTCGCTTAAACTAATGCTCTGATACCAACTGTGACATCCCCAAATTTCTCGGCCAGAAAAGACCGATTTAATTTATGCTTTTTAAAAATCAAATCAGAGAAATCTTTATAAAAGATGTTGCGGAGTTGGTCCCCAAAACAAAATATGATAAAAGTTTGTCAAAATCTTTCATTAAGAAATATATCATTTCCTTTTATATCAAAACCTCGGGATGTCATGTTCCAATACAGATCAAAAGCATAAACAAGACATTATAAGCCTTACAACAATTATTTGTAACTACTGGCCTATAATCCAAAATTCACTCATCATCATCATCCGACTATGCTCGGGGTCCTCTACCTGTAATATAAACAGCTGAGTGGGTCAGGCTTGGAAGCCTGGTGAGCATATAGGGTTTTCAACCCACAATACATAAATTTATTATGTTTATACATCAATCAATCAATCTAACTACCCCAAACCCCATTATTTTATTTATTTCTTAAGGGTTTACCCTAAGAATCAACTATCACTCCTTCCTAAGGATTCATCCTAAGGAATAGACACAAAGTCACCTCGTGACCGGGGTTTATACAACGGGCACTAATTCCATAGCTGCCAAAGTTTATTCAACATGTGTTAAGTCCATAGCTCTCATTTATCAACAGTATTATTTACAGGTGTTCTCTCCTGCAATACATGTCAATGGGTTTTAGAGTACAACAAATAAACATATAGTTCATTACACCTACAGGTTGCGGGCCTGCTAGTGTTCCATAGACTGTCTAGAATAGTCCATGGTTGTCATCCATACTCTGCTGAATGACGGGGGCCAACAATTTGGGTAAGTGATTCTCTCAAATTTTCACCACTCACCCTCAACTCATGATCAATATTATTGATCATCTCCTTTATCCAACTCACCTTTCATCATACCCACTATTTCATCTATCCATGTTCTACCCAACATATTTTGTAGATAAAAAGCATATACAGTTTAAAACTTGTATAAAACATCAATTCAACAGTCACCTCAGTCAAACAATTAATATATTTACACATAACACGTATTTCAAGGTAAATACTTCATATCTATGTGTAAATTGAAAGTAACTACACACTCACTTATTTTGGTGAAAATCGGGCAGCAATTCGATTCCTAAAACGATCGTTTCTAATAAAACCGGGAGTTTTATTGAGAAACCGGGCTCTGCGAAAGGTCGGGCTTCGAAACCGAAAAGATAAATTTTCCGGGCTTCTCGGGCACTTCGTGGGGTATTCCGGGCTTTACAATCGATACCGGGGCTTTGCGGGATGTTAAAATGAAAGAAATATGGAGAAAGGGGCTAAAAGTGGCAATTTCTTAAAAATATCCGAGAAGGCTCGCAGCCTTCTATTTATAGGGTGAAGCTTCTGATCGGACGGCTGAGAAGCTTCTGATCCAATGGCTGAGAAGGCTCGCAGGCGAAGGCTCGCATGGCTCGCACATGGCTCGCACCTGCGAGGGCTCGCTGGCAGCTTCTAAGTGGACCGCGGCTTGCTGGCGCACCTGCGAGACTCGGAGCTAGGCTATGCGAGGCTCGGACACACGCGGCAGCTGGGCGAAGCTTCGGCTGGGGAGCTGGCTGCTTCGGATTGGGCCTCCTCCTCGGTCGAATCAGAAGAGGGCACGTGGCTCGCATGACTCAGCAGCCTCGGTGACTCAGCAGCCTAATGACTCAGCAGCCAGGTGACTCAGCAGGACACGTGTCACTTTCTAAGCGAGGGTGACGTGGCAATTGTGTGACTATGCGAAATTTCTCGGTTTTCGTGCCAAAACTTCTAAAATCCATAACTTTCGCATACGAGCTCCGTTTTTGACGTTCTTTATATGCACGCGTAGCTAAAATTACGATCTACAACTTCCGTTTAGACTTCGTCGGCTAATTTTGACTTTAAATTTTATATTATTATTTTTAACAGACCGGGATAGGAAATCCGTTAAAAATTCATAACTTCTTCATCCGACGTCCGTTTTCGTCAGAATTTTTACCGTTGTGCTCCTAATGACGAGACCTTCAATTCTCGTTTAGGTTGTGTCGGCTAAAAATCGCTGGATCTAAAATTCGAGTTTTTAGCTGTCTACTGCTACGCTGAAACTTCGAAAAATCATAACTTCCTCATACGAAGTCAGATTTGGGCGTTCTTTTTATCGAACTTCTCGGTTTAACGAATACTACGACTTTCGTTTAGATTACTAAGGCTAAAAAGTAGTTTATCAAAAACTCACTTTTTACGACATTCAGCACCGTGCCGGTTTTGTCGCGAAACTTCAATAGGTCATAACTTCTTCGTTATAACTCGGATTTTGGTATTCTTTATATCCCCGAAATCCTTGTTTCGACCACTACAACTTTACGTAAAGATATCAAGCTTATCTCACACTTTAATTTTGACGCTTATTTTTATTTTTAATTAATTAAACCCTAATAATTAAGCATAAAACACATAATTCACATAAAATTCACATAATTCCTTTTCATTTCTTCTAAATGAGTTACAAAGGTTAACCTAGACCATTATGTCAATATTAATGCCTAGCCTAGAAACACGGGCGTTACAACTCTCTCCCCCTTAGGATGATTCCGTCCTCGGAATCACACAACGACAACAACTACGGGTAGCGACTCACTATGTCACTCTCCGTTTCCCAGGTGGGATTTGGCCCATTTATAAGTTTCCAACGTACAGGCACTAAATCGACTATCTTATGTTACAACTTCTTAGTCTTACGGTTAACGATTGCCTCAAGTTCTCCAATTAATCTCTTGTTCTCGTCCAACCTTAACTCAGAAATGGGAATTATGTCGGGCACACCTCCCGTGAACTTTCTCAAATAACACACATGAAAGGTGTTATGAATACCCTCTAGTTCTTCCGGTAACTCTAGCTTGTAAGCTTGATTCCAGATTCTCTGAAGAACTTTAAATGGTCCAATAAACCTTGGACTCAACTTTCCCCTTCTACCAAATCTTATAAGTCCCTTCCACGACGAGACTTTAAGTGAAACCGAATCTCCAACTTCGAATGATATCGGTTGTCTTTTCTTGTCAGCATAGCTCTTTTGAGCAGCTAACATCTTTTTCCTAATCACTTACAACTTTTCAGCAATCTAATGGACTATTTCAAGTCCCATAAACTGCTTTTCCTCTTATAGACTCCTCCAAAACATTGAGGTAAAACGGCTGTCACGATCGGATACAATCGTTAACGAAACACCGTGAAGCCTCACACTTCCTTCACATAAGAATTCACGAGTTTATCCATAGACCATTTCTCGATTGCTGCTATGAAATGCGCATTCTTAGTGAAGCGATCAACGACTACCCAAATCATGTCGTGACCGTTCCTTGTTCTGGGCAGTTTAGTCACAAAATCCATGGTGACGTCTTCCCATTTACCCATGGGTACGGGTAAAGGTTCTAAACTCCCATACGGTTCCTGATGTTGTGCCTTAACCCTAGCACAAGTTACACACTCGGCCACATACCTAGCAACATCGAGCTTCATCGTCAGCCACCAATAATAGGGTTTTAAATCCCTATACATTTTTCTACTGCTGGGATGAATCGAGTACATGGTCTTGTGAGCTTCTTCCATCAGAAGATCTCTTACTCCGCCCGTCTTAGGTACCCAAATCCTATCTTGGAATACCTTCAACTCTTGGTTGTTTGTACCGAATACTAACGTTTTGCCCAAACATGCTTCCTTTCGGTCATTTTTCTCTAAAGCTTCCTCTTGAGCTTTCTTTATACTTTCCACAATTGTCGAGACAACTTCAATTCTCAACGCTCTTGGCCTTTACTTTTCAAGGTTTACCTTCCGACTGAGAGCATCAGCAACCACATTTGCTTTACCAGGGTGGTAAAGTACCTCGCAGTCGTAATCCTTGAGTAACTCTGGCCAGCGTTGTTGCCTCATGTTCAATTCCTTCTGATTAAAGAGATATTGAAGACTCTTATGATCAGTGAAAAGTTTACACTTTGTGCCATAAAGATAATGTCTCCATATCTTTAGGGCGAATACTACCGCTGCCAACTCCAAATCGTGAGTGGGGTAGTTCTTTTCATGCTCTTTCAATTGCCTCGATGAATATGCTATCACCTTATCCATTTGGGTCAGAACACATCCTAACCCAACTCCAGAGGCATCACTATAAACTGTGAAGTCATCAACTCCTTTGGGTAATGAAAGAATCGGTGCTTCACACAACTTCTTCTTTGACTTCTCAAAGCTTCCAATGCTTCTCATTCCAAGTATAGACAACTCCTTTGTGGGTCAAAGCTGTCAATGGAGTCGCGATCGAAGAAAAGCCTTGGATAAATCAGCGATAATATCCAGCTAATCCTAAAAAGCTTCAGATCTCCATAGGACTTTCAATTGTACCCTTCGGGTTACAAAATAAATCCTTATTGAGGACTCCTCCTTCTTCTTGGAATAAGTATTTATTGTAACAGACCGATGGGTCATGTTCTAATGATCTCTCATTGTATACTACACTACTTAGACTCAGATCTCCTAGGGACAATTTCAGAACAAATTATACCTTCCTTCATGTTCTAATGCGATACGATCACCGTTCAAAATGTATCATTTCTAACTACCAACTTCTTTAACAATGAGTGCGATACTTCTATTGATCGCTTTGATCATCTTTCATTTCAATCTTCTGGCTTAAGTCAAATGTTACATCGAACTTGGTTCTCTGAACCACATAATAAACTCATCGTAGTCGGACTCAATTTGATATGACCTCTAAGGTCGGAATAACATTGATCTTCTTAGTCATTACCGAAACGATGGTAACGACAGACTAGAACAAGACGGAATCAAATAATAGCTTCTTGGTAACCTTGTGACTTTCCCTGATCCAAGTGCGAGTCCTGTGCTTCCAGTAGTATAGATCTCTACTACTATTCACACCTACTCATACTCGTCCCAAGTACTGTCTCGCAGTCCCCAAGTCCTAAAATCACAAAACAATTTAACACATACAAATGTGTCCAATTAATCATAAAATTTTCCTAGACTCTACTAGGACTTCCTTCACGCGTATCTTCAATGATCAACTCTACTTCAACTTGGTTGGTGATGGAAATTTCAGATGATTGGGACAACTTCAAAAATTACACCAGCCATTCTATTCATCAGACGACAAAACCAGGGTTTATTTTATTTCCTTGAAACGATTACACAAAGGTTCAAGTTTACCCTATACTATGCCTCTCATAGGCTAAACTACTTGTTACTATTCACATTACTACTTCGTAACTTGATCTTCGGGTATCAAGTCTTGACTTCTACTTCCTAGTGTTATTAATCGCTTCTTCAAGGATATCCTAAAATTCCTTTGGCATTGATGGTGCACTTGGCCTTGTTACTTCATTGTTCTTCTGACAATTCTTAGAAATATGGCCTTCTTCTTTACATACGTAGCACACCTCCTTGGGAATCGTACACTTATTAGCGTAATGCCCTATTTCTCCACACTTAAAGCACTTCACCTTCCCGTCACAATTCCCAGAGTGTTTATTTTTGCACTTCCCGCACCATTTTCCTTTATCTCTTCTTTTGCCAAACTTTGTGGATATGTTGCTCTTGTTGGGCCTTGAAGACCCCTCAAAGTTCCTCTTCTTGCCAACTTCAACTTTGTTGGCGGTTGTTTCCTTGATCATTTCCTCAATAGACTTGGCAACCCTAATAGTTGCCTCAAGAACAGTTGCCTGAAGTACTGGCACAATAAGTTCATCCTTACTTTGTTGAAGTAAACGTTTTGTTTCTTCCATCTGTTCACCTAACATCGTACGTACCATTGCCTGCACTCCAGTCATCGTGATTGGCTCAGGCTGTGGATTATCACTTCCGAACCCACTTTGAGTACTCGGCATTTCGATCTATACACCAATCGTAGGTGAATTTAGATCTTCATTTTTTTTTGTTAGATGTTAAGTCTTCGAAACGTTTATATGTTAGTTCCAATATCGTAGTCATACGTTTAGAATCCTACACACATAAGGTTTCCAGATCCGGTCGGCAACAGACCATAGATCTGAACAAATAATAGCATCATTATAGCTATAACACAAAACATTTAGCACATAAGGGCATTTTAGGCATCTTCCCTAAACTAAACTAGTCCTCGTGTCTAAAATATGGTAGACACTCATCTCACAATCATCACTTAGCATTCTAAGTTCAAGTCTAGAAATTCTACAATTTCTTAGTTCGCTTAAACTAATGCTCTGATACCAACTGTGACATCCCCAAATTTCTCGGCCAGAAAAGACCGATTTAATTTATGCTTTTTAAAAATCAAATCAGAGAAATCTTTATAAAAGATGTTGCGGAGTTGGTCCCCAAAACAAAATATGATAAAAGTTTGTCAAAATCTTTCATTAAGAAATATATCATTTCCTTTTATATCAAAACCTCGGGATGTCATGTTCCAATACAGATCAAAAGCATAAACAAGACATTATAAGCCTTACGACAATTATTTGTAACTACTGGCCTATAATCCAAAATTCACTCATCATCATCATCCGACTATGCTCGGGGTCCTCTACCTGTAATATAAACAGCTGAGTGGGTCAGGCTTGGAAGCCTGGTGAGCATATAGGGTTTTCAACCCACAATACATAAATTTATTATGTTTATACATCAATCAATCAATCTAACTACCCCAAACCCCATTATTTTATTTATTTCTTAAGGGTTTACCCTAAGAATCAACTATCACTCCTTCCTAAGGATTCATCCTAAGGAATAGACACAAAGTCACCTCGTGACCGGGGTTTATACAACGGGCACTAATTCCATAGCTGCCAAAGTTTATTCAACATGTGTTAAGTCCATAGCTCTCATTTATCAACAGTATTATTTACAGGTGTTCTCTCCTGCAATACATGTCAATGGGTTTTAGAGTACAACAAATAAACATATAGTTCATTACACCTACAGGTTGCGGGCCTGCTAGTGTTCCATAGACTGTCTAGAATAGTCCATGGTTGTCATCCATACTCTGCTGAATGACGGGGGCCAACAATTTGGGTAAGTGATTCTCTCAAATTTTCACCACTCACCCTCAACTCATGATCAATATTATTGATCATCTCCTTTATCCAACTCACCTTTCATCATACCCACTATTTCATCTATCCATGTTCTACCCAACATATTTTGTAGATAAAAAGCATATACAGTTTAAAACTTGTATAAAACATCAATTCAACAGTCACCTCAGTCAAACAATTAATATATTTACACATAACACGTATTTCAAGGTAAATACTTCATATCTATGTGTAAATTGAAAGTAACTACACACTCACTTATTTTGGTGAAAATCGGGCAGCAATTCGATTCCTAAAACGATCGTTTCTAATAAAACCGGGAGTTTTATTGAGAAACCGGGCTCTGCGAAAGGTCGGGCTTCGAAACCGAAAAGATAAATTTTCCGGGCTTCTCGGGCACTTCGTGGGGTATTCCGGGCTTTACAATCGATACCGGGGCTTTGCGGGATGTTAAAATGAAAGAAATATGGAGAAAGGGGCTAAAAGTGGCAATTTCTTAAAAATATCCGAGAAGGCTCGCAGCCTTCTATTTATAGGGTGAAGCTTCTGATCGGACGGCTGAGAAGCTTCTGATCCAATGGCTGAGAAGGCTCGCAGGCGAAGGCTCGCATGGCTCGCACATGGCTCGCACCTGCGAGGGCTCGCTGGCAGCTTCTAAGTGGACCGCGGCTTGCTGGCGCACCTGCGAGACTCGGAGCTAGGCTATGCGAGGCTCGGACACACGCGGCAGCTGGGCGAAGCTTCGGCTGGGGAGCTGGCTGCTTCGGATTGGGCCTCCTCCTCGGTCGAATCAGAAGAGGGCACGTGGCTCGCATGACTCAGCAGCCTCGGTGACTCAGCAGCCTAATGACTCAGCAGCCAGGTGACTCAGCAGGACACGTGTCACTTTCTAAGCGAGGGTGACGTGGCAATTGTGTGACTATGCGAAATTTCTCGGTTTTCGTGCCAAAACTTCTAAAATCCATAACTTTCGCATACGAGCTCCGTTTTTGACGTTCTTTATATGCACGCGTAGCTAAAATTACGATCTACAACTTCCGTTTAGACTTCGTCGGCTAATTTTGACTTTAAATTTTATATTATTATTTTTAACAGACCGGGATAGGAAATCCGTTAAAAATTCATAACTTCTTCATCCGACGTCCGTTTTCGTCAGACTTTTTACCGTTGTGCTCCTAATGACGAGACCTTCAATTCTCGTTTAGGTTGTGTCGGCTAAAAATCGCTCGATCTAAAATTCGAGTTTTTAGCTGTCTACTGCTACGCTGAAACTTCGAAAAATCATAACTTCCTCATATGAAGTCAGATTTGGGCGTTCTTTTTATCGAACTTCTCGGTTTAATGAATACTACGACTTTCGTTTAGATTACTAAGGCTAAAAAGTAGTTTATCAAAAACTCACTTTTTACGACATTCAGCACCGTGCCGGTTTTGTCGCGAAACTTCAATAGGTCATAACTTCTTCGTTATAACTCGGATTTTGGTATTCTTTATATCCCCGAAATCCTTGTTTCGACCACTACAACTTTACGTAAAGATATCAAGCTTATCTCACACTTTAATTTTGACGCTTATTTTTATTTTTAATTAATTAAACCCTAATAATTAAGCATAAAACACATAATTCACATAAAATTCACATAATTCCTTTTCATTTCTTCTAAATGAGTTACAAAGGTTAACCTAGACCATTATGTCAATATTAATGCCTAGCCTAGAAACACGGGCGTTACAACTCTCTCCCCCTTAGGATGATTCCGTCCTCGGAATCACACAACGACAACAACTACGGGTAGCGACTCACTATGTCACTCTCCGTTTCCCAGGTGGGATTTGGCCCATTTATAAGTTTCCAACGTACAGGCACTAAATCGACTATCTTATGTTACAACTTCTTAGTCTTACGGTTAACGATTGCCTCAAGTTCTCCAATTAATCTCTTGTTCTCGTCCAACCTTAACTCAGAAATGGGAATTATGTCGGGCACACCTCCCGTGAACTTTCTC
The DNA here is from genome assembly GCF_051521515.1 of Lactuca serriola. NCBI lineage: Eukaryota > Viridiplantae > Streptophyta > Magnoliopsida > Asterales > Asteraceae > Lactuca > Lactuca serriola. The sequence continues at coordinate 126,041,754 of NC_136413.1, read as the reverse complement.
AAATAACACACATGAAAGGTGTTATGAATACCCTCTAGTTCTTCCGGTAACTCTAGCTTGTAAGCTTGATTCCAGATTCTCTGAAGAACTTTAAATGGTCCAATAAACCTTGGACTCAACTTTCCCCTTCTACCAAATCTTATAAGTCCCTTCCACGACGAGACTTTAAGTGAAACCGAATCTCCAACTTCGAATGATATCGGTTGTCTTTTCTTGTCAGCATAGCTCTTTTGAGCAGCTAACATCTTTTTCCTAATCACTTACAACTTTTCAGCAATCTAATGGACTATTTCAAGTCCCATAAACTGCTTTTCCTCTTATAGACTCCTCCAAAACATTGAGGTAAAACGGCTGTCACGATCGGATACAATCGTTAACGAAACACCGTGAAGCCTCACACTTCCTTCACATAAGAATTCACGAGTTTATCCATAGACCATTTCTCGATTGCTGCTATGAAATGCGCATTCTTAGTGAAGCGATCAACGACTACCCAAATCATGTCGTGACCGTTCCTTGTTCTGGGCAGTTTAGTCACAAAATCCATGGTGACGTCTTCCCATTTACCCATGGGTACGGGTAAAGGTTCTAAACTCCCATACGGTTCCTGATGTTGTGCCTTAACCCTAGCACAAGTTACACACTCGGCCACATACCTAGCAACATCGAGCTTCATCGTCAGCCACCAATAATAGGGTTTTAAATCCCTATACATTTTTCTACTGCTGGGATGAATCGAGTACATGGTCTTGTGAGCTTCTTCCATCAGAAGATCTCTTACTCCGCCCGTCTTAGGTACCCAAATCCTATCTTGGAATACCTTCAACTCTTGGTTGTTTGTACCGAATACTAACGTTTTGCCCAAACATGCTTCCTTTCGGTCATTTTTCTCTAAAGCTTCCTCTTGAGCTTTCTTTATACTTTCCACAATTGTCGAGACAACTTCAATTCTCAACGCTCTTGGCCTTTACTTTTCAAGGTTTACCTTCCGACTGAGAGCATCAGCAACCACATTTGCTTTACCAGGGTGGTAAAGTACCTCGCAGTCGTAATCCTTGAGTAACTCTGGCCAGCGTTGTTGCCTCATGTTCAATTCCTTCTGATTAAAGAGATATTGAAGACTCTTATGATCAGTGAAAAGTTTACACTTTGTGCCATAAAGATAATGTCTCCATATCTTTAGGGCGAATACTACCGCTGCCAACTCCAAATCGTGAGTGGGGTAGTTCTTTTCATGCTCTTTCAATTGCCTCGATGAATATGCTATCACCTTATCCATTTGGGTCAGAACACATCCTAACCCAACTCCAGAGGCATCACTATAAACTGTGAAGTCATCAACTCCTTTGGGTAATGAAAGAATCGGTGCTTCACACAACTTCTTCTTTGACTTCTCAAAGCTTCCAATGCTTCTCATTCCAAGTATAGACAACTCCTTTGTGGGTCAAAGCTGTCAATGGAGTCGCGATTGAAGAAAAGCCTTGGATAAATCAGCGATAATATCCAGCTAATCCTAAAAAGCTTCAGATCTCCATAGGACTTTCAATTGTACCCTTCGGGTTACAAAATAAATCCTTATTGAGGACTCCTCCTTCTTCTTGGAATAAGTATTTATTGTAACAGACCGATGGGTCATGTTCTAATGATCTCTCATTGTATACTACACTACTTAGACTCAGATCTCCTAGGGACAATTTCAGAACAAATTATACCTTCCTTCATGTTCTAATGCGATACGATCACCGTTCAAAATGTATCATTTCTAACTACCAACTTCTTTAACAATGAGTGCGATACTTCTATTGATCGCTTTGATCATCTTTCATTTCAATCTTCTGGCTTAAGTCAAATGTTACATCGAACTTGGTTCTCTGAACCACATAATAAACTCATCGTAGTCGGACTCAATTTGATATGACCTCTATGGTCGGAATAACAATGATCTTCTTAGTCATTACCGAAACGATGGTAACGACAGACTAGAACAAGACGGAATCAAATAATAGCTTCTTGGTAACCTTGTGACTTTCCCTGATCCAAGTGCGAGTCCTGTGCTTCCAGTAGTATAGATCTCTACTACTATTCACACCTACTCATACTCGTCCCAAGTACTGTCTCGCAGTCCCCAAGTCCTAAAATCACAAAACAATTTAACACATACAAATGTGTCCAATTAATCATAAAATTTTCCTAGACTCTACTAGGACTTCCTTCACGCGTATCTTCAATGATCAACTCTACTTCAACTTGGTTGGTGATGGAAATTTCAGATGATTGGGACAACTTCAAAAATTACACCAGCCATTCTATTCATCAGACGACAAAACCAGGGTTTATTTTATTTCCTTGAAACGATTACACAAAGGTTCAAGTTTACCCTATACTATGCCTCTCATAGGCTAAACTACTTGTTACTATTCACATTACTACTTCGTAACTTGATCTTCGGGTATCAAGTCTTGACTTCTACTTCCTAGTGTTATTAATCGCTTCTTCAAGGATATCCTGAAATTCCTTTGGCATTGATGGTGCACTTGGCCTTGTTACTTCATTGTTCTTCTGACAATTCTTAGAAATATGGCCTTCTTCTTTACATACGTAGCACACCTCCTTGGGAATCGTACACTTATTAGCGTAATGCCCTATTTCTCCACACTTAAAGCACTTCACCTTCCCGTCACAATTCCCAGAGTGTTTATTTTTGCACTTCCCGCACCATTTTCCTTTATCTCTTCTTTTGCCAAACTTTGTGGATATGTTGCTCATGTTGGGCCTTGAAGACCCCTCAAAGTTCCTCTTCTTGCCAACTTCAACTTTGTTGGCGGTTGTTTCCTTGATCATTTCCTCAATAGACTTGGCAACACTAATAGTTGCCTCAAGAACAGTTGCCTGAAGTACTGGCACAATAAGTTCATCCTTACTTTGTTGAAGTAAACGTTTTGTTTCTTCCATCTGTTCACCTAACATCGTACGTACCATTGCCTGCACTCCAGTCATCGTGATTGGCTCAGGCTGTGGATTATCACTTCCGAACCCACTTTGAGTACTCGGCATTTCGATCTATACACCAATCGTAGGTGAATTTAGATCTTCATTTTTTTTTGTTAGATGTTAAGTCTTCGAAACGTTTATATGTTAGTTCCAATATCGTAGTCATACGTTTAGAATCCTACACACATAAGGTTTCCAGATCCGGTCGGCAACAGACCATAGATCTGAACAAATAATAGCATCATTATAGCTATAACACAAAACATTTAGCACATAAGGGCATTTTAGGCATCTTCCCTAAACTAAACTAGTGCTCGTGTCTAAAATATGGTAGACACTCATCTCACAATCATCACTTAGCATTCTAAGTTCAAGTCTAGAAATTCTACAATTTCTTAGTTCGCTTAAACTAATGCTCTGATACCAACTGTGACATCCCCAAATTTCTCGGCCAGAAAAGACCGATTTAATTTATGCTTTTTAAAAATCAAATCAGAGAAATCTTTATAAAAGATGTTGCGGAGTTGGTCCCCAAAACAAAATATGATAAAAGTTTGTCAAAATCTTTCATTAAGAAATATATCATTTCCTTTTATATCAAAACCTCGGGATGTCATGTTCCAATACAGATCAAAAGCATAAACAAGACATTATAAGCCTTACGACAATTATTTGTAACTACTGGCCTATAATCCAAAATTCACTCATCATCATCATCCGACTATGCTCGGGGTCCTCTACCTGTAATATAAACAGCTGAGTGGGTCAGGCTTGGAAGCCTGGTGAGCATATAGGGTTTTCAACCCACAATACATAAATTTATTATGTTTATACATCAATCAATCAATCTAACTACCCCAAACCCCATTATTTTATTTATTTCTTAAGGGTTTACCCTAAGAATCAACTATCACTCCTTCCTAAGGATTCATCCTAAGGAATAGACACAAAGTCACCTCGTGACCGGGGTTTATACAACGGGCACTAATTCCATAGCTGCCAAAGTTTATTCAACATGTGTTAAGTCCATAGCTCTCATTTATCAACAGTATTATTTACAGGTGTTCTCTCCTGCAATACATGTCAATGGGTTTTAGAGTACAACAAATAAACATATAGTTCATTACACCTACAGGTTGCGGGCCTGCTAGTGTTCCATAGACTGTCTAGAATAGTCCATGGTTGTCATCCATACTCTGCTGAATGACGGGGGCCAACAATTTGGGTAAGTGATTCTCTCAAATTTTCACCACTCACCCTCAACTCATGATCAATATTATTGATCATCTCCTTTATCCAACTCACCTTTCATCATACCCACTATTTCATCTATCCATGTTCTACCCAACATATTTTGTAGATAAAAAGCATATACAGTTTAAAACTTGTATAAAACATCAATTCAACAGTCACCTCAGTCAAACAATTAATATATTTACACATAACACGTATTTCAAGGTAAATACTTCATATCTATGTGTAAATTGAAAGTAACTACACACTCACTTATTTTGGTGAAAATCGGGCAGCAATTCGATTCCTAAAACGATCGTTTCTAATAAAACCGGGAGTTTTATTGAGAAACCGGGCTCTGCGAAAGGTCGGGCTTCGAAACCGAAAAGATAAATTTTTCGGGCTTCTCGGGCACTTCGTGGGGTATTCCGGGCTTTACAATCGATACCGGGGCTTTGCGGGATGTTAAAATGAAAGAAATATGGAGAAAGGGGCTAAAAGTGGCAATTTCTTAAAAATATCCGAGAAGGCTCGCAGCCTTCTATTTATAGGGTGAAGCTTCTGATCGGACGGCTGAGAAGCTTCTGATCCAATGGCTGAGAAGGCTCGCAGGCGAAGGCTCGCATGGCTCGCACATGGCTCGCACCTGCGAGGGCTCGCTGGCAGCTTCTAAGTGGACCGCGGCTTGCTGGCGCACCTGCGAGACTCGGAGCTAGGCTATGCGAGGCTCGGACACACGCGGCAGCTGGGCGAAGCTTCGGCTGGGGAGCTGGCTGCTTCGGATTGGGCCTCCTCCTCGGTCGAATCAGAAGAGGGCACGTGGCTCGCATGACTCAGCAGCCTCGGTGACTCAGCAGCCTAATGACTCAGCAGCCAGGTGACTCAGCAGGACACGTGTCACTTTCTAAGCGAGGGTGACGTGGCAATTGTGTGACTATGCGAAATTTCTCGGTTTTCGTGCCAAAACTTCTAAAATCCATAACTTTCGCATACGAGCTCCGTTTTTGACGTTCTTTATATGCACGCGTAGCTAAAATTACGATCTACAACTTCCGTTTAGACTTCGTCGGCTAATTTTGACTTTAAATTTTATATTATTATTTTTAACAGACCGGGATAGGAAATCCGTTAAAAATTCATAACTTCTTCATCCGACGTCCGTTTTCGTCAGACTTTTTACCGTTGTGCTCCTAATGACGAGACCTTCAATTCTCGTTTAGGTTGTGTCGGCTAAAAATCGCTCGATCTAAAATTCGAGTTTTTAGCTGTCTACTGCTACGCTGAAACTTCGAAAAATCATAACTTCCTCATACGAAGTCAGATTTGGGCGTTCTTTTTATCGAACTTCTCGGTTTAACGAATACTACGACTTTCGTTTAGATTACTAAGGCTAAAAAGTAGTTTATCAAAAACTCACTTTTTACGACATTCAGCACCGTGCCGGTTTTGTCGCGAAACTTCAATAGGTCATAACTTCTTCGTTATAACTCGGATTTTGGTATTCTTTATATCCCCGAAATCCTTGTTTCGACCACTACAACTTTACGTAAAGATATCAAGCTTATCTCACACTTTAATTTTGACGCTTATTTTTATTTTTAATTAATTAAACCCTAATAATTAAGCATAAAACACATAATTCACATAAAATTCACATAATTCCTTTTCATTTCTTCTAAATGAGTTACAAAGGTTAACCTAGACCATTATGTCAATATTAATGCCTAGCCTAGAAACACGGGCGTTACATGGGACACACTTCAGGACCTGATTGAAGGATCTGAAAATATGAAAGACAAGTGCCTCACCTTAGTTTTCAATGACTTTGACACTTTCACCACCACTCCTGGTGAGTCAATGGCCTCTATTTCCAACCGTTATCACATTGTGGTAAACAACATGACTTCTCACAGGATTGTCCGAACTCCTTTGGAGTACAATCTCAAAATTATAAACAGTCTGGGAAAAGGATGAGGAAATGTAAAATATTGTCTCCAAAGTAATGGCTCCTGGAAAAAGCTGAAGCTTTATCAGCTCATTGATGAACTTCAAGGTCATGAGTCCAATGTTGCTCAAACCATAAGGGAACTCTCCAGAGGTCCTCTTGCTCTTTTCAGTTCTTTCGAATCAACCATTCCGAACTCTTGTACTCTAGATTCCTTTAAACCTATTGTTCCATCTGCTCAAACATCCACACCTACCTTACCCACACAAATCTATCCTCTCGATGACTCCAAAGCTATGGACTCTGAACTCCGTTTCCAACAGGAGTTCGCACTGTTGGGTTTTGAGCATTCTAACACTCCTAAGGTGTTCATGCAACCCTAAATACCTTGGATCTATGTTTTCACTAATTATACCTACAATGGTGTTTCCAGGGTAATAGACCTATGACTAGCATAGAATTGACATGTACCACAAATGAAACTAGTTAGGATAACATAACTTATAGTGGAGATTGAAGTCTTGATGTATCTAGCCTTAAGAGCCTAGCCCCAATAATGTGGAAGCCTCAAGTGGAATCACAAATCATCATCAAGAACTTGGAAGAACTTGATAGAATATGGAGCTCACTAAAATCGGCCACCTTTTCTTTCATACACACTAGTGCTAATTTTGTGAGACAAGGACCCATTTCTATATTATGGAGGATTAGGGTGACATCCATGTAAACCCTAATACCCATCACCTTTCATTTACATATGATCCATGGGTTAAAAGCTCCATGGACTATCCATGGACTTCGATACACTTTTAGCCCATCCTAAATAAACCTTGGCCCATTCCATATATATAAAAGAGTCCATATTTAATTAGCCTCTTTTGATCACTAAACTAATTCCAAATTAATTCTTGATCAATACTAATTAAATAATATGATTTCATATTAATATATTATAACTTATAATATATTAATAAATCGTAAATATCCTTTTTCTCATAAGTCTATCCATACAAATTGTTTCGGTGAAGTGCAACCAAAATGGACCATGCCGGGTCGGGTCAAGTCATACCAATTATAGTTATGGACTTAGACACTAATCGAACAGTCTTCCACTTAGATAAGTCTAATAACTATTATTGCAAGTACGACTTCATAACCCAACTAGAAATCGTAGCTCTTAAAGCCGCTATCGAGCTCTGAACAAATCAAATGATGCGTCCATTAGATAAGTGATCATATATTCTCCATTCTAGATATCATATGGACTGAGACATGGATTATATTCATTCTCTCTATCCATTTGTAGTTTCCCGATTTCCGATTTATGACGACCGTCTAATTGAAAAAATAAAATCAGTCCAGGCTTGGCCAAGCACTTAGGGTGTCATCACTAAATCATCGAGGGGATCATAGATATTGCTTTTATCCTTATGAAGTAAAAGGAATGGATAAACTTCGACTCATATGCTTGTACTAACTACTTGTTGAATCATACACAAAGGCACGTTTTATAACATTAAGTTACTGATGCGTTTTCGTACAATCAATGTATAACCAACTCATAGTCAACAACTCATATCTCTAAGTTTGAAGAATATAAGATATTATCGTCTCATGATTCACTCGTAATAAAATCCATGAAGTGATTCAAATGAGTGTGGGTTTAATCCAATACTCATAACTTATGAGCATTCATGAATGTTGTAGCAACCATTGTTATGTCTAATGCACCTTAGACAAATCTTAAAAGCCAGATTCATGACAGTCTTGATTCATATCTACTTCCAACATATGACCCACTGTGGATGGTTTGAATAACTTAGTCATTCAGGAAGAACGAGCTAGTTATTCTGGAAGTCAAAATATGCAAAGTGAAACACAAGAATAATACTTAATTTTATATGGCTCTAAATTCTTGAGTGTAAATAAAAACCCTTTTATCTAACCACCATATTGATTACTCATTATTCATTGTTTCGATTTATCAACTTAATACTTAAATTGAAACAATAGTCATTCCATGCACCAAGCATGCATACTATGTTTACCTATGGTCCTTTCTTTTGTGAAATAGATCAATTGAACACGACTCCAATAATGCTCAATTCATAATCCCAATCCCTTTTGTAAATGTAAGAATACCAAACTCTTTCCATTTACTATAATCTGTTAGATTCTAAACTTATATGCAATGATTCTCTTGTAATGACTATGCACAAAAGTCACAAAGACTTGGAAATAGACATTTACAAAGTATTCCAATGGAGATCAATTCCATGGAAACGAAGTCTCATATTCAAAGTACATTCCTTTGAACATCATTCTTTGCATTAAGTTTTCTAATCTTACACAGATTCAGAGAATAACTTCCACCTATGGAAACAATTCCATATTACCATTGTGACTATAACTTCTAAACAAGAGTTGCCTCTTTTCAGAATATCTCAATATAGTCCTTTGCAAAGTTTAACACTATACTTCCAATTGTCCACGAACAACCAATCTTTGGTAAACCTCAGATTATCCTCGACAATTGCTTAATCATTTTATTCATATCCGGTTCTATTCCTTTTTCCCTCTTAATGCCCTAAGCATTTGGAAAATTTAGAATGGATGTAATCGATCCTATACCTGAAGTATATGGGACATGATTCATGCTATAATTTTTTATTTGCCATGTTCTCACAATTTGAACTATGAAGAGGGATGCCGTAATCATAATTGAATTTTGAGAAAGCCACATATATAGATTTTCCTTATGTTGAACCATTCCAACATAACATTCATATATATCCTTGACTATAGTTGATTAAAATCTCAATCTAAGCTTGTAGAATTGGAATGAAGTATAAAATCCTCTCCTTTAATTATAGCAAAACCACTTTTTAAACTTGAATTGAAACTTTTGTTTTCTATAATTAACATTGCTAACTTGCAACACTTATCATAATTATCATGCTCCCACTAACATGATGATTACTAGCATAACACTTATGCTCCCACTAGCTTTGACATGTACTCAGAAAACAACTGGACTTCTAGAAATGAATACTTTATTGAATTTATTAACAAATTCAGATTTCTGATACGAGATGCTTTGATAAGACTTTACCAAAATCATACACCTTTCCTTAGATAGCTCACATGTGTGTCTAAACAATTTTAGAATTATGAAAAAGGATGTCGTAATCATAGTCTCAATTGTTTAGACCTTTTCCATTTCTCACAAGTCTATGTTAGTGTGCCGGTTAACCACATGCACTCCACAAACAACTTTGAGAATGCAAAGATCACAATTGCTATCTACTTAAAATCTACTTAGTGAAAGTGTTTCCTCACCATCATTTTCATGAATCGGAGAGAAACCTTATGACACTTAGATTTATTTTTATGGTGTAAGTTTTCCTATCCATGTGAATTTTTCATAACCTTAATCACAAGAATATGTCAACACAATAGGTTACAAACCTCAAGTTGTGTGCTAGTGATTAACAATAGCTTTTATTCTTGATTAGTTCTTGAAACTTCTCCAAGATCTTTAAGACTCCCACTGTCCTCTTGACATATGATATTCTCTTGTCAAGAACCATTCTTTGAAAAAAAAAATATTCAAGAGTTAGTGTGGATTCTTATCAAGATAAACACTTCTCACAGTTGGTCTTAGTTGGTCTCTATTTTATCCAAAACATCACAACTTTCCAATTTCAAATGTACAAGAGTAAGAAACATGTTACTCTTACATTTGATAAGTGTTAGAAACCTTTCTTAAAATTATGTCACTCAAGTTAAAATCTTAGAGTATGACTCTAAGACTTGTTTTGGCATGAAGTATGATTTATCTTTTGATTTAACCATTTAAACAATTCATGATTCCTCTCTTTAGTCAAACAAATGCACTAAGGTGTACTTAGAGAATCAACTGTGATATGGTTTCATAATCACTAAGATATTCATAAAACAATATACTCAAGTACTCTCCCATCTCTTCAGATCGGAGAAACTTTTATCTTTCTGTCTTATTTGATTCTTCTCATCCGTTTTGCCATACATTGAAACTTTTCCAATGTTTTAGAATTACATTTAAACTTGTAAGCATAACCATATTTACTAAACTTTAGTAAATCATAATGAATAATCGTATTGACCTTTATGGTGAACCTGATCAGCGCACAACCAAGTGTACCCAATCCTTTAGTCCTTCACTCGACTCACACATACATGTGAACAAGGTCTTAGCCTTAATTTCCCAAAGATGAAAATTCTCATTCATCACACAGTACAACTTGAATGATTCCAAGTTTCTATCCAAATGAAGCTTGGGTGATGAGAATCTTTCCTTATTTGGTAAATTATGACACTACCATAAATGAAAGAATCAAATTTTATTTTCCAATATGGCTTTCAATGGAAACATATAAACAGTAATTTTTCACAAATCCCATTGTAAGGATAATTAAAATAAATAAAATTAAAAATTTTCTTTTATTTGAAAACTTTGCGGAAAACTTATTCTTACAATGCAAATACATATGAAAAACATGTTGTTATCCATTCCTAAGTAGTCTATCACAACTCTTTAAGCAACAACTCAAAATTCTGATCACCGAACCATGCGATCGAAATCCATCTATTCGCGATCAGAATCAGCTTACTCTTTCTTTAAGCTTCCATACTTTTCTTTGATTCTACAAAACATAAAAAAGTAATTACATTAGATCATGTATTAAGAATCTACAAATAAGAACTTAATAGAGTTAGATAGTGGACTTTACCTGAAGTAGAGTCAAACCTTTTTGAGTTTACCATCCTTATGATCTTTCAGGTATAAATCGCAGCATCACAACCAATGTACCTTCTTTTGGCAATAGAAACATATAGACTCTTTGAAAATGGTACACTCGATTGTCCATACCTAGCCTTTCTCTTTACCATTGGGTCAATCGACTTGACCATGGCCGATCCATTTCCATTGGGAAGAGAAAGTTTTTCTTGACTTCCAATGTCACCATTGTCAATGTCCAAATAGGTTTAGGAAGTAGATCTTCCAATCAGATTTGCTTTACCAGTGCTCCAAATCATTGCTGATTTAGCAGCAATAAGAAAATAGGTAGGATCATTAAGGGTCATGTCATAGTCTGTTTCATAGTAGTCCCAAAGGAAACTCACTATGTGACTTAGAAAGTGATTGAACAACCAACTTTCTCAAGACATTGACACCCAACTCTCCTGGCTTGTCAATATGTGATTTAATCTCCAAGGTGTGAGCACATATAGACTTTGCTTGCCAAATAGGGATTGAGTGACCTTGAAGTTGTGGGTCAGGGAGAATTATTGGAGGAGGTGGAGGAAGAGGAGTATGATGTCTAGTCCTATTAATTCACAACAAAGGGATTGATCTTTCACCTTGATTGCCATTTGGAATATCATCTTCTTTAGGAAAGCTCTATCCAAAAGGATGAGGAAGACCATACTTATCTTAACTAGACATCTATAATGGGAGAAATTCAAGTTGTTGATTTAAAGTCTTAATATAACACCCAATATGAAATATTAAGGCTAGGACCCAACAAACTATTTTATAACTTGGAAGAGGGATGTCGTAATCCAAGCTACAAAATATTTGAATGTAGGTAAATGACGATTTACCAGTTTCCACCATGAAAAACGAAACAAATTATAAAGTTTTAATTGGATTTGAAACTCCTAGATCTTCTGAGATTCATTGAACATTCAATGGAATGTTTAAATCTCGATTGTGCCCTCTCAAGTTTGTGACTGGGATGCAGAGGATCACAAACAAGGTGTGAATAACCATGCAAATTGACTTGGTACCCTTAATTTTATCACCCAATCGATGTGCCGGTTAACCACACACGCTCCACCGATCTATGATAAAACTTAAGTGTGACAACCCGATATTTCGAGACAATGTAATGTAACACCAGTCAAATTTAGGTCAAAATATAACTTTCCTAAAATCTTATTTGGGTTAATTAAAGTGGTAGGAATCGTAACAAGGTTTTCATACATATAAAGAACACAAAAATCCGAGTTATAACGAAGAAGTTATAACCATTCTAAGATTTCCGACAAAACCGGCAACACCGATTAAACGAAAATGAGAAGTTTGAATACAATAGTTTTTAGCCTTAAGTATCTAAACGAAAGTTGTAGATAACATTAAACCGTAAACGTACGTAAAAAGAACCTCCAAATCTGACTTCGTATGAGAAAGTTATGATTTTTCCAAGATCCGCATATAGCAGTAGAAAACTAAAAACTCGAAATAGAGATCGAGAGACTTTTTGCCAAAACAACCTAAATAAGAATCAAAGGTCTCAACCAAAGTAGCGCAATGGTAAAAGGTCTGGCAAAAACGGACGCCGGATGAAGAAGTTATGGATTTTTAACGGGCTTTTCTAGTGTCGGACTGTTAAAAATAAATAATTAAAAATAAATTCAAAATTAGCCGACATAGTCTAAACGAGAGTTTTAGAGTACATTCTCACCTACGCGTGCATATAAAGATTGTAGAAAACGGAGCTCATACGCGAAAGTTACGGATTTTACAAGATTAAGGCTCCAAATCCGAGGCTGTCAGGTCTGCCACGACGTGGCACAGTTGGCTACGACCTGGCAAGTGACTGAGGGCGTCCCATCAATGGAAGAGGATAAGATTTTGATCACCACGACATGGCATAGATGGACACGACGTGACACACCAGATATGCTCCTACAAATAGAAGCTTAAGGGTGCCGGGTTTGGTGTTCGTCTCTTTCCATCTAAGTGTTGTTACTCTGGGTAATTACCCCGAAAAGCCATCCCGAAGCCCCGGTTTTCATACTCAAGTTCCGAAGGAAGGTTCTACACTCCTGAGATTCCCGAGATTCCTGAGATTCCCGAGAATCCTGAGAAAATCAACTCTTCCAAGTCAAAGTTCTGCTCGATTATCATCTCGCTTTCTCCCAATCAATCAAGTGAGTTCATACCCCTTAATTAACCTTTTAAATGTTTTTAAAATGTTTCTAAATGCTTTATGGGGGGATACAAGTTGAATCAGGTTTAGTTGTTATATCAATCACATGTGATCAATAACTAGCATGAAAATGGAATTACTATACATTAACTGTTTTACCAAACAGATTTCTTCAAATGACTTTCTTAAACGTTTTTACATGTTTAAAAATCTTTATCAAACTGTCTTACACACTATAAGTTTCCTTTCAAACTTTGTTACAAAGGTGTTTTCAAACAAAGGTTTTCCTTATACTTAAACTGTCTTATCAAACAAACTACTTTCAAATCGTTTTATAAACTGATATCAAGTCATCATTAATTTCTTTGTTATTAAATTTTTCAAAGGTATTACAAAACTTCTTTTATACTTTTATATTGTCAAACGCATGCCCATATATGTATATTTATATAAGTAATGTTTAAAGGACTTAGGACGGTTAGCTCGCTGTATTTCCTTTTCCTCGTTGGGATGTGGCCTTAGGGCATTGGTTGCTCGTCCGAATGTCATCTAAATATTATTTATATATCATGTATACAGATATAGGTATAAAGGTTCCATTAGTCAGTTCAGTACCTTTGGGTAGCAAAGGTATACTTCCGGTTATACTTGTACATTACTAGTAACTATAATAGGTATAGTTAGGAGATACTACTTACAATTCCAAGTACAAGGAATCACACAAGAGTCAGTTCATTCATCAGTCTATACTAATACATTACATGTTACATGACTACGTTTACATATACACGCTTACATGAATACGTTTGGATAGATACGCTTACATGAGTACATTTACATAGATACGCTTACATGAATACCTTTACATAGATACGCTTACATAGATACGTTTGCATTGATACGTTTACATAGATACGCTTACATGAGTACATTTACATAGATACGCTTACATGAATACATTTACATAGATACGCTTACAGAGATATGTTTACAGTGATACGTTTACAAAGATACGCTTACATGAACACGTCTACATTAATACGTTTAATAGATACTATTACATAGGATCTGTTACAAAAGTTTCGAGACTTACCATTCCATACCAAAAGTTGTTAGCTACAGTAGGGAAAAGGAGCGTCGACGGGTGTCCACGGTTGTACTGTTCGGCGAGTTTCCACACCATGAATATCCTAATGCAAAAGGATACATCTTTAGTTATTATATTATTCTCCTTCCTTTATTTTGTCACACATTCACATGAATGACGAGGTAGGATATATTTGATATAGATAAACTATTTTTCCTTATTACCTTTATATTGTGACACGTACAAATAATCGATGAGGTAGACTATAACTTTTATAATAATAGTTAAACAGGGAAAAACCGTCACATTTACAGTGATGCTTTCTTTCAAAACAATCAAGTCTTGGTAGAAGACTACTTTTCTAATAGTAGGAAATATAGGATTTTCTACGCTTTTCAAACGTTTACAATTACTTACAAACGTTTTAGTACTTTTCTCCAAATGTTTACAAGTCTGTACTTTACAGTTTTTACAAATCAAAGACACATTAATACTTATGAATTCACTAGCTTTATTGCTAATACTCGCTTTCAAAATAACTTGTATTCTCAGGTCACAAATAGATAGGTATGACGACAAGGTTTTGTGAAGACGGAGAAATCAAGACTCTTATTTTATTTTGATAACTTGTTGTAATGTCTTATTACTATGAAAGAACACACATGTATTAAACTATTACTATTAATGCAATGGGCGATGATGTTGCTTGTTTACTACTTTGCATTGTTATAATACTGTACATGAAGTCATCCACCCTCGAACGATTACGTCGTTCTAGTTTGAGGGTGTGACAGATTGGTATCAGAGGATTGTTTATAGTTAATTGACTGTATCAACCCATAAAAGATATACGCACTATAAACACAATGGGATTAAAATACTCTGACCAAGAGTTTATACTTTTAAATAATAAAATATTTAACTAAGTATGCATGCCTGCATTCATACTAAAATCCGTGTCACAATGACAAGAACAAAAGTATTACGATTGTTGAATATCACAGGTAAGCTCGGGGATGTATGGTTAGTCTTGGGAGTGGCATAGCCTTATCAACTATGCTGGTCCGAGGAGTGATTAGCACGTGCCCAAGAATGGTTGTGATGTGGCAACAAGTCTAAAAACTTACCAACACTACCACAATGAGAACACTAGAACATAACATAAGTCTAAAATATTATAGGAGTATTTTGTGTTACTATAATTACTTACTTGAGAACTAAAAAGATCTTCATTACTAGGTTAATAGTTGCTAACTGTTATGCACTTTACAAATAGTGATGTAACTAATGAAGATCGTTTAATAATTATCTAGTTAGTTTGTCTAATAACTATATCCTTACCCCAATTCTCGTGTAGATAACATGGTTGGACTCCATCCCCACAGCAACCCGTACCTTTCGAATGAAGGCAATGCTGGATGGTTTGGAGAAGAACCCGAGAATGATCATCCAATCCCTTTGAATGATCACCATGCTAAAGACCTTTCGGATGGTGATAACTCCAAACCCAAGGTTGAGAACCTACCCCCGGTAGTTCCATTTCTAAATCCTAACCCTCGTCCCGCTTTTCATGGGCCGATGCCTCCTTGGGTAGAATGATTGGAAACATGGAGCGAAGAGAAAGATCAACCTATGCCGTTTAATGGAGACCAAAGCTTCTACAACGTAAACGAAGGGAGATCAGCAGACAGAGTTTTACCAATCATGATCCGTAGAGTTTCCCGAAACGAAATTCAGGGTAGGACGGCTCTCCAATGTATCGAAGAGGTTAATGCCAATGCAAGAATGCATACCATTCGCACCAATCGCCTTGATCAAACAAGTGAGAGATCTGAGAGAAACCATGAGACCCTGCTGCAAGCACTAGCTGAAACCCGAGCCGAAGTCATAGAGCGCCAAGTACGCCATAGGGTGTACGAAAGATACCTGCTTGATATGGAACGTGAACTAACCGAACTAATGGTTCACCATAGGGATGACCGTCGCCAGTAGGAGATACCTTACTTCCTTCTTTGTTTTAAAGAACCGTGTTCCTGTCTATGTTGTGTGTAGTACTTTCTATGTGACTACCTTGTACTGTAAGTACTTTTAGTTAAGTCTTTATGCTGTTAAAGACTTTTCTACTCCGAATATGATGTAAGACCTACAACAAGGTCAATTTCCCCAAACCAATTACATCTTAAACATGAATGATATCGACAGTCGGCTAACTTCCGTGTCAATCCTTGTTCAAATGCTTTCATTATGCTTTCATTGGAGTCTATCTGAAACCCCATCTAGTCAAGTTATTGGATTATGGTAATTTAACTCTGGAATCATTTCCAAGTCTCTTTCAAATTTTGCATCATGTTATCCACCAACCAATAATACCCTGGTTTGGACGATAAACGTTTTAAGACCATTCTATTAAGTTACTTCTAATCTGTACTAGGACTGCATCATAGGGATGTAGGTCAAACCTTCAAGAACATACTTCTACTCTTTACATGAACGATCGAACGACATCTAGGTTCAACCATACTCGCTCACAAATTCGTTTTCTTTCCATGTAACAAAATCATGTCGCCGAAGAAAAGCGATCAACCCATCAACCAAACACCAACTCTTCAGATTGATGCAACTACCTTTCAAGCTACAATCTCGGTTGCCATGTCAGCTGTTCTGACCCACCTTAACGCTAACAACGCGAATGTTAACGGGATTGTTAACAATAATTCCAATCCAAGTAACAATCAAGTACCTCAACGAGCAACAAACTACCACGACACCCCGAATCCCAAGCCCAAGAATAACAAACGAAAGTTCTAGGCTAAAGCTAAAGGAAAATCACCCTAAGGGGGCAGCAAAAGACAACAACCTGTTCCAACCTTCGCAGCCACAATATCTGTACCTCCTACTACCATCCCTTCTAGTATCCAATTGTCCCTACACCAGCTAGGTAGTATGTCGAAAACCTACCAAAATGCAATAAGTGCAACTTCCATCATCTGGGTAGTTGTCGTCCATTACACTGCTTTAAATGCAACAAGAACGAACATACTACTAATTGCTGGAGGAATCGGACCCAACACATTACTTCAACCACCAATGTCGAAATCTCTCGAATATGCCATCTATGTGGCGTAATGGGACACTTCAAGAGGGATTGTCCAACAGAGAAGAACGACGGTGAATCCGGAGGAGTTTAACCTTAGAATGGAAAGAGGCAACGAAGGAACCTACTATAGTATAGGTTCACTTCCAATCGTTAGTATTATGTATGTTTTTAAAAGATGTTTAAAACTACTACAACTCGAGTCTTATCTTTTGCGAGATCCTGTCAGTTAAGGGACCCTCATGCTGCGTATACTAGCCTTTTATAGTATACTTTGTTCGCAGTAGTATTCCTGTAATTACTCTAAAGTACTGTAACTCTGTTAAAAGTTGCACCGTTGTGTTTTGTCTATAACGCATTTATGTTCAAATCTAATGTCTTTTACTTCTAAGTAAGTCCGACATTATCATACAACTTGATTCAATTCGATCTGCACAATACCAGTTTCGTGCGTACATCTCCTTCTCTAAAAACGTCTTTCTAGCAAAGCCGTCATTCCAGAAAACCAAAGTACTCATGCATAGAGTACCTCATGTTTCTTATCCCTTCCGAAGAAAAAATCAGCAAACCACCCCGAAGTACCACTCATACAGTACGTCACGTTCAATCCAAAGACCCATACGGTTGATCTATCGCTGAAGAATGTATACATACGGGTGGTATATAATGAAGGTTCTACAGGTTTAAAATTGATGATTCCACTTTAACTTGTATTCCTCGTTGGGATGTGGGCTTAAAGAAGAATCATTTATTCGACTAGCTTTTCAATATTAGTTATATACGACTCGTATACGCGAAACTGTGATTGATAAACCAGGTATGAGTTCTAATATGAACTTCAGGATGGAGACTACCTAAGACTACGAGTGATCGTGCTGCCATGCGAAGAAACATAGAAGTACCTATCCTTTTTCCTTAATTCAGGAGTAATCATACTTTCTTTTAGATCTTCACGACATGTAATCAACCACAAGGTTTTGACGTCATAATCAGTATGAATTGGTTGAGTCCACATCAAGCCGATATCAAGCGCTTTGGGAAAGCAGTTCATCTTAACCTCCCTATCAAAGAACCTCTTGTTATTTACGAAGACAAATCAAGTACGAACCTTCGCATCATTTCGTGTATTCAAGCTCAAAAGCGCTTACGAAAGGAATATCACACATTCCTTGCACACATCGTCGATGCGAGCCATGAAGCGAAGGACATTCAGAACATCCCAAAAGTATGTGACTTTCCCGACACCTTTCCAGAAGAACTACCAGGATTACCACCACAATGTCAATTCGAGTTCAGAATCGACTTAGTTACAAGGGCTACCCCAGTAGCCAAATCACCTTATCGTCTAGGTCCAACTAAGATACTGGAACTTCCTAGATAGCTTAACGAACTCCTCGGAAGAGGGTTCTTTAGGCCAAGTTTCTTACCTTGAGGAGCACCAGATCTGTAAACAAGAAATAGCGTTCCAAACGCTAAAGAAAGCCTGGTGCACTGCACCGATATTATCTCTCCCAAAAGGGGATAGAAGATTTTGTGGTGTAATGCGATGCATTCAACCAAGGGCTTGGTTGTGTTCTTATGCAAGAGGAAAGGTCACTACCTATACCTCAAGACAGCTTAAGACACACGAAGTTAACTATACAACACATGATCTTGAGTCAGGAGCAGCGGTAATTGCTCTGAAGATCTGGAGACACTACTTGTAGGGTACAAGGTGTACTATTTTCACAGACCACAAAACCATTCAACATACATTCGGCCAAGAAGAGTTATCATACCAGTGAAGTCAAACGAAAGAAGCAAAGTCGTATCCCGATAGTGAAAGATTCGCTAGAATGCCAAGCGAGGACCTGAGTTCACTTAGGAACATGAGGAGCAAATAAATCTTCTATCTGTAGCATGATTATCAATTCTGCTTAAACTCTAATTTCGGGACGAAATTCTCTCTAACGGGGGGATGATGTGACAACCCGATATTTCGAGACAATGTAATGTAACACCAGTCAAATTTAGGTCAAAATATAACGTTCCTAAAATCTTATTTGGGTTAATTAAAGTGGTAGGAATCGTAACAAGGTTTTCATACATATAAAGAACACAAAAATCCGAGTTATAACGAAGAAATTATAACCATTCTAAGATTTCCGACAAAACCGGCAACAACGATTAAACTAAAAACGCAAAGTTTCAATACAATAGTTTTTAGCCTTAAGTATAGGGTTGTTAATTGGGTCAACCCGATCGGATTTCGGGTTAGTCGGGTTTTCACAAAAACTAATTTAACCCGACACCCGACCCTATTAAGGTAGGGGTTGGTCGGGTTCGGGTTAATAGGGTCGGGTTAGCCGGGTTAGTCGGGTTAATACACTAAACACTTAATTTAAACATAATATATATGGTTTTTTCAAGAGTGCAATCTATATAAACTCAAACCATTTTTTTACTCTTTTCTTAACATCAAAAATGCTTACAAATTGAAATAAATTAAAAATAAAAGATCATGGACCTCATGGTTATTACAACATATGAGAAAACATGCATACCACAATAGCTAAAAGAGTTATCTTATTATAAATATTAAATAGACGAACTGTCAATCTCTAGTTAATGATCAATACCATGTAGTTTATTCATGTTTATAGTTAGCTTAAAGTAGAAATAACTATCAAAATAAAATCTTTACTTTCTCAGCCGCTCCAGTACTTTTGAGATTTTATATCTTTTTGGACTTCAACTTCACCAATGTGAGTTACTTGACCCTCGTATGCTTCTAGAGTCACAAAAATTTACATTTTCAAAGGAACTGTAGTCTTTTTGTGTAACGCCCGTAGATCAGGGCTAGTCAATTTAGAGACAATGAGCGTCAAAAATGACTTTTTGATAGAAGATTATTTAGGATGATAATCCTAACTAAGTTGTAGTATATGTTACAAGGTTTCCGTGCATATAAAGAATGCCAAAATCCGAGTTATAACAAAGAAGTTATGACCTGTCGAAGTTTCGCGACAGAACCGGCACGACACAGCGCGACGTAAAAAGTGAATTTTACGTTAGAGCGATATTTAGCCTTAGCAATCTAAACGAGAATCGAAGATCTCGTTGTTGGTATCGAAGCGATAAAAAGTTCGGCGAGAACGGACGTCAGACGAAGAAGTTATGAATTTATAACGAAATTTTCTGTCCCGACCTATTAAAAATAAATAATAAAATTAAAATCAAAATTAGCCGACGGAGTCTAAACAAAAGTCGTAGAGCGTAGTCTCACCTACGCGTGGATATAAAGAACGTCGAAAACGGAGTTCGTATGAAGAAGATATGAATTTTCGAAGTTTATTAATGAATTAATAATTAAATTTAATTATTAAAACCCGGTATTATCTGAAGGCGAGTCATCGGACTCATCCGAAGTACGCCCCGCGTACAGCAAAGCATGACGATCTTCGCACTCGAGTTCTTCGGATGACGCATGCAGTGACGAATTCGGACGCGTACGCCCCGCGTACTCCCAGGCTCCAGCCTCCTATAAATAGGATGCGAGGGCAGCCGGTTCTTTTGTTCCTTTTCCCTCTTCTCTCTCCCGTTTTGCATCGATTTGCATGCCAGAAATACCCCGAAGCCCCGGTATTATTCTCAAGCCCCGAAACAAGTCCCGAGATCCCGAAGATCCCGAGAAGTGCGGTTCCCGAGCCGAAGCTCTGCCCGCCAGAAGTTCGATTTTTGTAGAGATCTTCCAGATATGTTGAGGATTACTACTTCTGCAAGCCGTAGTGCTGTCTGATCATCTTCTGATCAGGTGAGTGTATACTACCTTTCATAAACACAATAATAATACAAGTATGGTTTGAGTGTATTAAGTATATTGTTGTTTATATGTGTGAGTGTGTAGTTACTTTCTTCTAACACATAAATATGAAGTATTTGCTATGAAATACATGCTATGTGTTTATATATTATTTGTCTATTTGAGATGGGCATGGAAATTGGAGTTTTATACAGGTGTTAAATGATTTAAACTGTGTAAGTATTTATATCTACAAAATTGTTGGGTAGAGCATAGGTAGATGGAATAGTTGGTGACTATGGAGTTAGCGCCTATTGTATAAACCTTGGCGACGAGGTGACTTCGTGCCTATTTGATGAACCTTGGCGACTATGGAGTTAGCGCACGTTGAGTAAACTTTGGCGACTATGGAGTTAGCGCTTGTTAAGTAAACCTTGGCGACTATGGAGTTAGCGCTTGTTAAGTGGACCTTGGTGACTATGGAGTTAGCGCTTGTTAAGTGGACCTTGGTGACTATGGAGTTAGCGCCTGATAACTATGGATTTAGTACTTGATAAATAAACTTTGGCAGCAATGGATTTCGTGCCAATTCCTTAGGAATAAATGAATGAAGGATGGTTGGTTCTTAGGGTAAAACCTTAAGAAGATAATGGGGATGGGTAATTGGGTTGATTGTTTGCTGATTAAATATAATAATTATATTATTGTGGGTTGAAAACCCTATATGCTCACCAGGCTGCCAAGCCTGACCCACTCAGTTTTCTTTTCATTACAGGTAATGGCACAAGGGTATAAGTTGGTGGACTTGACGAGAGATTTTGGATTATAGATCAGTAGTTAAATAACTATTGTAAGGTCTATTTTATATTGTTTATGATTTTGGTCTGTATCGAATATGACATCCCAAGGTTTTATTATTTAATGAAAATACATTCTCTTTGAGAAATGTTTGGATAAATGGTTATCATATTTTTGTTTTTGGGAACAAATTCCGCAACAGTTTTCTTTGAACGATTACTCTGATTTTAAAAACAAAGCATAAACAAATCGGTCTTTTCTGGGCGTCAAATTGGGGATGTCACAGTTGGTTTCAGAGCATTAGTTTAAGCGAACTAGGAATATGGATTTATTTCTAGACTTAAACTTAGAATGCAAAGCAATGATTGTGAGTTGAGTGTGTCCATTGTATTTTAGGTAGTACACCTAAATTGACACAGGCACTATTTTATTTTAGGAAAATTGCCTAAAATGCTATTATGTGCTAATTGTTATATGTTTGCCATATATGACGTTAATTGTTCGGATCTATGGTCTGTTGCCGACCGGATCTGGAAACCTTATGTGTTTAGGATTCTAAGCGTGCGTCTACGATATTAGAACTAACATGTAAACGTTTCGGAGTGATAAGGATGATTTGAATATCTATCGTGACTAAGGATCTAATTTCACCTTATTTGGTGTATAGATCAAAAATGGTGAGAACGAGGAGTGGAGTTGGAAATGCTGATGAAAACAGGAATCAAATACCAGTAATTGAACAAATACCTGTTGTAGCAGCAACGCCTGAACCAATGACAATGGTCGGAGTTCAAGTGATGATTCAGGCAATGTTGAATAATCAGATGGAAGAAACCAGACGTTTGATCAGGCAGAATCACGAAGAATTGTCAATTCAAGTTGAAGAGCCCGAAGTAAATGGAGGCCAGTCTGAAGGAGGAAACTACAGTGGGACCGTTGGTCAAGCCAACCCACCAATAGTTCGCCAAAACAACCAGGATAGAGGAAATGATGGACGTGGATGCAAGTACAAGGATTTCATGGCATCCAAACCACCATGTCTTTCTGGGAGCCTGACACCGGTGCAAGTCATGGAATGGATCTCCGAAATGGAGACGATGTTTGAAAGTTGCGAGTGTAGCAACAGACAGAAAACCGCTCTTGCAATCCCTCTGTTAAAATCTGGAGTATTGAGCTGGTGGAAGTTACTGGCTGGTTCGATGCCTAAGGGAGAAGCTAGCAAGATGTCTTGGGAAGAATTCGTGGTGCAACTGAAATTGCAATACTGCTCTGAGCAAGATCTTCTGGAAATCAACAATGAGTTCCAGAATCTGAAGAAAGGAAAATCGAGCGTTACTGAATACGCTACGAGCTTTACGGAGAAAATGAAGCTTATTCCACACCTAATTCCAACTGAACTTTCCAAGGTCAACAAGTTTGCCAATGGATTACCAGCGGACTTTGGTCCGATAGTCAAACAAGCAACCACTCTGAAAGCCGCCATCTGGGCAGCCAAGAATGTTGAGACCCAAATAAAAGAAAAGGGTCTGGAAAGAGCTGAAGTTGGAGAGAAAAGGAAGCATGAAGGTTCTTCAACAATCGACAAAGAAAGTAAATTCTCGAAATCTGGGGGAAGAGATGAAGCTAAGTGGTGTGAGAAGTGTAAGAAGAAACACTTCGGGAAATGTAGCGAGGAGATGACTTGTTACAAATGTGGGAAGACAGGGCACTACGCCAATAAGTGCGCACCCCTCAAGAAGGTGTGCTATAGGTGTAACGAAGAAGGTCATATTTCTAAAGACTGCCCACAGAAAAACACACCTCCACAGCCAAGGGCATTCAACATGTTCCTCATCGAAGCAGAAAAGGATGGGAGAATTAAAAGATGAAGACTTCATATTAATATATAAAGTCTGTATCAGGAAGCATAGCCTGTTAGAGGCATAGTATAGGGTGAACTTGAACTTTTGTGTAATAGTTTCAAGAATTAATATAAACCCTGGTTTTGTTATCTGATGTGTTGAATGATTATATGATTTATGTATGGTGACTTGGTTAACTGCGAAACAATACTTGGGACGAGTATGAGTAGGTGTGAATGGTAGTAGAGATCTATACTTCCGGAAGCACAGGACTCACGCTTGGATCAGGGGAAGTCACAAGGTTATCAAGAAGCTAGTAATTGATTCCGTTTTATTCAAGTATGTCATTACCATTGTTTCGGTAATGACTAGTAAGATAGTTGTTATTCCGACCCTAGGGGTCATATCAATTGAGTCCGACTACGATGAGAGGTCATCGGGACACGACCCATTGGTTAGTTACTATAGATAAATGAATGTATTTATCCTTAGAAGAAGAAGGAGTCCACAATAAGAATTTATTTTGTAAACTTAAAGATGTCGATCTAAGTCCAACGTAGTACGAAGAGCAGATGCAGGATTGAGCATCAAGGTTATTACTTAGAATGGAGAGATAACTTATGGAGTCAGTATACGAATCCTATTTCGTTGATGATTCCGGGACGTAATCATCCTAAGGGGGAGATAATTGTAACGCCCGTAGATCAGGGCTAGTCAATTTAGAGACAATAAGCGTCAAAAATGACTTTTTGATAGAAGATTATTTAGGATGAATAATCCTAACTAAGTTGTAGTATATGTTACAAGGTTTCCGTGCATATAAAGAACGCCAAAATCCGAGTTATAACAAAGAAGTTATGACCTGTCGAAGTTTCGCGACAGAACCGGCACAACACAGCGCGACGTAAAAAGTGAATTTTACGTTAGAGCGATATTTAGCCTTAGCAATCTAAACGAGAATCGAAGATCTCGTTGTTGGTATCGAAGCGATAAAAAGTTAGGCGAGAACGGACGTCAGACAAAGAAGTTATGAATTTATAACGAAATTTTTTGTCCCGACCTATTAAAAATAAATAATAAAATTAAAAGTCAAAATTAGCCGACGGAGTCTAAACGAAAGTCGTAGAGCGTAGTCTCACCTACGCGCGGATATAAAGAATGTCGAAAACGGAGTTTGTATGAAGAAGATATGAATTTTCGAAGTTTATTAATGAATTAATAATTAAATTTATTTATTAAAACCCGGTATTATCCGAAGGCGAGTCATCGAACTCATCTGAAGTACGCCCCGCGTACAGCGAAGCATGATGACCTTCGCACTCGAGTTCTTCGGATGACGCATGCAGTGACGAATTCGGACGCGTACGCCCCGCGTACTCCGAGGCTCCAGCCTCCTATAAATAGGATGCGAGGGCAGCCGGTTCTTTTGTTCATTTTCCCTCTTCTCTCTCCTGTTTGCATCGATTTGCGTGCCAGAAATACCCCGAAGCCCCGGTATTATTCTCGAGCCCCGAAGCAAGTCCCGAGATCCCGAAGATCCCGAGAAGTGCGATTCCCGAGCCGAAGCTCTGCCCGCGAGAAGTTCGATTTTTGTAGAGATCTTCCAGATCTGTTGAGGATTACTACATCTGCAAGCCGTAGTGCTGTCTGATCATCTTCTGATCAGGAGAGTGTATACTACCTTTCATAAAACACGATAATACTACAAGTATGGTTTGAGTGTATTAAGTATATTGTTGTTTATATGTGTGAGTGTGTAGTTACTTTCTTCTAACACATAAATATGAAGTATTTGCTATGAAATACATGCTATGTGTTTATATGTTATTTGTCTATTTGAGATGGGCATGGAAATTGGAGTTTTATATAGGTGTTAAATGATTTAAACTGTGTAAGTATTTATATCTACAAAATTGTTGGGTAGAGCATAGGTAGATGGAATAATTGGTGACTATGGAGTTAGCGCCTATTGTATAAACCTTGGCGACGATGTGACTTCGTGCCTATTTGATGAACCTTGGCGACTATGGAGTTAGCGCACGTTGAGTAAACTTTGGCGACTATGGAGTTAGCGCTTGTTGAGTAAACCTTGGCGACTATGGAGTTAGCGCATGTTAAGTGGACCTTGGTGACTATGGAGTTAGCGCCTGATAACTATGGATTTAGTACTTGATAAATAAACTTTGGCAGCAATGGATTTCGTGCCAATTCCTTAGGAATAAATGAATGAAGGATGGTTGGTTCTTAGGGTAAAACCTTAAGAAGATAATGGGGATGGGTAATTGGGTTGATTGTTTGCTGATTAAATATAATAATTATATTATTGTGGGTTGAAAACCCTATATGCTCACCAGGCTGCCAAGCCTGACCCACTCAGTTTTCTTTTCATTACAGGTAATGGCACAAGGGTATAAGTTGGTGGACTTGACGAGAGATTTTGGATTATAGATCAGTAGTTAAATAACTATTGTAAGGTCTATTTTATATTGTTTATGCTTTTGGTCTGTATCGAATATGACATCCCAAGGTTTTATTATTTAATGAAAATACATTCTCTTTGAGAAATGTTTGGATAAATGGTTATCATATTTTTGTTTTCGGGAACAAATTCCGCAACAGTTTTCTTTAAACGATTACTCTGATTTTAAAAACAAAGCATAAACAAATCGGTCTTTTCTGGCCGTGAAATTGGGGATGTCACATTTTGTACTGTTCAAGTAGAAAGCGGGGAAATATGTAAAGATTATGAATTCCTAACCGGGTTATTCGGGTTGACCCGAAACCTGATATTTTTGTAAAAATCAACCCTAAACCCGACCCTAACTACAAATCGGGTTTGTCAGGTTAACCCGTAAAAAGAACGTCCAAATCTGACTTCGTATGAGGAAGTTATGATTTTTCCAAGATCCGGATATAGCAGTAGACAGCTAAAAACTCAAAATAGAGATCGAGAGACTTTTTGCCAAAACAACCTAAATAAGAATCGAAGGTCTCAACCAAAGTAGCGCAACAGTAAAAAGTCTGGCAAAAACGGACGTCGGATGAAGAAGTTATGGATTTTTAATGAGCTTTTCCAGTCTCGGCATGTTAAAAATAAATAATTAAAAATAAATTCAAAATTAGCCGACGAAGTATAAACGAGAGTTGTAGAGTATATTCTCACCTACGCGTGCATATAAAGAACGTCGAAAACGGAGCTCATACGCGAAAGTTACGGATTTTACAAGATTAAGGCTCAAAATCCAAGGCTGTCAGGTCTGCCACGACGTGGCACAGTTGGCCGCGACCCGGCAAGTGATTTAGGGCGTCCCATCAATGGAAGAGGATAAGATTTTGATCACCACAAAGTGGCATAGATGGCCACGATGTTACACACCAGAAATGCTCCTATAAATAGAAGCTTAAAGGTGTCGGTTTTGGTGCTCGTCTCTTTCCATCTAAGTGCTGTTACTCTGGGTAATTACCCCGAAAAGCCATCCCGAAGCCCCGGTTTTCATACTCAAGTTCCGAAGGAAGGTTCTACACTCCTGAGATTCCGGAGATTCCTGAGATTCCCGAGAATCCTGAGAAAATCAACTCTTCCAAGTCAAAGTTCTACTCGATTATCATCTCGCTTTCTCCCAATCAATCAAGTGAGTTCATACCCCTTAATTAACCTTTTAAATGTTTTTAAAATGTTTATAAATGCTTTATGGGGGGATACAAGTTGAATCAGGTTTAGTTGTTATATCAAACACATGTGATCAATAACTAGCATGCAAATGGAATTTCTATACATTAACTGTTTTACCAAACAGATTTCTTCAAATGACTTTCTTAAACGTTTTTACGTGTTTAAAACTCTTTATTAAACTGTCTTACACACTATTAGTTTCCTTTCAAACTTTGTTACAAAGGTGTTTTCAAACAAAGGTTTTCCTTATACTTAAACTGTCTTATCAAACAAACTACTTTCAAATCGTTTAATAAACTGATATCAAGTCATCATTAATTTCTTTGTTATTAAACTTTTCAAAGGTATTACAAAACTTCTTTTATACTTTTATATTGTCAAATGCATTTCCATATATGTATAGTTGTATAAGTAATGTTTAAAGGACTTAGGACGGTTAGCTCGCTGTATTTCCTTTTCCTCGTTGGGATGTGGCCTTAGGGCATCGGTTGCTCGTCCGAATGTCATCTAAATATTATTTATATATCATGTATACATATATAGGTATAAAGGTTCCATTAGTCAGTTTAGTACCTTTGGGTAGCAAAGGTATACTTCCGGTTATACTCGTACAAAACTAGTAACTATAATAGGTATAGTTACGAGATACTACTTACAATTCCAAGTACAAGGAATCACACAAGAGTCAGTTCATTCATGAGTCTATACTAATACATTACATGTTACATGACTACGTTTACATATACACGCTTCCATGAATACGCTTACATAGATACGCTTACATGAGTACATTCACATAGATACGCTTACATGAATACGTTTACATAGATACGCTTACATAGATACGTTTACATTGATACGTTTACATAGATACGCTTACATGAGTACATTTACATAGATACGCTTACATAAATACGTTTACATAGATACGCTTACAGATATATGTTTACATTGATACGTTTACAGAGATACGCTGACATGAACACGTCTACATTAATACGTTTAATAGATACTATTACATAGGATCTGTTACAAAAGTTTCGGGACTTACCATTCCACACCCAAAGTTGTTAGCTACAATAGGGAAAAGGAGCGTCGACGGGTGTCCACGGTTGTACTGTTCGGCGAGTTTCCACGCCGTGAATATCCTAATGCAAAAGGATACATCTTTAGTTATTATATTATTCTCTTTCCTTTATTTTGTTACACATTCACATG
The DNA here is from genome assembly GCF_051521515.1 of Lactuca serriola. Taxonomy (NCBI): domain Eukaryota; kingdom Viridiplantae; phylum Streptophyta; class Magnoliopsida; order Asterales; family Asteraceae; genus Lactuca; species Lactuca serriola. Next base: position 126,013,116 of record NC_136413.1, on the reverse strand, counting down.
AACGACATGGTAGGTATATTTAATACAGGTAAACTATTTTTCCTTATTACCTTTATATTGTGACTCATACACATAATCCGCGAGGTAGACTATAACTATTATAATAATTGTTAAACAGGGAAAAACCGTCACATTTACAGTGATGCTTTCTTTCAAAATAGTCGAGTCTTGGTAGAAGACTACTTTTATACTAGTAGGAAATATATTATTTTTCTAGAGTTTTCAAATGTTTACGATTACTTACAAACATTTCATACTTTTCTCCAAATGTTTACAAGTCTTTACTTTCCAGTTTTTAAAAATCAAAGACACATTAATACTTATGAATTCACCAGCTTTATTGCTGATACGCGCTTTCAAAATAACTTGTATTCTCAGGTCACAAATAGACATGTACGACGACCAGGTTTTGTGAAGACGGAGAAATCAAGACTCCTCTTTTATTTTGATTACTTGTTGTAATGTCTTATTATTATGAAAGAACACACATGTATTAAACTATTACTATTAATGCAATGGGTGATGTTGTTGCTTGTTTACTACTTTGCATTGTTATGATACTGTACATGAAGTCTTCCACCCTCGAACTATTCTGTCGTTCTGGTTTGCGGGTGTGACATAAAGTCACCATTTGTCACACATTGTCATTCCCATGTTAGTCTGCCGGTTAACCACACACGCTCCACTAACGACTTAGCAAGGTGCAAAATGTAATTTCATGGGTTAGCACTATTGCACATTTTCCTAAGTAACTAAGATTGGGAATTTATAAGTGTTTAGTTACTTAGTATTTGTCATTATACTTTTAATGAAGGGAGAATTATAGTCTTTTCCTACCCGTTTGGCTAACGACCCTCCACCAGTCCACGAAGCGGTGGGTGAGAGTGGACACCCATTAAACTGCCATTTTATAGGCAGTAACCTTATACCCCCTTAGAGATTGGCTTCATAAATGAGGCCTACTAACGGTAAGATTGACTTTACTCTTAAACATATATATATATATATATATATATATATATATATATATATATATATATATATATAGATATAGATATAAGTATTAACTTTTAATATTATAACAGTATAAAGGTGTATTTTACACATTTAAAATACTTGGTGGTTTAATCTTATTAATTAAACTATAACCTTAATTTAATTAAACTTAAACCATGTCATTATGGAACTATTAACTCTTATAATTAAACACTTTAATTAATTTAATGAAGTCCATAAAGTTTGAATTTTAACTTTTAAAATTCTAAAGTTTGGAATTAAAGCATTAATTTGTGTGTGACTTTACAAATTCCAAAACTAGAAGGAAAATTTTGAAACTATTCAAAACCTTTCATATTCATAACATATGAGTTTAATGTTTCTTTAATGGAAATACCCTTGAAAATCCATAACTTGAGGACAAGTTATGGTGTCACACCCCAAAACCAAGAACGGCAGAAACGTTCTGGGGCGGAGGACGTCATGTACAATATCACGACAATGTAAAGTAGTAAACAAGCAACAACATCATCCATTGCATTAATAATATAATTATTATACAAGTGTGTTCTGTCAAATTTTGATAAACACTAAGGCATAAATCAAAATGAAAGATGAGTCTTGAACGTGCTCCATCTTCTCTAAACCTTGCATCTGTACCTGTCTATTGATGACCTGAGGATACAAATAATTTTGAAGGCGAGTATCAGCTTTAAAGCTGGTGAGATCATAAGTATTTTAGTGTCTTAATTTGTATGTAAGAAATTGTATGTATATGAACTGTAAGTATTGAAAATGTATGTGAACTGTAAGTATGAAAATGTTTGTAAAACAACTGTAAATGTTTGAAAAACCCTAGAAATCCCTATGATTCCTACTATTATATAAGGGTGTCTTCTACCAAGACCTAACTGTTCTGAACGTAGTCTTCTACCAAGACTTAACGGTTCTGTATGTTCATTTCTTGTAAAAGTGTGTAATTTTCCCAAGTGTAACTATCATTAACAAAATATAGTTTTTACATTTAATTGTTTAAGTGAAAAAATCATTAAATATATGTAAAGGGAAAATTAATGTAGTACTGTAGTATTGTATTATAGGAACTACTGTTGTACTAACTACCTTAAACCGGATATATATTAAGGTATCATGTGATTAATTCCACCATACTATAGACTGGTAACAACGACATACGTATGGTCGTAAAAAGAAATGATGTTTGGCACCCGCAGACCTGCAGGTCCGGCTATAGCTAGCAACAAGGTGTAGGATAGTCAATCCAGTATAGATCTATACGCAAACTCACGCTCTCCCTTCAAGAGACTCTGGCTACAACTCGGGCCATGACATTGAAGTCATGCTCCGATACATGATCACAATTTTGTCAATGTATATATGTATATGTAATGTATTGTTACTCGTTCTAGTATCGTTGTATATGTTCTCTTTCTAGTATAGTTGTATATGTTCTTCCTCTAGTATAGTTTTATATGTACTCATAGTAATGTAATGTATATGAACGTATGCCTTTGTTACCCAAAGGTCTTGAACTGACTGAAAGGAACTATTATGTCCATATATGTATACATGATATATAACTAATATTTAAACGACCTTCGGACAGGTACCCGATATCCTATCAGACCACATCCAAATCGAGGAAAAGGAAACAAGGTGGATAGCCTTCCTAAGTCTTTTAAACATTACTTATATAACTATACATATATATGCATGCTTATAACATAATCTCTATGTAAACGTAATCATGTAATTATATTGTAATGTACTGTGTGTAGTAGTTGTAATGTATGTTCTCTCTATCTAGCAAGTATTAACTCATGAATGAACTGTCTCATTGTATGATATCGCGTTCTAGTAATAGTTCTAGTATCTTCCTAAACTACCCATATGGTAGCTTACTAGTAATATAACCGGTACGTATGGACATGGATGTATACCCTTGCTATCCAAGGGCATTGGCTGAACTGGAAAGACCTTTATGACTATATATGTACACATGATATATAACTAATATTTAAACGACCTATGGACGGTACCCGATATCCCACCAGACCACATCTCAAGCGCGAAAAGGAAATAGGGTGAATAGCCTTCCTAAGTCTTTTAAACATTTCTTATATAACTATACATATAGAGGCATGCAATTTATAATATAAAAGCATAAATAAGTTTTGTAAAACCCTTGAACATAATTATTATCTTAAGAAAAGATCGACTTGATGTCAATCTATAAAACGGTTTTGAAAGCATGGGTTTGATAAAACAGTTTAAGTATAAGGAACATTTGTTTGAAACACAATTGTAAATAAGTTTGAAATAAAACATACAGAGTAAAATGTACAGTGTAATAAGGAGTTTTAAACATATAAAGTGTTTATGAAAATCATTTGAAGGCAACTGTTTGGTAAAACGGTTAATGAGTAGTAAATCATTTGAATGCTGCTTATTAATCACATGTGATTGATATAATAAGTAGCATTATTCTACTTGTATCCCCCCCATTAAACATTTAAAAATATTTAAAACGTTGATTAAGGGGTATGAACTCACCTGTTGTGGGTGATACGGATGAATTGAAGAGGTAGGACCGCTAGGTGTCAAGTGAAGTCTTGAACACCCTCTATGATCCTAGTTAACATATAATTGCACATATATGTAACAAATTATCCTATAAACAACTAATAAACAAGTCAATACACCCTAGGACATGCTAAACACCTTTATCAAGTGTTATTAGCCTCTAGGATTGCATCTAAGTGTTTGTAGGGGAAGCTATTGCATGTAGGGCTCAAGAAAAACTCCATAAGGGAGTTCATGACCCTAACGGCACTACCAAATGAGTTTACGATCGTAAATTCATGAGTTTACAGCCGTAATCTCATAATTAGGTCACCATTTGATGTTTGATGCTCTATAAGGCCCTAATAAGCATTTCTACTTAATGGCTTGGTCTATGGAAGAGTTTAGGGCATAATATAGCTCCTTTTAGGAGTTTACGGCCCTGGGACGATATTCCCCTGGAGATTACGGCCGTAATCTCCCTTGGGAGGATGTTTATGGTGTTTTCAACTCCTTAATTTCACTAGGAATAAAACTAGGCTTTTGTACTTGGCTTTAGAAGAGTTTATGGCACCATTTGGCACCATTTTATGGAGTTCACGACCCTAGAACCTTTTGGGCCGTGAACACCTTACTCTTGGTGTTCTAAGTTTGTTTGCTAGTCCTAAACTCATTTTGGTACATGCCTAAGTTAGTCTCTTGGCTTGAGGAGGATTTTTAGGGCATTTTGGTACTTAAACATGGAGTTCACGGCCCAAGAACCTCCTTGGCTGTGAACTCACTTTCACCCTTTGATTCTAATTGATTTTGTGTCCTAAACATGAAATGGTGGCTTCTAGTTTGAGTTCCAAGGCTTTGAGGGATATTGGGACACTTTTGGCCCTTAAAATGGAGTTTACTCCCCAAGGTGTTCTTGGGCGGTAAACTCCCAAATCTTGGGGTTTTGATTCGATTTTGAGGTTATAAAATCATTAAAACCTCCAATTCAACCAATAATATTACAAGTTATAGATTAAACTCATATGAACTAGGTAATTCAAGTCAAACAAATTCCATGAAATTAGACTTAATCATATAAACTAATAGAAAACATGAAATTTTGACAATCACCTTTCAAATGGATTAGCATGATCGTTATCATAACTTTTTTTTCTAAAATATATATATTTTTTATGATTCAAAACAGTTTGGAATAATGATCCTATCCATTTGGGGGCCAAAAAAGGTTTTTCTGCACTCTGCCTAGCCAACTCGACGAGTCCATGAACATGACTCATCGAGTAGCACATTTTGTACATGGACTCGTCGAGTCCATTAGTGGACTCGCGCGAGTTCATCACCAGAACGCAGAAAACTCAATTTTTTCAACTTTAAACAACAAGTAGCATCAAGTATAATAGAAAACAAGCCTAGGCTCTGATACCATTGTTGGGTGTTGACCATTCTACCACACCTAAGGTGTTCATGCAACCCTAATTATCTTGGATCTATGTTTTCACTAATTATACATGCAATGGTGTTTCGAAGGTATTAAACCTATGATTAGCATACAATTGACATATACCACAAATGAAACTAGTTAGGATAACATACCTGATAGTGGAGATTGAAGTCTTGATGTATCTAGCCTTAAGAGCTTAGCCCCAATAGTGTGGAAGCCTCAAGTGGAATTACAAATCACCATCAACAACTTGGAAGAACTTGAGAGAATATGGATCTTACTAAAATCGGCCATCTTTTCTTTCAGACACACTAGTGCCAATTTTGTAAGCCAAGGACCCCTTTATATATTATGGAGGATTAGGGTTACATCCATGTAAACCCTAATACCCATCACCTTTCATTTACATAGGATCCATGGGTTAAAAGCTCCATGGACTTCCATACACTTTTAGCCCATCCTAAATAAACCTTGGCCCATTCCATATATATATATATATAAGAGTCCATATCCAATTAGCCTCTTTTGAACACTAAATTAATTCCAAATTAATTCTTGATCAATAATAATTAAATAATATGATTTCATATTAATATATTATAACTTATAATATATTAATATATCATAAATATCCTTTTTCTCTTAAGTCTATCCATACAAATTGTTCTGGTGAAGTGCAACCCAAATGGACCATGCCGGGTCGGGTCAAGTCATACAAATTATAGTTATGGACTTAGACACTAATCCAACAAGCACTACTTTTAATGAAGTACAAATGCCCTTTCAATCCCTCTTACAAACCATACCAAAACCGATTGCATGCTCCTTACCAAAACAATCCTCAACCATTTTCAGCTCCGGAACCTAAACCCTCCGAAAATCCTCCTGCATACAAATCGAACCTCCCTAAAACAAGCTCTACTTCGGACTTCTCTCAGAGTTCAAAATTAGAGAAACCAAAAATTGTGTGTCATAAGTGTGGACATGCAAACCATTTTGCTAAAGATTGTCTAGCTGATGCTCCATTAAAGCCAAAGGTCAATGACTCCGCCTACTACGTCCGAAGAGCACAAGAGATGGCTGAAAGTGAAAAAGCCTTTGTCATAACGGTTTCAAGAGATGTTGAAGGATATTGGTCCTTCGGGGATGATGATGATATGGAAACTGAAAGGAATATGTGTCTGATGGCAAGAGAAACGGTTGAATGTGATGAAGGGTATTGGTCTTCTGGGTCAGAAGATGAAGATAATGAAGCTGAACCTCACTATTGCTACATGGCGACCAACGATCCACTAGGTCGAAGCATCGTTCAACAGGTAAAATCTATGATCTCTGATAATAATTTTGACTTGTCTCTCTATGAACCTTATCCGACCCAAATTCAAACAAATATGAACACCATCTATAAAGCCTATGAGTCTGCAATAGACGCGAGTGAGAAGGAGTGTGAGTTAAATCGTCTTAGGTTATGTTTTGAGGACAAAAAGTTAAAAATCGAGTCTTTAGAGCATGAAAAATTAATGTGAAGCGATGAATGCATCATTTTGAAAGATAAATGTGAAATCTCCTATTCCGAACGTAATGTTTTGATTTCCGATAATAAACGTCTTAATGCCAAAATAGATGCTTTGCATAATTCTGTTGATATGCTAGAAGCGGACATTCGGATGACTCATAATTTTTGTCATCCATGGTCTAAAGCACCCGCTCTCGGAAGCGAGTTTCTGAAACCAATTGCTAGTCCCCTGAAGGAATTGCAAACTTTGACATTTATGGGAGAAGTTCCAAAGATCAAACATTTGGACACCCCTGTTTCTCCCTTGTCACCCCTTCCGGAGACTACAGAACATTTTGAGTCGCTAATTCCTGAGTTCAAACCAATTGTTGTCAAATGTCCTAATTCCATGCAAATTCCGCCTCCGACAAACCTGGACCTGACTTGGACCACGAAATTTCATTATAGTCTCCAAAATTGCGTAGGCCATATTCCTAGAAGCAATCACACTAACAATTGTGTTGTTGAAGAAATTCCTACCCTAACAACTGAAACTGATACCTTTGAGTTTGTATGGGCATCCTTAAATGATAAAGTTGGAAAATCAAGCAGTATCTCCTCTGATTCTTGCGAGTCGGATTCCTTAGTTGTCTAAAAAACTAAGTTGGTTCCCATTACTCTTAAGTTTAATAATTTATCCGCAGGACAAACCTCAAAGTCCTTGTCGCACAATAAGAGAAAACCAATGCTGAATAGGAAGGATATTGTAGATCCTAAAGTAGAAGCTAGAAATGCACTTAAGAAGGAAGTTAAGACTAGACAAAATTCCAGGTTCATTGCCAAATCCTAACCAAATGTATCCAGGAACTCTCATGCATCAACTCAAAACTCCTTTGCTCCCACTAAGATCCTCAAAAGACCTTCTGTATCTCATAGTCGTGAAGAACCTAAGAAAGCAGAGAATTCTACCCAGCCTAAAACTCGTTTGAATGTCACAACACTCCAAAACACCCCTCCTCAGACAAATTCATATGTTTTTATCGCAAAATATGATGGCACAATCTTTAAACCAGATCCTTCAAAATCAAATGTGTCATCAAGAAAATCCACAAATGAAAAGAAAACCTCTTCTTCATAATCTTTAAAGAAAAATTTTGTGTGGAAAATCAAATCTCCCATTGATGAAAAACAAATTCCAGAAGTAACAAATGTTACCAAAACTCCGGAAGTCAAAAGTCCGAAGCAGACTATTCCGAAACTCCAAGTCATTGAATATGAATACTGGATAGATGAAAAGACCTTAGACTTTTGTCTGTTTCCAAAAGATTCAAAGAATTCCACTCAGAAACACAAAGTTGTTCCAAAATCACAATCAAAGTCCAAAGCTTGTGCCTATGTCCCAAAGTCAAATTCGAAGCCTAAAAACTCCATCACTCACTAATTTTGCAGGCACTTTGTGCTTCGGAGCAAGAAACAATATGGTATATTGATAGTGCTTGCTCCATGCACATGACAGGGCAGAAAGATTTTCTGCGAGACTTAAAGCTTACTCCAAATGCTGGTTACATGTCACACCCCCGAACCAAACGACGGAAACGTCCGAGGGCTCGCGTGACTTAAATTGAATATCATCACAATGAACATACATGAATCATAACATAAACGTCACCATGCATCAATATATTACAACTGGAATTGTTCACATCAAGTACATTGTTTTAACATTACACATTCATAACATAAAAAGTTTGAGTGCTTTTAACAACATAACATCTAACATTACTTCGTAATACTCTTCCGCTTACCTGTTACCTGAGAATACAAGTTATTTTGGAAAAACGTCAACATATGAAATGTTGGTGAGTTCATAAGCAATGTTGTGACAAAATGTTTTGTGTAGTTTGTAAAACCCAGAAAATCCAATGTTTTCTGAAAAAACTTTTGTTTATCAAAGTGTGAAGATCCATAAGTTGATGAATGAATGATTTCAAAAATACATACATACATACATACATACATATATATATATATATACATACATACATACATACATACATACATACATATATATATATATATATATATATATATATATATATGAAGGGTATTTTGTATTATAGTTATAAGATTTCGAGTGAGTAGTATTGAATTCTCCGGAAAACCCGATGTTTCTCGATGTTGAAATGTATTCATGATTACTGATTTTTGTATTGTCTTAACGAAGGAATATTGATTAATCCACATTGTATATTGTCTTAATTTTGTCTACTTTGATTTCTCGTAAGCCTTAACGAATGAAGAGAAGGGGAGCATTATGTCCCACTACTATCGTAAGTACCTTAGGCTGTCGTGGATGTGAAAGACGCGATGGTCCAACTCGCACTTGATTACTGTGACCTTACTAGCTTTTCTAACGAGAAACTTTGGACCGCTAGCACATAAAAGCTATTGAAAGTCCTTTTATAAAATATTGGGTCATTGAAGGCCCAATAACATATAAGCATTATCCCATTGGGCCCAAAGATCATGTTGGCGGGCTTGCAAGGCCCAGCAAGCATGATTTGAAACTCATAAGCCCAAAGTTTGTAGGTTTATTCATTTTTAGTCATCACATATCTATTGGAGAGTTTTTATTTAGCGATTGTTGTTTTGCATTGATTTGAGATCGAATCAATTCGTTTATAACGATATTTGGTCTTGAAGGTGTATTCGTTTTCCGTTTTGTCGCTAGTCGAGTATCTTGTATTTTGTCTTAATGAATTAATTTGTTTAAAAGTATGATTTTGACCTTTTCACAACCTTTCTTTTATAAAAATAACACTTTTAGTCCTTTATATAAAAGAATTTCATTTTTTGTCCTTAAAACATTTTCTTGACAATTTTGTATCATAAACTTCTTGAAAAGACATTTTTAACCCAAAAATTATTTTGTAAATAGCTTTAGCCCTTCCAGAATGGAGTTTCTCGGTTAGAACTCCCTATTTTGTAACTTTTATAGTTTTGGCCCAAAATATAAAAAGTTTGCATTTTTGATCCCTTTTGAAATTGAAAAGCATTTTTGACATTTGAAATAGTTTTATTTCACTTCTTAACCCCTGTTTTGCAGAATATTACATTTCAGCCCCTAAAAACTTCAAATTTCACAATTATGGGCTTATCGGGCCGAAAAGCCCAAATTTAGCCGATTAAGCTAAAATTTTGCATTTCAAATCCTTTGAAAATTCCAATATTCAGTAAAATGATTGTAGAAACTGTTTTGACTCTTTTGACCCTCAAGAAACCGTGAATTGACATTTTTTAACCGAAGTTTTGTATTTTTGACAATTTAAGCCTTAAAATTGGTTTTATGTTAGAATATGTTCCTCATAACCTTATAAGCTATTTTTCTTGACTTTCTTAGTGTAAAATAACTTAGATTATGTTTATTTCCTTTCTCAAGTTATAGATCTCGAGTTAACAAGCCTTTTGGTTACATATTTGTCACAAAAACACATAAAATCACACACATACATGCATAAAATCATACATAGCATACACAAACACATCGATCTACACATTTTCTTGTATTCTCCCCCATAAAACATATGAAAACCGAAAAGAGAGGGGTATGAATTTCACCGTGAGTTGTGTTTTCGGTTTTGAAGAGAGAAAAGAAGGAAATTTCGATCCTAGCAAGTCTTATTGGTAGATCTCGAGTTTAGTGACTTCTAAGGTGCAAGATCGCAAGTTGGAATAGATTTAGAAGAGATTTTTTATGAAATGAAGTAGCTAGATCATGGATTTAACATCAACTTACCTTAGATAATGCGTTTGTGGGAAAAATCTGCTTGAGAGCTCCCTTAATCTCGAAAATTTGATGAGTGAGTGTAAGGATGTTCTAGTAAGAGTTTGAGAGAATGGAATGAATTTTTGTGAGTGTGTGTGTGTGTTGTGTTCGGCCAAGAGAAGAAGATAGGAGAGAATAGAGAAGGTTTATGAGATGGTTGCATGGGAATATGAGAGTATGCATGGAAGACCATTAAATAAAAATGAGGTTGCACACACAAGGTCAACTCTTCCTTCTTTGTGGGCTTGAGCCGAGAATAGAGAGGGAAAAGAGAAAGAATTGGGTCTTGAGTGCTTAGCCCATATTATGACTCACTTTAGATGATGTTTGGGCCCAAATAAATCAAAGTGTAATTTTTATGACCTAATAGGGCTAAATTAATTTGGTTGTGACCCATTAAGGCCCAAAATATTATGTTTCATGTATATGGGTCCATTTAGGGCCCATTAGAGAGTTCTAGATTCAAGATGGATAATTTGGAAGTTCATTAGTCCATTAGGCCCATTAAGGAAATCCTAGTCCAAAATGGACTCAAATTCGGATTTCAAAGGTTTCCAATTCTTTGTTGACCATTTGTAGTGCTAGAATGAAGTATTTGATGAATTTTTGTTGTTATAGAATAAGGATTATACATGCTTTCATGTTATTGATTCATAGTTGTTATAAGTGTTGTAGTTACAAAGCCTCAAAATTCCTAGTTGTGACATCAACCCCCTTTAGAGGGAATTTCGTCCCGAAATCTTTTGAAAGCTAGATTTGAGAATGCGAGAATAGATGAGGGTACTTCTGCTTCATTTAATCTTCGCGTTCCCATGTGAATTCTGGTCCGCGTCTCGCGTTCCATCGAACTTTCACAATTAGAATACAACTCTATTTGGTACGCTTTACCTCTCAATCCAAGATTTCAACTGGCTCTTCGATGAACAAAAAGTTCTCATTGATTTCCATTTCCTCTAATGGAATGACAAGAGTCTCGTTGGATAAGCACTTCTTCAAGTTGGAGACGTGGAACACAGGGTGTACACTGCTGAGCTCGGCGGGTAGTTGCAATCTATATGCCACTGGACCGATTCGGGCAAGAATCTCGAAGGGGCCAATGTATCGAGGGTTCAGTTTTCCCCACTTCCCAAAACGAATCACTCCTTTCCAAGGAGAGACTTTTAGTAACACCCTATCTCCGACTTCGAATTCCAAGGGATTTCGTCGTTTTTCAGCATAGCTTTTTTGTCTGTCTTGTGACGATTGCAGTCGTGCTCTGATCTGAATTATCTTATCGGTCGTCTCGCGTATGATTTTCAATCCTGTTAAGGTGTTGTTTGGAGTCTGCCCTTCCACTAGGTGGGTGTCTCCTACCTCAGCCCAGCAGAACGATGATCTACATTTACGCCCGTATAACGCTTCGAAAGGAGCAACTTTGATACTCAAGTGATAACTGTTGTTATACGAGAACTCGATCAAAGGCAAGTGGGTATCCCATGATCTTCCAAAGTCTATTACACATGCTCGAAGCATATCTTCTAGTGTTTGAATGGTTCGCTCGCTTTGACCATCCGTTTGTGGGTGGTAGGCAATGCTCATATCGAGTTGTGTTCCCATAGCCTTCTGAAGCGATTGCCAAAAGTGTCAAGTAAATCTACTATCTCTATCTGAGATGATAGACATCGGTACTCCGGGGAGTCTCACGATTTCTTTGATGTAGATTCTTGTCAGGCGCTCCATCTTGTATGATTCTTTTATTGGTAGGAAATGGGCGGATTTCGTTAGTCTATCAACTATTACCCAGATCATGTCCAAACCGTCCGTCGACTTGGGTAGTTTGGTCACAAAATCCATGGTAATCCTTTCCCATTTCCAATCGGGAATTACTGGTTGTTGTAGTAATCTAGAGGGCTTATGATATTCCACCTTAACTTTAGCACAAGTGAGGCACTTGCTCACGTAAGTGGCAATCTCTGCCTTCATATTTGGCCACAAATAATGTTTCTTAACATCCAAGTACATTTTGTCTGAACCCGGATGGATGGAGTATCGCGTCTTGTGAGCTTCGTTCATGACTACCTCTCTGAATCCCCCAAGTTTAGCGACCCATATGCGGTTCATGAAGTAATATGCTCCATTTTCCTTCACCTCCAAGTTCTTCACCATTCCACGCAACGCTTCACTTGTTTTGTTTTTTGCCTTCATGGCATCTGATTGGGCCGTTCTAATTTGCGAGGTCAGGTGGGATTGAATGGTTATCGAGAGAGTTTTCACACGACGATTTCAGTATTCTTTTCGACTCAAGGCATCGGGTACCACATTAGCCTTGCCTGGATGGTACTTGATTTTGCACTCATAGTCGTTTAGCAGTTTGACCCATCTTTGTTGCCTCATGTTTAGCTCCTTTTCATTCAAGATGTGCTGAAGACTCTTGTGGTCAGTGAAGATAGTGCACTTGGTACCGTACAGGTAGTGTCTCCAAATCTTCAGGGCGAAGACCACTGCTCCTAGCTCCAGATCGTGGGTCGTGTAATTCACTTCGTGTGTCTTTAGTTGTCGGTACGTGTAAGCTATCACCTTTCCACGCTGCATGAGTACACAACCTAAACCCTGATTTGACGCATCGCAGTAGACTATAAAGTCATCCATTCCTTCGGGTAGCGATAGCAGCGACACACTACAGAGTGCTTGCTTCAGAGATCGAAATGCGGCTTCCTACTTGTCTGTCCATATGAAGGGTACGCTCTTTGGTGTAAGCATGGTAAACGGTTTGGCCGTCTTAGAGAAGTTCTGGATGAATCTCCTGTAATAGCCTGCGAGACCCAGAAACTGGCGAATTTCTGTGGGTGTTGCTAGGATTGCCCATTCTTTGATAGCTTGGATTTTAGAAGGATCCACATGAATTCCTTCCTGACTAACAACATGTCCCAGAAAGTTCACGCTTCGGAGCCAAAACTCGCATTTGGAGAGTTTGCGTACAACTTTTTGGTTCGCAGGGTTTCCAAGATTTGTCGAAGATGTTGGTCGTGTTCTTCTTCGCTTTGGGAATATACTAGGATATCATTGATGAAAACGATTACGAAATTATCAAGAAAAGGCCGATAGATTCGATTCATTAGGTCCATGAATGCGGAAGGAGCATTCGTTAGACCGAAGGGCATTACAACAAATTCATAATGTCCGTAACGAGTTCGGAAGGCGGTTTTTGGAATATCCTCCTCCCAGACCTTGAGTTGGTGGTATCCAGATCGCGGATCTATCTTTGAGAAGTGACTAGCTCCTTGGAGCTGTTCGAACAGGTCGTAGATTCGTGGAAGTGGATATCGGTTTTTGACAGTGAGCTTGTTAAGTTCTCTGTAGTCGATACACATTTTGAATGTACCATCTTTCTTCTTGAAAAAGAGAACTGGAGCTCCCCAAGGTGAGAAACTGGGTCAGATGAATCCTTTATCTAAAAGCTCACTGAGTTGGCTGGACAACTCTTGCATCTCCGCAGGAGCCAATCTGTAGAGCGATTTGGCGATAGGGGTAGCTCCTGGTACAAGTTCAATTCGAAACTCGACTTGTCTTTCTGGGGGTATCCCTGAAAGATCATCAGGAAAGACATCTGGGAATTCCCAAGCTACAGGAATGTCTTGAATGTTGACCTCTTTCTTGGATTTGTCTACTATGTGAGCCAGGAACGTCAAGTCCTTCTTTTGTAGGTGCTTCTGCGCTTTAATGCACGAGATAAGACGAAGGTTCATGTTAGGTTTGTCCCTGTAAACAACTAGGGTTTCGCGATTTGGGAGATGAAGGTGAACGACCTTCTCGTGACACATAATTTCACCATGGTGGGGGCTTAACCAATCCATGCCGATAATCACATCAAAAATCCTAATGGAAACAGGCATTAAGTTTATTCGAAAGACGTGGTGATTTAAGGCTAGGGTACATCCGATATAGATTTCCCCAGTGGATTCTGTCTTCCCATTAGCCATTTCCACCGTAAAGGTTTCATTAAGCTTCTGGGGTTGTTGATTTAACAAGTGTTTAAATTTATTGCTCACAAAACTCCGTTCTGCCCTGGTATCAAATAGGATGCATGCATAAGTGTGGTTTAGGAGAAACGTACCAATAACAACAGTAGGATCCTGAACCGCTTCTCCCTGACCCATAGATAGCACCCTTCCTGTTCCTGCATTCCAAGGGTTGTTGGTGTTGGGGAAATTCTGACGGATATGCCCTGTCCTTCCACATCCGTAGCAAGTGGGGCTTGATCCCGTGTTATTGCTGTTGATGTTGGTGTTGTTGTTGTTGTTGTTGTTGTTGTTGTTGTTGTTGTTGTTGTTGTTGTTGTGGTTGTTGTTCTTGTTGTTGTTTCCTGGTGGTTGATTCTGGGGAGAATAGGTCCTGTAATACTTTGTAGTGTGACCCTTCCGATTGCAACTGGTACAATGCATTTCCCTGCATTCGCCATTATGGTGGTAGTTGCACCTGTTGCACTTTGGGAGATTCCCAGAATACTGCCTAGGAGCACTTGGATTAGTTGAGGCTGCAGCATGTTGTAACACACGTTTTTCTAGCCTAGGCATTTATATTGAGGTGATAGTCTAGGTTAACCTTTGTAACTCATTTTGAAGAAATGAAAAGGAATTATGTGAATATTATGTAAATTATGTGTTTTATGCTTAATTATTAGGGCTTAATTAATTAAGAATAAAAATAAGCGTCAAAATTAAAGTGTGAGATAAGCCCGATATCTTTACATAAAGTTGTAGTGGTCGAAACAAGGATTTCAGGGATATAAAGGATGCCGAAATCCGAGTTATAATGAAGAAGTTATGACCAGTCGAAGTTTCGCAACAAAACCGGCACGGTGCCGAATGTCGTAAAAAGTGAGTTTTTGATAAACTATTTTTTAGCCTTAGTGACCTAAAAGAAAGTCGTAGTATTCATTAAACTGGGAAGTTCAATAAAAAGAACGCCCAAATCTAACTTAGTATGAAGAAGTTATGATTTTTCGAAGTTTCAGCTTTGCAGTAGACAGTTAAAAACTTGAATTTTAGATCGAGTGATTTTTAGCCAACACAACATAAACGAGAATCGAAGGTCTCGTTATTAGTAGCACAACGGTAAAAAGTTTGACGAAAACAGACGTCAGATGAAGAAGTTATGAATTTTTAACGGATTTCCTGTCCCGGTCTGTTAAAAATAATAACATAAAAATTAAATTTAAAATTAGCCGACGAAGTCTAAAAGGAAGTTGTAGAGCGTAATTTTAGCTACGCGTGCATATAAAGAACGTCAAAAACGGAGCTCGTATGCGAAAGTTATGGATTTTAGAAGTTTTGGTGCGAAAAATGAGAAAAATCCCCAAAACCGAGGGATTTCGCACACGTGGACTTCGGCCACGCCACCCTCGCTCAAAACGCGCCACGTATCCGAGCTGCTGAGTCACGAAGCCACCTGGCGAGGGTGTCATGTCCTTCCGAGCCTGAGCTGCGGTCCAATCCGCTGACTACACGTATAAACTTCGGTGGCAAGCCTCGAATCCGACACGTGTGTAGTGACTCATCCGTCCGAGCCCCGTAGAAGGAGCCACGTCCGAAGCCTAGACTAGACCGCGGTCCAATCAGGAGGCGACAGCGAGCCCCTCGCATGTGCAGACCATATGCAAGCCATCCCCTGTGAGCTTTGGATCTGTGACTCGTGGCCTCTTCTCAGCCCTTGGATCAAAAGCCTCGCCCCTATATATAGAAGGGTGCGAGACCTCCCGGGTATATTTTGGAAACTTGTCATTTTTAGCCCTTAAACCCATATTTCTTTCATCTTAACATCCCCCAAAGCCGCGATATCAATTATAAGCCCCGAAATACTCCACGAAGTGCCCGACAAGCCCGAGAAATTTATCTTTTCGGTTTCGAAGCCCGACCTTTGCAGAGCCCGGTTTCTCAATAAAACTCCCGGTTTTATTAAAAACGATCGTTTTAGGAAACAAATTGATGCCCGATTATCATCAAATCTAGTGAGTGTATACTCACCTTCATCTTACACCTAGATATGAAGTATTTTATATGAAATACGTGCTACGTGTAATTATATTAATTGTTTAACTGAGGTGACTGTTAAATTAATGTTTTATACAAGTTTTAAACTGTATATGTATTTTTATCTACAAATATGTTGGGTAAAACATAGGTAGATAGTGATGTGTGATAAAATAAAAGTGATGAGAGGCCTCAATGTGTTTTGAGATCCAGTCATCTATCGGAGTTTGGATGACAACCACGGACTTTCTAGATAGTCCAGTAGGAAACATTAGCAGGTCCGCAACCTGTAGGTGTTAATGAACTAAGAGTGTTCAGTCGTTGTACTCCATCCCCCTCATGGTATCCTGTAGGACATGTATAGCTGAGGAAACCCCTTAGCATTAGTGTCCATCCCGATGATATTCTTTAGGCTAGGTCCCTTGTGAAAAGTGTTTAGGGACGTAAAGTGAGGATAATGGGAACAGGTAATCAGGGTTATTGTTGATTGGTGAACTTAATAAAGTTTATTATTACTGTGGGTTGAAAACGCTATATGCTCACCAGGCTCCCAAGCCTGACCAACTCAGTTTTTATGTTACAGCTAGTGGACCCCGAGCATAGTCGGAGGACGACGAGAGATTTTTGGATTATAGGCCAGTAGTTGTAAATAACTATTGAAAAGCTTATAATGTCTTGTTTATGCTTTTGATCTGTATCGGAACATGACATCCCGAGGTTTTGATATATATGGAAGATATATACCTTCTCAATGAAGGGTTTTGATAAACTTTTATCATATGTTGTTTGAGACCAATTACACAGCATCTTTTAAAAAGATTTCTCAGATTTTATTTTAAAAATCATAAATTAAATCGGTCTTTTCTGGCCGAGAAATTAGGGGATGTCACACATGTGGAAGAGATGAAGCTTGTTCCTCATCTAGTTCCAACTGAACTCTCTAAGGTCAACAAATTTGCCCTCGGATTACCAACGGACTTTGGTCCGATGGTTAAGAAAGCAATCACTTTGAAAGCCGTCATCTAGGCTGCTAAGAATGTTGAGGTTTAGATCAGAGAAAAGGGTCAGGAGAGGGCAAAAGTTGGTGAAAAGAGAAAATTTGAAGGAACTTCAGGTTCCAACAAGAAAAGAAAATTTTCTAAGACCAAGAAGTTTGGAGGAGGAGGAGGTGAAGCGTAATGGTGTGAGAAGTGCAAGAAAAAGCACTCTGGAAAATGTAGTGAGGAGGTGACTTGCTTCAAATGTGGAAAGACTGGGCATTATGCCAACGTGTGTCCGTCCGACAAGAGGGTATGTTTCGAGTGCCATGAAGTAGGTCATGTTCTTAAAGACTGTCCAAAGAGGAAGGATGCAGCAAACCCCAATCTACCACCAAAGCCGAAGGCGAGAGCCTTTCAGATTACACTTGAAGCTGCAAAAGAAGAAGTCGATGTCGCTTCAGGTACCTTTATTGTAAACGAATTGCCTGCCCAAATTTTGTTTGATTCTGGAGCCAATTTCTCCTTTATATCGCATGAATTTGGTAAAAAGATAGCTTTGCCTGTAGATAAGCTAGTTTATGCTTTATCAGTCGAGATTGCTAGTGGAAAGTTTGTACCTGTTAGCCATCGTATGAAAAACATCCTCATTGACTTGGATGGGAATAAGTTCAACGAGGAATTATTGCCTATCGAGTTAAATGGATCCGACATAGTTTTAGGAATGGATTGGCTTAGCGCCAACGATGCAGAAATATTATGTAGAAAGAAGATAGTAAAAGTAAACCCGCCAGGGAAGGAGTCGTTTATGGTGTATGAAGACAAACGCAGAGTAAATTCTGGAATCATTTCTCTAATGAAAGCCAGAAAGTGTTTGGCCAAGGGATGTACATCATATCTAACGTTCGTGATCGATGCTAAGATGGAAAAGAAAGAGGTGCAGAATATTCCGGTGGTGTGTGATTATCTGGAAGTCTTTCCCGAGGATCTTCCCGGATTGCCCCGTGATCGACAAGTAGAATTTCGTATCGACTTGTTACCAGGAACGACGCCGATAACAAAAGCACCATATCGATTAGCACCAACACAGATGAAAGAACTTATGACACAACTTCAGGAGTTATTGGACAAAGGTTTCATTCGACCTAGTTCATCGCCCTGGGGAGCCCTTGTGTTATTTGTAAAGAAGAAAGACGGGAGCATGAGAATGTGCATCGATTACAGAGAGCTGAGCAAAGAGACGTTAAAGAACAAGTACCCGTTGCCAAGGATCGATGACCTATTCGACCAGTTGCAAGGTTCGAGCTATTTCTCGAAGATCGATCTTAGGTCGGGATACCATCAACTAGAGGTGAGAGAGCAGGATATCGAAAAGACTGGGTTTAGAACAAGATATGGACACTATGAATTTTTGGTTATGTCGTTCGGACTAACCAATGCCCCAGCAGCTTTCATGGATTTGATGAATAGGTTTTGTAAACCATTCCTAGATAAATCCGTGATAGTATTCATAGACGACATCTTGATTTATTCGAAAAGAAAGCAGGAGCATGAAAAGCAACTGCGTGAAGTGCTAGAAGTCCTGAAAAAAGAGAAGTTGTATGCAAAGTTCTCCAAATGTGAATTTTTGATTCAAGAAGTCCAATTTTTAGGTCATGTGGTTAACCAAGAAGGAATAATGGTTGACCCAGCAAAGATTGAAGCAGTGATGAAGTGGGAACAACCAAAAAGACCTACGGAGATTCGAAGCTTTTTAGGATTAGCTGGATATTACCGAAGATTTATCCAAGGCTTTTCTTCGATTGCTACTAAATTAACAGCTTTGACCAACAAAGGAGCTACTTATTCTTGGAATGAGAAGCATAAGGAAGCCTTTGAGAATTTGAAGAAGAGATTGTGTGAAGCACCGATTCTTTCGTTGCCTAAAGGAGTTGATGACTTCGCAGTTTATAGCGATGCATCTGGAGTTGGGTTAGGTTGTGTTCTGACCCAAAGGGATAAAGTGATAGCGTATGCATCAAGGCAATTGAAGGAACATGAAAGGAACTACCCCACTCACGATCTGGAGTTGGCAACGGTAGTATTTTTGCTTTAAAGATATGGAGGCATTATCTTTATGGCACAAAGTGTAAACTTTTCACTGATCATAGAGTCTTCAATATCTCTTTAATCAGAAGGAATTAAACATGAGGCAACGACGTTGGCTAGAGTTACTCAACGACTACGACTGTGACATACTTTACCACCTTGGTAAAGCAAATGTTGTTGCTGATGCTCTCAGTCGAAAGGTAAACCTTGAAAAGAAAAGTTCAAGAGCGTTAAGAATTGAAGTTGTCTCGACAATTATGGAAATTATAAAGAAAGCTCAAGAGGAAGCTTTAGAAAAAAATGACCTAAAGGAAGAACGTTTGGGCAAAACGTTAGTATTCGGTACAAACAACTAAGGGTTGAAGGTATTCCAAGATAGGATTTGGGTACCTAAGACGGGCGGAGTAAGAGATCTTCTGATGGAAGAAGCTCACAAGACCATGTACTCGATTCATCCCGGCAGTACAAAAATGTATAGGGATCTAAAACCATATTATTGGTGGCCGATGGTGAAGCTCGAGGTTGCTAAGTATGTGGCCGAGTGTGTACCTTGTGCTAGGGTTAAAGCACAACATCAGAAACCGTATGGGAGTTTAGAACCTTTACCCGTACCCATGGGTAAATGGGAAAACGTCACCATGGATTTTGTGACTAAACTGCCCAGAACAAGGAACGGTCATGACATGATTTGGGTGGTCGTTGATCGCTTCACTAAGAGTGCGCATTTCATAGCAGCCAAAGAGAAATGGTCTATGGATAAACTTGCGAATTCTTACGTGAAGGAAATTGTGAGGCTTCACGTTGTTCCGTTAACGATTGTATCCGATCGTGACAGCCGTTTTACCTCAAGGTTTTGGAGGAGTCTACAAGAGGAATTGGGTACCAAGTTGTGTTTATGTACAGCTTACCATCCGCAAACCGATGGTCAGAGCGAACGAACTATTCAAACATTGGAGGATATGCTGAGGGCATGTACCCTAGAATTCCAAGGTAACTCGGATGAACACCTACCTCTAGTAGAATTCTCCTATAATAATAGTTTCCACTCAAGCATTAAGATGGCACCTTATCACGCTTTGTATGGAGAAAAGTCTCGAATGCCATCATGTTGGCTGGAAGCTGGAGAAAAGCAGTTTATGGGACTTGAAATAGTCCATCAGACTGCTAAAAAGTAAAAAGTGATAAGGGAAAGGATGTTAGCTGCTCAAGATCGACAAAAGAGTTATGCTGACAAGAAAAGACGACCAATAACCTTTGAATTGGGAGATTCAGTTTTACTTAAAGTCTCGCCGTGGAAGGGACTTATAAGATTTGGGAAACGAGGAAAGTTGAGTCCAAGGTTTATTGGACCGTTCAAAGTTCTTCAGAAGATCGGGAATCAAGCTTACAAGCTAGAATTACCGGAAGAACTACAAAGTATTCATAACACCTTTCATGTGTGTTATTTGATAAAGTTCAGCGGAGATGTGCCTGACATAATTCCGATTTCTGAGTTAAGGTAGGATGAAAACAAGAGGTTGATCGAAGAACCTGAGGCAATCGTTGACTGTAAGACTATGAAGTTACAACGCAAGATGGTTGATTTAGTGCTTGTGTGCTGGAAACATACGAATGGACCAAATCTCACTTGGGAAACGGAGAGTGACATGATGAGTCGCTACCCGCAGTTGCTTGGTGATATGTGATTCCGGAGATGGAATCATCCTAAGGGGGAGAGAATTGTAACACTCGTGTTTCTAGCCTAGGCATTTATATTGAGGTGATAGTCTAGGTTAACCTTTGTAACTCATTTTGAAGAAATGAAAAGGAATTATGTGAATATTATGTGAATATGTGTTTTATGCTTAATTATTAGGGCTTAATTAATTAAGAATAAAAATAAGCGTCAAAATTAAAGTGTGAGATAAGTCCGATATTTTTACATAAAGTTGTAGTGGTCGAAACAAGGATTTCGGGGAAATAAAGAATGCCGAAATCCAAGTTATAACGAAGAAGATATGACATGTCGAAGTTTCGCGACAAAACCGGCACGGTGCCGAATGTTGTAAAAAGTGAGTTTTTGATAAAATACTTTTTAGCCTTAGTGATTTAAACGAAAGTCGTAGTATTCGTTAAACCGGGAAGTTCGATAAAAGGAACGCCCAAATCTGACTTCGTATGAAGAAGTTATGATTTTTCGAAGTTTCAGCTTAACAGTAGACAGCTAAAAACACGAATTTTAGATCGAGCAATTTTTAGCCGACGCAACCTAAATGAGAATCGAAGGACTCGTCATTAGTAGCACAACGGTAAAAAGTCTGACGAAAACGGACGTCAGATGAAGAAGTTATGAATTTTTAACGGATTTCCTGTCCCGGTCTGTTAAAAATAATAATATAAAATTTAAATTCAAAATTAGCCGACGAAGTCTAAACGTAAGTTGTAGAGCGTAATTTTAGCTACGCGTGCATATAAAGAACGTCAAAAACGGAGCTCGTATGCGAAAGTTATGGATTTTAGAAGTTTTGGTACGAAAAACGAGAAAAATCCCCAAAACCGAGGAATTTCGCACACGTGGACTTCGGCCACGTCACCCTCGCTCAAAACGCGCCACGTATCCGAGCTGCTGAGTCACGAAGCCACCTAGCGAGGCATGTCATGTGCTTCCGAGTCCGAGCTGTGGTCCAATCCGCTGACTACATGTATAAACTTCGGTGGCAAGCCTCGGATCCGAAGCGTGTGTAGTGACTCATCCGTCCGAGCCTCACAGAAGGAGCTACGTCCGAAGCATCGACTAGACTGCGGTCCAATCAGGAGGCGACAGCGAGCACCTCGCATGTGCAGACCATGTGCGAGCCATCCCCTGCGAGCTTCGGATCTGCGACGCGTGGCCTCTTCTCAGCCCTTGGATCAAAAGCCTCGCCCCTATATATAGAAGGGTGCGAGACCTCCTGGGTATATTTTGGAAACTTGTCATTTTTAGCCCCTATACCCACATTTCTTTCATCTTAACATCCCCCAAAGCCCCGATATCAATTATAAGCCCCGAAATACTCCACGAAGTGCCCGAGAAGCCCGGAAAATTTATCTTTTCGGTTTCGAAGCCCGACCTTTGCAGAGCCCGAATTCTCAATAAAACTCCCGGTTTTATTAGAAACGATCGTTTTAGGAAACGAATTGTTGCCCGATTATCATCAAATCTAGTGAGTGTATACTCACCTTCATCTTACACCTTGATATGAAGTATTTTATATGAAATACGTGCTGCATGTAATTATATTAATTGTTTAACTGAGGTGACTGTTGAATTAATGTTTTATACAAGTTTTAAACTGTATATGTATTTTATCTACAAATATGTTGGGTAAAACATGGGTAGATAGTGATGTGTGATAAAATAAAAGTGATGAGAGGCCTCGATGTGTTTTGAGATCCAGTCATCTAGCGAAGTTTGGATGACGACCACGG
The DNA here is from genome assembly GCF_051521515.1 of Lactuca serriola. Lineage (NCBI taxonomy): Eukaryota > Viridiplantae > Streptophyta > Magnoliopsida > Asterales > Asteraceae > Lactuca > Lactuca serriola. The sequence goes on along the minus strand of NC_136413.1, from coordinate 125,990,258 downwards.
ACTTTCTAGACAGTCCAGTGGGAAACATTAGCAGGTCCACAACCTGTAGGTGTTAATGAACTAAGAGTGTTCATTCGCTGTACTCCATCCCCCTCATGGTTGCCTTTAGGACATGTATGGCTGAGGAAACCCCTTAGCAGTAGTGTCCATCCCGATGATATTCTTTAGGCTAGGTCCCTTGTGAAAAGTGTTTAGGGACGTAAAGTGAGGATAACGGGAACGGGTAATCAGGGTTATTATTGATTGGTGAACTTAATAAAGTTTATTATTACTGTGGGTTGAAAACCCTATATACTCACCATGCTCCCAAGGCTGACCCACTCAGTTTTTATGTTACTGGTAGTGGACCCTGAGCATAGTCGGAGGACGACGAGAGATTTTTGGATTATAGGTAAGTAGTTGTAAATAACTGTTGAAAGGCTTATAGTGTCTTGTTTATGCTTTTGATCTGTATCGGAACATGACATCCCGAGGTTTTGATATATATGGAAAATATATACCTTCTTAATGAAGGGTTTTGATAAACTTTTATCATATGTTGTTTGGGGACCAATTCCGCAACATCTTTTAAAAATATTTCTCTGATTTTATTTTAAAAAGCATAAATTAAATCGGTCTTTTCTGGCCGAGAAATTAGGGGATGTCACGGTTGGTATCAAAGGATTAGTTTAAGCGAACTAAGAAATTGTAGAATTTCTAAACTTAAACTTAGAATGCTAAGTGATGAGTTTGAAATGAGTGTCTACCGTATTTTAGACATGAGCACTAGTTTATTTTAAGAAAGATGCCTAAAATGCCCTTATGTGCTAAATGCTATGTGTTTTCCATGTGTGCCATTATTTGTTCGGATCTATGGTCTATTGACGACCGGATCTGGAAACCTTATGTGTGTAGGATTCTAAGCGTATGATTACGATATTAGAACTAAAATGTAAACGTTTCGGATTGATAAGGGAATTAATATGTCTAACAAGGATAAAGACCTAAATTCGCCTTATTCGTTATTGTAATGGCAAGAACTCGTAGTGGATCTGCAAATGCAAACGGAAACATGTATCAACAGCCTCAACCTCAAGTAGTTGAGCAAGTACCTGTTGTAGGAGCTGCACCTGAGCCAATGACGATGGTCGGGGTACAAACAATGATGCAGATGATGTTAGATCGCCAAATGGAGGAGACAAGGAGCTTGCTAAAACAACATAGGGAAGAGACTACGATGCCTGTTGAGCAGCCCGTATTGAATGAAGGGCAATCAGTAGGAGGGAACTACAGTGGGACTTTTGGTCAAGCCAACCCACCGATAGTTAGACAAGACAACCAGGATGGAGGAGTTGATGGATGCGGGTGCAAATACAAAGATTTCATAGCATCTAAGCCGCCGTGTCTATCTGGGAGTCTGACACCGATGGAAGTCATGAATTGGATCTCCGAAACGGAGACGATGTTTGAAAGTTGCGAATGCAGCAACAAACAAAAGACAGCACTTGCAATTCCTCTGTTAAAGTCTGGTGTGTTGAGCTGGTGAAGTTACTAGCTGATTCGGTGCACAAGGGAGAAGCTAGTAAGATGTCTTGGAAAGATTTTGTGGTACAACCGAAATTGCAGTACTGCTCTGAGCAGGATCTTCTGGAAATTAATAATGAGTTCTAGAATTTAAAGAAAGGAAAGATGAGCGTTACTGAATACGCTGCTAGTTTTATGGAAAAGATGAAGCTTGTTCCTCATCTAGTTCCAACTGAAATCTCTAAGGTCAACAAATTTTGCCCTCGGATTACCAGCGGACTTTGGTCTGATGGTTAAGCAAGCAACCACTTTGAAAGCCGCCATCTGGGCTGCTAAGAATGTTGAGGTTCAGATCAGAGAAAAGGGTCTGGAGAGGGCAGAAGTTGGTGAAAAGAGAAAATTTGAAGGAACTTCAGGTTCCAACAAGAAAAGCAAATTTTCTAAGTCCAAGAAGTTTGGAGGAGGAGGAGGTGAAGCGAAATGGTGTGAGAAGTGCAAGAAAAAGCACTTTGGGAAATGTAGCAAGGAGGTGACTTGCTTCAAATGTGGAAAGACTGGGCATTATGCCAACGTGTGTCCGTCCGACAAGAGGGTATGTTTCGAGTGCCATGAAGTAGGGAATGTTCTTAAAGACTGTCCAAAGAGGAAGGATGCAGCAAAGCCCAATCTACCACCTAAGCGAAAGGCGAGAGCCTTTCAGATTACACTTGAAGCTGCAAAAGAAGAAGTCGATGTCGCTTCAGGTACCTTTATTGTAAACGAATTGCCTGCCCAAATTTTGTTTGATTCTGGAGCCAATTACTCCTTTATATCGCATGAATTTGGTAAAAAGATAGCTTTGCCTGTAGATAAGCTAGTTAATAATTTATCAGACGAGATTGCTAGTGGCAAGTTTGTACCTGTTAGCCATCGTATGAAAAACATCCTCATTGACTTGGATGGGAATAAGTTCCACGAGGAATTATTGCCTATCGAGTTAAATGGATTTGACATAGTTTTAGGAATGGATTGGCTTAGCGCTAACGATGCAGAAATATTATGTAGAAAAAAGATAGTAAAAGTAAACCTGCCAGGGAAGGAGTCGTTTATGGTGTATAGAGACAAACATAGAGTAAATTCTGGAATCATTTCTCTAATGAAAGCCAGAAAGTGTTTGGCCAAGGGATGTACATCATATCTAACGTTCGTGATCGATGCTAAGATGGAAAAGAAAGAGGTGCAGAATATTCCGGTGGTGTGTGATTATCTGGAAGTCTTTCCAGAAGATCTTCCCGGATTGCCCCGTGATCGACAAGTAGAATTTCGTATCAACTTGTTACCAGGAACGACACCGATAGCAAAAGCACCATATCGATTAGCACCAACACAGATGAAAGAACTTCTGACACAACTTCAGGAGTTATTGGACCAAGATTTCATTCGACCTAGTTCATCGCCCTGGGGAGCCCCTGTGTTATTTGTAAAGAAGAAAAACGGGAGCATGAGAATGTGCATCGATTACAAAGAGCTGAACAAAGTGACGATAAAGAACAAGTACCCGTTTCCAAGGATCGATGACCTGTTCGACCAGTTGCAAGGTTCGAGCTATTTCTTGAAGATGGATCTTAGGTCGGGATACCATCAACTAAAGGTGAGAGAGCAGGATATCGAAAAGATTGCGTTTAGAACAAGATATGGACACTATGAATATTTGGTTATGTCGTTCGGACTAACCGATGCCCCAGCAGCTTTCATGGATTTGATGAATAGGGTTTGTAAACCATTCCTAGATAAATCCGTGATAATATTCATAGACGACATCTTGATTTATTCGAAAAGAAAGCAGGAGCATGAAAAGCAACTGCGTGAAGTGCTAGAAGTCCTGAAAAAAGAGAAGTTGTATGCAAAGTTCTCCAAATGTGAATTTTTGATTCAAGAAGTCCAATTTTTAGGTCATGTGGTTAACCAAGAAGGAATAATGGTTGACCCAGCAAAGATTGAAGCAGTGATGAAGTGGGAACAACCAAAAAGACCTACGGAGATTCGAAGCTTTTTAGGATTAGCTGGATATTACCGAAGATTTATCCAAGGCTTTTCTTCGATTGCTACTAAATTAACAGCTTTGACCAACAAAGGAGCTACTTATTCTTGGAATGAGAAGCATAAGGAAGCCTTTGAGAAGTTAAAGAAGAGATTGTGTGAAGCACCGATTCTTTCGTTGCCTGAAGGATTTGATGACTTCGCAGTTTATAGCGATGCATCTGGAGTTGGGTTAGGTTGTGTTCTGACCCAAAGGGATAAAGTGATAGTGTATGCATCAAGGCAATTGAAGGAACATGAAAGGAACTACCCCACTCATGATCTGGAGTTGGCAGCGGTAGTATTTGCCTTAAAGATATGGAGGCATTATCTTTATGGCACAAAGTGTAAACTTTTCACTGATCATAAGAGTCTTCAATATCTCTTTAATCAGAAGGAATTAAACATGAGGCAACGACGTTGGCTAGAGTTACTCAACGACTACGACTGTGAGATACTTTACCACCCTGGTAAAGCAAATGTTGTTGCTGATGCTCTCAGTCAAAAGGTAAGCCTTGAAAAGAAAAGGCCAAGAGCATTGAGAATTGAAGTTGTCCCGGTGGAAAGTATAAAGAAAGCTCAAAAGGAAGCTTTAGAGAAAAATGACCGAAAGGAAGAACGTTTGGGCAAAATGTTAGTATTCGGTACAAACAACCAAGGGTTGAAGGTATTCCAAGATAGGATTTGGGTACCTAAGACGGGTGGAGTAAGAGATCTTATGATGGTAGAAGCTCACAAGACCATGTACTCGATTCATCCCGACAGTACAAAAATGTATAGGGATCTAAAACCCTATTATTGGTGGCTGACGGTGAAGCTCGATGTTGCTAAGTATGTGGCCGAGTGTGTACCTTGTGCTAGGGTTAAGGCACAACATCAGAACCCGTATGGGAGTTTAGAACCTTTACCCGTACCCATGGGTAAATGGGAAGACGTCACCATGGATTTTGTGACTAAACTGCCTAGAACAAGGAACGGTCACGACATGATTTGGGTGGTCGTTGATCGCTTCACTAAGAGTGCGCATTTCATAGCAGACAAAGAGAAATGGTCTATGGATAAACTTGCGAATTCTTACGTGAAGGAAATTGGGCTTCACGGTGTTCCGTTAACGATTGTATCCGATCGTGATAGCCGTTTTACCACAAGGTTTTGGAGGAGTCTACAAGAGGAATTGGGTACCAAGTTGTGTTTAAGTACAACTTACCATCCGCAAACCGATGGTCAGAGCGAACGAACTATTCAAACATTGGAGGATATGCTGAGGGCATGTACACTAGAATTCCAAGGTAACTCGGATGAACACCTACCTCTAGTAGAATTCTCCTATAATAATAGTTTCCACTCTAACATTAAGGTGACACCTTATCACACTTTGTATGGAGAAAAGTCTCGAACGCCATCATGTTGGCTGGAAGCTGGAGAGAAGCAGTTTATGGGACCTGAAATAGTCCATCAGACTGCTGAAAAGTTGAAAGTGATAAGGGAAAGGATGTTAGTTGCTCAAGATCGACAAAAGAGTTATGCTGACAAGAAAAGACAACCGATAACCTTTGAAGTTGGAGATTCGGTTTTACTTAAAGTCTCGCTGTGGAAGGGACTTATAAGATTTGGGAAACGAGGAAAGTTGAGTCCAAGGTTTATTGGACCGTTCAAAGTTCTTCAGAAGATCGGGAATCAAGCATACAAGCTAGAATTACCGAAAGAACTGAAAGGTATTCATAACACCTTTCATGTGTGTTATTTGAGAAAGTTCACGGGAGATGTGCCTGACATAATTCCTATTTCTAAGTTAAGGTTGGATGAAAACAAGAGGTTGATCAAAGAACCTGAGGCAATCGTTGACCGTAAGACTATGAAGTTACAACGCAAGATGGTCGATTTAGTGCTTGTGCGCTGGAAACATACGAATGGACCAAATCTCACTTGGGAAATGGAGAGTGACATGATGAGTTGCTACCCGCAGTTGCTTGGTGATATGTGATTCCGGGGATGGAATCATCCTAAGGGGGAGAGAATTGTAACACTCGTGTTTCTATCCTAGGCATTTATATTGAGGTGCTAGTCTAGGTTAACCTTTGTAACTCATTTTGAAGAAATGAAAAGGAATTATGTGAATATTATGTGAATTATGTGTTTTATGCTTAATTATTAGGGCTTAATTAATTAAGAATAAAAATAAGCGTCAAAATTAAAGTGTGAGATAAGCCCGATATTTTTACATAAAGTTGTAGTGGTCGAAACAAGGATTTCGGGGATATAAAGAATGCCGAAATCCGAGTTATAACGAAGAAGTTATGACATGTCGAAGTTTTGCGACAAAACCGGCACGGTGCCGAATGTTGTAAAAAGTGAGTTTTTGATAAAATACTTTTTAGCCTTAGTGATCTAAACGAAAGTCGTAGTATTCGTTAAACCGGGAAGTTCGATAAAAAGAACGCCCAAATCTGACTTCGTATGAAGAAGTTATGATTTTTCGAAGTTTCAGCTTAGCAGTAGACAGCTAAAAACTCGAATTTTAGATCGAGCGATTTTTAGCCGACACAACCTAAATGAGAATCGAAGGTCTCGTCATTAGTAGCACAACGGTAAAAAGTCTGAAGAAAACGGACGTCGGATGAAGAAGTTATGAATTTTTAACGAATTTCCTGTCCCGGTCTATTAAAAATAATAATATAAAAATTAAGTTCAAAATTAGCCGACGAAGTCTAAACGTAAGTTGTAGAGCGTAATTTTAGCTACGCGTGCATATAAAGATTGCAAAAAACGGAGCTCGTATGCAAAAGTTATGGATTTTAGAAGTTTTGGTGCGAAAAACGAGAAAAATCCCCAAAATTGAGGAATTTCGCACACGTGGACTTCAGCCACGTCACCCTCGCTCAAAACGCGAGATGTATCCGAGCTGCTGAGTCACGAAGCCACATGGCGAGGCGTGTCATGTCCTCTCGAGTCCGAGCTGCGGTCCAATCCGCTGACTACACGTATAAACTTCGGTGGCAAGCCTCGCATCCGACGCGTGTGTAGTGACTCATCCATCCGAGCCTCGCAGAAGGAGCCACGTCCGAAGCCTCGACTAGACCGCGGTCCAATCAAGAGGCGACAACGAGACCCTGGCATGCGCAGACCATGTGCGAGCCATCCCCTGCGATCTTCGGATCTGCGACGCGTGGCCTCTTCTCAGCCCTTGGATCAGAAGCCTTGCCCCTATATATAGAAGGGTGCGAGACCTCCCGGGTATATTTTGGAAACTTGTCATTTTTAGCCCCTAAACCCATATTTCTTTCATCTTAACATCCCCCAAAGCCCCGATATCAATTATAAGCCCCAGAATACTCCACGAAGTGCCCGAGAAGCCCTGATATCAATTTCATCCCTCAATATGTCCATTCCACCAGGTGAGAGCCTGGTCGACAAAGGTGCACGCGCCAAACTTCACTTTCAATTCCTCGGGGCATTCACATATTTTGAACACTAATTCCACTTTCTCAGTCCACCTTTTCAGGGCTATTACACCACCTGTTCCATTAATGGTTCACGGCTTGGCATTGGTGAAATCTTTGTAAGAGCATGTTTTTGTTGGTCCTTGATTGATCCCGTTGTTCAAACTTCCTGCCCCTTGTCCGTTGACTCCTCCATTGTTCCCTTGGTGAATCTGTGTCATTGTTGCGGTGACCGCAGCAGACATAGCTGCTTGGAATGCACCTGAGTCAATTTCTGGAGGGGTTGGTCCAGAGCTACCGCGACTTGGTCGTCGAGGCATCTTTCTGTCATGGAACGGAAAGATGTTGAGTGCCTATGGTTTTGTGAGATTGTGGTCCTATAAACTAGGTGTGTGGTACGAACTTAAGCAATTTCTCAATTTAGCATTAAGTCATGGATATATATATATATATATATATATATATATATATATATATATATATATATATAACACATAGCAGATTACAACATCACAGTGGAACACATAAAACTTTTCATTATTATTATCCGCATTTTTGATACATGAAAATTTTGCTCGAAAGAGCAATACATAAGTGGTGCAAATTCGGCAACATAACGGCTCTATGAGTAGTGTAATCACTTAAACATAGAGTCGGGGTACATAACATAGATCCTAGTGACATAGTACCAAAGACGGGTATGACTAGTCCTAGTCATGGTGGGATGTGCTAGGGAGTGGTGCTGAGGAATTGGACGCTCCTTGAAGGCGAGCCACCTGTCGTTCCGCATCTCGGAGTCGAGCCTCCCACCTTGCCTATCTCATGTGGAACTCTCATATAACCTCTCGTGTTTCCTTCTCCACACGCTCGACCCTAGTCTGCATCTGGTGCATCTGATCGGCGGTGCTCTAGGCTAAGTCGCTAGTGTTCCGCAATCGTCTCACCATGACCGGAAGAGCACGATCGGCCGGTCCTCCATCCCTCAGGTCATAGAACTCGCGTGACATGCTGAAACGGGGGTCGCTGTCCCTGCTGCCTGCTCCACCACCAAAGGTCGATACCCCAGGGGGGTGTAGGACCAGTGAGGCCTACCCGATAAGCTGGCACCCTAACCGGATAAGGGGGGTTGATGACTTCGGACTCTGCATCCGAATCACCATCTTCGTCTTCGCTAGGTTCCTCCTCGAGACCTCCTTCGACTTCCTCCTCCTCCCGGTCCACCACTGGCTCAGCAGGTCCACCTTCGGCTTCCGCCTCAGGTTCCCCTTCGGATTCCTCCTTGGGGTCTTCCTCGGGTTCCTCTTCAGGCTCCTCCTCAGGGTCCTCTTCAGGTTCCTCCTCAGATTCTTCCAACCATCCATTATTCCCCTGATTAGGGAAATAAGGATCTCCAGGGTGATGGAAACCAGCCATGCTGTCTGCGAGGGTGTATAAACATGCTAATATCATTCGTAAGATGTATAGGTTGAGTTTATGTTTTCTTTTTAGGGATAGAGGGGTATGCTTTTAGGTTTTCCTACCATCGCGATTTCCTCGGGACACGTGACAGTTGTACCTTGGAGGAAATGTAGTTGATCAGGCTACATCCTCTCCTTGATACAACCATGTACAGTCCCGGCTCACCTAAGATGATAGCATTATCTTGTTTGGTTTGGTATTATTTTATGTTTCCTAATTCACACAGGCAAAGATGTTTTATAGTTGTGTTTTTATTTGTTTTGTTTAGTTCAGAGTTGGGTTAGTCCCTTTTTGGTTTATAGTTGCATATCAATGTGTGGTTAGATATGCTAGTTCACTATAAACAATGCTCTGATACCAACCTGTCACACCCCCGAACAAGACGGCGAAAATGTCCGAGGGCTCGCGTGACTTAAATTGAATATCATCACAATGAATATACATGAATGATAACATAAACGTCACCATGCATCAATATATTGCAACTGGAATTGTTCACATCAAGTACATTGTTTTAACATTACACATTCATAACATAAAACGTTTGAGTGCTTTTAACAACATAACATCTAAGATTACTTCATATTACTCTTCCGCTTACCTGTTACCTGAGAATACAAGTTATTTTGGAAAAAACGTCAACATATGAAATGTTGGTGAGTTCATAAGCAATGTTATGATAAAATGATTTGTGTAGTTTGTAAAACCCAGAAAATCCGATTTTTTCTGAAAAGACTTTTGTTTATCATTGTGTGAAGATCTATAAGTTGATGTATGAATGATTTCAAAACACACACACACACACACACACATATATATATATATATATATATATATATATATATATATATATACTAGTGGTTGACCCGCGCGATGCGGCGACGACGAATAGTTTGTTTCGGAAAATAGTTTCCAATCAAAAGTTAGTTTTTGGTTTCTCAGTTCTTTTGCTTTCAATCCGATTCAGGTCGGTTCTTCTTTTGGTACCGAACACTTATTAGATAGCATATGTTATAGTAGAATCGAACCATTAGTTGTATTTGGTCTAATTCTCAGTTCCCCATTCATTCCTTAATTGGTTTTCGATTATATCGGTTTTGATCCGTTTTTTAAACCGGTTACATCCATGTTACAATGAACATGTCTTGTATTGATAAATATTAATTATTATAAAAATATATCTATATGCAACATTTTTGTTTTGAATTAAAAAATAAATATACATATTTTTTTTGTTTAATAAATATAAGTCTACATTTCAATGTGTATAATTAAGAAATTTGTGAAAATAAGATTGTATTTTGTTTTTCTTTAAGACTTAGTTATTTATATCTACTATAATAAATGAAAGTTTTTTGCCACATGTCCTCTTCTCATTCATTTGGACACATGACATTTTCTAAAAATTTTAAATTTTTTATTTTACACTTGTCATTTTATTGTATTTTTCATTTTATTAAATTAAAATTCCACATTTAATATGTAAGGTAATATATATGTAAAGTATTTATTAGAAATGATTTATATATGTAATGTATTCAATACATTAAAACCTCATTAATTTTAATAATTCAAAAAATTTCTTATTTTTCTTATAAATTCAAAATTTTCAAATTGTTAAAATTTTATATATATTTTTTTTAAATAAACTCATGTAATACATGAGTTTCACACCTAGTGTTTCTATAAACATTTATAAATAACTAAATATAAAAAAAATGTTTTAAATGTATAAGGAGATCATATTAGAGTTTTTAAAAACTAATATGTATAAAAAGTTTCAAACTATCATAAATATTTAATTATGTTTACCAAATGTATATGAAAATTGAAAATCAAATTAAATGCATAATTATTTGAAACCATATACACGTTTTCCTTATTTTGTTAGATGCAATTAATAAAAATATTTCAATAAAATGATAAGTAATATCACATAATATGAATTTAACATTTTCAATTCTAAATGTAAGAAACGTTGAAATCATTTTTTTTTTATCAAATATGAGTTTATGTTACACCTCTATATAAACAATTATTTACTTGTTTATGTTTTGTACCAATTTAATTCCCAATATTTCCATAATATTTTTTGAAGTTCCAATATTTCCATAATATAATATTTTTTAGAGTAGGTTCAATTGATAATAGCCTACTCTAATTTTCTTGTTTCAATGTGTGTCAGCCAAGTTAGATGGCTCTATATACAAACCCTATCTATAACGTATAATATTATATTTCATAATTTTTCATATTTCTTTTCACTAATTACATATCTTCTATATTTTAGTTTCCGGCTATTTTTATTTATTTCTATTATAAGTTTTTAATAATATCATTAATATTATTACTTAATATTTTATCAAATAATCTCTTAAGATAAAGACTTGAACTAAAAGAATTACAATATACATTAAGTGCTTTAGGTTTGTGTTTAAACCATTTATTAAATCTATTAAAAATGCAAATATTGAACTTAAAGGTACTAATTATTTTAAGAATTTACAATTTAGTGACATTATATTCTAATGTTTTAAAATCATTTTTATTCAAATTTAACCTTATATGTAATGACAATATGCCAATATCCTCCAAATCTTAAAAAGAATAACTAATAGGGAAAATGACTCTTGAGGGTAATTAACTTTTGCGTTTGTACTCATTTGGTCCCTTTTTTTTGTATTCAATATACCATCGAACTTGTTGTTGGTGTTTACCATAGCCCTTTTGACCGACTTTTGACATATGATAGCCGATCAAAGGGTTATGGTGAACACAAACAACAAGTTCGATGGTATATTGAGTACAAAAAAAGGAAAGGGACCAAATGAGAACAAACGCAACAGTTGGTTACCCTCCTGATTCATTTTCCCTTTACTCATTTACAACAAATCCCACATCATCTCCTACTGATATTAATGACTTTATGAGATTCATTCTTGCTTCTGTTCAAAACATAACTCACGAAAGGACTTTATTCATGCATGTACAACTTTGTAATGCACTTGAATATTTATTAGGGGAATCTTGACTAAGCAGACACATTTCATGACTACATTTACATTTCCAATCAAATGATTTATCATATCATGGATTCTAGACAAGTCTACAAACGAGTGGAATCACAAGTGCTATGATTTTTGAGTTTACTTAGCTTTAAGATCGAACTCATGGGATAAGATACAACATCAATATGTACAATATCATGCTGCTTTTGTAGACATATCACCATAATATTGTACATATTGATGTTGTATCTTATCCCATGAGTTCGATCTTAAAGCTAAGTAAACTCAAAAATCATAGCACTTGTGATTCCACTCGTTTGTAGACTTGTCTAGAATCCATGATACGATAAATCATTTGATTGGAAATGTAAATGTAGTCATGGAATGTGCCTGCTTAGTCAAGATTCCCCTAATAAATATTCAACTGCATTACAAAGTTGTACATGTATGAATAATGTCCTTTCGTAGGTTATGTTTTGAAGAGAAGCAAGAATGAATCTCATAAAGTCATTAATATCAGTAGAAGATGATGTGAGATTTGTTGTAAATGAGTAAAGGGAAAATGAATCAGGAGGGTAACCAACTGTTGCGTTTGTTCTCATTTAGTCCCTTTCCTTTTTTTTGTACTCAATATACCATCGAACTTGTTGTTTGTGTTCACCATAACCCTTTGACCGGCTATCACAGGTCAAAAGCCGGTCAAAAGGGCTATGGTAAACACCAACAACAAGTTCGATGGTATATTAAATACAAAAAAAAAGGGCTAAATGAATACAAACGCAAAAGTTAATTACACTCAAGAGTCATTTTCCCTAACTAAAACAACAATTGTTGCTTAAAAGAATCATGGTAAGTAAATTACAAAAAAAAAAAAAAATTAAAATTGTAATTGCATGTAGCTTGATATCTAAAAACTGATCCAACCAATGTAACCGATTTCAGGCGCAGTTTTTTCCAAATGAAAACTCTTTTGCCTCTTAGGTTTAATTTGCATGATATTTGTTGCACATGATAATGCAAAATTATATTTGAGAATGTGTCATTACAATTATATTTGAGAATCTGTCGTTATGTTTTCTGGGAACCCCTCACCAATTCAACACAATAAATGAAACCATATTTTGTAATATCAACTTCAAATATAATTTGATGTTATTATTAATCAAGTGATCATATTGTTGATGAGATATTTTTTATATAAATATATTTCTCTTAGTCGTTCCTTTACAATACCATGTCCACTTTTGTTTCGATAAATACAAAACTTGAGTAATCAACATGTTTCCGCTGCTCCAATCACATCATCTTTTAAGAAATCAAACCAAAGTTATACAATATAACAAAAAAATATTCACAAAATAACTACCAAAGATATACACTATAAAAAAAATATTCACAAAATAACTGAAAACTAATACCTTTCGTTAAGACAAAACTTCAAAAATGATCCCTGTGGTTTTCAAAAATATCAACTTTAGTCCTTAAGTTCAAAAAACCTCATAGATGGTCCCTGTGGTTTCAAAACTTTTAACATTTGGTCGTTCCAGCTAACTCCGTTACCATTTAGCCGTTAAGTCAGGGGCATTTTTGGCATCTCACTACACAGGGACCATTTATGAAGTTTTTGCCTTATTTAAAAAATAATTATTATAATTAATTAATATTAAAGGGTCCCACCCTCCCTCTCTCTCTTTCTCTTTCTTTCTTTCTCTCTCTCTCTCTCTCTCTCTCTCTCTCTCTCTCTCCCCCTTCTCGCTTGTTCGCTCGCTCTTCGATTTCTCTCTCCCGTTAAATCTTCGCCGGCTTAAAATTCGTTCAGAAATCTCACCGTTTCGCCAATTCACTCCTACCTCATACACAGATCTATACTATTATCCGAATTGTTGGTCGACGAAATCGTTTCAAACACACATAGCCCTAATTCAAATCCATACTCGTCGATTACTTCTCGATCGTTTAAGCTTATGTATTTCGGTGTTTCTCTTGTTCTATAGCCGATCTGGAGGTGTCGAAGTGCTTACTATATCCCATGATCAATTGTTTCAACCACCTAGGGTTTCTGATTAAATAGAAATTAGAAAAGGGGATCACAAAATTGGCTCCGGTAATTCATGGTTTTCGTCGCGATGGTACGAACAACAAGATTTGATTATAAAGAAAAGCGATATCTTGGATTATGATGATGTAAGAAGGCTATTATGTATGGGCGGTGGGAAGGTGAGCTGTGGTTCCACCGGCGGCACATGTGGCCGGTCCCATCTTCCTCCAAGCCATCTGTAGATGCTCCTTCCAATTCCTTCGTATTTTGATTGACACTAACTCTTTCTCCAAAGTATATATAATTTTTTATTCCGTTTATATACCCATATCCATTACTTGTATGTATATTTATATATCAATTTTGATTAGTTTACCTGCTTCAATGCTCTTGTAAGTTAGCTCTATATCTGAATGCTATTTCTTTTCAATGAGAGAGAGAGAGAGGGAGAGAGAGACCATTTAATATTAATTAATTATAATAATTATTTTTTAAATAAGGCAAAAACTTCATAAATGGTCCCTGTGTAGTGAAATGCCAAAAATGCCTCTGACTTAACGGCTAAATGGTAACGGAGTTAGCCGAAATGACCAAATGTTAAAAGTTTTGAAACCACAGGGACCATCTATGAGGTTTTTTGAACTTAAGGACTAAACTTGATATTTTTGGAAACCACATGACATTTTTGAAGTTTTGTCTATTATTAATTATGTCTTCGTAAATGTTTTTTTTTTTTTTTTTTTTTTTTTTTTTTTTTTTTTTTTTTTTTTGGAGTTGTGCATAATATTTGGTTTACAATTTTCATGTCTATTTTATATTTTTTTTTTCTAATATTAATTTCATAGTATTTAAACATTTGGTAGGATTAAAGCCTATATATATAGATAATTTGTGAAGTTATAGAAGAAAGTTAATTTTTAAATACAGCACAGTTACCTTGTTTTCTTTTTGCAAATCTTCATCTTTTAATATTTGAATACCTTATTAAATTTCCAATAAAACTAACTCTTGAAATTCAATGTTTTGTGATTCTAAGATTATTACTATCATTTCAAAATAAAATAGTTTCATAAAATAAATTCGTATATGCAAAAAAATAAAATAAAATAAAAAAATAAAAAATCGGAAACAATTGTTAGTTCAAAAAAGTTAATGGTAATCGTCATTTTATATCGAAACAAAGTACTAATAACAATAGTAATATTAAACATCTTAATATAACACCAACCAGATCCATTCGTTACTCATCTTCTCACAAATTTCTTAGAAAACATAAACAAAAATAATAATGATTAACAATGCTAGATCCAAACAAATAAAACAAAATACGATAGTTTAAGTACAAAGAATAACAACAGATCTAAAAGCTCACAAAGAAATTGTAAAGTAAATACATTGTTTCTTGTAAAAAATCTACTTTACATTTAGTGATGTGAATATAAGAAACAAATAGCTAAATGATCTCTTGATACACATATCAAGTAAACTTTCGATAAAACATCAAATGTTCGTTAATGGCAGTGCTCAGTAGCAGCGGTGGTGTTAAAAGGAACGTCAGTAGATGAAGAGCCAGTGTAGTAGAGAAGGTGGTGGAGTTGACAGTATTAGGTGTTGAATGGAGAATATCGTATTTATAGATGAAGAAGTGGTGTGAGATTGTATCATATGTAAGCATGCATCAAATGTGTTTCTTTATGCATAAGAGGTGGGTATAGAGGTGATCCGATGGTGATGGCACCTGGTGGCGATGAATGGTGTGATCCGATCGTATTTACTCCCCAAAAACTAGTCATTTGTGTTTACTCCCCATTTTCTAAAAGAGTAAACTCCAAACTCTCTCAAGTATCATCCTAGTTTTTATTCCAAATCTTCAATCTTGTAAGTGTTCTAACCCTTTCAAGTTAGTAAATCACTTAATCTAGTGTTTATACATCTAATCATCCACTCATATGTGTATTTTGTGTAGATTTCCAAAACAACAAGAACACCAAGAATACACACTTAGTGTTTGTCACACCCCAAAACCAAGAACGGCGGAAACGTTCTGGGGCAGAGGACGTCATGTACAGTATCATAACAATGAAAAGTAGTAAACAAGCAACAACATCATCCATTGCATTAATAATATAATTATTATACAAGTGTGTTCTGTCAAATTTTGATAAACACTAAGGCATAAATCAAAATGAAAGATGAGTCTTGAACGTGCTCCATCTTCCCTAATCCTTGCAACGGTAAGTGAAAAAATGTTTGTAAAACAACTGTAAACGTTTGAAAAACCCGAGAAATCCCTATGATTCCTACTATTATATAAAGGGTGTCTTCTACCAAGACCTAACTGTTCTCAATGTAGTCTTCTACCAAGACTTAACTGTTCTAAATGTTCGTTTCTTGTAAAAGTGTGTAATTTTCCCAAGTGTAACTATCATTAACAAAATGTAGTTTTTACATTTAATGTTTAAGTGAAATGATCACTAAATATATGAAAAGGGGAAATTAATGTAGTACTGTAGTGTTGTAATATAGGAACTACTGCTGTACTAACTACCTTAAACCGAATTTATATTAAGGTATCATGTGATTAATTGCACCATACTATTGACTGGTAACAACGACATACGTATGGTCGTAAAAAGAAATGACGTTTGGCACCCACAGACCTGCAGGTCCGGCTGTAGCTAGCAGCAAGGTGTAGGATAGTCAATCCAGTATAGATCTATACGCAAACTCACGCTCTCCCTCCAAGAGACTCTGGCTACAACTCGGGCCATGGCATTTAAGTCATTCTCCGATATAGGATCACAATTTTTGTCAACGTATTTATGTATATGTAATATATTGTTACTCGTTCTAGTATCGTTGTATATGCCCTCTATCTAGTATAGTTGTATATGTTCTTCCTCTAGTATAGTTGTATATGAACGTATGCCTTTACTACCCAAAGGTACTGAACTTACTGAAAGGAACTATTATGTCCATATGTATACATGATATATAACTAATATTTAAACGACCTTCGGACGGGTACCCGATATCCTATCAGACCACATCCAAATCGAGGAAAAGGAAACAAGGTGGATAGCCTTCCTAAGTCTTTTAAACATTACTTATATAACTATACAAATATAGGCATGCTAATAACAAAATCTCTATGTCAACGTAATCATGTAATTGTATAGTAATGTACTGTAATGTTCTAGCTGTAATGTATGTTCTCTCTATCTAGCAAGTATTGACTCATGAATGAACTGACTCATTGTATGATATCGTGTTCTAGTAATAGTTCTAGTATCTTCCTAAACTACCCATATGGTATCTTACTAGTAATATAACTGGCACGTATGAACATGGACGTATACCCTTGCTACCCAAGGACATTGGATGAACTGGAAAGACCTTTTATGACTATATATGTACACATGATATATAACTAATATTTAAATGACCTTCGGACGGGTACCCAATATCCTATCAGACCACATCTAAATCGAGGAAAAGGAAACAAGGTGGATAGCCTTCGTAAGTATTTTAAACATTACTTATATAACCATACATATAGAGGCATGCAATTTATAATATAAAATCATAAAATAAGCTTTGTAAAAACCTTTGAGCATAAATATTTTCTAAGAATAGATCGAGTTGATGTCGATCTATAAAAGGGTTTTGAAGGCATGGGTTTGATAAAATGGTTTAGTATAAAGAAACATTTGTTTGAAACAAAATTGTAAATAAGTTTGAAATGTAATATACATAGTAAAATGTACAGTGTAATAAGGAGTTTTAAACATATAAGTGTTTTATGAAAATCATTTGAAGGAAACTGTTTGGTAAAACGGCTAATGAGTAGTAAATCATTTGAATGCTGCTTATTAATCACATATGATTGATATAATAATTAGCATGATTCTACTTGTATCCCCCCCATAAAACATTTAAAAATAGTTAAAACATTGATTAAGGGGTATGAACTCACCTGTTGTGGGTGCTACGGATGACCTGAAGAGGTAGGACCGCTAGGTGTCAAGTGAAGTTTTGAACACACTCTATGATCCTAGTTAACATATAATTTCACATATATGTAAAAAATTAGTCTATAAACAACTAATAAACAAGTCAAGACACCCTAGGACATGCTAAACACCTTTATCAAGTGTTATTAGCCTCTAGGATTGCATCTAAGTGTTTGTAGGGGAAGCTATTGTGTGTAGGGCTCAAGGAAAACTCCATAAGGGAGTTCACGGCCCTAATGACACTACCAAATGTGTTTACGGTCGTAAACTCATGAGTTTACGGCCATAAGCTCATACTTAGGTTACCATTTGATGTTTGATGCTCTATAAGGCCCTAATAAGCATTTCTACTTAATGGCTTGGTCTATGGAAGAGTTTAGGGCATAAAATAACTCCTTTTAGGAGTTTACGACACTGGGACCATATTCCCTTGGAGATTACGGCCGTAATCTCCCTTGGGAGGATGTTTATGTTGTTTTCAAGTCCTTAAATTAATTAGGAACTAAACTAGGCTTTTCTACTTGGCTTTAGAAGAGTTTATGGCACCATTTGGCACCATTTTATGGATTTCACGGCCCTAGAACCTTTTGGGTCGTGAACACCTTACTCTTGGTGTTCTAAGTGTGTTAGCTAGTCCTAAACTCATTTAGGTACATGCCCAAATTAGTCTCTCAGTTTAAGGAGGGTTTTTTGGGCACTTTGGCACATAAAAATGGAGTTCGCGGCCCAAGAACTTCCTTGGCTGTGAACTCACTTTCACCCTTTGTTTCTAATTGATTTTGTGTCCTAAACATGCAATGGTGGCTTTTAGTTTGCGTTCCAAGGCTTTGAGGGACATTGGGACACTTTTGGCCCTTAAAATGGAGTTTACTCCCCAAGTGTTCTTGGGCGGTAAACTCCCAAATCTTGGGGTTTTGATTCGATTTTGAGTTTATAAAACATAATCCAAGCTATATAATACATCTAGATCGAAGTACTCACAATTTGGGATAAAAACCCGAAGATCCGTGATACAGAATTTTGGCTTTTCTCTAATTGGAAATTTAACTAATGAATTATTTTTGTTCAGATTTCTATATATAGTCCTGGGATTTTTGGCCGAAAAATATTTTATTCCCGGAATGAACTCTAATATCCTAGAGTATTGGAATAACAGTGTTGCACAAAACCCTAGTGCATCCACTCTCCTGATATCTCCTTAAGTGTAAATCCTGAAAAACTGTCAAACTTATACCCGAAGTCTGGAATTTCTCTGTAATTGTTCTAACTTCTATTGGCTTGATATGGTTTGTTCAGAAAGGAAATTTCGGGTTGTCATAGTGTTCTTGGCCTTTTAGCTCAAATCAAGCCTTCTAATAGTAAGTGCTTCTACCCTTGAGTGTTATTAGGCTAGTACTATATTTAAACATCAAGAAAATATGTCAAGAGCACAAGATTAGAGGTGTTCACGGTCCAAGAATGTTCTTGGGCCGTAAACATCATAAATGGCACAAAAGTGTGCCTAAGTCCCTAATCTAAGTCCTAGTTGATGTATAAACCACCCTTGACATGTTTAAACCCTTCCTTATTGTGTTTGAGCCTTGAAAAACATCAAAGACCAACAATTATAGGTGTTTACGGTTTGGGGATCTCCCAAAACCGTAAACACCCTAAAGTGTGTTTCAGTTGGTCATTTTCCTTCCTTAGGCTTAGAAACTAGTTTATACACTTACCTAATTGTGTCAAGGACTTGAAAACATGGCAATACCCTTCTCCATGAGGGTTTACGGTAGTAAACCCAAAGGGAAAAGTCCATGAGGTCGTAAACTCCTCCAAGGAGTGTTTTTGATGCCCTAGTCCCTTCGAAAGGCCAAATCAGTTAGTAGAACTGCTTCAATAGGCTTGTTAAACCACAAAACAACACATGGTCATTAGGACTAGAGTTTACTGTCGTAAACTCTAGAGTTTACTGCCGTAAATTCCCTTGGTCATGACCATCAAAACCGTAAACTCCAAGGGAGTTTACCCTTGAACTACAAACACACTAGTTTTGCCCTACCAACACTTAGATGCAATCCTTGTGATCTTCAACACTTGAAACAAAGTGTTTTCATGTTCTAGAGTGTCCCAACTTATTTTATTATTTGTAATTTGGCTAATTAGTTATATATATGTTCATTATATGATAACTAGGCTCGTGCGTGTGTACAAGTCTTCATTTGTCACCTAGCACCGTACCCGACACTTCAATCCAATCCACTCACCACATGTGAGTTCATACCCCTTAATCAATGTTTTAACCATTTTTAAATGTTTTATGGGGGGGATACTAGTAGAATTATGCTAATTATTATATCAATCACTTGTGATTAATAAGTAGCATTTAAATGATTGGCTACTCATTAGCCGTTTTACCAAACAGTTTTCCTTCAAATGTTTATCGTAAACACTTATTATTTTTAAAACTCCTTATTAAACTATACATTTTACTCTGTATATTTTCATTCAAACTCATTTACAATTGTGTTTCAAACAAATGTTTCCTTATAATTAAACTATTTTATCAAACCCATGCCTTAAAACCGTTTTATAGATTGACATCATGTCGATCAATTCTTAGATAATAATTATGTTCAAAGGTTTTACAAACTTATTTTATGATTTTATATTATAAATTGCATGCCTCTATATGTATAGTTATATAAGAAATGTTTAAAATACTTAGGAAGGCTATCCACCCTATTTCCTTTTTGCGCTTGAGATGTGGTCTGGTGGGACATCGGGTACTCGTTCGAAGGTCGTTTAAATATTAGTTATATAAGATGTGTACATATATAGTCATAAAGGCCCTTCCAGTCCATCCCATGCCCTTGGGTAGCAAGGGTATACATCCATGTCCATACGTACCAGTAAACTACCATATGGGTAGTTTAGGAAGATACTAGAACTATTACTAGAACGCGATATCATACAATGAGTCAGTTCATTCATGAGTCAATACTTTCTAGAACATTACAGTACATTACTATACTTGCTAGATAGAGAGAGCATACATTACAGCTAGAGCATTACACTACATTACTATACTTGCTAGATAGAGAGAGAACACACATTACAGCTAGCACACGTAGAACATTTCAGCACATTACATATACAATACATTACTATGAGAACATATACAACTATACTAGAGGAAGAACATATACAACTATACTAGAAGAAGAACATATACAAATATACTAGAGGAAGAACATATACAACTATACTACAAAGAGAACATATACAACGATACTAGAACGAGTAACAATACATTACATATACATAAATACGTTGACAAAATTGTGATCCACTGTATCGGAGCATGCCTTAAATGTCATGGCCCGAGTTGTAGCCAGAGTCTCTTGGAGGGAGAGCATGAATTTGATTATAGATCTATATTGGATTGACTATCCTACACCTTGCTATTAGCTACAACAGGACCTGCAGGTCTGCGGCTGCCAAACGTCATTTCTTTTTACAGTCGATAGTATGGTACAACTAATCCAATGATGCCTTAATATAAATCCGGTTTAAGGTAGTTAGTACAGTAGTAGTTCCAATAATACAACACTACAGTACTACATTAATTCCCCCCTTACATATATTTAGTGATCATTTCACTTAAACATTTAATGTACAAACTATATTTTGTTAATGATAGTTACACTTGGGAAAATTACACACTTTTACAAAGAACGAACATTTAGAACAGTTAAGTCTTGGTAGAAGACTACATTGAGAACAGTTAGGTCTTGGTAGAAGACACCCTTATATAATAGTAGGAATCATAGGGATTTCTAGGGTTTTTCAAACGTTTACAGTTTTTTACAAACATTTTTACACTTACAGTTCATATACATTTTCCATACTTACAGTTCATATATAAACAATTTCTTACATATACTTTAAGACACTAAAATACTTATGATCTCACTAGCTTCAAAGCTGATACTCTCTTTCAAAATAACTTGTATCCTCAAGTCAAACATAGACAGGTACCGATGCAAGGTTTACAGAAGATGGAGCTTGTTCAAGACTCATCTTTCATTTTGATTTATGCTTTAGTGTTTATCAAAATTTGATAGAACACACTTGTATAATAATTATATTATTAATGCAATGGATGATGTTGTTGATTGTTTACTACTTTTCATTGTTGTGATACTGTACATGACGTCCTCCGCCCCATAACGTTTCCGTCGTTCTTAGGTTTTGGGCTATGACACTTAGACACCTTATCCAACAGACCTGTCGCAGGGTTAGGGTCGAGCACCAATGTCGACATTGCAAGTTGCAGCCGCTTGAGGTTCCCCAGTGGAAGTGGCAACAGATTTCCATGGATTTTATCACCAAATTGTCGAGGATTGCGAGAGGCGTCGATGCAATTTGGGTGATCATCAACCGGCTGAAAAAGAGCGCTCATTTTCTCGCTATCAGTGAGAGCTCTTCCGCAGAGAGGCTGGTAGAGGTGTATGTGAGAGAGGTGGTATCGCAGCATGGTGTACCGATCTCGATTGTGTCAGATCGAGTTGCGCGTTTCACTTCTAGGATCTGGAAGAAGTTCCATGAGGAGTTGGGTACTAGGCTGCATTTCAGTACCACTTACCACCCACAAACGGACGGACAGAGTGAGTGGACGATTCAGACACTCGAGGACATGCTTCGGGCATGTGTGCTGGATTTCAGAGGGAGTTTGGACACATATCTGCCTTTGGCTGAGTTTTCCTATAATAACAGCCACCATTCGAGCATTGGTATGCCTCCCTTTGAGTTGTTGTATGGGAGGAGGAGGAGGTGTCAGACTCCTATCTGTTGGGGAGAGGTGGGGCAGCAAGTGATGGGTAGTGCTGAGATAGTGCTTCAGATGAAAGAGCAGATACAACAGGCACTACTAGAAAAAAGGCCTTTTACGACGCTCATTGCGCGTCGTAAAACGCTCAGACGACGCGCAAATGCGTGTCAAGGAAGGCCCTGTCATAAAGAGAGACGACGCGGATTTATGACGCGCATTTACGTCGCGCATTTACGACGCGCGGTTATGACACACAATGCGTATCAAGGAAGGCCCTGTCATAAAGGAAGACGACAGGCATTTGCGTGTCGTAACCTTACGACGCGTGTGTTTATGACACACAATGCGTATCAAGGAAGCCCCTGTCAAGAAAGGCCATGTCATAAATGAAGATGACACACATTTTTGCGTATCATAATTTTAAATGTTCTAAAAAAATATTTATATATTTATTAATTTTTAAATTAAATTTGCATTTAATGTCTCATAATAGAAATAAAATATCATATACAAAAAATACAATCCATTGCAAAAAATTTAATGTCATACAATTCTATTTTTTACAATATCTAAATTTGCATCTAATCTACTCTCTACATCAAATTCCAACTAAGTAAAGTTGCATCTTGCCTTTCATAATTCTTTAAGACTAATGCTCCAAACAGATGTTATATGGATAAGAAGTTTACATTGGCCCATCTACTCTGTGTTTCATACTAACAATTGAAATGAAGAATGCAACACTTGCATTTGCAGCATCTTATCTCTTTCGGCTTGAGCTTTCTTTTCCTCTTTTCCTCTTGCAACAAAAAATTACCAAAATCAGAATCACATAGAAAAGGCATATTGTGATTTCTTGCATTAAACACCAAAATCATAACTTTTGTGTGCAAGTTACTTATTATATCAAAGATAAAACAAGATTTTTGATTTTTGACATACAGTAGAAGCAAGTTTAGTTTTAAAATAATTACCAACAATTGCTTTGGTTTGTGCAGCAACGACTTCCATGGTGGTTCCAGCTTCTCGTTGCTCAAGAGTCTCCCCAACACAAGCAATAACCTTCAAACCTTGAGATAGTGCGTATGCAACCTTGTCTCCAACAAACTGAATGAAACAAGAAAAAGAAAAAAAAAACTTTTTCAGTAACTTGCATACAACATTGATTAAGATGTTCACAAGGAAAAGTGTGAATTGATTTGAATAGGTTGAGTAAAATCTACACAAGGAAAAGGGTACCTCATTAGTTTCATTCAATAGGGCTCTCCTTTCAGAGTGACCTAGGATGACCCAAGGGACACCCAAATTGGCAAGCATCTCAGCACTGTAAATATAGAAAACCAACTTCAGTATTTAGTAAGAATCAAGAAGAAGAAATCAGACATAGGAAATTGAAAAGTTTTAGAAAAAAAAAGGATGGTAATTTGATAAATGACACTTTGAAACATACCTAACCTCACCGGTGAATGCACCACCCTTCTTAACCCAACAATTTTGAGCTGCAACTTGGATTTCAGGCCTCAATTCACTTTTAACAGAGGTAGGAAACACAAAAGGAGGGCTCACCACCACCTCTGGTATGAAAAGTACTCAAAGGGCATTTACGTAATTTCACTTATTTATGGTCTCTTTATTTTACCCTTTGAAATTATGATGATATTTCAGGAAGTCATAACAGGAGCTGGCCACTCCAGTGCTATTGATTGGTGGGCAGTGGGTAAGCTTATTAATTTTCATGAATTAAAATTTTTCTTTAAAATATACACCATTTATTTGAATTACCTTCTTTTACCCATTTCAATACTTTAACTAATTTTTTATTATATTCTTTTTTTTATTTCATGTATTTTATTATATGAGATGTTGTATGGTGGTACTCCATTTAGAGGAAAGAATAGGCAGAAGACATTTGCTGATGCAGTGGAATCCCCTCTATGTCCTGAATCTTTGACTTCACAGTATCAATGTTCTTTGAGCTCTCCACCTCCAACTTTATTGTCTTCCCTGTCAAAGTCTTAACAAAAACTTGCATATATGATTCAACAACTGACAATCAGCTAAATTTTCAGTCAATAAATAGGAATTTAGGAAAATACAGAGCTTAAGTTAATAGTGTGTAATATGAATGAACAAAACCTAAGAAACTCTGGTGTAAACTAATACGGACACACAAAGATCAGTCAATTATGTGTGATCAAATGAAAATCAAGTCAATCGACACAGGTATTTGTGTAGAACAATTGAAATGAGAAGTGATCGAATAAGATACGAATCATGATCGATGTAGATACCTGTAGGAGACATCGGCTTGGGACATGATAGGGTGATCGTACACAACAACTTTATGGTCCTCCCAAACTCACAACCAACTCCAATCTAGATCCAATTCGGATGTGATGATCTGCTAAAGTCTTACCATCCTCGAGGATCTTTCCATCAATGATCAAAATCTGTTGATGCCATGGAATCCCCTCTTTCTTCTGAATCTTTGCCTTCACATAACAAATGAAAGGTCATATATGATTCAACAACTGACAAATAGCTACAATCTGTTAAAAAGGGTTAGGTCGTATGTGTCTAAATTCCAAATTTTATCCCTGAACCATATTTCTTAGACGAGATAATATGAGATTCAGTTGTTAAGATCAAATGGCCAACATGGGGAATCAACAACGATGAATAACAAAAGCAGCCACAGCCAAAAGGTCACAAACATTTGGAAGAAGAAACTTGAGGAGTGGATTCATGGATGACGGCTTCTGATAATAGCACTTAACTTGAATTTAGATATAATAAGTGTTAGGTCAGAATGACATTGTGAGATTTTTCTGTCAACAACTCAACATCAATGGACAACATGCAGAGACAACAACCATGAATAACAAGGTAACACAGTAGTTAAGAATGAGGTGGCAACTTCTAATAACAACAACTAAGCACAAAGAAGGAGCCACATCAACAAAGGATGCGATTACAGAAAGTGAGATGAAATGATAGGAACCTACTGAACCATGAATTAAACAAAAGAATGAGCCACATCAGCAATAGATGCAATTAAGGCTTACATGATCATACATATATACCATGAACTTGTATTTATCTCTTAAAACAAAGTATTATTGATTAATAAGACATAATAAGAAAAAGAGTAAATTAAAATACACAAGTACCTTTGGTGGAAGACCATTTTAGCCACTAATCCTACTCCCAAGAACATTTTTGACATAACATTTGAAGATGCCATGGGACTTGGACTTCATGGCGCAATCTATCAAGCTCATTAAACCCTTGATTTGGCAGCATACTTGAAACCCTCACAATATCTGAAAAAATAAAAGGATATGAAGCAATTAGTTAAAAAGTGGTAGCATGAAATGATTTAAGTTTCATCTGATTCATAAAATACTTCATCAATTCAACTTCAATGATGAGGATGAAGAGGGTGACTTGTTCCAGATCTTGTGCAAAAGACATGATTGCCCTTGGGTTTAAGCCAGGAGCAGTTTCAGGGAAGGCAGCAGCTGCCTTTGCCTTTGGGTTGAAGGCAGAGGATGGAGGGTGACTTGTTCCAGATCCAAGCAAGAGAGACTCTACAGTTGCCATATAGCTCGCTGCTACAACTCATACACATAAAATCGTTTTCATATATGAATCCAATCGTTGGGTGATTAAAGGCGACGAGGCTGCGTTTGCTTCTTAGAGGGAGGGGGGAGAGAAAGTAAAAACAAATCTCACAAATTAGAGAGGTTATCGAAGCCAGTAAGGGGAACACCAATGAAAAATCCAAGGGATTATTGAGAGAAAAACTGAGTTTTTTTTGTTTAAAAGCTATCGAAGTATCAATGAATTTCCAATATAGGAGAATTCAGAAAGCAGAGAGATAGGTACCTGATTTGACTGGAGAGATTATTAGGAACAAAGGGAAGCCAATGCGTATACGGAGGTGGTGACAATAAATCGATTGACTGATAATTTGAGAGAGAAAGAGAAGACCCACTTGCTAGCGATTTGGATGAATAGCTGGCTTAGACTAAGGTATTTGAGGCTGTCGATCAGTTTTAGGAGAGAGACTATGAACGATATCTATGGTATAGAAGAAGAAGAAGACGGCGACGACTTGACTTTCTTGTTCACAAGATCATGAAATTAAGTTTTACCTAGTATTTTTTGGAGAGAATCGCTTGAATGTGGGGGTGAGAGAATCATGAAGGCGAACCTTCGGAGAAGATGGAGGAGTGTAGGAGAATGGGGGAGAGACGAAGCATCAAATGGCTGAAAACCATAGTAATAGTTATAATTCTTAGGGCACGCTATTAGGGAAATAAAGATGACCCAAGGGCAGAAATTTGTGGAGAAAAGAATGTTGACCTCCGTATGGCTGCCATCTAGTAACAACGCTATTGATGCCATTCCTTCCATTTTCGACTGTTCATCCTCCACTTCCTCTACTGCTACTTCCTCACCATCTTCTATTTTTTCTGTATTTAGACTTGAGAGTATAATTAGGGCTTTTTCTAACAATTTCAACATCGAGTGGGAGATATGGTGGTTCCAGTAGGTAGAAGTGAGGGAAGAAGTAGGCAGCAGTCAATGTCGGGAGGGGGAAGGAAGGAGCGTCCATAATTTGGGCAAGAGGGAAAGGAGAAAAAAAAGGAAGGCGGGATTTTTAATTTTTTCAGAATTTCATTTCCCCCTACTGTTAAAGGATGGAACGCGCGTTCCATTAAAAATTATAAAGCGACATCCTTAGACGACGTGCAATTTATTATAGGTGCCCTCCGTGTTTTTTTTTAGACACTAATTTAAGGGCGCGCAATAATGCGTGTCTTCTATCCTTAAATTTTTTGAAGAGATGACATTTTTCTAATGTCACTCTCCTTTGCGTAACATAGATCAATGAGCGTCGTATTTTGCGCGTCGTAAAAGGCCTTTTTTCTAGTAGTGAGGTTAGACAGAGGTTGCTGATGGCCCAGAGTCGCCATAAGTGTTAGCAGATAGGCGTCGATCCGAGCTTGAGTTTTAGGTTGGAGATTTTGTACTCCTGAAAGTGTCTCCTTGGAAAGGAGTGATCTGATTCAGGAAAAGGGGCAAGTTGGGGCCCCGATACATTGGACCATTCAGGGTGATCGCGAGGGTGGGCAGGGTAGCATATCGATTGGAGCTACGTGTGGAGTTGAGCCAGATTCATGATACCTTCCATGTGTCTCAGCTGAGGAAGTGTATAGCTGACGAGTCGGCAGTGTTGCCGTTGGAGGATATCCAGGTGAATGCAAGGCTGAATTATGTTGAGAGATCGATCGTGATCTTGGACCGGAAGGTCAAGGTTCTGAGGAACAAGGAGGTGCCTCTGGTTCAGGTCCAGTGGCAGCATCGGAAGGGGTCCGAGCTGACTTAGGAGACGGAGTCAAAGATGCGGGAGCAGCATCCGGAGTTGTTTTCGGCATGAGACTTCGAGGGCGAAGTCTGGTTCTACTGGGGGAGAATTGTAACATACCAAATTTTAGGTAAAGCTATTTAACCCTTCCATTTTGTCAAGTTGTCAAGATTGGTCCCTTGAGAGAGTTCTTGTAGCAAATGAGTACGCTGGGCGTATTGGGGAGTACGTTGGGCGTACTCATGCACTTAATTTGGATGCGGACTCGCCTGGGTATGCTTGGCGTACGCAGGGTTACACTGGGCGTAACGGGTCCAGATGCAAACCCTAAATGTTTGGCCTATGCACTATTTAAAGGATGCTAAGGCTCATTTCTCAGCCTCCATATCAGAGAGAGAAACCCTAAGAGAGAGCCTTCCATCGTTCTTAGCTTGAGTGTGTGTGTTTTGGAGCTAAAAGTGTCTTGGTATGTTAGTGAAGAAGGAGAAGAGCTTGTGGAGGCTAGGGCTTGAAGTGCAAGTTTGAATCTGAGATCTATAGAGAAAGGATCTTCATCTAGATGTATAAAGTTCAAAACTTTCCTCTTTATTTGGTTTGATGTTGCATGGACCATTTCTAGGGTTAAAAGTCCCAAAGGTGGAGACTTTATGAGTGTAATGTACTCCATGGACATAGATCTGTCCCATTTTAGTGATATTTGTGTTATAGATCCATAAAGTTTCCATCATGGTCGTTGTTATGAGGTCATGCTTGAGTTATGAGCTTTCTAGAGTTGGGAAATGGAATGTTATGGGTGTTAGTGACTTGTCCAGCCATGCATAGGCTTAAAGTCACCAACTTTATGGATTAAGAGGCTTAGAAATGGTGAGATCTAGAAGTTGGACGTGGGTCTTAACTGTTTAAGACCTCAAGAGCTTAGAGTCTGAAACTGGGAGGTACGCGGGGCGTAATCCTAGTACGTGCGACGTAAGGGGTCTCGCACCCCGTTTTTGTAAGGACGCCGGGTACGCCCAGTGTACACGTTTGGTACGTGCAGCATAACCCAGAGAGTTGAATTTTGTTGACTTTTAGGGTTTGGTCAACTTTAGGGTCTTTGGGCCATGAGAGGGGTAAAATGATCTTTTACCTTTCTGAGAGTACTAAGAGAGGGAATAGTCTAGCCTTGAGAGATGTATTGCTTTAATGTGTTTATTTCATACGATTAGACGGAGGCTAGACCAGATTTTACAAAGTTCAAGATTACCGAGTTACCCGAGGTGAGTCTTCTCACTATACTTTACCTAAAGTGGCAACTAGAGGTATGTGACAGAGTATTTTGTATGCTTTTGCATGATGTGATTTCTATGTGATTTATGCTATGTATGTTATAGAGTTTATGAGAGTTAGGACCGGAAGGTCCACAGACTTAGGGCCAGAGGGCCCACAGAGTTATGGGACTGGAGGGTCCTACTGAGACACATTGACCAGAGGGTCAAACAGAGTTATAGCCTCGAGTGGCTAATATGTGTTGTGTGTGGTATTTTGGGGAACTCACTAAGCATTTATGTTTATAGTGTTGTGTTATGTGAGGAGCTTTTACATATTATAATCTTGGGATGTGATGTTATGAATTGATTATGTGGTACAATGATACTTTTTTATTACAATTATGAACGAAAGTGTGTTTTTAAAATGTGAAAAATTATTTGAAAATTTAGGTGTTACACTCAAAGTGAAATTGCGATTTTTCACAATCCAATTCAACACTCAATGACCAAACACATCGATATAAGGTACCATTTCATAAAAGATCATGTACTTAATGGTAACATTGAACTCTTTCAAGAGATTGCTAATGTCTTTACTAAGGCATTAGACGAAACCAAATTCAATGGTTTTCTGAACAATATGGGTATGATGATAGCAGATCCTACATAGGGTCATTTCTCTTGTCTTTATTTCTGACCTTCACTTGAGTTTTTAAGTTGTATAGTTCATTCTGAATGTTTGTTGTTCTAAGTCCACATTGTCACCATATTCGATTCTCATCTCAGAACGTACTTCATAAAGGTATCCCGAAATTCCACTCCGGAGAAGGTATTACATTCTGTTCTCCGGATTTTTCAAATGCATACCAGAAATGTTTAAATGTGCTCCGGAATTTCACAATCACTCCGGAAGATTTCTTAAATTTTCAACCTGGAATGTTTCACAAATTTTGCTCCAGAATTCTCAAATCTCACAATTTTTTTCCACAACCATTTTCAAATCTACTTCGGAATTTCTTCAAAATTACCATTCCGGATTTTTTTTTCAAAAATTAAGCTCAGTCTTATCTCCGAAATGTTCAATCGAGTTCACCCTTTTCTCCTGAATCAAAATTCGATCTGAAATATTTTCGTTTTCCGGACCTCTTTTCATAACAAGTATTTTCCGGAATTCAACTCTTTACCCTCCGGATCATACTCAGTCCGGAACAACTCATCCAGAATACCAAAGGATAATAAGGTGAAACATTTTCAGTCTCAACGGTTACTTTTTCTGATAATCCTATCCTATTTACCTTGATTGTCGTGAAACGATTGCACGGCCCCGTAAAAGTAGCCATCAAATCGCTGGTTTTGTTTTCTATTTCTAACCACACAAACCTTAACCTTTCACCTCCTACATCCAATCAACCTCTCCTTCATTAAATGCGACCCACTTTATGTTCGGATCGTAATCATCAGCTTTCTGACCTGACCCATTTACCTTACCTATATATACCCATTCAAAACCCCCTTTTACCTCTTTACGCTCCTAAAACCCTCAATCGCCAAATTCTCTCAACTGTTCTTCGTGTTCTTTAAGGAATCATAACCTACAACATTGGCGTCTTCTCAAGAACCCACACCAACTGCTCAAATCCTAAAGAAGTCCATTGCAAAGAAGAAGTCTTCCAAAGGCTCAAATGGTTCCTCCTCCTTAGCTGATCAAGAACCGTTCTTGAGAGACACTACCCAATTGTTCTCTCTCAACCCACTGGACTATGATGATTCGATTAGGATGATGATCAAGTTCATCGAAAATCACCCTATCTCCGTTCCACTTACCAAAATCCCTGATCATCCACTACCACTTCATCATCTTCACCGAGCTTTCACCAGTATCAGATTAAACGATGGTGCATTGGAGACCACATTCGTTGGAGACAAAACTGTTCCTATTTACAAATTGACCTTCCTCAAGGCGATTGGTGTAAAAGCAAATCCCAAGGGTTTCGAGGTCGTTGAACCAATGTTTGAAGAGTTTCAGACGTTTCTAAGCTACATTGGCTACACACAAGACTACAAGGAAAAGGATTTCTAGAAGTCTGTTGTTTCCGGACTTTGGATTGTTCTTATGCACCTCATCACCAGAGGGTTGCCCGGAAAGCATGGAGGGATGGACACCTTAAGAAAAGATTGGCTCAATGTCGTCTTCAACATCTACTCTAGACGCACGAATGATGTTGATCTTCTGGAAGTCTTGTGGCAATACTTCTACAAATTTACTACCAAGAGGAAGCCTAACGAAATTTCAAGCCCTAGGTTTTAGACGCTGACGCTCCAACAAGTATTCAAGGAGCTTTCGGAACCGCTTCCGGTCAACACCATTCGTCCGGAGGTATGTGCTACTTTTAAAATTGTAAAGGCTTATAGGATTCTGGACCAATCCTCATTTGGTCCATTCAGACGCCTTCTAGACCATATGTTGGCCCTTATTTCTTCCGAATCCCTTTATTTAAAATATCATCTTGAGACTTCGGTTGTGTTCGACCCAACACAACCTGCCTATGTCTCAGTTGAGCCTACTTTGGAAGAGGCTAAACCAGCTAAGTCCAGACTCAAAATTAAGAAGCCAGCAAAGCGAAAGGCATCTCTCACGAAGCCTAAGACCAAAAAGAAAGCCAAAGTCAGTACTTCCTCTCAACATGAAGGCACCCATGATATCCTGGCAGATTCTGCACGTCAGCACACCCTACCTGCCCACTCATCCGAGGCACCCCTTGATGTTTCAAAATCACAAGCACACACTCACGGGGAGTCTCCATATAATCCACTTTCACCCTCCCAAAAGGGTGATGCCAGGGTTGAACATAGTTCCTTGAAGCCCCATGGAACAAACAAACGAGTCACCTTTGATGATCCCATTATTTCTTCAAGACGCATACACTCCGGAACCCCTGTTCTGGACCCCAAGCTTTCTAGAGAAGGAGTAGTCCCTATGACTTCGGAAGCCTCAACTGGTCTGATACCCGGAAGGAGTACAGGACGACAAGGTGCTCATGATCCACTTTAGGAAGATTATGTTAACAGGGCCGCATCCAAACGTCCAGATCTCATTCGAGCTCAAGTGGCGTCCATGCACATTTCCATGAGGAACAATTCTATCCAAAGGAACTTTCCCTATGTTCCTCCCACGGACGTCGATGCTATCAATGAGCTCACTTCGGAATTGCCTCCCTTACTACTCATAAAAGTGTTTTTCACACCGATCCGGAAGAATAGATCTCTAAAGAAATCATGCTGGATGAAGATGCAAAACTCTTCCGGACACTCATCTTATGACTTCAGTTCACTATTAATCAAAGAAATTCACATCCAATTCTTCTTATGACTTCAGATCCTCATCATCTACCACTCCGGATGGCAGTTCAAACTCCAAACTTCAAGAAGATGATGCTGCAACCAAACCGGGTTCTTCCATCAATCCTTCATTCAATCAATCTCCTCCGCAACACTCTGATTCCGATTCTGAATCATCTGCGGGTGATTATGTGGACCCTTTTTCTCAACTGCAAATTCACACCAATGTATCTGACACCATGAAGAAAGTGTCATCTGTGGAGACATCCGTCACAAAGCTGAACACTAAACTGGATCAAAAAGTCTCCAGACTTGATGCCAAACTTGATGCCATTCTCCAGTCGCTTTCCCAGCAGTCTGAACCGTCTTCTTCAGAACGGGAAGCTCAACTCGATCAACTGATCTCCCTCAGGCTCAAGCGCACAATCCATGAAGTTGACACCAAATACGAAATCTTGGTGGATCATTATCTCAACACCATCACTTCCATGCTCAAGGTTCATGATGATCTGTTTTCTGCAACCAGTGACCTAATTTAGCAGGCCCACGTTCGTCATGAAATGCAGATTCAATGACTGTAGAAGGAGATCCAGAAGAAGGATGAGATGAACATGATCATTCACCAAGTCCTCATCAAACTTCTTCGCTCGACTTGGAACATTGTTGATGTACTGAACAGGAAGTTTGATGAGATGATTACCATCCTCAACAGCACGTTCAAACATCTCTCTGCTCAAGCACTGTCGAAGCCTATGATACTCTCTCTCTCTCTCTGCAACATACCACAGGCCTTCAGAAAGTCTTCTCCAAATTTGATGATCTGAAAGAATCCTTACGGCACCGGTTCCGAAATTCACCGATGCAAAAGGGGGAGAAGGTCCGTGCAAACCATGGAAGCCTGCCTCAGAATTTGTACTCCGGGATGAAGATCTGGATTCTGACGAAGATGTTCAAATCGTCTCCGGGGTTCTAGGGATCATTGAAGGAGAAGGATAGGAAAATGAACATATATATATATATATATATATATATATATATATATATATATATATATATGTTCCGGATAAAGCTCCCAAAGGAGTTGTTGGTCTTCAAGATACAAATTTGACCATTCCGAAGGAGATGACTGAAGAACAAAAGAGAATATGGTCCACAGTCTCCTGGCCATCCTCTTTTCCGGACGCCTTTGAAATGGCTGTCAAAATGGCTAAGGAAAAATCCGACCTCACTGCTCAAGCCTTCCGACCCACTCCTTCAGTTCAGCCTCTCATTCCGGAACCCAAAGTAGCTCCAATTGACTAAGGCTCTCCCCTCCGGATCCCTGATGATGTTCCGGAAGACCCACTTCCAAATCCCATTCCGAAATTTACAATCGACGAAAACAAGAAGCTGGTCATCAATGCCATTTAAAGAGACAAAGGGAAGAAGCCTTTGACCACTGAACAACAAATCCTTCACTCCGAACCTCCTCCCAAGCAAAAACATGGATGGTCTCAGGAGGAAACAAATCAGGCACTAAAGGACAGCATCTGGATCCAAGCTCTGAAAGACAATCTTGATCCAATGCGTGTCATCTCTCCTCTCTGCCATGAAGGTAACTTCAAGGCTCAGGAAATCGTTTCGTGCCTCTATTATGAACTTCCCTCAAATGATGTTGATCAGCTAGATCTTCCTCTCTCTCCTTACAACAAATTCTACACCAAATTTTCGCCTCTTCACCCAACTGACAATCCGGAAGTGATCATCCGGACAAAGCGAGAAAGGCTCAAAACTTTCTATGCGAAGAACGCTCAACCCTTCAAGGAAGTGTGGACAAGGAAGAGGATCACTAAAGTTCAAGGCTTCGGAAGAAAGATACTAGTAACATTTGAGCTGAACTGTCCCTTATTCCACTTCCACCTCCTCCGGAACAAGCCAACTCCCCGTACCATTACTAATGCAGATTTTCCTTTAATGAATCCGAACGACATTCTTACCTTAGATGCTTACTTCAGAGAAAATCAGAAGGATGACATCAGTATGGGTGCTTACCACGTAACTCTCAGCTTTCTCAAATATGATGTTGCTGAGTTCTGCCGATGTGACTACGAGCTTGCACACCTCTACGGAACATAACATTTCGTTGCAAAGATCGACTTCGTTCTTCCGGAAGCCGAAGTTATAGCTGATGGCCCCATTGATGAACCGGTTCTAGGGTTTGTCTACAACACTAGAAAAACAAACAAAAGTAGACTGCTTCCAAGTCCTTGACAAACATCTAGTTCCGACGAAGGCCCTGAAGAAGTTCATATCCTGGGCGTCCAAGTTTGATGCTCCGGAACAGATCAAGGCAAAGTTTGTAAGTCAACTGGCATGGTACATTGCAATATGAGAATGGTTGTTCAGAGCCTACACCTTCATCAAGTAAGTAATGAACTAAGCTTGCTGGATTGCTAAGTTCACTTAAGGGGAGATTGTTGGAACCTGAAAGTGAACCTCTAGAAATCCTAAGTCCTTATTCTGAAGAGTGTGACTTCAAAAGTCAAGAGTGGTCCGGAACCTGTCCGGACTAAGTTAGAAGATGAGAAGAATGAAGGCATTCCAGAACTGATCCTGATGTCCGGAATGCATGCTGATCTGGAACATCTATGTTTTGTCTCTTGTTCATTTGTTACTTTTGTCTTGTTATTGATGTAACATTTCATAGGACTTAGTCTATGGTCGTATTTGGAGAATCAGAATGTCAGATTCATCTCTTTTGTCTGGTCTTATGTAAACAATTGGGTTAATTCGCTGTAACATTCACTCCTATATAAAGGAACATTCAATAAAAGTCAACACCAGATCTTTCATTCACTTTTGGCATCTTTATTAAGTTCATTAAAACATTCATCTTGTTCCTCATTTATTATCTTTACTTTGATCATTTATACTCTCATTCTTCATTTATTTTTTGATCATTTGTCGAATATTCTATCTAAGACTTGACTGGGCTTGCCAGTCTAGACTTGAACTATTATTAGCAAGCAGACATTGATCTTAAGCATTAACTCAAGGTTTGAGTTCTCAAACCTTGTCCCTGCGCGTCGATATTGTTCTCACAAAGAGACTTCGAAAAGACAACAAATAATTGTTGTTCATGCTGCCACTACAACCCCCGCTAGTCAATATGTTGGAAACCTTCCGAAATGTAACAAATGTAACTTTCATCATACAGGAGCTTGCCGGAAGATGCATTGCAAAAACTGCAACCAGATAGGACACACTACTCGTTTGTGTAGGTCACCGGCATGACCAATCTCTTAGGTCCCCGGCATTGGTGTAAGCCAAGCCTTTTACAGGTGTGGCGAAATTGGACACTTGCAGAGGGATTGTCCAATAACAAGGAACTCTGGCGAAGATGGAAGAATACTGATGATCACCATAGGAGAAACTACCCTGGAGCCACCCGTGAACAGCGATACGTTTTCCCAATAAAAATATTTAATGCTTAAACTTTTAATAAATAAATTACTCTCTTGTCCAAACAAAACACATCATTTGTATATTAGAAAAAACTAAAGATCCTTGCAGGTAAGCTGTGATGGCTGAGGGTATGCATTAGGGTCATATATAATTAAGATTTAATAGGGTTAGAGTGCATTATTCCGCTCTATTTTGCTGTTCCTTGTCTGGTTTTGGATTTAGGGTAGAATCACTCAGTCGACTGTCTTCTCAATCTTAATTATACATGACTTGTGTATACCAAGTGAAGGATCTAGTTAATGGTTTGGTCTAGGCTTTCATTGTAATAAGTTCTTTTGAGTCTTTGTGCAGTTTTGGTAAGTTGTTTGTTAGTTTACGGCCAAGAAGTGAGTTTACAGCCGTAAGCCTGTTTACAGCCGTAAACCCAGTGTCTGGCCCAAGTCCACTATATATAGGGGTTATGCAGGTCATTATTGGTTGTTGATGCAACAATAGTTCATGGTCACAAGAGCAAGATGTACCAGACGTTTTATGCAATATAAGCGTGTGCAAGCTTGTTTCAATTCTGTTTCTACCTTGTGTCTCATTCTATTTGATTGTCTGATTGCTTGATCATTGGTAAAGATCCATTTTTAGGACTTTACAATTGTTATCAGAGCAGAACTGGTGTCAGAGTATCATTCAATCGAGTTTTCAGCCGTTTAAACTCATATTCTTTAGTGTTCGAGATTAGGGTTTGGTGTTTTCATAGCAAAGGGGGTGAAATCTGCATCAAACTTGCGTTTACTAAGATTTTTAGGAGTTTACTGCCAAAAGATTACGACCGTAAACCCTGTTTACGGCCGTAAACTCAAGCACAATCAAGAGGCGTAAATTGTGTTCTTAAACCGTAATCAGTGCATCTTAAATAACCATAACTTCTTGACTGTAAACACCCGACCGTAAACACAGTTTACGGCCATAAACTACTAACCGTAAACTCAATTTTGACAATTTTTATTTTTTTTAATCTTTAAGTTTTGAAATTAGAATAAATGGATTCTCAAAGTCAAACACATCATCATGAGCTGGATTTTGTCATGGGCATCCCTACATGCGTTCCAAGACTACTGTCTGCAGATGGTTTTCCTAAATGGAAATACCGGATAGAAAAGTACATTAAAATGAAGGACTTCAAGACTTGGAGAAGCATCATCAAAAATCCCGTCAAAATAACCACAACTGTTGCAGGGCAAGTAGTTGACAAAGCTGTTGAAAATTACACAGATGAAGATTTTGAGAAAGTGGAAGAACAGGAAAGTGCTTTGGGCACTCTAACCATGGCTCTATCTCCTGATATAGCTCAAGGTTTCAGAGAGTATACTTCAACAAAAGCTTTGTGGGAAGCTTTCATTGAGGTATATGAAGGTAATGAGGACATGAAGGAAAGCCTTCAGGATATGCTGCGACAAAGGATTAACATGTTCAACTACATTCCTGGCGAAACCCTGAAAGCACAACTGTAGCGATTCACAACTCTCACCACTGAGATGACTATAGTTGGGATCTTCTTGACAAAGTATGTAATAAATAAAAAGCTACTGAATGCTCTCCCAAAGTCATGGGACATGAATGTGGCTATCATTAAGAAGACCAAGGATATGAATCGCCTTACTCTTGCTGAAATGATGGCGATCATCAAGGCTTGTGATATTGATGATAAACAGCGGGAGATAAATCATGTGAATTCATATTCAACTACAAACCTTGGGATTTAATCTAACAATGCTCTTTCAACTCTCACCTTTCCCTCTCCAGGTCAACCTTTAGCTACTCAACAAGCTCAGACTCAATCCTTTTCCACTTCATCAACTACTTCACTTCCTGCTACATCGTCCATGCCTTTTTCTCAAAACCAATCATTTGTTGCTTCTGAAGTTGCTCCTTCCTCAAATGTGGCTTCTTCCTCAAAGGCTAAAGAGTGTAATGAAAATCTTGCTCTCGCCACAAGACTTGTTAACTACTACAATGCTCTTGTAGCTAGAGATCTTACACCACAATTGTCATTTGCTGATCTGGATCAGATTCATCCAGAAGATGTGCAAGAAAATGGATATTACATGGCAAATGGCCATGGAAGTTTTCAGGGCGAAGCAGTTTGCGAAGAAGACAGGGAAGAATAACTGGGGGATGAGTGCTGATAAAAAGGTAAGGTTTAGCAAAAGGAAGCTGCGTTGTTTCAACTATCACGAGTCGGGTCATTTTCCTCGTGAGTGCCTGAAGCCGGATAGAAGATTAAACAATGATCAGACAATGGTTTCAGTGGGAAACAATCAGGGAGGTGCTCAGGTCAACAATGAGAAGGCTATCACGAGTCGGGTCATTTTCCTCACCTGGCCCAAGTTAAAGATGAAGCCTCCGTGGAGAGTGTTGCAGCTGAAGAAAAGATGATAGAGCTTCAGTTTGCGTTGATGGTATCTTCTACTTCTGAACCGAAGAAAAATGAGGTAAGTTTGCCTTCTTACTCTCAAGCTTGTATTGATTATGTTAAAATTCTTCGTGAGGAAATAGAATCATTACGTAAAGAAGTAGAAGACCTTAGATATGAGGGCTATCAGCTTAGAAAAGGACAAAAACCCTTAAAGGCCCAATTAGAGACAAAAATAAAGGACTTTAGGAGACTTCAGGAAGACTATAGTAATAAATGTGAAAACTATGATTATATCAAGAGACAAAATGCTGAGTTAATTGTTGAGCTTGATACATTAAAGAATAAATTTGATACATCAAACTTTGATTTTAAAAAATATGACGTATCAAGTGAGGTAGTTGCCAACATGATTGGCCATTGCCTGCAGTTTAAACAAAACCAGAAAAAGGGTTTGGGATACGATAAAGTGCCTCCTCCTTTCAATCACAATTATCAGTATCGCCCTGTCTCTGATGAGGAGATTGCCAATGAATCTTTCATGGTTTATGGCAATCCAACATGTTTTGCTTCAGGAGGAGTTATTAATGTTGAAAATACTAACGTTTCTACTTCACTTGCAGATCAATCCTTAACTTAGTCAGAGCACGAAGTTGAAGGATCTGTTTCTAAAAATAAAACTGAGTCTGAACTTGAAGTTTTAGTTTTAAATAAAGACTTTATTTTTTATGATGTTAAAAGTGACAATGTTTTTTGTGATTTTTCTGCAACTGTGATTTTTCTGCAACTGTTGATACTGCTTTGAATTGTTTTGAAGTGTTTGATGAGATGTTTGATAATTCTGATGCTTGTAATGATGCTAATAAAAACCCACCATTTCCACAAGTCACTCCATCTCTTGGTGGTCAAATAGCTAGGAATTGTCTAAATAGATTGTTTCTACATTATACGTCACAAAGAGGAGAGAACAAATTTAGAGGAAGGTCTTTTACTAGAAAGACCTCTAGAGCTCGTTCTCGGAATGATGACTGGAAAGATGATTGTAGTAGAAAAAGGGCAGTTTTTCAAAATAATAAAAAGGTTTTTCGTAACAAAGTCCCAAACAGTTTGTCAAAACCGAACACGGCTCCGCCAAGATCGGTTTCGTCAAGGAGCAGCTTTGGGTCTTCAACCACTTCTGGTAGAAAATCTAAGTGCTCAATGCAAACTGATAAGAAACCTATTTCAAAACCATTGGTGACTGTTAGGAAACCTAATTACCAATGGTTGCCCAAAATAAACTCCAATCTATCATCAACATCCTCTGAAAAGTTAGAAAGTAAAGATAAATCTGAAAAAGTGAAGGGTCAACCCGGGAAAGTGATGACTTGGGTTCCTAAATCTGAATGATCCCACATATTTTACAGGGACAGTTGCGGGAGAATTTCGTCAGACCTTGGTTCGTCGACAGCGGTTGCTCCCGGCATATGATAGGAGATATCTCCCAACTTAACAACATTCAATCTTTTAATGGGGGATACGTTTCCTTTGTGGGTGGAGAAGGTAGCAAGATCACTCAGAGAGGAACCGTTAGAAATGGAGTGTTAAGTTTCGAGAATGTTAACTTTGCTCCCAAGTTCAAGCATAGTTTGTTGATTGTGTCTCAGATATGCAACAAAGGCTATTCTACACATTTCATTGACAAGGAATGTATGATTCTCAAGCCAGGCATTGTCATCCCGGAAGAATGGATTCTTGTCAAATCTAAGAGGGATGGAAATGCTTACATTATTGAAATGAATAGCAACCTTCCCGAACAAGTTACTTACCTCTTTCCAAAGGTGTAACATACACGTTTTGAAATCGTGTTTTAAGTAAATAATATTATGAAATATTATGTGAATTTGAATGCTGAGTTCTAACAGATAGTTTTTACTAGAATTGAAGTAAAACTATGCTTAGAATCATTCAGAAAGTATTGAAAGTCTTATGAGATTCCAATTAAAAGCCAAATAGTGAAATATAGCGAAAATATAAAATCTGGAATAAGTAAAATTTTATTATTGAAAGTTATAGATAATCTCGTTAGAAACATTTAGGCAAAAACCTCATCGAAATCCGAGTTATAACGAAGA
Source organism: Lactuca serriola (assembly GCF_051521515.1). Classification (NCBI taxonomy): domain Eukaryota; kingdom Viridiplantae; phylum Streptophyta; class Magnoliopsida; order Asterales; family Asteraceae; genus Lactuca; species Lactuca serriola. The sequence continues at coordinate 125,950,005 of NC_136413.1, read as the reverse complement.
AGTTATGACCAAACGAAGTTCCGTGATAAATCCGGAAAATACCTTGTCGCGTAAAAATTTAGTTTTCGATAAACTAGTTTTTAGCCTTAGTGATGTAAATGAAAGTTGTAGAACTCGTGAAAATAATCAACTTTCATATAAAGACCGTTTGAATCTGACTTCGTATGAGGAAGTTATGATTTTTCGAAGTTTCAGCTTAGCAGTAGACAGCTAAAAACTCGAATTTTAGATCCAGTGATTTTTAACCGACACAACCTAAACGAGGATTGAAGGTCTCGTCATTAGTAGTGCAACGGTAAAAAGTCTGACGAAAACGGACGTCGGATGATGAAGTTATGAATTTTTAACGGATTTTCCTGTCCCGGTCTGTTAAAAATAATAATATTAAAATTAAATTCAAAATTAGCCGACGAAGTCTAAACGAAAGTTGTAGAGCATAATTCTAGCTTCGCGTGCATATAAAGAACGTAAAAAACGGAGCTCGTATGCGAAAGTTATGGATTTTAGAAGTTTTTTTCACATTTTTCAAGAAAATTCGCATGAATAGTGAAATGCCACGTCACCCTCGCTCGGAGTTGGCCACGTATCCGAAGCTGCTGTGTGGCAATGCCCGAGAAGCGATGCGTGTCGCACAGGAGTCCGAAGTCGTCACGTGGTACTCGCATGCCTGCCTCGTGCCCTACTCGCGTGTCGCATGCTGATTCGACTGAGGGTGCGGTCCAATGGCTATCCGACGCGCCTCGCATTGATCACCCTCGCATGCGCAACCCACCTGCGAGCCACCTGCTGTCCGAGCCGAAGACCGAGCCGAAGACCCAGCCGATGACGCGCCTGAAGCTGATGACTCCTCGCATCCGAGCCTCGCTGGAGCCCTGCGAAGCTGCCATCTGGTCCGAACCTCGCAGCCGCCTGTCTCCTTCCCTTCGCTTCGGATCCGAAGCTCAGCCCTATATAAGGGGTGCGAGCCCTCTCGGCTAGTTTTAGAAATTTGGCATTTTCACCCCCTTTTTCAATATTTTTACGATCCCGACATCCCCCAAAGCCCCGGTACTGATTCTAAAGTCCGAAACACGCCCCGAGACTCCCGAGAATCCCGAAAAATTTATCTTTTCGGTTTCGAAGCTCTACCTTCGCAGATCCTGGTTTTCAACAACGAAAGTCATATTTAGAGCCGAAGTACTGCCCAAATTAATATTTTAGCCCCCGGTTATTTCACGGTGAGTTTAATATATACAAATAATTGTACGTTATGTGTTATATGTGCTACGTGCTTTTTAGTGTTATTATTCCGGGTTATTTTCCCGGGTTATTTTTAATTGCTATTTTTAATAGCAAAGAAATACCTTTGACCATGTGATCAGTGAAAGGACTTAGATTCACGTTGGTACTGGTATGTAGCCTCTGGCCATGTGGAACATGTCTCCGTAAGAGAATGAATTCTATTCTATGGTAGTGGCAGAAGGTTAGATAGGGCTATAAGCCTGAAATCTACCGAAATGTTAATCCGAAGTTGTATATCTTCTGTGCCGTTTGGGTCAAAGCTTTATTGATGTATATCAAGCACGGAAATTGTTATGTCTCATTGATTGTATATCTTTAAATCAAATCAATGATCGATATGGAATGTTTGTCACATGATTCACATATGCCCTTGTTGTTCCTTGTTCCTCTTTGCTTCTGCCCTATTAAAGTATATATATGGCATAACGTTATATTGTATCTATTATTGAACTCACTAAGCGTGTCCGCTTACCCTCTCGATGTTTAACAAATTGCAGGAGATAAACATCCAGTATAGTTATATACTGGTAGAAGATTTTTGAATAGTTTGAAACTATTGTATCGATGGAAGCTTATGAATAGTTTGAAACTATTGTATTTTGCACTCCCATATGTATAAAACTATAGAATCCTGGGAAGTTATGTAATATATATAACACTTTAAAATAGTCGGTTTGTATCCAGTAGTTTTTAATCTCTTTATCAATGTAAAATATTGTTTTTATGAATATGCAAGTAGCATGTTTTGGAGTAACTATATTGTCGAGTATGAAAGTTTGGTTCTTTCATAAATACGAAAGTTAGGGTCTTTCAAAAGGTCTCAGAAAAAAATGCAATGTTGTGGCACCGAAGACTCGGTCATGCTAACGCAAAAAACCTAAACTGTCTTGCAAAGAATGAGATGGTTTGTGGTTTACCTGTCTGAGATTTTATAACATTTGAGAAGTGTGTGTCATGTGCCTAGCGTAAACATCATAGAAAACCACACCTGCCAAAACATGTTAACTCAATCACTCAAGTGCTCCAATTATTACATATGGACTTGTTCAGTCCAGTCAACGTCCTAAGCATCAACATAAGTTCGTACTGTCTGGTTGTGATTGATGATTTCTCTCGTTTTACATGGGTCTTCTTCTTATCCAACAAAGTTGGGGTTGCAGATCTGATAAAGAAGTTCATAGTGCTGATTGAGAACCAAACCAATAATCGGGTGAAGGCGCTTCATATCGACAACGGAACAGAGTTCAAGAATTCTATTCTAGATAATTTTTGCGTAGAAAAGGGGATTATGCGTCAATATAGCTCCGCTCACACACCTTAACAAAATGGTGTTGCTGAAAGGAGAAATAGAACTTTAAAAGACGCTGCAAGGACGATGTTGTGTGACTCCAAGTTACTGGTTTTCTTTTGGGCCGAGGCGATTAACACTGCTTGCTACGTTCAGAATCATGTGTGGATCAACAAAGCTCAGATGAAGACAACGTATGATATTCTATATGGCCACAAGCCATCAGTACGTCATTTTCGTTATTTGGCTGCCCTTGCACCCTTCTTCACCTAGAGTCCAACCAAAAGTTTAATGCCAAATCCATTGATTGTTACTTCGTAGGGTATGTTGCACGCATCGCATATAGGGTCTACAATAAGAAGACGAAACAAATTATGGAATCCTATGACGTGCGCTGATTGGAGGAGAATGAAATGGATGCTTGAGTGGGTCCGAATTGGTTATTTGATTTCACATCGCTTTTCAAGTCTATAAATGTGTATTCAGATAGTTCATCAGGGTCTTTCTCTGGTTCGAAGATTGTATCTGAATACGAAGACGAAGAAGTTGTCTATACACCCCCAACGGTATCCTCTTCACCATCTGAGGGGGAGTCCTCTGCTTCACCTAAGGGGGAGTGATTTGTACCACCTGATAGTCCAAAATCTCCAGTTTAGAATGATACTCCTGGTGTTGAGGCTACACCGCTCACTCCTATTGAAAGAGAGTTCATGTCTAGAGATGCTTCCGCTGTGACTTCAACTTTTATGGAACTACTCTTTCCTGAAGACATTTCTAATGTGTTTGTAGCAGAGTCATCTGGTGTGGAACAATCAGCAAATGAAAGAGGTGTCAACATTCACAATCTTCCTGTCTCGCTTAATGATATCAGCCAGGAGATACCATCAAGAATTCAATGTGATCATCCGATCGAGAACATCATTGGTCAGCTGGGTGATGGAGTTAAAACCAGAAGTCAGAGTGGAGATGTGAGTACATGTCTCTATTCTTGCTTTATCTCTCAAATAGAGCCCAAGAATGTTGAAATGGCTCTGAATGAGCCCAGTTAGGTAGATGCTATGCATGAAGAGTTGAATCAGTTTGAAATGCTCGGGGTTTGGAAATTGGTTGAGTTACCAAAGGGCAAAAAGTCTCTTGACACACGCTGGGTCTATCGAAACAAGTAGGATGATTCAGGGGTATAGTGCGAAATAAATCTAGATTGGTGGTTCGCGGGTTTTGACAAGTCGAGGGTCTTAATTATACTAAGGTTTATGCTCCAGTAGCTCGCTTGGAGGCTATTTGTATCTTCCTTGCATAGGCATCCTACATGAACTTCATGGTTTATCAAATGGACATCAAGACAGCCTTCTCGTATGGCAAGGTGAAGGAAGAAATCTAAGTTGATCAGACCCCTGGGTTCGTTGACTCGAAGTTTCCTAATCATGTATACAAGTTGGACAAGGCATTGTATGGGTTACATCAAGCTCCTCGAGCATGGTATGCGACCCTTACAAAGCATTTGCTCGAGCATGGATACTCTCGTGGCACTATCGATCAAACATTGTTTATCAAGCATGTTGGTAATGATCAGATTCTGGTTCAAATCTACGTTGACGATATTCTCTCCCTTCCTCTCTCATCTTCTGAAATTTTTTTCGTTTTTTCTGTGAAATTGCTCCGATCATCTCAAAGCTAGTAAGATTCCGACCATGGATATGTATTTGCTTCACGAAATCGTTGAGTTTTGAACCTAAAATTGATGAAAATGGGTCTGTCGGAGCTTATGGCCGTAAACACCGTTTGCAGCCCTGAGATTATGGCCACGGGTTTACGGTCGTAAACTCCAGACTCAAAATTTGGACAAACATAATCAATTTTTGGGCTTAATTTAAATCGATTGAAATATTATTTGCTCAAATATCTTTCTTTTAGTAATTGGTATGTTTTAGTGCAGATCAAATGGCAAGCTTAAAATTTACTGACATGCACAATCTGGCGATTGTATTGGTAGATCCTCCAGTGACACATGGAGAATTCAGGTCAATGATTCACAGACTGAAAGAATGCTGCCTGGCCTCCGCCATCACCATGAACACTGTGGTCTATCAGAACATCATAAGGGAGTTCTGGCAGACTGCTAAGATGAAAAGAGATGAAGATGGAGCAGTGATTGTGGATGCAATTGTTAATGGATGCAAGGTTATCATCACTGAGCAGTTCATTAGAGAAACGTTGCTGATCAATGGCTTACCTAGTTTTCTCACTGAGATCGAGACTGAAGACGCTCAGAAAATTTTGAAAATTTTGAAGAAGATGGGGTACAAAGGCGACTCTCCTCCTACAGTGAAGAAGCTTCTGCTACCTTACTGGTGATTCCTAGCTCATGTGTTCGTGAGCTGCATCTCCGGCAGGAGGTCTGGTGTGGATGAAATATCTCTAAGAAACACTGGAGCTATTGTTTCTCTTGCTGTAGGGATTGGCTTCAACTTTTTGAGGTTTATCCTGGACGAGTTTGTGGTCAACATCAATGCTATCACACGGGATACCTTCTTGATGTATCCATGGTTCATTCAGCTATTCATCAACAGACAATTTCCTGATATGGTCAAGGAGGGAGATACACTTGATATGAAGTCCTTAGGCTGTCACACTGTTGGGCTCATCAAGCAAAATCGCAAGGGAAAAGTCGTCTTTCAAGGACTATATTCGCTTGTAAAATTCAGAAGATTTGCTGAGCCAAATGAGGCATCTGAGTCTCATGGATCCTTTGACAAAATATCCTCTGAGCCTACTTTATCAGAAAAGGTGATCTCGGAAAGAGATGTGATCACTGTGTCAGACCAGGAAGGAGAAGAGACAGTTACTCCCAATGTTTCTGTAGCTGAGGAGCATGACCTGCAATCAATCCAAGTCAAAAGTGACTACAATGAAGGATCTTCTAAGAATGCGACACTGATCAGTATGCAGACCTTGATATGACAGGCTTTGATAAAGATGAGATTCGGAATAACTTTGGAAGTAACAAAGACTTTTTGTCAAATTTCAATCTCAACACACTACTTGACAATATCAGTGATGTTGCTCATCCATCAACGGAGATAAGGGACTCTGATGACGTTTTCGAGTCAGCACCTGTTACTACCGATCAAGTGGTTGATACGACAACTCCTATAGTGACAGTGTCAGGGAATCCTCCCCTTGATACTGTTTCACCTACCACTGAACCACTTTACAGTGATGATGCAACAATCAATACCTTACAACCTCCTTCAAAGAGAAGAAGAACGTGATCCTAGTCATGGAATTCTGGATTCTGATTTATCACAAGGCCTGCTAATTACACCAACAACCACTCCTCCTATTGTTTCATCATAACCTTTCAATGAAGAACCTAGCACCACTTATGAAGCTGGTGGTTCCTCAAATCCTGCTGAGTTCTCTCCTACCAGGCCTGATCATGACCTTGCTTCTGAGAGGCTTGCCATGTATTTGGCGCACGGACAAAGCTCAATGCCTACCTCCCGAGGAAAGGGAATTTCTATTGGAGAAGGCATCTCAGGAGAACATAATCCTACTCTTCTTGGTCTTCAAAAGGAGATTAGTGTACTTAATCAAAAGAACATTGAGCTTGACATTAAGGTAGCTGATCTTTTAACTGAGAACTCCAAGCTCAAGGTTCAAGTTGCAGATCTTGAAGAAGAGACGGTGCTGAAGTCTAAGCAGATTACTGATCTCCAAACTCACTTCGGTCTTCTCACTGCCAATTACTATGACTTGAAGAAGAAGTTGGAAGAGGAACTTGGAGATAAGTTCAAATCGTCTGTCGATGAGCCTAGAATCTACATTCCTAATCAAGAGGCTCCTATTCTTCCAACATCTACTCAAACTCCTCGATTTGTGAATTGATTTGCAGAGGAACCAGTTCAGGCTCTACATATAGTAGCTCTGAAGCGTGCCAAATTGGCTTAGGAAGCTAAGAAGGGTTAGCTTTTGTTCAAGAGAAGCTCGGATGAGAATGCCCCTCTGGATCAACCCAACGTCACTGTTACAGATCTTGGAGAACGTCGCTTTGGGGATGTATATGGTGATAGGTCAGGATTCATCTCATGGGGATTTCATGACACGTTAAACATGTGGATTGTGAGACGAAAAAGTGGCAATATTGAGTTGTATAAAGACTATCACGACTTTCACTCCTGGACCAGGGTCGATCTCTCAGAGTTAACAAAAGCTCCATTTGCGAATCCCTCTCATAATCCCAAGGCTACATAGTTCAAGCATTTCTTAGAAGACCAAGTGCTCAAAGGTTTTCCTTCAATGAAGACTGCAGAGTCAATCATTAAAGTTTACCCAAGTGTAATTGATCCTAAAACCAATCAACCTCTTAGATCTTTGATGTGGCCTCCTACTGATCAAGTGAAGAAAATTCCTATCCTTCAGAATCATCCAGATGGTTCTTTACGGACTATGGTCTACTGGGTGTTTGATGAGACTACTGCTTCTACTGTCATCAAGCTTGAGCATGGATGTATTCGCCTATACGACAAAAGAGATCTGCTTCAGTTCGGGAAATGGGATATACATCAGCTGAGCCATCATCAAATCAAAGTTGCCGAAGACATTTTTGAGGCTGCTGCCAAAGAGTTTACGTCCATGGTTGTTGTATAATTAACAAACGTATGTGGAATGGAGCAATGGGGAAGTCTGACGTAATGGTGGTCGACAAAGACTGATCTCAAGCTAGCACCAAACCAAGGGGGAGATTGAAGGGTCTAGTTAATGGTTTGGTCTAGGCTTTCATTGTAATAAGTTCTTTTGAGTCTTTATGCAATTATGGTAGGTTGTTTGTTAGTTTACGGCCAAGTAGTGAGTTTACGGCCGTAAACCCAGTGTCCGGCCCAAGACCGCTATAAATAGGGGTTATGTAGGTCAATATTGGTTGTAGATGCCACAACAGTTCACGGTCATAAGAGCAAGTTGTACCAGACGTTTTAAGCAATATAAGCATGTGCAAGCTTGTTTCAATTATGTTTCTACCTTGTTTCTCATTCTATTTGATTGTTTGATTGCTTGATCATTGGTAAAGATCCGTTTTTAGGACTTTACACAAAGCGATTATAGAGGGACCTGGTGGGGATTATATTATGAAATTTCCTCATTTTCAATTATCAGAACACTCGTACTGCTAGTACTCGCTAATCATGGTATAAAATGTTTGTAGTAATAATAACAAAGATAAAACTGAAAGCACTAAAAACATACACATGGAATGCATTATAAACCTAATGAACACTTGTTCCTATTCGGCTTAACACCTGTTATGATAAGAATTTCCGACGTCGTCATTCGACATAGATTGGCTAGGTGATCACCATACCAATTTCATGTACTATGAAACAACAATATCCACATCTTTTTCCAAACCCTTGATGTCCCACTCAGAGATTCTAATTTTGGGACAAAATTCCCTCTAACCGGGGGGGGGGGGGGATGATGTCACAACTAGAAAAATTCTAGATCAATCAAGGTCCAAACTTCAACCAAGAGCCTGTAAATTCACAATATAATAGTCTAGGTCAACCATTATAACTCGTTTTGAAGGAATGAAGATATAAAATAATTAAGTTGAAAATAAGTGTCAAAAATAAAATGTTAGACAAACTTGATTTGTAAGAATAAAGTGGTAGTGATCTAGACAAGGATTCTGAAGATATAAAGAACACCGAAGTACGAGTTATAATGAAGAATTTGTGACCTATCGAAGTTTCGTGACAGAACTGACACAACGTTGTGTGACGTAAAAAGTGGGTTTACAATCGAATACTTTTTATCCGTATCAACCTAAAAAAAAGTTGTAAGATACGTTAAACCGAGAGCGTACATAAAAAGAACATTCAAATCTGACTTCGTATAAGGAAGTTATGATTTTTCTAAGATTCGACACAGAAGTGTACAACCCGAAAATCGAAATATAGATCGAACGATTTTTAGCTGACACAACCTAAACGAGAATCTAAGATCTCATCAATAGTAGTTCAATGGTAAAAAGAAAGACGAAAATGGATGTCGGATGAAGAAGTTATGAATTTTTAACGGACTTTTTCCTGTCCCGGCCGGTTAAAAAATATATAAAAAACAAAGAAAAAATTAGCCGACGTAGTCTAAACGAAAGTTGTAGAGTACGGTCTCACCTACGCGTGAATATAAAGAACGTCGAAAGTGGAGCTCATATGCGAAAGTTATGAATTTTTGAAGTTTGAAAAATAAATACTCGAAGGAATGCGCCCCGCATACAAAAGAGTATGTCCCGCATACTAGGACTAGCTTCGATACGTGTTGGTAGCCTTGACACCTACGAAGGCTCGGAACCCGGTCAGAGGACACGTATGCCCAACGTACCAAAGTACCAAAGTATGCCCAACGTACCAAAGTACCAAAGTATGCCCAACGTACCAAAGTACGCCCAACGTAATGCGAGGCCTCAGCCTCCTATAAATAGAATGCGAAGCCTCTCAGATTACTTTACAAATTTCATTCTCTCTTTCACTTTAAACACCCTTTTAAGTTCCTCTAAAAACCATGAAGCCTAGGGAAACCCCCCTAACACCCAAATAAAGCCCAAAGCCCCGAAGTCCTCGAGAAAATAATCTTTTCCAGTCGAAACTTTTCCCGCGTGAAACTTAATTTTCACTAAAAATTCGTAATTTCAAGTAGCGAAGCACTGCCCAAATCACCATTTATCAGGTGAGTTCATACCCCTACACTTTTCCAAACTTTTTATATGTTTTAGGGGGGTTGGGGGGATACAAGTAAAACACAAGAAATCTTGTGTTTATAAATAAAAAAAATCATTTATTATGTTCTCTTTTACCTTATAAACACTTTACACGATAATGCTAAATAAACGTTATTGTTAAATAGGTGTAGTTTATGAAAATTTCAGATTATGTTACTAAGTAGGAAAAACGATATGAAAACAAACATATAAATTATAATAGATATAATTTATGAGTCAGTCCACAATTTTTATCGTAAACTGATATAAATGAAATTTTCATTTTTATTTATTAAAAGGTTTTTCACCGTATTACTCGCGAATTCGTTGAGGCAATAGATTTGTGAGACATGGCTTTGTGTACTTAAATAAATACAACGAAATTCCCACTTATGAACCAGATTCTCCCGGAGGGAGAATGTGAATTTATGTATAGATCTATACGGGACTGACAATCCCGCACCTAAGCTGCTTGCAACAGCTAGGCCGGCAGGCATGTGGTTACAAACGTCATTAACGTTACCGACGCCTAAAGAATGTCGTATCTGGATATCCGCCATATTAGTATGGTTATAAGAACTCCCATGGCGAAAACAACGATTTGTTTACGTAGTAATATGCTTTTCAAACAATCTTAAGGTGTAATATTTATATGATTACTTCGTATATACATCAGGGATATATAGTTAATATCTGATAGGCAGTGGAATGTGAGATTTCCACCTTACTTCCTGTTCCTTGTTTGGTTGTGGGCTTAGGGCAGAATCACCCAATCGACTGTCTGTTCGATCTTGATTATATATACCTCGTATTTACTAAGTAATCATGGTAAGTTTATAACAAAACATCCAGCTTACAGGGAAAGAACGTCTTCAACTAGTTTTACTTAACAAAACTACAATGTATCGAACTAAGTATGGCTTTTATACTTATACTTTTTCGGTCTTCATACATTAAAGACTACAACTAATCTTTATAGAAAATGATGAGTTTATAAAAACTTCTTGATCGATTAGATCTTATAACAGATAAATCAAGAAAGCAAAAACAGTAAGACAAAACACAAGAATGAATCTGAATGTGTCGAAAGATTCAATTAACTCAATCCTCAGCAGAGCTCGATGAAGAACTTCCATTGTAGAGGATATTAGGGTTACAAAATATAAGAACTATGAACGCTATCAAAATCTCTATCAAATCTTACGTTCAAGGATGCATGTAAGCATCTATAAATATTAAACCCTGTAAAACAACTCACGGATGGACAGGCCCATACCGGAGACTAAACTAGACTAACTATCAAGCCCAAGACGCAACATTAACTGGACCTAACAATCTCCCCCTTTGCGTCAATTGGAGCGAGACTATCACTTCTTCTTGCTGGGTCCAGCTGCAGGAACCTTCTTAATGGTATCAAACAGACGAGGGATAAGAGCGAGGATTGTCTGTCTGAAGCGAATGTACCACTGGATCATGTCATCGAAGTACTTCTTGTCATCCGCCGAATTCTGCTTGCAACGATGAATGATTCCTAAAACATGTTCCAGGCAAGCAGTGGTGTAGAGATGTTTGTCTGCCAAAGAGAACATGCATTTTTGGCCTTCGTTTCTGGTAAACATGACAGAATTGCGTTTCGGTCAATCTTCCCCATCTGCATCATGTTTAGTTCACTGGCAGAGCCAACAGGTGAGATAGTGTGCTTTTTCTTGAAGACACTAGCGATCTCCTGATCCATCTTGGCAACTTCCATTATATAGCATACAAGCATCCTCTTGAAGTGATCAATGATCGGACCATATTCTGCTTCATTTGTGAGGAGGATGTTGTGCAAAATTATCCAATCAGGTGGATTCAAATTGGGAAGATCAGCTAGTGATATGGCATGTTCGGTATTAGCAGAACCCCTCAGCACCTTGAACCGAACGTTCGTGAAGTTCCTTTCTCGAAACGGCGTCAGAACCCGAACATTGATTATCTTCTGAGCGCTCCAAGTTTGATACTATGGTTGAGCAGCCCTCCGATAGAACTCGACCAGATCCCTGTCAACCTTTGGATGAGGATGAGGGATATCAGCAATGTTGTCAAAGGCATGGAAGATGAAGGACTTTCATGTCAGTGGCATGTCGAACTGAGAATTGACAGAGTTGATGCGATCCAGTGAAATCACCAGTTCGAGCCACAAGATGCTTGGAGTTTCAATCGCTTCTTTCAGCAGGTTCTCAAGAGTCCACGGAGGAAAAAAGGTTTTCCTGCTCTCAAGAAGGTCATGAGCCTCTTTCAATTTTCTTTCAGTTGCCTCAGCCTCTCTGGCAACCCGAGTGCTCATGTCAGCATCCTTGTCTCGACCTTGCTTCTTTAAGAGATCTGCAATCGTCTCTTTATCATCATCGCTCTCTTCAACAATTTTCTTCCCCTTGTCTTTGACACCCGAACCTGAGGCTTGGCCTGTTGAAGGAGGTTCGGTTGTTTTTGTTGCTGTAGAAGTGGGAGGCGGTTGAGATACATCCTCTCCCCTTTGTTTTGGAATGGACACGAACTCAAGGAGCCCTTCAATTTTGCTCAGGAGAGAAAGGGCAGGAGCAAGCTTTTCGGTGAGATCACGCCTGACTGAGTAATTCAGTATGGGATCGTGTGCTTCAAGGATGTTGGAAAGAGCGGCGTGGACATCCGAAACACATGAAGATACAATCTCTTTTTCAGATCGAAGAGATTCAATCTCTTTTTGAGAATTGGAGAGTTGAAGATTCTTGACCTTGAGAGCAGTGGTATTTCGAGCAAGAGCGTCCATGAGGGAGTTCTCGGTAGCTAGATCTTCTTGTAGCTTAGTGAGGCGCTCCTCAATAGTTGCCTTAAACACTGAGTTGTCATCGGTGAGAGTTTGACGAAGAGTGGCGAAGGACTGCAGTTCTGAGGCAACTGAGGTAGCCAGCTTGTTGACAATAGGGTCAAGCTTCGTTTTGTTGGCATCGGCAGTTTCCTGTAAAGACTGCAAAAGAGAAGAAGCATCAGCAAATAGTTTTTCGACTTTTTCGGTCGCAGCAGCACAGGCCATGGTGGAGGCGTCAATGGCGGCAGTGGCTGAGCTGATGGAGGCTTCATGAGCTTTAGAGAAAGCATCAACAATCTTCTGAATAGCAGCCTCAAAGATGGTAGACTGTGATGAAGAAGAGGAGGAAGCAATGAGCTAATCAATCTTCTCGTGAAGCTCCTTGAGATGCTTCTTGGTGACAGGAGCAGCATCGTCATCGTCACTTTGCACCTGATACAGACTATAATATACCAAATCAAATGTCATCTTCTCCCCACCAAGAAATGGTTCTTCATTCTCTGCGGATTGAGCAGGAGAGGAGGGTGGAGGGGATGGTGGAGGCTCGGTTGTGGAAGTAGGTTCGGGTTTTGATGTATGTTCGGTAGTGGGAGTTGGTTCGGGTGCTTTAGTAGGAGCCCCCGTATCAGATACGTTGGTTCTTACTTCAATGGTTGTTGTGGTAGCTTCAGTGAAAATGGGAGGGGGTACCGGGATAGAGGTAGGTGGTATTTGAATGGTGGAGGTTATAGGGGGAATGGAAATAGAAATGATGATTGGTGGAGAAGAGACAGGTGAACTGGAAACATGTACCTCTGGGGTAGGCGATCGTGGAGGAGTGTTACCACGGGGGGACTCTTGAGTCTGAATTTTCTTCCTCAGATTCGCTTGAGGAGGAAGCAAGTATCAGCTTTCGCCTAGGTTGGGTTTTCCTCTTCTTCAGTGGAGGAGATTGAGCCGCCTTGGTAGGTTTACGTTTCTTCGGAGAAGGGCCTTTCGCTCCCTTGCCAACCTGCTTGTCTTTTCCCTTTTCATTTTTCTTTCCCCTCGGAGCAGGCTTATCAGCATCGTGGATGGATTTGATCATATCAGAAGTGAGCTCTCTAGGACCAGAGCGACGAAAGTCCTTGTAAGTTCGGATGATACAGCTGTCGCTAGGAACGTCTCCAAACATCGACTCAGGGATGGAGCCAATGAACTGAAATTTAGATGCATCGGAGACAATTATCTTCGTAGTATGGAAAGTACCTATCGAAGAGAGTGGAGAATCAGCAACTATGGGGACGTGATACTTGTCCATCACCCATTTTGTAATCAGAGTCCAGAAGCGAACGTAGGAGATCTCTGAATGGCGAGATGTAGAGTCAAGACTCTGAATCAGCTGCTGCCATAAAACCGACCCATAGTCCAGGTTGATACCGTTGTATACCCCATAAAGAATCGTGATGAACAGACGACTCGCTCCGTCTGAATTGGCACTGCGTTCCGATAACCCCTTGAATAACATTGTACATAACCCATTCCATTGAGGAGGCAAGCACGATTTCTTGAACTTAGTGACCATCGTTAGAACCTTAGTGTATCCCATATTATAGAACATGGAAAACAAGTGACCCACTGGAATGGATTCAGGGTTAACCCTAGATGAATCGGGTTCAAACCCTAAAAGCGAGCATAGTCGCTGCTTTGAGATGGATGCCTTGTGATCAAGAATGTCGAAGAAAATTCTATCCACAGACTTATCATAATGAGCTATGGCGAAGATTTGCGATAAACACTCCATTGGAACAGCTTCAACTTTGGTGAGAGCGGGAGCAAGCGGCGAATATTTGAGGCATTCGATGATTGGGAACATGAAGGCATCATAAACGTGTGGAGTAAGATCGATGATCAGACTCTGTTGAGGACGAATCGGCAGAATGTGGGAAGTGGCATGAACAGAAGACGAATCCGCCATTGAAGTGAAGAAGTTGGGAGAGATGATGAACAGTAGAAAACTCAAAGCTTTTCTTGCTCTGAATTTTGGGTGCAGTAAAGAGGTAAATAATGGTCGAAGTTACCTTTTATACTGTGGCGAGAGGAACAAGAAGAATATGTTTCCAAATCTTCGAGGGAAATACGAGGGGTTTTCGTAGGTGATTGATGTGTGACAGTTGGTAGCCCCGATGAATACGCAGGAGAGAGAAGAACTGTCCCGATTCACATGCCTTCCCATCAGGCGCCGTTTTAAAAAAAAACGGTTCCACTTCGCACGCCTGTCCTTTAAGCGTCGTTTGAAAATCAAAGAGATTGGACTCCCGGCTGAGTCAACATCTTATCCCTTTGGAGGGAACGCCATCTTAAAGAAAAATGACCACGTGTCACAATGTGAGCCACAACTCTTTCAAAAAAATTCCTTGTAAGTAATGAAACCAGAATTATGGAAAATCAAAAAGATTTTTGTGCTTACTGTGAAAAAGAAAAAGAAATAAAGCAACACATATGTGGGAAATTGTGATGTCAATAAAGACACGAAACAATGGATCCCGGGCACGAATCGCTTCCTTCAAAGTCAAGAGAGACCTTAAAGTGTTTGTTTGGTTTCCCATTGAATAACGATCAGACATTTATTGAGAAGTGTTGAAAGACTTCTTTTAATCAGGCTAATTCGGGTGGCTTTCGCTTCAGTTCAGAATTCCTGATCTTGATATAAGACAGAAATCGACCGAAGTACTTGTGAGACCAATGTAGTCTGTTGAACAAGTAGGTTTGAAAAGGATTTAAGTAGCATCGTGAAAATATTTGTAGGTGAAATCTAAAAAAAAATTAAAACTGGATTCCATGGGAAGAAATGTTATGGGATTTAACAATTTCATAGGAATCACACAAAGATAAAATTCAGAGATTTCAAGGTACAGTCTTAAGGCTGAATTCGTCAATTCTTTAGTGAAAGCTAGATCAAAGTTAATTGTTCACCGTCAATGCATAGAAGGTAGTGACTTTTGGGTTTCACTTAGCACGTAATGGCACGTAGCTAAGATCATGAACACAAGAATTGTGTAACCATAAACCTCAGTGGTAATTTCTGAGAGTCTCAAGGGTTACGTGTATGAGATCGAAATATGATGGAGAAAAATAATTGAGATGGTGTAAAGAAACCAAAGTACCTCTGCTAGTTAAATAAGGACCAAGCAGAAAACTCTTATCTCATGTGAGAAGAGAGTTAGGTAGCTCATGATTAGAATAAATATGAAAGCCTAATTGGGAAGACAAGGTTTGTATATACCAAGTCAGTAAGGCTATTATTCAGAATCAGGTGAGGCTTTGGACACATACAACAACATGCTTCTAGGGACACATAACTAATGAAAGAATTTCCCCACAAATATCCACACAAACAAAACAAATTATGGAACAAATAATAAAAAAATGTTTTTGGAGTTTTTGATTTTAAAAAAAAATAAGAAAAAGATTTTGGAATTTTTGATTTAAAGAAAGAAAAAGAAAAAAAATAAAAAATGAGACACAAAAAAATTGGAACCGAACCCGAGCGTTCGGTCTATTTTGGTTGAAAATAGGAGAGATGAAATTGAGAAAAGAATACAAAAGATTTACAACCAAAGAAACTACCTTTGAGTGATAAGCGAAGATCCGAGAATAGGACCGAACCCGAGCGTTCGGTTCATTTCGGCACACATGTGAACCGAACCCGAACGTTCGGTTTATTTCGCTTCCAATTTTTAGTTTGGAGAAGTAGTTTTTGGTAATGACTCCAATTCCATCATTCCTAGCCCTTGTAAAATTTTATTGAAACTCGCTTCAGGAAGAGCTTTGGTGAAGATATCGGCCAGTTGATCAGTGGTGCGAACAAAGTGAATTTCAACGTTTCCATCTTCCACATGATCCTTAATAAAGTCATACCTCAGTGCTATATGCTTTGTCTTGAAGTGTTGCACTGGGTTATGACAGATCCTAATTGCACTTTCTGAATCGCAATATAGTGGGATTTTTTTCATATTGAGTCCATAATCACGGAGCTGGCTTTGGATCCAAATCACTTGAGATGTACAGGAGGCAGCTACAATGTACTCTGCTTCGGCTGTAGACAGAGAAACACATGTCTGTTTCTTTGATTTCCAGCTAACCAACTTCCTGTCTAGGAATTAGCAGCCTCCAGTGGTGCTTTTCCTGTCTAAACCACATCCTCCAAGGTCTGCATCTGAGTAGGCTTGAACGAAGAAACCTGAGTTTGATGGGTACCATAGACCGAGGGAGATGGTTCGTTTCAGATACCGGAGTATGTTTTTCACTGCAAGCATATGTGGTTCACGACGATTCGCTTGAAACCTAGCACAATAACACACAGAAAACATTATATCAGGCCTGCTAGCAGTGAGGTACATTAAGGAACCCATCATCTGGCGGTATAACGTAATATTGACTGCCGGTTTTCCCATGGATGGTGTGAGCTTGGTGCCGAACGCCATTGGAACTTTGACCTTTAAGTCTCCCATCATGCCGAATTTAGCAAGAAGATTCTTGGTGTATGCTTCATAGTTGATAAAGATGCCTTCGGGTCCCTGTCTAATATTTAAACCAAGGAAAAAGTTAATCAGACCCATTGAGCTCATTTCAAATTTAGTCTCCATCAGCTTTCTGAATTCAGCTGTTAAGATAGGATTCGTTGAGCCAAAGATGATATCATCGACGTAGATTTGAACTATCATAAGGTGGTTACCTTCCTTCTTACGAAAGAAGGTTGGGTCAACCGAACCTTGTTTGAATTTTGACATCTTTAAAAACTTAGTTAGCGTTTCATACCATGCCCTAGGTGCTTGTTTCAGACCGTAAACCACTTTGTCCAGAATATAACAGTGATTTGGGTACTTTTCATTCACAAAACCAGGAGGTTGCTCCACGTAAACCGTTTCTTCAAGTTATCCATTTAGAAAGGCGCATTTTACGTCCATTTGGTAGACCTCAAAGTTCTTGTGTGCAACATAGGCCAGAAATATTCGAACAGATTCCAGCCTAGCTACCGAAGCAAAAGTTTCTTCATAATAAATTCCTTCTTCCTGGCAGTATCCTTTCACCATGAGACGAGCTTTATTTCGAATTACATTACCTTCCTTGTCCATTTTGTTTCTGAATACCCATTTGAGACCAATGACTAAGGCATCTTTAGGAGTTGGATTAAGGCGCCATACCTTGTTTCTTTCAAACTCATTGAGTTCATCTTGCATGGCTTGTACCCAGTCAGAATGATCAAGAGCTGTGTTCACTGTCTTTGGCTCAACTTTGGATACGAAAGAATTATACATGCAGAACTCTACTTTGGAGAATAGAGATGATTGCATTGCCTTTAGTTGGGATCGGGTCAGGACCTTTTCAGAGACATTACCCACTATCTGAGACACAGGATGATCTCTGGTCCATTTAATAAGAGGAGGATAATTTGGATCATAAGATGGATCCAATTCGGCGTTGACCATTTCTTCCATTTCAGATTGACTGTCGTCATCGTAAAACATGTCGGAATTCTCTCCCTCGACTGATGAATCTCTTTGGTATTCAGGTTGGATCATACCTTCGGGTGCAACAGAACTCTCAGGTGTGGCTGGACTCTCTGGTGCTACAGGACTTTCGGGTGTAGCAGAGCTTTCGGGTGTAGGAGGGCTTTCGGGTGCCACAGGACATTCGGGTGTAGCAGGAATAGAATTCTCCCCCTGAAAGTGTGAGTTCAGTTGATTTGAAGAAAGTGGATTCTCCCCCTCAACTGAAGTACCTTGCTGAGGATGTTCGTTTGGAACTTGTTCTCCTTCACCCATTTGTTTGGCTGCATCTTTGATGATTTGCTTCAGATGATTGATTTTGTTGTCTGTTGCCTTGGCTTCCAAGAGAGTAGCTTTCTCAGGTTCATCGAATAAGTCCACAAACTGATCGAACAAATTAGCAATCGAGACCGTCACTTGACTTGTTTGAGAGAAAATCTCTCCAATTGTTTCTTCAGTAGCCTTTAGCTTCTTGACGTAGTTATCATCGAAGGTCACATAATATGTTTCTTCAATCTTCCTAGAATGCTTATTTAAGACCCGCTATGCTTTTGAAGTAAGAGAATATCCCAGAAAAATTCCTTCAGCAGCTTTAACGTCAAACTTGTTATGATGTTCTTTGGAGTTGAAGATGAAACATCATGAGCCGAACACATGGAAGAATTTTATGTTCGGCTTCCTGTTATTGATGATCTCATAAGGTGTAAGAGAGAAATGCTTGTTGAGATAAGACCTATTCTGCGTAAAACATGCTGCAGCAATAGCATCAGCCCAGAAATATAAGGGAGGAGAAGTGAAAATTAGCATAGTTCGGGCCGCCTCACACAAGGATCGGTTTCGCCTTTCGACAATTTGTTTTGTTGAGGCTTATAGAAGGCTGAGAAGTTGTGACTGGTTCCTTTTTCTGCCAAAAAGTCTTCAAATTCTTTGTTCTTGAACTCCAGTCCATTGTCGCTCCTAATGTTGTGAACGACTTTTGTCAGTTGCACTTCAACCTGCTTGATAAACATCTTTAGCTTAGGAGTAGCCTTAGATTTGTGCTTCAGAAAGAACACCCATGTAAAACGTGAGAAATCATCAACAATAACAAAAATATACTTGCTACCGCCAATGTTTTCGATTGATGATGGACCACACAATTCGATGTGAAGCAACTAAAGTGGTTCAACAACTTTTGTGTTTATAATAGATGGGTGACTTTGACGACTTTGTTTCCCCATTTCACATGCAGCGCACAAGTGTTCTCGATCAAACTTGAGCAAGGGAAGACCCTGAACATGACCTTCGGTGACAAGCTTGTTGATGTCTTTGAAGTTGAGATGTGAGAGCTTTCGGTGCCACAACCAGCTTTCGTCAGAATGAGCTTTGGACAAAAGACATATAGCTGGATTTCCTTTGATTGGTTTGAGATTGAGAGGAAACATTTCGCCTTTTCGGTCTGATTTGAGAATGACCTTGTTGGATTTCTTCTCTATAAACTCTAAACCTTCATCGTCGAATGAAACCTTGAGACTGGTACCGCCCACCAGTTGAGATACACTGATGAGATTATGCCGCAACCCTTCAACGTACGCCACCTTTCTTATTGTGAAGTCTCCATTGGTTATCATCCCATAACCCTTTATCGTTCCATAAGAGTTGTTACCGAACTTGACATTCCCACCATTTTGAAGAGATCGAAACTCCCTTAGTTCTTCCTTCCTTCCTGTCATGTGACGTGACCAGCCACTGTCAATGTACCATTCTTCGTCGAACTGCTCGTCACTTATAACCTGCAAAAATTAAGCAAATTTAGGAACCCAAAGTTTCTTGGGTCCACGTGAGCCTTTCACAGGAACAAGAATAGTAAGGGAGGCATCAACAAGATATGTTCTTTTTATTAATGTTGTTTCATCTTTCCTATTAATAGTGAAAACTTTGATTTTGTTAGGGTTAGGTACAGACGTTTTGGTTTTAGATTTTGGTGTTTGGGCATTAGACTGCTTTCGGTCATCCTTGACTGAGGAAATCTTCGATTTTTCTTTCATGTTCATTGATGATTTTGAATTTTGTGCAGGAATAGAATTGGGTTTAGAAAAGGATTGAGAATGAGAGGAATCAAAACGAGTGAATTTAGACCTGGAGTTTTTCTTGATTTGAGGTTCTAAATGACCCTTTTGTTTATGGTCATTTGAGGGACCGAACCTGGACCTTCGGTAGCTTTTGCCTTCGGGACCGAACCTATCCTTTCAGTTGCTATTGTTCTCGGGACTGAACCTGTCCTTTCGGTTGCTGTTGCTTTCAGGATCGAACCTAACCTTTCGGTTCAGTTCCTCATGCGGCCCGAAAATCTTTTTCTCTGACTTAGAATCTTTATCATGGTAAGAGTAATGAACATTTTGAGAGCGCCAAAACTGCTTTCGCTCTGAGAGATTCTTTTTGTATCTCAGGTTTCTCTGCTGCTTTTGATTTTTCACATGTTTCGGTTGTCTATGGATATTAGCCTTTTGTTTTAGCTTGTTGACAGCCGGTTCACTCTTCGTAGATGAGGTTTCGCTTGTGGAGGTGACTTCGTCTACAGGTATTTCTTTTGTCCCACTTATAATTGGCACGTCAAAATTGTCAGACTTATTCAGCGGCTCTGGTACATATCTTCCTTTGGTTTTCCAGGACGTTCGCTCTGACAGAACAACTGTTTCGTCTGCATTATCTATGGGAGCTGACCAGAAAACCTCATCACAACCATCTGTGTTATCTTCGTTCACTATGGCAGTGAGTTCGGCTGTTTGATGTTCGGTTACTCCTGTGACTTTATACACCTGATTTGGAGTAGTTCTTACCTTCTGAAACACAAGAGCTTTTTTCTTTAAGGGCCGGGGACTTATTTTTGGACAAACGAGCGAATTCCACAGAATTTTCAGAAATTAGATTTTTGTGATTTTCGGGTTCGCTCTTGAAAAACTCAGAACAGTCAACTTCAACCTCTACATAAATTTCACTCATATCATCGTCCTCATTAAGTTCAGATGCGTTTTCAACCTCAATTTTATTTTCTGAAATTAAATTGGCACTCAATGAGTCGAATTTTGTATGGTTTCGGTCCTTAGTTTCAGCTTATCGTTTTCATCCAACAGTTTTTTAAGCATGTCCTTATGGTCTTTGGACTTTATAAAAGATTCTATTTTGTCCAGACCGTACATATAAGTAGGATTCACATCATCAGAAGATACAAGACTTTCACAGTTGTATGCTTCAGCATCAATTTCATCCTCCTTAAACTCAAGGAAGGGTAAAATAATGCGATGTATCTTCTGCCCTATTTCACAATTCAGATGCAGTTGAGTAATGTTAGCATAAAGTCTTTTAGCAATCAAACAAAAAACATTCCTTTGTTTTAACAGTTTCAAATTGTCTCTTTGCAAATAAATGTTTTCATCCTTAGACTTAATCAGCTCCGACTCCTTCTGCTCAATCCACATCCTTCGCTCATCACTCTTGGATGACACCCTGCTTATTTGGTCAGTTAGGTTAGAATTTATGACCCGTGTTTGAGTTAAACAACTATCCAGATTTGAGATTCTTGAATTTAAGTTATTTAATTCCTTTTCATATGTTTTCTGTGGAATTTTGAACGAAATAAAAAGAGATTGTACCTTCTTTATCAGTTCATCAAGTTCACTGATCTACACACTGAGAGGTTTTGCTGTGAAGCATAAGTCCTCTCGCTCCTTAGCGTCTTCGTTTCCACCATCAGTATTATATCCCCTCATGTGAGATACGTCAGTCACCATCAGACACTTTTCACTGCTTTCACCACCTCTTGCGACATAAGCCTTTCCATGAGAAGGCTTTCTCACCTCATCATCTTCTGAGTCGGTCGACCAAACCTGTACGCCACCGAACTCATCATCCTCTGCCAAACCCTGTACAATAAGAGCATTCATAAAAGGATTAGTAGCAGCTTTCTTCCTTTTAATCTCTTATAGCTTTTTCATCAGGATTGCCTCTTCATCTTTCTCCTCATCTTTCTCCGTCATTTTCTTCAAAACACAATCTTTGGCGTAATGATTCTTTCCTCCACAGTAATAGCAGCGGACACCAGAATCCGCTTCAACCTTCACCTCTTTCTTCGGTTCTTCAGTCTTCGGCTCCTCCCTTACTTTTTCTAAACTGTAGCTTCCCTGCTAATTTCGGTTCTTATTGGTAGGAAACCTCTTCTTGATAAACCTTTTTGGATTGGACACCATCATAGCGTAATCTTCTGAAGTTAGATCGTAGTCCTCCAGGTTCAGATCTTCGTCTTCTACTGCATTCTTACTTTTAGACAGGAGGGCCAAGGACCCCAAGTTTGAGACCACAACAGCTCTGCATTCTTACTTTGAACTGTTCGTGAGCTTTAAGTGTAGACACAACAGCTCTCCATTCGGATCTTAAGCCATTCAAAAAGGTAACCTTCTGTTCAATAAGCTTCCTTTCGATATCATGTTTGATCATCTTGCTGAGAAGATGATTGAAGCGATCAAACGTCTGAGTAACGGACTCATCGGAATTTTGCTTAAACTCTCCAAACTCAGACAAAAGCAAGGTCTGAATAGAGTGCTCCATATCTTCATCTGTGGAATACAGTTCTCTCATCCGATCCTAGATTTCTTTAGCGGTACTGCAGGAACTCACCAACCTAAACGTGTCAGATTTAAGAGCGAATCGAATCAGTCTCAATGCTTTGATGTTGCACTGAAACTTCTCCTTTTCGTCCTGAGTGACATCTTTCACATCCTTTAACAGATCGTTATACTCCTTCTGAGTTTTAATAATTTTGGACGTTCTTGAATGAGCAAATGGTCTAGACACAATGGCTTCCCATATCAGATACCCATTATCTTCAGATCCGATGACGTAGTCTTCGAAATGATGCGCCCAAACCTCGTAATCTTGAGTGTAAAGAATTAGAATCTTTGTTGTAGATCCAATACTGTTTGAGATGTTGATAGGATTAGTTTGAGAGTCGTCCATGCTTGATCATTTAACCTGTTGCAAGATCAGACTTGTAATATGTAATATTAGGGAAAAACGAATAAATAATGAGATACGTCAGTTATGGAGTGACGGCTCAATAAATATCAGTTAATGCGGAATAAACCCTAATCACTTCTTTCATAGAAGAGATGTGTATGAATTACACAGCCTCCTACTCTGATACCAATTGATGAGTTTATAAAAACTTCTTGATCAATTAGATCTTATAACAGATAAATCAAGAAAGCAAAAACAATAAGACAAAACACAAGAATGAATCTGAATGTGTCGAATGATTCAATTAACTCAATCCTCAGCAGAGCTCGATGAAGAACTTCCGCTATAGAGGATATTAGGGTTACAAAATATAAGAACTATGAACGCTATCCAAATCTCTGTCAAATCTTACGTTCAAGGATGCATGCAAGCATTTATAAATATTAAACCCTATAAAACAACTCACGGATGGACAGGCCCATACCGGAGACTAAACTGGACTAACTATCGAGCCCAAGATGCAACATTAACTGGACCTAATAGAAAATATAAGATTTTCTGGAAACAAATATGATTGATTATATGTTGATGTGAATAGTTACTGGATACATTTTGGTTATATACAATGAAGATCCGATAGGCGGTGGAATGTGTGATTTCCGCCTTACTTCCTGTTCCTTGATTGTTTGTGGGCTTAGGGCAGATCCATAAATTCGACTGTCCATTCGATCTTTGATTTTATGCCAAATGTCATATTAGCCCATCGAAATTTTCGTGTTTATTTTAAAAGGTCACTAAATTATTTTTTTGAACATTTAGGGAATGAACTCCGAATTTACCGTTTTAAAAGGTCCTTATTTAACCTGATACCGGATAACCAGGTAAAATCTGGTCCTCTACCCCTCTTCATGCCGTTACCCTCTTCGAACTCGCTGCCATCGTCTCCCACATTCCTTCCGTCATCTACCTTCTAGGGTTCTTTGGCATCGATTTCGTTCAATCCTTCATCGGTACCTCATGTGTGAACTACCGGAGAGCGGCTTCGATTCGACGGGAGACGTAAGAGAGAAAACGGGGAGGTTGTGATTAGGGTTACCACTTGAAGGATTCGACTACAATTCGATATTGGGGCATTGTTGTAAGATGCCTATTGGTTATGTTTAGGTACCTGTCGGAATCACAGGACCTTCGTTGTTGAATGATGGCGAGTACATGGTGCCCATGGCTACGACAGAGGGATATTTGGTTGCGATTTTCTTGACTTCAAAGCATTAAATGCTCAATCGCCGAAAAAAATCTCTACATCAGATTCACATGTAGCACAAGTTCTGCAATAGGGATGAACATGGTGTCAAAAGGCGTCCAAAAGATTGTAGATTTTCTTCAAATCGACAAAATCGGGTTTTCATTTTATTTCAAGCCCTTGAGGATAGAAAGTGGGAAGTTTCTGCTGCTCCGATTCGCGTTTCTGGTACACCGATTCATGAAGAAGATGAATTAGATTGTTCTGATTCACCACAGATGATTCTAAAGTGGGAAGTACTTCAATTTAGTTTTGGGGATAAGTTTGGAGAGGGGAAACCTGTTACTGTTAGAGGGGAGGAGGTTGGAGGAGATGAGGCTACAGTCTAAGATTAAAACCTGTTATAGTGGGTGAAGTGACTTTTTTAACAGGTCAAACGATAGCTTATTTGCTTAATGTACAAAAAAAGTTGGATGACCTTTTAAAATAAACACGAAAAGTTCGATGGGCTAAAATGATATTTGCCCTTGATTTTATATAACTTGTGTGCATTAAGTAATCATGGTAGGAACTAGTATAGGTCACTTTACTTATACGAATTTAAAGCTTTATATGTCTTTCTTTGAATACAATAAACATATATATATATATATATATATATATATATATATATATATATATATATATATATATATATATATATATATATATATATTGGTCTTAAGGCCTAAGACTACATTCTATTTTACTAAGAAAATATAGGATTTTATAAAGGAACATACTCATCATGTTTAAAACAACCTTTATTGTTAACTCTATGACTACCTAGCGGATACGTTAGGGCTATATATAATAAGGATCCGATAGACAGTGGAACGTGTGACTTCTGCCTCATTTCCTGTTCCTTGTTTGGTTATGGACTTAGGGATAACCCACCCATTCGACTGTCCATCTGATCTGAATTATATATAACTTGCATACACTAAGTAATTGTAGAAGGAACTTGTATGGTTATTACTTAATAAGAAAATATAGGATTTTCTGGAGAAACACACGAACAATTTTCAAAGAATAAGGAACTTAATTTTTAAAACAAATTACTTATGAACCCACCAACTTAAATGTTGATACAGTTTCAAAATCACTTGTATTCTCAGGAGACTAGTAGACAGGTACACACTCAGGTATCGAGATGACAGACCATAGTAGCTTCAAGTCATTGTTTTACTATTTACTTTTGGACCCAATAATATGTGAATCGAATACAATGTAAACTTTATATTATTAATATAATGGTTGTTGTTGATTTGATTACTATTATACATTTGTTGTGATATTGTACATGACATCCTATGCCCCCGAACGTTTCTGCCGTTCCGGTTTGGGGTTGTGACATAGGCCACTTGTTCGTGACCGCAATATAGAGGATTATCCTAATGGTGTTCGGTTTAACCACCGAACTAAACGTCACATCACAGTTAATGCCAGGCTGTTGACTGCGACCATTTGCAACAAGTCTCATGTAACATCCTATTTCGGTTTGTTTTGCGATTCAAGGCTCGTGGGCCGTAATCCGAGTATGAGAAGGTTTTGAGGTTTTGAAGGAGAAAGGTTTAGGCCCTTTTGGATAGGGGTAAGGTAGGTTCTGTGATGAAAGGGTTTGGGTTGTTCTTTAGAGCCCAAGAGTATATGTGAAGGCGTTGGCTCGATCTTTTATGAATTTTGGGTTCTTGCTCATTGTTGTGCTAGTTCTTATTTTAGGTCCATTTTAGGGTTTTATGTACCAAGATTGGAACTTTATGAGTTTGGTGAACTCCAGAGCAAATCTCATGTCCTTTTAAGTGTATCGGGTTGCCTTGATTTATAAAAATGATAACTTGGTCGTCTAGACCTCTTCATGCATGTGTTAAGATGATTTAAGAGGGTCTTAATGGTTATTTTTGGAGTTGGGTCCCAGTATGACATGAAAACTGATAAAGTCAGAAACTTTATCAATTAGGAGCTTGTAATGAAGTTTCCCTGAAGTTTGGATGCTTTGGGCTTAAGTGGTTTGTAGAACTCATGAGTGATGTGAGTTAGCTATTAAGTGAATATGTCAAGTTACATGTGAAAAACGTTGGATAATCTCAGAGTGACGAATTTGACCCTGCTGCTCAACTCTCGTTTGAGTCCTACCGTTGTAGGGATGAGTCTGTTACTCAAAGGATTATCTGAGCTTTGTTTCCTGTGATTGTATTCATGAAATAGCTAATTGAAGTTGTGGGGAATTCTTCAGCAGTTGATGGCAGAGAAGTGTGGGAACCTAGGAGAGCCTGGGGAGTAATTTCAGTTCGATGAGTGCTCTGTTTAGAGATGAGTATTTGTTGGGGAGTGAGCATGTGGAATGGCATTGGTCGATACGGAAAGTTGAGCAGCTACTTAGGAAATCTGGGACGACCCTTGTGGAAAGTATGGGTAGATGTGGAAGGTAGTATTGGGCCCGTACTACTGAAAGTAGAGGACCCATACTCGAAACAAGGAGAATTCCATAGATTCTAAGTAGAAGGTTGAGGGTAGATAACATGGTTTGGGTACTATGATTCATGGCAGAGTGTGTTTCTGTCTTTACCGGTTATCTGACTATGGTTGTTCAGACTAAGAGTGGATATGGTTATTTGTGGGGCCAGAGGGCCATGTCGGTCAAGCTTAAATCGAGTTTACCTTGCAAGGAAAAATCGAGTTTAGGCCTCGAGGGATTTGAATGGTGAGGTGCCAGTTGGAGTCGCGGGACTTAAAAAAGGAGTGTAGATGATGTGTTGTGGAGGATTGCAGTCTGAGTTAAGTGATTGGCTTACGGAGTGTGAGCGAAATTTCTATGACGAGAATTATATTTCACCTGCTTTCCGTGTTGGAAGGAAGGGTGAGTGAGCTTCTGATTTCAGAGATTAGAGGAATACCCCATGGGGTACCAGATAGTTGTGGTATTAGCACCAAAGGGATTTTTATGGTATGAGTACCCTGATTTATTTGTTATGTCGGGAGGGAGTCATTACTGGGGACTGTGACAAACGAGGACAACGATGCGCATCAAATGAGTATGGTAAGGAGTATTCTGGCAATAGTTTCAGGTATTCAGGAGGAGTATCTCGGAACGACGACCTTCGTTGTCTATGATGCGAATCGACTGTGAGTGTAAGGTCTCCAATTTCTATGTGATTCTTGCAATGAGATTTTGGGTGAGGATCCAGAGAATTAAGTAGGTTTTAGTTCATTATTTCCAGATAAAGAGTCGATACTTTCGGGACAGTCGGAGTATCTGGTTGTGCAGCTGTATGAGATTCTTAGTGATTGGAGGCAGTCATATTAGGAAGTTTTTGAGATCACCGTCTGAGATTCGGAATACTTGGAGTTGATTAGTATTTATCTGGAAGATCATCAAGTGCTGCGTGGTACGTCCCAAGCATTGGGTATGGTATATCGGGTGAGCCAGTTCGTAGTGTGGTCTGGTTGGTATGCCAATTGGCGATGGTTCGAACCCTAAGTAGGGTAGAACTGGGTATTATGTTGGGAGGATTATCAGTTTGTTTAAGTTTCAGTTCAAGAGATTGGGTTATAGGGATCTACGGTCTGGGTATATGAGACTTGGGTCTGGAGGTAGTCAAGGCAAGGTGTAGAGCGAGATAATGCGTGTTGTAGGTGCCTAGGAATGAATGAGTGTCTTCATAGCAGGTAGCTGTTGGTCAGGGATCCTATTGTGGTCAGTGTTCCTTTCGGGTTCGCTAATGTTTAAGTTTCGAGGCGGTTGGGCTGTTGAGATCAAGTTTCAATGGTTGAGAGAATTGCTAGCTCGACGTATAGATTTCTATCTATGCTTCAGGAGGAGCAACATTTGATTTATCAATTAACTTCAGAGTCGGTATGTGTAGTTCCGCATGGGTTTGATCAGTAGTGTTTGGGTTCTGGATTATCATCAATGCGTTTTTAGTGATTGTCGATTTTTCCGTACATCATTAGGGAGTTGGAGGACTTCAAAGGCTTAGAGTTGTGTAGTTGAAGATCAGTGGTCGTGACGAGCTATCGTGAGATTCTATGATGGTGTATCGGGGTTTCCGAGTATGATGCCCTGAATTGTTAGCATAAATGATTATTATAAGACTCGGGTTGTTACACGACAAGCGGAGCATCGAGCGACCACTATCTATTCCAGTTGTGGACCCAATCGTTATTTATCACTAGAAGGGGATTGTCCAAAGGTGTAATTGTATTGAGGGAAAATGCTTTGTTTATGATAAATTTCGTCAAGAGCAGTGATGATTAATCTGGGTGGGTGTGTGCACCTATTTATGTTGGATCGTGGAGCATGAGTTTAGTGAAATCAATATGGTGATGGGTTGATAATGAGATTATGAGATTATTCGGTAAAATAGCGGATATGAGGTTGTCACAGAGTGGATGGATCCAAGTGGGAGTAATCACTTATGACTGTCAGGTAGGACCATGGGGTGAGCCCATGGCGAGTGAAGGAGTGTCGTAAGAAATCGGGGAGTTGTAGCATTCACTAGTCAATGAGAAAGTGTTGCAAGGTTGTGGGGGGCTGTAGCGTTCACTAGTCAATGTATGACATAAAGGGGTTCTTAGGCTTGGGTAGCCTTGCCATTTGAGTCTTTGGGAACCTGGTGGCCAGACCAGGGGTGAGATTGGGATCTCAGTGATGGTCGGGAACCATTATATCTCGATTAAGGGAGGGCGTGTCGCAAACCGGAAGGATTGGAGTGTAATCTATGCATAGATTCATGAATCTCGGGTCATGAGTTGAGTATCAGATTGGATACGAGTGGTTTCAATTTTTGTTGACAGACTAGACTCTTGTGTTTGAGTTTGGCTCTATCTATGTAAAGGATAGGCAAGTTGGGATTTCATATTTTTAGATGGATTTCATTTTGAGTGGTTATGGTTTCAATGGGGTGTTTTAGACCTGGGTGGGTCGGTTCATTTGGCTTGGGGAGGACCACAGTGTCCATGGAATTAGTAAGTGATAGACAATAGAGGTTGTAGGTGATGTGAAACTACAGATCGGTTGTAATATTCGCTTGGGGTAAAATGAACTTAGTGATTGCGTATACAATGTGACTGGTTGAGATAGCTTCGTTGGATTGAGCGGCTGTGGAGTGGTAGTGTCGAATGTGATAGGGTAGCCTTGGCGGTTCAACTTTGGGTCGGGAGTCGATCTTGTATTCAGATTTGGTGTTAAGCATTGGAGGGTAACTGGGGCTTATGTTTTCGGATATCAGTGGATATTTTCGGTCGAGCATGGTCAATCAGTTCGAGGCCAGAGCTGAATCGTCTTGGTATTAGTAGTGGGATGGTTCTGTCTGACGGGAGGTCAGATCTAGTATAGGGCTTCGGCTCCATGTGGATAGGCAATTTTTCATTTATTGTTTGAGGGTAGAGTATTGAGGTTCATTCTATAGATGGGTTCTGATATCGGTATCGATGGTTGGTCCGTTGTGAGAGGTGACCCCTCCGTTCCTTTTGAGTTTCGATGAGGACTGACTAGTATGTCAGGCATAAGTGATCAGCAGTTGATTGTGGTGAGTGAATTGTTCCCATCAGTCGCAACAAGATAATCAAGGTTGGAAGTGTTTTATCGGGTCTGTTACTGGATGAGCGATCGACATGGTTATATTCTACATGGGCGGTCTGTCGGGGAGACAGACCACTATAGATTCCAAGTTTTGAAAAGGCAGAGTTGGTTCTGCAACGACGAAGGTTTCGTCCTTCTACGAGTTGGAGGGTTCTGATTGGGTTCGGTTGTCTTAGGGAGATCATTTTATGTTCTGAATTTTTTTCGGATGCACTACGCAGGTTGTTTGATTTGATCTAAGTATTGACAAGAAGCGATTTCGAGGGCAAAATCAATTTTAAGTGGGGGAGAGTTGTAACATCCTATTTGGGATCATTTTTCGATTCAAGGTCCGTGGGCCATAATCCAGGTATGAGAAGGTTTGAGGCTTTAAAGGAGAAAGGTTTAGGCCCTTTTTGGATAGGGATAAGTTAGGTTGTGTGATGAAATGGTTCGGATTTTGGTTTAGATCCCAAGAGTATTGGTGAAGGCATTGGCTCGGTCATTTATGAATTTTGGGTATTTGCTCGTGGAATTTTAAGGTGGTGATGAGTTGCGAGAAGCTCAGGGTTTTTCGCCAACTTTCCGTGGATATAAGGTTCGTGAGAAACAGACTTATAACGAAGAAGTTATGATAGTTTGACGTTTTGGCAAGTCTAATCCTTATTGAGAAACGGGTAGCAATTCGGTACGCGGGGCATACGCTTGTGTACGCGCAGCGTACTCATGTGCAGAGCATGAACGCAAAGACCACCTAGTGCGTTGGGCGTACCAGAGGGTATGCTAGGCGTATTAGGCTCAGAGTGTAAACCCTAATATTTTGAGGTGACCCTATTTAAGGAACATGATGGCCACCTTTTCCGCCACCATTTCCAGTATCTAAGCCCTCTCAAACCCTAATCTCGTTTCCCTAGCTTGTGTGAGTGTGGTGGCTCATTTGAGTGTTTTTGGAGAAGCTTTTGGTGAAGAAGGAGACTTGAGGGAGGATAGCTTGTGCATCTAGCTTTTGGATCTAAGTTCTATTCTTCTTGGTTCATCTTCCAGAGGTATCAAGTTCGAAACTTGCTCATTGTTATGCTACTTCTTGTTTTAGGTCCATTTTAGGGTTTTATGTACCAAGATTGGAACTTTGTGAGTTTCATGAACTCCATAGCAAATCTCATGTCCTTTTAAGTGTATTGGGTTGCCTTGATTCATAAAAATGAGAAATTGGTCGTCTAGACCTCTTCATGCATGTGTTAAGATGATTTAAGAGAGTCTTAGTGGTTATATTTGGAGTTGGGTCCCATTAAGACATGCAAACTAATAAAGTCATAAACTTTATCAATTAGGAGCTTCTAATGAAGCTTCCCTGAGGTTTGGATGCTCTGGGATGAAGTGGTTAAGTCAAAAATAAAGTTTCTGGACCTGATCAGTACGCCCCGCGTTAGTCCTAGTAGCCCCCGCACACTAGTCTAATTTACCCGATCAGGAGTCGTGTGTACACTGAGCGTACTAGGAGAGGTACACCCCGCATAGCCTTAGTATGGGTTTCATTGCATTTTGGGCTTTGTATCTTTGGTCCGCTTTGTTTGGACCTTCTGTGTGGGTCTCTGGGCCATCTAAGATTATTGTGGGCTAAGAGAAACCTTGGGCTTATGATAAGGCCCATATGGGGGTTGGGCCCAATTTGGAAAATGGGCCATTAGTGGGCCCTATATGTATCTCTTGGTTAGGCCTTGGTGGGCCCATTGGGTTTGGGTCATTATGATCATGTTTGGGTGGGGACATCTTTATGGCATAGTATTGGAGTGTAGCCCTGCATAGTTTTTTTTATTATGGTGTTGGGTTATTTTGGCCCAGTTTAGGAGCCAGTGTGCAGCAACAGTAGTAGTGTAGGATTTCTCGTGTAGCGATTGAGGTGTGTCTTCTCAATATACAGACCTGTGTGGTAATGCATGAGTAACCAGAGGGTCTTATTATTGTTATTGACCGGAGGGTCCTTTTTACGTTTTTAACCGGATGGTCTTATTTATATTATTGACCGGAGGGACTTATTTGTATTACTGACCGGAGGGTCTTATCTACTTTATGTGTTATCTGACATTCTGCCTTTGTGACTTATGTTGTTATATTATTTTGTATTAATGTTGAGTAATGACCGGAGGGTCCATACCGAGCCGTGAGACCGGAGGGTCTTCACTGAGACACATGACCGGAGGGTCCTTATCTATACATACCCATGAGAGGCTAATTATTTGTGTATGTGGTATTTTGGGGAATTCACTAAGCTTTGTGCTTATTTTGTTGAGCTGATTATGTTTCAGGTACTTCTATGTATTCCGAGAAGACGGAGGCATGATTGTACACATCCGTCGGCTTATGGAGATTCGAGGATTTTGGTTATGACTAGAATTTATGAGTAATATTTTGGGAATTAAAAATGAAATTTTTTCTAGAAATTTGAGGTGTTACTTGTCACTTTGTAGCGAGATAAAGAACCATCCAAGAAATGTAGAAGAGGAATGAACATGAATATCGAGTTTGCCAATTGGCTTTTTGATGCCACGTTTTGCAGGATTTATCATTGGGTGATGAGAGGTGGTCGTGGAAGGAGGAATGTGAGAATACGGAGTGACGGGCGAGGAAGGAGGATCGTCAGCAATAAGAGAGGAAGACTCATAAGGAGCGTTATCCTCGGTGATGGGAGAGGGAGACTCATGAGGAGTTCTCTCGTTGGTGATGCGAGATTCTAAGGAGTCAGAGTCTGAGGATGAGAGGTCGTCGGTGGAAGAGGAAACTGAAGGAAAATAACCATGTTTAAGGAAGGTATGAGAAGGAGCGATGTTGCGTGTCATAGCTCTGAAAAGGAAAACAGTTTCTTAAAAAACCATGTGACGACAAATAACAATTTGTTTAGTGTGAATATTTAAACAACGATACCCTTTATGGTTTGTGGGGTAGCCAAGGAAGACACAGGGAGTTGATCTAGGAGAGAGTTTACTGGGAGCAATAAAATTAAGAAAACATAGGCACCCAAACACTCGTAAATGATCATATACGAGTGTTTTGCAATATAACTTGTGGAATGGAGTATCATTTTTTATGGTAGTGGATGGTAAAATGTTCACAAGATGTTAGGCCATTTCAAGAGCCTTAACCCGATACCTGAGAAGGAGGCGAGCTTGAAGAAGAAGGGTACAAACAATATTGTTATTGGTACGAAGCATGCGCAACTAAAACAAAGGAAGGAAACTGGCAATTATCAAAAATAGAATGAAGAATACATGCATCCGAATGAAGATGAGTGGTAGCCTCGATATCCATATACCAACCAACAGCAGTAGGATCATCAAGGGTCATTGCATTGAACATTTGAGGAATAGTAGTTGGCTGATCAGATGAGTAGGCGGGTTGAGGAGTTGCTGGTGATGCGCACAAGTTCTGTGGAGGTGGAGTAGATGTTGGTGGGATGAAAAAAATGAGATTGTTGGGCTACTAGTGAGGATATGTGTTGAATCAGAGCAGATAGAGTCGGTAGGAGGCCTTTGTTTAGCTGAATGGGAACACCTGTTCTAGGGACTTGATGCCAATAATGTATTTTGTCATTCCTAAGTTTTTAAGTTTATAAATAATTTCCGAGTAAAGGCAAAAAGCAGCTTGCATATTCAAAATGTAATTCTCATGATCAAGTATATCGTATTCATAAAAGATTAGAAATATCGCTATGTTCCCACTAGTTCTTAGTAAACATAGATTGTATGTACATTTTTATGTAAAAGCAGGCTTTGTGTTTTCATATTAAAATGATGATTCCAACCTTGAGATTCCCGACGTTCTTAGTATTTATACAGACAAGAAGGTGTAAGAAGATTCGAAAAATCAAAATAATGAAATGAAGTAGTTTTTAAATATCATTATTCACTAAAATACTAACTGGGATACTAGGGTTGATTATCAACTTGTTTATAATTTTAGTGTCATAAGTAGAATTTCTTTTGGTTTTAAAGGAGGTAGAATTTATGATTAAATGAAAATTGAGTGGTAGGCATTGTAGGTTTGTATAAGACTAGTTCGATCCCAAATACTACAAAATACAGGGGTCATTGCCCATGGGCAACAACCATATGGGTAGACGAGCAAATGTAGTGGAAAAATGCTTCTAGTAGAAAATGATTGGTATAGAAAGATTAATTTTTTTTAGCAAAAAAATTTCTCATCTTACAAAATATTAAGGTAAAATATTGTATTGCAAAGTGGCAAAGTTGTTTTAAGATCAAAGTTATTCTATGACTAAAGGTTGTATGGTCAAAGTTATTGTAAGGCCAAAAGTGTTATCTGAAAAAATTTGTTGTATGACCAAATTTCCTATATGCCAAAATTTGTTATATGAGTAAATAATGTATAAGTCTAAAGTGGTCATAATGTAAAAGATGCCATAATAAACTTGTTGTATGTGCAAAGCTCTTGTATAGGCAAATCCGTTGTATGCCATAGCTATTATATTGCTAAAGTTGTAAAAAAAATGTAAACCACGTCGTTAATATGGTCCATGTTAACCCATCTAGGGCTAATATGGGAGGTCAATCACGAAACACTAGCAATATTTTGGATATATCGTGGTTCGAACTCTCGATATCTTGTGTAGAAACACCAGGCTCCCATTAGCGTGGTCAACATTAACTTACGTATCGCCTATGTGAGAGATGAATAACCGAACATTAACAATATTTTGGGCATGGCAGGGTACGAACCGTATACATTTTGTGTGAAGTTTTGCAACTCGAACACTAGGCTCCAATCAATAGGTCGACAGTTGTTGTATGTCGAAGGTCGAAGTAGTTATATGTCAGAGATATTATATGTCAAACATAACATCATAAATTTCAACCCATTTTTATATACCCAAGACTCATTATAGAATGATATTGATAGATAATATATGATCTTAAAGGGTAACACTAACAACAAATTGATGCAAATATATTATTTATAAGAATTTGACTCTTGATAAATAAATATATATCTTGTAATTAATTGGAAATTATTTATTTCATGGAAATATTAATTTTCATTGCTAAGTATCAAAATATATCATAAGGTATGATTTATTATGTCATATACATCTTTTGGAC
The DNA here is from genome assembly GCF_051521515.1 of Lactuca serriola. Classification (NCBI taxonomy): domain Eukaryota; kingdom Viridiplantae; phylum Streptophyta; class Magnoliopsida; order Asterales; family Asteraceae; genus Lactuca; species Lactuca serriola. The sequence goes on along the minus strand of NC_136413.1, from coordinate 125,915,391 downwards.
CAAAAGGGTATTTTTGTCTTATATGGATTAATATGTTTTATAAGTTATACAAATTAACAGAGTTTTTATAGGAAAACTAGCTTCTTTTTTATATCGAATATACATGGAGACCACAAAGGGAAACGAAGACATGCATGCATTTATTTTAATCATAAACCCACGTTCTTACACTTGTAGTCTTTTGTTGCTATATGCATGTTGTATTAAAGCATCAAGACTCAATGTGTAAGGACTTTGATTAATATTATTAAATGGCTTGCATGTATCTCTTCTTTTACTAGCCAAAAACTACGAAATTGTAGGCTTCCGATCTCCATATTCTCTCTAGTTTTTGTCACTTAAAGTGTTAAGATCAAAGTAGGAAGAATTTGATACTTTACTTGAACTCTCCTTTAGAGCAAAAGCTTTGTTTTGATTTTAAAGGCTTAAGATATTCTTTTATTAAAAGATGAAGACTAGCATCTTATCAAGTTGGCTAAATGTTAGTGGATACATCTAGAGAGCTTCTTCCCTGGAGCTTAAAGCCATATTATTCAACTTCCTAATTGCCAAAAGGAACCAAAGTCTTCAAGGGTTGTTTCATTTTCTTCTTCTTTAGCTATGTTTAATATATTTAAGTTCTTGCAAAACGATCTTTTGGTGGGAATAAAACTAGGATTATCTTGTTCAAAATTAAAGTATTTTGTTGCTTCTTTGTGTTTATGAAACAACTATTGAATAAAAACCCAACAATTGGTATCAGAGTCATTTTGCAAGATTAGTTAGATTATTTGTTAAGTTGATGAAACCTTTTTTTTGGAAAACTTGGATGGTTTTCTCTTTGCAAGAAAAATTCATACATATTTTCTTTAACAACTTTATAATTGCTATTTTTTTGGTGAAAAAAATTTACATACATTTTTTGTCATCAAAGTTGTTCTAGAAAAACAAAGACTTGTTTTATATAATTTTGAGTGTGTGTGTGTGTATATATGTATATATATATATATATATATATATATATATATATACATACACATACATACATAAACTAGCCAAGCACCATTATGTTGTTGCATGTGTTGATTTGTTGAAAAATGGTTGTAATATTTATTTATTCATATGATATGTAATAGTTAAAATTGATTAGTTTTCTTTGTTTATTTTATAAGTAATAGATTAGTTTTAGGAATAATTTATTTTGTAGAAAAATGTAACAAGAAATTAAGGTGGGGCCATTTTTTGAAAATCAAAAGTTGATTTTCACAACTTTAAACTGTGCAGGGTTGTTGCAACCTTTTCTACAAACTGTTGCTAAAAATGTTGTTGTTTGTAGTTTCCCTTTGGAGTTGTTGGTCCTAATGCAAGACTTTCTACAACCTTTCGTGGAAAGTGTTGCATGTTGGTAAATTATTACCTTCAAGAAACCTTTCAACTTTTGGCAAGCAATAGATGTTTTCTAAAGTGAGAGTTACTATAACAACATTAATAGAAATTATTTGGTCCCTTTAAATGTCCCTTTAGGAATGGACGTTCCATTTTGTGATGGCTCACAAAATGTCATTAGATGGATAGTTTATGCAAATATGTCTTTAACATATCTGTGTTGTTTAATATTTATGTTGTTATTATTATGTTTTGGTTGATAAATTTGATTTTCAAATACAAAATAACATTTGAACATAAATAAACATCACAAAGGACTTTGGTTTTAATAAAATTTACCTTTTAACATAAGATAGTAAAAATAGTTTTAAATAAATAAGCTTTATTTATTAAAATTAGAGACCAGCAAAATTTCACGATTAAAATTATATAAGTTTGAAATTGAAATTTATAAAATGAGGTTTTATTAAAAGATTTATAAATGTTCTAAAACGCTCAAATGTAAAACTTAATACTAGCTACAAAAATTTGGTCGTGTCCATTATATAAAACCGAGTTCTATAAAGGAACATTGTTAAAATGTGATTTTACATGAAATAATACTTTTTTTGAAGTATACCATGGTTTATTGGATTAATGCAATAATCATGATATACTATGTTTTTGAAAACTAGATTTATAAAACATCAAAGACCCCTTACAAACATTAAATCTATGCAATCCATTTTGAAGAACACCCGCACATCTGTTGTATGCACTAGTGGGATAAAGGATACCTAACCGTTTGGTGTAATCTTTGATCATTGGGGTGTATTTGGGATTTTTATAACCAAGTTATAGGCCAATTACACAAATTTTCAAATTGGTTGATTGGATCGAACATCTTTTTTTATAAAGGATGCCTAAGCAAGAGAGTTCCGATGCATAGATGAGATCAAACATGTCTAACTAAATTTGTTATTAACGATTACATAAATATAGGAATTATATATTAGAATATCATTGATAATCGATATCTACCTTGCTGGATTTAAATGAATGGATAAATGATACATAACCATTGATTTGTTTTGCAACTTAGATCCTAGACTTTGATAATTAACGTTTTTGGAAAATAAAAGGGTATTAATTATTAATGATTGAATATTGAAAATACTAAATGAATTTTGTTTAAAATTTTGTAGATATAAATAATCCACTCTCAGAACCATGAATTTTCATTTTCTTTAATGACTTAATTATAAAACAATAGCATTCAATAGACACAACTTTAATGAATGAGTTCATGTCTTGAGAGACAATCTCATAATAAATGTGAAATTGTTTACACTTAAAGGTCATAGTCCTAAACAACTTTCTTTGAGCAATTGACTTGAACAAGATACCTAATAAAGGCATCAATGTGATGCTCAAGATATTTGTAACATGACACTAGGAATAGTTATTCCTGACTTCTAGGATGTATTGGATAATTTGGATATATATATATATATATATATATATATATATATATATATATGATATAACAGGTTAAGTAATATTCCAATAGATACAATGATATTTGTTTTAAACTAGCTCAAAAAATCTAATAATGCAAGGTTGAAAAGAGTCACTTTGTGTGATCTAATAGGCCCATGTTTTATGGACTGAACATCTCTAAGCCCAAGAAATTCAAGAAGGCCCACGTAGATGGATCTTATTTCTTTTATGGAGAGACTGGACACTAGAAGAGGAAGTGTTCCTCTTATCTGAAAAGAAAGTATGGAAGAGACTAGTACTTTACATATCTACTAGATAAAACTCATACTTTTCATATAATACTCAAGTATTTGGTACTTAAATGTTAATCTAATATTTGTAATTCCCTTACATATATTTATAGAAGAGTAACCAACTAAGCACATACAAGTTGGAACTTCACTCTCAGAGTTTAGTTTATAATTTATGCGTAGAAGATAATATATTTGTGTTGTAAAACAATGTTTGTTTTGGAACAATGTAGGTTTTAAATTTAGCACGTCTTAATATACGTCCCAGTTAATTTATTTATATGTTTGATTATTTACTTGATCACTTTTTCATAACGATAATATTCATAATTTGATCTGATTAATTTCTATTTCTGAGACAAGATTGCATAATAGAATTGTACAGTAAATATCAATGCTTTCTAAATAAAAAGTTATATATGCAAACACTTTTGGCTTAAGTTGTTTTGAATCAAAATTATCTAAGACATTGTTATCTTTATTATATATATGAAATACACATATTCCAATTTTAAGAAAGGATATTTTTAATGAGAATAATGTAGTTTATTGGACATATGTGAATCTTATTTATATATAAAGGATTCCTAATCATATATATTTTCACTAATCTATTGAGGAAATATCTACTGTAATAAATGATGGTTTTTTTTGTCATATGTCACACTCTTATTCAATTTACCAAATGTCATTTTGTGGTTATTTTGTATTAATTTTTTTTCACATGTCATTTTATGAGTTTTTCTCTTTTATTAAATTTCACATAATATTTTAATGTACTAATTGCAATAAATGTAGTAATAAATTGATACCAACTTCATTAACGAACTTATCTTTTAATCTCAACATTTTCAAATTAAAGCTCATTAGTTTATTTTGTTTATTTATTTAAATTTAAAAGATAAAAAACATTTCAATTATAATAATTCATTATTTTTTAGTTTCTTATAAATTGAAAGTTCTCAAATACTTTGAAATTTATATTTAATTTGTTTTAAAAAAATAACCCATGTAATACATGCGTCTCACAACTAGTTTATTAAGGAACTATACACTTGATGTATGACTTCCTTTCTAATGAATGTCTAAGATTTATTGCAATATACCAATCCACTTTATTAACAACTATAATAGTTATAATTATATTTTACATGGTAAATCATAATTGTGAAATCTTGGTTGAAGATTTCGAATATAAAGTTAAGATACAATCCAGTAACACCATTTAAAGATTTGGTGATAATAAAGGATGAAAATAACTTTACCGAATAAAGTTTACTTTCTAATAGGTAGAAAGTATCTTCCTTTATGCTCTTGGGATTATACCTTAATCACTATTAATGACATATTGAATACAAACACCAACAAATTACATGTTTGTAGAATATTCTAAAAGGACATTTAGATTATTATATACAAATCCACCAATAATAAGCTCTCTTATACATCTAAATACTAAGTTAGCATAAATCAAGCTTCTAATGACAAAGCAAGTGGGAGGCATATGGAACTTGAAGCGGCTCAAGAACCATAGCCTGATGTAGTAACTGTTGGCACTAGCTTCAAAAGGGAATTTTTGAACATGAATAATAGCTATTCACAAACACAAACTATTTGCATTATTGGTAGAAATCATATTTTACTTGAGAAATGTGGAATCTCTCATTGATGAGTTTACTTAATGGTTTATTGCAAATCCATCAACCACCAAAATGCTATATTAGATCCCGAATCTGATTAATGACTTAGAGTCATGAACACTGAGATGTAATTCATATATAATAATCAAGTATGGGATTGATTAATCTTCTTCTCTATAGCCAGGCTAGAAGGAGTAAGAGATTCTTTTACAAAGAATACATACATGGATATCATACACATTTAGCAAGGCTTGTTATAAAATGATTTTATCATACTCATGTCATCGACTATGGTTCTTATCATACTTATCACATTGACTATGATAAAACTTTTTCACAAGTAGCTATGATTAGATCAACAAAAATATTATTTACTATAACTTCATATTGGAGGTTTTCTTAATCCAGGTTACCCTAACAAAATATGTAATTCTAAAGATCCACTTGTGGATATAAATCAAACATCTTAGGGTTGAAATCATCATTTTACTATATAAATACAAGGTGTACTTTTATATCAAAATAAAGATGGAATTTTGTTTACTAAGAACTAGTAGGATCAAAGTGATATTCCTAATCTTGTATGAATAATACATACTTAATCATTTGAAATAACATTCCAACTATACAAGGTCATTTCACCTTGACTCGGTAAGTATTTCCAAAATTAAAGACTTAGGAATGACAAGTTACATTATTGGAATGTAAAATCTATATATATAGATAAAGATAAATGTTGAAAGTTTTAAATTATTTTTTATGAATTAATAATATCTTGAAAGATGTCAAGATACAAGATTCATTTGCAGGATTCTTGGCATTGTCAAATGACACCATTTTTGAGTCTGTCTCAAAAGGACCTAACACATAGGTTTAAGCTAGATAAAATGATTTATATTCTATTTGATTGACAAACGAACCCATCATTTATGTCATATTACACACAAGTCTGGGTATTTGATTATGCTATGAAGATATCATAAAAAACCAATTGGATACATAGTTAAGTCACTGGATAACTATAAGAACATTCTAAGAGTACTTAAGATAAACTAAGAGAAAGTGCATGAGATAATCATTTTAGAAGAAGATCTTTATCTACATAAAATGTTGACATCAAAACTAATATATATATATATATATATATATATATATATATATATATATATATATATAATTGGATTATGACTTCATTATGGAATGAAAAGTAAGTGTTGTAGGAATGAGGTCCAAAGAAAACATAATTACACAATATACAAAATAAGAATACATTTCTACTTAAGAAGTAGAAATCAAATATGCTTGGATGAATCAGTTCATTGAAAAACTATATTGGTTTCTTCCATTCAAGGATCACATAGAAATCTTTGTGACTTCGAGAGTATACTTAAGCAAGCTAATATACTCCATGTCACGAAAGAACATCAGTCATATTCTCCAAGATATTTAACTATACTAAGAGTAAATTCAAATATGGAGATGATAATATTCAATCAATTCATACAAATTAAATTTGGTCATACCCATTAATAAAGTAATTCTTTTAAGATAAGTATGAATGGTCACACTTGAGCTATAAGACTTCATTTTGAAGAACAAGAACCCAATTAAGGGGGATATTATCAAGACAAAAAATGTCAAAGATGGTGTAAGAACCTCAAAACAAGTTCCATTTATTTCAGTTACTTGAGCATTAGTAGATATTTTCAATGAAAACACTTGGGGGTCTAAATATCATATTCATTTCATTTCCTGAACACATTAAATTTATATTGACTTTCTTTTCTTGACTAAATTATGTATTGCAAGAATGCTTGTGCTACAACAGGAGAAACCTGAAAATGGATGGAAGCATTTGATCAAGTAAATCAATAGGTACAAAAAACTGCATTCTTTATTACTTAATTCAATTTTATGCACATGTTTTCTTTTTCTATGTTTCTTGTATGTATCTTTCCTTGAATTACAATTATCAGACTGAGTTTGAGCTTTCTTTTAACATCCCGACTCCCAAGTATAATATTTAATTAATTTACCTTTATAATTTCAGAGCAAATCGACGATTTGGATGCCCCAACTCGCCGAGTAAAGGAGTTAATTGGCCGCATGATTTTTAGAGGCTACTCGAGGAGTTGGAGGACCCCAACTCGACGAGTAGGTGAGAGACAGAGAAGCTAACTTTGAGTGTTCTAGTGCACATTTGGAAGGGTAGTGAAGAGCATCAAGGCATGGAATGAGAAGAGGCTTTTGGATCAAGATTTTTTCTTTGCTAGCTTCAGTTTGGAGGTAAAAAGCTACCACCTTGATCATTTCTTTAATAGATCTCTTTCTAGGGAGTCTCATGGCTTTTCCCCTTATCTTGTGGTTCTTAAGTTGCTGGAGCTTGCCATGGATTTGAGACTCCAGATATGGACAATATGAGGTCCGTTGAGCCCAAAGGTTAAAGCTTTATCAAGTTAGAGGAAAGCTTTTATGCATTTAACCTTATGCTAGATCTTTTTTTGGCATTTCTAGCCCTAGATGCCATGCATAGACGTAAAGCTTACAACATTACATGGTATTTCAGTCTTGAGAGGTTAGATCTAGAGTTTGGAAAATTATTTCTTCTTAGAATCGACTGAATGAGAATTGGTCAAGAGGGACTCGACGAGTGCATGAACCAACTCAACGAGTCAGTTAGGGTTTTCTCCGATAGAGCTTGTTTTTGCATTTCGTACCCTAGATGCCGTGCATGGACATAAAGCTTGCAGCTTTGCGTGATATTTCAGTCTTGAGAGGTTACATCTAGAGTTTGGGACATTATTTCTTCTTAGAATCGACTGAATGAAAATTTGTCAAGAGGGACTTGACGAGTCAGTTAGGGTTTTCTCCAACAGTTTGGACGTGCTACAACTTGACGGGTTGATGAGACAACTCGACGAGTTGAGTTGAAGTTTTCTCGATTCTTATAAGGACAGGAGGAACTTGACGAGTCACATAGGTGCACTCGCCGAGTTGGGTCAACTAGGAATGTTGACTCGAGTGTTGACTTTCGTTGACTTTTAGAGTTTGGTCAATTGTGGACTTTGGAGAACATGGAGCGGTAAACTGGTCTTTTCACCCTTTTGAGACCTAGTAGAAGAGTTATATTGGTGGTTATTACAAATTTATTATTAGATATAATTATATTATGTAGGCAGGGATTACACCATTCGAGGGGTACGAGGCTTACTTGCTTACTTACGAGGTGAATCTTCTCACTATACTTACCTAAGTGGTAATACTGAGTAACCAGAGGGTCTTATTTGAGTTATCGACTGGAGGTTCCCATATGCTTATATTGATTTATTTGATATTATGCATTTTTTCTTTGTGATATATGCTATATTATTATGTGCTTTACTTAGTTAAGACCGGAGGATCCAAACCATGCGGTGAGACCGGAGGGTCTTCACTGAGATATAGGACCGGAGGTTCCAACCCGAGCTGTGAGACCGGAGGGTCCTCATTGAGACACATGTCTGGAGGGTCCATGCCGAGTTATAGCCATGATAGGCTTATTATTTGTGTATGTGGTATTTTGGGGAACTCACTAAGGTTCGTGCTTACCGTGTTGTGTGTTATGTGTTTCAGGTACTTCTCCGGATTGTGGGAAGGCGCCGACTTGATTGTACACACATGTTTTAGAGCATGTCGTGGATTCTGGGATATTATCAGTTGTTTTGCTAAATCGTGTTTTGACACTTGATACATTGTGATTTGAGAAAATCTGATATTATTTTTATGTGATTTAAAAATGATTTTTTTTTTTGAAAATTTAGAGTGTTACAAGTTGGTATCAAAGCCTTGGTTTGAGGGATTCGGATGTACTCTCGAATACGTTCAGACTCAAACTGAGGATTTGAGAAAAAAACTCTAAAAAGAAACGATTTTTCCTAAAGCGAGTAAGAGTTTTAAAGAAAAAAATGAGATGGAGCAGTGTGTACGATCAGCCAAAGCCCAGACGATTTCCCAAAATACCATTATTTGTTTATATTATGAGATATTTATGATATATTAGAGCTGCATGCTAGAGAATACGCTAGGTACTTCAGAAATTAGGGCTAGAGTTGCCTAATTCATGATGGCTTAACCTACGGTATGATATTGATCAATATTATATGTTTTTTTCTCTGTGTGTGAACTGAGTAGGTAGAAACATAGTAGGAATCATTGGAGAGAGTTTTGAGTAATCTAGGAGATATACCTAGATGAGCATTGAAAAATCTACCTAGAGAGTATTGATATCCATCAGGGATAGAGTACTGTGAATTAGGATCCTATGAGGAGGACTTGGGACGACTATAGGTTGGTGTGGAAGGTAGTATTGGGCCCATGCTACTGAAAGCACCGGATTTGTATGCGACTCAAATAAGAATCTTAGGATGCTAAGGAGTGTGTAGGGGTGGGTAATCAAGTGTGTGTGTGTGTGTGTGTTGAGCTAGTCTCTGATGATTTTGTATTTGCGTTTCAGAGACACTATGGTGATTACCTGCAACAACCCCAGGGGCAGTGGTACTAGTGACGATGAGATCAACAGGATCATTCATGAGGAGGTTAGCACAGTTATCAGAGAGGCCATATCGGAGATTTTTGGTTTTATTAAGACCATGTTGATTGAGACATTCGATGAGTGATACGTTGTTGCTGTTGTAGCCACCGCGGCCATAGCCGTAGCCAGGCCACAAGGAGATGACTTGTTGTTGTTTTGTGAGTTCAACAATACGAAGCCACCAGAGTTTGATGGGAAGCAAGATCTGAAATCTGCCATGAGATGGATCTTCGACATTGAGGGGTGTTTTTATACGTGTTCATGTCCAGAGCATCTGATAGTCCGGTTCGCACTAAACCAACTTCACTTAGGAGCGAAGGATTGGTGGAAGTTTGTGAAGAATGATTTTACCCCTGCATATCATGCTTCCATGACTTGGGAGAGGTTCACCAAGTTGTTCTGAGATGAGTATGTTCCCTAGGTGGAGAGGGAACGTTTGGCACTAGAGTTTCTCTCTCTCAAGCAGAAGACAGAGTCAGTGACAGAGATTACGAGGATGTTTAATGAGAGAGCATTGTTCTGCCCTGAACACGTGTCCACTGAGCGAGCACGTGTGAGTCGGTTTTTAAGCATCTTAAGGAGATACATTCGGGAGTTCATGGTGAAATCTTCTTATCGAACATTGGCTGAGTTGTAGACCAATGCCAGGAGGAGAGATATTGAGCTGGAGATTCAAACCGGGGAGGAGGGAGAACAGCAGGGGAGAGATAGGAGACTGATACAATTGTAGCCAGCGACAAAGCGAGCTAAGACCGCTGATTTGAGAGGTTGAGGCCAGAAAGGCCGCACTTGTAGCAAGTGCGGCAAGAGACACGAGGGGTCTTGCTGAGTAGGGATTTGCTACAAATGTGGCAAAGAGGGGTATATAGCGAGGGACTGCCCCAAGGGATTCTTGGTTTGCTTTCACTAAAACTTTACGGGCCATCAGAAAGCCGAGTGTCCCCATCTCACTCAGGGATCAGCCCAGACTGCTACTCCTGCTACTTTACATGTTACTGATGGCCGGTCGGGGAAGGCCGAGCCTCCGAGGGCTCGTAGGAGAGCATTTTAGTTGACCACGGAGGAGGTCCGTGCAACACCTGATGTCGTTTATGGTACGTATCTCCTTAATTATTTTATTTTGAGATTTGTTTATGCTTATGTTGTGCTGTATATAGGTAATTTTGTTGTAAGTCATGTGTATGCTTTGGTGTTATTTGACTCGGGTGCGAGTCGATCTTTTGTGTCTTTATCCTTTAGTCGTCACATTAGTGTCAGACGCGAGGCGTTGAGTCGACCACTGAGGGCTTCTATAGCCGACGAGCATGCGGTTTTTGCCACCGATGTATTCCGAGGATGTGTATTGGAGATTTTCAGTGTTGAGCTCCCAATAGATCTAATACCGATAGTGATGGGTGATGTATGTGTCATAGTGGGCATGGACTAGTTGAGCCGGTTTGGAGCTGTGATTGATTGTGAGCGTCAAATGTTGACCATACGAGACCCTAGTGGTGGAGTGTTTACTGTGTATGGCGAGGGGACCAGATTTGGATCAGCTTTCTGTTCTGCCGTCAGGGCGAGGAAGAGTTTACAGCAGGGGTGTATGGGCTTTCCAGCATATATGATGGATACGAGAGTTGCCACTGAGATGTCGAGTTCTATCTTTGATGTTCCGGTTGTGTGTGAGTTTCCAGATGTTTTCCCCGAGGAGTTATCGGGTGTGCCTCCCGAGAGGCAGGTGGAGTTCCTGATTGATTTGATTCCGGGTGCGGCGCCTATTGCCAAGGCACCTTATCACCTTGCGCCGCCCGAGATGAAGGAGTTATCCTCTTAGCTTCAGGAGCTGTTGGGGAAGGATTTTATTAGATTGAGTAGCTCACTATGGGGATCACCGATCCTTTTTGTCAAGAAAAAGGATGGTTCACATCGGATGTGCATCGACTACCGGGAGTTGAACAAGCTAACGGTCAAGAACCATTATCCACTACCAAGGATCAATGACTTATTCGATCATTTTCCGGGGGCGTCTTGGTTTTCCAAGATTGACTTGAGATCTGGATATCATCAAATGAGAGTTTGCGAGGAGGATATCCAGAAGACGACCTTTAGGACTCGTTATCGGCACTACGAGTTTGTGGTGATGCCTTTCTGACTCACCAACGCACTGGCAACGTTCATGGATCTCATGAACCGGGTGTGCAGGCCCATGTTGGACAAGTCGGTGATCGTTTTCATTGAAGACATCTTGGTATACTCGAGGTCCAGCAGCACGAGGAGCATCTTCGAGAGATTTTTTGAGTGTTAAGGACATAGAGGCTTTATGCCAAATTATCCAAGTGTGATTTTTGGTTAAAGAGCTCCAGTTCTTAGGGCATCTCGTTAACCAAAATGGGATTTTGGTCGACTCGGCCAAGATCGAGGTAGTTATGCGATGGGAGGTGCCGAGATACCCATCCGATATCAGGAGTTTTCTTGGCTTGGCAGGTTACTACCAGAGATTTATCATGGATTTCTCCAAGATTGCCACCCCCTTACCAGACTAACCATGAAGGGTGTTACTTTTGCTTGGGGGCCCGAGCAGCAGGCCTGGTTCGAGACTTTTCGTCAGAGATTGTGCGAAGCTCCAGTGTTGGCCCTTCCCGAGGGAGTTGAGGACTTCGTAGTTTACTGTGATGCATATATATCAGGGATGGGTATTGTGTTGATGCAGAGGGGACACGTGATTGCATATGCATCGAGGCAGTTGAAGCCTCACGAGATGAGGTATCCCACCTATGATTTGGAGTTGGGGGCGGTGGTGTTCGCCCTCAAGATTTGGTGCCACTATATATATGGTGTTCGGTGGACCATATATACGGACCATAAGAGCCAGAAGTTCCTAATGGATCAGCCCAACTTGTGTATGAGGCAGAGGAGATGGTTGGATGTAGTGAAAGACTACGACTGTGAGATTTTGTATCACCCTGGCAAGGCTAATGTGATAGTCGATGCCCTGAGTCGCCGAGGAGTCAGTGCTCCAATCCGAGACGTGTTCATGAGGATGACGGTGATGACTCCATTCTTAGATACCACTGAGAGGCCCAGGTGGTCACCATGAGACCAGAGAACCGTAAGAGAGAGCAGGTGATTGGGTAGATTTCTGATTTTGAGATCGATAGTTGTGGGATTATGACCTATCATGGGCGGATCTGGGTGCCACATACGGGTGGAGCTTGACGTATTTTGATGGAGGAGGACCATAGGTTGAGATTCTCGATCCATCCAGGATCCACCAAGATGTATTTGCACTTAAAAAGGGATTATTGGTAGCTCTGTATGAAGAGGGATGTGACATGGGTAGTTGAGAGATGCTTGACCTGTCGTCAGCTCAAGGTGGAGAACCAACGTCCACATGGCCCATTTCAGTCTTTAGAGGTTCCCCAATGGAAGTGGGAACATATTTCCATGGATTTTATCACCAAATTACCGAGGACCAGGCGAGGTGTTGACACGATATGGATGATTGCAGACCAGTTGACGAAGAGTGCTCACTTTTTGGCTATCAGTGAGAGCTCTTCTGCAGAGAAGTCGGTCGAGCTCTACGTGTGAGAGGTGGTGGCACGGCATTGTTGGGTTTTGAGCAACCTAACACTCCTATGGTGTACATGCAACCCTATAAACCTTGGATCTATGTTTTCTCTACTATATATATATATATATATATATATATATATATATATATATATATATATATTTGCAAATATTCAATATTCCAAGGTTTCATCCTAACTAGCATAATATAAAGTATATATAATACAAGAATCTCGTAGAATGACATACCTCTTTGTCGTAGCTTGATCCAATGGAGCTTAAGAGCCTAATGCCACAAGTGTGACACCTTAAATGGCTCACACAACACCACCAACGACTTGGAATAACTTGAGAGAAAAGTTCTTATGCTCACATTCGGCTAGCCCTCTCATATGAATCCTTAGGGCCGATTTCTTGATCTATGGGGTCTTTATATATTCTGGCTATTAGGATTATACCATGTAACTCATGACTTTCAATATTCCTCATGATCCATGGGTTTTAACCTCCATGGAGTATCCATGGGTTACCCCATGGGTTTAGCCTAACATGAAGAACTATGGATCATAAGCCCATATATATAAGAATGAATGATTTACATAATCAATCCCCACATATTTAGTTTCTCTCTTTTGATCACAGAATTAATTACAAATTAATTCTTGATCAATACTAATTAAATAATATGATTTCATATTAATATATTAGAACTTATAATATACTAATAAATCATAAATATCCTTTTCTCACAAAAGTCTATCCAAATTGTTCTGATGCCATGCAACCCAAATGGACCATGCCAAATCGGGTCAAGTACATACCAATTATAGTTATGGACTTAGACACTAATCCAACAGTCTCCCACTTGGATAAGTCTAATAACTATTATTGCAAGTATGACTCTGCAACCTGACTAGCAATCATAGCTCTTAAAAGCCACTGTCGAACTCTGAACAAATTAATGATGCATCCATTAGATAAGGGATCATATATTCCTCCATTCTAGATATCATATGGACTGAGACATGGATTATAATCATTCTCTCTGTCCATCTGTTGTTTCCCGATTTCCGATTTATGACGACCCACTAATTGAACAAATCAAATCAGTCTAGGCTTGGCCAAGCACTTAGGGTGTCATCACTAAATCATCAAGGGGCCCACATATGTCGTTTTTATCCCTCCAAGGGTAAAAGGAATGGATAAACTTCACACCAAATGTTTCCTTGTACTTACTCATCAAATTCTACTCAACGATATGTTTTATAACAACCAAGTTACTGGTTGCGTTTACATATGTCAATGTGCAACTGACGCACAACTACAAATCACACGTCTCTGTTTGTAGAATATAAGATATTATCGTCTCATGATCACTCTTAATAAAATCCATGAAGTGATTCAAATAAGAGTGGGTTTAATCTAATACTTGAATCTCATTCCAGGAGCACTCAGGAATGTTGTAGCAACTTTTTCTATGTCTAAACACTTTAGACATCTACAAGCCCAATTCATTACAGTCTTGATTCATGCCTACTTCCAAAGTATGATTGAATGTGGAGAGTTTGAATAACCTAGTTGTTCGGGAAGTCAAAACATGCAAAGTGAAACACAAGAATAATCGAATCCAATATGGTCTTAGAACTTATGAATATAAATAATACACCTTTTATTTATCACCATATTGATTGCACATTATCCATTGCATAATGTTTCAAGTAATCAACTTAATACTTGAATTAAAACAATAGTTGTCCCATGCTCCAAGCATGCACACTATGTTTTCTAAACAATAGTTATGCCATACACCAAGTATACATACTATGTTTGTCTATGATCCTTACTTTGTGAAATAGATCAATCGAATATGATTCCAATGATGCTCATTTCACAATCCCAAATCCTTACTGTAATCTATTAGATTTTAAATTCATATGCATTGGTCCTCTTGTAATGACTATGCTCAAAAGTCACAATGACTTGGCAACAAACATTACTGAGCATTCCAATGGAGATCAATTCCATGGAAACGAAGTCTCAAATTCAAAGTACATTCATTTGAACATCCTTCTTCCATTAAGTTTTCTAATCTTACATAGATTTAATGAATAACTTCCACCTATGAAACATTTCTATATTCCTGTAACACCTGGATTTCCAGGTATGGGATTTTGTCCCTTTATTTTTGGGTTTTGTGGGGGAACTCGACGAGTTGGCGTCTAGACTCGCTGAGTATGGTCGCAAATTCGGATGCGAGTTCACAGTTGGACTCAGCGAGTTCTTGAGTGGAATCGGCGGGTCCACGTTGTTTAATGAAACCCTAATTTCTAGGGTTTGAGACCTATATAAAGGCCCTTATGGTCGTCCATTGCGGCTACCACACCCCAGAGAGAGTCTTAGATCGTTTGTGAGGTGAAGAGAGGCTATTGTTGATCTTTTGTTGGTGAAATTTGAAGGAGAAGGTGACCAAGGAAAAGAAGGCTGAAGGAAGTGCAAATCTAGTGTCTTCAGAGATCAAAGGCTTCATATTAAGGTATTCCTTCGGACCTTCTCCAGTTTTAGGTGTTGATTCATAGAGTTAGGGTTTTTAAACCCTTTAGAAGAAGAGTGTGTAGAGTATTTAGTCCCCTTTCGAGTTCGTGCTTTGGATCTGGACTCAAAGAGGTCCAGAGACCTTAACCCTTGGAGCTTTATGAGCCATTTAGGAAGTCATGAGCTTAGAATGTCATTTTTAGGGCTAAATCACCATTTTGGACCATTTCTATGTTATATGTGTGTCAAGGTCCAAACTTTACGTGTTTATCATGCTTGGGGAGGCTAGATCTATGATTGTATGGAACAGATCTAACCTCAGAAGTCATTTTGAGTTGGTGCATGGCATGAACTCGCTGAGTCCGAAGAACAGACTCGGCGGGTAGTTTGAAGGTTGCCCGTTAATCACTCAGTGAGTGGACTTGTCGATTTGGGGGAATGACTCGGTGAGTTAGGGGTCTGAGTCGAGTTGGAACTCGCCGAGTTGTTCTTGGGACTCGGCGAGTTGAGTCAGAGTGGCCCCACGATTCTTGCCAGGTGGAACTCGTTGAGTCAGGGAGTACTCGACGTGCCAAGAGAGGTTCTAAGAGTGAGTCAGTGGACACATGTAGACTCGCCGAGTCGCCCTTGTGCACTCGCCGGGTCGGGTCAAAGTTTGACCGTTGACCTTGTTGACTTTTAGGGTTGAGTTCAGTTGTATTTATAGGAGTATTTGCTTTATGTGATTAGGTGGAGGCTAGATCACATTTCTACCGAGACAGAGACTTACCGAGATATCTGAGGTGAGTCTTCTCACCATACTGTACCTGGAAAGGTACCTATGTGTGACCGGAAGGTCTTGTATGCTATGAGTTGCATGTTTTGTATGCTATGCGTTATGTATGTGATATGTATGTTATGTATGATATGGGCCGGAAGGCATTATGACGTGGACCGGAAGGTCAGGGAGTCATGGACCGGAAGGTCGATACGAGTAGGACCGGAAGGTCTACTGAGACTGGGACAGAAGTCCCCTGAGACACATGGACCGGAAGGTCATGTAGAGTATGGCCTGGAAAGTCGTATGTGTGTAAGGTTATTTTGGGGAATTCACTAAGCAATATGCTTACAGTTGTTGTGTTATGTGTTTCAGGTACTAGCGAGGACCGTGGGAAGGCGCCGGCATGACTCGTACACACTAGAGAGAGAGGATTTGATTTTTGTGATCTTGGGATATGATATGTTTTGATAACTAATATTGGATACTTTATAAAACATTTTATGTGAAAATGGTTGTGACAAAAATGAAATTTTTGGTTTGAAATTTACGTTGTTACAATTCCCATTCTCACTATCACTTCTGAATAAGAGTTGCCTCCTTTTAGAATATGTCAATATGGTCCTTCCAAAAATTTACATCATACTTCCAACTGTCCATGAGCAACCAATCTTTGGTAAACCTCAGATTGTCCTCGACAATTTCTTAATCATTTTAGTCATATCCAATTCTAGACCTTTTCCCCTCTTAATGCCCTAGGCATTTGGAAAATTTAGAAAGGATAAATATTATAGCACATGTAATCGATCCTATACCCGAAGCATATGAGACACGATTCATGATGTCTCACATAAAGACATGATCCTAGAACAGTCTTTTGCTACAATTATAGTTATGGACTTAAACACTAATCCAATAGGCATGAGGTGCTATCATCGATAGTGTCAGATCGGGATTTGTGTTTTACTTCTAGGTTCTGGAAGAAATTTCATGAGGAGTTGGGCACCCAGTTGCATTTCAACACCGCTTACCACCCATAGACCGACGTGAAGAGCGAGCGGACGATACAAACACTTGAGGACATGCTACGTGCATGTGTTATGGACTTCGGAGGAAGTTGCGACACTTACTTACCCTTGGCTGAGTTTTCATAAAACAAAATCCATCACTCCAGTATTGGTATGCCTCCCTTTGAGCTCTTATATGTGAGGAGGTGTCGGACTCCCATTTGTTGGGGAGAGGTAGGGCAGAGAGTGATGGGAAGCACTGAGATAGTGCTTAAGACGATAAAGCAGATCTAGCAGGTGAGACAGAGGTTACTGATGGCCCAGAGTAGTCAGAAGAATTACGCCGACCGGCGCCGTTCATAGCTAGAGTTTCTGGTCGGAGATTTTTTCCTCCTGAAGGTATCCCTATGGAAAAGGGGGATCCGATTCTGGAATCGGGGTAAGCTGGGCCCTAGATACATCAGTCCTTTCAGAGTGATCGCTCGAGTGGGTAAGGTAGCTTCTCGGTTGGAGTTGTCTGCGGAGTTAAGTCAGATTTATAACACCTTCCATGTGTCCCAGCTAGGGAAGTGTGTAGCAAATGAGACAGTGGTGGTCCCCTTAGAGGACATTCAGGTTGATGAGCGCCTGAATTACATTTAGAAGCTGGTAGCGATCTTGGATAGGAAGGTGAAGGTCTTGAGAAAAAAAGAGGTGCCTTTGGTTCAAGTTCAGTAGCAACATCAGAAGGGATCCAAGTGGACTTGGGAGCCGGAGTCCGAGATGCGAGAGCAGTACCCAGAGTTGTTTCCAGACGATGACTTCGAGGGAGAAGTTTGATTCTATTTGGGGAGAATTGTAACATCCGAACTCCTAGCTATAATATTTAATTAATTTACCTTAATAATTTTTGAGCAACTCGATGAGTTGGATGCCCCAACTCACCGACTAGAGGAGTTAATTGGCCGTGTGATTTTTAGAGGCTACTCGATGAGTTGGAGGACCCCAACTCGACAGGTAGGTGATGAGTGAGAAAACCCTAATTTTCAGGGTTTGTGTCTTATTTAAAGGACCTTAAGCCCTCATTTCCGCCTCCCTTATCACCCTTTTACTCTGTGAGAAACCTTAATCGAGTGTATTCGTTTGTGAGAGAGAGAAAGAAGCTAACTTTGAGAGTTCTAGTGCACATTTGGAATGGTAGTGAAGAGCATCAAGGCTTGGAACGAGAAGAGGCTTTGGGACCAAGAGTTTTTCTGTGCTAGCTTCAGTTTGGAGGTAAAAAGCTACCACCTTGATCATTTTGTTGATAGATCTCTTTCTAGGGAGTTTTAGGGCTCTTTCCCCTTATCGTGTGGTTCTTGAGTTGTTGGAGCTTGCCATGGAGTTGAGACTCCAGATCTGGACAATATGAGGTCCCTTGAGCCTAAAGGTCCAAGCTTTGTCAAGCTAGAGGCAAGCTTTTATGCATTTAACCCTATACTAGAGCTTGTTTTGGCATTTCTTGCCCTAGATTCCATGCATGGACGTAAAGCTTGCAGCTTTACATGGTATTCCAGTCTTGAGAGGTTAGATCTAGAGTTTGGGACATTATTTCTGCTTAGAATCGACTGAATGAAAATTTTTCAAGAGGGACTCGACGAGTCAGTTAGGGTTTTCTCTGATAGCCTGGATGCGCTACAACTCGGCGAGTTGATGAGACAACTTGATGAGTTGACTTGGAGTTTTCCCGATTTTTCTGAGGACAGGAGGAACTCGACGAGTCACATAGGTGCACTCGTTGAGTTGGGTCAACTGGGATTGTTGACTCGAGTGTTGACTTTTGTTGACTTTTAGGGTTTGGTCAAATATGGACTTTGGAGACTGTAGAGGGGTATAATGGTATTTTTCACCCGTTGAGACCTAGTATAAGCGTTAGATTGGTGGTTATTACAAATTGTTGATTAGAGATAATTATATTATGTAGGCAGAGATTAGACCATTCAAGGGGTATGAGGCTTACTTGCTTACTTACGAGGTGAGTCTTCTCACTATACTTACCTGAATGGTAATACTGAGTGACCAGAGGGTCTTATTTGAGGTATCGACCGGAGGGTCCTATATGCTTATATTGAGTTATGTAATATTATGCATTTTGTCTTTGTGATATATGCTATATTATTATGTGCTTTACTGAGTTAGGACGGGAGGGTCCAAACCATGTTGTGAGACCGAAAGGTCTATACCGAGATATAGGACTGGAGGGTCCAACCCGAGCTGTGAGACTGGAGGGTCCTCACTGAGACACATGACTGGAGGGTCCATGCCGAGTTATAGCCATAAGAGACTTATTATTTGTGTATGTGGTATTTTGGGGAACTCACTAAGCTTCGTGCTTACCGTGTGGTGTGTTATGTGTTTCAAGTACTTCTCAGGTCCGCGGGAAGGCGCCGACTTAATTGTACACACATGTTTTAGACCATGTCAAGGATTCTTGGATATTATCAGTTGTTTTGCTAAATCGTGTTTTGACACTTGATACATTGTGATTTGAGAAAATGTGATACTGTTTTATGTGATTTAAAAACGAAAAATTTGTTTGAAAATTTAAAGTGTTACATTTCTCAAAGGTCTACTAGAGACATATTATGCATGGAGAACTAGTATGTTGTCTCTTGAATCATATCTTAAATTATATTGATAATGTTTATAATATTGTAAGGTGTAAGTGTGCAACCATTAATGATATTGGCAATTTTTTTTTAAATCAATTATTTGATGCTTCAAATTAATTTTTGTTGATTTCATGTTTGATTTAGATTTGTGTTTAATTTTGATTTATGTTTGATTAGGATTTTATTTGGAATTCAGTTGGGCGTTTAGACTTTTATAATTATTCAAGAAGCTAGTCAATTATTTTATAAAGCATAAACATTGAATTCAACAAAAAATAATATAACAAGCTATAATAATAATTTTTATTATCCAACAAGCAATTCAAAGATTCCAACTAAACAATATGTTAAAAATTTAGATCTAAAAAATAAATCCTTTTAGAAATTTCAGACATCTTAAAAACAGAAATCAAGATCCTAACAAATATTCTTATTCTTAACTTTATATGTACTTAAAAAAAACTAGAAAACTTTCTTATGTTTATGAGGAATAAAGAATGACGAATCTACATAAATGGTAGGGGTTCATGGATGACTCTACTTTTCATTATAAAAGGTTAATACAATGCCACTATCAGTTTCACTTTAATTACATGAAACCAAAGAAACAACTAACTACAATACTACACACATATTACCTCCCATCAAAAACTCCACTTAGACATTCTTTTTGAGAGTAAATTGTCTCACCTTTAATGGTGGAATTAATTTTACATAAAAAGATTTCATAAACTATTACCACTCATATTAACTTCACATATTATATGGGGATACGATAAATAAAGCGAGAAACATGATGCACCAACATGGAAAATAACACAATCAATTGTTAATTTATATGGGTGGTATTTTTATAAATTATGTCCATATTTTTATAGTATATTTTGGTGTTTGGTATTAAAACTACATCTGATTTAAATGTTATGAAATACTTTTGATAAAAAAAATCAATACATATTGATGGAAGGAAAATGGATAAGCTGTGTCGTTAGTTATTTACGGATAACAAAACTAATTTTTTTTAAAACAACATGTGGATCTTGGAGATATAACATTAGAATGCATAACCCATTAAAATCTGTTGAGAAGCTCTACCGCCTCTGGTATGAGAAAACCAAAGGTATCAAATGTGAAAGGTATAAACATATGTTGATTTTTAATGCATGCATTCTCATGCTTTGTCACTTTGCACACGGTGACTTTCAAAGCGGCATGCCTCGTTGTGAAACCTCCGCTCCTCAAACCAACGAGAGGGGAGATCCCAGTAAGATCCACACAAGCGTGCTTCCATCCTATCCATCAAAAGACCAAAATGTCAGCCGGCCTGAGTGTGGATCTTCTATCTAACGGGTCTGTCAAAAAGTTCACATACGCTTCTTTCTTCACGGAAATACCAGCACGCCAACAAGCATCAAAGAGAGCATCATTAACCACATCATGTCGGTACTTGAAACTAGGGAGATCTCTACAATGAACCACATGTTCCCTAAAAGTGTCCAAACATGCCTTGCGGAAAATTGGGCCTATCTCATCAATCGGGAATAGAGGAATCATGAGGAGGTAACGAAGGATAGTTCGGTAATCCACAGGAGACATATACTAGCTGAGGCCATCAATAGGGATAGTTAGCAGAAAATCCTGAGCATGATGTGCCCGAAGACACTCAAAAATTGATTTCTTCTTAACAGTCATGTCCAAGTTGACTTCCATATCTTTGACGATTTTGCTAAAAATGGAACACGCCAATGCTTTTGGAGATTTAGGAGGGAGGGGTGGTGTCCTTATTTGTGAAACCGATACAGTCGAATTTTGGAATCGTATCGCGAAGACGAGTCAAAGCACAAAGGTAATCAAAATTCATACCACATATGCCATTTTCATGTAAGATGTGGTCTTGTAATGTCAAAGATTGGGCCCTCGAGGTTACAAATGCATTGGAGGAAACCTTGTATGCTGAGTACAAACCCAAACCACCGAAATGAGTAGGTAAAGAAACCAGACACCACTGGATGTCTCCAAAGAAAGGGCCTCCACAAACCAACATATCCTCGATGGACTTATGCAATCTTTTGTCAAAGAGCAAAGCTGCCACTTCTATGTGTACTGGTTGGGATGTCCTTAAACCAAACAAAAGTTTTGCAATGACCATAGATGATCTAATCAAGAGGATCTCACTCTGCGGGTCACATAGTTATGGAATAATACTCATCAAATCAACATCATTGACTGCTCTCTTCATGGCCAACCAGCTAACAAACCTTGCGTCTCTGCTAACACCCCCCCCCCCCCAAAGGAGCTTCACCCCTAAAGACGGTCTCCTTATATCTATTGGGAATAAATCAACATGAAGATTCCTACCATCAAATGAGAGCCAAAAAATCTCCGTTTTCTTAATATTCAACTCAAGACCCAAGCTTGGACTATTCACCGGAATAATGTTCAACACTCTAGCCACTGCCTCTGAATCCACAATGTCAGTCCCATCATCTACATATCAAGCATGAAGAAGGAGCTTGGAATTGTCTTTAATCTTATGCACAAGCGGGTGCAAAACAAGGGAAAAAAGAACAAGACCCAAGGGATCGCCGTCACACCCCCGAACCAGGGCGGCGAAAATGTCTGGGGGCGGATGACTTCATTGTATTGTATCATCACAATTTAATATAATTGAAAACATAGCAACCAACATCATACATTAAAGATACCAACATACATTGTTTAAAAATTATATTTGTTCAAAAATTTACACAAAAGTAACAATAAATATGATGTTCCAAAATGTAGTAAATATCTAAAATCCATAGCCCGGATACCTGCTCACTGAGCCCCTAAGAATACAAGTAGTTTCGAAAAGCTTCAACTAAAAAGTTGGTGAGTTCATAAGCATATTTGTATAAAAGCATTGTAACATCTTTGTTTGTAATAATTTGTAAAACTCCAGAAAATCCGATATTTTCTGTAAAACATGGTTTGTAAGTCTTGCTCCAAAACCGTGAGTAATTGCATGTGTGTCCTTTTTTTTCTTTTGTTTGTAAGTAAAAAGAGTGTGTGTTCCCAGAAAATCTCATATTTCATGTTTTATGAAAAAGTGTAGTCTTAAAACCCTAAGACTAGAGTGGAGATAGTAAAGTACATACGCAAAGCATAGTTTTATATTTTATAAAACAGTGAAGTGTATAATCTCTTAAATCCAAAATAACTTAGTTAATCCATATGTGGGTCGTTACAACCATACTTGATACGACTAAAATTCCTATCATGATGTTCTTCAGGCGTCGGTTTCGGTAAGATAGTTGTCACCCTAGACTAGCCTAGTCTAGCTGTAGCGAACAGCTCAGGTGTGGGAGTGTCAATCCCATATAGATCTACACACAATTACCTCGCTCTCCCTCCAGGAGACTATGGTTATAACTACATGATTTACGATGTACGCTAGGTAGGTACGACGAAGGAAAGTCTCACAAGTGCCATAACAGGTTTACGAGAAATTTTCTGTCGTAAAAATTCTGGTTTGTATACCGTTCTTGTTAAATTATTTATAACGCTTTTTATAAATAATCATTAATGAATTTATCTAATTCTAATATACATTGTGTAAATACCATAATCCTTTAAGTATTCCAACTATTAAAATGTGACAACTTATTACGACTATTTTACTAATAAAAATAGTTTTTAGTAAAACAACCAAGTTTTGTAATTTGTTTAACACATAAAATTTAGTTTAAGAGTTTTGTAACACAAAATATATTATCTTGGTGTGACACTATCATGTCATGATTTTTACAAGAATACTTATAGAAATCTTGAAATTTATTATATTCCATTATTTGTGTAAGTGTAAATGTTAAAATTTCATATGACCAAAAGTTAACCATTTTTTAATGTAACCTATATTTTCACCATTTTGAATGAACAAAAATAACTACAAAACTTTCTAGCACAAAAATGTTATTCATATATATTTTGTGATTTTGAACATGTAATAAGAACCTTTTTAGTGGTGAACTTGTTTCATCTTCAACACATAACCATGATATATGACAGTATCCAAGGGATAGATTTACCCTAGCCTCATGAGGCTTATAAATCTCGAGTTATAGAGTATTAGAATGAAGTATTCAACATTTAAAACACAAGTAGTTACATAAACACATAAGAGAATGCAAAAATACAAAGATTTAAACAAAACTTGACTTGTATCCCCCCCCCCCAAGGATGAAAAACATGAAAATAGTGGGGTATGAAGCTCGCCTTGAGAATTTTCGAGATGTAAAAGAAGAAGAAGAAGAAACTTCTAGCGTAGCTTGTGTTCTTGGAGAGATTCTCGAAATGGTGGTGTTTCTAAGAGTCTAACACACAACAAAAGTGTTAAAATGGGATGTTCTTAGCATAAACATGAAACAAAACACTTCAGTTTAACATAAAACATACCAAGAAGCCTAGAATCCGATTTTTATAGTGACGAACTTGAGATTTTTAAGAGAAGAATGGAGGGTGTTCTTGAGAGATATGTGAGTGAAATTGAGAATGTGAAGTGTATGTGTGTGTGTTCAGCCGAATGAGAGAAATAGGGGGGAAATAAGAAGAATTGACTTTTCTTTATTTGATGGGACTAGCATGGTTGTGTGGGAGATAAAAGCGGTGGGTGTATGTTGGATCATAAAGAGGTGGCACCCTCCATTTCCATCCCCCTTTTTTTGTTCAAACCCTTACCGCCTTCATGGGGTTCTCGGCCCAAAGAGGTAACCCAGAAAGAAATGGTTCTGAATTTTGGCTAGGCCCAAAAGAGTTTTCGGTCCAATATGAGGGCCCAATAGAGGTTTTCGGCCTAATAAGGTCCATTAAAGTGTTTTCGGTTCAATGGAAGGCCCAATAGTGGTTTTCGGCCCACTGATGCTCAATGAAAGGCTTTCGGCCCAATATAGAGCCCAATAGAAGTTTTCAGCCCATTAACGCCCAAAGAGAGGTTTTCGGCCCAATAAGACTAAGTGAAGAAGTTATCGGCCCAATAGGCCCAATGAAGAGGTCTTGGTCCAATAAGGGCTTTGGTCCGAGAACTCTTGGGCTAAGGCCCAAAATTGGTTGGACTTGGCTTATTAGATCAAGTTTTGGACTTGCATGAGGTTGTTTCGGCCTAAATCACAATGTATGAACGTAGTAATTTAATAGCATTGTAGTTTGAATTTTCACTAAATATAATGTTGCAAGGTTACATAGAGGAAATTGTCTTGTACAAGTGTCAACATTTTAACCCTAATTTGCTAGTTATGACAGTCGTCTTGCTGCACCCTAGTGGCAAACCATATATGTTGGTCTCCTATATAAAGTCTCGATGCTTTCCCGTATAAGAAATCCACCCACAAAGAAATAGAAGGCACGTCCTCCTAACCTCGTGGAGCAAGGCTGGTCTACCCACAAGCTTAAAGGCATTCACTAAATCCACTATAAGCATTGCAAGAGACCCATCAACATGGTGTTCACTCAACACCCTATTGACGCTCTTTAACACAGCCTCAACACCCCCGGACACACCCTATGACACAAAAAAAATTGTATTTTTTTTAGAAATTATGTTTAATATTTGGTATTAACACTATATTTGCTTTAAATTGTATTTTTTTAGAAATTATGAATATTTGGTATTACAATTATACTTGTCTTAATCTGAACCAAAAACCGAAATTCTCAACCCCTTTATTTTGTCATATCAATTAAATCGAACACACTTAAGTTTGAATCTTAGATTCGCCAAAAAAAATGAAATCAACCGCGTTTAGGATTAATATCATAGGAATTCTCATATGCAATTTTTTAAAACTAAAAACAATTTTATTTGAGCAATGTGCATGATAAGAAATTTAGAGGTTTTCTAATTCTTATAATAAACTTTGGAAAACAACTTCTAGACAAGGCTTTGAGAACTCTTTAGGTCAATTAGCTTAATTAATTTAACTTATTACCAAGAGAGGAGGTCTTCCACTCTTCCATTTGTATATTTGAAATGAGAAACTCTCATCCCACGTAGATCCACATTTCATCAAGTGGTCATTTATGATATGTGATCCTTTGAAATGGTAAATTAGCCGCCTTATATCAACTTTCAAAACGCTATAATGGAATGATATCTACAATAACTCTAGAAGAAAGGACGCCATCTAGAGTCTTGCTATTAGATAATGATAACCACTTAGCTTTATATATTCAAATGTATTATTCTATTTATCTCTCCATTATTATAGCAGATGTAGTTGTATCATGTTATTATAAATATATACAATACACATAATTATTGGTGTGGTTCGTTAAATATTAGTCTTATATGGTATCAGCCTAACCTTCAAAATCTTTTCCTCCCTCTGTTACTCATTTTCTTTCTTCTCCAAAAAACCCTTTTATTCTCCTCCTGGTACCCGACAATTTCGACTTATACATATGGAACATTTGCCTACCGTTTTCGGCCGTTGCACGACTTATCACATATTTTTTCATGTTAGAAACTTCAATGTAAGATTTAATCACTTAAAATGAAACATCAACACCATATGCCTGACTTAATAACCGATAAAAGGTAAAGGCACATATAAAATAACAAAACCCATTAGTAAAGAGGACATTTGTCCACCGTTTTAGGCTGTCGCACAAATTGTCACTTTTGTATGTAAAACCGACGTGAATGTGTGAAGTATGATGTGCAACGGTTACTTGTTTTAAGAAAATTGTCATGGAAACAATCATGTGAATTAGTTTATGACCTTTAGTGATGAGAAATATGAAAACCGAGAAGACCCGGTTTTCAAAAACTGACGCCATAACGCACTTTTGTACTAGTGACCTTTGTTGTTATTATTACTCATATTGTTGTTTTTCAAACATTTATTAAAAGTAAAAGCATTTGCTTTATTGACAGGAGATGAATTAGATAGAGAACCACCGATTTGATGTGATTCTTCACGAGACAAGAGAGAGAATGCAATTTTAACATTAGGATGAGATTCTATTAAGAGTATATGACTTTTAACTTGATTAAAGGATTCATCCAAACCACTTAAAAGTTATATTAACTTCATTACTTTAGTATGATCATTAAGACTACCAGCTCCTCACAAGTACAATTAGTGAGATTAGTAAGGCCATCGAATTCTTTCCAAATGGATTCTAGTTTGTTGAAGTAATAAGAGAGAGAGGACCACTCTGAGTAAGAGAGTTAATCGTTATATGAAAATTAAACACCACATACCTATGATATTTACTATATGTTTTGGATAATTCTTTCCAAATTTCTTCAGCAGTTTTAGAATATGCATGACCTGTATATATGGACTCAGAGATAGACCCTAAAATCCATGAACATACGATACCATTAGCACGTTCCCAATTAAATGAATTAACTACATCATTAGTTTGTTTGACAACAATACCATCTACAAATCCTACTTTATTACGATCCTTTAGACATCTAAGCATAACACTTCTTCACATTCAATAATTTCCAGTACCATTTAATTTAATTGTAACCAAGGTTGTAACAGCATAATCATATGGATGTCTATAAAAAGGATCATCAAAATCAACTACTTCATTTTTATTAGAACTAGTACTCTCGTTAGTTAGACCAACCATTTAAAAAACGAAAAAAAAAAACAGGAATTAGTGAAGACTAAATGATCTATATGGTCACCATAGTTTATTGGGATCTAAATATCAATCACCCACTTCTTCCAAAACCAATCAACGCATAAACAAATATAGAGCAGATAAGCAGTTAAGACAAGATAGCACACAAAGAGTGTAAATAATAATTTGTGTACTCAAGACACCAAGATCTCCCATAACTATTCTAAGAATAGAGGTAGAAGGGAACAAGAACGATCTCACAAAGGTCCATTAGGCATGTTTGTAGAAATCGGCTCGAGATCAGATTTTTTCGAATGAGGTTTAGATCAACTATTTGATTCATTTCTCTTTAGAGTTATTTCATAAATTCTAGGTTTCATTCTTTGTCAAAGTTAATTGAAATCTACCAGGTTTTGAAGTGAAGCAATAGATCATTGTAGTCGACGAAACGCACCACCAAAACGATCAATTTGTAAAGCAAAAGAGAAAGAACTCATAGTAATCGACATCTTAAAACAAAAAGAAGCGTCTGAAAACCCTATATGAACATCGATGGTGTTAGATCTAGATGATTTACTCTTAGATTCTTAGATTAACACAATTAGTGTAAACAAAAACCAAATACTCAGAGGAAATCAGACGAAGAGTCAAAAGGAAACGAAAGTAGGATACAAACCCTAACCTTTGGAGTCATAGTCGTTCGAACAAAACACGATAACCGGAGCAATAAGAGTACTTATTCAAAGACACAATTATTCGAAGACATAGAGCTTTGATACCATCTAAAGAATATGACCACACAAGAACAAGGATATTGATAACTTAAACAGTTCTTTTATATTAAAAAACTAATATGATACATCAAGAACAATATGCAACCTCACTACAAGGAGAATATACATAATCTTTCAAGAACAACACTAAATCTGATTATTATAACAAGAACAAATAATCCTAGATGAGAAACCCTAAAAAGAAGTTATAGGAACGTGAGAGAGAAATGAACAAATGATCTGTTTCTATGCGAAACTCTCACCAACTCCTTCATTAAATGACCAATAAATATCCCAAGTACACTCTGGTCCACAAGTAACATAAATTTACAAAACAACCATTTACTTTATAACACATGCATTAAATACTAACAATACAGTAGAATATATTTTATTATGTCATCCGTTATACTCAACACTAACTACTATAGTGGTGAGTGCCAACTCATCACCACATTCAACCACTAAAATGTTGGGATACCTACCACTATGTCACTCTTATTTTTTGATTATTAAAATAAAAAAATATACATATTTTAATTAATTATATTGTAGAGAGATCTAAAGAGAGATAGATAGACATGGAGAGAGAGAGAAAAAAAAAGCTCATTGGATGTTGTGGTTCGTCCTCCCCACCATAATTGATAACGATTTTTTCCACCACTAAAGATATAAGATGGTGTTCACCATTATTTTGCATGACCAAATAGACCACAACTATTTTAGTTGTAAGCATACTGGTAGGCCTTATATAAAAGATAAATGTTAATTTTGACACAAAAAATATTATATCTATTTTCCAACAAATATCACTGATGTAACCATTGTAGTACTAAGGTAGAGTTGTTGGAGGCTTTTTAAGTTTCTAATTTCGGGAGGGATAGAGCCTGTGATTTCGATTCCAGAGACATCCAAGTATTCAAGAAAAGATATCGTGCGAGCACGTGTGTGTGTGTGTATATATATATATATATATATATATATATATATATATATATATATATAGAGAGAGAGAGAGAGAGAGAGAGAGAGAGATGTGGGCCCATCCTTATTTACTTTCTTTTTTCTTCTTATATTAAAATAATTTTGTTTAAAAAAATTAAAAATGACATAAATGTCTTTTTATACGCGTAAAGGTTATTCATTAAAAGTTTTTAAACCAAAATGACAATCATTGATGGCTAAAAAATTATGAAGTGAATTCAATTTTTTTAAAACAAATGAACTATTTTTTATAAAGATTTTCCTTCCAATAATATTTCTCATATTAGATTCAATATATTAATTATGGGATTTGAAAAAGTGAAAAGTAAGAACTGACCTCAATGAGCACTACTACATTTTTTTTAGAACAGTGAATACCACACAAAAAACGTTTTTAATTGTATTTAAGAGATAATTTACAACCACTAAAACGTGGGTTTGTTACTGTCTTTATCGTAAAGAGCTATAATTTCACTTACAACTTTTATCCATCCAC
Source organism: Lactuca serriola (assembly GCF_051521515.1). Lineage (NCBI taxonomy): Eukaryota > Viridiplantae > Streptophyta > Magnoliopsida > Asterales > Asteraceae > Lactuca > Lactuca serriola. The sequence goes on along the minus strand of NC_136413.1, from coordinate 125,885,702 downwards.
TCAACAATAATACATTTATCTTTTATCATTTTATGCCCCTTTGGAAACAATAACTTTCATTGCCCTTTATTTTGATTGTCACTGTTTTAAAATTTGAATTTTTTACATTTTATTTGGAAATCTATGATTTCCCAACGTGACCTTAATTTGTTTTATTTTTTTACTTACATTTTTATTTTTTGTTTTAGTTTAATTGTGATTCTATTATATGTTATTAAAATTATATATATATATATATATATATATATATATATATATATATATATATATATATATATAACATACAATAAAAATAGATTTAACTTTTTTTAAGGGCAAATGTGACTTACTCCTAAGCTACTCCTAGTTCCATTTATGTTCAGACCGGATTTGAACCCTCGATCTCTCTCTCTCTCTCTCTCTCTCTCTCTCTCTATATATATATATATATATATATATATATATATATATATATATATATATATATATATACTAGTTGTGAGACCCGTATAATATACGGGTTGATTAAAACAAAATGTTAAGTAAGAACGATTAAATAGAAATTTGAATTTGAAATTGAAATAAGTGAAAATTATGAGAAAAAGACATGCAAAGAATAAATTAATTAAAATTATGTGTTTAGTGTATATTAAACGGTTTAATTATAACAAAATATTAAACATAAAGGTTTAAACTGTAAATTTATTTGGAATTGAATTTGAAATTTAAAATTTAAAATTTAAAATTTAAAATTTGATAGTTATTATGGTAGGTTTAATTTATGGAAAGTAAATTAATGATATACTGAAAATGAAAATTAAAGTAATGACAAGTGGAAAATAAATATATCTCAAATTATGACAAAATGACATGTGGCTAATCTTATGAGAGAAGGACATGTGGCAAAGTCATTTTCATTTATTAGAGTATATATATATATATATATATATATATATATATATATATATATATATATATATATATATATATAACATACAATAAAAATAGATTTAACTTTTTTTAAGGGCAAATGTGACTTACTCCTAAGCTACTCCTAGTTCCATTTATGTTTAGATCGGATTTGAACCCTCGATCTCAATTAGAGAAGACAAAAGCTAATACCAATAAGCTAGAAGCCATTTGGCAAATAGATTTAACTAAAACAAAAAATAAAAGTAAAAATAATAATAAAAATAAAACCAAATAAGATTAAAATATATAAAAATCAAAATTAGAAACAGTGACAAAAGCAAAATAAAAGGCGATGAGGGTTATTGTTTCCGAAAAGGCATAAAAGGAAAAATGTATTTTTATTAAGTGAATGAAATAAAAATTCTAAATGGAATTATCAGCTCCCCCGTATATAAATGGAATTGTACTACACAACAAAATGCAACCCATACAATAGAAAGAGTTAGGCCCTTCGGTACCTCGTTTACCACACACCGCGGTATGTGACGTGTCATTGTAATGTACGATGATCACAACACCGACCCACCATGCAATAGTGTGGTATGGGTACCGTACAAGATGTTTTGACCACACTGGAAAAAAATAGGAGTATGGTCAAACTCCGCACAGGATAACCATACTCCGTGTGCTGGAGCGAAGGGAAGGAGTATGGTCAAACTCTGCACAGGATAACCATACTCTAGGGCCAAAGCGAGGACCGGTCCTATGCCCTGATACTTTGACATTTAGGGTTTATTATCTCATGTTTTTCTTTTTCTTTCTAGAAGTAATATAATTTGCATTTTTGAAAGAGATTTCCAGAATTATGTATTGCAAAAACACAAAGTATAAAGGTTGTACATATTTTCCAAGTAGCAACAACTGCTCATCACCTACGCTACTTGAGTAAAATCTATGCAAGGATGCAACCGTATGTCTTAAAAAGTCATAATCTTTTCCTACAATGTGCCAATAACATCTCAGAGCTGAGAATGTATAAATCACAATTAACGACACAAAACAAGGGGTTCTAAAAGATTCGTAACATTTCCTCTGTTAATCCAACAGTAAAAGGTCTTGAGGTGACGATCTCGGCCTATGCATTAGCAGCTACACCATACAGTACAACCGAAACTAGTGACTAACATTTCACGGCATGACACAATAAGCCTAACCAAAAATTCATGCCAACGAAACATAGCTCAGTAGTAGCAGCTATGCGACGTCTGAAGCACACATTGGCTGATTAAATGCAAACCCTAGAACAAAGGAGTGTGCAGAAGCGAATTACAACAAAATAGTATGTCCTTAAGGTTCCACATGACATTTCAAAATACATGTATACATATAAAAAGAAAATGGAAGAGAACACTTCCATGCCAAGTACAAAACAAAATGCACAATTTATGGTTATTAACAACCATCATTTTTACTATACACATTGTGTTGGATTAATGTCTAAGTCCATAACTATATTTGGTATGTAGTTGACCCGACCCGGCATGGTCCATTTGGGTTGCACTTCACCGACACAATTTATATGGATAATCTTTTGAGAATAGTATGTTTATGATTAATATTAATATATTATAAGTTCTAATATATTAATATGGAATCATATTATTTAATTAGTATTGATCAAGAATTAATTTAGAATTAATTAAGTGATCAAAATGAACTAATTAAATATGGACTCTTGTATATATGGAATGGGCCAAGTTCATTTAGGTTGGGCTAAGCTTTCATGGATAGTCCATGGAGTGTTTAACCCATGGATCATATGAAATGAAAGGTCATGGGTTTAACCCTAGTCTCCATACTATATTAAGATGTCCTTGGTTGGTGAAATGGGCACTAGTGTGGATACACTAAGAAGGGCTAGCCAATTTCACTAGAGAGAACCAAGTAATCATATTCTCTAAAGTATTCCAAGGTGTATTGGTGATTTGTGATTCCACTTGAGGCTTCCACACTATTGGGGCTAAGCTCTTAAAGCTTGAAGACATCAAGCTACATCAAAAGGTATGTATTCTATTTTGTTACATTCTTGATTTGTATGCTAGATTAGGATAATACCTTGGAAGTTCTTATTTGCATGCATAATAGAGAAAACATAGATCCAAGGTATTTAGGGTTGCATGTACACTTAGGAGTGTTAGAATGCTCAAAACCCAACAGTGGTATCAGAGCCTATGCTTGTTTTCTTGTTATACCTGCAATAGAAGCTGAAAAAAAACGAATTTGTTGCTGTTTGATCATCAGACTCGGCGAGTCCATCAGAGGACTCGGCGATTCCATGCCTAAAATGTGATTAATTCGATCCAACTCGCCGAGTTGGTTCATGCACTCGACGAGTTGGACCCCCAGACATCATATTTTCGAGTTTTTTGGCTAGAAATGGACTAGGAACATTACCCTAAGTTGTTTTTGAACTTATAAATTTGTTTTTTGATGTGGTAATGTTCATGCTAATCCATTTTCAAAGATAATTGTCAATAGATTCATGTTTTGTATTAGTTTAAGGTTTAGACTAATTACATGAAAAAGTTTGATTTGAATTATCTTGTTCTTATGAGTTGCTTAGATTAATAGAAAAGTTAATTGAAATAGTTGTTTTCAATCCATTTTAATCTAAGAGTTGAGTATAAAATGTGTTTGTGTAACATGTCCTCAAGTTACATGAAGAGTCACATTAAAGACTCATAAAATTCATAAAAGTTGGCAATGGTTACAAAATGAAGAGTCTTGTGTCATTGAATAATTTTTTATGACTCCATAACTTGTCCTCAAGTTATGGAAGTTCAAGAGTCACTTCATTAAAGAAAAAAATATGTAACCATAATTAAATCCATAAGTTATAAAATAAAGAAAAGTTAATTCTTTTATTAGTTTAAAGTCTTCCATAACTTGTCCTCAAGTTATGGAACTTGAAGAGTTTTTGGATTAAAACTACTTTAAACACATAAGTTATGGAATTAATTAGTTTTGAATAGTTTCAAAACTTGCCCTCAAGTTTTGGAATTTGAAAAGTTTTCACTTATGAATACTTTAATTCCAAGTTAGCCCTTAGAATTTTAAAAGTTAAATTCAACCCTTATACTTTATAATATTATAATTTAATAATATATATATATATGTATAATAGTAAAGTCAGTCTTACCGCTAGTACGCATCATTCACGAAGCCGGTCAATAAGGTGGGTATAAGGTTGTTGCCTATAAAATGGCAACTTAATGGGTGTCCACTCTCACCCACCGCTTGCTTGACTGGTGGAGGGTCGTTAGCCGAACGGGTTTGACAAGACTATAGTTCTCCTTTCATTAAAAGTATTAATGATAAATACTAAGTAACTAAACTCTTAATAATACCCAATCTTAGTTACTTAGGAAAAATGTGAATAAGGTGCTAACCCATGAAATTACACTTTACACTTTGTCTAAGTCGTTAGTGGAGCGTGTGTGGTTAACCGGCACACTAACTTGGACTTAACAAGGTAGGTAAAGGGTGACTTAATATTTATCATAGTATCGATGGAACGTGTGTGGTTAACCGGCACATTGATGGAGGGGTAATTTATTAAGGGTACCAAGTGATTTGCATGGTTACTTCACACCTTGTTTTGTGATCCTCGGCATCCCAGTCACAAAACCTGAAGGGCACACTCGAGATTGAAACATGCCTTTGAACAGTTCAATGAATCTCAAAGATCTAGGAGTTTCAAATCCAATTAAAACCTAATTATACATTTTGTTTATCTTGGTGGAAATTGGTGAATCGTCATTCACCTACCTTCAAATATTTTATAGCTTGGATTACGGCATACCTCTTCTAAGTTATAAAATAGTTTGTTGGGTCCTAGCCTTAATATTTCATATTGGGTGTCATATTAAGGACTTTAAATCAACTATCTTGAATATCTCCTAAAAGATGTCTGTAATAGACACCTATGATCTTCCCAAATCTCTTGAAACAAGGTTTCCTAAATGAAGATGATGTCCCTTGGAAATCATACTTCTTTCTCCTCCTCCAACTATTCTCCCTAACCCACAAGTTCTTGAAAAGTTTAAGGTCACTCAAGCCCCATTGGCAAGGCAAGGTCTAGGTGTGGTCACATCTTGGAGATGTAGTCACATATTGACAAGCCGGGAGAGTTGGGTGTCAAAGTCTTGAGAAAGTTGGTGGTTCAATCACTTTCTAAGTCCCATAGTGAGTTCCTTTGGGACACCTATGAAACAGACTATGACAAGACCCTTACTGATCTTATCTATTTGCTAAGATCAACTTCCTAAAACTTTATGGACATTGACAATGATGACATTGGATATCCAGTAAAGCATTCTCTTCCCAATGGAAAGGGATCAGCCATAGTCAACGCGGTTGACCAAATGGTAAAGAGAAAAGCTAAGTCTATGATAGTCTCGTGTACCATTATCAAAGGGTCCATATGTTTGTATTGCCAAAGAAAGGGGCATTGGTTGCGAAGCTGCCAAAATTTACCTAAGGATGTTAAAGTCAATAAGTTTGACTCTACTTCAGGTGAAGTCCACTATCTAACTCTGTTAAGTTTCTATTTTGAGATTCTTGATACATGATGTGACTGGGTCACATGGTGATGTTTAAGAATCAAAGGAAAGTGAAGAAACTTAAAGAAAGAATATGTTGAATCTGATCGCGTAGATGGATTTCTATCGCATAGCTTGAAAATCGGATTCTTGAGCTACTTCTTAGGAGTTATGATATTTTTGCTTAGGAATAGATAACAACAAGTTTTCATATGGATTGTAAGGATAAGTTTTTTCCGCAAAGTTTTAAAATAAAACAAAATTTTTGATTTTATTTATTTTAAAATATCCTTACAATGGCATTTGAGGAAAACTTGTTGCTTATATGATTCCATTAAGAGCAAGAGTGGAAATATGAAATTGATTCTTTCATTTGTGGTAATGTCTAGATTTACCAAATAAGGAAAGATTCTCCTCACCCAAGTTTCAATTGGACCGGAACTTGGAATCATGCAAGTTTTATAGCATGATGAATGAGAACTTTCAAGTATTGGAAAATTAAGACTAATTACTTGTTCACATGGATGTGTGAGTCAAGTAAAGGACTAAGGGATCGAGTACACATTCTTGTGCACTGATTAAGTCCACCACAAAAGATTGATAAAACTATTCGTCATAGTTTACTAAAGCTTAGTAAATATGATTATACTTACAAGCTGAAGTGTAACTCTAAGACATTGGAAAAGGTTCCAATGTATGGCAGAGTGAATAAGAAGAATCAAATAAGGCAGAAGGATAAAATTTTCTCAAATCTGAAAAGATGGGAGAGTACTTTAGTATCAGTTTTGTGATCATCTTAATGATTAAGAAACCATAGCACAATTAGTTCTCTAAGGAAGTCTTAGTGCATTCTTATGACTAAGAAGAGGGATCTTGAATTGTTGAAATGGTTAAATCAAGAAGATGAGTCATACTTCGTTCCAATACAAGTCTTAGAGTCATACTCCAAGATTGTAACTTGAGTGATATGTCTTAAAGAAGGTTTAAAACACTTGTCAAATGTAAGAGTAAAAGCTTTCTACTCTTGTACATTTGAAATTGGTAAGTTGTGATGTTTTGGATAAAACAAAGACCAACTAAGGCCAATTATGTGAAGTGTTTATCTTGATTAGAATCTTCACTATCTCTTGGATGTTTGACAAGGGAGTCTTATAGGTCAAGAGGACAGTGGGAGTCTTAAAGGTCTTGAAAGTCTCAGGAACTAATCAAGAATAGAACCTGAAGTTCTTCACTAGCACACGACCTGAGGTTTATAACCTTTCGTGTTGACATATTCTGTGCCCATTCCAGTTAAAGTTGGCTTTGCATATGAGTTCTTAGAGTTCTCAATTGGTTGCACAACAACTTGGAAGCAATGGCTGGCCCTTGAGCTGCCAGGTGGCAAGAAATTAAGATTGAGTTCAGTCCATATGAGTTTGGGTTTGTCATTATCCTTGTCTTGTGACTATGATTTTGACCATTCACATGGATAAGAACAAATACACCAGTAAATCTAAGTGTCATAAGGTTTCTCTCCGATTCATGAAAATGATGGTGAGGAAACACTTTCACTAAGTAGATTTTAGCTAGATAGCAATTGTGATATTTGCATTCTCAAAGTCGTTAGTGGAGCGTGTGTGGTTTACCGGCACACTAACCTGGACTTGTGAGAAGTGGCAAAAAGGTCTAACCATTATGATTACGGCATACCTCTTCATAATTGTTTAGACACACAAGTGTGCTATCTAAGGGAAGGTGTATGATTTTGATAAAGTTTTATCAAAACAATCTAGCATCAGAAATCTGAACTTTGGTAAGAAAGTCAATGAAGTATTGATTTCTAGAAGTCCAGGTGATTTCTGAGAACATGTCAAAGCTAGTGGGAGCATAAGTGTTATGCTAATAATCATCATGTTAGTGGGAGCATGATAATTATGATAAATATTGCAAGTTAGCAATGTTAATTATAGAAAACAAAAGGTTTCAATTGGGAAAAGTTGTTTTGCTATAATTAAGGGAGAGGAAATTATACTTCATCTCAAATCTATAAGCTTAGATCGTGAGGTTTTAATCATTTAGTCAAGGATATATATGAATTTCATGTTGGAATGGCTAAACATAAGGAAATTCTGTATATGGGTCCATTATTTGCGTTCTAAAATTCGATTATGATTACGGCATCCCTTTTCATAATCTGAATTATGAGAACTTGGCAAATTGAAATGGACATAATATAGCAAAAGACTGGTTTAGTCTTTATGTGAGACATCATGAATCGTGTCCCATATGCTTCGGATATAGGATCAATTACATGTGCTATATTCATCCTTTCTACAATTTTCCAAATGCCTGGGGCATTAAGGAGGGAAAAGGTTTAGAACTGGATATGACTAAAAGGATTAAACAATTATCGAGGACAATCTAAGGTTTACCAAAGATTGTTTACTCAAGGACAATTGGAAGTATAGTGATAATTCTGGAAGGACCATATTGACATAATCTGTAAGGAGGCAACTCTTGTTCAGAAGTGATAGTCAAAATGGAATCTGGAAATGTTTCAAAGTTAGAATTTTCAATCTGTGTAAGATTAAGGAAACTTAATGCAAGAAGGATATTTCCAAGGAGTTGATCTCCTTTGGAATACTCTGTAATGATTGTTGCCAAGTCTTTGTGAGTTTGTGCATAATCGTTACAAGAGTATCAATGCATATAAGTTTAGAATCTAACAGATTTCAGTAAATGGCATGAATTTGGAATTCTTGCATTTGCAGTAAGGATTTGGGAGTGTGAAAAGAGAATCATTGAAGTTATGTTCAATTGATCTAGTTCACAAAGTAAAGATCATAGACAAACATAGTATGCATACTTGGTGTGTGGCATGACTAGTGTTTAAGAAAACATAGTGTACATGCTTGGAGCATGGGACAACTATTGTTTTAAATTCAAGAATAAAGTTGATAGCTGAAACAGTATACAATGAATAATGTGTAATCATATGGTGATAAATAAAAGGTGTTTTATTTATGTTCAAAGGGTTGATACCATATTGGATTCAATTATTATTGTGTTTCATTTTGCATGTTTTGACTTCCCGAATAAACTGGGTTATTTTTCCGGAATGACTAAGTTATTCAAACCATCCACAGTCGGTCATATGTTGGAAGTAGATATGAATTAAGACTGTCATGGGTTGGCTTGTAGAGGTCTAAGGTGTTGGACAAAGGGCTACAACACTCATGAGTGCTCATAAGATCTGAGTATTGGATTCAACCCGCGCTCATTGGAATCACTTCATGGATTTTATCACGAGTGATCATGAGACGATAATATCTTATATTCTTCAAACCTAGAGATATGAGTTGTTACTATGAGTTGATAGTACATTGATTGCACGAAAACGCATACGGTAACTCGGTGTTATAAAACGTGCCTTTGTGTATGATTCAACAAGTAGTAGAACAAGCCATATGAGTCGAAGTTTATCCGTTCCTTTTACCTTCGGGATAAAAGCGATATCTGTGGGCCCCTCGATGATTTGATGATGACAAATGGAAGTGCTCAGCCGGGCCAGGATTGATTTGATTTATTCAATTAGTCAGTCGTCATAAATCGAAAATCGGGAAACAACAAATGGATAGAGAGAATGATTATAATCCATGTCTCAGTCCATATGATATCTAGAATGGAGGAATATATGATCCCTTATCTAATGGACAAGTCACTGACAAAGGTCAGAGTTCATCTACATGGTCAGAGTTCGACAGCGGCTTTAAGAGCTACGATTGCCAGTTAGGTTTGAAGTCGTACGCAATAATAGTTTTAGACTTATCCAAGTGGGAGACTGTTGGATTAATGTCTAAGTCCATAACTATATTTCGTATGTACTTGACCCGACCCGGCATGGTCCATTTGGGTTGCACTTCACCTACACAATTTATATGGATAATCTTTTGACAATAGTATGTTTATGATTAATATTAATATATTATAAGTTCTAATATATTAATATGGAATCATATTATTTAATTAGTATTGATCAAGAATTAATTTAGAATTAATTAAGTGACCAAAATGAACTAATTAAATATGGACTCTTGTATATATGGAATGGGCCAAGTTCATTTAGGTTGGGCTAAGCTTTCATGGATAGTCCATGGAGTGTTTAACCCATGGATCATATGAAATGAAAGGTCATGGGTTTAACCCTAGTCTCCATACTATATTAAGATGTCCTTGGTTGGTGAAATGGGCACTAGTGTGGATACACTAAGAAGGGCTAGCCAATTTCACTAGAGAGAACCAAGTAATCATATTCTCTAAAGTATTCCAAGGTGTCTTGGTGATTTGTGATTCCACTTGAGGCTTCCACACTATTGGGGCTAAGCTCTTAAAGCTTGAAGACATCAAGCTACATCAAAAGGTATGTATTCTATTTTGTTACATTCTTGATTTGTATGCTAGATTAGGATAATACCTTGGAAGTTCTTATTTGCATGTATAATAGAGAAAACATAGATCCAAGGTATTTAGGGTTGCATGTACACTTAGGAGTGTTAGAATGCTCAAAACCCAACACATTGTACATATAAAAGCAATTACATTATAGAACAATCAAAAGACCAAAACATAAATCAGCCTTCGGAGTCTGAGGAAGAACTTCGCGGACTCGGCCTGCGACAAAAATGACGAAAGTCGTCATAATCCAGTTTCCCTAAGCGGAAGAGGCCTGCGAAATCCGTCTCAGCAAGGGATGATATAGCGACATCCACCTCTTCAGCCCTTCTCGCAACACGGCCAGGATCACGGACTTCAGGTTCTCTGGCACTTGTGCAACAACCACCTAGTTGCTTCCCCTTTTCAAACCCAAGGACCTCGCATGCCTCACAAACACCCTGGATCCCGTTGGTGAATTTCGCGCTCTCGAAAACTTTATCAATTACGCGAACCACCCCCTTCTGCAGCATCCATTGCAAGCTACCTCGAGCAACCGCACCATCAACACGAGCACGGGCCAGTTGGCGTTAGCACCTAAACAACTCGCTTTCATGCACACCTTTCTCCCGAACAAGAGAACTCACATGGTCTTCAAGTCGCTCTGATCGATCCTCCAAAATGGCAACTTGATCCTACAAAGCGGCCTTCTCTTAGGCTACAATGCGATTCTACTCGGAAAGAACTTGGTGCTCCGCCTCTAAATCACGAGCTTCCTCCCTCATGCTTGCGAAGGCACCCTGCAATACTTTTAACTGCCTCTCATTCGCACCAGTGCAGCAAACCAGGTCTATGACAGCGACCATAAGGGCAAAAGTCTGGGCCGCAACATAACAAAGGTCACCAGCCATACGAGCACTTGATTGACTTGCAAGCAAACTCATTGTAGCCGAAGGATGAGCACATCTACTCTACTCCTGGGCAGTAGTATCTTCCGACAGTAAAGAATCTCTAGCAATCGCCCAGCCCGGAGCACAGGCCTCAAAAGACAGGGAGTGAGACAAAGTTCTTGTTTCGTCAACCATGGAAGGCTTCTCGCACTGAAAAGAACCTCCGGGCGAACTCGGCGCACCCCCAGAAATAGAGTCGGAACCAAGGTTAACCAAGGGTGAACTAGTAAATGGTGGAGGTGACGCCTCTAGAGAACTAGGTACCACCACTATCTCTTTCTGCTCGGTAGCAGAAAATGGATCTCCAAGAATACGCTCGATATCGCCAAGAAGCCTGGCCACAGATACAATCCTACGCGCTTTACAAGAACGAAGACCCGCATCATCGGATTTTATCTCCTCATCTAACGACGGCACCACGTGCAAACTTCGTCTTTTCCGAATAGGAGCATTGCTTCTTCCTGCTTCTTCCCTCACAAACAAACTAAAAGGAGAAGAAACTGGTGAACGGACCGGGGAAACAACCCCAACGTCTGGCCGGGAAGGTGAACCAGGCCCGCTAGAACCAGCATTTCCCCTTCCACCAAGAGCAATCTAGCAAACTCTCGCATATGACTTTCAGACGCAGGATAGGGGGAGAGGCTCAACAAGATTGATCTCCCGATGATAGAGCCTACCTCGATAATGACCATGCATAGCCATCTCCAATGAAGTCTCGACTTCATCACCTGTGCAAATAAGAAGGAAATATAAGGACGCATAAGATACCCAGTTCCTACCCCCATTTTTGTCCTTTTTTAGAAAAAAAGGGGGGGGAGAAGTAGACGAGTGGATACCGCATCTCACGAATTACAGTTGTGCCATCTTCCCACGAGCTCACCATACGGCACTCATACCAGCGACAACAAGAATGGAATCCTCCCAATTCTCCCCGACAACAATGATATTTCCTAGTCGTTTGCCGAGGAATAGGTTGCTCCCGAACAATTTGGGAAGGCAGTCAGGAAAGTCTAGTGTTTTGCGAAACCTACGCCTCACATGGTTCTGGTTAACCTAGAGCCATTACCTTTGTTAATTTTTCTTCGGGGAATCTTGTTCAGAGATTAACTGATGAATGCCCTTCCTTTTCGCCAAAGTACGAACACTAGAATTCGTAGTTGAACAAAAGAAGTAACTAAAGACCCAGAAGGTGGGTAAACAAACCAAAGATCGGCAAATCAGTTCAAAACCGATGATTTTATTGACAGCACTCGGGGTCAACTCCTCAACGGGAAGGCCATAGTGGTCCAGAATCATGTTGAAGAAATCGGATGTCGGCAAGCGTAACCCCGCTTCTAATAGAGGGATCAGAACTCTCACCTTCTCTTGAGGACAATCGTAGATTGATACCCCCTTTACCGGAATCATTACACCATGCTCCGGTAAGAAACTGGAGCGGTCTCAGCAGTAGGGACTCTACCGTAATGGTCCATCGTCAAGAAAAAAAAAAGCGATTGGAAAGAAAAATTCTCGGAATGCCCAGGTAGATACAACGAAGGTGAAGAAAGGAGGTAAGGATGAAAGGTCTTGGAAAAGGGGGGATTTTAATGAAAAAACTGTTGGATTAGGTGTCTAAGCCCATAACTATAATTGGTATGTACTTGACCCAAGAGTAGCATCGTCCATTTCGGGTTGCCTACACCAGAACAATCTGATAGGATGGATATTTGCGAAAGAGGTTATTTGTGATTCAATAATATTGATGGGTTTTGGCAATAAGAACATCCTATGTGCTCATACAAACCCGAATGCTTGGATCTAGGTTTCTCTATTGTACATGCAATTCATCCAAGACTATAAACCCTAGATCTAGCATATGATAATAAATATAACATATAAACTAGGGTTTAGATCATACCTTGATTGTTATGTAGCAATAACAATCTCAAATCCTTCTTGAATTGACTTTAGAAAGCTTAGAGTCACAAATGTCACTCCTCTAATGGTTCACAAACACCAAGAGCAAGAGGATGAAGAGGAGAAGAGAAGGAGGCTGCCCAAAACATGTGGAAACCCTAGAAAAAGTCTTATCCACGTTTTTGGGGCATAAGGGTTCTTTAAATAGTGAGGCTATTAGCGTTATCTAACAAGGAAACCCTAATTTGGATGCTTAAGCCCTAAGCAACTCATGGGCTCCCTCCTTATAGGCCTTAGGACGATTTCTAATGGGTTTCCCCACAGAATTCGTCCACCCCTTTAATATGAAGTCCATTAGCTCAATATTCAACTATCATATAATTGACAGTTCTAGTCCCTTAAGTTTAATTAATGTCTTTTAGCCACAAACTTAATTCTTATTAATTCTTGACTAATATTAATTAAACAATATGATTTCTCCTTTAATATATTATTCTCATAATATATTAATAAATCATATTTAATCCTTTCTCTCCATAATTCATCCTATCAAGTTGCTTTGGTGAAGGCAACCCAAAAGGACCATGCACCATCGGGTCAAGTACATACCAAAATAGTTATGGACTTAGACACTAATCCAACAGTATCCCACTTGGATATGTCTAATAAGTATTCTGCATATGACTTTAGATCCTGATCTACAGTCGTAGTTTTCTAAAGCCGCTGTCAACTCTGATCTTATCAGATACGCGTGTCCTTAAGATAAGGGATCATATATTCCTCCATTCTAGATATCGTATAGACTGAGACATGGATCTAAATCATTCTCTCTGTCTATGTGATGTTTCCTGAATTCAGATTTATGACGACTGACAACAGACTACAATTGAACACATCAATTTAGTCCTGGCTTGGCCAAGCACTTAGGTGCCATCACTAAATCATCGAGGGGCCCACAGGTATCGCTTTCACCCTACTTGGGATAAAAGGAACGGATAAACTTTGACTCAATGCTCGCTTGCACTCACTCACCAAATCACACACAACAATATGTTTTATAACACCAAGTTACTTGTGCGTTTACATATTATCAATGTGCAACCGACTTGCAAGATACAACTCACACATCTCGGTTTCAAGAATATAAGATGTTATCGTCTCACCAATCACTCGTGATACAATCCATGAAGTGATCCAAGTGAGCGTGGGTTTAGTCCAATGCTCAAATCATATTTATAAGCACTCATGAACGTTGCAACAAACATTTGCTTATGTCTAATGCTCTTTAGACAATCCACACACCAATTCACGACAGTCTTCATTCATATCTACTTCTAATATATGAAAGACTGTGGCCCGTTTGAATAATTTGATTGTTCTAAACCAATTAAATTATTCAGGAAGTCAAAACATGCAAAGTGAAACACAAGAATAAGACTAATCCCATATGGCCTCAAACCTTTGAGTATAAACAAAACACCTTTTATTTATCACCATATCGATTACTCATTATTTGTTGTTTCGGGTAATCAACTTCTTACTTCAATTACAACACTTGTCGCATGCTCTTAGCATGCACACAATGTTTACCTACGGTTCTTACTTTGTGAAATAGATCAAATGAACACATTTCCAATCATACTCATTTCACAACTCCTAATCCACTTTCATAAGTGGAAAAAATATCAAATTCTTGCCACTTATGGAATATGTTAGATTCTAACATTTTATGCAATGATCCTTTCGTAATGTCACTGCACTAAAGTCACAATGACTATTTCCAATGAAATTACAAAGTCCTCTATCGGAGATTGTTACAAGACAATTCCATAGATGTGATGTCTCTCACTCAAAGTACATTCCCTTGAGCATCCTTTTGCATAAAAGTTTCTAATCTAGACATTGATTCTTAATATCCAACTCCCAATATGGAAACTTTCCATATTTTCCATATAACAACTGATTCTTAATAGAACCTTTTCTATTCATAATAAGGTCAATATGGTCCATCCAATACTATACTTCCAACTACTCACAAGCGACCAATCCTCGGCAAACTTTGGATTGTCCTTTGATAGTTGTTTAATTATCTTAGTCAAACCGATTCTTGTCCTTTTCCCTCTAAATGCGCTAGACATTTGGAAAATTTTAGAATGGCCAAATATTATAGCTTTTTCCATCGATCCTATACCCGAAGCGTATGACACGATGCATAATGTCTTACGTAAAGATTCAATACTTTATCATTCTTCTGCCATAATATTTTATGTGCTACATTCTCTCAATTCGAAATATGAAGAGGAATGCCGTAATCATAATCGAATTTTAAGAACAGACTATATATCCTTGACTAAGTTTATTAACATTCCACAACCTAAGCTTTTAGATTTGAAATGAAGCATAATATTCTCTCCCTTAATTATAGCAAAACAACTATTCAACCTTTACAACTTTGCAAAGTATGACTCTTGTTTTCTATAATTAATATTGCTAACTTGCAATACTTGCCTTAATAATCATACAAGCATAACATTTATGCTCCCACTATCACGATGATTATTATAAACATAACACTTATGCTTCCACTAGCTTTGACATGTATTCAGAAAAAGAATGCTTATTGAATTTCTTAAAGTTCATATTTCTAATACCCAATGCTTTGGTAATCTTTTATCAAGGCTTCTTAAACTTATACACCTTTGCCTTAGATAGATTATATGTGTGTCTTAAACAATTCAGACTAATTGCCAAATCTCACAATTCGAATCATGGAAAGGGATACCGTAACCATAACCGAATTAAGAATTCAATTTTCACAATCACTATCTTCTTACAATCTCTCTTAGTGAAAGCATTTCCTCACAGTCATTTTCATGAAGGAGGGAATCTTATGACACTTAGATTTTAATGGTGTATGTGTTCCTATCCATGTGAATTTGTCAAAACCAAAGTTTACGATAAATTCAAACTCATATGGACCGAACATTCTTAATCTTGATTTCTTGCCTTATGGTAACACAGCTGCCCACCATGTCTTCCAAGTAGTTAAGCAGCTCACCCTTTCCTATCAATGTACTTTCAATTGGTCAAGGCCCTTGCCTTTTATGCATTCAAATGAGAACTCATAGGGCTCACATGCATAATTAACTCAATTGGAACGGCAAAAACAAGGTAATGTCAACACGATAGGTTGTAAATCTCTACTCGTGTGCTAGTGATGATTGATAAGGTTTATTCTTGATTTGTTCTTGAAATCTTTCAAGACCATTAAGACTCCCACTGACTCCTTGACATATAAGATTCTCTTGTCAATAAACATTTCTTGACAAACAAATATTCAAGAGTTAGTGTAGCCTTTATCAAGACAAAACATTTCATAAAATTGGTCCTAGTTGGTCTTTGTCTTATCCAAGACATCACAACTTTCCAATTTCAAATGTGTGAGAATAGGAAAGCCTTTTTCCAAATTCTACATTTGATGAATGTTATAAACCTTCCTAAGACTTGTCACTTAATGTCACAATCTTAACTCTAAGACTTGTTTTGGAATGAAGTATGATTGACTTCTTGATTTAACCATTTCTTTGATTCTTAATTCCTCTTCTTATACATACACTTGTACTAAGATTTATTTAGAGGATCAATTGAGATATGGTTCTTAATCATTAATTCATATCATAAAGCATAAAAGGTACTCTCCCTTCTTCTTAGAATAGAGAAACTTTTATCTTTCTTCCTACTTGATTCTTCTTATTCGTTCTGCTATTGATTTAAACCTTTTACAATCAATTCAAAATTACACTTAATCTTATAAGCATAATCATATTTACTAATCCTTTAGTAAATCATCACGAATATCTTTGTTATCCTTGTGGTGGACTTGATCAACACACAACTTTTGTGTACTCGATCTAATAGTCTTTCACTTGACACTTTGTCAACGAGTTAGTCTAATTTCCAAATATGAAATTTCTCATTCATCGTGCAACCAAGTTGCATGATTCCAAGTTTCTGTCCAATTGAAACTTGGGCAATGAGAAACTCTCCTTATTTGGTAAATTCTTGACATTTCCACTATTAACATAATTAAGAATCTTATCCATTCGTTGTAGAAATATGCAAACATCAATTTTCATAGTGATTTCATTGCAAGGAAATAAATAAATAAATAAATAAGTCAAACCAAAATTTATTTTATTCATAAAAGCAACGGAAAACATTTGTCCTTACAATGCAAAATCAACTGAAAAACTATGTAGTCAAATATTCCTAACAATTCTATCATAACTTTCTAAAATCTAATCTTCAAATCCATGCGATCGAGATCCATTTCTTCGTGATTAGATTTATCTTGCTTTTCCATCAGGCTTCCTCTCTTTTCACTGATCCTGCAAAACATTCAAATGCAATCTTATCACATCATGTATTAAGAATCAATGAATAGGAACTTAATGGAGTTAGATAGTGGATTTTACCTGAAGCACATCCATACTCTTTGACTCTCCCATCTTCTGGACTCTTCAGGTTCTTAGGGCAGGCTTGTATCCAACACCCTTTCTCTTGGCAGCAAACGCAGGTCGGTTCTCCTAGAACGTCCTTGGAAGCATGGTTTGTTGACTTTCCCAACAAAAATGCTCCATTGCTTTGCTAAATCATTTCTGATTCAACAGCAGTGAGCATGTAAGTTAGGTCAATGAGGTTTGGATCATTATCCATCATATAATACATTCTTTTGAACTCATTATATGATTCTGGGAGTGACTGTAGAACCCAACCTATAGCCAACTCATCAGGGAATGACGCACCCGACATGATCAACCTATCGATGTGTGATTTCATTCCTAGAACGTGGGCAGACACAGGTTTACCATCTTCATGTTTCATTTCCAACAAGGCTTTAGTGACATTGAACCTTTCAATTCTTCGATCTTATGGGTTAGGGAGAATAATTGGAGGAGGAGGAGGAAGTGAAGCATGATCTCTTGTTCCTCGATCGAATCGTGGAATATCATCTTCGTGTGGAATGCTTGTTTCACAGGATTTGGGAAGACCATAGTTGTCGAACTTTGACATCTACAAAACGGGAGAAAATAAATTCAAGTTAGTTGATTGATTGGGTCCTTAATAAATCACCCAAATGAGATATTAAGGCTAGGACCCAACACAATACGCTACAACCTAGAAAAGGGATGCCGTAATCTAGTTGCAGAATATTTGAAGGTAAGTGAATGACGATTCACTAATTTCCACCATGAAAAACGAAAATGAAATTTAAGTTTTAAATCTATGAAAACTCCTTATGAGATTCATTGAACATTTCAATGGCATGTTTAAATCTCGATATGCCCTCTAGTTTGTGACTGGAATGCCGAGGATCACAAAGCGGGTGTGAATAACCATGCAAACTTACATGGTGCCCTCACATGTTACAGTCACCTATTCGATGTGCCGGTAAACCACACACGCTCCACCGAACTATGACAAACATTGAGTCACCCTTTGCTACCTTTGCTTAGAACCATTTGGTTAACCACACACGCTCCACTAACGTCTTTGCAAGGGCACAAAGTGTAATTTCATGGAATTGCATTAATTCACATTTAGTTACTTTTGTACTTCATTATACTTATAATGGAAAGTTCTGTCCTATCCTACCCGTTCGGCTAATGACCCTCCACTAGTCAAGAGTGCGGTGGGTAAGAGTGGATACCCATTCAATCGCCATTTTATAGGCAATTTCCTTAAACACCCTTATAAACCAGCTTCGTGAATGAGGCCTACTAAGGGTAAGACTGACTTTTACTTATACATATATATAATGTTAGACTTTTAATGATATATATAGTATAAGGTGTATTTTAAACTTTTAAAATACTAGGTGGTCAAGTTTAACAATTATACTTTTAATTCGATTAACTTGTAAACCAAAACTTTATGGATTTATTAAACCTCTTTTAATTATCCACCTTAATTAATTAATAAAACCATATGGGTGTGATTTGAACTTTTCAAAACAATACTAGGGTTTTAGAATTTAACATTTCTAAATTAAACCTTTAATCAACTTTTAAATTTCAAAACATGAGGACAAGTTTTGAAACATTTCAAAACATTAGGGTTTAGAATTTAAATGTACATCAAAATTAAACTTTTAATCAAATTTTAAATTCCAAAACTTGAGGGCGAGTTTTGAAACCTTTTCAAAACATTAGGGTTTCAACTATTTAAATTTCAAAACAAAACTTTTAAGTTCAAATTTAAACTATAAAACATAAAGAAGAAAAATTGAAATTTTCATAACACAAGGATCTAATAACAAATAATATAAATTAAACAATTAATTTCATCATTATCTATATGTGACCTAATTTCAATTTCTTGTAAAGCAAGTTACCCAATTAATACAAATAATCAAATTTTATCTAATAAAATAAATGATTATCTAAATTTTGACAATAATCTTCTATTTAGGTAAGGATAATCACCAAATATGGATAAAATACGGATTTTATAACAAAAATATGTTTATGGTAATTATCCAAAGCCAAAACAGGAAGAAAATCGTGAAAACAAGCTGTCAGACGATTTGACTCGTCGAGTCTGGACTTGGACTCGTCGAGTACAGCTGACTCGGCGAGTCAAACACTCAGAATCAAAAAATTTCAATTTTCAGTGCTGATTTCGATCAAATATGCATCAATACAATAGAAACCAATCAAGGCTCTGATACCACTGATGGGTTTTGGCAATAAGAAGATCCTATGTGCTCATACAAACCCTAATGCTTGGATCTAGGTTTCTCTATTGTACATGCAATTCATCCAAGACTATAGGGTTTAGATCATACCTTGATTGTTATGTAGCAATAACAATCTCAAATCCTTCTTGAATTGACTTTAGAAAGCTTAGTGTCACAAATGTCACTCCTCTAATGCTTCACAAACACCAAGAGCAAGAGGATGAAGAGGAGAAGAGAAGGAGGCTGCCCAAAACGTGTGGAAAACCTAGAAAAAGTCTTATCCACGTTTTTGGGGCATAAGGGTTCTTTAAATAGTGAGGCTATTAGGGTTATCTAACAAGGAAACCCTAATTTGGATGCTTAAGCCCTAAGCAACTCATGGGCTCCCTCCTTATAGGCCTTAGGATGATTTCTAATGGGTTTCCCCATAGAATTCGTCCACCCCTTTAATATGAAGTCCATTAGCTCAATATTCAACTATCATATAATTGACAGTTCTAGTCCCTTAAGTTTAATTAATGTCTTTTAGCCACAAACTTAATTCTTATTAATTCTTGACTAATATTAATTAAACAATATAATTTCTCCTTTAATATATTATTCTCATAATATATTAATAAATCATATTTAATCCTTTCTCTCCATAATTCATCCTATCAAGTTGCTTTGGTGAAGGCAACCCAAAAGGACCATGCACCATCGGGTCAAGTACATACCAAAATAGTTATAGACTTAGACATTAATCCAACAAATATATTATAAGTATAATATATTAGTTGAGAAATCAAATTATTTAATTAGTGTTGATCAAGAATTAATTTTAAATTAATTTAGTGATCAAAAGAGACTAATTAAATTAACGGGACTAATTATGTAAATCAGTGATACATATGGTTTGGGCTATTGATCCTTGATGGACTAAGCTTATGTGAAAGTCCATGAAGATTTATTCCATAATAATTATTGGGTCATAAGCCTAAGTGTAAGAATTAGGGTTTGCATATGACTCTTGGAATTCTACACTATATATGTATTTCCCTAAGGCTAAAATCGACCCTAATGAGTTCTAAGAGAACCCTATCCGATTTTGGTGGTTCTAACCTCTCTCTTAAATTCCTCCATTTGTTCATGGTGTTTGTGACTTGTTTGAGGCAGTAGACTTGTGGTTCTAAGCTCTTGAAAGGCCAACAACTACAAGCTACAAATAAGAGGTGTTCTTCTAACTAATTTTTATGATTCATGAACCAAATTTGTATGCTAGATAGGTTCATGCTTTGGATAATTTTTGTTGCATGTGTAACTAGAGAAAACATAGATCCAAAGCATTAGGGTTGTATGTGCACCATAGGAGTGTTATAGTACCCATAACCCAACAGTGGTATCAGAGCCATGGGTAGTTTTCTGTTATATAGATGCATTGTTTATTTGTTTAAAGTTGCGAAACCTGAAAAATTGATGTTTCAGTGCTGGACTCGATGAGTCCCATGAGTGGACTCTACGAGTTGGCTCACATGACCATGAACTCGACGAGTCCATAGCATGGCTCGATGGGTTGGATCATTAGATGGCAGATTGTTCGAGTTTTTGGGCTGTTTAGGATTAGGATCATTACCATAAAATGTTTTGGCTCATTAAATTCGATTTTACTAATATGGTAATGATTGTCCCATTCCAATAACATGATGATTGTCCATTTTTAAGATAATTACTTGATTTTATGAAAAACTAATTATTTTTAGAATTTGAAATTATCTAGCCATATGAATTGAACTAGTTCAAATTAGTAAAAGATAAAATTATATGATTATTTTATTAGTTTAAAATTTAAACTAAATGGCTTTGAAGAGTTTCATAACTTTCCCTCAATTTATGGAACTTGGAAAGTCTCTTTTTATGACTAAAGAGAGTCATAAAACTTACCATCATGTTTTGGAACTCAAAAGTTTTTTAAGGAGTTATAAAACTTGCCATCAAGTTTGGAATTCCTGAGTTTTGAATTAAGTTTTGGAATTTGAAAAGTTTAATTAAAAGGTTTTAATTTGTAATATTGAATTCTAAATCATCTAGTAATTGTAAGGTTTCAAAAGGGTGCAACTCTAGGGTTCATAACTCAAAAATTAATTAAATAGTTTTTTAATTTTGAACATAACCTTGATGCCTTGAATAGTTTAGTTACACCTTATGGACTTTATGAAGAGTTTCATAACTTTCCCTCAATTTATGGAACTTGGAAAGTCTCTTTTTATGACTAAAGAGAGTCATAAAACTTACCATCATGTTTTGGAACTCAAAAGTTTTTTAAGGAGTTATAAAACTTGCCATCAAGTTTGGAATTCCTGAGTTTTGAATTAAGTTTTGGAATTTGAAAAGCTTAATTAAAAGGTTTTAATTTGTAATATTGAATTCTAAATCATCTAGTAATTGTAAGGTTTCAAAAGGGTGCAACTCTAGGGTTCATAACTCAAAAATTAATTAAATAGTTTTTTAATTTTGAACATAACCTTGATGCCTTGAATAGTTTAGTTACACCTTATGGACTTTATTAAATTGATTAAAGTGTTTAGTTAAGAGAGAATTAATAATTCTATAATGATATGATTTAAGTTTAATTAAATTAAGAGTATAACTTATTAATAGATTAAACCACCAAGTTATTTAAATGTGTAAAATACACCCATATACTATATAACATTAAAAGTTTAATATATTATATATGTATAAGTAAAAGGTCAGTCTTACCATTAGTATGACTCATTCACGAAGCTGGTCTATAAGGAGTGTTTAAGGAACAGACCTGTAAAATGACAGGACATTTAAATCCTCAATAAAAGTATGATAAAATATTAAGTAACTAAACCTTTTATAAATTCCTAATCTTAGTTACTTTGGAAAAATGTGAATTTGATGCTAACGCATGAAATTGCACATTGCACCTTATTAGTCGTTAGTGGAGCGTGTGTGGTTAACCAGCACACTAATATGGGACTAATGAAGGATTGCAATGGGTAGCTCGTAGTTGTTCATATATCAATGGAGCGTGTGTGGTTAACCGGCACATTGATTAGGTGATAAATGACTTTGAGAGTACCAAGCTAATTTGCATGGTTATTAACACCTTGTTTGTGATCCTCAGTATCTCAGTCATATACTTGAAGGGCATAATTGAGATTAAACACGTCATTGACAAGTTCAATGAATCTCAAAAGAACCTAGGAATTTAAATTAATTTAAAACCTAATATTCAAATTCTTTTTTCATGGTGGAAATTGGTAAATCGTCATTTACCTACCTTCAAATATTTCACATTTGGATTACGACATCTCTCTTCCGAATTATAGAATATTGTGTTGGGTCCTAGCCTGAATATTTCATTTTGGGTGTTATATTAAGGACTTAAATCAACTAACTTGAATTTCTCCCTGGTAGATGTTTAGTTTTGACAATTATGGTCTTCCCGAATATTTTGGAAAAAGCTTTCCATATGAAGATGATATTTCACAATATCATACTTCACTTTCTCCACCTCCTCTAACTATTCTCCCTAACCCACGTCTTCATCGAATTGAAAAGTTCGAAGTCACTCAAGCCTTATTGGCAAGCAAACACCAAGATGGAATTTCTGTGTCTACACATGTCTTGGACATAAAGTCACACATTGATAGGCTTTGAATGTTGGGTGTCGTCTTCCCAAGGAAGCTGGCTGTTCCCTGGGTTCTTCAGTCACTTCCCAAGTCGTATAGTCAGTTTGTGAAAGACTACTATATGACAGATCACGATGTGACCCTTATCGATCTTACCTATTTGCTAATTGCTACTGAATCGGCAATGACTTGGCGCACTGGTCAAGCAAATTTGATTGGAAGATCTCTTTTCCAAGCTGCCATGGACATAGGCAATGACATAGATAGTCCAAAAAATCCCTTCTCCTATGCGAAAGGAATTGGCTATGGTCAAAATATTTGACCATAAGAGAAAAGCCAATTTTGACATACTTCCATGTGCAAATGCCAAAGAGTCCACTTGTTTCTATTGCCATTTGAAGGGACATTGGAAGCGAAGCTTCCCTGGCTACCTGTATGATCTAAGAGAGGGTAAAATCAAATTGTATGATTCTACTTCAGGTAAGTCCACTATCTAACTCTATTAAGTTCCTATTATAGATTCTCAATACATGATGTGATAAGATTGCATTTTGATGTTTTGTAGGATCGAAGAAGAGAAAGGAGGCTTAAAGAAAGAGCATGCTTAGTCTGATCACAAAGAGATGGATTTCGATCGCATGGTTCGATGATTGGATTTTGAGTTGCTGCTTAGGAGTTATGATAAATTGCTTGGAAATATGTAGTAACATAGTTTTCATATGTACTTGCATTGTAAGGAAAAGTTTTTCCGCATTTGTGAAAATTGGTGTTTATCTATTTTTAGCAATATTGGAAAATGGATTTGATTCTTTTTTTTTTTGTGGTAGTGTCAAAATTTACCAAATAATGGAATGATCTCATCACCAAGCTTCAATTGGACAGAAACTTGGAATCATGCAACTTGTATTGTATGATGAAAGAGAAACTTCATCTTTAGGAAATTAAGATCGACTCCTTGTTCACATATCAATGTGAGTCAAGTAAACGATTATTGGATCTAGTACACTTGGTTGTGCACTAGTCAGGTCCACCACAAAGATTGATAATACTATTCGTCATGATTTAATAAAGGTTTAGTAAATATGGTTATGCTTACAAGTTTAAGTGTAATACTGAAACACTGAAAAAGTTTCAATGTATAGCAGAATGAATAAGAAGAATCAAATTAGGCAGAAAGATAAAAGTTTATATAATCTGAAAGGAAAGTAGAGTACTTGAGTATCATGTTTTATGATCATCTTAGTGATTATGGACACATATCACAGTTGATCCTCTAAGGACATCTTAGTGCATTTTTATGGCTAAGAAGAGGAATCGGAAATTGTTGAAATGGTTAAATCAATTAAGGTGAGTCATACTTCATTCCAAAATCAAGTCTGAGAGTCATACTGCAATATTGTTCCTTGAGTGACATTTCTTAAGTAGGTTAATAACACATTTAGAATTGGTAGTTGTGATATCTTTAAGACAAATAACAACTAAGACCAATTATATGAAGTGTTTCCCTTGATAAGAATCCTCACTAACTCTTGAATATTTGTTTGTCAAGGAGTGTTTCTTGACAAGAGAATCTTATATGTCAAGAAGTCAATGGGAGTCCTAAAGATCTTGAGAAGTTTCAGGAACTATTCAAGAATAAACCTATTGTGTATCACTAGCTCACTACTTGAGGTTTGTAACCTATCGTGTTGACATATTCTAGTTTATGTGCCTATTCCCGTTAAAGTTGACTATGCATGTGAGTTTTATGAGTTCTCAGCTGTTTGCATATGGAAATGCACCTTGATCTGTCAATGTTCATTGATCAGTAAGGGTGAGCTTCAAAGCAACTTTGAAAATATGGTAGGCCCTTGTGGTGCCAAGTGGCAAGAAATTAAGATTGAACAAGTTCAGTCCATATGAGTTTGAATTTGTCATAGACCTTGTCTTATGATAATGGTTGGAAATGATAGATTCACATGGATAGGAACACATACACCATAAAATCTAAGTGTCATAAGGTTTCTCTCCAATTCATGAAAATGATTGTGAGGAAACGCTTTCACTAAGTAGATTTTAAGGAGATAGCAGTTGTGTTAATTGCATTCTCAAATTCGATTATGATTACAACATCCCTCTTCATAGTTCGAATTGTGAGAAATGGAAAAAAGTTTGAACATTTGGAACTTACTGTTG
The DNA here is from genome assembly GCF_051521515.1 of Lactuca serriola. Lineage (NCBI taxonomy): Eukaryota > Viridiplantae > Streptophyta > Magnoliopsida > Asterales > Asteraceae > Lactuca > Lactuca serriola. Next base: position 125,860,399 of record NC_136413.1, on the reverse strand, counting down.
TAAGTTATAAATAGTTTTGACACACATGTGAGCTTTCTAATACAAGGTGTATGAGCTTAGATAAAGGCCTATTGAAGCATCTCGTATCAGAAATCTGAACTTTGGTAAGGAAGTCAATAAGTATTGTTTTCTAGAAATCCAGCTGATTTCTGGATACATGTTAAAGCTAGTGGGAGCATAAGTGTAATGCCAGTAACAAAATAATTGTTATGTTGGTGGGAGCGAGATTATTATGTGAAGTGTTGCAAGTTAGCAATACTAGTTATAGGAAACAAAGGTTACAAATTTGCAAAGTTGCAAAATTTGAGAAGTTGTTTCACTATAATAAGGGAGAGGATACTTATACTTTATTTCGAATCTAAAAGTTTAGATTGAAGTATTAATCAAACTTAGTCATGGATATATATATATATATATATATATATATGAATATCATGTTGAAACATTTCAACATTGTAAATTCTATACATGGAAATATTATAGCGAATGACTGGTCAAGTATCATGTCTTTATGTTAGACATTATGAATTGTGTCTCATATGCTTCGCATATAGGATCGTGTCACAACTAGCAAATTAGGGTTGAGATAGTGATTCTTGTACGAGACAATTTCCTCCATGTAACCTTTCAACATCCCATTTAGTGAAATTCAAACTACAATGTTATTTAAATTCATACGTGCATACATTGTGAATCAAGTCTCACACAAGCCCAAAAACTCGATCCAATAGATAAGTCCAATAAATTTTGGGCCTCAGCCCAAGAATTCTCGACCCAACACCCTTTTGGGCCGATAACTCCTTCATTGGGCCTTATTGGACTGGAAACCTTTCTTTGGGACCTATTGGGCCAAAAACTCCTACCTTTGGGATTTAATGGATCGAAAACTCCTATTGGGCCAAGCCAAAAGTCGAAACCCATTTCTTTTGGGCCGAGAACCCTAGGGTCCGGTTAATGCTACCAAAAAAAGGAAAAAAATGGATTAAGAGAGTGTACCACCTCCTTATTACCCCATATACACCGATGCTTGGACCTCCATATATCCATGTGTGCATCCCATCAACTTTAAAGAAAGCCAACCCCCTCCCCCCTCCCCCTCTTATGTTGACCGATCCCTACATCCTCAAACAAACAAAACACTCTCATTTCCTCACTTTGTTCTGAAGAAGCTCCCCTCCTTGTTCTCTAAAAAATTTCGAACATCATCATCAACAAAGTCGATCCTAGGCCTCTTGGTAAGTCCTTGTGAAACTCAAAGTGTTTTATTTCGCGTTTGTGCTAATATTATTCCACTTACACACACCATTTCGTGTGTAGCTCTAAGAGCATCCCCATTTTCTAGAATGTCTCCAAGACACATGGCTAGGATCAAAATTTTCCTTCTTCTTCTTCTACCTCTCAAAAATCAACCAAGGTGAGCTTCATACCCCACTATTTTCGTTTTTTTCATCCTTTTGGGGGGGGGGGGGGGCAATACAAGTCAAGTTTTGTTTAAATCTTTGGATATTTGCATGCACTCCTATGTTTATGTAACTACTTGTGTTTGAAATGTTGATTACCTCATGCTAACACTCCATAAACTCAAAATTTACAAGCCTCATGATGCTAGAGTAAATTTATCATTTGGATAATTTCATGTAACATGGTTAGGAGTTGAAGATGAAACAAGTTCTCAAATAAAAAGGGTGCTTAATGTATGTTAAAAATCAAAGAAAATGTTAATAACATATTTGTGTAATAAAAGTTTGTGGGGGTCATGTATAAACACCCAAAATGGCGAAAATATGGGAGTTACACTCAAATATGGTTAACTCTTTGACATATGCATTTTTAACACTTATACTTACACAAATATTTGGATGTAAAAAATTTCAAGATTTTATGTGTATTTTGTGGAAATTGTGACATGTTAGGGTCACAACATAATAGAATATGTTGTTTTACAAAACTCTCAAACAAAATTTGGTATGTTGAACAAACTACAAAACTTGTTTATTTTGTTAAAAATGATTTTACTAGTAAAATAGTCATAATATGTTGTCATCATTTTAATGGTTTAAAAACTTAGAGGATTACGCTATTTACACAACATATATTACAATTAGACAAGTCCGTTAATGATTATCTATAAAAAGTGTTATAAATAATTTAACCAAAACGGTATACAAAACATAATTATTATGACAGAAACATTTTCATGTCATGATCTGTCCATCATAAAGCTTTTAAAAGTATAAGTATAAGCTGTATGTCATAAAGTTGTAATACGAGTGTCATAAAACTTCAGTCAAGAATATAAACAAGTAATGCTATTTTCATTACTCAATAAAGGGAATCAAAGTTCGCGTAAATATGTTAAGGATCTTGTGAGACTTTCCTTCGCCGTACCTACCTAGCGTACACCATAAGTCCTGTAGTTATAACCAGAGTCTCCTACAGGGAGAGCGAGGTAATTGTGTATAGATGTATATGGGGTTGACATCCCCACACCTGAGTTGTTCGCTACAGCTAGACGGGGCCAGTCTAGGGTGACAAATATCTTACCGAAACCGACGCCTAAAGAACGTCATGACAGACATATCAATCATATCAAGCATGGTTATAACGACTCACATAGGGATTAATAATGTTATTTTGGATTTATGAAATTATACACTTCACAGGTTTTATAAAATATAAAGCTACGCTTAACTTTTGTACATTACAATCACCGCCCCAGTCTTAGAGATTTAAGACTATAATTTTTCATAAAACAGAAAATATGGGATTTTCTGGGAATACACACTCGTTTCAATTACAAACAAAAGAAAACAAAGGACTCACATGCAATTATTCACAGTTTTAGGACGAGACTTACAAACCATTTTTTTACAGAAAATATCGGATTTTCTGGAGCCTTACAAATTATTACAATCAAAGATGTTACAAACCTTTTTCATACAAATATGCTTATGAACTCACCAACTTTTTAGTTGACGTTTTTCAAAATGACTTGTATTCTCAGGAATACAGTAAACATGTACGTGGACTATGGATATTGGATATTTTAATGCAATTTGAATATCATAATTTTGTCACTTTTGTATGCTTTGTGAACAAATACAAATTGTAAACGATGTAAGAATGTTAACACAATGTATGTTGTTGGTTGCCATGTTTCAATTATATTCAATTGTGACGATACTATACAATAACGTCATCCGCCCCTAGACGTTTCCGCCGTCCTGGTTCGGGGGTGTGACAGATTGGTATCCGAGAACTGTTTATAGAGAACTAGTATATCTAACCATACAACATATACAACTATAAATACAATGGGACTAAAACAATCTGAGTAAAAGTATACTTTAAAAATATAAATATTTTACCAAAGTGTAAATACATACATGCATATTAGAAAACAATAAAAAGAGTTGGACATCGTGACTATACTTAGACTGTTACGTAATCATATCTAGGGTAAATATAGCCTGATTAACTATATTTATTCGTGACACTACCAACATGTGTCTAGGAGTGGTCAACGTGGATAACAAATCTAAAACTTATCAGCTGTAAAACAAAAAGAGGGTCTAAGAACAAAACTAAAAGACATAAAATATTATAGGGGTATTTTAACATTCTATCTATTTTCTGGTACTTATATATTCTCATGCAAACACTATGGCGGGCTTCCATCACCCGGGGGACCCATACTTCTCTAATCAGGGAAACAAGGGCTGGATTGAGGATGATCCCAAGGAGGATCCGGAAGAGATCGAGGAGGGTCCGGATGAGATCCAGGAGGAAGGGATCGAAGAGGAGGAGATAGACGAAGAGATTGAAGATAAAGAAGAATATCGTGTCCTTAGAATGTTTGATGACCGGTTTCAGGAAATACAGTTGAGAATTTCGGTCAGGATAGGAGTTTGGCTGGATCAATAGGCCGTGTACGCATGCCTGAATTGAGAAAGTGTTGTAAGACTGCGAGTTAGATGTAGCATTCACTAGCAGCCAGTCGGTGTGGAAGGTATTTTCAGACTATGGGATAACCGTAGCATTCACCAGTGGTCAGATAGTATGAGAAATGTGCTAAGACTGCGGGGTGGCCCGTAGCATTAGTTAGTAGATAGTGTAGAAGTGTTGTAAGACTATGGGGTGGCCTTTAGCATTCACGAGTTGACAGGAAGGGTATAGTAAGATTGCGTGGTGGCTCGTAGGATTTGTTAGTTGGCAACTAGTATGACTGCGGAGTGGCCCGTAGCATTGGTTAGTTAGCAATTTTTATATGGGTATAGTAGGACTGTGGGGTGGCCCATAGCATTCATTAGCGGTAAATTAGTATGGGAGCATAAGACTGCGAGGTGGCCCGTAGCATTCTGTCACACCCCGAAAACCGGAGGCGGAAACATTTCCGGGGTTGACTCCACGTTGAGTATCAAATCCAATGTACATAGTAAGTAAAGTGAAACAAACATTACATTACATATTAAAAGTTTTACAATTTGTTTCAAAAGACACAGTTTATACAGTTGTGATACATAATATAGATATAAACAAAATGAACGAGCCTTGCACGCACACGATCCTGAACCAAGTAAGTCTTCGGGTACCTGTACTATCGATGACCTGAGAACACAAGCAGTTTGAAAATCAGCATAACGCTCGTGAGTTCATAAGTAGTTATGTGAAAATGTTTATGTTTCCTTTCTGTTTCTGAAAATGTAACACACGCCAAGAAAATCCCATATTTTCTTAAAGTTGGTTGTTGTTTCATAAAAGTAAGGTATGGTTTAGTTATCCAATTCATTGTTTTATGTCTTTAATGTATCAGTGTATTCCCAGGAAAGTCCCATACTTTCCTGAAGGGTGATTATTGTAAAAGATGTAATGTTATTCAGTTGGTTACTCTTTTCTGATTATGTGAATGTTACCCAGGAATGCCCCATGCTTTCCTGTATGTTGGTTTTCAATGTAAAAGATGTATTTTGTTAGACCTGGTTATGTACAAGACTTCCCAGGAAGGTCCCATACCGTCCTGAATGTTGGTTATCATTTGTAAAAGATGTAAATGATGTAAAAGGTGTAAACTGAATCCTGGTTATCTGTAAAATGTAGTATGTGGTTCATTGTTACTATAAGTAAATCTCTGTTATCCTAGTTGCGAGTTCCATAACCATACTAAAGACTGAACCTGTGGCAATAAGTAGTCCACAGCCTTGTGGCAATAAGTAGTCCACAATCCTTATGACTTTCGTCACCCTTGAACCATTTTGGTTCGGCTGTAGCTAGCAGCCAGGTGTGGGGTAGTCAGCCTCGTATAGATCTATACACTCAAGTCACGCTCTCTAAATTCCAGAGATTCTGGTTACGGGTGTAGTCCTCCACTCGCGTATCTCTGTGGAGTGTTTGCCGAGGACGTGTCTCCAATCATACAGAATAACAAATTTACTATTAATAATAGGGCAATCCTCCATTCACGTATTTATGTGGAATGTTACCGAGGACAAGACAGTGTACAAAATATATTATTCATGTGTTATAAGTCATGCTTTTAACTGATAAAATGTGGAAACCATTTGTGAAATATATAAAACATAACAGTTTATAAAACTCATTTCACAAATAAATGTTTAAGTAATCTGTGTATTCAACTCGTTATCAGTTGTGTAATCAATACTAAAAGCATATGAAATGTGTAGTACACACATGAAAATAAGTTTTGAGTACAAGAAAACCCTTGTACTTTGCTTGTGTTCCCCCCTGAAAACAGTGAAAAACAGTGAAAAAGAGTAGGGGTATGAACTCACCGGACTCGGGAATGTGTCGGTTTTGGATACTAGACGTTGATTCGGGGATTGTTTACTCGCGATGACCCTATGTAAATTGAAATAATGTCCATATATACACAATTAGGAATTCATTCACTAATCATATGGAACATTACACTGCAACGAGGTTAAACACCTCAAAATGAGCGTTTGGAGTGACCCGGGTGACATCTTCGGACGTGTAATGGCACTAGGGACTTGGGACTTGAGTTTACTCTCCATAAGTAAACATTTAAATGAGTTTACAACCACAAAACACACCCACACATGAGTTTACGGCCGTAAACTCATGTTGGTGTGATTTTGATGGTTTAAGGGCTTAAATGGACATGGGGATTGCTAGAATGGATTATCTAAAATGCCTTGGAACACTTGGAATGAAATTTTAACATTTAATTGGGAGTTTACGGCCACCCCATAAGAGTTTACGGCCGTAAACTCACCTATGGCCAAGGAAAAATTGATTTGAGCTTTATAGGACAATCACATGTGATTCTAACTAATTTTCTAAGCATTGTTATGAATTTAGGTTACCATTCAACACACTTATTGGAGTTTACAGCCTAGAGGTATGTTCTAAGGCCGTAAACTCTCCTTTACCCATGAAAAAGATAGTTTTTGATGCTTAAAACAATCACATGTGATTCTAGAAATTTATACAAGCCATTTGAGTGTATTTGATGCATCATTAACATGGTTTCATGAGTTTACGGCCAAGGCTGAGTTCATAGGCCGTAAACTCCTATAAATGACATTTTTAATATGTTTCAAACCTTTAAACTATTTTTAGATGCATCTAGATTTTACCACAAGGCCATTGGTTGAGTTTGAAAGCACTTTGACATGTTTTAAGGCACTAAATCCCCATTTAAGAGGAGTTTACGGCCCAAGAACATACCTTGGCTGTAAACTCTCTTTTGTCCCTCATAATTCATGTTTTAATTGTTTTAAGTCTAGATTTGCAAGCCTTATAGTCATATCTAAGTCCCAACTTTGATTTGGAAGGGTAATTTGGCTTAAAAACCCCTTTTAATGGAGTTTACGGCCCAAGCTTGCTCCTTGGCCGTAAACTCATGTTCTTGGTCCCAAAAATCAATTAACTCATCAATTTGAAGGCTAAAGGTGTTGAATAACATGCTAGGGAGGTTACCTTAAAGATTTGAAGCCTTAAACTTGAGATTTGGACCTTAATTCTAGCTTGAGGAGAGAGGTTGTGAGAGTTTAGTGAGAAATTGGCCAAAGGCTTCAAATGAAGTCTTAAAACACTTTTTATAGTGTTCGGGAATTGGACACGACGGAATTCTACCCGATACTGACGTTAAGTGAGGCTTTTGGTCATACCCGACTAAATTGTTGTGACTCGATATGGCCGATTCTATAATTATTCCGATCACTAAAGTGGGGTGTTAAAATGATTTCTAAACGTATTAAGACACCCATTAAGTCATTTTAGGTCAATATAAGTTAATGACTTAATAAAATGGCGAAATTGGAAACGAAATTGAAAATGACGTATGATTGATCGGATTGGATTACAAGTTGTGGTACAAGAAGTGACATGAAATTTCGGGTTGTTACATTATCCCCCCGTTAGAGGGAATTTCGTCCCGAAATTCAAGACAAGAGATAAGAGAAAATACAAATCATGGACCTAGAAAGAGTTGCGGATATTTTTGTTTCATCGAGTCTTCTCGCTCCCAAGTGAACTCCGGTCCCCGCTTGGCATTCCAGCGAACCTTCACCAACGGGATGCGACTATGTTTCGTATGTTTGACTTCTCGATCCATGATTTCGATTGGTTCCTCCACAAAGTTGAGGTTTTCATCGATCTCAATCTCGTCTAATGGAATCACTAGAGTTTCATCGGATAGGCACTTCTTGAGGTTTGAAACATGAAAGACGGGATGGATGTTACTAAGTTCATGAGGTAAATGAAGCTTATAGGCCACCGGACCAACTCTGGCGATGATTTCAAAAGGTCCAATGTACCTCGGATTAAGTTTCCCACGTTTACCGAAACGTACAGTGCCTTTCCAGGGCGAGACCTTCAACAGAACACGGTCCCCAACCTGGAATTCTAGTGGTTTCCGACGATTATCAGCGTAACTCTTCTGACGATCGCGCAAGGCCTTTAGTCGTTCACGGATTTGGATAATTTTCTCAGTGGTTTCACGGATGATCTCAGGACCAGTAAGTGCGCTGTCGGGGACTTGACTCTTGGCTAACTGTGTATCTCCTACCTCTGCCCAACACAGAGGGGATCTGCACTTGCGACCGTATAGGGCTTTGAACGGGGCAGCCCTAATGCTGGTGTGGTAACTGTTGTTGTACGAGAATTCGATCAAAGGTAGATGTGCGTCCCACGACTTTCCAAAGTCAATGACACATGCCCTAAGCATGTCCTCCAGGGTTTGGATTGTTCTCTCGCTTTGACCGTCGGTCTGAGGATGGTATGTCGTGCTCATGTCTATTTGGATTCCAAGGGCTTTCTGGAGAGACTGCCAAAATCGGGAAGTAAACCTGCTATCTCGATCAGAGATAATGGATGCAGGTACACCGTGTAGTCGGACTACCTCTTGAATATATATCCGTGCGAGTCTTTCCGTCTTCTTTGATTCTTTGATTGGAACGAAGTGAGCTGATTTTGTCAAACGATCGACAATCACCCAAATGGTATCATACCCACTCGAGCACTTGGGTAGTTTGGTGATGAAATCCATGGTGATCATCTCCCATTTCCATTCAGGTATCTCAGGTTGTTGGAGCAGACCCGAGGGTTTCTGATGTTCAACTTTTACTTTGGCGCAAGTCAGACACTTGCCCACAAATGAAGCTATCTCAGCCTTCATATTTGGCCACCAATATTGTTTCTTGAGATCTAAGTACATCTTGTCAGAGCCCGGGTGAACAGAGTATCTGGTTCTATGTGCTTCCTCCATGACTAATTCTCTAAATCCTCCGGACTTGGGAATCCAGATTCGATCCATAAAACAATGGACTCCGTCACTTCTGATCTCAAGTTTCTTTTCCATCCCTCTCAAAGCTTCAGTTGTCATGTTCTCAGGTTTCAGGGCTTCTAACTGAGCTTCTCGGATTTGCATGGGTAGGATGGAATGGATGATTATCGACTGGCTCCTCACCTTGTTGCTGGTACTCTCCTTTCGGCTAAGGGCATCTGCTACCACATTGGCCTTGCCAGGATGGTAACGGATTTCACATTCATAATCACTGAGTAATTCTACCCACCGCCTTTGTCTCATATTCAAGTCTTTTTGGTCGAAGATATGTTGTAGGCTCTTATGGTCGGTGAAGATCGTGCACTTGGTTCCGTAAAGGTAATGCCTCCAAATCTTTAATGCAAAAACTACGGCTCCTAGCTCCAAGTCGTGTGTGGTATAATTGACCTCGTGGGCTTTCAACTGCCTAGAAGCATAAGCAATTACTTTTCTTCTCTGCATAAGCACACAGCCTAAACCTTGAGTACACGCATCGCAGTAGACAACAAAGTCCTCTGTCCCTTCGGGTAGGGACAGGACAGGTGCGCTGCATAAAGCTTTCTTCAACGTCTGAAATGCGGTTTCTTGTTTATCACCCCAACAAAAGGGTACACCTTTCTGTGTTAGAGTGGTTAGAGGTTTGGCGATTCTGGAAAAGTTTTGGATGAACCTTCGATAATAGCCAGCGAGACCCAAGAATTGTCGGATTTCTGTGGGTGTCTTCGGTGCTGACCAATTCTCTATTGCTTTAATCTTGGAGGGATCGACATGAATACCCTCCTCACTTACTACGTGATCAAGGAAAATTACCTTCCGTATCTAGAACTCACATTTTGAAAATTTCGCGTATAACCTCTCGGATTGCAGGGTCTCCAACACTAGCCTCAAATGTTGTTTGTGGTCTTCTTCACTTCGGGAATAGACGAGTATGTCATCGATGAATACTATGACAAACTTATCCAAATAAGGACGACACACCCGGTTCATCAGATCCATGAACACTGCCGGTGCGTTGGTTAAACCAAAGGGCATCACTACGAACTCGTAGTGTCCATATCGAGTCCTGAAAGCTGTTTTGGGCACATCACTTTCATGAACTCGCAACTGATGGTACCCTGATCGAAGGTCTATCTTAGAGAAGTAACTGGCTCCCTGGAGTTGATCGAAAAGGTCATCTATTCGAGGAAGAGGATATCGGTTTTTGACAGTCAACTTGTTTAGCTCACGATAATCAATACACATACGAAAGGATCCATCCTTCTTCTTGACAAACAAAACCGGGGCTCCCCAGGGTGAGGAACTCGGTCTAATGAATCCTTTGCTAAGCAGCTCGTTAAGTTGACTGGATAGCTCCTGCATTTCTGCTGGAGCTAAGCGATACGGAGACTTCGCTACAGGAGTAGCCCCAGGAATTAGGTCAATACGGAACTCGACCTGACGTTCGGGAGGAATTCCTGGAAGCTCTTCGGGAAACACATCAGGAAAATTATAGACCTCGGGGATGCTCGCGAGGTCTTTGACTTCTTGTTTCTCATTGATTACATGGGCTAAGAATGCAATACACTCCTTTCGCAGTAGTTTCTGAGCTTTGATGCAGGAAATGATACGAAGGTTGGAACCGAGTTTATCGCCATAGATTACTAGAGTTTGACCCGAAGGAAGGTCAAGACGGATAGCTTTTTCGAAGCAAAGGATATCTGCATGATTGGGACTCAACCAATCCATGCCAATAATGACATCAAAGCTCTTTATTGATACGGGCATAAGATCGATAGGAAATGAATGGTCGTTTAAGGTAAGAGTGCAATCTACGAATACCTCACTCGCACTTTCTTTCTCTCCATTTGCCATTTCGACGGTAAATATTTCGGTTAGGGGTTGGGAATTATGTTTTAGGTTATGTTTGAATGCATGACTAATAAAACTTCTTTCAGCACCCGAATCGAAAAGAATATTAGCATACGAGTTGTCGAGAAGAAACGTACCCGAGACAACATTGGGATCGGCGACTGCTTCTTCCCGTCCCATAGCAAGGACCCTTCCGGTGTTGCCAGCAGTAGTCTTCTTGGGGCAGTTCCTTTTAAAGTGCCCGGCCACACCATAGTTATAACAGGCTTGACCAACGCCTGTTCCAGAAGATTGATTTGTTGATTGAGTCGGAGCTTTGCAGTATCGAACAGTGTGCCCCTTCTTACCACAATTGGTACAGGATAGTTCTCGACAGGGACCAGGGTTGTGGTGATACTTGCATTTTTCACAAAGAGGGAGGTTACCAACATATCGACTGGTAGGAGTTGGTGCTGTGGATCCCATAACAGAAACAGCAGCTACGGGGGTAGTAGCAGCATGAACTGCTACTGTTTGTTGTCTTTTGGAGGAGCCTTGGGAAGATTGACCCTTCTTTTTCTTCCAGAATTTTCTTTTCTCACCACTGCTTTTGGTCGACTCAGGGGTAGCAGTGGTGGCTTCCTCAACATCATCACTGTGGTGAATTATAGCTTGGGCTAAAGTCTTAGCACTATCATAAGTATCTAGGTGAGCAGCTAAGACATGACCTTTGGTCGGATTGGTTAACCCCCAAATAAACCTCTCGATCTTTTTGCTTTCAGGGGTGACTAGTCCAGGGCAGAGAAGGGCAAGATCATCAAATCGGGAAGTGTAGGCAGCAATGTCGGAACCTTTCATCTTCAGGTTCTAGAGCTCGTGCTCTAGCTTCTGCATTTCGCCTCTGGGACAATATTCAGCAAGGAGGAGTTCTTTCATAGTCTCCCAGCCCATGGCATTGGCTACTAGGAGAGTTAAGGATTTGACTCGGCCATTCCACCAAGTTAATGCTTTATCAAGGAAGGTACAAGCTGCGAACTTGACCTTATTGGACTCATCATAGGCACAGATTTCGAAGATGGATTCAATTCTCTCGAACCATCGGGATAAGGAAATGACACCACCAGTGCCATTGAAGAAAGAAGGCTTCGCATTCATGAAGTCCTTATAGGAACCCTCCTTACGGCGTTCCTGATTACCATCTTGACTTTGATTACTACCTCCTGAACCACCGGTATTAAGCTGAGACATGGCAGCTGCCACCGCGGCGGTAACAGCTGTTTGAAATAACACGGGATCGATTTCAGTAGGAGGTGGCGGAGGATTGTTGGAGCTGGGTCTCTTCCTGGGAGGCATCTTGATCTAATAAGATCAATAAAGAGAGAGAGAGAGGATGATAAGTCCTCTAAATCGAGAGATATGACAGGTATTTATTCCAATTAAGCGGTAAAGCAGGAAAGAGTTATTGAAGCAAGTATACTATTGCTAATGGAATGATCGGGGGTCTATACATGTACGATTGTTCGAGAAATACTCCCATAGTATTTCATGGTTTGTTACAATACTGACTCGATGTTTGTGGTATTAGGGTAAGTTTTAGGCATGCCGCATACCACAATCACTCCCAAGCACATGTTGGCCGTGTCTCGAATGAATATAGTTGGCCAGGCTATATTGACCCTAGACACGACTACATAACTGCCCAGGTTTAACTGCAATACACAACACCCATTTACTTATACTTTGTTCTACTTATAGATACGAATCTCGACAGTTCGGTATACTTGTATATCTTTGAAAATACTTGTAGTCTGGAGATACTTTTATTTCAGAGCACTTAGGCCCTTTAGTGTTTATAGTTTTATACCATGTAAGGTTTGGTATACTTTATTCACTATAAACAAGGGCTCTGATACCAATCTCTCACACCCCGAAAACCGGAGGCGGAAACATTTCTGGGGTTGACTCCATGTTGAGTATCAAATCCAATGTACATAGTAAGTAAAGTGAAACAAACATTACATTACATATTAAAAGTTTTACAATTTGTTTCAAAAGACACAGTTTATACAGTTGTGATACATAATATAGATATAAACAAAATGAACGAGCCTTGCACGCACACGATCCTGAACCCAGTAAGTCTTCGGGTACCTGTACTATCGATGACCTGAGAACACAAGCAGTTTGAAAATCAACATAACGCTGGTGAGTTCATAAGTAGTTTTGTGAAAATGTTTATGTTTCCTTTCTGTTTCTGAAAATGTAACACACGCCAAGAAAATCCCATATTTTCTTAAAGTTGGTTGTTGTTTCATAAAAGTAAGGTATGGTTTAGTTATCCAATTCATTGTTTTATGTCTTTAATGTATCAGTGTATTCCCAGGAAAGTCCCATACTTTCCGGAAGGGTGATTATTGTAAAAGATGTAATGTTATTCAGTTGGTTACTCTTTTCTGATTATGTGAATGTTACCCAGGAATGCCCCATGCTTTCCTGTATGTTGGTTTTCAATGTAAAAGATGTATTTTGTTAGACCTGGTTATGTACAAGACTTCCCAGGAAGGTCCCATACCGTCCTGAATGTTGGTTATCATTTGTAAAAGATGTAAAAGATGTAAAAGGTGTAAACTGAATCCTGGTTATGTGTAAAATGTAGTATGTGGTTCATTGTTACTATAAGTAAATCTCTGTTATCCTAGTTGCGAGTTCCATAACCATACTAAAGACTGAACCTGTGGCAATAAGTAGTCCACAGCCTTGTGGCAATAAGTAGTCCACAATCCTTATGACTTTCGTCACCCTTGAACCATTTTGGTTCGGCTGTAGCTAGTAGCCAGGTGTGGGGTAGTCAGCCCCGTATAGATCTATACACTCAAGTCACGCTCTCTAAATTCTAGAGATTCTGGTTACGGGTGTAGTCCTCCACTCGCGTATCTCTGTGGAGTGTTTGCTGAGGACGTGTCTCCAATCATACAGAATAACAAATTTACTATTAATAATAGGGTAATCCTCCATTCACGTATTTCTGTGGAATGTTACCGAGGACAAGACAGTGTACAAAATATATTATTCATGTGTTATAAGTCATGCTTTTAACTGATAAAATGTGGAAACCATTTGTGAAATATATAAAACATAACAGTTTATAAAACTCATTTCACAAATAAATGTTTAAGTAATCTGTGTATTCAACTCGTTATCAGTTGTGTAATCAATATTAAAAGCATATGAAATGTGTAGTACACACATAAAAATAAGTTTTGAGTACAAGAAAACCCTTGTACTTTGCTTGTGTTCTCCCCCTGAAAATAATGAAAAACAGTGAAAAAGAGTAGGGGTATGAACTCACCGGACTCGGGAATGTGTCGGTTTTGGATACTAGACGTTGATTCGGGGATTGTTTACTCGCGATGACCCTATGTAAATTGAAATAATGTCCATATATACACAATTAGGAATTCATTCACTAATCATATGGAAAATTACACTCCAACGAGGTTAAACACCTCAAAATGAGCGTTTGGAGTGACCCGGGTGACATCTTCGGACGTGTAATGGCACTAGGGACTTGGGACTTGAGTTTACTCTCCATAAGTAAACATTTAAATGAGTTTACAACCACAAAACACACCCACACATGAGTTTACGGCCGTAAACTCATGTTGGTGTGATTTTGATGGTTTAAGGGCTTAAATGGACATGGGGATTGCTAGAATGGATTATCTAAAATGCCTTGGAACACTTGGAATGAAATTTTAACATTTAATTGGGAGTTTACGGCCACCCCATAAGAGTTTATGGTCGTAAACTCACCTATGGCCAAGGAAAAATTGATTTGAGCTTTATAGGACAATCACATGTGATTCTAACTAATTTTCTAAGCATTGTTATGAATTTAGGTTACCATTTAACACACTTATTGGAGTTTACGGCCTAGAGGTATGTTCTAAGGCCGTAAACTCTCCTTTACCCATGAAAAAGATAGTTTTTGATGCTTAAAACAATCACATGTGATTCTAGAAATTTATACAAGCCATTTGAGTGTATTTGATGCATCATTAACATGGTTTCATGAGTTTACGGCCAAGGGTGAGTTCCTAGGCCGTAAACTCCTATAAATGACATTTTTAATATGTTTCAAACCTTTAAACTATTTTTAGATGCATCTAGATTTTACCACAAGGCCATTGGTTGAGTTTGAAAGCATTTTGACATGTTTTAAGGCACTAAATCCCCATTTAAGAGGAGTTTACGGCCCAAGAACATACCTTGGCCGTAAACTCTCTTTTGTCCCTCATAATTCATGTTTTAATTGTTTTAAGTCTAGATTTGCAAGCCTTATAGTCATATCTAAGTCCCAACTTTGATTTGGAAGGGTAATTTGGCTTAAAAACCCCTTTTAATGGAGTTTACGGCCCAAGCTTGCTCCTTGGCCATAAACTCATGTTCTTGGTCCCAAAACTCAATTAACTCATCAATTTGAAGGCTAAAGGTGTTGAATAACATGCTAGGGAGGTTACCTTAAAGATTTGAAGCCTTAAACTTGAGATTTGGACCTTAATTCTAGCTTGAGGAGAGAGGTTGTGAGAGTTTAGTGAGAAATTGGCCAAAGGCTTCAAATGAAGTCTTAAAACACTTTTTATAGTGTTCGGGAATTGGACACGACGGAATTCTACCCGATACTGACGTTAAGTGAGGCTTTTGGTCATACCCGACTAAATTGTTGTGACTCGATATGGCCGATTCTATAATTATTCCGATCACTAAAGTGGGGTGTTAAAATGATTTCTAAACGTATTAAGACACCCATTAAGTCATTTTAGATCAATATAAATTAATGACTTAATAAAATGGCGAAATTGGAAACGAAATTGAAAATGACGTCTGATTGATCGGATTGGATTACAAGTTGTGGTACAAGAAGTGACATGAAATTTCGGGTTGTTACACATTCTCCGGACCCTATTCGGCGGTGAGAATGCGACAGATGTGTGATTCACTCATGAAATTCTTCAGATGGATTAAGATAGGGCGGGGTAGCTGAACGGATGTGATTAGGCCACAATATGTTTGGTTTCGGAAAGTGGTAGGTCGTTGGAGACCAGGTATGATGTAAGACTATAGTAGTTCAGGTAGCATTCACCTTTTGTAGTAGATTATGTTGGCAAGGAGTGGTCAAACAGTGCAATCGGGAGGATCAGCAGGAATGCAGAAGCCATGAGTGGCAATGAGGATAAAGTAGTTTCGATAGTTAAAGCTCTCTTCGGAAGTCGCTGGAAGCGATTGAGAGATTGTGCTTGGATTCAGTAGCCGGTGGGAATCCGGTAACCCAGATAAGTATAGATCAGTGGGGACCAGGATGTTCTTAGTTTATCTGGAAAGCGAATAAGAGATAGTGGGATCTTCGGTCAGGAGTAGTGAAAAGAGATTCTTGCGTGTAGCAACCAGTTGATCGGGAGGTGCCAAGTCACTCACAGCATGATTAAATAATATTAGAGGGAATGATTTGACTTTATTGCGCATCTCTCATATGAGTCTAACCATTGCAAGGATGAATATTTTACTCGAAGGATTACCTGATCCATTCGTAGGGAGGGGTGTTCGGCACCGGGATATAGTAGGAGGAAGCATTCAGTAGGTAACCTTAAAGTGACCGGCATTGGGAGTGGCTGGAGATTTAATTAGAATGAAGGATCCGTCCTTCACAAATATAGGAAAGGTTGTTGTTTATGTTTAGTTTCCTTGGGAGGGCCATGGATTGCACAGAGAAAAGGGGTGAACCCCTTGGATGTCAAGTGTAAGTACTAGGGGAGTACCAGAAGAATTGTCGGATGAGTAAGAGCGATGTACTCAAGATCGTTAGTAATTAGGGTGCTCTCAAGGGTTTACGTCCACCGATTTTCTTTTGTGGAAAGACCGGATGAAAGGCCTATAGAAGCGGTCCTCAGAGGATTGGATCGAGCAGATGAAGTATGCATCTTATAGGAATGTTGTGAGAGGTTGCAGGGTAGTTGGTCGTAGCGGACTTCGAGGACGAAGTCTAGTTTAAGTGAGGGAGAGTTGTAACACCCGGAATCCAGAAAACCAATTAAGGAAAGAAAAACCCCAAGTCAAGAAGTCTACTCGTCGAGTCCAGGGGATGACTCGACGAGTATGAGCGATTTTTGGGACGCGGGTTAAGTGACCTACTCGACGAGTTGGAAGACCAACTCGGCGAGTTGGTCTGGGTTTGGGAAACCCTAAATTTGGGCTTTTGTCCCTATTTAAACATCTTATTCTCCTCTTATCAGCCTCATTTCCAACTTACACTGCCCAAACCCTAATCCATAAAACCCTAGTGCCTTACATGAGCTTGTGAGCCATTTATGAGTGTTCTTGAGTTCTTGGAAGCTTGAAGAAGAAGGAGAACCCTTGGGGATACAAGAAGAGACTAGTAGATCCAGAAACCTCTTACATGCCTCATCGTTTCTTGGTAAGAAAGTTCCAACCTTGATCATCATGCACTTAGATCTCTTCTTTGTTGCTTTATGAGGATTTTTGGTCCAAGTATCATAGCATGTGAAGAATGGATGTCCCAAAGGCTTATATTTTCAGATATAGAACCATTAAGGGTTGTTATTTCATAAAGGTGCAAACTTTATGCCATAGGAGTCCCCATGCAAGCAATAGAGTGTTCTTTGGCCTCTTTAGCTCAAAAGGCCATGTATGGAAGGAAAAAGGCAGGAGCTTTGCATGGTTATGATATGTTTGGGTCCAGATCTATGTTTGGATGCATTAGTTTGGTGTATGGTTGGCTTGTGGACCAAGATCTAGGTCCTTAAGAGTTAGGGTTTGAGTAAAATCCTTTAAGAAAGGGTATTAATGGGTAAAGTTGGAACCTTTCCCCTTCTAAGGTCATTTCCAGAGTATATTCGAAGTTTGGAGTTTGGATCTGAAGTATAAGGGCTTAATCCATTAAGATAGCCCAAAAAAGACTAAGAGACTCACCGAGTCTAGGGAGGAACTCGACGAGTCGAAGTGAGTTGTCCCATTTTCTGTATGGAGGAACTCGATGAGTTTGAGGATGGACTCGATGAGTTGATTTGATAAATCGCGACCATGAGTTGCCTGGGAACTCGGCGAGTCAGGGGTTGACTCGACGAGTTGGATCGTGATTTCAGGATTCTGAGTCTTAGAACTCGATGAGTTGATGGAGCAACTCGGCGAGTTGAGTTAACTCGGAGCATTGAATTTGACCGTTGACTTTGACTTTGAACTAGATTGACTTAGTTTGACTTTTGAAGGCAATTTGGTCTAAGTGTTATTTCGGTACTGATAGCTCGGGGAGCCAAAGGAGTAGCAGTCTAGGAATTGCTGGTTAGTAGACAGAGGAGTATCAGCAGGATTTCAGCAGTGAGAGGTGAGTCTCCTCACTGTTTGTATGGGTCTACAGCCACAATATCGGCCTATTTACTTTATGTATGGTAGGAAGACCCGGGGTTAGCCCTAGGCATTAGGCATGAAAGACCAGGTGGAGGCTCCTGGCACACTATATGTTATTATGTATGGTAGGAAGACCCGAGGGTTAGCCCTAGGTGATATGTATGAAGGACCCGGAGGTGGCTCCTGACACATTATATGCTATTATGTATGAAAGACCAGGAGGTGGCTCATTGCACACTGTATGCTAATTAGCCAAGTAGAGTAGTATGTATGCTAGTTGTCTTTGCAATACTTGCATGGAAGACGAGGAAGCGGCTCATGGAACTTGTCTGTAAGACCCAGGGGGTGGCCCTGGCTTGGCAAGAAAGACCACGTGGCGGCCCATGGCATAATGAAAAGACTATGTGTGGCACATAGCAACTTATTTGATATATGAAAGTTATGTATGGCTCAGTTGATATCTATGGTATGTGGTATCTGGGGAACTCACTAAGCTTTGTGCTTATGACTTTCAGCTTTTGTTTCAGGTACTTATGTATTCAAAGGAAGGAGGTCAGGGCGATCACAGCGCATCACACTATGTTTTTCCGCAGTATATGATCTTTGGGATTAAAACTCTTATAATTGTTTTATTTAGAATACTATTCGATGTTTTGAGCAAAGTTACTAAGTGGTTTTAATTGATAACAAATGAAATTTTTGGTCTTGAATTTTGGGATGTTACAAGTTGGTATCAGAGCCTTGGTTTGACGGATTCGGGCACACTCTCGGGTGTATCTGAACTCAAACTAAGGACTTGGTATGGAATTTTTAAAAAGAAAATCATTTTTATAAAAAGAATTTCTAAGCAAAGAACAAGGTGTGTGATGTGTGCAATTGACTGAGCTCAAGTAAGTGGTTCCCAAAATACCAATACATGTTTGGTGTGTGATATGATATGATTATGTGAATCGCATGCTAGATTATTTTTAAGGATCTAGGAGAGTTACCTTGTATGCT
The DNA here is from genome assembly GCF_051521515.1 of Lactuca serriola. Classification (NCBI taxonomy): domain Eukaryota; kingdom Viridiplantae; phylum Streptophyta; class Magnoliopsida; order Asterales; family Asteraceae; genus Lactuca; species Lactuca serriola. The sequence goes on along the minus strand of NC_136413.1, from coordinate 125,841,345 downwards.
TATGTGAGCTTGTAGATTTGAATGCTAGAACTGACCAGCCAGTAGTAGGATGGCTTTTTTAGGTTATGCCTGATTGTATAAGCCTTTGAATTGAATGCTAGTACAAATTCCTAATAAGATGATAGAATGGCTTGTTTGGTTAGATTTTCCATTTTCTGAATGCTGCTTTGTTTGTGCTTTTTGGGACACTTAGTGATGTGAGTTAGCTACTTAGTGAATATGCTAAGTCACATGGGACACATGCCGGATAATCTCAAAGTGATGGACTTGACCCTATTGCGCAGTTATTGTCTAAGTCCAACCGTTCTAGGGATGGGTCTTTTACTTGAAGGATTATCTGATCTCTGTTGCATGTGGCTATCTTCATGAGGAAGCAAGTTGACATTACTAGGAATCTTTTAGCAGCTGAAAACGTGGTGGGTTTGGGAACCTAGGAAAGCCTAGGACATGCTTCAAAAGTTTAGTAGTATGGTTCAGTGAGTACTGGCATAATGGTTTGAGAAAGTGACTTGGAGCATTCGGGATGATTACTGAGGAAAGTACGAATAGGTTTGGAAGGTAGTATTGGGCCCCTACTACTGAAAGCAGAGGATCCATACTCGAATCGGTGAGAAGTCTTGGAGAATCTAAGAAGCTTATGAAGAAAGGACCCTTGCTTATGTTTGATAGCTGGAATGTTGTATTCAGATTCGAGATGAGCTCTCAAGGAGATGGTACTAGTTTGGGTTTTGGCTCAGGTGCAGATGCTGAGCCGATTAGCGAGCAATTGCGAGAGTTTATTTCATCAGAGGTTTCTCATTGTGTATCAGAGATAGATGATGAGCCCTTGGTCACATTCCGTACAGAGGTTATGGTTATCATTGGAGCTCGCACACTGACTTCCGGGAGTTCCGTGCTTGTGGAGCTCCTGCGTTCCATGGGGAGAGGGACCCCATTGTCAGTAGGAGGTGGTTAGCAGATATGGCTAACATATTCAGGATGAGTTTTTTCCCAGAGGAGGCCAAGGTCAGATATGCTTCCTGCCCGTTGAAGGATCGGGCACGTGATTGGTGGGAAGAGATCGGTAGTGATTTGGTGATGAAGCAGTCGATATCATGTCATGGGATGACTTCTCGACTAGATTCCGAGCTGGGTTTGCACCAATGATTGAGGTGCAGCAGTTGGCGTGAGAGTTTCTGGATCATCGCCAAACCACGGAGACTGTGGCAGATATCACTGCCAAGTTTCGGGAGAGGGCTTTATTGGTACCGCAGTATGTGGCAGATGAGGAGATGAAGAAAGTAAGGTATCACGACATGTTGCGGGATGAAGTTAGGAAGTTCGTGAGCCCGAGAGAGGGAGATTGATTTGGAGCACATTGAGAAGAGGAGGTCAGATCAGGTGTATACTTTGGAGGGTCCCGGGAAGAGGCCCAAGACTTCAAATCAACGATCAGTAGGTCGGCAGGGCCGAAGTTAATGCAACACGTACGGGAAATGGCACGAGGGAGTTTTTCATTCCAGGGGTTTAGGCTGCTACAAGTGTGGCAGGGATGGTCACGTCAGCAGGGACTGCCCACAGGGGGCAAGCCCATTATGTTTTCACTACGATCAGGTGGGCCACAAGAAGGCCGATTGTCCGACGATAAGGGGAGGGGTAGTAAGCACGTTTGCTCCGGACACTTTAAGGATCACTGATGGACGAGAGGGAGGGATAGGAGCCCTAACACAAAGGAGTCGGACTTTACAGTGACATGAAAGAGAGATTCGAATTATAGCAGGCAATGTTGCAGGTATGTTGTTGGGTTTTAGTATACTACAACATCCTATGGTGCACATACAACCCTAAAATCTTTGGATCTATGTTTTCTCTAATTATACATGCAATATTGTTTCCAAAGCCTTAAGCCTACAACTAGCATACAAATGATATAAACAACATAAAATACTAGTTAGGAGTTTACATCTTTATGTGGCTTCTAGAACTTGTTGTATTTGGCTTTTAAGAACTTAGCACCAATAGTATGAATGCCTCAAATGGAATCACAACACACCATGGACAAAGCATGACATTTTGAGAGAGAGTCCTAGCCACCAAAATCGTTCATAATCTCCAAGCATTCATTAGTCATGATTTTGGCTATGTAGTAACATATTTATATGTGGGATTCCAAAGGTCATGGGTTAACCCTAACCAAAACCTATGGGCTTATGATCCATGGTTCATGTGGCCCAACTCTTTATGTATCCATACATAAACTTAGTTCAACATGGATCATAAGCCCAACATATAAATATAACTAATTTACACAATTAGTCCCCATTGATTTAATTAGTCTCTTTTCATCACTAAATTAATTACAAACTAATTCTTGATCAACACTAATTAAATCATATGATTTCATATTAGTATATTAGAACTTATAATATATTAATAAACCATAAATAACCTCTTCTCAAAAGTCCATCCTAACAAATTGTCCTTATGATATGCAACCTAAATGGACCATGCTACTCTCGGTTCAAGTACATAAAAATTATAGTTATGGGCTTAGAAACCTAATCCAAAAGTCACCCACTTGGATAATCCTAATAACTATTATTGCAAGTACGACTCCAAAATCCGGCTAGCAATCGTAGCTCTTAAAAGTCGCTGTCGAACTATGACCTAGTCAATAACACGTCAATTAGATAAGAGATAATATATTCCTCCATTCTAGGTATAATATGGACCGAGACATGGATTATGATCATTCTCTCTGTCCATTTGTTGTTTCCTGATTTCCGATTTATGATGACCGACTAAGTGAACAAATCAAATCAGTCCAGGCCCGGTCGAGCACTTTGGGTTGTCATCACTAAATCATCGAGGGGCCCACATATATCGCTTTTATCCCTCTAAGGGTAAAAGGAATGGATAAACTTTGACTCATATGCTTGCTCTATTTACTCATCAAATCACACACAATGATGAGTTTTATAACACGAAGTTACTAGTGTGTTTTCACATCAGCAATGTGCAACCTACTTGTAAAGTGCAAATCATATCTATTAGTTTCAAGAATATAAGATATTATCGTCTCATGATCACTCGTGATAAAATCCATAAAGTGATTCAAATGAGTGTGGGTTTAATCCAATACTCGAATCTTATTCCATGAGCACTCATGAACACTGCAGCTATGTATAAAACACCTAGACAAACTACAGACCCATTCATGACAGTCTTGCCTCAATACCTACTTCCAAAGTATGATTGAATGTGGATGGTTTGAATAACCTAGTTATCCGGCAAGTCAAAACATGCAAAGTGAAACACAAGAATTATACTAATCCTATATGGCCCCAAAACTCTGAGTGCCATATTGATTACTCATTATTCATTGTATAATGTTTTGAATAATCAACTTAATACTTCAGCTAAATCAATAGTTGTCCCATGCCCCAAACATGTACACTATGTTTGTCTATGTTCCTTACTTTGTGAAATAGATCAATTGACAACACTTTAATGATGCTCAATTCACAATCCCAAATCCTTACTGTAAACGTAAGAATATCAAATTCTTGCCATTTACTATAATATGTTAGATTCTAAACTTATATGCAATGATCATTTTGTAATGACTATGCACAAAAGTCACAGAGACTTGGCAACAGACATTACAAAGTATTCCAGTGGAAAGCAATTCCATGGAAACAAAGTCTCACATTCAAAGTACATTCCTTTGAAGATCCTTTTTGCATTAAGTTTTCTAATCTTACACAGATTTAAAGATTGACTTCCACTTATAGAAACATTTCCATATTCCCATTTTGTCTATCACTTCTAAACAATAGTTGCCTCTTTTCAGAATATGTCAATATGGTCCTTTCCAAAATTTACACCATACTTCCAAGTGTCCATGAGCAACCAATCTTTGGTAAACCTCATAATGTCCTCGACAATTGCTTAATCATTTTAGTCATATCCAGTTCTAGTCCTTTTTCCTCTTAATGCCCTAGGCATTTGGAAAATATAGAACGGATGAATATTACAACACATATAATCGATCCTATATCTGAAGCATATGGGACACGACTCATGATGTCTCACATAAAGACATGATACTAGACCTGTATTTTGCTATAATATTTATATTTCTATTTGCCATGTTCTCATAATTCAAATTATGAAAAGGGATGCTGTAATCATAATCGAATTTTAGAACGTAAATAATATTTCCATATATAGAATTTCCTTATGTTGAACCTTTCCAACATAACATTCATATATATATATATATATATATATATATATATATATATATATATATATATATATATATATATATATATATACTTGACTACATTTGATTAAAATCTCAATCTAAGCTTTTAGAATAGAAATGAAGTGTGAATTCCTCTCCCTTAATTATAGCAAAACAACTTTTCAAACCCTAAAACTTGGGAAATTGAAACCTTTGTTTACTATAATTAACATTGCTAACTTGCAACACTTACCATAATTGATTATGCTCCAGGTAGCATAATAATTACTTTACTAACATAACACTTATGCACCCACTGGCTTTGACATGTACCCATAAATCATATGGACTTCAAGAAATCAATACTTTATGGACTCTCTTACCAAAGTTCAGATTTTTGATATGAGATTCTTTGATAAGACTTTATCAAAATTATACACCTTTGGTTAGATATCTCACATGTGTGTCTAAACAATTATGAAGAGGGATTCCGTGAACATAATGTTTAAAACTTTTACCCCTTCTCACAATTTGAATTATGAAGAGGGATGCCGTAATCATAATCAAATTTGGGAAGGCAAATCCCACAATTGTTATCTCTTTAAAATATACTTAATGAAGGCGTTTCCTCACAATCATTTTCATGAATTGGAGAGAAACCTTATGACACTTATATTTTTATGGTGTATGTGTTGCTATCCATGTGAATTTGTCAAAACCATATTCACAAGACAAGGTTAGTGACAAATCCAAACTCATTTGGACTAAACTTGTTCAATCTTAATTTCTTGCCACCTGGCAGCACAGGGCCTACCATTGCTTCCAGGTTGTTATGCACATAATTGAGAACGTATAGAACTCACAAACATAGTCAACTTTTAACTGGAACGAGCTCAAAAATAAGAATATGTCAACACGATAGGTTAGAAACCTCGAGTCTTGTGCTAGTGATAAAGAACATGTTTTATTCTTGATTAGTTCTTGAGATCCTTTTCAAGATCATTAAGACTCCCACTGACTCCATGACATATGAGATTCTCTTGTCAAGAATCATTCCTTGATAAACAAATATTCAAGAGTTAGTGTGCATTCTTATCAAGAAAACCACTTCATATTCTTGGTCTTAGTTGGTCTTTCTTTTATCCAAAACATCACAACTTACCAATTTCAAATGTACAAGAGTAGAAAGCGTTTTACTCTACATTTGACAAATGTTATAAACCTTTCTTAAGATTATGTCACTCGAGTTACAATCTTGGAGTATGACTCTAAGAGTTGTTTTGAAACGAATTATGACTCGTCTTCTTGATTTAACCATTTCAACAATTCACGATTCCTGTGTTTAGCCAAACAAATGCACCAAGACGTCCTTAGAGGATCAATTTTGATATGGCTTTCCATAATTTTTAACATAATCATAAAACAAGATACTCAAGTACTCTCCCATCTTTTCAGATTGGAGAAACTTTTATATTTCTGCCTAATTTGATTCTTCTTATTCGTTTTGCTACACATTGAAACTTTTCCAAAGTTTCAGAATTACACTTAAACTTGTACGCATAACCATTTTTACTAACCTTTTAGTAAATCATGACAAATAGTCTTATCGATCTTTGCGGTGGACTTGATGTAACACTCTAAAAATTCAAGCCAATTTAAACTTCTCAAAAACCACCCAATTTCACTAAGTTATTACAAAAAGGTTTTCAATACATTTGTTATCAAAGTATTCCCAGAACCATATCATAAAACAAGAACATGAGGACCGGTACGATCACACGTTCGCCTTGCCACGGTCTCCTGAAGTACCTGAAACATTTAAACCACAACTGTAAGCCTGAAAGCTTGGTGAGATACCCCTAAAATACTGATACACATACAGTCCACATAGCAATATCAACATTAGCATATCATATCAATCAAAACAGAACATCATGTACTGGGTCCACAGCTTTACAAGCTGGACTACCCCTGGGCCCTCAATACAAGTCTGGAATGCCTACTGGGCCCTCAGCTCGTATATGGAATGCCATCGAACCCTCAGTACGAGTCTGGAATGCCTACCGGGCCCTCAACTCATATCTGGAATGCTCTTGAGTCCTCAGTATGAGTCTGGAATGCCCACCGGTCCCTCAGCTCATATCTGGAATACTCCCGAGTCCTCAGTATGAGTCTGGAATGCCTACCGGGCCCTTACCTCATATCTGGAATACTCCCAAGTCCTTAGTATGAGTCTGGAATGCCTATCGGGTTCTCAGCTCATATCTGGAATACTCTCGAGTCCTTAGTATGAGTCTGGAATGCCTACCGGTCCCTCAGCTCATATCTGGAATACTCCCGAGTCCTCAGTATGAATCTGGAATGCCTACCAGGCCCTCAGCTCATATCTGGAATAATCTAGGGTTTGTTGGCTACTGCACGGAGCAGTACAACCTCAACCCATCCCACGACCCACATAACATGTCAGCATGTAACAGATAATTGCACATACAGGTAATCAATCAGTATCACAGGCAGTCCTACAGATCTACCCGATTAGCATATCAACTGGCATACATTACTAACTCAACTCAACATATCAACAACTACTAGGTTATCAAATCCGATGAGTCGGCCTTGGTGCCTTAGACCCCTTAGTATAGTGAGGATAACTCACCTCGCAACTACTGACTGAAGAGATAAGATCACATTGCTCCAACCTCTAATACAAACTCCACCACTGATAATACCAAAAGACTGAACTCAATAAATACCAATAATTACCAAATTACCCCTGTAAGTCAGCTAGTCAACTCTTAGTCAAAGTCAAAGTCCTTAGTTAAAGTCAAACTTCCTGACTGGCTCTACTCGCCGAGTCAGCCCGCTGACTCGTCGAGTCCCTAGGCTCTGAAAACTCCCATCTTGCGACCCAACTCACTGAGTCGCCCCAAGACTGGCCGAGTCCCACAAACTCTAAGTCACTTCCTGCTCAACTCACCGAGTTGTCCCTCGAATCACCGATTCCCAGCTCAACCAAAAAGGTTAGGACTTTGCGACCAGACTCGCCGAGTCCAAGAACAGACACGCCGAGTCCAAGGCAATCTTCAACAGACTCGCCGAGTTGTTCTTCCAACTCGTCGAGTCCCTGCCTATCTTCATCCAACTCGCCGAGTACACCCATGTGAATTGCCGAGTACCTCTAGTTCTTAATCCATATAGTGGCTTTCCAAGCCATGCAGGGGCTCCAATCCATAGATCCAACCTCCTACAACCTTCCCCACACATAAAGGTGCAAACTTTACGTTAAAGCATGGGGAAATAAGCCCAAAATACTCTTGGGCTAAGGATTAAGTCAAAGGGACTTCACCAACCACTCTAGGACAGCACCTTTACAACAAATAGGATCATTACAAGCTTGGATCTGAAGTGTCAACTTCAGATCTCGCTTCTAAACTCGAAATTGATTCCACTCAAGCCATAATCCCCAAAATAGCAACCAAGAACGAATCTAGAATAAGGAAACTTAAGGTAACTGATTGTTACCTTAGAAATGATCCAAAGGAGGAGTAGATCCCTTATCTACAATGACATCCAGATGCTAGCCTCTTGATCTTCAACCTTCTTCTTCTCAACTTCTCTTCCCAAGCTCTAATTCTTCATCAATGGAGGTTATACACGATTTTAGGGTTTTCTGGGTATTGGAAGGTAACAAAGAGGCTGAGGTTGGGTTATAATGTCCGTTATATAGGGAACAACCCTGAAAATTAGGGTTCTCTCCACCCAGCACCAACTCGCCGAGTCACTCCTCCGACTCACCGAGTTGGTCACTTAACATATGACCAGATTCGCGACCCAACTCGCCGAGTCTACCCATTGACTCGCCGAGTCGGTCTTCCATATTTACACTAAGCACCCTGAACTTTGCTCTTCTGAACTCGGGGTGTTACAATTCTCCCCCACTTAAGTTAGGCTTCATCCTCGAAGCCTGTTACAGCACACAATTCCAATAACCATAAACCCACACTGCAACCTCGGATCTCTACTGACTCAGATCCTTCCAATCACTGCTATCATCCCAAAAATGATCCAACTCCTTGCTTACCGATTCATATCAACTGTCTCAAGCCGACCACCGGCTCTTTCCTCTGATAGCGACACTTATCACTCTTGATCTCCATACACTTGTCTCTCGCAAGACTAGATAATACCCTCAACCATCGAGTTCTGACTGGGTACTCACTGCTACCAACTGATATCTTTTTCCTCGTTTAACACAACCTTATCGAGTTCACTGTTGGGACTTATCCCTCTTCCTTTCTGAATTCGAATCTACTCTTTTCATGCTGACAGGATGATACATTCTTCAACTCCCGAGCACTCTCATGAGCTCTCTTCCGCAATCGCATAAATATGTTGACCCTGCTCTAGCATCCTCGGGTTGGGAACCCAACACACTGACGGTACCTCCAGACATCCCCCAGGATGAACTTCCACTACATACATAACCTCCTGATCACAATCATACTGAGAATCCAAGACTCCACCCTTGCATCCCTTCTGAACTCCTCTGGTTCTTCATTACTGGAAATCCTTCCGTGATTCCAACCGACATCCAACCTGGATGTACTTCTATATCATTGGCACAACATAATGGCCAATAACCATCCTGAAATACTTCTAATCATCCTTTCCCGCTACTGCTCACACTTCCAGGAACCAACACTCCTTCCCGGAGTTACATATCTTTCCCTTTCCTTATCCAAGGAAATCTACTTGCCAACCTCGCCACTTCAGACAAGTTCCATGGTGTACACACCCCACTCTACATTATCCCTTGTAGAGTAACCGCTACTCTGTGCATCGCACATGCCCTGAATCTACTCGCAAGGACTCTCGAGTCCATGCACCGCCTCCTACTAACATGATCAATATTCGGGGCCAGACCTACTGATTGCCATTGCATCACAGCATACTCAATCCATCTCCTCATAAAGATCTATCAATACCTACCGAGTCTTCAGCACGACTGGACCGCCTTACCAGGCCTTCAGACAATCTGGACCACTCTCAGAACCTTCAGCATGTCTGGACTGCCCTCCAGGACCTTCAGCCTGTCTGGACCGTTCTCCGAGCCTTCGGCCTGACTGGTACGCCCATAGGCCTTCAGTCTCCCCGAACCGCTCAGACTAGCATATATCATCCCGAACTATCCTTCCTGGGACTCTCTCCCAAACATATTGTTCTAGCCCTCAAGGGGTTCCGAACTCTAACTCCATTCCGATCCCGGAATCCTTTCCATGGCCTAACCCAGGCCTAACATCAAACACTATCTACCCTGAATCCATGGTCTGCTCCCGGCCCCCACTAGTCTGTTACTCACTCATACCAACACACACTCTTGGCTGATTGAAACACCACTGACTTCCAAACAGCTACTCAACCTCAATTACTTGTCGATCCTCCTGAGAATTTTCCAGTTCTCCCCCACTTAGAGCACTGACTACCAACACTGGTGACCCAACCAACATCACTTAAACATTCTTACTTAACAAATTTTCTTTTACTATAACTGGGTTAAAACGAGAAGCCTCCACAAAATCACTTATCCGACATTGCACATCTCAAACTCTAAGGGAGCTCGACTCCTCGCTGAACACTTCTCGAATAGCAATTGCTATACCCGACAGCAAGATCAATCAACCACGATCTGACCACCAATCCCTTTGATGCTAACTGAATCCGACCCCTAACTATCGACCCCTCAATAATACCATAAACCCAAAAGATCGAACGGATACAATACCATAAATTATACGAACAAGACTAGCAGATGCAATACCCCACAATAACCATAAGATAACAAGATATAAAGAAGGTAACATACCCGCAGCTGTATCCAGCTCTGCCCTGACCTCCTCTACTATAAACTGAAAAGCAGGCCCCTGAGCCCTAGGGGCTCTGCTCCACCCTGACCTCCACCTGTAATCCTCAAAGTGGCCTGTGCTGGAGCCTGCACCGGTCCTGCAGTAAGCTGTGGATAGTTGGCCCACATGTGACCAACCTGATGACACTGATAACAAATTCTCATATCCTGAACTGGGGCTAACTGACGTCAATCCCTCGCATAATGCCCCTCTTTCCCGCACGTGCGGCATGCACCACCGGATCTACAAACTCTTGTGTGACCCTTCCCACACTTCCCACAAGTGCAGTTGCTCTGATCTCCCAACCTAGTATCTACGGTCTTGGACCGTTTCGGCGCCAGCTGCGACTGTGTCGGGGCCTGCCTCTACTCCCTCATTTGTAACTCAATCTCCAACTCACGCCGTCGAGCGGCCTCCTGCAACTCCAACAAGGTCTCGCACCTCTGTGTAGACACAAACTGCATGATATCCCTCTTGAGCATACTCAGATATCGGGACATCTGAGCTTGCTCCGAAGCAAACTTCCAGATGCTAGCCTCTTGATCTTCAACCTTCTTCTTCTTAATTTCTCTTCCCAAGCTCTAATTCTTCATCAATGGAGGTTATACACGATTTTAGGGTTTCCTGGGTATTGGAAGGTAACAAAGAGGATGAGGGTGGGTTATAATGTCCTTTATATAGGGCACAACCCCGAAAATTAGGGTTCTCTCCACCCAGCACCAACTCGTCGAGTCACTCCTCCGACTCGCCGAGTTGGTCACTTAACGCATGACCAGATTCGCGACCCGACTCGCTGAGTCTACCCATTGACTCGCCGAGTCGGTCTTCCATATTTACACTAAGCACCCTGAACTTTGCTCTTCTGAACTCGGGGTGTTACACTTGACCAGTGCATAACCAAGTGTACCCGATCCCTTAGTCCTTCACTTAACTCCCATATACATGTAAACAAGGAATTATTCTTAATTTCCCAAAGATGAAAATTCTCATTCATCACACAAGTTGCATGATTCCCAATGTTTACAAATCCCATTGTAAGGATACTTAAAATAAATAAAATTCAAATAATTTCTTTGTATTTTAAAATTGTGAAAAAACTTATCCTTACAATGCAAATTCACATGAAAATTATGTTGTTATCCATTCCTAGCGATTACCATCAACAACATACCTCCGACTACCGGCCCATTAGTGCGACACTCATATCTATCCCCTAGCACCCTTTGGGTGGGAATACTAATATGCCAAGTCCAATTGATCATAAGTTCCGGCCATCCTCGGGATGGAATACCCTAGATTGAAATACAAACATGTCGAATCTATTTAACCACCAAGTTGAAACTCTCAGTGTTTGTTGGCCTACCGCCTCAACACTACTGCTCCTCATGAGCCTCCGAGCCTACGACTTTTAGTCGGCCCGCACTTGGTATCTTGGCCTACTACATAGAGCAGGACCGCCTCAACCCTACCCACATGTAATGTGTCGCCATAGATGATCAGGAGAAAGATCTAACCTGAACGGGCTCCTACAAAAGGCATAACCAACACACTCTCTATGCCCACATCCTATGACTGGAATACCCTTACATGGTCCTCAGCATAGGTCTGGATTGCCTTTGAGCCCACAACATGAGTCTGGTATGCCCTCTCCGGCCCTCAGCTCATGACTGGAATTCTCCCAATAACCTATCGACACTGCTGTCCTCACTTTAGATTTCCAACACTCCATCCTGGTGGTACTCACCTCCTCCATTGCCTAAGAAGGCCTAATCAATGTCCTTCACAACACCAACAAGCATCACAGTACTGAAACCTCACCCCACACTATCCACTTGTTGAACAGGTTGCTACCCCATAACACATATATACTCAGAACCTGATTAAATAACTAACAAAATCCATACAAAGTCTTCAGCATACTCCATCAGCATGTTCAATACTTGGGTACAGACCTACTAATTGCTATAGAAAAGCAGCATACCCAATACCTTCTCATAGATCTACAATCACACACAAACTCTTCAGCATGACTGGACCGCCTCACCAGGCCTACAGTCTATCTGGACCACTCTCAGAACCTTCAGCATGTCTGGACCGCCTCTCTGGGCCTTCAGCAGGTCCGGACCGTTCTACGAGCCTTCGGCCTGAATGGTACGCCCCACCGGCCTTTAGTCTATCCGGACCACTCTAAAATATTGAGCATCTCCCTGGACCACCCCTCCTGGTGATCTTTCCCATGCAGACTGTTCTCATCCACTTGGGGTTCCAAACTCCTGATCCATTCCGTTGACTCCAACCCTGGGCTATCCCTAGGCCTCATGTCGATCGTCCACCCTCTCAAAAAATTTTGGTATGTTCCCTGAACTGTGTGTCTACCGCATACGCTAAATAACCCGTACACCTATGTTGAAAGTACTGCCAAGCCCTCGCAGCTAACAAAACCCTCAATCTATCAATCCAAACCCCCCCCCCCGAGTCGAGCACACCCTCGACCGAAAACTCAAACTGAACTCAACTCATGACTAGAACTTCAACTTGGTTCCCAACTTCTGCTATCAAGAACCAAGAAGACATGTTTCTTATGCTGGGGAATTTTACCAAACTCCCAACCAACACAACCCTCAAACCAAGCACCCATTAGGGCCTCCATCCTCCCTGGCGGGTTGTGAAACTCATCCCCGTTTCAAAACCTTTCCCACTTCTACATCCTGGGCTAACTCTCCCCCACTTAGATTCGAGTAAGCCTCCACAATACAGGAAAATTGGAGGATTCCCAATCCTCCTCACCTCCAAATGATTAATTTGATGACAACCAACTCTTTCTAACTAGCGCTCCCTACTAGCCAATCCCAATTGATCACACACTTCTAAAAACCAAATGAACACTTCCTGAATCTCAGAGAACCCAACAACCACTAAATCTTGAATGATCCCATGCTCACGTCCTTAAGACCAAAAGATAGATGCCCCAACTAACACCTTGGTGATGAGCTACATCCATTGGTCCTTTCGTCCGTCAATCACGAACGGTTCCTAAAACCACTAAATCCTGATAACGTAGAATAACCCTTCTGTGGGACCCTATCTGTAGACCTCCAACATAATACCCATTTTCCAAAGGTGTTCCAAACAATTTTCCCACTCTCGGCTCTAGAAATCATTCTATTCAGGGTTCGCACCCTGACTCACTTACCCGCTCAAATGTCCATAGCTGAACTGCAGCAGCTGAAGCAAACTCTGCTCTAAACCAGGCTAAAAACTACTCCCAAGACATAGTCTACAATCCCAAAAGTGCAATAGGCTGAACATTTAATCCTTACCACCTGATACAAGAGATCCAAGGTAAACCGGACCTCACAAAATACTTATGCCACATCGGCCCACCTGCGCTCATCGGCGCTGAATTAATGTCGCCAATCCCTACAACCAACTGACCCCGAGCTAGAATACAAACCGATCCTGGGTCACAAGCCTGCTCACTCCTTCGAGCTCGAAAAACTGAAAGGGGACAATCATTGCCCTACAAAACGATAGCTCCCTCCATTAGTTAAACATTCCACTTCCAGCTGCAAAACCCCAGCTTAACATAATCATTACTCCTTTTTGGAGTCCCCTCGACTCGCTTTCCGGCCTCGAGCAAAACCTCCGAAGCCTCAAATCCAAACACTCATTTGATAGCCACTCCCGCTCAGCCCGCGGAATATAATGAATACAAAATATCTCCCCGAACTCAAGTAACTGCATCCCTCCGCTCATCAGAATATGTCCCAGTACTGGAAAACTCGACCAGCTCCTCCTTTGTCATCGTTACAGCTGCTAAAGCTGTCGCGGAAACCGTCTTGGCAATGGCTGCATAACGCTCGTCGAAATACCCAACCATGGCGTTCTTAATAGATCCGAACATCTCCGGCAACTGCCCCCAGACAATCTTGATCACCTCCTCCAAGATGATCTCACTGACACAATCCTCTGAAAATACTGGCCTATCCTGGTTGCCAGCTTCCGATCCTAACATGGATTCGGTCTCTAGACGTCTAGGATAATCCATAACAGGGAACGAACTCCCAACTAAACCCCAGAGGTTGTGACTTCCTTGCTACGTGTATGAGTCCTATGCTTTTCGTAGTACGGGCCCATACTCTTGGATTAGTGTCTACATCCATAACTATAATTGGTATGTACTTGACCCGATTTGGCATGGTCCATTTGGGTTGCATGGCATCAGAACAATTACATAGACAAACTGAGAAAAAGGATACTAAGTGATTTATATTAATATATTATAAGTTCTAATATATTAATATGAAATCATAATATTTAATTAGTATTGATCAAGAATTAATTTAGAATTAATTTAGTGATAAAAAAGGAACTAATTAAATATGGACTCTTATATATATATATATATATATATATATATATATATACATATATATATATATATATATATACATAGTGGGACAAGATCATTTAGGTTGGGCTAAGTTTGCATGGATAGTCCATGGAGTGTTTAACCCATGGATCCTATGGAAATGAAAGGTCATGGGTATTAGGGTTTACATGAATCTAACCCTAATCCTCCACACTATATAAAGAGGTCTCTAGTTCATGAAATGGGCACTAGTGTATAATACACAAGAGGGCAAAACTGATTTGGTGCAAGTTTCCTTATTCTCCAGTTATTCCAAGGGCTCTTGGTGTTGTGTGATTCCATTTGAGGTGCAACACTTGAGGCACGAAGCTCTTAAAGATTCGAGACTTCAAGCTCCATCAAAAGGTTTGTCATTCTACTAGATTCTTGTTTTGAATATACTTTATATTATGCTAGTTAGGATGAAACCTTGGAATATAGAATATTTGCATGTATAATAGAGAAAACATAGATCCAAGGTTTATAGGGTTGCATGTACACCATAGGAGTGTTACAATGCTCAAAACCCATCACTGATATCAGAGACTTGGCTTGTTTTCATTTATACTTGATGCAAATTGAATAAAATCGAAGTTTGTATGTTTTCTGGACAGCTAACTCGTCAAGTCCATTAAGGGACTTGACAAGTCCATGCCTAAATTCATCCAACTCGTCGAGTTGGTTCATGCACTCGATGTGTTGGACCCCCTGACAGCATATCTTCGCGTTTTAACACTGGAATTGGTTTAGAATCATTACCTTAAACAATTTTGGACTTATAAAATCTGTTTTTGATGTGGTAATGATTATGGTAAACCAATTTCAAGGTTGTTATCAAAATTTCAAGTTTTATGTGTGTTTATGTAATTCTTGAAATTGTTGATATGATTGTTCACACACTTATGAGTTTTGGTAGATCATAGGAATTATTTGTAAACTGGTTGTTAGTTAATTCTTGATCTAAATGGTTTTTTAATGGAGTCCATAATTTGTCCTCAAGTTATGGATTACCAAAAGTCATTTCTTTTAAAGATCCATTAAAATTCTTAGGTTACAAAGTTGAAGAGTCTTTTTGTCTTATAAACTCCATAACTTGTCCTCAAGTTATGGATGTTCAAGAGTCTCTTCATTAAAGTCTTTAAAACCTTAATTAAACTCATAAGTTATGAAAATCCAAAGGTTTTTGAATAGTTCAAAACTTTCCCTCAAGTTTTGGAATTTGTTAAGTTTCCCCTCAGGAATACTTTAATTCCAAGTTAAACCCTTAGAATTTTAAAAGTTAAAATTCAACCCTTATACTCTTATAATATTAATAGTTAATAGTTATATATATATATATATATATATATATATATATATATATAAGAATAAAGTCAGTCTTACCGTTAGTAGGCCTCATTCACGAAGCCGGTCTATAAGGAAGGTATAAGGTTGTTGCCTATAAAATGGCAACGTAATGGGTGTCCATTCTCACCCACCACTTCCTTGACTGGTGGAGGGTCGTTAGCCGAATGGGTTTGATAGGACTCTAATTCTCTCTTCATTATAAGTATAATGATAAATATAAAGTAACTAAACCTTTTATAAATTCCCAATCTTAGTTACTTTAAGAAAATGTGAATTTGGTGCTAACCCATGAAATTACACTTTGCACTTTGCTTAAGTCGGTAGTGGAGCGTGTGTGGTTAACATGCACACTAGCTTGGATTTAACAAGGTAGGCAAAGGGTAACTTAATGTTTATCATAGGATCGGTGGAGCGCGTGTGGTTAACCGGCACATCGACTAAGTGATAAATATTAAGGGTACCAAGTATATTTGCATGGTTATTCACACTTTGTTTTGTGATCCACGGCATCCCAGTCAGAAAACTTGAGAGGAAACAATCGAGATTGAAACATGCCATTGAAAAGTTCAATGAATCTCAAAAGATCTAGGAGTTTCAAAGCCAATTAAAAACCTAATAATTTATTTCGTTTTTTCATGGTGGAAATTGGTGAATCATCATTCACCTACCTTCAAATATTTTGTAGCTTGGATTACGGCATCCCTCTTCCAAGTTATAAAATATTGTGTTGGGTCCTAGCCTTAATATTTCATATTGGGTGTTTGTCACACCCCAAAACCGAGAATGGCGAAAACATTCTGGGGCGGAGGACGTCATGTACAGTATCACAACACAGTATAATAGTAAACAAGTAAACAACGTCATCCATTGCATTAAATAAATAATTTTAATACAAGTGTGTTCTATAGTATATAAGACACCAAAATATGAATCAAAATATAAGAGGAGTCTTGTATGCGCTCCATCTTCTCAAAAGCTGGCATCGGTACCTGTCTACTGATGACCTGAGAATACAAGTTATTTTGAAAGAGTTTATCAGCATTAAAGATGGTGAGTTCATAAGTATTTAGTGTCTATGTTTGTATCAAAATGTTTGAAACAGTATTTGAAGTATGAGTTTGTAAACATTTGTAGTAAAAGCATGCGAATGTTTGTAAAAGTTTGTAACTCCTAGAAAATCCTATATTTTCTACTAAAAGTAGCCTCCCACCAAGGCACGACTGTTTTGTATGTTTGTTTCTCGTAAAAGTGTGATTTTCCCAAGTGTAACTATCATTATCAAAATATAATTTGTACATTAATGTTTAAGTGAAATGATCACTAAATAAATGTAAAGGGTAAATTAATGTAGTATTGTAGTGTTGTATTATAGGAACTACTGTTGTACTAACTACCTTAAACCGGATTTATATCAAGGTATTATGTGATTAATTGTACCATACTATCGGCGGAAAACACGACATTGTAGGTCGTAAAAAGGTATGACGTTTGGCACCCGCAGACCTGCAGGTCCGGCTCTAGCTAGCAGCAGGGTGTAGGATAGTCAATCCAGTATAAATCTACATGCAAACTCACGATCTCCCTCCAGGATATTCTGGCTACAACTCGGGCCATGACAATGAAGGCATTCTCCGATACAGTGGATCACATTTATGTTATCGTATACTTGTATATGTAATGTATTGTTACTCTTCATAGTATCGTTGTATATGTTCTCTTTCTAGTATAGTTGTATATGTTCTCATCATAGTATAGTTGTATATGTTCTTATAGTAATAAGTAATGACTCATGAATGAACTAACTCCTTTATGCTTTATTGAACTAGAAGTAGTAAGTAGTATAACTCTAAACTATACCTATTATAGTTTATTAGTAAAATTGTTGAATGACTGAATGTACTGAACTGAGATAAGAGTCTTTATATCTATGCATATATAGATAATATTTAAGTAAGGATTCCACAATACTCACACAAACAACCGGGTACTTTAAGACAACAACCAACAAGGAAAGGAAGTGAAGTGGGTTATCTCTCGTAAGTCCTTCAAACCTTATTTATATAACTATATATGTAGTAGACATGTTTTTAACAATATATAAGTTTAAAAACTGTAAAAGAAAGGTTTAGTATATAAAAGTGAATTTGATAAAGGGTTTGACATGTAAAATAGTTTGATAATAGTTTAAAGTCATTTGTTTGGTAAAACAGTTTAAAGCAAGAAAAATCCATTTGTATGTTGGTTATTAGTCACATGTGATTGATCTAATAACTAACATGGTTCAACTTGTATCCCCCCCCCCCCCACATAAAGCATTTAAAAACATTTTAAAAGCATTTCAAATGTTAATTAAGGGGTATGAACTCACCTGCAGTGAGTGGTTTGGATGAATTCATGGTATAGGATTGCTAGGTATCAAATGAAGACTTGTACATACTCAATGATCCTAGTTAACATATGATGGCACATATATGTATGCAATTAGTCTTTTAAATAACTAATTAACAAAGTTAAGACATCCTAGGACATGTAAAACACCTTTTATAAGTGCTACAAGTCATAAGGATTGCATCTAAGTGTTGTAGGACATTGTTATTGAGTTTAGGGTTCAAGGAAAACCCTTTCTTGGAGTTTATGGTTTTATGACCAACACACAATGAGTTTACGGTCGTAAACTCATGAGTTTATGGTCGTAATCTCAGGCTTCCTTGACCATTTGTTGTTTTGAAGCTTTACAGGTCCTTTAGAAGTATTTCCACTTGAAGTATAAGTCTATGGAAGAGATTAGGGCACCATTTCACTCCTAAATGGAGTTTACGGTCCTTAGACCATTTTCCTTTGGGTTTACTATCGTAAACCCATATGGTTGATGGTCTTTTGATGGTTTCAAGCCCTTAACTCATCAAGGAAGGGATCTAAGCAAGTTTCCAAGGATTAGGAGGGACTAGGCACACTTTGGCACCACTTTTTAGGGCTTACAGTCCAAGAACATCTTGGACCGTAAACACCTTGATCTTGGTGTTTATTGGGTGTTTTCTTGATGTTTAGAAGTGTAACAAGCTCTATAATACTCTAGGATGGAAGTACTTACTATGTAGAAGCTTGAAAAGGTGATAAAGGCCCAAGAACACTAGTGTGTGTTCTTGGTGTTTTGAAGATCTAAGTAAAACATGAAAATGAATGGATGAAATGATGTATAAACACTAGGTGCTATGTTATAACAACAAATCAAATCGAGAAACACTTACATTTTCGGGTGATTGAGTGAAAAACGGGATGATAGTTGAGAGAGTTTTGAGCTTTGGATCTTGGTTTTGTGAAAAATGGCAAATAGTGATTAAGTGTCATATATATATATATATATATATATATATATATATATATATATATATATATATATATATATATATATATATACCCCTACACTAGGGTTTATGGCTGTAAACCCTTTTTTAGGATGTAAACTCCAAACTCTTGGAGTTTTGGAATTATATTGTTGCACAATAAACCCTAGGGCATCCTCTCTCCTGATATTTCCTAAAGTACTAAACTTAAAACCCTTAAACTTAATCCAAAAAGCTTGAAAGGTAGCAGGAACTGTTATGAATTCTATTGAATTGAATGGTTGTACATAATAGAAATTTCGGGTTGTCACAATGTTATATTAAGGACTTAAATCAACCAACTTGAATATCTCCCATTGTAGATGACTGGTTCAGACAACTATGATCTTCCCAAAATCTCTTGAAACAAGCTTTCCAAATGAAGATGATGTTCCATGGTTGGGTCATGGAAATCACACCTCACTTCCTCCAATTATTCTCCCTAACCCACAAGTTCTTGAAAAGTTCAAGGTCACTCAAGCCCTATTGGCAAGCAAAGTCTATGTGGACTCGTATCTTGGAGATGAAGTCATATATTGACAAGATGGGTGAGTTAGGTGTCAAAATCTTAAGGAAGTTGGTTGTTGACTAGGTTCTTCAATCACTTTCTAAGTCACATAGTGAGTTCTTTGGGACTACTATGTAACAGACTATGACATGAGCCTTAATGATCTTACCTATTTGCTTGATGTTGCCGAATCAGCAATGATTTGGAGCACTGGTAAAACAAATTTGAATGGAAGATTGACTTCACAAACTTCCATGGACATTGACAATGGTGACATTGGAAATCCAGAAAGCTTTCTCTTCCCAATGGAAAGGCATCGGTCATAGTTAACCCGGTTGACCAAATGGTAAAGAGAAAGGATAAGTCTGAGCTAGTCTGGTGTACCATTACTAAAGAGTCCATATGTTTCTATTGCCAAAGGAATGGACATTGGTTGCGAAGCTGGCCTCTTTACCTGAAATATCATAAGGATGGTAAAGTCAGAGTGTTTGACTATGCTTCGGGTAAAGTCCACTATCTAAATCTATTAAGTGCCTATTTGGAGATCACTGACGCCTACTGACCGGATCGGGCACGAAGGAGGAAGGAACAATGGGAGAGAGCGAGAGACTAGGCCAACTTACTGCTTACTGCTATGCCATGGTTGAAGCTTTAGGACTAGGTCAGATGTTGATGTTTTAAGAATCAAAGAAAAGAGGAAGCTTAAAGGAAGAGTGAGATGATTCTGATCGCGAAGAAATGGATTTTGATTGCATGGTTCGATGATCAGAATTTTGAGCTGTTGCTTAAAGAGTTGTGATAGATTGCTTAGGAATTCGTAACAACATAGTTTTTCATATGCATTTGCATTGTAAGGATAAGTTTTTCCGCAAGTTTTAAAATATAAGAAAATTTTTTATTTTATTTATTTTAGGTATCCTTACAATGGCATTTGTGAAAAATTTTGTTTATATGGTTCCATTGATAACAATATTGGAAAATAGATTTGATTCTTTCGTTTGTGGTAGTGTCATAATTTATCAAATAAGGAAAGATTCTCATCACCCAGGTTTCAATTGGATAGAAACTTGGAATCATGCACCTTGAAAAAGTTTCAATGAATGGCAGAACGAATGAGAAGAATTAAATTAGGCAGAAGGATAAAAGTTTCTCTAATCTGAAAAGATGGGAGAGTACTTTAGTATCATGTTTTATGATCATCTTAATGATTATGAAACCATGTAACAATTAATCCTCTAGGGACATCTTAGTACATTCTTATGGCTAAGAAGAGGCGTGGTGAATTTGAAATGGTTAAATCAAGAAGATGATTTGGATAAAACACTTGATAAAGTCTTATATTTGACAAGTGTTATAAACCTTCTTTAAGATATGTCACTCAAGTTACAATCTTGGAGTATGAATCTCAGAATTGTTTTTGGAACGAAGTATGAATCATCTTCGTGATTTAACCATTTCAACAATTCACGAATCCTCTTCTTAGCCATAAGAATGCACTAAGATGCCCTTAGAGGATTAATTGTTACATGGTTTCACTAACATGGACTTTTGATAAAGTCTTATCGAAGCATCTCGTATCAGAAATATGAACTTTGGTAAGAAAGTCAATAAAGTATTGATTTGTAGAAGTCCAGCTGATTTCTGGATACATGTCAAAGCTAGTGGGAGCATAAGTGTTATGATAATAATCATCATGTTAGTGGGAGCATGATAATTATGATAAGTTTTGCAAGTTAGCAATGTTAATTATAGAAAACAAAAGTTTTAATTGGGAAAAGTTGTTTTGCTATAATTAGGGGGGGGGGGATTATACGTCATTTCAATTCTAAAAGCTCAGATTGAGATTTTAATCATCTTTAGTCAAGGATATATATATATATATATATATATATATATCAATTTTATGTTGGAATTGCTCAACAAAAGGAAATTCTATACATATATTGCGTTCTCAAATTCGATCATGATTATAGCATCCCTCTTCATAGTCGAATTATGAAAACGTGGCAAATAAAAAAATATTGTAGCAAAAGACTGCTCGAGGATCATGTCTTTATGTGAGACATCGTGAATCGTGTTCCATATGCTTCGGATATAGGATCGATTACATGTGCTATAATATTTATCCTTTCTAAATTTTCCAAATGCTTGGAGCATTAAGATGGGAAAAAGTCTAGAATTGGATATGACTAAAATGATTAAGCAATTGTCGAGGACAGTCTAAGGTTTACCAAAGACTGGTTGCTCGAGGATAGTAGGAAGTATAGTGTTAACTTTTGAAGGACAATATTGCCATTCTGAAAAGAGGCAAGTCTTGTTCAGAAGTGATAGTCAAAATGGGAATATGGAGATGTCTCCATAGGTGGAAGTTATTCAATCTGTGTAAGATTAAAAAACTTAATGCAAGAAGGATGTTCAAAGCAATGTACTTTGAATATGGAACTTCGTTTCCATGGATTTGATCTCCATTCGGATACTATTTAATGTCTGTTGACAAGTCTTTGTGAATTTGTGCATAATCATTACAAGAGGATCGGTGCATATAAGTTTAAAATCTAACGAATTTCGGTAAATGGCAGGAATTTGGAATTCTTACATTTGCGGTAAGGATTTGGGATTGTGAAATGAAAATTATTGGAATTATATTCAATCGATATATTCCACAAAGTAAAGATCATAAACATAGTGTTCATACTTGGTGTATAACATGACTATTGCGTAGCATCCCGGAATTCAGGTATATCTATTTGATCCTTTTCCTTCCTTAAGTTGCCAAAATAAGTCCTTGAATATAATGTTTGGCTTTCGAGTACGTTGGGCGTAAGGGAGAGTACGATGCGCGTACTCATGAGCGTATTCTTGATGCGGAGGCTAGATCAGTGTTTCGAGTTCGAGATCATTCGGGTTACCCGAGGTGAGTCTTCTCACTATACATTACCTAGGGTGGTATCTATGTGTGACCAGAGTGTCTTATGTGATTACTTGAGTTATGCACGATTTTGTGATATGTATTATATGCTATATTATTGTGCTTAGACCGAACCGTAGGGTCCAACAAATTATGAGGCCAGAGGGTCCTCAACTAGACCGGACCGGAGGGTCCAACGAGCTAGACCGGACCAGAGGGTACAATGAGCTATGGAACTGGAGGGTCCCGCTGAGACACGTTGACCAGAGGGTCGTTTAGAGTATAGCCTCGAGTGGCGAATTGTTGTATGTGGTATTTTGGGGAACTCAATAAGCATTCGTGCTTACCGTGTTATTAGTTATGTGTTTCAGGTACATCCGAGGATCGTTAGAAGGCACCGACATGATTGTACACACACTCTTGATATGGAGCTATGATTGTGGATCCTGGATTTGAATAATTGTATTGAAAACTTGTTGGTTGTTTTTGAGAATTAATGATGAGACATATGTTTTACGAGTTTTAAAATTGAAAATTTTGTTTTGAAAAATCGTGTCGTTACAAGTTGGTATCAGAGCCTTGGTTTGAGGGATTCGGATACACCTTCGGGCATATTTGAACTCAAACTGAGGATTCGAGAAAAGTTTTCAAAAAGAAACAATTTTTCTAAAAAGAGTAAAAGATTCCAAAAGAGCGAAATAGAGCAGTGGGTACAATCAACCAACGCCCGAACGCTGATTTCCCAAAATACCCTTATGTTATGTGTTATGAGATATTTTGAGATGTGTTATGCATACTAGAGTAGGCTAGGTATTCATATTTAGGACTAGAGTGGCCTGATTTGTGATGCCTTAGCCTACGAGTGACTGCTACTGTGAATTACTTCGAGTGTGAGTAGGTAGTAGAGAGGAGCTTATGAGAGGACTACTAGGTGGTAGCCTACTCTCAGTGAGATATAGAGTACTTGTGATCTAGAATCCTAGGAGGAGGACTTGGGGTGAATACTGATGTGGTGTGGAACGTAGTATAAGGCCCGTACTATTGGAAACACCAGACCAGTGAGCAGTCCAAGTATGAATCCTTAGGGTACTAAGGAACAAGTAGGGTTGAGTGATTGAGTGCAAGGATACTCGAGCGGGTATC
Organism: Lactuca serriola; assembly: GCF_051521515.1. Taxonomy (NCBI): domain Eukaryota; kingdom Viridiplantae; phylum Streptophyta; class Magnoliopsida; order Asterales; family Asteraceae; genus Lactuca; species Lactuca serriola. Next base: position 125,817,514 of record NC_136413.1, on the reverse strand, counting down.
TGATTTCTTTTGTGTTGTGTTTCAGAGACATCATGGTGGGTACCGGTCACACTCCAGAGAGCAGCGGTGTTAGTGATGATGAGATTTGTAGGATGATCCATGATAAGGTGGTTGCGGCCATTCGAGCTGAGATACCAGATATGTTTGTGTCTATCAAGACCACGTTGATTGAGACATTTGACGAGTGGTACACTGCTCTTACCGATGCTGCTGTTGCTACAGCCACTACAGTCGTCGCCGCTGCTAGGCCACAGGGGGGTGACTCGTTGCTATACAGGGAGTTCAGCAACACGAAGCCACCAGGGTTTGATGGGACTCAGGATCTGATAGCAGCGATGAGATGGATCTCTGACATTGAGGGATACTTCTACACTTGTTCTTTTCCCAAGCATCTGAGGGTACGGTTCACGCTGAACCAGCTTCACTTGGGAGTGAAGGACTGGTGGAAGTTTGTGATAGCTGACTTTACTATTGCAGAGCTTACCGTGGTGACTTGGGAGAGGTTCACCGCTATGTTTCGAGACGAGTACATTCCCCAGGTGGAGAGGGAACGGTTGGCCCAGGAGTTCTTGTCCCTCAAGCAGGGGACTGAGTCTGTGACTGTGATCACCCGGTTGTTTCATAAAAGGGTGTTGTTTTTCCCTGAGCACGTGTCCACTGAGTAGGCACATATGAGCCGATAACTGTGTATTTTGACGAGAGAATTTGTGAATTTGTGGTGAACGCGACATACCGAACATTTGCTAAGCTCCAGGAAAATGCTCGGAAGAGGGAGATTGAGCTAGAGACTCAGGCCGGGGAGGAGGCGAAGTCTCAGAGGAGGGATAGGCGGCCGGCACAGTCTTAGCCGGTGGCCAAGTGGGAAAAGCCTGCTGATTCGAGATCGGGGGGTCAGAAGGGCCGCACTTGTGGGAAGTGCAGCAAGAGCCATGATGGGGTGTGCAGATCAACTGTGTGTTACAAATGCGGGAAGGAGGGGCATATCGCGAGGAATTTCCCCCAAGGGGTTTTCGGTTTGCTTCCATTTCAACCAGACTGGCCATAAGAAGGTCGAGTGCCCGCAGCTGCTTTAGGGATTTGCGCCTCCTACCACTCGAGCTATAGAGAGTTGGTACGTGAAGGCCGAGGCACCGAAGGCTCGCGGCAGAGCTGTCCAGTTGACAGCGGAGGAGGTCCGCGCGACACCCGATGTTGTGGCTGGCATGTGATCTTTTGCTTATTATTTTGTTTATATGTGGAGCTTATTTGTGATATGTTTAGTTACTTTTCTTGTGAGTTATGTACCTAATTTGGTGTTGTTTGACTCGGGTGCGAGTCGATCCTTCGTATCGCTAGCCTTTAGTCGTCCTATCAATATCCGTCGTGAGGCGTTAAGTCGACCTTTGAGAGTCTCCATAGCTGATGAGCATGTTATTTTTTGCGACTAATGTGATCCGAGGATGTGTGGTTGAGATTTTTAGAGTCGAGACTCCGATAGATTTGGTACCTATCGCGATGAGGGATGTGTGTGTCATTGTGGGCATGGACTGGTTGAGTCGATTCGGAACCATGATCGACTATGAGCGGAAGCTGGTGACCATCTGAAATCCTAGTGGGGAGTACTTACAGTATTTGGTGAGGGTACACGATCTGGGTCAGGATTTTGTTCGGCTGCTCGAGCGAGGCAGAGCTTGCAGCAGGGTTACATGGGTTTTCTAGCGTATGTGTCGGATATGCGGGATATTACGGAGAGACCGAGTATTATCGTTGAGGTTCCGGTGGTTAGCGAGTTTTCGGACATTTTCCCCAAGGAGTTACCGGGTGTGCCTCCCGAGAGGTAGGTGGAGTTTCGCATTGATTTGCTTCCAGGGGCGGTACCTATCGCCAAGGCACCCTATCACCTTGCGCTGCCATAGATGAAGGAGTTATTCTCGCAGCTTCAGGAGCTGTTGGGAAATGGATTTATCTGGCTGAGTAGCTCGCCGTGGGGAGCACCGATCATTCTTGTCAAGAAAAAGGATGGCTCGCACCGGATGTGCATTGATTACCAGGAGTTGAACAAGCTGACAGTCAAGAACCGTTATTCGTTCTCGAGGATCGACGATCTATTCGATCAGTTGCATGGTGCATCTTGGTTCTCCAAGTTCGATTTGAGGTTTGGTTATCATCAAATGAGAGTTTGTGAGGAGGATATTCCGAAGACGGCATTTAGAACTCGCTATGGGCATTACGCATTCGTGGTGATTCCTTTCGTGCTCACCAATGCACCAGCAGCGTTCATGGATCTCATGAACCAGGTATGCAGACCTATGTTGGATCGTTCGGTGATCATGTTCATTGACGATATTTTGGTATATTCGAGGTCTAGAGAGCAGCATGAGGAGCACTTGAGAGAGGTTCTCGGGGTATTGAGATCGGAGAGTCTTTATGCCAAATTCTCCAAGTGTGATTTCTGGTTACCAGAGGTCCAGTTCTTGGGACACCTCGTTAATCAGAATGGGATTTTGGTTGACCCGGCCAAGATTGAGGCGGTTATGAGTTGCGAGGTGCTGAGATCCCCCACCGAGATCAAGAGTTTTCTGGGGTGGGTCGGCTACTATCAGAGGTTTATCAGAGATTTCACCAGGATTGTTGTTCCTCTCACCATGTTGACCCGGAAGGGTGTTGCTTTTGTTTGGGGTCCTGATCTGCAGACCTCGTTTGAGACTCCTCGCCAGAGGTTGCACGAAGATCCAGTGTTAGCTCTTCCTGAGGGAATGGAGGACTTCGTGGTTTACTGTGATGCATCTATATTGGGGTTAGGTGCAGTGCTTATGCATAGGGGTCACGTGATAGCATATGTATCAAGGCAATTGAAGCCTCACGAAACGAGGTATCCCACCTACGATATAGAGTTGGGGGCAGTAGTATTTTCCCTCAAGATCTAGCGTCACTACTTGTATGGGGTTCGGTGTACCATTTACACGAACCATAAGAGCTTGAAGTATCTGATGGATCAGCCTAACCTGAATATGAGCCAAAGGAGATGGTTGGACGTGGTAAAAGATTACGATTATGAGATTCTGTATCACCCGGGCAAGGTTAACGTGGTGGCTGATGCCCTGATCCGCAAGGCGGAGAGTGCCTTGATTCGGGATATATGCATGAGGATGACAGTGATGACTCCGGTATTGGATACCATTCAAGAAGTCCAGATGGAGGCCATGAGACCGGAGAGCCACAAGAAGGAGCGGGTGATCGGCCAGGTATCCAAGTTTGTGATGGATAGTCGGTGACTCATGACCTTTTGAGGTCGGATCTGAGTGCCTTATACGGGCGGAGCTCGTAGCACTCTGATTGAGGAGGCACATAGGTCGAGATTTTCGATCCATCCTGAACCCACTAAGATGTATTTGGATCTGAAAAGAGACTATTGGTGGCCCTGTATGAAGAGGGATGTAGCATGGGTAGTAAAGAGGTGCTATACCTGCCGTCGGGTCAAGGCAGAGCACCAGCGACCACATGGTCCATTGCAACCTTTGGAGATTCCCCAATAGAAGTGGGAGCAGATCTCGATGGACTTTATCACTAACTTACCGAGAACGGCGCGTGGAGTTGACGTGATATGGGTGGTTGTGGATCAGTTGAAGAAGAGTGCTCACTTCCTGGCTATTAGTGAGAGCTCTTCTTCTAAGAAGCTGGCAGAGATTTATGTGCGAAAGGTGGTAGCTCGGCATGGAGTGCCGACGTCCATAATGTTGGATAGGGATGTGTGTTTTACTTCCAGATTTTGGAAGAAGTTCCATGAGGAGTTGGGAACGCGATTGCATTTTAGTACCGCCTACCATCCGCAGACAGACGGACAGAGTGAGCGGAAGATATAGACGCTCGAGGACATGCTATGAGCATGCGTTATGGATTTCGGTGGGAGTTGGGACTTATATCTACCATTGGCTGAGTTTTCCTATAACAACAGACATCACTCGAGCATCGGTATGCCTCCCTTTGAGCTTCTTTATGGGAGGAGGTTTCATACTCCCTTTTGTTAGGGGAGGTGGGACAGAGAGTTATGGGCGTCACTGAGATAGTGTGGAAGACGACCGAGCAGATTCAGCAGGTCAGACAAAGGTTGTAAACGTCCCAGAGTCATTAGAAGAGTTATGTGGACAGACGGCGATCCGAGCTTGAGTTCCAGGTCAGAGACTTTGTGCTTCTAAAAGCTTCCCCATGGAAAGGAGTGATCCAGTTTAGGAAGCGGGGCAAGTTGGGGCCTCAATATATTGGACCTCTCAAATTGATAGCCAGGGTAGGCATGGTAGCATATCAGCTGGAGCTACATGAGGAGTTGAGCCAAATCCATAGCACCTTCCACGCATCCCAGTTGCGGAAGTGTGTGGCTGATGAGACGGCTGTAGTGCCATTAGAGGACATTCAGGTGGATGCGAGCCTGAATTACATCGAGACGCCGATCGTGATCCTAGATAGGAAAGTGAAGGTCCTGAGGAACAAGGAAGTGCCCCTGGTTCAGGTCCAGTGGCAGCATTGGAGGGGATCGGATTTGACTTGGGAATTGGAGTCGGAGATGCGGGAGCAGTACCCTGAGTTATTTGCTGAGCAAGACTTCGAGGGCAAATTCTGATTCTAGTGGGGGAGAATTGTAACATCCCGGAATTCAAGTATATCTCTTTTTTCCTTTTCGTTCCTTAATTTGCCAAAATAATTCCTTGAATAGAATGTTTGGCTTTCGAGTACGTTGGGCGTAAGGGAGAGTACGCTGCGTGTACTCAGGAGCGTATTTTTGACGCGAGTCTACCCAGTACGTTGGGCGTACCATAGCATACGCTAGGCATACTAGGTTCAGATTGAAACCCTAATTGTGGGGGTGAGCCCTATATAAGGAACATTATGGCCTCTCTTTTAGCCACCATTTGCAGAGAACAAAACCCTAAGTGGCCCTGACCTTCGTTCTAGAGCTTGTGTGAGTGTGGTTAAGCTTGAAAGTGTTCCTGTGCTTTTGAAGAGAAGGAGGTGCCACTGAAGGAGCAAGAGTTAAAGGGCAAGCTTTGGATCTGAACTTTATGAGGTTGGAGCATCATTTGGAGGTAAAAAGCTCAAAGCTATCTCAACCTTTTTTATTTGAGCTTTATGGACCATTTCTAGGGTTTTTGTCCCAAAGGTGGAGACTTTATGAGTAAAGGAGCTCCATAAGACCTTGATCTCTCCAGATTCAGTGTATAAAGTGTTATAGATCCATAAAAATCCAATCTTGGACGTTAGGAGTGAGCCATGCATGGGATATGAGCTCTTTAGTGAAGGAAGTGGTGTGTTTTGGATGATGTTGTCCATTATAGCCATGCAAAGGCGTAAAATCTCCGACTTTATGGATTAGGAGGCTGTAGGGGGTCCAGATTTGTATTTTGGAGCCAAGTTCTTAACTGATTAAGACCATAAGTGAGATAATAGTGAAACTGGGACGTACGTTGAGCATAAATCCTAGTACGCGGGGCGTAGGGCTCGATCAGCCCGATATCAGCATAGCGGCCGAGTACGCCCAACGTAGGAGTCTAGTAGGCGCCGCGTACTCCTTAGGGTTGACTTTTGTTGACTTTTAGGGTTTAGTCAATAAATGGACTTTTGGACCATTAGAGGGGTAGAATGGTCCTTTACCTTTCTGAGAGAGTATAGGAAGGGATTAGTCTAGCCTTTGAGAGCCTTTACTAAGTAGAGATATTTTCTATATGTGATTAGGCGGAGGCTAGATCAGTGTTTCGAGTTCGAGATCATTCGAGTTACCCGATGTGAGTCTTCTCATTATACATTACCTAGGGTGGTATCTATGTGTGACCAGAGGGTCTTATGTGATTACATGAGTTATGCATGATTGTGCGATATGTATTATATGTTATGTTATTGTGCTTAGACCGGACCAGAGGGTCCAACGAATTATGAGGCCAGAGGGTCCTCAACCAGACCGAACCGGAGGCACCAACAAGCTAGATCGGACCAGAGGGTCCAACGAGCTACAAGATTGGAGGGTCCCGCTAAGACACATTGACCAGAGGGTCGTTTAGAGTATAGCCTCGAGTGGAAAATTGTTGTATGTGGTATTTTGGGAAATTTACTAAGAATTTGTGTTTACCGTGTTATGTGTTATGTGTTTCAGTTACTTCCGAGGATCGCAGGAAAGCACCAGCATGATTGTACTCACACTCTTGATATGGAGCTATGATTATGGATCTTGGATTTGAATAATTGTATTGAAAACTTGTTGGTTGTTTTTGAGAATTAATGATGAGATATATGTTTTACGAGTTTTAAAATTGAAAATTTTGTTTTGAAAAATCATGTCGTTACATATTGTCTGGATAAACATAGTGTGCATGCTTAGAGCATGGAATGACTACTGTTTTAATTCAAGTATTAAGTATATTAATTGAAACATTATACAATGAATAGTATGTAATCAATATGGTGATAAATAAGGTGTTCTATTTATATTCATAAGTTTGAGACCATCTTGGATTCGATTATTCTTGTGTTTCACTTTGCATGTTTTGACTTCCAGAATAACTACGTAATTCTTCCCGAATGACTAAGTTATTCAAACCATCCACATTCGATAATACGTTGGAAGTAGGTATTAAGGCAAGATTATCATGAATTGGGTTTGTAGATGTCCAAGGTGTTGGACATAGCAAGAGTTGATACAACATTTGTGAGTGCTCCTGGAATGAGATTCGAGTATTGGATTCAACCCACGCTCATTTGAATCAATTCATGGATTTTATCACGAGTGAATCATGAAATGATAATATCTTATATTCTTCAAACCTAGAGATATGATTTGTTAACTATGAGTTGGTTATACATTCAATTGTACGAAAATGCATTGGTAACTCGATGTTATAAACATGACTTTGTGTTTGATTCAACAAGTAGTAGAACAAGCATATGAGTCGAAGTTTATCCATTCCTTTTACCCTTGGAGGGATAAAAGCAATATATGTGGGACCCTCGATGATTTACTGATGACACCCCAAAGTGCTTGGCCAACCCTGGACTAATTTGATTTCTTCAATTAGTCAGTCGTCATAAATCGGAAATTGGGAAACAACAAATGGACAGAGAGAATTGAAGAGTTAAGGAACTCTTTGATCGTTTAGATCTTTTAACAGGTTAATCACAGAAACGTTAAACAGTAATATCAAGCACAAGAATGAATCAAAATATGTCGAATGATTCAATAGATTCAAGCCTCAGCAGAGCTCAATAAAGAACTTCTCCTATAGAGGATATTAGGGTTACAAACGATAAAGATAATATCTTTTTAAATAATCGACTTCCAAATCTTACGTACTAAGATGCATGCAAGCATCTATAAATACTAAACCCTAGAAATAACTCACGGATGGACAGGCCCAATCCGGAGACAAAATGGACTAAAGAGCGAGCCCAAGACGCAACATCTTTTGGACCCTACAATCTCCCCCTTTGTGTCAATTGGAGCAAGACTACTACTTCGGCTTGCTGGGTCCAGCTGCAGGAACTTTCTTTGTGGTTTCAAACAGACGTGGAATGAGGGCAAGGATGGTCTGTCTAAAGAGAATATACCATTGGATCATGTCGTCAAAATACTTCTTGTCATCTGCTGAATTCTGCTTGCATAGATGAATGATTCCCAGAACATGTTCCAAGCATGCAGTGGTGTAAAGGTGCTTTTTCTGACAAGGTGAACAGGCATTTTTGGCCTTCGTTCCTTGTGAACATGACATAATTTCACTTCGGGTCGATTCTTCCCATCTACATCATATTCAAATCACTAGCAGAGCCAATAGGAGAGATAGTAGGCTTTTTCTTGAAGATACTTGCGATCTCCTGATCCATCTTGGCAACCTCCATAATGTAGCATACAAGCATTCTTTTGAAGTGATCGATGATTGGCCTATACTCAGCTTCATTGGTGAGGAGAATGTTATGCAAAATAATCCAATCATGTGGATTCAGGTTGGGAAGATCAGCAAGTGATATAGTGTGTTCGGTTTTAGCAGAACCCCTCAGCACTTTGAACCGAACGTTCGTGAAGTTCCCCTCACGAAACGGTTTCAGGACCCGAACATTGATGATCTTCTGAGCACTCCATGTCTGATACTGAGGTTGAGCAGACCTCAGATAGAATTCAACAAGCTCCATATCAACCTTTGGGTGAGGATGAGGGACATCAGCAACATTATCAAAAGCATGGAAGATGAAGGCCTTTCGGGTCAGTGGCATATCGAACTGAGAGTCGACAGAATTGATCCGATCCAAGGAAATCACTGGTTCGAGCCACAAGATGCTGGGAGTTTCAATTACTTCTTTTATAAGCTTCTCGAGAGTCCATGGAGGAAAAAGAGTTTTTCTACTCTCAAGAAGATCATGAACCTCCTTCATTTTTCATTCGTTCGCCTCGAACTCTCTGGCAACACGAGCGCTCATGTCAGCATCTTTTTCCCGGCCTTATTTCTTCAAGAGATCAGCGATGGTCTCTTTATCATCATCATCACTGTCTTCAGCAGTCTTCTTTCCTTTTTCTTTGACCCCCGAACCTGAGGCTTGACCTGTTGGAGGAAGTTCGGTTGCTTTAGTTGTTGTGGAAGTAGGAGGCGGTTGAGACACATCTTCTCCCCCCTTGTTTCGGATGGGCCATGAACTCAAAAAGCCCTTCAAGTTTGCTTAGTAGGGCAAGGGCAGGAGCAAGCTTCTCTGCTAGAGTGCGCCTCACTGAGTAGTTTAGGATAGGATCATGTGCTTCGATGATGTTGGAGAGGGCAGCGTGGACATCTGAAACACACGATGAAATAACCGCACGCTCAGATCGAAGAGATGCAACTTCCTTTTCAGATTGGAAAAGATGAAGATTCTTGACCTTGAGAACAGTGGTCTTGCGAGCAAGATCATCCATCACTGAGTTCTCTGAAGCGAGATTTGCTTGCATCTTTGTCAGGTGCTCCTCAACAGTCGCCTGGAATGATTTGTTGTCATCGTTGAGAGACTGATGAAGACTGGAAAAGGACTGCAGTTCGGAGGCAACTGAAGTGGCCAGCTTGTTGACAAGAAAGTCAAGCTTCTCTGCATTGGAGTCAGCGGCTCCCTGTAAAGACTGCAAAAGAGAATTAGCATCAACAAATACTTTTTCGACTTTTTCGGTCGCAGCAGCACACGCCTTGGTAGAGGCGTCGATAGTGGCAGTGGCAGAGTTGATGGAGGCTTCATGAGCCTTGGTGAACGTATCAACAAGCCCCTGAATAGCAGCCTCTGAGATAGTGGACCGAGACGAAGAGGAGGAGGAAGCAATGAGATTATCGATTTTCTCATGAAGCTCCTTGAGATACTTCTTGGTGACTGGAGCATCATCGTCATCATCACTTTGCACATGATACGGACTGTAGTAGACCGAGTCAAACGTCATGTCCTCTCCTCCAAGAAAAGGTTCATCATCTTCTGCTGAGTGATTGGGAGATGAAGGCGAGGGTGGAGGCTCGGTTGTGGTAGTGGTTTCGGGTGTGGATGTATGTTCTGTAGTGGGAGTAGGTTCGGGTGCTGAAGTAGGAGCCCCTGTATCAGATACGTTGGTTCGAACGCCAGCGGTGGTTGTTGTGGTAGCTTCTGTGAAAATAGGAGGTGGTATAGGGATAGAGGTGGGTGGTATTTGAGTAGTGGAGGTTATGGGGGGGAATGGAAATAGATATGGAGATTGGGGGAGGAGAGATAGGTTTAGAGGAAATAGGTACCTCAGGGGAAGGCGAACGTGGAGGAGTATTACCTCGAAGTGACTCTTCTGAGTCTGAACTCTCTTCCTCAAATTCACTGGAGGAGGAGGCAAGAATAAGTTTACGCCTGGGCTGAGTCTTCCTCTTCTTTGGTGAAGAGGATTGAGCTGCCTTGGAAGGTTTGCGCTTCTTTGGAGAAGGACCTTTCGCTCCTTTGACAACTTTCTTGTCTTTTCCCTTGACTGGTTTCTTTCCCCTGGGAGCAGGCCTGTCAGCGTCATGGATTGATTGAATCATTTCAGGAGTGAGCTCTCTGGGACCTGAGCGACGAAACTCCTTGTAAGTTCTGATGCGACTGTCCTTTGGAACACATGCATACATTGACTCAGGGATTGAGCCAACGAACTGAAATTTGGAGGAATCAGACACTATGATCTTCGTAGTGTGGAAAGTTCCTATCAAGGAGAGTGGAGAATTAGCAACAACAGGGACATGATACTTGTCCATCACCCACTTTGTGACCAGCGTCCAGAACCTGGCATAAGAGATTTTAGAATGGCGAGAAATGGACGCATGGCTCTGAATCAGCTGCTGCCATAAAACCGATCCATAATCGAGATTGATGTCGTGGTACAGCCCATAGAGAATTGTCATAAACAGTCGGCTCGCCCCATCTGAACCTGCACTTCGTTCTGATAGCCCTTTGAAAAATATAGTGAAGAAGCCATTCCACTGAGGAGGTAAGCATGATTTCTTGAACTTTGTAACGGTGGTCGGAATTTCAGTGTAACCCATGTTGTAAAACATGGAGAACAACTGTCCCACGGGAATAGATTCAGGGTTAACCCGAGACTCATCAGGTTCAAACCCTAAAAGCGAACATAATCGTTGTTCGGAGATGGAGGACTTGGTATCAAGAATGTCGAAGAAGATTCGATCGACAGATTTGTCATAGTGGGCTGTTGAGAAGATTTGTGACAAACACTCCATTGGAACGAGTTCGACCTTGGTTAGTGCTGGAACCAGTGGAGAATACTTGAGACACTCCACGATTGGGAACATGAAAGCATCGTAGACTTGTGGGGTGAGATCAATGATCAGGCTTTGTTGAGGACGAATGGGTAGAATGTGGGAGGTAGCATGAACTGAAGAGGAGTCCGCCATTGAAGACAAGTTTTTTTTTGGGGGGAAGATGATGAACAGTAGGAGAAAGTGATCGTTTCTTGCTCTCTGAATATTTGGTGCAGTAAAGAGATAAAAGACTGTAGAATTTACCTTTTATACCGTGGTTAGAAGAGAGAGAATAATCTCTTCCCAATTCTTCAAAAAAATGAAGCGTTTCCTTAGGTGATTGACGTGTGACAGTTTAGAACCCCGATGATTACGCAGGAGAGAGAAAGATTGTTCCATTTCACACGCCTTCCCATCACGCGTTGTTTGAAATACCAAAAACAATTCCGCTTCACACGCCTTCCCATCAAGCGTCGTTTGAAATGTTAAAGCGATTAGACTTTCGGCTGAGTCAGCAACTTATCCTTTTAGTATGAGTTGTCGTCATAGATTAAGAGAAGCACGTGTAACATTACTGACCACATCTCGTTTATAACATTAAATCCCATAGCTAAAAATAGCTTATAATTAACGAAACCAGATTTATGGAAAATCAAAAAGATTTTCGCGCATAGAGTGTCAAAGAAAAAGAAATAAAGCAACACATATGTGGGAAATTGTGATGTCAATAAAGACACGAAACAGTGGATCTCGGGCACGAATCTCTTCTTTCAAAGTCAAAAGAGACCTTAAAGTGTTTGTGTGGTTTCCCGTTGAATTACGATCAGACACTAATTACGAAGTGTTGAAAGGCATCTTTTAATAAGGCTAATTTAGGAGGCTTTCGCTTCAGTTCAGAATTCATGATCTTGACATAAGGCAAAAATCGACTGAAGTACTTGTGAGATCAATGTGGTCTGTTGAAAAAGTAGGTGTGAAGAGAATTTAAGTGACATGTTGAAATTACTTTTAGGTGAAATCTCAAAAAAAAAAAACTGGATTCTAAGGGAAGAAATGTTATGGTATTTAACAATTTCATAAGAATCATACAAAGAAAAATTAGAGATTTCATGGTACAACCACTTGGGTGAATTCGTTAATTCATGAGTGAAAACTAGAGCAAATTTAATTGTTCACCATCAATGCATAGTAGGTATTGAATTGTGGGTTTCACGTAGCACATAGTGGCACGAAGCTAAGATCATAAAAACAGAAATTGTGTAACCATAAACCTCAGTGGTAATTTCTGAGAGTCTCAAGGGTTACGTGTATGAAGCGAATAGGATGGAGAAAAATATTGGAGATGGTGTAAAGAAACCAAAGTACCTCTGCTATTAATATAAGGATTAAGTAGAAAACTCTTATCTCATATGAGAAGAGAGTAAGGTAGCTCATGATTAGAATAAATATAATAGCCTAATTGGGAAGACAAGGTTTGTATATACCAAGTCAGTAAGGCTTTATTCAGAATCAGTTGAGGCTTTGGACAACATGCAGCAGCATGCTTCTAGGGACACTTAACTATTAAAAAGGTGTGAGAACGATACCTGCCCCATTGATCATCCACAAATGGTAAAAACGAACAGAAAAAAAATTGATTCAAAGAGAAAAACAAAAATAAACCAAACAAAAAAAATTTTTGGAACCGAACCCGAAATAGACCGAACGCTCGGTTCATTTCGGTTTAAAAAAAATTGTTTGAAAAAGAAAAATAATTGGGAAATAAGTGTACAAAAAAGTTTACAACCAAAGAAACTACCTTTTAGTGATAAGCGAAGACAAGTGCAATAGGACTGAACCCGAGCGCTCGGTTCATTTCGGTACCCATGCGAACCGAACCCAAAATAGACCGAACGTTCGTTCATTTCGCTTCCAACTTTTAGTTTTGAGAAGGAGTTTTTGGTACTGACTCTGATGCCATCATACCTAGTCCTTGTAGAATTTTATTAAAACTTGCTTCAGGAAGAGCTTTGGTGAAGTTGTCAGCCAGTTGATCAGTAGTTCGAACAAAGTGAATCTCTACGTTTCCGTCTTCCACGTGATCTTTAAAGAAGTGAACCTCAATGCAATGTGTTTGGTTTTGGAATGTTGCACGGGGTTATGACAGATCCTAATTGCGATTTCTGAGTCACAATATAGAGGGATCTTTTTCATATTGATTCCATAATCCCGGAGTTGGCTTTGGATCCAAATCACTTGAGATGTGCAAGAAGCGGCTGCAATGTACTCTGCTTCGGCTGTAGATAGAGAAACACATGTTTCTTTCTTAGATTGCCAGCTCACCAACTTCCCGTCAAGGAATCGACAGCCTCCTGTAGTGCTTTTCCTATCTAAACCACATCCTCCAAGGTCTACATCTGAGTAGGCTTGAACAAAGAAACCTGAGTTTGAGGGATACCAGAGACCGAGAGAGGTGGTTCACTTCAGATATCGGAGTATGTTTTTCACTGCTAGCATGTGTGGTTCACGAGGATTCGCTTGAAACCTAGCACAATAGCACACATAAAACATTATATCAGGCCTGCTAGCTGTGAGGTACATCAGGGAACCAATCATTTGGCGGTATAGCGTTATGTAAACTGCCGGTTTCTCCAAGGATGGTGTGAGCTTGGTGCCGAACGCCATAGGGACTTTGACCTTTGAATTTCCCATCATGTCGAATTTAGCAAGAAGAGTCTTGGTATATGCTTCCTGGTTGATAAAGATGCCTTCGGGTCCCTGTCTAATGTTTAAACCAAGGAAAAAGTTAATCGGACCCATTGAGCTCATTTCAAATTTTGTCTCCATCAGCTTTCTGAATTCAACTGTTAAGCTAGGATTCGTTGAGCCAAAGATGATATCATCGACATAGATCTGAACTATCATAAGGTGGTTACCTTCCTTTTTACGAAAGAAGGTTGGGTCAACCGAACCTTGTTTGAATTTAGACATCTTTAAGAACTTAGTTAGTGTTTCATACCATGCCCTAGGTGCTTGTTTCAGACCATAAACTGCCTTATCTAGAATGTAGCAGTAATTTGGATGTTTTTCATTCACGAAACCAGGAGGTTGCTCCACGTAAACCGTTTCTTCAAGTTCCCCATTCAGAAAAGCGCACTTCAAATCCATTTGGTAGACCTCGAAGTTCTTGTGTGCAGTATAGGCAAGAAATATTCTAACAGATTCCCGCCTTGCTACCGGAGCAAATGTTTCTTCGTAATCAATTCCTTCTTCCTGGCAGTATCCTTTTACCACAAGACGAGCTTTATTTCGAATCACATTACCCTCCTTATCCATTTTGTTTCTGAATACCCATTTGAGACCAACGACTGAGGCATCTTTCAGTGTTGAAATGAGACGCCAGACCTTATTTCTTTCAAACTCATTGAGTTCATCTTGCATTGCCTGGACCCAATCAGAATGATCAAGAGCAATATTGACGGTCTTTGGCTCAACTTTGGACACGAAAGAATTAAACATGCAGAACTCTACTTTGGAGAATAGGGAAGTTTGCTTTGCCTTCACTTGAGATCGGGTTAGGACCTTTTCAGATACATTACCCACTGTCTGAGATACAGGATGATCTCTGGTCCATTTGGTGAGTGGAGGATAGTTTGGATCATAGGATGGATCCAATTCAGCATTGACCATTTCTTCCAACTCTGATTGAATATCATCATCACAGAACATATCGGAATTCTCCCTCTCAACGGATGATGAATCATTTTGACCTTCAGGTTGATTTGGACCTTCGGTTGCTACTGAACTTTCGGGTGTAGTTTGGCTTTCGGGTGCTACAGGACGTTCGGGTGTAGTCGGGCTTTCATGTGCTACAAAGATTGGATTCTCCCCCTGAATATGTGAATCATGTTGATTTGAAGAGAATTGATTCTCCCCCTCAACCGATGTGCCGTACTGAGGAGGTTCGTTTCGAACTGGTTCTTCTTCTCCCATTTGTTTGGCTGCATCTTTGACAATCTGCTTCAGACGATTGATTTTGTTGTCTGCTGCCTTGGCTTTCGAGAGAGTCGCTTTCTCAGGTTCATCAAATAAGTCTACGAACTGATCAAATAAATTAGCAATCGAGGTTGTGACTTGACCTGTTTGAGAGAAAATCTCTCTAATTGCTTCTTCGGTAGTCTTTAGTTTCTTGGCGTAATTGTCATCGAACGTCACATAATAGGTTTCTTCAATTCTTCTAGAACATTTATTTAGAACCCTGTATGCCTTTGAAGTAAGAGAATATCCCAGAAAGATTCCTTTGTCAGCTTTAACATCAAACTTGTTGCGATGTTCTTTGGAGTTGAAGATGAAGCACCTTGAACCGAACACATGGAAGAATTTGACATTCGGCTTCCTGTTGTTGATGATCTCATAAGGAGTGAGAGAGAAATGCTTGTTGAGATAAGACCTATTCTGCGTAAAACATGCTACAGCAATAGCATCAGCCCAGAAATATAAGGGAAGAGAAGCAAAACTTAGCATGGTTCGGGCCGCCTCACACAAGGATCGGTTTCGCCTTTCGACAATTCCATTCTGTTGAGGTGTATAAGGGGCTGAGAAGTTGTGACTGGTCCCTTTTTCTGCCAAGAAGTCTTCGAATACTTTGTTCTTGAATTCCATTCCATTGTCGCTCCTAATGTTTCGAATGACTTTCCTCAGTTGTACTTCGACCTGCTTGATAAAAATCTTCAGCTTAGGAGTTGCCTCAGATTTGTGCTTTAGAAAGAATACCCAAGTAAAGCGTGAGAAATCATCAACAATAACAAGAATATACTTGTTACCGCCAATGCTCTCGATTGATGATGGACCATATAAGTCGATGTGAAGCAACTCAAGTGGTTCAACAACTTTTGTGTTTATAGTTGATGGATGACTTTGACGACTCTGTTTCCCCATTTCGCATGCAGCGCACAAGTGTTCACAATCAAACTTGAGCAATGGAAGACCCCGAGCATGACCGCCGGTTACAAGCTTGTTGATTTCTTTGAAGTTGAGATGTGAAAGCCTTCGGTGCCACAACCAACTTTCGTCTGAATGAGCTTTGGACAAAAGACATATGGCTGGATTCCCTTTGATTGGTCTGAGATTCAGAGGAAACATTTCGCCTTTTCGATCTGATTTGAGAATGACCTTGTTGGATTTCTTCTCTATAATTTCTGAACCTTCGTCGTCGAATGAAACTTTGAGACCGGTACCTCCCACCAGTTGAGATACACTGATGAGATTATGTTGCAACCCTTCTACATACGCCACCTTCCTTATTGTGAAGTCTCCATTGGTTATCATCCCATAACCCTTTATTGTTCCATAGGAGTTGTTACCGAACTTCACATTACCACCATTTTGAAATGATCGAAACTCCCTTAGCTCTTCCTTCCTTCCTGTCATGTGACGTGAGCAGCCACTGTCAATGTACCATTCTTCGTCAAACTGCTCGTCACTAATAACCTGCAAAAATTAAGCAGATTTAGGAACCCAAAGTTTCTTGGGTCCACATGAGCCTTTCACAGAAACATAAATAGTAAGAGAAACATCAACGAGATATGTTTGTTTTATTAAGGTTGTTTCATCTTTTCTTTTAATAGTAAACACTTTGATTTTATTAGAATTAGTTGCAGGCTTTTTGGATTCAGATTCTGGTGTTTGGACTTTAGCCTACTTTCGGTCTTCCTTAGCTGAGGAAATCTTCCTTTTTCCTTTCAAATCCTTTGACGATCTTGAATTTTGTGTAGGAACGGAATTGCGCTTAGAAGAAGATTGAGAACAAGAAGAATTAGAGGAAAAGAAATTAGAAAGAGAATATTTCCTGACTTGAGGTTCGGAATGACCCTTTCGGTTGTGGTCATTTGGGGGCCGAACCTGGACCTTCGGTAGCCGTTTGATGATGAACCGAAGTTGGATTTTTGGGTGTTGTTGGTTGGTGGTCCGAAACTAGGTCTTTTATTGTAAAAGCTTGATGGGCTGAAATCAGGTCTTTGCCTGTTGTTATTTGGCGGACTGAAACTAGCTTTTCGGTTGCTGTTGCTTTCGGGACCGAACCTATCCTTTCGGTTTTGTTCTTTGTGTGGCCCGAAAGTCTTTCTCTGGTTCTTTTGAATTGGAGATTCGAAGTTCCTTTGACTTTTGTTTTCTTCTCCTTTTGACTTAGAATCTTTATCAAGGTAAGTGTAGTGAGGATTTTGAGAGCGCCAAAACTACTTTCGCTCTGAGAGATTTTTCTTGTATCTAAGGTTTCTCTGTTGTTTTTTATTTCTCATCTGTTTCGGTTGTCTGTGGATATTTGCCTTTTGTTTCAACTTCTTAGCAACCGGTTCACTATTCATGGATGAAGTTTCGCTTGTGGAGGTAACTTCTTCCACTGGAATCTCTTTTGTGCCACTGGTACTTGGTACGTCAAAGTTGGTAGGCTTATTCAGAGGTTCGGGCACATATCTACCTTTGGCCTTCCAGGATGTTCGCTCCGATAAACCAACTGTTTCGTCTACGTTGTCTATCGGTGTTGACCAGATAAACTCATCACAGCCATCTGCATTATCTTCGTTCACTATGGCAGTGAGTTCGGCTGTCTGATGTTCGGTTACTCCTATGACCTTATACACCTGATTGAGAGTTGTTCTAACCTTCTGAAACACGACGACCTTTTCTTTAAGGACTGGGGACTTAGTTTTGGACAAACGAGCGAATTCCACAGAATTTTTAGAAATCGGGTTTTTGTGGTTTTCGAGTTCGCTCCTGACGAACTCGGAACAGTCAACTTCGTCCTCTATAGAAATTTCACTCATATCATCGTCCTCATTAAGTTCAGATACGTTTTCAACATCAATTTTGTTTTCTGAACTCAAATTGGTACGCAATGAGTCGAATTTTTGTATGGTTTCGGTCCTGAGTTTCAACTTATCATTTTCATCCAAAAGATTTTTAAGCATGTCCTTATGGTCTTTGGACTTTATAAAAGATTCTATTTTGTCCAGACCATACATGTAAGTAGGATTAACATCATTGGAAGATACAACACTTTCACAGTTTTATGCTTCGGCATCAATTTCATCCTCCTTAAACTTAAGGAAGGGTAGAATCATGCGATGTATCTTCTGCCCTATTTCACAATTTAGATGCAGTTGAGTAATGTTAGCATAAAGCCTTTTGGCAATCAAACAAAAAACATTCCTTTGTTTTAACAATTTGAGATTGTCTCTTTGCAAATAAATGTTTTTATCCCTAGACTTAATCAGCTCCAACTCTTTCTACTCTATCCACATCCTTCGCTCCTCACTCTTGGATGACACCCTGCTTATTTGGTCAGTTAGATTAGAATTCGTGACCCGTGTTTGCGTTAAACAACTATCTAGATTTAAAATTCTTGAATTCAAGTTATTTAATTCCTTTTCATATGATTTTTGTGGAATTTTAAATGAAAGAAAAACAGATTGTACCTTCTTGATCAGTTCATCAAGTTCACTGATCTGCACACTGAGAGGTTTTGTTGTAAAGCATAAGTCCTCTCGCTCCTTGGCCTCTTCATTTCCACCATCAGTGTTGTATCCCCTCATCTGAGATACATCGGTCACCATAAGACATCTTCCATTAGTTTCACCACCTTTTGCAACATAAGCCTTTCCATGAGAAGGCTTTCTCACTTCATCGTCTTTTGAGTCAGTCGACCACACCTGCACGCCACCGAACTCATCATCATCTACCGAACCCTACACAATAAGAGCATTTATAGAGGAATTAGTAGCAGCTTTCTTCCTTTTTATCTCTTCCAGTCTTTTCATAAGACTTGCTTCTTCATCTTTCTCTGCCATCTTCTTCGGCACACAACCTTTTGCATAGTGATTCTTCCCACCACAGTAGAAGCAACTGACACCAGAGTCAGCTTCACCCTTCCCTTCCTTTTTCCTCAACCTTCGGTTCATCTTTCACCTTTTCAGAACTATAGCTTCCCTGCCAATTACGATTTTTGTTGGAAGGGAACTTTTTCTTGATGAACCTTCTAGGATTTGACACCATCATAGCATAGTCTTCGGCTGTCAGATCGTGATCTCCCAGATTTAGATCCCCTTCGTCTTCTTCTACACTTTTACCCTTGGACAGAAGCGCCAGAGACCCCAGATTTGAAACCACGCTTTTCTCTTGCAGCACTGTCTTTTCTTGGGATTTTAGAATCCCCACCAGTTTCGCCAGCGAGTATGATTTGAACTGCTCGTGTGCTTTAACCGTTGACACAATAACTCTCCATTCGGATCGTAGACCATTCAGAAAAGTGACCTTCTGTTCGATGAGCTTCCTTTCAATATCATGTTTGATCATCTTGTTGAGAAGATGATTGAAGCGATCAAATGTCTGCGTAACAGACTCATCAGGATTCTGCTTGAACTCTCCAAATTAAGATAGAAGTAAGGTCTGAATTGAGTACTCCAGATCTTCATCCGTGGAATACAGCTCTCGCAGCCGATCCCAGATTTCCTTTGTTGTACTGCAAGAACTCACCAATCTAAACGTGTCAGATTGAAAAGCGAATCGAATTAGTCTCAATGCCTTAATGTTCCACTGAAACTTCTCCTTTTCGTCCTGAGCAACATCTTTCACATCTTTCAACAAATCATTATACTCCTTTTGAGTTTTAATGATTCTGGATGTTCCTAAATGAGCAAATGGGCCAGATATAATAGCTTCCCATGTCAAATACCCATTATCTTTAGATCCAATGACGTAGTCTTCAAAGTGGTGCGTCCAAACCTCGTAATCTTTAGTGTAGAGAATTGGAATCTTGGTTGTAGATCCTATACTATTTGAGATGTTAATGGGATTAGATTGAGAATCGCCCATGCTTGATCGTATACACCTGTTATAAGATCAGACTTTGTAATACGTAATATTAGGACAAGATGAATAAATAATGAGATACATCAATTATGGAGTTACGGCTCAATAAATATCAATAAATGCGGAATAAACCCTAATCACTTCTTTCACAGAAGAGATGTGTATGAATTACACAGTCTACTGCTCTAATACCAATTGAAGAGTTAAGGAACTATTTGATCGTTTAGATCTTTGAACAGGTTAATCACAGAAACGTTAAACAGTAATATCAAGCACAAGAATGAATCAAAATATGTTGAACGATTCAATAGATTCAAGCCTCAGCAGAGCTCGATAAAGAACTTCCATTGTAGAGGCTATTAGGGTTACAAACGATAAAGATAATATCTTTTTAAATAATCGACTTCCAAATCTTACGTACTAAGATGCATGCAAGCATCTATAAATGCTAAACCCTAGAAATAACTCACGAATGGACAGGCCTAATCCGGAGACAAAATGGACTAAAGAGCGAGCCCAAGACGCAACACCTTTCGGACCCTTCAAGAATGATTATAATCCATGTCTCAGTCTATATGATATCTAGAAGGGAGGAATATATGATCCTTTATCTAATGGACAAGTCATTCGACTAGGTCAGAGTTCGGCAGCAGCTTTAAGAGCACGATTGTGAGTCGAGTTTTAGAGTCATATGCAATAATAGTTTTAGACTTATCCAAGTGGGAGATTGTTGGATTAGTGTCTAAGTTCATAACTATAATTGGTATGTACTTGACCCGATTTGGCATGGTCCATTTGGGTTGCATGGCATCGGAACAATTGGATAGACAAATTGAGAAAAAGGATACTAAGTGATTTATATTAATATATTATAAGTTCTAATATATTAATATTAAATCATATTATTTAATTAGTATTGATCAAGAATTAATTTACTGATCAAAAAGGAACTAATTAAATATGAACTCTTATATATATATATATATATATATATATATATATATATATATATGTGTGTGTGTGTGTGTGTGTGTGTGTATACATATATATATATATATATATATATATATATATATATATATATATATATATATATATATATGGTGGGCCAAGATCATTTATGTTGGGCTAAGCTTTCATGGATAGTCCATGGAGTGTTTAACCCATGGATCCTATGGAAATTAAAGGTCATGGGTATTAGGGTTTACATGAATGTAACCCTAATCCTCAACACTATATAAAGAGGTCTCTAGTTCATGAAATGGGTACTAGTGTATAGTAAAGAAGAGGGAAAAACCGATATGGTGCAAGTGTCCTTATTCTCTAGTTATTCCAATGGTTCTTGGTGTTGTGTGATTCCATTTGAGGTGCAACACTTGAGGCACTAAGCTCTTAAAGATTCAAGACATCAAGCTCCATCAAAAGGTATTATGACATCCCCAAAATCACGGCCAGAAAAGACGGAATTGTTTATGCTTTGTTTTATAAAATCAGAGTAATCCTTTGATTAAAAGAGTTGCGAAATTTGTTCCCAAAACAAAATATGATAAGAATCTATCAAAACTTTTCTTGAAGAAGTGTATTTTCATTAAATAACAAAATTTCGGGGTGTCATGTTCCGATACAGACCAAAAGCATAAACAGTATAAAATAGACCTTACAACAATTATTTATAACTACTGATCTATAATCCAAAATCTCTCGTCAAATCCACCAACTTATACTCTTGTGCCATTAACTGTAATGCAAATAAAACTGAGTGGGTCAGGCTTGGGAGCCTGGTGAGCATATAGGGTTTTCAACCCACAATAAAATATTATATTATATTTAATCATCAAACCATCAACCCAATTACCCACCCCCATTGTCTCCTTTATTTCTTAAGGATTTACCCTAAGAATCACCTATCCTTCATTCATTCATTCCTAAAGATTAACTTTAAGGAATAGACACAAATTCCACTGTTACATAAGGCACAACTGCAAATGATATCTATTAGGCACATCTGCAAATATTATCATTTAGGCACATCTGTCGACGTTATCCTTTAAGCACATCTGCTAGTATTATCCTATAAGCGCATCTGCTAGTATTCTGACATTCTCTATTTGGCGCATATGCCGACCTTATCCTAGAGGCGCATCTGTCAGGATTATCCTATAAGCGCATCTGCTAGTATTATGACATTCCCTATTTGGCGCATCTGCCGACCTTATCCTATAAGCGCATCTGCCAAGATTATCCTATAAGCGCATCTGCTAGTATTATGACATTCTCTATTTGGCACATCTGCCGACCTTATCCTATAAGCGCATCTATCATGATTATCATATAAGCTTATCTGCTAGTGTTATGACATTTACTATTTAGCGCATCTGCTAGGATTATGACATTCACTATTAAGCGCATCTGCTAAGATTATGACATTTACTACTAAGCGCATCTGCTAAGATTATCTATAACATCTATCATCACTTATCTACCCATGTTTTACCCGATATATTCGTAGATATAAAATTACATATATAGTTTAAATCATTTAAAAACCTATATAAAACATTCATTCAACATCCATCTCAAGTAAACAAACAACGTATAAACACATAGCAAGTATTTCATAGCAAATACTTCATATCTATGCGGTAGAAGAAAGTAACTACACACTCACACCAAACATATACTTAATACATTCAAACAATACTTTTATTAAAATCGTGTTTATGAAAAGGACTATATACTCACTTGATCAGAAGATGATCGGACGGCACTACGCCTCTAACAGTAGTACTTCTTCGGTGAAACCGGGATCACTTCGCACACCGGGCTTCTCGCGGGCAGAGCTTCGGCTCGGAAACTCTTTTCTTCTCGGGATCTTCGGGCTTCGGGACTTGCTTCGGGTCTCGGGATTATACCAGGGCTTCGAGGGTTAAAATAGGGCTTAGAGAGGGTATCGGGATTGGGAGAGAAGAGATTGAGCAACCAAACTCGGCTGCCCCTTGAATTCTATTTATAGGGCCATTTTTCTGGATTCACGTCGTGAATCTCAAATATTCACGTCGTGAGTTCAATAGTCATCAGGTGCATCATCGCAACTTGCGTCTGTCAGGCTCCAGAAGTCATAAATACTGAGTTCACGTCGTGAACACTGTATTCACGTCGTGAACTCTGACAGTTTTGGGGTTTCGCGCCCCGAACTTCATACATTCATAACTTTCTCATACGAACTCTGTTTTCAACGTTCTTTATATCCACGCTTAGGTGAACTTATTCTCTACAACTCTCATTTAGACTTCGTCGGCTAATTTTGACTTTATTTTTATTATATTATTTTTAGTAGGTCAGCACAGGAAAACTCCGTTAGAAATCCATAACTTCTTCGCCCGACGTTCGTTTTCGTCTGTCTTTTTACCATTGGACTACTATTGATAAGATCTTCGATTCTCGTTTAGATCGTTTCGGCTAGAAATCACTCGATCTCATATTCGAACTTCGGGCTACATACTGCTAATGCTGAAACTTCGAAAAATCATAACTTCCTCATACGAAGTCAGATTTGGACATTCTTTTTATGCACGCTCTCGGTTTAACGTATTCTACGACTTTCATTTAGATCACTAATGCCAAATAACGCTCTAACATAAATTCACTATTTACTTCGCGTTGTGTCGTGTCAGTTTTGTCGCAAAACTTCGACATGTCATAACTTCTTCGTTATAACTCGGATTTCGGCGTTCTTTATATGTACGGAATCCTTGTAACATATACTACAACTTAGTTAAGATTAATCCTTCTAAATAAACTTCCATCAAAAAGTCATTTTTGATGTTCATTGTCTCTAAATTGACTAGCCTGGATCTACGGGCGTTACAATTATCTCCCCTTTAGGATGATTACGTCCCGGAATCATCAACGAAATAGGACTTGTATAATGATTCCATACGTTATCTCTTCATCCTAGGTAATAACTGTAATTTCTATGTTTTCTCGAAAGAGTATTTAACTCTTGGACTTCTCGATAGCAGGTAGTGCTCAATCTTGCATCTGCTCTTCGTATTATGTTGGACTTTCAATCGTAACCTTCGAGTTACAAAATAAATCCTTATTGAGGACTCCTTCTTCTTCTTAGGATAACTACTTTCCTTTATCTATTGTAACAGACTGATGGGTCATGTTCTAATGACCTCTCATCATATGATGCAACGCTTAGACTCAAGTCTCTTAGAGTCAAATTCCAGAATGGAATATACCTTCCTTCATATTCTAATGTGATATAATCACATATTTACATTTAGCATTTCTAGCTACAAGCTTCCTTAACAACGAGCGCGATGGTATCGATGGCATTGATTTCAATCTTCTGACTTGAGTCAGATACTACCACGAACTTGGTTCTATGAACCACATAACAAACTCATCGTAGTCGGACTCAATTTGATATGACTGCTAGGGTCAGCATATCAATCATCTTCTTAGTCACTACCGAAACAATGGTAATGACATACTTGAATAAAACGAGACAAATCACTAGCTTCTTGGTAACCTTGTAACTTTCCTTGGTCCAAGCATGAGTCCTGTGCTTCCAGTAGTATAGATCTCTACTACTATTCACACCTACTCATAATCGTCCCAAGTATTGTCTCGCAGTCCCCAAGTCTTAAAATCACAAAAGAAAAATTAACACATACGAATGTGTTCAATTAATCATAAAAATTTTCCTAGACTCTACTAGGACTTCTTCCATGCGTATCTTCAATCATCAATTCTACTTCAAGTCGGTTGGTGATGGAAATTCCAGACAATGGGACAATTTCAAGAATTACACCAATCCTTCCACCATCCTGCCAATCGAAGGTGTACCTCAGACGTACCATACTCCTCTAAACGTTCCGTCATTTTATCAGACATATTCTAAAGGCAGGATACCACTCTTACGATATCTTCCGATAGGTGTCATTCACTATCATAAGCCTTTCAGTTCCTCTGTTTACTCAATTCTCTATGAGTCTTCACCATAATGTTTTGTACACCCAAGAAAACGTTCGATGTACTTAGGCGAGAATTTAAGATAAGAAAGCTTTATTTACGATAGACGTATAAATCTCCTTATCACTCCGAAATATTTACATGCTAGTTCTAATATCATAGTCATACGCTTAGAATCCTGAACACATAAGGTTTCCAGATCCGGTCGGCAACAGACCATAGATCTGAACAAACAATTTCATATATGGCAAACATATAGCATTTAGCACATAAAAGCATTTTAGGCATCTTTCCTAAAATGTACTAGTGCTCGTGTCTAAAATATGGTAGACTCTAATCTCACAATCATCAATTAGCATTCTAAGTTTAAGTCTAGAAATCCTATAAATTCCTAGTTCGCTTAAACTAATGCTCTAATACCAAATGTGACATTCCCAAAATCATGGCCAGAAAAGACCAATTTGTCTATGCTTTGTTTTATAAAATCAGAGTAATCCTTTGATTAAAAGAGTTGTGGAATTTGTTCCCAAAACAAAATATGATAAGAATCTATCAAAACTTTCCTTGAAGAAGTGTATTTTCATTAAATAACAAAATCCCGGGGTGTCAAGTTCCGATACAGACCAAAAGCATAAACAGTATAAAATAGACCTTACAACAGTTATTTATAACTACTGATCTATAATCCAAAATCTCTCGTCAAGTCCACCAAGTTATACTCTTGTGCCATTACCTGTAATGCAAAGAAAACTGAGTGGGTCAGGCTTGGGAGCATGGTGAGCATATAGGGTTTTCAACCAACAATAAAATATTATATTATATTTAATCATCAAACCATCAACCCAATTACCCACCCCCACTGTCTTCTTTATTTCTTAAAGATTTACCCTAAGAATCACCTATCCTTCATTCATTCCTAAAGATTGACTTTAAGGAATAGACACAAATTCCACTGTTACATAAGGCGCATCTGCAAATATTATCATTTAGGCGCATCTGTCGACGTTATTCTTTAAGCGCATCTGCTAGTATTATCCTATAAGCGCATCTGCTCGTATTATGACATTCTCTATTTGGCGCATCTGTCAGGATTATCCTATAATCACATCTGCTAGTATTATGTCATTCTCTATTTGGCGCATCTGCCGACCTTATCCAATAAGCTCATCTGCCAGGATTATCCTATAAGCGCATCTGCTAGTATTATGACATTCTTTATTTGGCGCATCTGCCGACCTTATCCTATAAGCACATCTGCTAGGATTATCCTATAAGCTTATCTGCTAGTATTATGACATTTACTATTTAGCGCATCTGCTAGGATTTTGACATTCACTATTAAGCGCATCCGCGCTACTAGAAAAACAGCCTTTTATGACACGCAACGCGTGTCGTAAAACGCTCAGACGACGCGCAAATGCGTGTCAAGGAAGGCCATGTCATAACGAGAGACGTCGCGCTTTTACGCGTCGTCTATTTACGACGCACATTTATGACATGCAATGCGTATCAAGGAAGGCCATGTCATAAAGGATGACGACACGCATTTGTGTGTCGTAACCTTACGATGCACGTGTTTATGACACGCAATGCATATCAAGGAAGCCCCTGTCATAAATGAAGATGACACACATTTGCGTGTCATAAACTTCAGTAACCATTTACAATATGCATTTACGACGCGTATTTACGATACTCATTTACTTATAATACAAAAAAATGCAAACAAATATATACGAAAACAATCAAATTCATCCAATAACATCGTGTCAAAAAATTGTAATACACTGATATTAAGGGGATCTAATTGTACGTTGTTATTAAGATGTTTTCCCTAATTATATAACCTAATACTACATTGGGTATCTAGGGACACCTTCTACAAAGTAATGCTATACAAACTAAAAAGATATACACAAAGATGATAAACATCAAATTCCAACTAAGTAGAGTTGCATCTTGCCTTTCATAATTCTGTAACACTAATGAACCCCTGCTCCGATAATTCTTGTGACCTGATAAAATAAAAGTCAAAAAATTAATATGCTAATATAATTAATAGAAGAATCAAACAAGGAATGTTAGTTGCAAATACTTGTGCCAAATGTGAGTGGTCAAATGAGGGAAAAGTGAACATCTGTAAGCTTTTTGACACCAGCCTACACAAACACACATATACATATCAAACAAGGAATGTTAGTTTTACTTCTTACCTTGTCTTTAACCAAACCACCCAATGTAAAAATCTCAGCATTTTCTAATGCAATTAAAACCTTTTTCTGCAACAAATAATAGCATCAATTAGCCAACAAGTTAACAAAAAAATTAATAATTACCAAATTTATGATTTAATCTTGATTGATGTTTAAATGGGACCCACAATATAAGTAAATATATAAATTATAATACCTCACTTTCATCATCTAAGACTATTTCTGTGAGATAAAGTTCACAGAATTTTGTTATCTCCAAAAGAACATCCAAAACAGATCTCACAGTTTCTTGATTTTGTTTAAAAAAAATTAGTGAACACTTAATCGTCTAACCACCCACAACAGCTCTGAAAACACCATTAAATAGATTAGTTCCCTTCAAACAAAAAGCCTAATTTAAAAGCGCAAATTAACAGGGCAAGCAGAAAAGATTCATGGAAAGCATTAAATTCAGGAAAAAATGAAAGTGACCAATAAATAGCCCATTTTTATTTATCTCAGATATTCAAAGTAAATCTGAAGATGCATACATTACCTACTAACAAATTAAGACCACCAGCTTCCATCACTGATATGACCGCCTTCTGATGCCACTGCAATCTTTTTTCAGAAAGAGGATCCCTTGAATCAATGAAAGGTTCTGGAGTTGTGGCCATCTTTTCAATACTATCCTCCAAGTTGTCAACGTCTATCTGAGCTTTTCCATATATATTTAGCTGTAAATTGATAAACCCACATAAAATTGAAACCACATGTACAAGTACTTTTTGTAAAACACCAACCTTTTGTACATTAGAACTCGATAAAGTTTCATCACCTGAAAGCGTGCCAGCAATGGTTTTCAATTGGACAACAGCAGCTGAAACAAATATTGCAATGATAACTACTAGAAAAGAATATAGCTTGATGCAAGATCACCACATAGAAACTGTAAATACAAGAACACAGTGACATATACAACCTTGCATTATCTACTCCAAATACAAAAATGCAAGTTCCCATCTTTTGGCTGTCACATGTAGTAATCAGATCTAGTAAATGTTTTCAGGTTTTGTTTCTATTTTGAGGTTAGGCCCACATTTTATAAATAACATACAACCTAGATAGGAAATTTAATTTAATAACGTAAAGATCTCACGTAGCCATGTTCTATAAATAGTTAAATACTATATCTAACACTCCTTAAGTGGGAGCAAAGATGTTAATGATGCTTAATTATGATGAATTATGTAAAAGTCGTTATATTTTGATCATTTTTAATGTTTTACGACTATCATATTTTACTTTGGTGACAAAAAAATATTTTTATCAACCATGTGGACCTACTATAATAGATGAAAGTGATCACTATAAATGTTGATAAAACTTCTGTTAAACTATGACCGTGTTAACATGCTATAAGAGGTCAATGAAGGTCAAAATAGTCGACATAGAAAATTATCAGACTTGAATGATTTTTATTTATTAAAGAAAAACATAATAGTTACACTATAAAAAGAACCAAAATATATTGAAA
The DNA here is from genome assembly GCF_051521515.1 of Lactuca serriola. NCBI lineage: Eukaryota > Viridiplantae > Streptophyta > Magnoliopsida > Asterales > Asteraceae > Lactuca > Lactuca serriola. The sequence goes on along the minus strand of NC_136413.1, from coordinate 125,789,237 downwards.
TTTATGTATTTTGCCTAAAAAATACTAATCTTTGATTAGGCTAATTAATATAGCTTTTTTAAGGTCAAATAATGAATTGTCGGCCGCTGGTTATATTATTTTTTTCCTAAAACTTGATTCATCTAAAGTTAAATATCTTAAATGCTATTTGATAAAATTATAAAATATAGAAACATAATGAACTACAACAATATTTTATAATGTGATTGATCAAAACTCAAAAGGTGAAGGTATATAACAGATATCTATTTCTATCAAAACATGATTTACTTTATTTACTTCAAAACGTATAAAAAACGTTTTATTTGTTCCTAAGTCAGAAAAACCAATTTTAAAGTTATTTTGTTTTTACCACATAAACAATTTATTACATTATCGTTTCATCTCGATTCGTCCCACAAATTTTCATGAGAATCTTAAATGGATTCTATAACAGATAGATTTTTCGTATTTACTAATTCAACAGATTTTTTACCACATAAACCCTAACCCCTAATTCACTAATTCAACAGATTATTTTTTTATATTTATTATGCATAATTATGATGAACTAACTACAACAATGTAGTTTTACAAAGGATTTCATTACCTCTATGATAGCTTCGATCTTGGTGACTTCAGCCTTTGCCTCTTCCATGGAGTTGTAGTTGTTCTCATTCTGTTGACCCACATACCACTGTATCAGATCTCTTTGCCTCATTCAAGCTAACCCACTCTTCGAAAACAAGAAAAAAAAAATATCAACCAACATTTTACTTATATTTGAGAGGTTTTCATATTGATTTGTTTATTTGTTAATAAATAGTTTACATACTACACCTATGTAAACAATTTATTAACAGAATGAAGGCATGTTATGTTATTATGATGCAAAAAGAAAAGATATCATACCATCTTGCATAACAGTTTCCTCATGTATTTTCCCTTTTTCTACATATAACAAGTTTACCAAAAAAACGTAAAAGAATCATACATGCACCACTGAATGTGGATAAACTTGACCGACATCTGCAGGAAATTGCTGAGTTGCATTAACAAGATAATATTTTGCAGTTAGTACCAAGTTTTTGTTTCTCATCATCTGCAAAAAAAAAAAAAAAAGACAAAATTTGTAAATGAAATATGAGATTAGTTTACATAAGCCAACTGATGCTACAAAAGAGAAGTTTTCGTTTATTTATACACATATGTAAACATTGAATATAGTCAATATACATACTTACCTAATACCAAAAGTTTTTCAAACTTGTATCCTGGATTTATTACCGACTTCATCATAGAAGCAAGCCTTAAAATTGACAAAATAAGTCAAATGATAAAAAGTATGATCTTGCTCAAGATACAGAGAACTTCACGGAGAACTCAAAATCTTACCATGGTTATCTGCCAGATGTTCAGGAGAAATCATGCCCTTGATGTAACCTTTAACATCAACATTGACTATCATTGCATGAGGAATTACTGTTTCAACAGTACCTAATACAATACTCCCATTTTATCTATTGAAATGGAGATGAATTTTGTAATAAATACCTCGAGGAGACTGCATAAGTTGAACTTGTGCATTCTTTAACAAAGCTGGATTCTTTTCTGAATTCTTTTTTCTGTAAAATCCATAATATAAGCAACCTACAAGTAACAGCACCCCAGCTACTACTGCTACAACTATTCCACCTATGGCTCCCCCTGATAATCCTGTTTATGTGAATGTAGATTGTTGCTTCATAACTTCAAAACTCACATTTTATTCAAGAAAATATGGAAAAAAGGCCATGGAAAATTGGGTCACCTGAGCTGCAAAAGATAAATACATGTGAATTAAAGCTCACCTAAAATAAATAAAGAAAATTCTTATATCCATAAACCCATCACTTTACTTTTCAACCCATAAAAATTTATACAAATCTTACCCTGTAGGCAGTTTGAACATATGGAAACTTTCTTGAAAGAGCAACCTGTCCCATAAGGCAAAAAGCAAAATCAATATCATAATTTAAAAAGAATATTTGGCTGTAAATTGTAATACCTTAGTAGGAAACATTACATAACTGAATGCTAGCATGACCTGTTTATCGGAACAACATTGCTTGAGCTAAAAACTTTGTCCACCTATTACAAAGTTAGAGGATATGAGTTTAGGAGATTTGAGAAAAGGGGTGGTGTATATAGGGAATACCTGTTTAGCAAGGGTATCAGTGTGAGGTATTTGAATATCACTCAAAGACTTCTTTGAAATGCCATTTTGTGATGCAGGTAACTCTTTCTTGGATTGACCTTTCATGATTCCATTATATCTTTCAGAACCATTAAACATTCATTCAGTTGGAGGTGCAGTAGCTGTGGTGGATTAAGATTGAGGTGCATATTGTGCACTAAACAGATCCAAACCATGGAACTTTCAAGATTCAGCTGAAGCTGCAGATGTGATGTCAAAAGAACTTGTTTTCTAAAATAACACAGATTAAGAGAAAATCAGAATTTCTAAATATATATATAGAAATATAATACACACAACAATTTATAACCTGATTAGATTCTCATCTAGCCTTTGTACTGGAGACTCGAGCATTAGCATTGGCCACCTCATTAGCAAACTTGTCCTCTTAAAGATTCTTCATATTGATAATCATAGTTTCTTTTAGTTAATTCAGAGCTTTTTTAGAAAATCGATTCCATGGTGGAATCAGATACGTTTCCTTGTCCATATCCTTCAATGCCTAGAGTGATCATATCCCAGCTTCAATAACATGCCAAATAGAGTTTCTGCTTTGATTGTCAAACCTACACCAACAACAAAGAAAGATGTCAAACTTAATAACTAAGGGTATCCTTAATTAAAACAAAATACATTTCACCATCTTTGATGAGATTGTTAACAAGTTGACTAGCTGCTAACCAGCCATCACTAATAAACATTGATTTTTTAGTAAAATTGAACCTAAATTCCAAGTCTTGTAGTTCAATTATCTTGTTCTCGAGTCCTTTTGGTGCATATTGATAGGCAAGGTAGCCAAAAGCTGTCTCATCAGGGTGAAAACCTAACATAGACATTATGTCAAGCACCTTGTGGGCGTGCATCAGTAACTGACCTAACAGAGAATGATTCGTGTTCATGGCGATACCCTCCAAAGCAGCTTTATGAGTAGACAAATTAAGTGTGTGATATATCAACCATTAGTTCTGATATTACATAAGAAAACGATAAAGTAAGAGAAAGAAACCTAGGGTACATACATGGAGAAGAAGAGAATGATATTCAAACCTGGTGCCTCTTCCATTTTCGTTTCCTAATTTCCGATGCTTCCAATCTGACCATGAACCTCCGACTTCTAATCCTAAATCTGACCTTCAACCTTCGATTTCTAATCATCAACCTCTAACTTGAGCCCTATAGTTTCGAAACCCCAGAACTGACCTTTCCAGCTTGACAACTTTTACGATTATTGCAAATCTACCGGCCTTGCAAGGAAGTCAGAGTATCCAGAAGTCGCTAAGATTTCACAAAAGCCATTAGATATTACGGATAAGTTTATTAGAAAAAAATCCAGAACGAGTCAGTACCAGACGGAAGAAGAATCAGAATCTGAGGAGGAAGAAGAAGAAGAAGCTAGGTTGCTGGAACCGGAGAAGAAAGAAGGGAAACTGAGTCAGGATGATGTGTTGAACTTGGGAGACGGTGGTCAGATGGTGGAAGAGTATGCTGATAAATTCGGATTAGCTTTCTATGATGGTGGTCCGGCGAACCACCAGCAATCTCTACTTGGCAGTTTCAGTCCAGAGGTTCTCGATGATATGTACCAACAAGCAAGGCAAAACTCCGAGAACATAGCTGCTGGAACTGCCAGTAGTGTCGCCGGATAGCCATCTGACCCGTTCTCAGCTTTGATTCCGATAACAACACCACCGTATGTGCAGATGTTAGTGGAGGAGCAGATGATGTGGCAGTAGTATCAAAAAAGATGGCTTGCAAGATCATAGGTAAAAACACACACACACCTTTAAGTGAAGTGGGTTTGATACACAGTATAGTGAAAAAGGTTATACATTTTTAAGCGCCTAAATCACAGTTGTTGATATCTGGCAATGGAAGCTCGGTTTGTTTCTTTTTCGAAACCCCTAATTACCTTCCAATTGTAACTAGGGTTTCCAGAGATCTTTCACTATTGGGGACAAAAAAAACCTTAAAATAACCGGCATTTTGAGAGTGAGGAGTCTTAGACAATCGCCGAATTTATGAGTTCAGCTCCCTGAGTGCAGAATACGTATGAGTCAATGAGTAAAGAAAATGCATAACACCAGTCCCTATAGTGGCTTACAACACTGAGATAAAGATTGGAAACATCAAAACTATCGTCGTCACGAGGCATTTGATCACGAAAGCAAGAGCAATTCTGCTATGAAGACGAAGGCCCTAGGGCTTTTTCTTGTAAATTGGAAGATGTGGGAGGTTTAATTTTTGGGATCCAATAGGCGGGTGAAATCCCGCTTAAAATGCGTGGTTCATTAAAAATTATAAAGCGACATATTTAGATGACGCACATTTTATGAAAGGCGCCCTCCGCATTTCCATTTTTTTTCTTTTCTGACACTAATTTTAGGGCATGCACAAATGCGTATCATTTATCCTTCATATTTTGCAAAACTGACATTATTTTTTAGGGCATGTACAAATGCGTGTCCTCTATCAGCGCGTGTCATTGTTTGCGCGTCATTAAAGGGCTTTTTTCTAGTAGTACGCTAAGATTATGGCATTTACAATTAAGCGCATCTGCTAATATTATCTTTCATACCACATCACTAATCTACCCATGTATTACCCGACATATCCGTAGATATAAAATTACATATATAGTTTAAATCATTTAAAAACATGTATAAAACATTCATTCAACATCCTTCTTAAGTAAACAAGCAACGTATATACACATAGCATGTATTTTATAGCAAATACTTCATATATGTGTGGTATAAGAAAGTAACTACACACTCACACCAAACATATACTGATTACATTCAAACAATACTTGTATTAAAATCGTGTTTATGAAAGGGACTATACACTCACTTGATCAGAAGATGATCGGACAGCACTACGCCTCTAACAGTAGTACTTCTTAGGTGAAACCGGGATCACTTCACACATTGGGCTTCACGCGGGTAGAGCTTCGGCTCGGAAACTCTTTTCTTCTCGGGATCTTCGGGCTTCGGAACTTGCTTTGGGTCTCAAAATTATACCGGGGCTTCAGGGGGTTAAAATAGGGCTTAGAGAGGGTATCGGGAGTGGGAGAGAAGAGATTGAGCAACCAAACTCGGCTGCCCCTTAAATTCTAATTATAGGGCCATTTTTCTGGATTCACGTCGTGAATCACAAATATTCATGTCGTGAGTTCAATAGTCATCTGGTGTGTCATCGCAACTTGCGTCTGTCAGGCTCCAGAAGTCATAAATACTAAGTTCACGTCGTGAACTTTGACAGTATTGGGGTTTCGCGCCCCGAACTTCAGAAATTCATAACTTTTGCATACGAACTCTATTTTCGATGTTCTTTATATCCACGCGTAGGTGAGATTATGCTCTACAACTCTCGTTTAAACTTCTTCGGCTAATTTTGACTTTATTTTTATTATATTATTTTTAGTAGGCTGGGACAGGAAAACTCCGTTAGAAATCCATAACTTCTTCGTCCGACGTTCGTTTTCGTCTGTCTTTTTACCGTTGGACAACTATCGATGAGATCTTCGATTCTCGTTTAGATCGTTTCGGCTAGAAATCACGCGATCTCATATTCAAACTTCGGGCTACATACTGCTAATGTTGAAACTTCGAAAAATCATAACTTCCTCATACGAAGTCAGATTTGGACGTTCTTTTTATGAACGCTCTCGGTTTAACGTATTCTACCACTTTCATTTAGATTGATAAGGAAAAATATCACTCTAACATAAATTCACTATTTACATAGCGTTGTGTCGTGCCGGTTTTGTCGCAAAATTTCGACAGGTCGTAACTTCTTCGTTATAACTCGGATTTCGGCGTTCATTATATGTACAGAAACCTTGTAACTGATGGGTTTTGATCATTCTAACACTTCCTAAGTGTAAATGCAACCCTAATAACCTTGGATCTATGTTAGTCTAATTATCATGCAAAGTTGAATTCCAAGGTTATATTCCTATCTAGCATACATGGGGAACCATTTCTAACTTGAATGAAAGATAGAATAACTTACCTTGTTGTTGCTTATGTTCCTTGAAACCTTGCGAGCCTAGCACCCCAAGTGTGATGCCTCAAATGCTTCACACAACACCAAATGCTCTTGGAAAGACTTTTGAGAGAATACACACTTCTTGAAATCGGCCTAGCCCTCTAGATTCTTATGTGTAGCCGATTTTGGTGGAGAATGGGATTCTTATATAGTGTTGACACATCTAGGGTTACACCATGTAAACCCTAATGTGTCATGACTCTTCATTTCCATGACCCATGGGTTTGTAACTCCCATGGAGCATCCTATGGGTGGAACCCAACTTGATAATCCATGGAGCCTCTTAGCCCACTATACAAGATATGAATGACTTACATAATCAACCCATATATTTAATTAGTTATCTTTTGATCACTTAATTAATTCTAAATTTATTCTTTGATCAAACTAATCAAATAATATTATTAATATATTAGAACTTATAATATATTAATAATCTTCAAGTGTTAATCCTCTCATGTAGTCTATCCAATTACATGGTGCCATGCAACCCAAATGGACCATGCCGGGTCGGGTCAAGTACTGACCCGAAATAGTTATGGACATAGACACCTTATCCAACAGTCTCCCACTTGGATAAGTCTAATAACTATAACTCCAGTACTTTAGGAACCGACCGGCAATCGTAGCTCTTTTAAGGTCTCTCGGAACTGAGAAGATGTTGATACGCCATTTAAGATAAGTGATCATATAGACCTCTGTTCTAGATATCAGCCGGACAAATACATGGAACAATGTCTTACTTATTGTCCAGCAGTTTGTTTCCCGATTTCCGATTTGTTTGACAAAGAACTTAATTGAACACATCAACTTAGTTATGACCGGGCCCGGTACATAGGTCAAAACAAAATCATTTAGGGGCCCAGATATCAGCTTCTAATCCAAGAAGGAACAAATAAACTTAGACTTATATGTTTGTTCTACCACTCATTGAATTGTACACAAAAGCACGTTTTATAACATCGAGTTACCAATGCGTTTTCGTACAATCAATGCATAACCAACTTGTAAGTAACAAATCATATCTCTAGGTTTGAAGACTTATATGATATTACCGTCTCACGATCACTCGAGATAGAATTCCATGAAGTGATTCCAGCGAGCGTGGGTTGAGTCCAATGCTCAGAACTTATGAGCACTCATGATTGTTGTAGCCTTGTCCAACACCTTAGACCTCTGCAACCAATCATGACAGTCTTGATTCATACCTACTTCCGACATATGACCGACTGTGGAGGTTTGAATAATATGTTATACCAAACAAAATTATTCTGGAAGTCAAAACATGTAAAAGAAATATAGTAAACGATCGACAAGAGATAGCAACACTTTACTCATAAATAAAACACCTTTTATTCATCATCTAATTTCAATTACACTTTACAAATTTCGAGATTATCTAACTACTAAATCTAATATCATCCTTCAGCCCTATGCTCCGAGCATGCTGGAGATGATTAACCCGAGTCAGTCCCTTCGTGAGGGGATCTGCTGGGTTCTCATCCGATGATACCCTATTTGCCACGAGGAGTCCTTCTTCTATTCGATGTCTAATAAAATGGTATTTTTTGTCGATGTGTCTGGATCTCCCATGATCCCTTGGTTCCTTGGCTAAGGCAACAGCACTTTCACTATCATAGAAAATTTCCATTGGCTCTTTAATAGTTGGTACAACTCCAAGGTCTCCAATGAAGTTCTTCAGCCATATCGCCTCCTTTGCCGCCTCGCTAGCTGCAATATACTTTGATTCACAAGTTGAATCAGCCACTGTCTCTTGCTTGGAACTCTTCCAAGAAATTGCTCCTCCATTTAGGGCAAATACCCAGCCCGACTGAGAGCGGAAATTATCCCTATCAGTCTGGAAGCTAGCATCACTATACCCTACAACTCTCAAGTCATCACTCCCACCGAGGGTAAGGATCCAGTCCTTAGTCCTCCGTAGGTACTTGAGGATATTCTTTATCGCAGTCCAGTGTGCCTTGACAGGGTTCCCCTGATACCTGCTAACCATGCTCAGGGCAAAGGCTACATCAGGTCGAGTACACGTCATAGCATACATGATCGATCCTATAGCCGAAGCATAAGGTATTCGACTCATTTCTGCTATCTCAGCCTCAGTGCTAGGGCTTTGTGTCTTACTCAATCTGGCGTTACTCTGGATGGGTAACTCTCCTTTCTTGGAGTCATGCATGCTGAATCTCTTCAGCACCTTATCCAAGTAGGTACTCTGACTAAGTCCAATTAGTCTTTTACTCTGATCTCTCAAGATCCTTATCCCTAGAATATAGGCAGCTTCTCCTAGGTCCTTCATAGAGAAACACTTCCCAATACAAGACTTGACTTCCTGCAGAGTTGGGATGTCATTTCCTATGAGTAGTATGTCATCCACATACAACACCAAAAAGCTAACTATACTCCCTCTACACTTGACATACACACAAGACTCATCTTCACTCCTAGAAAAGCCAAATTCCTTGACCTTTTCATCAAAGCAAAGATTCCATCTACGAGCTGCTTGCTTTAATCCATAAACGGATTTCTCAAGCTTACACACTCTATTAGGGTACTCGTTGCTAACAAAACCCTCTGGCTGACTCATGTAAACATCTTCAGCCAACTTTCCATCAAGGAAAGCGGTTTTGACATCCATTTGCCATATTTCATAGTCATGAAATGCAGCTATGGCTAACAGAACCCTAATAGACTTAATCTTGGCTACTGGAGAAAAGGTCTCATCATAGTCCACTCTAGGAATTTGAGAGAAGCCCTTTGCAACCAGTCGAGCCTTATAAGTGTGTACTTTACCATCCATGTCGGTCTTCTTCTTGAAGACCCATTTTGCACCCTACTATCTTACGACCTGGTACATTCTCAACCAAATTCCAAACTTGATTGTCATACATGGACTGTATTTCGCTGTCCATTGCCTCTTTCCACTTGGCTGACTCAGGGCCTGCCATGGCTTCCGCGTAACTGTTAGGTTCATCCAGACCTATCAGTGTCTCATCACTGATAAGTGTATCTCCTTCTGCAGTAATATGGAATCCATAGTAATGCTCAGGAGCATTCCTAACCCTTGTGGAATGCCTCAGAGGTACAGACTTGTCAATTGGCTCAACAGGAGTTTCCTCCTCAAGTTGAGTGCTAGGGTTTGAAGTTCCTTCACCGCTTGAATCTTGAATTTCTTCAAGATCAACTTGTCTCCCACTGTTTCCTTGGCTTATGAACTCTCTCTCTCTAAATAAAGCCCTCCTAGCTACAAAGACCACATTTTCACTAGGTCTGTAGAAGAGGTAACCAAAGGATTGTTGTGGGTAGCCGATGAAAATACACCTCTCGCTTCGAGGTTCGAGCTTATCATGAGTCTCGCGTCTCACGAAAGCCTCGCAACCCCAAATCTTGATATGGTCTAGTTTGGGTACTTTACCAGTCCACATCTCATGAGGAGTTTTGGCAACTTTCTTTATAGTGACTAGATTAAGGATATGGGCGGTAGTCTCTAAGGCATACCCCCAGAATGAGATTGGTAGCGAAGCTCGAATCATCATGGAACGAACCATATCCAACAAGGTTCGATTACGCCTTTCAGCCACACCATTCAACTGTGGTGTCCTGGGAGATGTCAATTGTGAGACTATCCCACATTCCCTTAGATAGTCAAGGAACTCTGAACTAAGATACTCACCACCACGATCGGATCGAAGCATCTTAATGTTCCTACCCAATTGATTCTCGACTTCCTGTTTAAATTCCTTAAACCTTTCGAAAGTCTCTGACTTATTCTTGATCAAGTAGACATATCCATATCTACTGTAATCATCAGTAAAAGTCAAATAATAACGATTAGCATCCCTTGTGGCATGTTTGAATGGTCCACACACATCCGTGTGTACAAGGTCCAACAAACCTTCACCCCTCTCACATGAACCTGTGAAGGGTGACTTTGTCATTTTTCCAAGTAAGCATGATTCGCAACTATCATCTGACTTTAGGTAAAATGACTCCAAGACTCCATCCTTTTGGAGTTGGCATGTGCGTTTCTTGCTTATATGTCCATGATGACAATGCCATAATGATGCTTTATCCAAGTTATTATTAACAGAATCAATACACAATACATTATTTCCTAAGTTATCAACCACAGATACTGTTTCATACACGCCATCACAAGGTAATACTTTAAAATAAAGAACATTATTAAAGAAAGCATTAATCGAACCAACTTCATTATCAAATGAAAAGGTGAAACCTTATTTATACAATGCATGAAAGGAAATAATATTTCTTGCCATTTCTGGCGAATAACAACACTTATTCAAATCTAAACTAAACCCACTACTTAGCGATAAAGTATAAACTCCAATCTTGGTGACAGGTAAAGCTTTCCTATTCCCCATGATTAAGTTTATTCTTCCTAGCTCCACATTCTCACTTCTTCTTAGTCCCTACAAGTCACAACAAATATGAATACCACAACGGTATCAAGGACCCAAGATTTAGAATGGGGTGAGTTATTAGAAATGATAGTGTAAATACCTACATGGTTGGGTTTAACTTTCCCATCCTTCACATCTTGCTGGTATTTTGGGCAGTTCCGCTTCCAATGTGATTTTTCATGGCAATAGAAGCATTCAGCCTCTTTTGGGTCAGAAGAAGGAGTGACGAAACCTTTCTTGGTTCCACTTGAAGAAGAGCCATCAAGGGTCCGAGCCTTGGTACCCTTAGAAGAGCTCTTTCTCTTCTTCCCTCGACTTTTCCCGATTGCCAAAACCGGAATAGAGTTTGGAGTAGGAGTGTTAACAACCGACTACCCCTTAAGACCTGTTTCTGCGGTCTTGAGAAGTCCCTGAAGTTTGCTGAGTGTGACCTCTTCCTTATTCATGTGATATGTCATGCGGAATTGATCATAGCACAATGGTAAGGAGTGCAAAATGATATCTATTGCAAGCTCCTCAGGGAAGTTCACATTAAGCTTCAGCAATCGATCCACATACCTTTGCATTTTCTGCATGTGGCTCGTGACGGATTTCCCGTCCTTCATCATAGTTGTTATCATGGAGCAGATGATTTCATACCTCTCTTGTCGTGCACTTTGATGGTATCTTTCCATCAGATCTTGGTGCATTTCATAAGGGTAGAAATCCTCATAAGACTTTTGGAGTTCCGTTGTCATCGTGGCCATCATGATGCATGCCACTTTCGTAGCATCCCTTTCATGTGCCTGAAAGTCAGCGATCTCCTGGAGAGTTGCAGTGGTCTCATCAATATCCTTAAGCTCCTTGTCAAGGACATATTCTTTGTCCTCGTAGCAGGTAATCATCCTGATGTTTCTGATCCACTCATTGAAGTTGGATCCATCAAAAGTGACTTTCCCACACAAGTTCATAAGGGTAAAGGAGCCATTAGGATTAGAGCCAGAAGCAGCATTGTTTGAAGACATCTGAAGGAAGAGGACAAGATTAGTTTAGATATTAAGAGAGTCCTTAATAAAACACCCAAATGTAATATTAAGGCTAGGATCCAATCACAATATACTATAACTTAGAAGAGGTATGCCATAATCCAAGCTATAACATATTTGAAAGGTAGGTGAATGACGATTCACCAATTTCCACCACGAAAACCGAAATATTAAATATTAGGTTTTTGATTGGTTCTTAGAAATTCCTAGATTCTTTGAGATTCAATGAACTTTTCAAAGGCATGTTTCAATCTCGAGTGTGCCCTCCAAGTTTTGTGACTGGGATACTGAGGATCACAAAACGAGGTGTGAAGTAACCATGCAAATCACTTGGTACCCTTAAAGTTTATCACTCAATCGATGTGCCGGTAAACCACACACACTCCACCGATACTATAATAAACCTTAAGTCACCCTTTACCTACCTTGTTAAGTCCAAGTTAGTGTGCCGTTTAACCACACACGCTCCACCAACGACTTAAACAAAGTGTAAAGTGTAATTTCATGGATTAGCACCTTATTCACATTTTTCCTAAAGTAACTAAGATTGGGAATTTAATAAAACATTTAGTTACTTTATAATATTCATCATACTTTTAATGAGAATTTATAAGTCCTTGTCTTACCCGTTCGGCTAACGACCCTCCACCGGTCAAGCAAGCGGTGGGTGAGAGTGGACACCCATTAAGTTGCCATTTTATAGGCAACAACCTTATACCCACCTTATAGACCGGCTTCGTGAATGAGGCGTACTAGCGGTAAGACGACTTTTTTCTTATACATACATATATATATATATATATATATATATATATATATATAATTATTAAATCATAATAATATAAGTATAAGGGTTGAATTTTAACTTTTAAAATTCTAAGGGTTGGAACTAAAATTTTTAACATGACTTTACTTGTTCCAAAACTTGAGGGCAAGTTTTGTAAACTTTCAAAACTTTTCATTTCTTGTAACTTATGAGTTTATTAGAGTAATAAAAATGAAGACTCTTCATTTTTCTAACTCTTGTGTTCTTTTAATGGTTTTAACTCTAGTGACTTTTGGTTTTCCATAACTTGAGGACAAGTTATGGACTCCATTAAAACACATTATGATCAAGAATTAAACTACCACATAGGTTACACATAATTCCTATGATCATCTAAACATCATAAGATCAAGAACATGAATATGAACACTTTCATGAATCAAAACTACACTTAAAACTTTGTAATTTTGATAACTAGTTGTTGTAAATGGATCAGCAAAGACATTACACCATCTAAAACAAGTTTTCAAGTACCAAAACAGTTTAGGGTAATGTTTCTAGTCCATTTCCAGCAACTAAAGTCGAAAATCTGCACTCTGTGGCTCCTACTCGCCGAGTGCATGAACCTACTCGGCGAGTAGGTTGAAGATACAAGTGAACTCGGCGAGTCTCCCCATGGACTCGGCGAGTTCATCAGGCAGACAACAAGCTTTTCGATTTTTTTCAACTTTTAAGCACAAATAACAAACAAACAAGCCTAGGCTCTGATACCACTGATGGGTTTTGAGCATTCTAACACTTCCTAAGTGTAAATGCAACCCTAATAACCTTGGATCTATGTTTGTCTAATTATCATGCAAAGTTGAATTCCAAGGTTATATTCCTATCTAGCATACATGGGGAACAATTTCTAACTTGAATGAAAGATAGAATAACTCACCTTGTTGTTGCTTATGTTCCTTGAAACCTTGTGAGCCTAGCACCCCAAGTGTGATGCCTCAAATGCTTCACACAACACCAAATGCTCTTGGAAAGACTTTTGAGAGAATACACACTTCTTGAAATCGGCTAGCCCTCTAGATTCTTATGTGTAGCCGATTTTGGTGGAGAATGGGATTCTTATATAGAGTTGACACATCTAGGGTTACACCATGTAAACCCTAATGTGTCATGACTCTTCATTTCCATGACCCATGGGTTTGTAACTCCCATGGAGCATCCTATAGGTGGAACCCAACTTGATAATCCATGGAGCCTCTTAGCCCACTATACAAGATATGAATGATTTACATAATCAACCCATATATTTAATTAGTTATCTTTTGATCACTTAATTAATTCTAAATTAATTCTTTGATCAAACTAATCAAATAATATTATTAATATATTAGAGCTTATAATATATTAATAATCTCCAAGTGTTATTCCTCTCATTTAGTCTATCCAATTACATGGTGCCATGCAACCCAAATGGACCATGCCGGGTCGGGTCAAGTACTGACCCGAAATAGTTATGGACTTAGACACCTTATCCAACAGTAACATATACTAAAACTTAGTTAAGATTAATCCTTCTAAATAAACTTCCATCAAAAAGTCATTTTTGATGCTCATTGTCTCTAAATTCACTATCCCGGATCTACGTGTGTTACAGGTATGTCATTCTACTAGATTCTTGTATTGAATATACTTCATATTATGCTAGTTAGGATGAAACCTTGGAATATAGAATATTTGCATGTATAATAAAGAAAACATAGATCCAAGGTTTATAGGGTTGTATGTACACCATAGGAGTGTTAGAATGCTCAAAACCCATCACATACTACCTTCCACACTTACCCATATTTGTCTCAAGTATCACCGCAAAACCCTGACAATACCCATAAACATAGCGAGCACCCTATCCTCACTCCTTTAGGAATGCTAAATACCTCATAACTAGCCTCTCGGCCTCTCACTACCCACCCATCCATGAAACTTCCACCAACCCTGCAGCACTAATGTATGCTAGCCATACATAACGTTGGACCCTATAGACTTTCGAATACCTGATCCTACCCTAAGCCCTTCATCATACAAGAACAAGAAATAAGTCCAAACCAAACACTCTAGGGCTATAAGATCTTACAGCTATGATGCATACACTAAGGAACTACAGTAATGATGTCAATTTCATATAAGAAAAACTCTAGGCTATCAGGCATCATGTAATCAGGTAATTCTATCATGCAATTCTTGAAGATCCCTAGCCTAGTACTAGCATGTTGTTCTAACATATCACATCATCAAATAATTGCATGGTATTTTGGGGTCTACTTACTGGCTCCGGCTGATCGTACACTTCGCATCCTCTTTTACTTATTTCAAAAACCATTTAAAATTATTTTGAAAATCTTTCCCTGATTTGAGATTGGATTCACACGAGTGTTCCTCTAATTCACTCAAACCAAGGCTCAGATACCAACTTGTAACATCCATAAAATTTGAGCTAAATTAAAAAATTTTAAATCATTTAAAACCATTCAGTTATTACAATTTGTTTTCAAAATAGTTTAAACATAAAAGTTCCTAGAAATCATAATCATCAATCGAGGAAGTGTACGGCCACGCCTTCGCCTTCCTGCGGCCATCCGCTGAGCCTGAAACAATAAATTGAAACTGTAAGACCGAAAGCTTAGTGAGTTACCCCCAAAATACCAACCTCATATAACCATAATCATATCATATCAACAAACATAGAACAACCATGCATCTCGAGTCTATAGTGTGACTGATCCGCCCGCACCGGGCCTTCAGTCCACCTGGTCCACTCTCTGTGTCTACAGTATGACTGGAACCCCCACACCGGGCCTTCAGTCTATCTGCCCTCCCGGGTCTGTAGTCTATCTGGTCTGCCCTGGGTATGTTGGCCTATAGCACAAAGCAGGACCCGCCTCAACCCAACCCTAATCAAACAACCATGTGCACATATAACAGATAATCACATAACAATCCATAGACAAACAAACCGATACAGCATATCATATAGCATAGCAACATCCTAACCAGGATACCGACCTAACCGGTCACTAACATAGCATCATCCTATATACCAGGATACCGACCCAAACCAGGTCACTAAACATAATACCGTCCTAATTACCAGGACGCCGATCTAACAGATCAATAAGCGTATCAAACAAATACCAGTATACAATCTGAGAAAGGGCCGACCTTCGTGCCTTAGACCTTGTTGATATAGTGAGGATAACTCACCTCGAAATGCCGATCTGAACTGAAAAAACAAACTCCCGAACCGCTATCACACTGGAAATCCCGAACTATCACATAATAAATATCAAGTCATTACAACATAACAATCTTGACTAAGGGGCCCACAAAATCCATCATGTCCATTCTCTTTTATTGGGCCAAGGCCCAATTCCAATTCCATAACCTTGAAAGTCTTTATGCAAGGCCCATTCTTGGCCCAATTTACCAAATTGGGCCCAACTCCCTAATTGGACCAATTTCAAAGATCAATTATCAACACTTGGCCTAAATCATAATATTGATAAAGTCCAGCAAAGGCCCAAATCCAACTAGTCCACAAACAGCCCAAAACCCAAAGCCTAAATGCCAAAGGCCCAACAGAGGACGTACGCAGGGCGTACTCCTCTGGTACACGGGTCGCACTCGTCCTGATGTTGACCACCATCGGGGTGGTTGAACCAGTACACTGGGTTTCACCAAAACCCTAATAAGTGATTAATGGATTAAGCACTTAAGCCCAAACTCCAGGTTCATCGACCAAATATGCCATAGGACTATAAAGTCTCGAACTTTATCACTTTGGACGTCCAAAAAGCTTATAATCCATTAAGACCCTTCTACTACATGCATGGGACATCTTAAGCCATTAGGACCTAATTTTTATTTTTATCACTTAAGACCTCTCCAAGGTCCAGAAAGGACAGCTTATCTCGTCCAAAATGCATCATTCACCATATTGGGGTTTTTGGAACAAGAAATGGTTCCATAATGCTAGAAAGGCTAGATCTATGACCTGAAAGCATAAAGTTTGAAGCTTTTTACCTTCTGGAGCTTCTAGGGCACAACACAACTTCAGATCTACAAGCCAATCTCCTTCTTCAATTATTTGTTACAATGGCTTCACCTTCAAGAGCTCAAAATACCCACCAACTCACTCTTACACACAAGTACTAGGGTTTGGGGACGTTTCTACAAGATGGAGGCTGAGAATGAGGGGAGAAAATTGTTGGATTAGTGTCTAAGTCCATAACTATTTTGGTATGTACTTGACCCGATGGTGCATGGTCCTTTTGGGTTGCCTTCACCGAAGCAACTTGATAGGATGAATTATGGAGAGAAAGGATTAAATATGATTTATTAATATATTATGAGAATAATATATTAAAGGAGAAATCATATTGTTTAATTAATATTAGTCAATAATTAATTGGTAATTAGTTTTGTGACTAAAAGAGATTAATTAAATTTAAGGGACTGGAATTGTAATTATAAGATAATTGCAATTTGGGCCATGGATTGCCTTTTATTATAAAGGTGGACGAATTCTAATGGGGAAACCCATAAGGAAATCGTCCATGGGCTTGATTAAAGGAGTCTATGGGTTGCTTAGGGTTTAAGCAACCAAATTAGGGTTTCCTTGATAACCCTAATAGCCTTACTATATATAAGACCCTTATGACCCAAAAACGTGGAGAAGCTTTATTCTAGGGTTAGAACACGTTTTGGGCAGCCTCCATCCTCTCTCCTCTTCATCCTCTTGCTTATGGTGTTTGTGAACCATTAGAGGAGTGACACTTGTTACTCTAAGCCTTCCAAAGTCAATTCAAAAGAGGAATTGGGATTGTTATTGCTACATAACAATCAAGGTAATATCTTAAACCTAATTATATGTTAATATTGATTTCCATATGCTAGAATTAGGGTTTATAGTCTTGGATTCAAAGCATGTATAATAGAGAAACCTAGATCCAAGCAGTAGGGTTTGTATGAGCACATAGGATGTCTTATGACCAAAAACCATCAGTGATATCAGAGCCTAGATTGGTTTCTATTGTATTGATGCTTGATATAATTGGAAAATTCGTTTTTTTGGATTCTGGAGGCTGGACTCGCCGAGTCCATGGCTGAACCCGCCGAGTCCATGCGGACTCGACGAGTCCAAGGCTGACTCGACGAGTCAACTCGTCAGATAGGCAGATTTTCGGGATTTTTACCTATTATGACTTAGGATAATTGCCATAATTGTTTAAACTTAATAAAATTCGAATTTTGTTAATCCCTTATCATTATCCTTGTCAAAATAAAAGATTTTGGTCATCTAATTAGATAATTGTTACCTTATTTGATATATGTTAAGTTATGGAAATTATTTGATCATTATCTTGCAAGAATTTGAACTAGATCTAATTAGATAACCACCAATTATAGTTAATTGCCTTATTTGAATTATGTGATCTAGAATATTCTTGACAAAGTTTGGAATAGTTTCAAATTAATCCCTTTAGGTTTTATATTTTAAATTTGAACCCAAAAGTTTTGTTGTTTTGAAATTTAAATAGTTAAAACCCTAATGTTTTGAAAAAGGTTTCAAAACTTGCCCTCAAGTTTTGGAATTTAAATTTTGATTAAATGGTTTAATTTTGATGTATATTTAAATTCTAAACCCTAATGTGTTGAAATGTTTCAAAACTTGCCCTCAAGTTTTGGAATTTAAAAGTTGATTAAAAGTTTAATTAGGAATGTTAAATTCTAAAACTCTAGTATAGTTTTGAAAAAGTTCAAATCACACCCTTATGGTTTTATTAATTAATTAAGGTGTATAATTAAAAGAGATTTAATAAATCCATAAAAGTTTAGGTTTACAATTTAATTGAATTAAAAGTATAATTGTTAAATTAGACCACCTAATATTTTAAAAGTATAAAATACACCCTATACTATATATATATATATATATATATATATATATATATATATAACATTAAAAGTCTAACATTATATATATGTATGAGTAAAAGTCAATCTTACCGTTAGTAGGCCTCATTCACGAAGCTGGTCTATAAGGGGTGTTTAAGGAAATTGCCTATAAAATGGCGATTGAATGGGTAACCACTCTTACCCACCACACTCTTGACTAGTGGAGGGTCGTTAGCCGAACGGGTAGGATAGGACGAAACCTTCCATTATAAGTATAATGAATTACTAAAGTAACTAAATGTTTTCATAAAATTCCCAATCTTAGTTACTTAGGCAAAAGTGAATTGATGCAATTCCATGAAATTACACTTTGTGCCCTTGCGAAGAAGTTAGTGGAGCGTGTGTGGTTAACCAGCACACTAAATGGGTCTAAGCAAAGGTAGCAAAGGGTGACTCAATGTTTGTCATGGTTCGGTGGAGCGTGTGTGGTTTATCGGCACATCGAATAGGTGACTGTAACATGTGAGGGCACCATGTAAGTTTGCATGGTTATTCACACCCGCTTTGTGATCCTCGGCATCCCAGTCACAAATAAGAGGGGCATATCGAGATTTAAACATGCCATTGAAAGTTCAATGAATCTCAAAGGATCTAGGAGTTTTCATAGATTTAAAACTTAAATTTCTTTTTCGTTTTTCGTGGTGGAAATTAGTGAATCGTCACTCACTTACCTTCAAATGTTCTGCAATTTGGGTTACGGCATCCCTCTCCCGAGGTGTGGAATATTGTGTTGGGTCCTAGCCTTAGTATTTCATTTGGGTGATTTACTAAGGACTCAATCAATCAACTAACTTGAATTCGTTTTCTCCCGTATTGTAGATGTCAAAGTTTGACAACTATGGTCTTCTCAAATCCCGTGGAACAAGCATTCCACATGAAGATGATATTCCACGATTCGATCGAGGAACAAGAGATCATGCTTCACTTCCTCCTCCTCCTCCTCCAATTATTCTCCCTAACCCACAAGTTCAAAGGCTTGAAAAGTTCAATATCACTCAAGCCCTTTTGGCAAGTAAACATAAAGAAGGAAAGTTCGTGTGTGCACACGTCCTAGGGATGAAGTCACACATTGATAAGTTAAGAATGTTGGGATCCGTTGTCTGTGAGGAAATGGCTGTTGATTGGGTTCTTCAGTCACTTCCCAACTCATATAGTGAGTTCGTAAGAGAGTACTATATGATGAACTACGACGTGACCCTTATAGATCTCACCTATATGCTTATTGCTGCTGAATCTGCAATGATTTGGCGCAATAGAAAAACAAAGTTGATTGGTGAATCTGCCTTCGAGACCTCTATGGATATAGACAATGGCAACGAAAGACATGCTATGATCGAAAAGTTTGATCATAAGAGAAAGGCGATGTCTGAAGTAGTTCCATGTCCTGTTCCAAAAGAGTCGATTTGCTTTTATTGCCAACAGAAGGGGCATTGGAGACAAAGCTGCCACATTTACCTAAGAGATCTAAGAGATGGGAGAGTCGAAACGTATGGCTCTAATATAGGTAAAATCCATTTACCAACTCTTTTAAGCTTCTATTCTAGATTCTTAATACATAATGTAATAAGATTACAATTGATGTTTTGTAGGATCGAAGAAAAGAAAGGGAGCTTAAGGGAAGAAGTGAGCAAAATCTAACCGTAAAGGAATGGATTTTGATCGCATTTCTCGAAGATTAGATTCTTGAGCTACTACTTAGAGTTAGAATTAGATTGCAAAGAAAGATGTATTAGCATAAGTTTTTCAATGAGTTGCATTGTAAGGACAAAAATTTTCCGCAATAAAACAAATTTTGATTTTAAATTTTATTTATTTATCCTTACAATGGCGTGTATGAAAAATTGATGTTAAAATGTTTCTATTATTAGCAATAATGGATTTGGTTCTTATTATGTTATTTATGGAAAGTCGAGAATTTACCAAATAGGGAGAGTTCTCATCGCCCAAGTTTCAATTGGACAGAAACTTGGAATCATGCAACGTGGATGCACGATGAATGAGAAATTTCATATTTGGAAATTAGACTAATTCATTGACAAAGTGTCAAGTGAAGGACTAGGAGATCGAGAACACAAAGTTGTGTGTTGATCAAAGTCCACCATAAGAGTAACAAGATATTCGTCATGATTTACTAAAGGTTTAGTAAATATGATTATACTTATAAGATTAAGTGTAATTATGAATTGATTGAAAAATGTTTAAATCAATAGTAGAACGAATAACAAGAGTCAAGTAGGCAGAGAGATAAAAGTTTCTCCATTCTAAGAAGAAGGGAGAGTACCTTTTATGCTTTATGATAGGTCTTAATGATTAAGAACCATATTTCAATTGATCCTCTAAGTGAGTCTTGGTACAATTGTATGTCCAAGAAGAGGAATCAAAGATTGAAGAAATGGTCAAATCAAGAAGTCAATCATACTTCGTTCCAAAACAAGTCTTAGAGTTAAGATTGTGATAATGAGTGAAAAGTATTAAGAAGGTTTAAAACATTCATTAAATGTGGTAAGTTGTGATGTCTTAGATAAGACAAAGATCAACTAGGACCAATTTATGAAGTGTTTTGATAAAAACTACACTAACTCTTGAATATTTGTTTGTCAAGAAATGGTTATTGACAAGAGAACCTTATATGTCAAGGAGTCAGTGGGAGTCTTAATGGTCTTGAAAGGTCTCAAGAACAAATCAAATAAACCTTATCGATCATCACTAGCGCATGAGTTGAGGTTTACAACCTATCGTGTTGACATTATTTTGTTTTTGTGCTATTTCAATTGAGTTAATTATGCATGTGAGTTCTATGAGTTCTCATTTTGATCGCATAAATGGCAAAGCACCTTAATCGATGAAAGGTACATTGATAGGAAAGGGTGAGCTGCTTAACTACTTGGAAGACATGGTGGGCAGCTGTGCTACCATAAGGCAAGAAATCAAGATTAAGAAAGTTCGATCCATATGAGTTTGAATTTTGTCGTAAACTTTGGTTTTGACAAATTCACATGGATAGGAACACATACACCGTTTAAATCTAAGTGTCATAAGATTTCCTCCTTCATGAAAATGATTGTGAGGAAATGCTTTCACTAAGAAAGATTTTAAGAAGATAGTGATTGTAAAATTGCATTCTCAAATTCAATCATGGTTACAGCATCCTTTTCCATAATTTGAATTGTGAGGTTTGGCAATTAGTCTTAATTGTTTAGACACACATATGAACTATCGAAGGCAAAGGTGTATAAGTTCAAGAAGCATTGATAAAGGATTATCAAAGACTAAGTATTAGAAACATGAACTTAAGAAATTCAATAAGTATTGTCTTTCTGGAAGTTGAGATGTTTATGAATACATGTCGAAGCTAGTGGGAGCATAAGTGTTATGTTTTATAATAATCATCATGATAGTGGGAGCATAAAAGTTATGATTGTATGATTATTAAGAAAAGTATTGCAAGGTTAACAATATTAATTATAGAAAACAAGAGTCATACTTTGCAAAGTTGTAAGAGTTGAAAGGTTGTTTTGCTATAATTAAGGGAGAGAATATTATGCTTCATTTCAAATCTAAAGGATTAGGTTGAGAAATGTTAATAAATTTAGTCAAAGGTACATAGTGTGTTCTTAAAATTTCGATTATGATTACGGCATCCCTCTTCACAATTTGAATTTTGAGAACATAGCAAATAAAACATTATACGTCGTGTCCCATACGCTTCGGGTATAGGATCGATTGCAAATGCTTTAATGTTTGACCATTCTAAAATTTTCCAAATGTCGAGCGCATTTAGAGGGAAAAGGGACTAGAATTGGTTTTGACTAAAATAATTAAACAACTATCAAAGGACAATCCAAGTTCGACGAGGATTGGTCGCTTGTGAGTAGTTGGAAATATAGTATTGGAAAATATGGAAATGTTTCCATATTGGATGGACCATATCGACATCATTACGAATAAATAAGATTCTATTAAGAATGAGTTGTCATATGGAACATATGGAAGTTTGTCCATATTGGGAATTGAATATTGAGAAATCTATGATTAGATTAGAAACTTCTATGCAAAAGGATGTTCAAAGAATGTACTTTCAGTGAGAGACATCACGTCTATGGAATTGTCTTGTAACAATCTCTGATAGAGGACTTTGTAATATCATTGGCAATAGTCTTTGTGACTTTGGTGCAGTGACGTTACAAAAGGATAAGTTGCATAGAATGTTAGAATCTAGCATATTCTATAAGTAGCAAGAATTTGATATTCTTTAACTTATGGAAAAAGGATTTGGAGTTGAGAAATGAGAATGATTGGAAATGTGTTCAATATGATATATTTCACAAAGTAAGAACCATAGGTAAACATTGTGTGCATGCCAGGAGCATGGGACAAGTGTTGGAATTCAAGAAAGAAGTTGATTACCCAAAACTACAAATAATGAGTAATCAATATGGTGATAAATAAAAGGTGTTTTATTTATGCTCAAAGGGTTGAGGCCATATGGGATTAGTATTATTCTTGTGTTTCACATTTGCATGTTTTGACTTCCAAAATAATTGAGTTTATTAAGAATAATCGAATTATTCAAACGGGCCACAGTCGTTCATATGTTGGAAGTAGATATGAATGAAGACTGTCGTGAATTGGTGTGTGGATTGTCTAAAAGAGTATTAGACATAAGCAAATGTTTGCTGCAACGTTCATGAGTGCTTACGAATATGATTTGAGCATTGGATTAAACCCACGCTCACTTGGATCACTCCATGAATTGTATCACGAGTGATTGGTGAGACGATAACATCTTATATTCTTGAAACCGAGATGTGTGAGTTGTATCTTGCGAATCGGTTGCACATTGATAATATGTAAACGCACTAGTAACTCGGTGTTATAAAACATATTGTTGTGTGTGATTTGGTGCGTGAGTGCAAGCGAGCATTGTATCAAAGTTTATCCGTTCCTTTTATTCAAAGTAGGATAAAAGCGATATCTTTGGGCCCCTCGATGATTTAGTGATGACAAACGTAAATGCTCGGCCGGGCTAGGGCTAATTTGATTTGTTCAATTAGTCAGTCGTCATAAATCGGGAATCGAGATATAGTACAAAGAGAATGATTTGAAATCATATCTCATATGATATCTAGAATGGAGGAATATATGATCCCTTATCTAAGGACACGCGTATCTAATATGATCAGAGTTGACAGCGGCTTTGGAAAGCTACGATTGCAGATCAGGATCTGAAGTCATACGCAGAATAGTTATTAGACTTATCCAAGTGGGAGACTGTTGGATTAGTGTCTAAGTCCATAACTATTTTGGTATGTACTTGACCCGATGGTGCATGGTCCTTTTGGGTTGCCTTCACCGAAGCAACTTGATAGGATGAATTATGGAGAGAAAGGATTAAATATGATTTATTAATATATTATGAGAATAATATATTAAAGGAGAAATCATATTGTTTAGTTAATATTAGTCAATAATTAATTGGTAATTAGTTTTGTGACTAAAAGAGATTAATTAAATTTAAGGGACTGGAATTGTAATTATAAGATAATTGCAATTTGGGCCATGGATTGCCTTTTATTATAAAGGTGGACGAATTCTAATGGGGAAACCCATAAGGAAATCGTCCATGGGCTTGATTAAAGGAGTCTATGGGTTGCTTAGGGTTTAAGCAACCAAATTAGGGTTTCCTTGATAACCCTAATAGCCTTACTATATATAAGACCCTTATGACCCAAAAACGTGGAGAAGCTTTATTCTAGGGTTAGAACACGTTTTGGGCAGCCTCCATCCTCTCTCCTCTTCATCCTCTTGCTTATGGTGTTTGTGAACCATTAGAGGAGTGACACTTGTGACTCTAAGCCTTCCAAAGTCAATTCAAAGGAGGAATTGGGATTGTTATTGCTACATAACAATCAAGGTAATATCTTAAACCTAATTATATGTTAATATTGATTTCCATATGCTAGAATTAGGGTTTATAGTCTTGGATTCAAAGCATGTATAATAGAGAAACCTAGATCCAAGCAGTAGGGTTTGTATGAGCACATAGGATGTCTTATGACCAAAACCCATCAAAAATGAGCCATAAGGATGTTTATATAGCCCCCAACCCAAGATATTAGGGTTTCCTTCTGTTATCAGTACGCCTAGTGTACTAGGGTCTCCCTAGTACGCTCAACGTACCCTTATGTACGCGCAGCGTACTCCTCCTGGTCCTAAAATTACAGTTTAGCCCTTAGGCTCTTCATGGCTTTATCCTTCCATCCCTAGGGACTACAAATGACAAAACTTGGGATGTTACAGAGAATGATTATAATCCATGTCTTAGTTCATATGATATCTAGAGTGGAGGAATATATAATCCCTTATCTATTGGACACATTGCTAATAAGACAACGGCTTTTGAGAGCTACGATTGCTAGTTGGGTTTTGAAGTCGTAGCTGCAATTATAGTTATTAGACTTATCTAAGTGGGAGACTATTGGATTAGGTGTCTAAGCTCATAACTATAATTGGTATGTACTTGACCCGAGAGTAGCATGGTCCATTTCGGGTTGCCTTCACCAGAACAATCTAAGAGGATGGATATTTGAGAAAGAGGTTATTTGTGATTTATTAATATATTATAAGTATAATATATTAGTTGATAAATCATATTATTTAATTAGTATTGATCAATAATTAATTTGAAATTTAATTAGTGATAAAAAGAGACTAATTAAATTAACGGAGACTGATTATGTAAATCAGTGATACATATGGGTTGGGCTATTGATCCATAATGAACTAAGTTTATGTGAAATTCCATGAAGAGTTAGCCCATGAGAATTATTGGGTCATAATCCTAAGTGTAAGAAGTAGGGTTTGCATATGAATCTTGGAATTCTACACTAT
Organism: Lactuca serriola; assembly: GCF_051521515.1. Classification (NCBI taxonomy): domain Eukaryota; kingdom Viridiplantae; phylum Streptophyta; class Magnoliopsida; order Asterales; family Asteraceae; genus Lactuca; species Lactuca serriola. The sequence goes on along the minus strand of NC_136413.1, from coordinate 125,763,842 downwards.
ATATGTATTTTCCTAAGCAAAAATCGACCCTAATGAGTTCTAAGAGAACCCTAGCCGATTTTGGTGGTTCTAACCTCTCTCTCAAAGTCCTCTACTTGTTCATGGTGTTTATAACTTGTTTAAGGCATCATACTTGAGGCACTAAGCTCTTAAAAGGCCAACAACTACAAGCTACAAATAAGAGGTATTCTTTTAACTATTTTTTATGATTCATGTACCAAATTTGTGTAACACCGTGAATTTCAAAATAATTTTTCGCATAATATAAAAACATATTCATTTAATTTTTCATAAAACATCAAAGTTTGAAACCCCAATCCATGTCATACAAGTATCCCAAGATCACATATCATAAAAATCCCATGTGTGTGTACTGATCAAGCCGGCACCTTCCCACGGTCATCACTAGTAGCTGAAACAAATAACCACAACACTGTAAGCACAAAGCTTAGTGAGTTCCCTAAAATACCACCCATAACACACATTAGCCACTCGAGGCTATAACTCTGTGGGTCCGTAGACCCTACTCTGCGAACCCACTGGTTCTAACCCTGGGAACCTTCCGGTTCCAACTCTATAAACATGCACAGCATAAGTCACATAGAAATAATGCAGTACAACACATAACATACATATAGCATACAAATACTCTGTCACATAACTCTGATTACCTACTCAAGGTAAAGTATAGTGAGAATACTCACCTCGCGTATCTCGATAACTCGCAAATCCCAGAAATCACTCGCGCTTAATCCTCCTATAACACAATATATCTCTAATTAACACTTTCTCAAATAAGTTTGACTACCCCCATCAAGTCAAAACTGGTCAACTCTGGTCAACGGTCAACATTGACCGGACTCGGCGAGTGCACTAGAGCGACTCGGCGAGTCTATACGTGTTCACTGACTCCCTAGGATCCTCTTTTGACACGTCGAGTACTTCCCTGACTCGACGAGTTCCACCTAGCATGAATCGCGGGGCCACCACGACTCAACTCGCCGAGTCTCAAGAACAACTTGGCGAGTTACAGCTCGACTCAGTCCACCTGTCAACCCTCTCTAACTCTCCCTGACTCACTGAGTCAACCCCTTAACTCGGCAAGACCACTCGCTGAGTGGTTAGGGACAATCTTCATGCTACTCGCCGAGTCTGTTCTTCGGACTCGGCGAGTCTAAGCCATGCATGAACTCAAACTCACTCCTGAGGTCAGATCCGTTCCATTAACTCATAGATCCAGCCCTTCTAAGCACATTCATCACGTAAAGTTACAATCTTGGATACCATACAACGCCTACAAGGCTTCTTTTGGTGAAATGACATCTAAAATGGTAACCTAAGTCCCCAACTCAAAAGGAGAGGCATAAAGCAGAGCATTTGGGACTCTCTGGACCTACTAAGGTCCAGATCTAGGTACCATTTCCCCATGGGACCTCTCACACTCCAATTACAAGGCAAACAAGGCATGAAGAAACCCTAGATTTGACCATATCAATAAAAACACGAGAATAAGCTCTGAATATTACCTCCAATAGCTTCCTCTGCCGAAATGGGAGTAGATCCAAGCTCCCCAACTCTCCTAGCTTGGCCTTCCTCTTCCTTTCTTGCAAACACACACAAAGATGGTGAATAATGGCCTCTTATCTCACTCACAAGGACTCTCAGATGCTCTGGTGCTCTCAAGGTCGAAGATAGCCGCAATGAAGGGTTATAAGGTCCTTTAAATAGGGCTCAGGGCTGGGAAATTAGGGTTTCATTAAACAGCGTGGACTCGCCGAGTCCGGACGCGAACCCGCGTCCAAATCCGCGATCATACTCGGCGAGTCTAGGCTCCAACTCGCCGAGTCTCCTCACAAATTACCAAAAATAAATAAATGAATAATACCTGGGAATCCGGGCTGTTACAATTCTCCCCCACTAGAACTAGACTTCGCCCTCGAAGTCTCGCTCTGCAAATAACTCTGGATGCTGCTCACGCATCTCACGCTCCGGTTCCCAAGTCATCTCGGACCCCTTCCGATGCTGCCACTGAACCAAAACCACGGGTACCTCCTTGTTCCTCAGAACCTTGATTTTCCGATCTCTGATGGCCACTGGTCTCTCATCATAATTCAGGCTCGCATCCACCTGAATATCCTCTAACGGAACCACTGCCGACTCATCGGCTATACACTTCCTCAGCTGCGACACATGAAAAGTGTCGTGAATCTGCCCCAACTTTGCTGGCAAATCCAAACGATAGGCTACCCGGCCTACCCTCGCGATCACCCTGAAAGGACCAATATATCGGGGCCCCAACTTGCCCCTCTTCCTGAATCGAATCACTCCTTTCCAAGGAGAGACCTTCAGGAGTACAAGGTCGCCGACCTGAAACTCAAGCTCGGACCGGCGTCTGTCTGCATAACTCTTCTAACGACTCTGAGCAGTCAACAACCTCTGTCTGACCTATTGGATCTGCTCTGTCGTCTGAAGCACGATCTCTGTACTGCCCATCACCCGCTGCCCAACCTCTCCCCAACAAATGGGAGTCCGACCCCTCCTCCCATACAACAGCTCAAAGGGCGGCATACCAATGCTCGAATGATGGCTGTTGTTGTAGGAAAACTCTGCCAAGGTCAAATATGCATCCCAGCTACCCCCGAAATCCAACACACATGCCCGGAGCATGTCCTCGAGCGTCTGAATCGTCCGCTCACTCTGACCGTCTGTCTGGGGATGATATGCGGTACTAAAATGCAGTCTAGTACTCAACTCCTCATGAAACTTCTTCCAGAATCTGGAATTGAAACGCACATCATGGTCTGAAACAATCGAGATCGGCACCCCATGTCGAGATACCACTTCCCTCACATACACCTCTGCCAATTTCTCTGTTGAAGAACTTTCGCTGATAGCAAGAAAATGAGCGCTCTTCGTCAACCTGTCCACAATCACCCAAATTGCATCAACTCCTCTGGCAGTCCTTTGCAATTTGGTGATGAAATCCATGGTGATCTGTTCCCACTTCCATTTGGGAACCTCCAATGGCTGCAACTTACCATGCGGCCTCTGGTGCTCGGCCTTAACCCTACGGCAGGTCAAGCACCTCTCAACAAACCACGCAACATCCATTTTCATACAGGGCCACCACTACTCCTTTCTCAGGTCCAAATACATCTTAGTGGCCCCGGGATGGATCGAAAATTTCGACCGATGACCCTCTTCCATCAAAATGGTACGCGTTCCTCCCACAAACGGCACCCAGATACGCCCCTGAAATGTCATAAGCCCCCGACCATCGGTAACGAACTCTGAAACCAAACCAACAACCCGCTCTTTCTTCTGCATCTTAGGTTGCACAGCCTCGGCCTGTGCCCCACGAATGGCGTCCAACACTGGAGCTATCACGGTCAATCTCAAACATACATCCCGCAACGGGGTGCTCTCCGCCCTACGGCTCAGTGCATCGGCTACAACATTAGCCTTGCCTGGGTGGTACAGGATCTCACAATCATAATCCTTGACCACATCCAACCACCTTCTCTGTCGCATGTTTAGGTTGGGCTGATCCATCAAATATTTAAAACTCTTATTGTCCATGTATATCATACACCGAACCCCATACAGGTAGTGACGCCAAATCTTGAGGGCGTACACCACTGCCCCCAACTCTAGATCATGGGTGGGGTATCTCATCTCATAAGGATTCAGCTACCTCGATGCATATGCTATCACATGTCCCCTCTGCATCAGCACCGCCCCCAACCCCAGAATCGATGCGTCACAGTATACCACAAAGTCCTCCATCCCTTCCGGGAGGGCTAACACCGGGGCTTCGCACAACCTTTGGCGAAGTGTCTCAAAGGAGGCCTGCTGCTCGAGGCCCCATGAAAAAGCAACACCCTTCCGGGTCAACCTGGTGAGTGGCACTGCGATCTTAGAGAAATACTTGATAAATCTCCGATAATACCCTGCCAACCCTAGAAAACTCCTAATCTCAGAGGGTGACCTCGGCACCTCCTAACTCATCACTGCCTCAACCTTGGTCGGGTCGACCAATATCCCTTTCTGGTTAACGAGATGTCCTAAGAACTGGACCTCCCGCAACCAGAAATCACACTTGGAGAATTTGGCATAAAGCCTCTCCGATCTCAGAACTCTGAGAACCTCTCTCAAATGCTCCTCATGTTGCTCTCTAGATCTCGAATATACCAGAATGTCGTCGATAAATACAATCACCGACCGATCCAGCATCGGCCTACACACTCGGTTCATGAGATCCATGAACACTGCTGGGGCATTGGTGAGCCCGAAAGGCATCACCACAAACTCATAATGCCCATAACGCGTCCTGAACGCTGTCTTCTGGACGTCCTCATCTCGCACCCTCACCTGATGATATCCAGACCTCCAATCGATCTTGGAGAACCAAGACGCTCCCTACAACTGATCGAACAAATCGTCGATCCTCGGCAACGGGTAACGGTTCTTGACCGTCAGCTTGTTTAACTCCCGGTAATCAATCCACATCCGGTGTGAACCATCCTTCTTCTTGACAAACAGGATAGGCGCTCCCCATGGCGAGCTGCTCGGCCGAATAAATCCCTTCCCCAACAGCTCCTGAAGCTGCGAGGATAACTCTTGCATCTCTGGAGGTGCAAGGCGATAGGGCACCTTAGCGATAGGCGCGGCCCCCGGAACCAAATCGATACTAAACTCCACTTGCCTCACAGGAGGCACACCCGGCAACTCCTCGGGAAATACATCCGAGAACTCACACACCACCGGAACCTCCTCTACTGAACCTGGCCTCTCGGAAACCACCCGCATATCCATCACATACGCCACAAAACCCTTACAGCGTTGTTGTAGACACTGCCTTGCCCTAGCGGCCGAACAAAACGCTGATCCTGAACGTGTACCCTCACCGTACACCGAAAGAACTCCCCCACTAGGGTCTCGTATGGTCACCAGCTGACACTCGCAGTCGATAACCGCATCGAATCTGCTCAACCAATCCATGCCCACAATGACACAGACATCACCCATCGCAATAGGAACCAGATCAATCGGGAACTCAACACCGAAAATCTCGACTACGCAACCTCGGAGAACCTCCGTGGCATATATCACCCTCTCATCAGCTATGGAAACTCTCAGAGGCCGACTCAACGCCTCACGACTAACACTGATATGCTGCATAAAAGCCAAAGATACAAAAGACCGACTCGCACCCGAGTCAAATAACACCAAGGCAGGTACAGAATTCACAAGAAAAGTACCTACGCATAACATAATATAAGCATAATATCTCAACATCAACATAAATACACGAAAGAATACATACCAGCCACGACATCGGGCGTTGCGCGGACCTCCTCCGCGGTCAGCTGAAAAGCTCTCCCTCGTGCCCTCGGCGCCTCGGCCTTCACTGGCCGACTCTCGGTAGCTCTGATGGCGGAAGGGGCAGATCCCTGAGGTGCTCCCTGAGATGATCCTCGCAATTACGGACACTCTGCCTTCCGGTGTCCGGTCTGGTTGCAGTGGAAACACACCGCAAACCCCTTGGGGCAGTCCTTGGCCATATGCCCCTCCTTGCCACACTTGTAGCAAGACCCTGCTCTGCAGACTCCATCGTGACCCTTGCCACACTTCCCCCAAGTGAGGCCCTTCTGGCTCCCTGGTTTGGGATCAGCAGGCTTGGCCCGCTTGGCTGCCGGTTGAGACTGTGCCGATCGCCGATCCCTCCCTTGAGACTCCGCCTCCTCCCTGGCCTGAGTCTCTAGCTCAATCTCCCTCTTTCGGGCATTTGCCTGAATCTCGGCAAATGTCCGGTACGAGGAGTTCGCTGCGAACTCCCGAATGTCTTGCCTCAAGATACTCAAATATCAGCTCATACGTGCCTGCTCAGTGGACACGTGCTCAGGGCAGAACATCGCCCTCTCATGGAACATCTTGGTAATCGCCGTAACAGACTCAGTACCCTGCTTGAGGGTCAGAAACTCCTGGGCCAAACGCTCCCTCTCCATCTGGGGAACGTACTCATCTCGGAACATGGCAGTGAACCTCTCCCAAGTCACTGCCACAAGTTCAGCAGGCGTAAAGTGCACCGTCACAAACTTCCACCAGTCCTTCGCTCCCAAGCGAAGCTGGTTCAGCGCGAACCGAACCTTCAAATGCTCAGGAGTTGAGCAAGTGAAGAAACACTCCTCCATGTCAGAAATCCATCTCATAGCCGCCATCGGGTCGTGGGTCCCATCAAACTCTGGTGGTTTTGTGTTGCTGAACTCTCAGAACAGCAACGCATCACCACCCTGTGGCCTCGCGGCAGCAATAGCTGCGGTGGCCGCTGCAACAGCAGCCTCAGAAAGAGCAGCATAACGTTCGTCAAAGGTCTCAATCAGCGTGGTCTTAATAGACCCGAACATCTCTGGTATCTCTGCCCTGATGGCCGCAGCCACCTCCTCATGGATGATCCGGCGGATCTCCTCATCACTGGTCTCACTGCTCTCATGCATCAAACGTGTCCTCACCATGATCTACCTCTGAAATACAACATACGATAAATTAGAATCCATTCGAGTATACTCACACTCGACAACTCATACCTCCTTGATCCTTGGTATTCCAAAGATTCCTACTTGGGTTGCACACCGCTCCGGTGCTTTCAGTAGTACGGGCCCAATACTACTGTCCGCACCGTATCATGATACACCCCAAGTCCTCCTCTTCGGATCCCAAATTACAAGTACTCTATCATGCACAATCCACTCTCTAACAAATCTCTCGTAAGCCCCTCGCTGCTACCTACTCACTCTCAAGCATCTCATAGCAGCTCACCTCTCCCTAGGCTAAGGCATCACAAATCAGGCCACTCTAGTCCTAATAGGAGTACCTAGCCTACTCTAGCATGAGAATACATCATATCAATATCACTATCACATAACATGAGGGTATTTTGGGAATTCACCGTTCGGGCGCGGACCTGATCGTACACACAACTCTGCTCTGCCTTCTTCCAAAAAAAATTTATTCTTTTGAAAATACTTCTCAAATCCTCAGTTGGAGTTCAAATACGCCCGAAGGTGTACTCGAATCCCTCAAACCAAGGCTCTCATACCAACTTGTAACACCGTGAATTTCAAAATAATTTTTCGCATAATATAAAAACATATTCATTTAATTTTTCATAAAACATCAAAGATTGAAACCCCAATCCATGTCATACAAGTATCCCAAGATCACATATCATAAAAATCCCATGTGTGCGTACTGATCAAGACGGCGCCTTCCCACGGTCATCACTAGTAGCTGAAACAAATAACCACAACACTGTAAGCACAAAGCTTAGTGAGTTCCCTAAAATACCACACATAACACATATTAGCCACTCGAGGCTATAACTCTGTGGGTCCGTAGACCCTACTCTGCGAACCCACTGGTTCTAACCCTGGGAACCTTCCGGTTCCAACTCTATAAACATGCACAGCATAAGTCACATAGAAATAATGCAGTACAACACATAACATACATATAGCATACAAATACTCTGTCACATAACTCTGATTACCTACTCAAGGTAAAGTATAGTGAGAAGACTCACCTCGCGTATCTCGATAACTCGCAAATCCCGGAAATCACTCGCGCTCGATCCTCCGAGCTATAATCCTCCTATAACACAATATATCTCTAATTAACACTTTCTCAACTAATTTCTCAACTAAGGCTGACTGCCCCCATCAAGTCAACACCGGTCAACTCTGGTCAACGGTCAACGGTCAACTTTGACCGGACTCGGCAAGTGAACTAGAGCGACTCGGCGAGTCTATACGTGTTCACTGACTCCTTAGGATCCTCTTTTGACACGTCGGGTACTTCCCTGACTCAACAAGTTCCACCTGGCATGAATCGTGGGGCCACCACGACTCAACTCGCCGAGTCTCAAGAACAACTCGGCGAGTTCTAGCTCAACTTAATCCACCTGTCAACCCTCTCTAACTCTCCCTGACTCACTGAGTCAACCCCTTAACTCGGCAAGACCACTCGCTGAGTGGTTAGGGACAATCTTCATGCTACTCGTCGAGTCTGTTCTTCGGACTCGGCGAGTCTAAGCCATGCATGAACTCATACTCACTCCTGAGGTCAGATCCATTCCATTAACTCATACATCCAGCCCTTCCAAGCACATTCATCACGTAAAGTTACAATCTTGGCTACCATGTAACGCCTACAAGGCTTCTTTTGGTGAAATGACATCTAAAATGGTAACCTAAGCCCCAACTCAAAAGGAGAGGCATAAAGCAGAGCATTTGGGACTCTCTAGACCTACTAAGGTCCAGATCTAGGTACCATTTCCCCATGGGAGCTCTCACACTCCAATTACAAGGCAAACAAGGCATGAAGAAACCCTAGATTTGACCATATCAATAAAAACACGAGAATAAGCTCTGAATATTACCTCCAATAGCTTCCTCTGCCGAAATGGGAGTAGATCCAAGCTCCCCAACTCTCCTAGCTTGGCCTTCCTCTTCCTTTCTTGCAAACACACACAAAGATGGTGAATAATGGCCTCTTATCTCACTCACAAGGACTCTCAGATGCTCTGGTGCTCTCAAGGTCGAAGGTAGCCGCAATGAAGGGTTATAAGTTCCTTTAAATAGGGCTCAGGGCCGGGAATTTAGGGTTTCATTAAACAGCGTGGACTCGCCGAGTCCACTCTTGGACTCGCCGAGTCCGGACGCGAACCCGCGTCCAAATCCGCGATCATACTCGGCGAGTCTAGGCTCCAGCTCGCCGAGTCTCCTCACAAATTACCAAAAATAAATAAATGAAACCTGGGAATCCGGGTTGTTACAATTTGTATGCTAGATAGGTTCATGCTTTGGATAATTTTTTTTTGCATGTATAACTAGAGAAAACATAGATCCAAAGCATTAGGGTTGTATGTGCACCATAGAAGTGTTATAGTACCCATAATCCAACAAAAACCGGTGTCACGAACCATCTCACAATGGATCTGACACACATTAACAGCGCTGCCTAAGGCCTGTCAAATGACAGAACTAATCCAAGGCATACATGTGTCGAGATATAGGCTTGAACAACGACGATGTCATGCCAACGCATGCACCTACAAGCCTAAGGGAGTTGTTAACATACCCCTTAGGGGAACGTCAAAAGAGAAGTCAAACTGACACCGGGCTTGGCCTGGTCAGAACCCAGTCTAAAGCCAAGTCCGGGGCTTCGCCATCGCGAAGGGCACTGAGAGGGCGGTTAAGGCGCAGAGTCGTGCCTTAACCCCTTCTCCAGGAAACTATATCCCAACAAATGTGGGACCAATCAGAGAGTCTCACTCGCCCATTAGACGATAGCCATGATTTGTAAACGTTTAGAAGATCTCCTTGCAACCAATGAGGGAATGAAGCAAAAGACGTGACAGAGAACCCTCCAATATGGGTCTGCCACGTCGCACCTCACGAGGGAATTCTCAACAGAATCGTTTAAGGGACACGTCTCTGGAACAGGTATAAAAGGATCCTTCTTCCTCACGAAGAAGGGGACGAAATTCTCTCTTTCCTCTAATCTACTATAAACTCTCTCAAATCTCATACTAACTTGATCGTCAGAGCTTCGTCCTGGGATCCCCTCCCAGACGTCGACTAACAGTCATCTCTCTCTTTTGCACCGTGATAACAAGAGAACATACACATACGGATCTCCCCAACAGTTCCAACTCAATCCTCTCCAACATATCACAACACAAACATACCTTGAAAAGGTAGTACTTTGTGCATTAAAATGTGTATTGTGGTTGGTTTGTTATCACACCACCAGTTTTGTGGGATGATGGGAAAATGATGTGGCAGACTAAAACTATAGTATGGTATGCTATAACACCCACTGGTCTTAGAAAAAGTGTTCCATCTTTGGTGATTATTAGGTAAGTGTTGGTTCAAATTCAATTCTATTGTTGTATTCTTTAAAACACATTAAGCGATGAATATATTTAAAGGGTTCATGTCAAACACCAACTTAAACCATTTTCTGGATATAACATTTTTACATTGTATATTACTGCTTTCCAGGTTATCTATTGTTTTTACAAAATGTGGTATTAATTTTTTTTTCTTTTATTTTTGTTGGTATATGTTGTTTAATCCTGATAAACCATTTTGCGGGTACACTAAATGAGGCCATCCAGAGTACTTTTTACTATAAAGTGATGTGGTGGATGTCACCTCATCACCATGTCTACATGCAACCACATTAAGTTGGTATATCCACCACCACACATCACTATATTTCAATTATTTTGTGACTATTTAAATAAACGTTTTTTAGATAATTAAATGAAGAAAGAGATAAGAGAAAAAATGTGATTGGGTGTGGTCATTTGTGGTAGTGACCATATTTCACCACAATATGATGCTTCCACGTTTCATCACCATATCATGGGGTGGTTTTCACATTCTACCATTATTTGTGTTTGGTAGTGCGTACTCCTGATGATATTATATGGAACACTTGAAACAATATGATGAACTCCGGAAAATTTAGGTTGCGTTTAGTTATGCAAAAACAATTTTTATTTTTCATTCTTCATTTTCCCTTTTCAGTTTTCGTTTTCCGTTTTCAGTTTTCATTAGAAAATTTAGAAAACGCATTTAGTTAAAACTTATTAATTTTTCATTTTCAGTTTTAGAAAATTAGAAAACTCGTTAAGATGTGTATTTTTCTATCGATTTTCATTCTTAGAAAACAGTAGCGGTGGTACGGTGCAGGTAGGGGCATCGACAAGGGCAATGGTGGTGTGGATGATGGAGACGGTGGTCGTGGTGGTGGCAAAGAGGTAGCAATGGTGATGATGATGACAGGTCGTGGTAGTGGCGGCGACAATTATGGCAATGGTGGTGTTGGTGCTGGTGATAGTGATGGGGTAGTGGTGGTAGTGGTGGTGATGATGGTGATGGTAGGTAGGTGATTGTGGTAGTGGTGTTGGGTGGGTAGGTGTATGTGTATGTGCGTTTGTGGGTGTGTGTGGGTGTCTTTTTGGGGGTGGGTATGTATGTGTATGGGGAGGATGTGTGGGTGTGTTTGTGTGCATGTGTGCATGTGTGTTTGTGTGTGTTTGTGGGGGTGGGTGGGTGGGTGGGGGTGTGTGTGTTTGTGTTTGTGTGTGTATGTATATATGTGTGTGTGTTTGTGGGGGTGGGTGGGTGTGGGTAGGTAGGGGTGTGGTGTTAAGATGGTGTATGTAGAGGTGGGTGGGGTGAGAACCGAAATCAGTGTAAGTAGAGGTCGGTGGATGGGAATCAGAATCGGATCGGAACTGGAACTGTTAGAACCGGAATATGTAAAACCAGTCCGGGTCCCGGGTTTACAGAATGGTTTTATCCGGGTTTTGGGTAATCCGGGTTTTGGGTCCTTTGGGTCTGGGTAAACCAGGTTTGAGAACCGGAACCGTGTTAGGAACCGGAACCGGTTTTCTATGAAAAGTTTGAAACATGCATATCTCATTTGCTTGAAGTCAGAATAGCATGAGGTTTTTTCCAGAGTGTAGTTTATAGTTTACACATGATTTTAGATTATAATTTTGTCATTTTTGAGTTAATATTCATTACAGTCCCCTAAAGTTGAAATATCAAAGTTGTGAATTTTCTGTTTTTCAGCTTTATTTTTATATTTTGTGAAATTTAAAAATGCATATCTAACACGTTTGAAGTCGGATTATCATAAGGTTTTTTGAAACTTGTAGTTTAGAGTTTGTACATAATTTTAGAGTATAATTTTGTCATTTTTAGTTTCATATTCATTGACTTAAAGTCCCCCAAAGTCAGATTATCATGAGTTTTTGTGCAACGTGTAGTAGAGCTTTTAAATGATTTTAGACTATAATTTTATCATTTTTTATATAATATTTAATGACTTACAGTCCCCCGAAGTTGGGATATAAAAGTTGAAAATTTTCAACGTTCAACCACTAGGTAGTTACTAAAAAAATTCCTGATGTCCCAGGTTTACCAGTTTTAGACCCACTTTACTCGGAACCGAACCGGAGTCGGTTCCTATATACCGGTCCGGTTTTCAGTCCTACAAAATCCCATTAACCGGTCCCTGGATTTTCCGTCTCCGGATCTACCGGTCCAGGTTTGGACCCACTCTCATCCCTATGGGTAGGTAGGGGTGTAGTGGGTTGTGGTGTTAAGATATGTGTAGGTAGAGATGGGTGGGGTGGGAATGAGTGTGAGTTATATCTTAGAAAAATTTTAGAATTAGAAAAATATGGAAAACAATGAATTAGTGTGTTAGAATTCTTAACTTTATAAGTACTTATAGAAAAATTCTCAAATAAACATTGCCAAAAACTCTTATGTTTCTAAAAATAAACAATGAAATCAATCGTGTTTAGGATAAATATCATAGGAATTCTCGAGGTTAATTTTTTTTTCTTGCTCTTGTGTAGAAAAGGACTTAGCTATACATTTCCTCAAGTGGTCATTATGATATGTGATCGTTTCAAATGGTAAATCAACATTGTATTAACTTTTAGAACGATATAATGGAATGATATGTACAGTCAATAACTCTAGAATGATTGTGCTCCTTAATCTGTCAGAGCCAACGATTGATTCAGACGGTAATGTTTTGAGCATCTATCATGTCGCCTGACCGTTATATTTGTCCCAAAGTGGAATGCGCCCCGGGCGGGGCCGAGCCTTTCTTCGTGAGTGCCCTGCTGCTCTGAGGGGCGCTGACGGGTGCTGGATTCCGTCGAGCTTATCTTGTCAGGCGTGTCATGCCTTGGGGCATTCTCTGGCGCGGCTCCTTCGTGCGCGCTTACGGCACATCATCAGTATCTTTCCTTGAACTACAATTATCACGATGAGTTTGAGCTTTCTCAAAGTTCTACTAGACACATATAAGCATGGAGAACTACTATGCTGTCTCTTGAATCATTTTTGAAGTAACGTTGATAATGTTTATAATATTGTAAGGTGTAAGTGTGCAACCATCAATGATACTTGCATTTTTTTTTGTGAAATCAATTAGTTGAGTCTTCAAATTAATTTGTTGGAATTTACGTTTGATTTGAATTTGTGTTTAATTTTGATTTACGTTTGATTAGGATTTTATTTGGATTTTAGTATGGTGTTTAGATTTTTTTTAATTATTCAAGAAGGTGCTTCAATTATTTTATAAAATAGAAACATTGAATTCAATAAAAAAAATAAAAATATATATATACAAAAGGACAAAACAGTAATTTTTATCATCTAACACAACAATTCAAATGTTCCAACCAAACAATATATTTTTTTTAGATCCAAATCCACGTCTTACCAAACAATCTTATTCTTAACAAAGTATTTTTAGGGGGAAAAAAGCATTATAGAGAACTAGAAAACTTTCCTCTTTTTGAAGAATAAACAATGACGACTCCACATAAGTGGTAGACGTCGTTGGATAACTTTTGTTTTCATAATAGAAGGCTAATGCAATGCCACTATCACTCTCTCACTTCAATTACATGAAATCAAAGAAAAAACTAACTACATACATGTTACCTCCCATCGCAAACTCCACTGAGACATTCTTTTTTAATAATTGTCACACCTTTAATGGTGGAATTGATTTTACCTAAAAATATTTCATAAACTATTACCACTCGTATTAACTAAATTCACATATTATATGAAGATACGGTGAATACAGTCACAAACATGATGCACCAACATGGAAAACAACACAATCAATTGCTAATTGCCTTATTTATATAGGTAGTATTTTAAAAAATTATATGTAAGGTATTTTAATATTATGGTTTGATGTTTGGTATTAAAACTACATTTGCTTTAGATTGTACTTTTTAGAAATTATATTTAATATTTGGTATTAAAATTATACTTGTCATATTTAATATTATTCATAATCTAACCCAATAACCAAAATTCTCGACCCCTTTATATTGTCATATCAATTAAATTGGACACACTTGAGTTTCAATGTTACATTCGCCACTAAAAAACAGTGAAATCAACAGAACTAATATCATAGCAATTCTCAAGGTTAATCTTTTGCTCTCATGTGGAAATAGACTTTCTGATGCGAATTACAATTGCAAAGTTTTTTTAAAAACTAAAAACCATGCCATTTGAGAATGTGCATGATAAGAAATTTAGAGGTTTTCTATTTCTTAAATTAAGCTTCGGAAAACAACTTCTAGACAAGGTTTTGAGAACTCTTTATGTCAATTAACTTAATCGATTTAACCTTTCCCCAAATTTGACCAAATTATACACAAAAAAAAACCCTACATAATGTGCATTACTTTTTCACTTGCAACTTAAAATATATTCCAAAGATTAACCAAGATTACAATCATATAAACAAACCCTTATGTGGATATGTCAATTACATCTCCCAACAATCACTATTCACAAGACTATTTTGTAAAAATGGTTAGCAACTTACGAAATCAAAAGAACATAAAATACAAACTGATCTATGCTTGAACTCAATAACGATAGTAACTATGATCCATATTGTAGTTCTCCACATTGTGTTGTGTCTCATTGTATTGATCCATATTGTAGTGAAAGATGTTCTCATGGTGTTCATATCCATAGTGATAAACATTAGCCGGAGGTCCAACTTCATAGTGTTGAACAGTAACAGATTCTTCTTGTTCTTCTTGATCTAAATGATGGGGTGGAGAGGGAGAAGGAGAACGTGAACGTGAACGTGAACGTGAAGGAGAAACGGGTTCAGAAGCGAGTTGACTCGGTGTGTCAGGTGGGCTCTTCTCGACTCTAACCTCTACCAATTCCACTTCTTCAAAAGAACGAAAAATCGGGTGTAAGTAGGCATCGGCCAAGAAAGCCTTGAGATTGATCTCAGATTCAGAAGCTTTATCCTGTGTATCCTTCTCCATTGCTTCCTAAAAAACAAACCACAAGAAGTTTATAGGGAATGCGAAGTGCGAATTTTACTAAAATACCCTTCGTTATCATTGATGACAGAATTTTTTTTCGCTTACCTCGAGAGGGTATTCTCGGAAAGCAGGTTCAAAGCGATTCTTGCAGTATTTGTGGAAAGTTAGGGTTAAAATAGGTAATGCGACAAGCAATGGAGTCGAATTTGCAGCCTTTTTTGTGCCAAGAAGTCCCAATAAAAGCAATTGGGATATTAACAAGCTTGCGATTATACGAGTATGAACATGTGGCCAAAATGCAGCTGCACTCTCGTATTGTTGATTGTACACGTTAATTATCTGCATTTTGAAAAAAATAAATAAATAAATAAATGAAACTCTTTTATCCTTTAACATATACACCCCCACCAATGGGTCCCACAAACATGAGGAAGGTAAATCGCAAGTCACCTCATTACTACTAGGACAAAATAGTGGTATTTGAACATTTAGCACACTAGGTCACTTATGGGCTCTCACCTCAATTAGAGATGCACACAAAAACCGGTTTCACTATTCAAAACCGGATCCAATCCGAAACCGGATTGGGTCAAAATCGGTTTTGACCAAACCGGATCGGATCGGATTTAAAACCGGATTTTCAATCGGATCCTAATCCTATATTCCAAATCGGATTTGATACCGGATCGTAAACCGGATTCGCTAAAAACCGGATCCAAATCCGCCCCAAAATCCAATTAAAACTCACTAAAATCGGTTTAAACCGGTTTCAAATCGGATTATAATCGGATTCGGATTTTGGTTGGAACCGGATCGGATTTTTACCGGATTCGGATCAGGTTTTGACCGGATCAGATTTTTGATGACGTAAGCGAAACCGGATTGAATTCGGATCGGATCGGATTCGGGTTTTGTGCATCTCTACACCTCATTACTACTAGGGCAAAATAGTCATATCAAACAACATTGTTTCAATCAGATGCAATGACTGACTGAGAACTGACTAGGGGTGTAATCAAGCCGAGTCGAATCGAGCATTACCAAGCTCGAAACTTGACTCAAATACATAACTCCATTCGAGCCTTAATTTCAAGCTCAAGCTCGATAAAGTAATCAACAATTTCGAGCTCGACCCGACTCAGTTAACTACTAAGAAAATAAAATTACATTAATTTACAAATTACAATAGAAATGTGATTAAGCTTGTGAGCTCAACTCCACTCTAAATATGAATAAAACAAAGGGTAAATGTGTAGATATAACAATGCTCAATTAAGCTCACGAGCTTCACGAGCCAAGTATTTCAATACTCAAGCTCAGTTCGATAATATACTCGAGTAGCTCAAGCTCGACTTGACCCGAGTCGGTTTGAGTCGGTCTCAAGTAATTACAACCCCAGATCTGACCAGTCAGCAACTATCAAACAGCCCCTGATATTTTTAGGGTTTTGCTATAAATACCCCCTCGACTCACATAAATAGTCACATCAGGGTATACAAATAAGTATAAAAATTGCCGTTTTTTATTACAAAAACAAGAATAAAAGGCGACAAAAAATACCTGGTGGCGATAAACGAAGTACGCAAAGGCGAAAAACACGAGAATGAAAGGAAGAAGGATTGGAGTAATGACAGCGTATACGATTCCCATAAGGAAGTATAATTGAAGAGAAGGAATAGTTTCAGGGAAATCTACACTCCCAGGGTCCATTGCTTTTTCTCTATCGCGTTCGGTTTTCACAATGAACATGTTCTTTAAGTGATAAATGACCAACGGTTTTAACCGAAGAATCTCTGCTGCAATTCCAGCCCACCCATCAACCATTATATATGTAATAAAGAAAGTCGCCTTCATTGGAATTGACACCCCTATAGTCCTCGGAATCCTATATTAAAAAATCAATGAAAATGAGTTGAGTTAACCCATGTTTTGAAAACCGGACCGGACCGGCCGGTTCAACCGGGAACCGGTCCCGGATCCGGTTCTTTAAGACCAAAAAACCGGTATTCGTTTGAACCGGTGAAAACCGGTCCGGTTGAACCGGTAAAACCGGTCAAAACCGGAAAAATATTCTTTTTTTTTCATTTTTTGTATTTTTTTTATATAATTAAATATAATTATGACATCATCCGGTTTTTCCGGTTTTTGAGACCGGTTGGACCACTTGAACCATCGAACCAGTAAGACGACCAGTTCGGTCTCCAGTCCGGTTTTCAAAACCTTGGAGTTAACTTTTGACATATAATTTCAAAACTAAGTTACACTTTTCGTCCATATGGTTAATCAAAAGTTACGGTTTCAGTCCAGATGTTTGATTTAGTGTATATTCATTACATGTGTTATGTGGGCACTAAATGAGATGGTATTCCCCTACATTACTATATGTATTTAATTACAATTGGGAAATGAATAGTATACTCTTTGGGTTTGAGACTTTAGCCATAACACTTTCGTATGTTGGCAGGTTTGGTCCCTATGTAGAAAATAAATTACAAAAACTGTCACTGTAATTTACAGAAACGGTCCATGTGAAGATTTTTTTTTTACAGAAATAATCGATGTGTTTAAAAATTTCGTGTGTTGACAGGTTTGGTCCCTGTGTAGAAAATAAATTACAAAAAACTGTCCCTGTAGTTTACAAAATAGGTCCTGTGAGGTTTTTTTTAAGTAACGGTTCATGTGTTCAAAACTTTCGTATGTTGGCAGGTTTGATCCCCGTGTAGAAAATAAATTACAAAAACTGTCCCTATAATTTACAGAATAGGTCTCTGTGAAGATTTTTCTTTACAAAAACGGTCCTTGTGTTTAAAAAGTTACAAAAATGGTCCTTTCCTTAAAGAAAATTTATAGACTACACCCCCTACAAGCAGGGGTCATATCACCATATTTTGGCGACTAAAATTGGAAAAAGACTATGCTTTAGGGACTACTAATGCGAAAAAGTATAACATCTGGATTGAAACGATAAATTTTCATGAAGTATGGGGATGAAATTGGAATTTACTCTACTTTTAATACATTTTGGAAAGGAGAGTAAGGAAATATTACTCTGTAGGGGACTGGTGAAGGAAAGAATCAAGCTGTTCAAAAGCTGTTCCTGCTACAATACTTCCCAAAAAGACATTCACAAGCATGAAATAGTAATATTTTGCAGCTGTTCTTCTTTCCAAAACTGAAAATGCCACATGTCCTTCAATTTTTGACATAACCATAAGAACAGAAGGAAGAATGTAAAGGAAAAACTTGAGAGCAAAACCAGGGAGAAAACCCTGGAGGAAAGATTTGATGAAACTCCTGAAAATTCAAAAAATTTAAGATCGTTTTAAGTTGGGTTCGATGCAATAAATAGCAATGTTCTTTTCATATATTTGTTTATTATAGAATCCAACTTTCATTTCTTCCTATTAGAGCATTATATATATATATATATATATATATATATATATATATATATATATATATATATTGATAAATCTACCGATTTTAAGAAAAAGTATAAAAGTAAATTGCTATTTCTTGAATTTAGTGGTTTAATAAAAGTATAAACTTGAGTTAAAGATGAAGAATTTACTTACAATTCAACTACAGGCCTAAGGAAAGGAGCAACTCTTTCAAGACCTTCAAGATTGGCAAGAGATTGAACGAATGCAATGGGAATCAAGTAGAAGAATACAAGAGCAAAGAGTAATAATGATATAACAAGTTTACGGATGCTTAAGGAAACAAAGGGTATAGCAAGATTTTTCCAATAAACATCACGAGGTTCTGGGGCCCACTTTGTTAACCATAGAGTCGGGTTTTTGCTTTGATGTGTTTGTGCACATACTGCTGCCCCCCATCGAGTGTTGAATGATACAAATGCAGCTGGCATTATGCATTTTGGATCTTTTAGTACTTTTTGTCGCTCCATTGTCAACTATCATTTTAATAACAGGTAATAAATTAAACAAGAAAAGAAAAGATGTGAATTCGATCAATGTTTGGAACTAGAATTTAGCATGTTTGACCTTACGGGCCTGTTTGTTGTACAGTGACAGTGGCAGTGGCAGTGGCAGACAGACTGACAGTGACAAAGTGACAATAATAGTGACAAGTGACAAGTGACAAGTGACAGTGACAGTGACAGTGACAGTGACAGTGACAGTGACAGAGCGACAATAATAGTGACAATGACAATGATAATTACAGACTGATAGTAACACATGACAGTGACAGTTACAGACTGATAGTAACAAGTGAGTGACAGACTGACAGTGACAAGTGACAGAGATAGTAGCAGACTGACGGTGACAATGAAGTGAGACAAAATTGCAATTTTTATCTCAACCGAAAATGTGGGACAAGGACTTGCTCTGGATCTTTCATTTTTGCAAAAAAGACGTGAATACCCTTCATATCTCATCATCAAAAGTCAAAACTATCCCTAGAATGTTTGTCTGGTCTCATCCCTTCCAATCATGTTTTGTGTAACAACCGTAGCCTACAAAGTCAAAGTATATTCCGGATGTTTCTAGAACAAATGAAATAGATATATTCATGAGGGAAAAAGTAGATAGTTTTAATAACTATAAACCACTTACTCTTTCATCAAACTCTTTAATTTGTTGTTTGTAGTATTCAACGGAATCTACCTTCTTACCCCAAAGTCCAAGGAAACCCGTCTAATGATCAAAAAGAAAATTAAAGTTAGTATTTTTAGAATTTAGAGCAAATTTAAGAAGCTCAAATAGGTTTCAAATTTGAAAATTTAGAGTAGCTACCTTCATAGTCGGTCGCTTTTCAGGGTTTCTTTCATATTTAAGTTGATTGTAGTCTAACCAATTTTGCAATCGATGTCTTCTCCTAACAAGTCTTCCAAACTTGTTTGCATTGTAAACAACCTAAAATTACAATAGTTTTGGTTTAATAGTTACATAACAAATATTCATCATACTAGTTAATGCTTGTGAATGAACTAGTATGTCAATAAGACAAAAAGTGCAACTTTTTGTCCTATCAAAAAAGGTGGGGATAAAACTCCTTTTCGATTTCTTTTATGTGCAAAAGACATAAATACCCTTTTTACCTGGTGAGACAGATAGTGATCCGGGTGGTTCTTTTTAAAGAAACTATCAACACTATCGGATACAGAACGCCCCGACACATGTGGCACATTCCTCGCTAAAACCTACAAAAAGAAATTTAAACTCTTTAATACAAAAAAAATTATAATTTCATAAAACAAAAAAAAAAAAAAAAAGACATTTTCAGCTTACTGTAAATTGTTCGGCTCGCCTACTTTTCGAAGCCAAAAACTTTAGTCTCATTGAAGCTACCATATCATATTCCTTGTAGAGCATGTAGCATATCCAAGATGTAAATAAATACATCATTGAAATGTGTGCAAAAAATCTGAAAGTAGAAAATATAACCTACGAGACATTAATATAACTGAAACGCGTTATTTGAGTGATATTAATTTGTAGTGTTGAATTTTATGTATAAAAATATAAATCGTGAAGAATTTAAACTTACTTGAGAGATTTCGGTTGAATATTTGATATTGAAAGCTTGTCGATGTTACTGACTACTAATTCTTTGCTGAGGAAAAATAAAGTCCCACCCGATACGTTGACTGGAACAAGAATCAAGAGTGCGACAATAGTGATTGGTCCAAAAATCTTTAAGCTGTCAATTACAATAAGATGATGTTAAAGATTAATTATTTATCCTGTTGTTTAACTACTAATCAAATGTCGTAAATACCCTTTTCACGAAGGAAGATAATCTTGTTGACCAAAATTAAAAAGCATAAAAAACTACTAATAATGGTTATGGGTATATATATACACAGGAATCAATAAGCTTTTCTCAATCGATTCACAATAAAGTCGAATATTTTACTATTGAAGCTCAAATTATGACAGATTCTACCATATTAACAAAGACCCATTAGAGAAAAAGATAAGATAGATAAGATTATCCCAAATTTCACAATCTTTTTTGAAGAGGGGTTGTCGAATTGTGATAACTTAAAGAACAGTAAAATCCCAATTCTCACAATCTTTCTCAAATAATTCACAACTAGCAAGAGTATAAGACTAATTAAGCTAAAATTATGAACAATTTGACATATTGAACGAAAACCCATGTAAATTTTCAAGAAACCGACATTAAAAGCCCGGACTTTCGATAAGTTTCTCCACAGAAATTGCGCAATTGTGATTTATTGTGGAAATAAACGAAACCCCATGTGAAGAAAAGGATAGTTAGAAGTACCCAAGAATGTAAATCCTCAAGAAAACAGCAGAATCAAGTCCAGCATGTTCAATGATCTCAGATTCCTTCATCTTCATAGCTTGAGGCATCCAATTAAGGAAAGTAAGGTAAGTAGCGAAATTGAGATTGACAAATTTGCCAACGAAGTTCCCCCTGTGTCTAGGACTACTCCTAGCTCCATTGATGTACCATTTTGGGAAGTAAACTCTGTCATTAACGGGTTGAAGTCTGAGAAAAGCAAAAGCTAAAAGGAATGCGAAAGCGCCGATGAGGTTTATCAGTGCAGAAACCCCAATATCCTCAAGACTTGCCATGAAAATGGAGATAGAAAGTTTAGAGAAAAAGGTAGATAAAAGGTGGAGATTGGAGAATGACAGAATGTGAAATCGAAAAGACTTCTTTTGATTGATACGAGTAACAGAATATTTTTGTGTAATGGTTCTTGTTTTGGTGTCATATGGAAGGTGGGAAGGGAATAGAAATGGGAAATATATTTTTTTATTTATAGTTTTTATTTAGTTTTTTAAAGGATTAAATCATTAGCATGATTGTTGCAATATTTTATGGGTAAAAGTTTAAAGAAATAGATTTTGGTTTTATTATATGGTTTGATCTTGCTTAGGTTTTTGGCAACTATCTTATCTTTTTGCAGCACTGTTGATAGTGCAAATGCGGTGGATTTTTATTTGTTTTTAGGTTCACGGATTCCGTGACATAGTTGACAAAAACGTTCTCCCTTTTTATAATCACATTACCTTTTTGTCTTTAAAATACCATGAATTGTTAAGGAAAGATACGAAATTGAACAAACGTTTGTAATATGCACAGTTGACATACTTTTAGACTTTGGTTATGTTTTGAATAGGAGTTAAAAATTAGTTGTTAACTGAAAAGTTTGTTGTTAACTGAAAATTTAACTCATAAAATGACATTTGATAAACTAGATTGTAAGTTAGTTGAGATATAGAAGAAAAAACACAAAATATGTTAAGATAATAAGTTTTCGATAATTAATTAAAGTATATTTGAAATATTTTTAAAAAGTTTTTAAAAAAAAAGTAGTCTAACTTTTTGAAAAACTACATTTACCTTGCCGCAGTTTAAAAAAGTTTAAGAATTAAATTAATTTATATAAGTTAGTTGACCAAAGTAAACCTACCACCTAGTTATGCATTGTTTTGGACCTTTTGGTTTAATTAGCAGTTATTTTGGTTCTAAATATTTATACGCATGTGTATTGGCTTTTACAAGTGGGGAAAAAGATACAAATAGAGTGGTCAATTGGTTAATCATGAATTGTTTGTTGTGTTGTGTGTGACCCATGTGAGAGGGCATTTAATTGCTAATTTGACGCCATGATGTTGGCTTTATGGACCACATTTTAAATTTATCCAAAATTTGGTACAAAATAAAATTATATTTGTAGGATATATTGAAATTTTGAAAAAGGAATATAGATATCAAATGATTAAATTAAGCATGTGAAAGTTCATATGTATTTTTACACCTACAATCAAGGACAATCACAATTAAATTGATTTAATGATTATTTGAAAATTATATAGTAGACTTCTATTCGAATATCACAAACTTTTTGAAGAACTTGGTATCAAAACCGATCAATCAAATTTTGTTAAAGTTTTTGAATAAATACATAGAAATTTCCTATAACTAAGGAAGAATAAAACAATTGTCTACCTAATACATAGGAACAGATAAATACGTAAATTGGATAAAGAGATAACAACTAATTAATTTCAACACTCCCCCTCAAGCTGGAGCATGAAGATCACGAATGCCAGCTTGTTAAGTAAGAACTGGAGTCGTTCAGCACCCAAGGGCTTAGTAAGGAGATCGGCAATCTGGCGTTTTGATTCAATGCAGAGAGGCTTAATGTCACGGGAATCCACACGTTCGCGAACAAAATAGCAATCCATCTCAACGTGGTTTGTTCGTTGGAAGACAGGATTGTTGGCTATGTGGCGCGCAGCTTGATTGTCGCAAAACAAAGGAGTAGGATCGGTTATATAAATATTGAAATCTTGCAACAGCCATCGGAACCAAAGGACTTCACTAACAGTCGTTGCCATGGCCCTATATTCTGCTTCAGCGGAGGAACGCGAGACCACGGACTGCTTCTTTGTCTTCCAGGATACTGGGGAGCCACCTAAGAGTAAAATGTATATGGTACGTGATCTTCATGTAGTAACACAACCGAGCCAGTCGGCATCACAATAAGCAACAATATGACAGTCTCCATGTTTGGGAATGAAAATTTCTTGACCAGGGGTAGCCTTGAGATAGCGCAAAATTCTAGTAACTGCCTTCATGTGTTCCTCACGTGGGTCAGAAACAAACTGACTCAAAATGTTTTACAGAATACGCGATATCGAGTCTAGTAGCTTGTAAATACAACAAACGACCAATGATGCGTCGATATTGCTTGGCATCAGTTCAAGGACTGTCAAGAAATTTGTCAATCTTCGTGTTTTGTTCCATGGGAAACGTACTAGGGCGACAGCCAAGTAGATCGCAATCTTCAAGAATGTCAATAGTGTATTTCCGTTGGCTCATGACGAGACCATCTGAAGTTTTTGCTACTTAAATTCCAAGGAAATATTTGAGGGGACCCAAATCCTTGATGCTAAAGACTTTGTCGAGATGTTGTTTAGTAAAGTCAATCTTGGAAACATGATTTCCCGTGATGATAACATCATCAACATAAATAAGAAACAACTGCAAACAAATCACCATCTCGAATTGTAAAAAGAGAATGGTCAGCTCGAGACTGCTTATAACCAAAGTCAACTAAAGCATTAGTGAACTTTTGGTACCATGTATGTGAGGCATGCTTTAAACCATATAATGACTTCTTCAATTTGCAAACACGAGTGTCATCCCGTTTTGAAAACCCCTGTGGAATTTTCATATAAACATCTTCTTCTAGTTCGCCATGTAAAAAGGCGTTATTGACATCCAATTGATGCAACTTCCAATTCCTTTTGACAGCGACCATTAAAAAAAAACGAATTGTCACGAGCTTAGCAACCGGGGTAAAAGTATCATGATAATCCACACCTTCAAATTGGGTGAAACCCTTTGCTACTAAATGCGTTTTATATCTTTCGATGTCACCATTAGGCTTATATTTAATCTTGTAGACCAATTTAGAGTCAATAGCATGTTTGCCTTCTGGTAAGTTTTCTAGAGACCACGTATCATTTTGTTCAAGGGCTTCAATCTCATTTTGCATAGCTTTTCGCCACCTTGCATCCTTCATGGCTTGATAAAAAGTTTTGGGCTCACTATTTTTTGTAATGGCTACCAAGTAAGCTTTATGTGAGTCAGAAAAAGCATCATATGAAACATAGTTAGCAATGGGATATACCGTCGAAGAAGGCTGATCAGGGGCGGTTTGCATGTAGTCTATCGAAGGTAGCAGCTAGACATCAAAATCACGGAAGCATGCTGGTTGACTTCTGTTTCTTTTTGGTCTAGCCAGTTGATCTTTGTTGTCAACGGGCGTAGTGATATGTTCCTCTTCAAGTATATCTTGTGTAACTATGTTGTGAGTTTCAGACGAGCTATGAACTTCACTTTCATCTTCAAAGATTTGCCCTGTCAAATCGCTTGAAGAATAGGTTTCCTCATCAACCCGAAGACCCTCTTCACTAAAACCACTTTCAACGGTGTCTTCATGCCACGTGGGAATTTCAAAGGAATCCTGATTGTAACCCTCTTTCTTCAGTTTCATATAAGGAAAAACCTTTTCAAAAAAACGAACATCACACGAGATTACAATCTTTCCATGTTCCACATTATAAACTTTCTACCCTTTGGTGCCAACAGGATAACCAATGAAAACTCCTGATCTTCCTTTTGGTTCAAATTTGTCTCCCCCTGTCACTGTACTGTGGTAATAGGCAAGACATCCCATCGTTCTCATTCCCTCATAATCAGGTTTTTCACCAAAAATAATTTTGTAAGGAGTTTTATGGTGTATAACTTTAGATGGCAATCTATTAATGATGTAGGTAGCTGCTTCAATACATTCACCCTAGAAATTTTTCGGTAGGCTTCCTTGGAACATTAAAGCGCGAGTTGTCTCGAGTAAATGGCGATGTTTGCGTTCCACCACCCCATTTTGTTGGGGTGTGTACGGGCACGCAGTTTCAAATAATATTCCTTCTCGTGAATAAAAATCTTTCATTTTGTTAGATGTGAACTCCCCTACATTGTCACACCTAATTCTTTTAATTTGCTTCCCAAACTGAGTTTCAATCATCTTGTGAAAGTTAATTAAACAATCACTTACTTGATCCTTATGTTTAATAAGATAAACCCAAACAGCACGGCTATAATCATCAACAATGGTGAGGAAAAAACTTGCATGAGTTGTTGAAGGTATACTATATTTGCCCCACACATCACAGTGAATAAGTTCAAAGCATTCATTAGATTTAATAAAACTCTTAGGAAAAACAGAACGAGTATGTTTCGCTTTCACACAAGCATGGCAAACATCATCTTTAAAATTAAAGGAAACGTTTTTCAAAAAATCAATATGACTAAGTTTCGAGATAGTGTCATGACCAAGTCTCGAATGCCAAACTTCTCCATGAGTCTTCAAATTCATGGCGTTTCTATCATCCTTTAGTACACTCATTCGATATAGACCATGCACGCATTTACCCGCTCCAATCAACTTCTTCGAGTGTAAGTCCTGCATTATACAAAAATCCGGGTAAAAGCCAACAAAGCAATTTAGTTCCTTTGATGGTCGACTCACGGATAATAGATTGCAATTAAATTTGGGAATATATAAAACCCCTCTAATTTTAGTTTCACTATTTAGGGTGGTATCACCCGTAGCTTCAACAGAGATGCTTTCTCCATTTGGTATTACCATGGGTGTTTCAGAATAGGCCTTTGATAGATTTTCAAGCATATCACATTTGTGAACTATGTGATCAGTCGAGCCCGAATCAATGATCCAATTATCATTTTTCGCATTGGACTTACCTGCCATGTTAGCTTTGCATGATACATCACCTTGTGTCTTTTCATTTGATTATGAAAGATGCTTCAACAAAACCTGGTACTGATTGTTAGACAACGCTCCTATGTTGGATGTTTTACTGTCGACATGTGCTACTTTTGATTTTCCTTTCTCATTCTTCGTTTTTCCAGGTCACCAATCTAGATATCCAATAATATTGAAACAACCCTCTTTCTTGTGACCATCTTGATCACAAAAGGTGCAATGTTCCTATCTGGAATCCTTTTGCCCACATTTATCTCTAATATTATTTTTCTTATTAACATTATCGCGCCTTTCCCGAGAATGAGTCTGGAATGCAGCAGGTTTAACATGGCTTTCCTTGGATGCTACAATTGATCGTTGTTGCTCATCTTTAGACGCAAACCTGTAAGCCTCTCTGAGCGTGGGATTTGGTTTCATCGAGAGGACTTGAGTTCGAATGGTTGAGAACTCATTTTCGAGGCCCATAAGAAACTCATATAAATGTTCCTTTTCTTGAAATTCGTTTAACTGTTTTCCGATTTCACAAGTGCATCGACCACAAGTACATCGGGGTGTGGTTAAGACCGAGGATATCTCATCCCAAAGGCTCCTAAGTGTCATATAGTAGGCCGGAATAGAATTTTTACCATGTCTTGTTATGGTGAGCTTTTGTTTCAATTCGTACGCACGGGGAGCACTCTCCTTACCGAAACATTCCCTTAGATCAGCCCAAATTTCTGCTTAGGTATTGGCGTATTTGACACTGCCTCTGATGGTCTTTTCCATGGATGTCGTTGGCCACCCATTTATCATGGCATCACATCGCATCCATGGCATGTAGGTGTTGTCCTTTTCATCAGGATTCGGAATGGTTCCGTCTACAAAACCCATCTTGTTCTTTGCAAACAGGAAGTTTGCCATCTCTTGAACCCAATCACTGTAACTGTTATCGGTGAGGGGATCGTTGGTCTGCATCTGTCTTGGCGAGTCGAAGGCATGGATGTAATACGGTGAGCTACTGTCAATCGTTTCATTCTTGGGGTTTGATGTTCCTTCGTTGGTCATGGCGCTGGACTTAGGGTTGACAATTTATCTGGGTATCCTGCTCTGATACCATCAAGAACTTGATATCAAAACCGACCAATCAAAGTTTATTAAAGTTTCTGAATAAATACATAGAAATTTCCTATAACTAAGGAAGAATAAAACAGCTGTCTACCTGATACATATGAACAGATAAATACGTAAACTGGATAAAGAGATAACAACTAATTAATTTCAACACTTTTATATTAAAGTAATTTGGATTTTTTTTACCAAATGATTGTAGTTATAAAAAATATTTACAAAAATGATGTAGCTTGAAAAATATTTACTAAAAGGTTGTAAAATATATTTTGGAAATATGTTTTTTATATTAAAAATAAATTTGAAGTATATGAATCCATGTTTCTTCCTTGTCTTCTCTCTCACCCATCTTCTTCACCATTTGTTGCCCACTGGAGCTAATGATCCAGTGTCATCATCCTTGTAATCAAGCGATTCAGAAAAGTTGTTAAGCTCTCTTTACACGACTTTGCATGACATATCATCTTCTTCATCGTCTCCAACGTCCTATTTTTTCAAATATTAAGTTATCGAGTCATCACACCCTCTCACTTCCGATGACGATGGTTACCTCCCACCGGTAAGTTACTATTAATGTGTAAGAAGCAACAAAATCGAAGATTGGAAAGCATTTAAGGAGATTCACAATTTTTCTAGTCATATATTTGCGATCTGGTTTTCTTGTTTGGATCAAGCAGAAAAAAAAATAGAAGATTAAAGAACATTTTAGGCAATATTTTCCAATTTCTTTTAAGATAAATGCTATAAAATTAGTCCTTTGTCGGAAAGATTTCCCTATTGTCGTCTCAAATTTATCACCATTTTAAACAAAACGGTTATTGCTTTATGTTGTTGGTTTCATTGAAAACTTCCCATACACTATATATATTGTGCTACATGGAGGAAGGACAAGAAATGAGAAGGCATATAAGAAGGAACTTCTACCACTGCCAACTAACTATTTTACAAATACAGTCACATACAACAAAAATTAAACAATCTTTCGACTGGAAGATCCTGCACTACAACGATTGGACTAAGATAAGAGTTGCACAATAGAGCCAAATCAAACACTCTAAAACTATTTAATCTTTATGGCATGAAACCTAACGTATTCATTTAATAGTTAATTAACATCAATATAAGCCTCACATGACACAAAGCAAGCAACATTTGAGCAAAAATACCAACAAGCAACAAGGCATCATAAATATCAGGAAATTCTAACACGTAATTCTTGAAGATCCTTAACCCACTCAACAACGTGCATCTCTAAAAGTTCAACTATCATGCATATAAAGACATCTCTCATAATCAAGCATCCTATCATGTACTCCTGAGCATATCCTTAGTCTTATTCTAGCATGCAATCAACATATAAGCACACTAAAGCATAACATTCATGTATGGGTGTTTTGGGAATTACTTACTTGAGCTCTGTTGATTGCATGCATCACAACCTTTTTCTATGTAAAAACCTTTTATAAAAATCGTTTTATTTAAAAAATATTTTATTAATCCTCAGTTTGAGTTTAGAAACATTGGTAAGTGTGCCCAAATCCCTCAAACCAAGGCTCTGATACCAACATGTAAGGTCCCAAAAATACTAGGAAAAAGATTTCATTTTTAATAACAACCTAAACCATTCATTCATTGTTCAAAGATAGCCAAAGTGTAATATGTTTTCAAACATTAGAGTAAATCATAAAAAGATAGCACGAAATAAAACTCTAGGGGATGCAGTGTAATCAAGTCGGGTATTTCCCTTTAGAACCAGAAATACAACATGTAAAACATGAAATTGTAAGCACAAAGCTTAGTGAGTTCCCTTAAAATACCACATACCATACATAACATTGGTCACCGCCCAACATAACAGGCCCCCACCCAACGTAACGGGTCTCGCCCAACATAACGGGCCCTGCCCAACATAATGGTCCCTCCCCAACGTAACGGGTGCCTCCCAACACAACAGACCCCCACCTAGCATACAAACGGGCCTCACCCAACACACAATGCAAAAGTCACAAAGACAGTTAGCATCCTACATCGTATAATGAGAAGACTTACCTGATTCTATCAAGCAAAATCCTGACAATGCTATTTTCGCGAGACATATGAGCTTCTCCCTTTCTGCACCTCTATAAACCATACCAAATAACTCTACTTAGATTACTTCTTGATCACACGTATATTATACTTTATTTTTACTTTTACTTCTCAAGACTTCCTTGAACTATCATGTTGGGTACCCATACATATTTTTTTCATCTTTTATTCAGTCTTAGCGCATGAATGATCCCAAACATATGTTTAAGGGCTTACTTCTCGTTTTAAATACTCACATCCAAGTAATTTGAAACACATGATTTTGATTATATTTTTAAGAGTAAAACTTTAGCTAAAACTCAAGTTTAAGGGATTAAAAGTGTTTAAAAGTATAGCTCTTAGGTTTGTGAATTGCGAGACAAGACTCGGCAAAAAGGTTGTCATTTCTTGGTTCTAGACACCAACATAAGATCCAATGAATTAAGAATGCTAAGAGTTATTCCTAAAAACATTAAACAAGGTTAAAAACAAATTTGTAACTCAAAAGAAGGAACCGAACCCACATAATAACAAAATACTGAAACACAAGTTCACAACGAGATTTCGAAGCAATCTAAGGCTATATTTTTTTTCAAATGTACGATATTTCTCCTCATTAGCGAGTCTATTTAGTCCAAAGGTGGGTCATTTGACCCACCTAGTTTTAAAATGTTTATTACAAGTTATATATAAAAATCATTTGTGACATGACCTACTATGTTTTATAAACAAAGATTTAAAAGCCGATGTTTTATATTTTATTAGCCCAAAGTTGAATTCATTTAGTTTAATGGATTTAAAATTGGATAATAAAAAGAATTAAAAAATTCGTCGTATTCCTCCCGACCACTGGTTCACTGTCGTTTCCTTTGATGCCGCCAAACCATTGATGAGCGACAACCTTCCCTATAACAACATGAAGATTTAAAACAATTTTTCATTTGTCCAAACATAACATATCTCATATAAATCAACTCAAATTCTAGTGTATCAAGGTTATCACAGTAAAACATATCCCAGAATCTCAAATACAAAATCCTCAGGCAGTGTATACAAATCATGTCGGTGCCTTCCCACGATCCTCGCTGGTACCTAAAACACATATCACATAACATGGTAAGCATAAATGCTTAGTGAGTTTCCCCAAAATACCACAAACAACACATAAGCCACTTGAGGCTATAACTCGGTAAGACCATCTGGTCAATGTGTCTCAGCGGGACCCTCCAGTCCCGTAGCTCGTTGGACCCTCCGGTCCGGTCTGGTTGAGAACCCTCTGGCCTCGTAAATCATTGGACCCTCCGATCCGGTCTAATAACACATATCATACATAAATCACAAAGCACATAATCTCAAGCAAGCATATAACACGAAAGACCCTCCGATCCGCACATAGATACCACTCTAGGTAATGTATAGTGAGAAGACTCACCTCGCCAGATGTCTAGAAAACTCTCGTGCTCAAATCCCCGATCTAGCCTCCTCCTATCAAAATGATAATATCTCAAATTAATACTCTCATATGTTCTCATCTCTAAGAAATGGGTAGAAGACCATTCTACCCCTACATGGCCTCTCATGAATCAGTTTGACCAAAACCCTAAGGTCAACGGTAGTCAACTCCAGCTAAGGGTCCAACTATGATCAGACTCTTCGAGTGCACTCGGGTGACTCGGCGAGTCCACGCATGTCCTATGAATCCTCCTAAGGTCTCACTCGACTCGTCGAGTTAACCTTCCACTCGACGGGTTACCACTGAATCGCGGGGCAACTCAATCCGACTCATCGAGTCCTCTTATGGACTCGGCAAGTTTCCTCCATGGAAACACTCATTTGACCTTCTGAGGTCAGATCTGTTTCTCTAACATATAGATCTGGCCTTCTAGCACGCAAAAGTCACGTAAAGGTGCAATCTTTATGTCCATACACCACACATCTAGCTCTAAATGATAAAATAACCCTTATAATGGTGTCTTAGGCTAAATCTTCTTATGTGACTACATACAGCTTGACTCATGGGACTCTCTGGACCTCTCAACGTCCAGATCTGAAGTCTAAGACTCAATGGGACCTTATATACTTACAATCTTACACTAAAAGGGGGTAAAGAAACCTTAATTTCATGAGGTCTAATAATCATATGAAATAGGTACAGATTCAAACCTTAAATAGCAGACTAGAATGGAATAGAGGTAGATATGAGCTCCTCTGGTTGATTTAGCTTGAACAACCTTCTCTTTCCTTGCAAAAATGCACCAAGATGATGAAAATGGCTTCCTCTTTCACTCTTAACTCTTTGGATCGATAAGGGTATCTCAAAGGGAAGGGTGGCCGCAAATGAAGGAAATAAGGGCCTTTAAATAGGTCTCAGGTCCTAGGATTTAGGGTTTCTGTCCACAGCGCAGACTCGTCGAGTCGACTCTCCGACTCGTCGAGTCCCTTTATTAATTCGAGCCATTAATCGCGACCCTACTTAACGAGTTTAGGCGTCAACTCGTCAAGTCCCCCTTTATAACTCAAAAATAAATACTTAAATTTATGATACCTGGAAATCCGGAAGTTACAATTCTCCCACACTAGAATCAGAATTCACCCTCGAAGTCTCACTCTGCAAACAACTCTGGATGTTGCTCCCGCATCTCCAACTCTGGCTCCCAAGTTAGTTCGGACCCTCTCCGATGTTACCACTGGACCTAGACCAGGGGAACCTCTTTGTTCCTCAAAACCTTGGTCTTCCGATCCAAGATCGTGACTGGCTTCTCAATGTAATTCAGGCCCGCATCTACCTGAATATCCTCTAGCGACACCACCGTCGTCTCATCGGCTATACACTTCCTCAACTGGGACATGTGGAAGGTATCATGGATTTGACCTAACTCCTCGGGTAGCTCTAAATGTTGTGCTACCTTGCCCACTCTGGTGATCACCCTGAAAGGACCAATGTATCGGGGCCCCAGCTTGCCCCTCTTCCTGAATCGGATCACTCCTTTCCAAGGAGATAGCTTCAGGAGTACAAAGTCTCCAACCTGGAACTCGAGCTTGGACCGCCTCCTATCCGCATAACTCTTCTGGCGGCTCTGAGCCGTCAGTAACCTCTGTCTGACCTGTTGTATCTACTCAACCATCTTAAGCACTATCTCCGTGCTATCCATCACTCGTTTCCCTACCTCTCCCCAACAGATGGGTGT
Organism: Lactuca serriola; assembly: GCF_051521515.1. Lineage (NCBI taxonomy): Eukaryota > Viridiplantae > Streptophyta > Magnoliopsida > Asterales > Asteraceae > Lactuca > Lactuca serriola. The sequence goes on along the minus strand of NC_136413.1, from coordinate 125,731,267 downwards.
CCGACACCTCCTCCCATATAAAATTTCAAAGGGAGGCATACCAATACTTGAATGGTGGTTGTTGTTGTAAGAAAACTCAGCCAAGGGTAGGTATGTGTCCCAACTTCCACCGAAGTCCATAACACATGCTCGAAGCATGTCCTTGAGCGTCTGAATCGTCCGCTCACTCTGCCCGTATGTCTGAGGATGATAGGCGGTACTGAAGTGCAATCTCATACCCAACTCCTCATGGAACTTCTTCCAGAACCTGGAAGTGAAACGTACATCTCGGTATGACACAATCAAGATCGGCACTCAATGCCGCGACACCACCTCTCTCACATATATCTCTGCCAGCTTCGTCAGCCGATCCACAATCACCCAAATTGCATCAACACCCCTCGCGGTCCTCTGTAGTTTGGTGATGGAGTCCATAGAAATATGTTCCCACTTCCACTGTGGAACCTCTAGTGGCTGCAACTTGCCATGCGGACACTGGTGCTCGGCCTTAACCCGACGATAGGTCAAGCACCTCTCCACTACCCACGCAACATCCCTCTTCATGTAGGGCCACCAATAATCTCCCTTCAGGTCCAAATACATCTTAGTGGCCCCGGGATGGATCGAAAATCTTGATCTGTGCGCCTCCTCCATCAGCATGCTACGTACCCCGCCCATAAACGACACCCAAATCCAAGCCTAAAAGGTCATAAGCCCTCGGCTATCGGTAACAAACTCGGATACTTGCCCATCACCCACTCTGTCTTGTGGTTCTATGGTCTCACAACCTCTGTCTGGGCCTCTCGAATGGTATCCAACACTAGAGTCATCACCATCATCCTCATACATATATCTCGAATCAGAGCACTGTCCGCCCTGCGGCTCAGAGCATCGGGTACCACGTTAGCCTTGCCCGGGTGGTACAGGATCTCACAGTCGTAATCATTTACCACATCCAACCCTCTCTTCTGGCACATATTCAGGTTGGGCTGATCCATCAGATACTTCAAACTCTTGTTGTCCACGTGTATGGTACAGCAAACCCCATACAAGTAATGCCGCATATCTTGAGGGCGAACACCACCGCCCCCAACTCCAAATCGTGGGTAGGATACCTCGACTCATGAGGCTTCAGCTGCCTCGATGTGTATGTTATCACGTGCCCTCTCTGCATAAGCACCGCACCCAACCCCGATATCGACGCATCACAAGATACCACGAAATCCTCCATTCCCTCCAGAAGGGCTAACACCAGGGCTTCGCATAATCTCTAGCGAAGAGTCTCAAACAACGTCTGCCGCTCAGGAGCCCAAGTAAATACAACGCCCTTCCGGGTCAATCTGGTGAGGGGAACGACAATTTTGGATAAATCTCTGATAAATCTCCGATAGTATCCGGCCAATCCCAAAAAACTCCTGATCTCGGTGGGGGATCTCGGCACCTCCCAACTCATAACCGCCTCAATCTTGGCCGGATTGACCAATATCCCATTCTGATTAACGAGGCGCCCCAGGAACTGAACCTCTCATAACTAGAAATCACACTTGGAGAATTTGGAATAAAGCCTCTCCGATCTCAACACTCCAAGGATCTCTCTCAGATGCTCTTCATGTTGCTCTCTGGATCTTGAATAGACTAGAATATCGTCAATGACCATGATCACCGATCGATCCAACATCGGTATGCACACTCGGTTCATGAGATCCATGAACGTCGTTGGTGCATTGGTGAGCCCAAAAGGCATCACCACGAACTCGTAATGCCCATAACGAGTCCTAAACGCCGTCTTTGGGATATCCGCATCACGCACCCTCATCTGATGATATCCAGACCTCAAGTCTATCTTGGAGAACCAAGATGCATCCTACAACTGATCGAACAGATCGTCGATCCTCGGTAGCGGATAACGGTTCTTGACCGTCAGCTTGTTCAACTCCCAGTAATCAATGCACATCTGGTGTGAACCATCCTTCTTCTTGACTAAAAGGATCGACGCTCCCCACGACAAGCTACTCGGTCGGATGGATCCCTTTCCCAGCAGCTCTTGAAGCTGCGAGGATAGCCCATGCATCTCTGGCGGTGCAAGGCGATAGGGTTCCTTGGTAATAGGCACCACTCCCAGAACCCAATCAATATGGAACTCCACCTGTCTCTCTGGAGGCACACCCGACAACTTAGCTGGGAAAACATCTGGGAACTCACGCACTATCGGGACCTCATCGACAGAACTCGGCCTCTCTGCAGCAACTCGTGTATCCATCACATAGGCTACAAACCCCCTACAGCCCTGCTGTAGACTCTGTCTCGCTCTGGTAGCTGAACAAAATGTTGACCCAGATCGGGTACCCTCGCCATATACTCTAGTACTCCCCCACTAGGGTCTCGTATGGTCACCAACTGTCGCTCGCAGTCTATAACAGCTCCAAATCAGCTCAACCAGTCCATGCCTACGATGACACAGACATCCCCCATCGTAATCGGTACCAGATTTATCAGGAACTCAACACCGAAAATCTCGAGTACACATCCTCGAATTACATCAGTAGCATAAACCGCTCGCTCATCAGCAATGGAAAGTCGTAAAGGGCGACTCAATGCCTCTCGTCGAATACTGATGTGCTGACTAAACGCTAATGAAACAAAAGATCGACTCGCACCCGAGTCAAATAACACCAAAGCAGGTACATAACTCACAAGAAAAGTACATATGCATATCACAATATAAGCACATTATCTCAAACTCAGAATAAATAAATAAAAGATTACATACCCGCCACAACATTGGGCGTTGCACAGACCTCCTCTGCTTTCAACCGAATGGCTCTCCTGCGAGCCTTCTGTGACAACCCGATATTTTGAATCAATGTAATGACCTAAAAAGTCAAATATTGTAATCTCTTTTGATATAATGATATTATCGTCAAAAATAAAATGTTCAAAACTCTCTACTGGATTTCATAAATGATAGATATTGTGTCAAGGGTTTCAAAAATATAAAGAACACTAAAATCCGAGTTATAACGAAGAAGTTATGACCAACCTAAGATTCACAGCAAAACCGTCAATACAGTTAAACATAAAACGCAAAGTTTCAATACAATAATTTTTAGCCTTAGGTATCTAAATGAAAATTGTAGATATCATTAAACCGTAAATGTACGTGAAAAGAACGTCCAAGTTTTAATTCGTATGAGGAAGTTATGATTTTTCCAAGTTCCGGATATAGCAGTAGACAACTAAAAACTGAAATAGATATCAAGAGACTTTTGGCCGAAACAACCTAAATGAGAATCGAAGATCTCAATAATAGTAGTGCAACGGTAAAAAGTCTGACGAAAACGGACGTCGGATGAAGAAGTTATGGATTTATGACAAAGTTTTCGTGACCCAGCCTGTTAAAAATAATTAATTAAAAATAAAGTCAAAATTAGCCAACGAAATCTAAACGAGAGTTGTAGAGCATATTCTCACTTACGCGTGCATATAAAGAACATCAAAAACGGAGCTCGTACGCGGAAGTTACAGATTTTACAAGTTCGAGACACAAAATCCGAGGCTGCCAGGCTAGCCACGACGTGGAACAGAAAGTCACGACGTGGTACTGTGACTGATGGGTGCCAGGGTTGTCAGCAGATGTCTCGTCCATGGAAGAGGATAGGATCAACACCATGACATGGTGAAGAATACCACGACGTGGGGCCGAAAAATAGGGCTATAAATAGAAGCCAATGGTTTCAGGTTTAAGTGCTCATTTCTTCTCTTTCACGTGCCGAAGCTTGCGTTTAAACCTTGGAAGCCATCTCGAAGCCCTGGTCTTCACATCCAAGTTCCAAAGGAAGGTTTTACACTCCCGAGATTCCTGAGAATCCCGAGAAATCAACTTTCTCAAGTCGAAGTTCTGCTCGGTTTTCGTCTCACCTTCTTCGATCTATCAAGTGAGTTCATACCCCTATAACTATGTTTTCAAATGTTTTGTAAATGCTTTTATACACTTTTAGGAGGGAATACAAGTACACACATGGTTATCCTCGTGTGAAAAACATCAATCTTTTGCTATACTTTTTGTTATATAATAAATCATATGTGATTTATAACTATCATACGAAAACGTTCTCATACAACATATCACGATAACACTTTGTCTTTTTGGAATGAAACATGTTGTTATAAATATCAAACACTTTATTTATATTTTGAGTATAAATGTTCAATAATGCTATTACGAATGTTATACTTTACATACAAAGTCGACACTACACTAGGGTTTGTCATACAAACGAATCACACATTTGGAAAACTATAATATGTATAGTTTACTAGATATTAATGAGATTTTACATACTATAAGTACTATATCAAGGAAATACTTTCATATACAAGAAAAAATGGACTTTTCATACATAAATCTATTTGATACTAAGTTTTGTGAGACATTCAACTTCACGTACTTTCAAGTATGCAGTTAAAGTCCTGTATTATATACTATAATCTCTTGTAGGGAGAGCGTGATACTTGTGTATAGATCTATACGGGATTGACAATCCCGCACCTAAACTGTTAGCTACAGTTAGACCGGCAGGTCTGGGGTGATAAACGTCATAATATTCCAACGCCTGAAGAACGTTGTTACAGGCAGTCTGGGTCAATAGCATGGTTATAAAACTCACATGGAGTATTTAAAACACGTTGATTTACGGGGTTATCAAATGCCTTAGTGATTTTATACATACATAAATATACTATTCTAGGAAAAATATTGGATTTCTAAAAGCAAACATTCAAAACAATCGGGTCTTGGTAGAAGACTACTTTTATACTAGTAGGAAATATGAGACTTTCTAGGAGTTTTCAAACATCTACAAACAATTTCATTCAAATTTATACAAACATTGACATTAAATACTTATGAACTCACCAGCTTAAATGCTGATCTACTCTTTCAAACCTACTTGTATTTCTCAGGGATTCAGTAATACAGGTAAATTTCAGCTTTTGGAGAAGTGACGCTAAGGGGTCGGTTTAAAACTCATTTTGTCATCATATTGTAATTTGTTTTGAAACAAGTATCATTCAACAATGTAAATTTTCAATTATATATATGATGTTTTTTTTTTACTTCCGTTACTATGTATTCAACTTTTACGATACTACATGAAGTCATTCGTCCTCGAGCGATTCTGCCGTTCTGGTTTGGGGGTGTGACAGATTGGTATCATAGCATTGTTTATAATGAACTATGTATATCAACTTATAAAAGATATACAACTATCAATACAATGGGACTAAATATTCTGACTAAGAGTTACACTTTTAAATATAATGATATTTTTATAAAAGTATACACGTGTACATATACACAAGAACAATGTCATAATTAAAACCAAGCAAAAGTATTTGGATGTTGGACATTACAGTTAAACCTAGACAATTATATAGTCATATCTGGGATCAATATAGCCTGATCAACTATATTCATTTGAGATATGACCAACATGTGTTTGGGAGTTATTGTAGTGTTGCAACAAGTCTAAAACTTACCTAGATACCAGAAGAATTCTAGAACCAAACGTAAAGGTTAAAATGCTATAGGAATATTTTAGGATGCTATAACAATAAAATGGGAAACTTATCAACTTCTTATATCTAGAAGTCCAAGAAGCAAACTTATAATTAAAATACCATGAAGTATTTTAGGTACTATAAATAACTTTTGGGAAATATTAAAAAGATCTTTTCTGGTAAGTCTATAATTACTAAGTGAATACGATAAGGTTATATATAGTTGAGATTTTATAGACTTAAAATATGAGACTTTCACTCTACTTCCTTTTCCTTGTTTGGATGTGGTTTTAGAGTAGGATCACTTATTCGAATGACCAGAAAGAATCATCTTCATAAAAATTTAATTTTGATTAATCTCATAGATTCTTTAGACATTCCTATTCTCGTGTTAACCACTTAGATAAAATTAGCCACTCCAACAATCAGTAGAGGAATCAACGTGGATCCAGTAGTGTTCCATTAGGAGAATTCCAAAAAAAAAGAAACAGATGAGAAGTAAGGAAACTATAGAAGTCATTTAGTGCCCTTACCTTATTAAGGACACCGATGAGAATTTCCCATGAACTTTCGGGACTCGAACTCTACATTATGAAGTAATTGGGACCAGTGTTAGAATCGGAAGTAAGACGGCACAAAAATTCAATATACCTACGAAGAAGAAGGACACTATATAGATACCAAGAGAGAACAAATCATTACCGCCCGGAATAGAACTAAGAACAAAGGAAAACCATGTGTGTTACATGCGATGTGTTTGAGTGTCTTTTTGTCGCTCTAATAACTAGTAAATCGAGTCAACCTAGTGAGTTAATATTTACATTACTCACATTAGGTTTTGAACTTATCATCTTTTCCTGTCACACCTAATAACAATAAATTGGACCATGAAATCTCAATCGAGAGTGATTACTTCTCGAATTCATAAGTCTATTTTATGTAGACTCTATTATGAATTACTTTTAGATCTTTTTGAAAGTTGGAACATGATATCCACCAGCCAAAAGTAACTCAGTTCGGATAACACTCTTCTGATAACCATTCTAGAAACTTACTTCTACGCTTTACTAGGACTGCATCATAGGGATGTAGGTTGAACCTTTGACATTAGTATAAAGAAACGAAAATTTTATATTCATATAAATGATTAGAATACATCTAGAACCAACCATTGTTATGCATGAGCTCGTGTTCTCATCTTATAACAGAATCATGCCTCCGACGAAACGTAACCAACCCACCGTCAAAACACCAATCCTTAAGATAGATGCGGCTACGTTTCAAGCTGCAGTCATAGCAGCCGTATCAGCTGTCATGGCCCATCTTAATGCTAATAGCACAAATGTTAGCGAAAATTTTATTGGCATTTCCGATCATGATGATAACCAAATTGAGCAACGAGTGCCTAATTGTAAGGATACTCCGAACCTTAAACCTAATATCCTGAAACGAAAGTTCGAGAATGAGAAAGGAAGATGTTCAACTCAAGGACCTACCGAAGGGCAACAAACTGGGACAGTCAATACCCCATATCAGCCCTGCTATCTCAACACCAGCCACACCATACTTAGGAAACCTCCCACATTGCAGCAAGTGTAACTACCATCATCATGGAGTCTGCCGAATGTTGCATTACAACTGATGCAACATGAAGGGGCATACCTCCCGCATCTGTAGGCCTCCGGTCGAGTTCATCACTTCAACCACAAATGTTGGAATCAGTCTAATATGCTACCTATGTGGTGAAATAGGTCATTTCAAGAGGGACTGACCAATAGAGAGGAATGACGGGGGAGAAGGGGAGTTTGACCCCAGATCGCGGGGATGCATTAAAGCACCTTCCTATATTTTTTTTGGTACGCTTCCAAACCCCAATACTTAATGGTATTTATAAATTACTCTCTCGTTCGACACAAATCACAACGCTCATATAAAACTCAGAACCCTAACAGATAAGCTATGATGGTTTAGTGTATACATTAGGGTCATTTATAATTAAGATTTGTAGACTTAGACTGAGTGGTCCCACCTCGTTTCCTGTTCCTTGTTTGGTTGTGGATTTAGGGCGGGATTGCTCAGTCAACTGTCTTACCAATCTTAATTATACATGACTTGTGTACACCAAGCGGTTATAGAGAGACCTAGCAGGGATCATTTCATGAAAGTTCATAATTTCAAATTGCCAGAACCCTCGCATTATTAGTACTCGCCATGTTCAAATCAAAAAGGGGTTCGTACCAATATAACAAAATAAAACTGAAGGCACTGAAAACTTATGTACTTAGGATTGTTCATCATCCTAGTAATCATCTCTTCCTGAATGACTTAATATCAAGTTTGTCGAGAAGTTCCGACATCCTCATCCGACTTGGTCTGGCTTGGTCCTTACCATGTAAAACTTTTCATGCTATGCAAAAGAACTTTTTGCTTAATCAGCCGTCAGATAAAATTCCTCCAATCCATAACCCCAACCCTTATATCACTTCTCACTTCAGAACTTCAGAAGTACCCATGCGAAGGGTACCCCACCCTTCTAACCTATCCAATAACTAATAACCTTGAAGCGAAAAACACCAAAGAAGTCTCGGAAGTCAGTAACCACCCGAAATATAACCAGTAAATCTCCGAGAAAGACCACTTGTACCGCAGGTCAAGTTTAAGAATAGAGACTAAGAAGTCATTAGGTTAAGTCTATCACTGCTAAGTGTAAACGTAAGAGTGGTATATAATTTATACTTAACAAGATTTAGGATGTGTGATTCCGCCCTGTCTCCTGTTCCTTGTCGGGGTGTGGATTGGGGCAGAGCCACCCATCCAAACGTTTTGTTAATCTAAATTATATGAGACTTGTATACATGAGGTAATAGTGGATGACCTAGGGATAAGTCTTATCATGAACTTCAGAGCAAAAGCCTGTAGGCTTACTACAACAACCAGAGATACCTGAAGGGAAGTTAGAGACGATCACAATGGACTTCATAACCAAGTTGCCCAAGTCGACGAGTGGTATCGATACCATTTGGGTGATCGTAGACAGGTTAACAAAGTCAACACACTTCCTGCCTGTCAAAGGAACGGACAAGATGGAGAAACCAACTAGAACCTACATTAGGGAGATCATACAACTGTATGGTGTTCCTATATCCATTATCTCTGATAGAGATAGTAGATTCACTTCAAGGTTCTGGCAGTCGTCACAAACTTCCCTAGGAACTAGGCTAGACATGAGTACCGCTTACCATCCACAAACCGACGGTCAAAGTGAGAGGACCATACAAACCTTGGAAGATATGCTAAGAGCTTGTGTAATTGATTTTGGTAAAGCATGGGATACCCATTTACCACTAGTCAAATTCTCATACAACAATAGCTATCACTCTAGCATTAAAGTTTCTCCATTCGAAGCCCTCAATGGCCGCAAGTGTAGATCACCACTATGTTGGGACGAAGTGGGTGACACGCAACTAGCCAAGGGACAAGTACCCGACAACGCTCTCACAAGCCCGAAAATTATAAGAGAAACAACTGAGAAGATTGTTCAAATTCAGGAACGACTAAAGGCTTCAAGAGACAGACAAAAGAGTTATGCGGACAAAAAACGGAAACCCTTAGAATTTCAGGTTGGGGACCGAGTGCTATTGAAGGACTCGCCCTAGAAAGGGTTAATACGTTTCGGAAAACATGGGAAACTAAACCCAATGTATATCGGACCATTCAAGATCCTTGCAAGGATCGATCCAGTAGCATACAAACTTTGACTACCGTAGGAACTCAATAACGTACATCCTACCTTTCATGTGTTAAACTTGAAGAATTTTTTGTCCGATGAGACCCTCGTCGTCCTTCTAGACGAAATCGAAATAAACGAGAGTCTCCACTTCATAGAGGAACCAATTGAGGTCATGGATAGGGAAATTAAATGTAACACCCTGAGTTTAGAAGTGCAAGTTTAGGGTTCTTAGTGTAAATAAGGAAGGTCGACTCGGCGAGTCGATGGGTAGTCTCGGCGAGTCGAGTCGCGGTTCTGGTCACGTGTTAAGTGACCAACTCGGCGAGTCGGCGGCTGGACTCGGCGAGTTGGTGCTGAAGGGAGAAAACCCTAATCTGGGGATTGTGCCCTATATAAAGCACATTATAACCACCTTCAGCCTCTTTTTTACCCATTTGAGATCCAGAAACCCTCATCTCGTGTGTATGACTCCATTGATGAAGAATTAGAGCTTGGAAGAGAAATTTGGTGTAAGAAGACTGGGGATTTGGAGGCCATCATAAAGGGGCTTGGGTAGATCTGGAATTTACTTCTTTTTGGGCACATTTTAGGGGTAAGGAACCTCCTCCTTAAGCTATTTCATTATTAATTCATGAATGGTGGTTGATTTGGGATTCATTAGCTTGTTTGGGAGCCATCTCGAGATTGAGGCTTAGATCTGAAGTTGCTACTTCAAATCTAGACTTGTGATGGCCCAAAAGGTCATAAAGTTCCTGTTTAAGAGTTATTGGTGAAGCCCTTTGTCTTTAACCCTAGCCCTAGAAGTGTTTTGGGCTTATATCTCCTTGCTTTCACGTAAAGTTTGCAACTTTATGTGAGGGTTATGCTGTAGAAGAATGGATCTATGGATTGGAGTCCCTGCATGGCTTGAAAAGCCTTTGTATGGAATGAGAACTAAAGAGACTCGGCGAGTCACATAGGTGTGCTCGACGAGTTGTATGATTATGTGCATGGACTCGGCGAGTTGGAAGAACACCTCGGCGAGTCTATTGAAGATTGCCTTGGACTCGGCGAGTCTGGTCGTGAAGTCCTAAACTTTTCTGGTTGAGCTGTGAATCGGTGAGTCGAGGGATCACTCGGTGAGTTGAGCAAGAAGGGACTCAGAGCTTGTTGGGCTCGACGAGTCTTGGGGCGACTCGGCGAGTTGAGTTGTGGCTTGGGAGTTTCTGAGCATAGGAACTTGACGAGTCAACGGGTTTACTCGGCGAGTAGGGTCAACCAGGAAGGTTGACTTTGACTAAGGACTTTGACTTGGACCAAGGGTTGATCAGTTTGACTTCCAACAGTATTTTGGTAATTATTGGTGTTTATTGGTTTTGGTTATTTGGTAATGATCAGTGGTGGAGTTCGTGCTGGTGGTCGGAGCAGCGTGGTTTTATTTCTTCAAGTCGGCAGTTGCAGGTGAGTTATCCTCACTATATCGACAGGGTCTAAGGCACCAAGGCCGACCCTTTATCGGATGGGAATCCGGGTAGTTGTTTGTTATGTTATTGCGTTGCTATGTCTGCATCCTGGTAGTTAGGATGGTATATGTTAGAGACCTGATTAAGGTCGGTATCCTGGTATATAGGATGATGTTATGTTAGTGACCGGTTAGGTCGGTATCCTGGTTAGGATGTTGCTATGTTATGTGATCTGCTAGATCGGTTGATTAGTTGTGAATTGCTATATGATTATATGTTTATGTGCACATGGTTGTTGAACTGGGGTTGGGTTGAGGTGGGTCCTACTTTGTGCTGTAGGCCAATATACCCAGGGCGGACCGATTAGATCGAAGGCCTGACGAGCGATCCGGATAGGCTGAAGGTCCCAAGAGGGCAGACCAGACGTGCCAAGGATCAGAGAATGGACCAGACAGACTGAAGGCTCGGTGCAGCCGGACCAATCACACTGTAGACTCAGGGAGTGGACCAAGTGGACTGAAGGCCCGGTGCGGGCGAACCAGTCATACTGCAGACTCAGAGAGAGAGTGGACCGGGTGGACTGAAGGGCTGGTGAAGACGGACCAGTCACACTGTAGACTCGATATGCATGGTTGTTCTGTTTATGACATGATATGATGTGTGTATGGTATTGTGGTTGGTATTTTTAGGGTAACTCACTAAGCTTCCGGGCTTACAGTTTCAGTGTATTGTTTCAGGTACTTCAGGAGACCGTGGCAAGGCGAAGGCGTGATCGTACCGCTCCTCAGTTTTATGTTGATGTTCTAGGATACTCTGATAATAAAAGAATGGAAAACCTTTTTGTAATAACTTAATGAATATAAGTTGTTTTTGAAAAGTTTAAATTGGTTGTAAATTTTCACGGTGTTACATTAAAAGAACAAAGTTGGATACCTATTGTGAAGGTCCGCTGGAATGCAAACCGGGGACCTGAATATACTTGGGAGCGCGAAGATCAGATGAAACAAAATTACCCGCATCTCTTTCCCTAATCCACAAACATTTACCTTACATTTAATTTCGGGATGAAATTCCCTCTAACAGGGGGATGATGTGACAACCCGATATTTCGAATCAATGTAATGACCTAAAAAGTCAACAATTGTAATCTCTTTTGATATAATGATATTATTGTCAAAAATAAAATGCTCAAAAGTCTCTACTGGATTTCATAAATGATAGGTATCGTGTCAAGGGTTTCAGAAATATAAAGAACACTAAAATCCGAGTTATAACGAAGAAGTTATGACCAACCTAAGATACACAGCAAAACCATCAATACGGTTAAACGTAAAACGCAAAGTTTTAATACAATAAGTTTTATCCTTAGGTATCTAAATGAAAATTGTATATATCATTAAACCGTAAACGTGCGTGAAAATAACGTTCAAATCTGACTTCGTATGGGGAAGTTATGATTTTTCCAAGTTCCGAATATAGCAGTAGACAACTAAAAACTCGAAATAGAGATCGAGAGACTTTTGGCCAAACAATCTAAATGAGAATCGAAGATCTCAACAATAGTAGTGCAACGGTAAAAAGTCTGATGAAAACGGACGTCGGATGAAGAAGTTATGGATTTATGACAGAGTTTTCGTGTCCTGGCCTATTAAATATAATTAATTAAAAATAAAGTCAAAATTAGCCGATGAAATCTAAACGAGAGTTGTAGAGCATAGTCTCACCTACACGTGCATATATAGAACGTCGAAAATGGAGCTCGTACGCAGATGGTACGGATTTTACAAGTTCGAGACACAAAATCCGAGGCTGTCAGGCTGGCCACAACGTGGAACAGAAGGCCACGACATGGTACTATGACTGATGGGTGCCAGGGTTGTCAGTAGACGTCTCGTCCATGGTAGAGGATAGGATCAACACCACGACGTGGTGAAGAATACCACGATGTGGCGCCCAAAAATAGGGCTATAAATAGAAACCGATGGTTTTAGGTTTAGGTGCTCGTTTCTTCTCTTTCTCGTGCCGAAGCTCTGCGTTTAAACCCTTGAAGCCATCCCGAAGCCCCGGTCTTCACATCCAAGTTCTGAAGGAAGGTTTTACACTCTCGAGATTCCTGAGAAATCAACTGTCTCAAGTCGATGTTCTGCTCGGTTTTCGTCTCACCTTCTTCGATCTATCAAGTGAGTTCATACCCCTATAACTACATTTTCAAATGTTTTGTAAATGCTTTTATACACTTTTAAGGGGAATACAAGTACACATACGATTATCCTCGTGTGAAAAACATCAATCTTTTGCTATACTTTTTGTTATATAATAAATCATATGTGATTTATAACTATCATACGAAAACGTTCTCATACAACATATCACGATAACACTTTGTCTTTTTGGAATGAAACATGTTGTTGTATAAATATCAAACACTTTATTTATATTTTGAGTATATATGTTCAATAATGTTATTACAAATGCTATACTTTGCATACAAAGTTGACATTACACTAGGGTTTATCATAAAAAGGAATCACACATTTGGAAAAACTATAATAGATATAGTTTACTAGATATTCATGAGATTTTACATACTATAAGTACTATATCAAGGAAATACTTTCATATACAAGAACAAATGGACTTTTCATATGTAAATCTCTTTGATACTAAGTTTTGTGAGACATTCAACTTCACGTACTTTCAAGTATGCAGTTAAAGTCTTGTATTATATACTATAATCTCTTGTAGGGAGAGCGTGATACTTGTGTATAGATCTATACGGGATTGACAATCCCACACCTAACCTGTTAGCTAAAGTTAGACCGGCAGGTCTGGGGTGACAAACATCATAACATTCCAACGCCTGAAGAACGTTGTTACAGGCAGTCTGGGTCAATAGCATGGTTATAAAACTCACATGGAGTATTTAAAACACGTTGATTTACGGGGTTATTAAATGCCTTAGTGATTTTATACATACATAAATCTACTATTCTAGGCATGAAAAACACCATTGCATTACAGTTTTGAAACCTTTGAACTACCACACACTTATGGAAAATTATTGGATTTCAAGAAGCAAACATTCAAAACAGTCGGGTCTTGGTGGAAGACTACTTTTATACTAGTAGGAAATATAGGATTTTCTAGGAGTTTTCAAACATCTACAAACAATTTCATTCAAATTTATACAAACATTGACATTAAATACTTATGAACTCACCAGCTTAAATGTTGATCTACTCTTTCAAATCTACTTGTATTTCTCAGGGATTCAGTAATACAGGTAAATTTCAGCTTTTGGAGATGTGACGCTAAGGCGTCGGTTTAAAACTCATTTTGTCATCATATTGTAATTTGATTTGAAACAAGTATCATTCAAAAATGTAACTTTTCAATTATATATATGCGTGTTGTTTTACTTCCTTTACTATGTATTCAACTGTTATGATGGTTGTTTTACTTCCTTCGGTGCCTCGGCCTTCACTGGCTGGGCCTCGGTAGCTCTAGCTGTAGCAGGTGTACATCCCTGTGCTGATCCCTGAAGTAGCTGTGGGCACTCAGCCTTCCTATGGCCAGTATGGTTGTAGTGAAAGCAAAGTGCAAACCCCTTGGGGCAATCCCTCGCGAAATGCCCCTCCTTGCCCCACTTGTAGCACACCCCTGCCCTATACACCCCCTCATGGCTCTTGCCGCACTTCCTACAGGTGCGGCCCTTCTGTCCCCCAGATCTCGCATCAGCAGGCTTTGCCCGCTTGGCTGTTGGCTGTGACTGAACCGGTCGCCTGTCCCTCCTCTGAGACTTGGCCTCCTCGCTGTCCTGAGTCTCTAGCTCAATCTCCCTCTTCCGGGCATTTGCATGGAGTTCGGCAAATGTCCGGTATGACGATTTTGCCACGAAATCGCGAATGTCCCTCCTCATAATGCTCAGATATCGACTCATACGTGCCTACTCGGTAGACACGTGCTCATGGTAAAACAACGCCGTCTCGTGAAACATTCGTGTAATCACAGTCACAGACTCCGTCCCCTGCTTGAGGGCCAAGAACTCTTGGGCCAATTGTTACCTCTTCACCTGGGGAACATACTCATCTTGGAACATGGTGATGAACCTCTCCCAGATCACCGCTGTAATCTCTGCGGAGTGAAATCGGCCGTCACAAACTTCACCAGTCCTTTGCTCCCGAGCGAAGCTGGTTCAGCGCGAACCATACCCTCAGATGCTCCGGACAAGAACAGGTGTAGAAGCATCCCTCAATGTCAGAGATGCACCTCATTGCGGCTATTGGATCATGAGTCCCATCAAACTCTGGTGGCTTCGTGTTGCTATACTCTCGGTACAGCAACGAGTCACCCCCAGTGGCCTCGCGGCAGCGACAGCTGCATTGGCTGCAGCAGCAACCACCTCAGTAACAACAACATATCTTTCATTGAATGTCTCAATCAGTGTGGTCTTGATAGACCCAAACATCTCCGGAATGGCCTCTCGGATCGCCATGGCCACCTCATCATGAATCATCCGACGAATCTCCTCGTCCCTCACGCCGCTGCTCTCTTGTGTGTGGCATGTCCCAACCATGATGTCTCTGAAACACAACATAGAAGAAATCAGACTCTCACTCGAGTATACTCATACTCGATACTCAACCCAACTTGTTCCTTGGTACCCTAAGGATTCTTACTTGGGCTGCTCACTAATCTGGTGTTTCCAGTAGTACGAGCCCTATACTACCTTCCACACCGCATCAGTATTCACCCCAAGTCCTCCTCCTAGGATCCCAGATCACAAGTACACTATAACTCGTTGAACATAGGCTACCCTTCAGTAAGCCACTCATAAGCTCCTCGCTGCTACCTACTCACTCTCCAAGTAACTTATAGTAGCAGTAATCTCCTAGGCTAAGGCATCACAAATCAGGCCACTCTAGTCCTAGATATGAATACCTAGCCTACTCTAGCATGCATAGTATATCACATAATATCTCATAGCACATAATGTAAGGGTATTTTGTGAAATCACCGTTCGGGTGCTGGCTGATCGTACACACTACTCCGTTCCGCTTTTCTCAAAAAAAATATTTTACTCTTTTAGAAAAATTGTTTCTTTTATGAAAATTTCTCTCAAATCCTCAGCTTGAGTTCAGATATGCCCGAAGGTGCATCCGAATCCTTCAAACCAAGGCTCTGATACCAACTTGTAACAACGTGAAGATTTAAAACAATTTTTCATTTGTCCAAACATAACACATCTCATATAATTAAACTCAAATTCCAGTGTATCAAGGTTATCACAGTAAAACATATCCTAGAATCTCAAATACAAAATCCTCAAGCAGTGTGTACAAATCATGCCGACGCCTTCCCGCGATCCTCGCTAGTACCTAAAACACATATCACATAACACGGTAAACATAATTGCTTAGTGAGTTTCCCCAAAATACCACAAACAACACATAAGCCACTTGAGGCTATAACTCGATAAGACCCTCTGGTCAATCTGTCTCAGAGGGACCCTCCAGTCCCATAGCTCGTTGGACCCTCCGGTACGGTCTAGCTCGTTGGACCCTCTGGTTCGGTCTGGTTGAGGACCCTCTTGCCTCTTAAATCATTGGACCCTCCGGTCCGGTCTAATAACACATAACATACATAAATCACAAAGCACATAATCTCAAGCAAGCATATAACACGAAAGACCCCCCGGTCCACACATAGATACCACTCTAGGTAATGTATAGTGAGAAGACTCGCCTCGCAAGATGTCTAGTAAACTCTCGTGCTCAAATCCCCGATCTAGCCTCCTCCTATCAAAATGATAATATATCAAATTAATACTCTCATATGTTCTCATTTCTAAGAAATTGGTAGAAGACGATTCTACCCCTCCATGGCCTCTCATGAATCAGTTTGGCCAAAACCCTTAGGTCAATGGTAGTAAACTCCAGCCAACGGTCCAACTCTGATCAGACTCATCGAGTGCACTCGGGTGACTCGGCGAGTCCATGCGTGTCCTCTGAATCCTCCTAAGGCCTCACTCGACTCGTCGAGTTAACCTTCCACTCGACGGGTTACCTCTAAATCGCGGGGCAACTCGATCCGACTCGTCAAGTCCTTTTATGGACTCGACCATGGAAACACTCATTTGACCTTCTGAGGTCAGATTTGTTTCTCTAACATATAGACCTGGCTTTCTAGCACCCAAAAGTCATGTAAAGGTGCAATCTTTATGTCCATGCACCACACATCTAGCTCTAAATGATAAAATAACCCTTATAATGGTGTCTTAGGCTCAATCTTCTTATGTGACTGCATAAAGCTTGACTCATGGGACTCTCTGGACCTCTCAAGGTCTAGATATGAAGTCTAAGCCTCAAGGGGACCTCATATACTCACAATCTTACACTAAAAGTGGGGTAAAGAAACCCTAATTTTAGGAGGTCTAATAATCATACAAAACAGGTATAGATTCGAACCTTAAACAGCAGCCTAGAATGGAATAGAAGTATATCTGAGCTCCTCTGGTTGATTTAGCTTGAACAACCTTCTCTTTCCTTGCAAAAATGCACCAAGATGATGAAAATGGCTTCCTC
The DNA here is from genome assembly GCF_051521515.1 of Lactuca serriola. Classification (NCBI taxonomy): domain Eukaryota; kingdom Viridiplantae; phylum Streptophyta; class Magnoliopsida; order Asterales; family Asteraceae; genus Lactuca; species Lactuca serriola. The sequence goes on along the minus strand of NC_136413.1, from coordinate 125,713,973 downwards.
TTTCACTCTTAACTTTCTGGATCGATACGGGTCTCTCACAGGGAAGGGTGGCCGCAAATGAAAGCCATAAGGGCCTTTAAATAGGTCTCAGGTCCAAGGATTTAGGGTTTCTATCCACAGTGCGGACTCGTCGAGTCCCTTCATTAATCTGAGTCATCTATCACGACCCTACTCGATGAGTTTAGGCATCAACTCGTTGAGTCCCCTTTTATAACTCAAAAATAAATACTTAAATTTATGATACCTGGAAATCCAGATGTTACATTCCCCTTTGGTCTCCTCCACCGCCACCGATAATAACAACGCTAGATCCGACCCTTGACAACAGTCTTCAACTTCTTCATATCATGTTTGTAAACTATAATTGATTAATTTCTTTAATTTGGATTATGATTGATGCTCTGATACATTGTTTGAAATCAGAAATTAATGGTTAGTAATTGATTAATTTATGTAATTTTATTGTGTTTGATAATTTGATAATTGATATAGTGGCATTGGGAGGTGTAACTTGTTGGAATTAGCATCGCTCGTACCAATCCTTAACGACAATGCATGTATATGTATGTGCAAAGTTGGAGTAGCGAACGTAGCACACCGAGAGCAATGGTTATGGGTAAGAGTCGTGTCTCACTTAGTGCATTCGGTCGTGTCAGTCACGTTAGTAGTGAACGGGGTCTTACTTTGGGGGTTTTGAGGTGAATAAATAGACCCTAACTAGGAGTTATTACTTTAATAATTACAACGATGGTGAGCGGTGAGTAATTATTAATGTAAAGTGGAGAAACAAACTGTTATATACTAATATTTAAGAGGCGAATCGATAAAACAGAATTAGTTACAACAGCGTTGAGGAAAGTAACTAATAAAAGAATCTCTAAAAGAAGAACCAAAATAAATTGAGCTAAACCCGTGTTTGTTATGTGGTGTGATATGTCTTGCTTGTGAGTCTTTGACTGTGTGTGGATGTTTGGTATGAATCCATCTATGATATGTGTGTTCTCTTAACACTGTACTACATTGACTCACTTAGCTTATGCTAACACTTGTTCTTTTCTTATTGGTTTTGTGTATTGGAACAGGTAGCTTGACATGATGCCTTGGTGAGGATGGGAACCATTGGGTAGTTTATTTAGTATATTTAGTTATGATACCATTTGAACATGTTGGATTTTCATCATTATGTTTTTGTGAACTTCAAATTTTAATGGGTTTGTTTCGACATGAATGTAACATTGGTGATGTTTTTTAAATAAACATAATAAGTCTTCTGCGACGTATTCTGTTAAATAAATGTTTTAAAAATAAATAAAAAAATTGGGTGAAAAATCTAAGTGTTACAGTTCGTCTTCGAGTTGGAGAGCCCTACTTTGGTTTCGGTTGCCTTGGGAAGGCTATGGTATGCTCGGGGTCATGGCCATGTTTCTCAGGTTGTTTGACATGTCGGGGATGGTCAGGAATGATTTCGAGGATGAAACCTAATTTAAGTGGGGGAGAGTTGTAACGCCTTGTTTCGAATCGTTTCCCATTACGGGGTGATGATCAAGGGGTGGGTTTTAGTAGACTTAGAACCCTTGAAGAATTGAGGTTTGGGCTCATTTGGAGGTGGATGATGTAATTTGGATGATCCGAGTATTTAGTTTGTATTTTAGAGCCCAAGGGTATCAGTAAAGGCGTTGGTTCGGGCCTTTTATGAATTTTAGATTTATGTTTGATTGGTTTCCAAGAAAAGATAATTTGATAGGAGTGTAGGGCTTCTCGTTACCTTTCTTTGGATATAAAGAACGTCGAAAACGAATAAGGGATGCAAAAGTTATGATCATTTGAAGTTAGAAGAGTTTTGGACTAAACTGAGTACGCAGGGCATACCAGGAGGGAACGTGGGGCGTTCATGGATAAAATGGTCGCAGACACTTTTGGGGAACGTTTGGAATGTTGGGCGTTCCTAAGTCAGATGAAAATCCTAATTTAGGGTCTTGGACCCTATTTAACGACCTTAACTCACCTCCAACCCTCATTTTCTTTAGCCTCCATTCTCTCTAACCCTATTCAAAGTGATTTATGTGTATTTTTGGTGCTCGAGGAGGAAGAAGGAGCTTCTTGAAGAGTCATTGTTTGATTTATAGCTTTTGGATCTAGGCCTTATGTACCTATATCTATCTTCTAGAGGTATAAAGTCTCAACCTTGACAACTCTTTCATGTAGATCTAGCTAAGCGATATTTTGTTATGGTTTTGGTCTCTTTAAGGTGGTTCTTGTAAGTAGAAGTTACTTCAGAACCTTTGAGCTTTATATTTGGTCCTTGTTGGGGTTATGGAGTCATAAAGTTTGGATCTTGATGAGTATAAACCTTCCATGTATGATTTGGTAGTCTTTTGGTGAAGCTTGGGACTTAGGGTTCTGATTTGGGTCCCATTAATTCATGCTAAGTCATAAAGTCAGGAACTTTATTACTTGAGAAGCCCCTTTAAATTAGATCTTGAAGTTTAGACTGAGGTCTTAAGGTAGTAAGAAGTTTTTAAGACATTTTGGGTTGATTTTGACCTTTGGAGTTCATCTTTGGTGTTGGGTTTCATTAAGCCATGCAAAGGCTTAAAGCCTTCAACTTTATGGATCAAGTCACTTATATTTAGCTATTCTGAGGTTTTGGACGTTTGGCTTAAAGGATTAAGTCATTGGAATGATTTTGGGTGGCCACTGGAGAACGCCAAACATTCTGTCTATGATGCCCATTTTTGGACCAACGATGTACGCCGTGCGTACGTCAGATTATATGGGAATTAGGCTTTTTGGACTTGGACTCTCTTGGCATGGGCTTCGGTTGGGCTGAATTGTTTCGTTGGGCTATGAATTAGTTGTTTGGGCTCTGGTTGGGCCTCATGACTTTGACTGGGCCTTGAGTTGTGTTTTTGGGCCATCAGTAGGCCTTGTTCCAAGTTTGGGTTAGGCTCATTAAGGAAAGGGTAAAATGGTCTTTTACCCTAGGAGTCGGGACTTATGAGTTGAGACCACAATTAATTGATTATGGCATCATTATTAATTGGGATTAATTTGTTGTTAGTGTGGGATTTCCAGTTCGATAGCCGAGTGTTATCTGATTTGCAGCAAATCGAGGTGAATCTTCTCACTATATCCATGGGTCGAAGGCACCAATGCCAGCCCATTACGTGTTATGTGAAATGCTAGTTGTCTATGTGATACTTTCTTGGAAGACCATGGGGGAGCCAATGGCAATTCAGGTAAAGACCATGGGGGGAGCCCATGACATGCCAGATAAAGACCATGAGGGGAGCCCATGAAAACTATATATATGTTGCATGATATTTTGTGGCTGTATGTTATGTGGTATTTTGGGGAACTCTCTAAGCTTTGTGCTTACGATTTTCAATTTATGTTTCAAGTACTTCGGTTTTCAAATGGAAGGGCTCGAAATGATTGTAAATTACACACCACATGTTTCTGTATTCTGTGAATTACTCTTATTTGATGATGTTTAGCTAAAACTTGGTTACCATGGTTTTATGGGAAAGATATGTCTTAAAGATTTATTAGTTTAAAAACAAAAAAAAACATATTTCATGATTTAGGGACATTACAGTTTAGCCCATTAAGCACTTTCTCTTGAAGACTACTTGATCCCTATTTCCAGAACGTTTCTAGCATCAAACAACAACATAAAAATCCTTACTTTCTAGACATGGATGTCTTGGACTCTATTAGGTCAAAATGAGGGTTTTGGCCAAATCTTCCATGCATGATGCTAAAACTCAATGCTATTCTAGATCCAGAGCATCTAAGGTCCAAAATGACCTGGAGATTCATAAAGTTGTAAACTTTATGAGATCTTATCACCCAATAATCAAGGACATGAAGATTAAGGCATAGAAACCTAGATCTATGCACAATAAACCAAAATAATTGGAACTTGGGGACTTATAAGAGTCCAGAAGGTGCATAATAAGATGGTGACAATAGTTGCTTACTGAATCCAAGCCTAGAAGTCATCTCCTTGTTCTTCAATCCTCAAAAATCAACACAAAAAGCTTAGAGAGAAAAAATAGAGGATGAGAGAGTGTGATGGAGGCTGAGGGTGAACAACCCTAGCCATCACATTCCTTTAAATATGACGCAAACCCTGGATATTAGGGTTTCTCATTAAACAACTGCCATACCGTGGACATAGGTTGCCACACCGTGGCGGCCATTTAAATCCTGTGATGCATCAACCATTAGCACGTCGTGGGATTCCTTCATCACGATGTGGTGCCGCTTAAGATCCAATATATATATATATATATATATATATATATATACATACATACATACATACATACATACATACATACATACATACATACATTAAATGAAAGTTCCTCCACGAATACAGATGTTACACAACGTGCTGCGTAAGTTTTGCAAGGGGGAGAAAGAGGAGTTGGATTTTCCAAAGCTTCTAGTGAAGACACATGAGTAGTTTTTGGGAAGATTATGTCTACTCAAATTCCAACAACAATCCTAATGTGTCACACCTCCAAATCGGAACGACGGAAACATTCGGGGGAGGATGACGTCATGTACAGTATCACAACAATTGCATAATAGTAATCAAAGTACAACAATCATGATATTAATAATGTACAGTTTTACATTTTTGTTGAATCAATGTATAGTTGACACCAAAATGTATAGAAAAAACTAAAAGACGTGACACTATGAAGCTCCGTCTTCTCAAAACCTGTGAATACCTGTTTACTGATTTCCTGAGAATACAAGTAGTTTTGAAAAGGGTGTCAACAATTAAGTTGGTGAGTTCATAAGCATGTTTTTAATTGAAATCTGTCATTTGTTCCTTGAAAATGTAAGTATGTTCTTCCAGAAAATTCTATATTTTCGGACGTAAATGTATTGTAGCCTTAATACCCTAAGATCAAAACGTGTAAATGTTGTTGTACTCTGAAATAGTATGATGTAGTTTTAATCCATATAAAACCATAAAATGGATGTTTCCCTGAAATGTAAGTGTAACGCCCGTAGATCAGGCTAATCAATTAGAGACGATAAGCGTCAAAAATGACTTTTTGATAGAAGATTATTTAGGATGAATAATCTTAACTAAGTTGTAGTATATGTTACAAGGATTCCGTACATATAAAGAACGCCGAAATCCGAGTTATAACGAAGAAGTTATGACCTGTCGAAGTTTCGTGACAGAATCGGCATGACACTAAATGACGTAAAAAGTGAATTTACGTTGGAGCGATTTTTAGCCTTAGTGATCTAAACAAAATTCGTAGTGTTTCATCTTAGTGGTATGCAGCCCGAATACTCGATTTGAGATCAAGTGATGTCTAGCCGAAACAATCTAAACGAGAGTCGAAGATCTCATTAATAGTAGTGCAACGGTAAAAAGACAGACGAAAATGGACGTCAGATGAAGAAGTTATGAATGTATACAGAGTTTTGCTGTCCCGGCCTACTAAAAATAAATAATAAAAATAAATCAAAATTAGCCGACGGAGTCTAAATGAAAGTTGTAGAGTATAGTCTCACCTACGTGTGGATATAAAGAACGTCAAAAACGGAGCTCGTATGAGGAAGATATGAATTTCAGAACTTTTTAAATAATTAAAATATATTTATTTAATTATGAATTCGGATATTATCCGAAGGAGGAGGAGTCACCGGTCTGATTCGGATTACGCCCAGCATAATGCCTCGGTACACCCAACATAATCTGAGGATTCAGACCCTATATAAAGGGTGCAAGGGCAACCGAGTTCTTTGCCAATTTTCTTTCCTTCTCTCTCGTTTTTTCCTTGATTTTCGTGCAAGAAATACCCCGAAGCATCGGTATTAATCCCGAGCCCTGAAGCAAGTTACGAAGCCCCGAAGATCCCGAGAAGTGAAATTCTCGAGCCGAAGCTCTGCCCGCGAGAAGCCCGGTTTTTGTGAATATCTCCCGGTTTCACCGAAGAATACTACTTCTACAAGCCGTAGTGTTGTCCGATCATCTTCTGATCAAGTGAGTGTGTGGTTACTTTCTTCTAACACATAAATATGAAGTATTTGCTTTGAAATATGTGTTATGTGTATATATATTGTTGTTTATTTGGAGTGAGTGTATAGTCCCTTTCATACACACAATTTTAATACAAGTATTGTCTGAATGTATTAAGTATATGTTTTGGGTGAGAGTGTAGTCACTCTCTTTTAACCCATAAATATGAAGTATTTGCTATGAAATACATGCTATGTGTTTATATACTGTTGTTTATTTGAGATAAGTGTGGAATGGATGTTTATATGGTTTTTAAATGAGTTAAACTGTATATGTATTTTATATCTACTAATATGTTGGGTAGAACATGGATAGATGAGATAGTTGGTATGTGATAAAATCATGAGGTAAATGATGAGGTATGTAAGATGATTAAGAATGATATTGGCAGATGCACCAATTAGAGAATGTCATAATACTAGCAGATGTGCTTAAGAATAATATTGGTAGATGCACCAATTAGAGAATGTCATAATACTATCAGATGCGCTTAAGAATAATATTGGTAGATGCACTAATTAGAGAATGTCATAATACTAGCAGATGTGCTTAAGAATAATATTGGTAGATGCACCAAATAGAGAACGTCATAATACTAGCAGATGTGTGTATAGGATAATGTCGGCAGATGTGCCTAAAAGAGAATGTCATAAACCTGGCAGTCGCGCCTCATAGTGTATGACGTAATCTTGGAAGATGCGCTTAAAGAATGATGTTGGTAGATGCGCCTTATGTAGCAATAGATTTTGTGCCAATTCCTTAGGTCAAACCTTAGGAATGAATGAATGACGGGTAGTTGAATTCTTAGGGTAAAATCCTAAGAAATAAAGAAGATAATGGGGATGGGTAATTTGGTTGATTGTTTGATGGTTGAATATAATAATTATATTATTTTGGGTCGAAAACCCTATATGCTCACCAGGCTCCCAAGGATGACCCACTCAGCTTTCTTTGTATTACAGGTTATGGCACGAGAGCATAAGTTGGCTGACATAACGAGAGATTTTGGATTATAGGCCAGTAGTTGTGAATAACTGTTGTGTGGTCTACTTTGTTCTGTTTATGCTCTTGGTCTGTATCGGAACATGACATCCCGAGATTTTGTTATATAATAAAAATACATTTCTTTAAAGAAATGCTTTGATAAATTCTTATCATATTTTTGTTTTGGGAACAAATTCTGCAACTGTTTTCTTTAAAAGATTACTCTGATTTTAAAAACAAAGCATAAACAAATCGGTCTTTTCTGGCCGTGAAATTGGGGATGTCACAGTAAGTTTCTCTGTATTAAGAAATTAGTATACTATAGTTGTACTTGTATGAAATTATGTGAGTGTATGTGCCTGGATCCACCAACTGTACTGTAAAATACTGTATTGTAGTTTTATTATTTAATAAAACTATGTGAAGTTGTTTATGTATTCGTACACTAATCGTATTGTTCAATACCCAATTGTGAGTTATTATAACCATCCTTGATGACCTAAGATGGCCTGAATACGATGTTCTTCAGGTGTCGAAATCGGTACAACATTTGTCACCCCATGCCTACCGACCTAACTATAGCTAACAATTAAGGTGTGGGATTGTCATTCCCATATACATCTATACACAAGTGTCACGCTCTCCCACCAGGAAACTCTGGTTATAATTTCAGGACTTTCGTTGGTACTTATATAAGTATGTGAAGTGTGTCTCACAAAGCTATGTTGACGGTTACGTGTAGAATAATGAAAAGTCCTTTTGTAATAAATAACTGTATGTATATCTCATAAACTATATTTATTATAGTTTATATGTTTGTTTTCCGTAATGTATTCTGAACTTGGTATTATAGTGCATACGATCCATAAACTATACCTATTATAGTTTATATGTTCTTTCTGTATTGTATCTTGAACTTGGTAAATGATATGCAAGTTCCATAAACTATACCTATTATAGTTTATATGTGTGTGTTCTACTAAAATGAAAGCCTTTGTATTATTAATGACTTTGCAAGTTTAAATTGTAAATCTGTGATAAAGATATTTCGTGAAATTTAACATTTATGTCTAAATGGTACTAAAAATAGATTGCAAAAATATTGTTTTCATTATTGCAAAAATATTGTTTTTGTTTAACATGTTTAAATAGTTTTATACTTATATAATTATGATTAAAAAGGCAGTCGAATAAATGATTCTACCCTAAGCCCACAACCAAACAAGGAACAAAAAATAAAGCAAAATCACCAATTCTAAGCCTGTTGAATCTTATATATACATAATTTCAGTCACGATAACGATTGACAATATTTGAAATCTTTAGATATTAACACAAGATTTATTGTGTTTTACTTGTATTCCCCTCTAAAGCAATGAAAAACATGAAAATGTAGGGGTATGAACTCACCTCGAGTGTGTGCTCTTGATTGGGTACGATGTGGTAGTGATGATCCTCGGGTTAGAACACATATATAAACTCATATCCTAAATAGTATTAAAGACATGATTTGTGGTGTGTGTTAGTTAAACTTTTTAAGAATATGGTATAAACACAAGGTAAATGAAGAAAATATTTACTATAATCCTTAAGGGATTATGTTGAAGAGCCAAAGCTTCCTGGGTAAACTTGTTCTTTGAATTAAAAGGAGAATGAGGCTTTGATATTTGAGAGAATATGAAGTGAAAAGTGTTTACCGGAAGTGTTAAATGATCCCATTTTGTATCTTAAATTGGAAGGAAAAGATAGGAGGTTGAGGTGATGTTTACATTGGTAAATGGAATTATCAAATTGGGAAGTGAAATCAAGTAAAATATCTAGATATTTAAGGGGGATTTCAGCCACTAGAATGTTGATTTCGGTCCTAGCATGACCGAAATCACTTTGGTTGTCCCATATATGATAGATTTCGGTCTTAGTGGAGGAATCAAAACAAAAAACACAAGTTGTTCCAAAATGCTCCAAACCGAAAACCTTATGTGGTCCAAGATGCTTAAAACCAAAAACACCATTGATCCTAGATTCCCAAAACAAAAATTGTAACATCCCGACTCTCAGGTATAATATTTTTAGATTCATTTTTGGGATTGAATGAGTGACTCAACGAATTTTATGCCCGACTCGTTGAGTAGAGTCGGATTGGCCACGTGGGTTTAATGACCAACTCGACGATTCAGAGTGCCGACTCGTCGAGTTGGAGCTATGTGAGGAAACCTTAAATCTTCGGGTTTGTGTCCTATTTAAAGGGCCTTAAGCCCTCATTTCCACCTCACCAGCCACCCAACTCCCCTATGTGAAACCATAATCGATTAAAGTGAGCTAAGAGAGAAAAGAGAGTTAATCTTGGGCATTTTTTTGATCTTTTGGAGGAGAAAGGGAGAGCATCAAAGCTTGGATCAAGAGGAGGCTTTTGGATCCAGAGATTCCTCAGAGATTTGCTTCCGTTCGTGGTAAAAAGATGCTAACGTGATCATTTCCTTATGAGATATTGGTTTAGGGAGTTTTTAGGGTTTTCTCCCATCCATCTTGTGTCATTAAGTCATTTGAGCATGACTTGAGGTTGAAACCTCATAGTAGGGAGCCTTGTTAGTCTAAAGACTCGAGCTTTATTGAGCTGGAGGCAAGATCTTGTGTATCCAGCCCTTGTTGGAGCTTGTATTGGCATTATGAGACTAATATGCCATGCATGCATGTAAAGCTTGCATCTTTACGTGATATTCGAGCCTTAGGAAGATAGATCTAGAGTATGGGGTATCAGTTCTGCCTTAAAACGTCCGAATGAGAATTCGACTTAAGGGACTCGGCGAGTCGATGGGCTGACTTGACGAGTCAGTTGAAGTTTATCCCGATGAGTCTGAACACACTATAACTTGGCGAGTTGACGGGGTTAACTCGATGATTTGAGTTGGACCTTCATGAGGGTTTTGAGGAACTAAAGGGACTCGACGAGTTGCATAGATGCACTCGACGAGTTGGGTCAACATGGACGGTTGACTCGAGTGTTGACTTCTGTTGACTTTAGGGTTTGGTCAAACTTGAGGGATGGAGGTCATGGAGGGGTAAAATGGTCTTTTACCCATACCAAGAGTTAAAGAGGGACTAACATGAGCTTATTTAGAGTTGTGATCTTTAAGTGTTAATTAGAGATGCTTATTACATGTAGGCGGAGTTTAGACTGTTCGAGGGGTATTCCGTTCATTGCTTGCTTACGAGGTGAGTCTTCTCACTATACTTACCTAGAGTGGTAACCTTTGTGTGACCGTAGGGTCTTATGTGCTTATATTAAGTATTATGATATCCTGCATTATATCTTTGTGATTTATGTTGTTTATTATCCTGAGCTTACTGAGTTAGGACCAGAGGGTCCACCCGAGTTGTGGGACCGGAGGGTCCCACTAAGACACATTGACCGGATGATCTTATTTGAGCATAGTCATGAAAGGCTAATGATATATATGTGTTATTTAGGGAACTCACTAAGCTTCGTGCATACCATGTTATGTGTTATATGTTTAAGGTACTTCCCATGATCACGGGAAGGCGCCGACTTGATTGTACACACAAGGTGAAGTTACATTTTGTGGATCCTGGATTGTGTTTAAAACATTTTCTGAATATGTGTTTTTGAAAACATTGTCATTTGGGGTTTTGTGAACTATGTCATGAGAATACGTGATTTTTAAAATGAAAATTTTGTTTGAAAATTTACGGTGTTACAAAAATCTCATATGTAAGGTGTTAAATTTGGATTTTAACTTAACCTTTTGACTTATGTTGACTCGTTTTATTCTATTTCATCATAGTATTTAGTATATATAAACATATCAACCTATATAAACATATATATGCATGGTTTTCAATATATAAGTGTATATAACTTATATAAGTATGATTTTCAAAGTATGCTCATACAATAACTTATATAAACATGCCCTTATGGAATTCAAAGTTCTTATTGTATCATAGTTATGATGTGAATTCACTTGTATACGATTGTAGTTTAGACTTTTATTTGAACAAGTTTGACTTACATTGACTTGAAATAACGGGTTATTACACAATGAAGCCTATAATTGTATCATCAACAACAATCTCTACAACAACAAATTTTGATCAGCTAAAAGTCCAATTGAAAGGGATTTCGATTGATAAAGGTGCAGGAGGCTCGAGTTCTGCTCTTGTTAAAACAACTTCCAATAATGATCCGAAAGACAAAGGAAAAGCCATTGAAGTTATATAGTCTGATGAAGAAAATAAGAGATTACAAGCTATCAATTTGGAGAAACAGAGGCAAATAAATAGTATTTTGAGGCAAAGAGCAAATGATCCACTAGAATTAAACAAGGGAAATCACAAAAAAAAACATTGGTCCTATGAAACAATAGAGATAACAGTTCTTGGCAAAAATGAAGAATTCAGGAAAGCACCAAAGAAGAGCTATGATATAGATAATTCGGTTTTTAATCAGCTTGATTTTCCAATCAATCACAATCTATTCATATCTCCACAATTCAAGATTGTAGATAATTTCAATGAGAAAGACGAATTCAAGAAGTTGAAGATTTGTTTTCATGCGGTTTTAGGAAAGAGTGAGGATGAAGTATGGTCCCTGGTGAAGATTGTGAAAGTAATGACGATTGTGCATGATACATTGTTCGAAGGATTGCTACAAAAATTTTGTTATGTTGTTCTGAGGGAAAATAACACAGTATTCGAGTTTATAGTGGCAAATTTTCCTTTGATTAACTGAAACGATCTTGGTAGGGTGAGAAAAATTTTGAGCAGTGTTGATGTGTCAAAATTAATAGAGATGAATAAGGATGTTTTCTTTCTTTGGTTCGCTCATATCAAGATGTTTATTGATAGTTATTACGACTATTTGGCTATCACTGATATTGATATTGCCTTAACTATCAACAAGACTTCAAAAGTGTCACAATCGTTGCTAAAAGGAAGAATGAATATTGACAAATTTGATGATGGTGAGATCATCCATCAACTATTTGGTGTGGTATTCCGGGGAAAGAATAAGAAAGGGAATTTAAAAAGTTCTTGTTCCAAGTTATTGATCTTTAAAAGATACACAAATTCTCATTACACAAATCTCATAATTCGAATATGTTGGATTAGGTGTCTAAGCCCATAACTATTTTTGGTATGTACTTGATTTGATTATGACCATGGTCCTTTTGGGTTTCCTTTACTCATGCAACTTGATAGGATGACGAGAGGAGAGAGAGTAAAATTTATTATATGAATAATTAATTGGTACTTAAAATGGTTTTATTAATATATTACAAGATTAATATATTATTTGGAAATCATATTATTTAATTAGTATTGATCGGAAATTAATTTGGAATTAATTTGGTGATCAAAAGAGACTGATTAAATAAAGGGGACTGATATTGCAATTAACTATTAGTTGCTGGTTAGGCTATGGACTCCTAATAGAAGAGATTAGACGAAATGTATGGGAAGCCCATAAGGATTTCGTCCAAGGGGCTTTCTAGAAGGGCTCCATGGATTGCTTAAGCCCTAAACAAGGAAATTAGGGTTTTTATCATAAAACCCTAATAGCCTCAACTATAAATAAACCCCTTGGCATGTGGAATTCGGCCCTATGTCTTCATTCAGTTGCCCTAGCTGATTTCACCTCTCTCCTAAGTTCTAAGTCATCTTCTTGCATTAGGTGTTTGTGACTCCATTAGAGGTGCAACACTTGGGGCACTAGGTTTTCAGAAGTCAAGATCAAGAAGGATTAAACTTGTTATTGCTACATAACAAGAGAGGTAAAGTTTCTAACCCTAATTATATGTCAATTTCGAAATATGTATGTTAGTCATAGGGTTATTTGCTTTGGTATTCAATGTTGTATGTTCAAGTTAGAAAAACCTAGATCAAAGCAATTAGGGTTGAGTGTACATCATAGGAATGATGTTAGGCTCAAAACCCAATAGTGGTATCAGAGCCTAGGTCGTTTTTGTATTGAATAAATGCAAAAGTGAACTGCCAAAGATCAGAAAATTGAAATTTTTTGTTGTCTAACTGGTTGACTCGCCGAGTCCATGTATGGACTCGACGAGTTGCATGAACTCGACAAGTTCCATAGTGGACTCGACGAGTTGGGTGTGCTGGTGCCGAGATTTTTGATTTTTTGGCCAGATTTTGATTGGGATAATTACCAAAACTCGTTTTTCTTGACTAAATTCAATTTTTTAAGATTGGTATGGATATCCTTATCAAAATTGATGGATTTGGTTAAATATGGATAATATAGGATTATTTTGTTTCAAATATTTAACCTAGTAAGTTTGAAAAGTTTCAAATTACACCCTTTAGGTTTTATAGTTTAAATTTGAACTTAAAAGTTTTAGTTTTTGAAATTTAAATAATTAAACTCTAATATTTTGAAAGGTTTCAAAATTTGTCCTCAAGCTTTGGAATTTAAAAATTTAATTAAAAGGTATTAATTTTGAAATATTAAATTCTAAAACCCTAGTGTTTTTGAAAAGTTCAAATTACACCCTTATGGATTTTATTAAATTAATTAAGAGTTTAATTAAAAAAGAGAATTAATAAATCCATAATAATATGGTTTAAGATTAATCAAATTAAAAGTCTAATTTATTAATATATTAAACCACTTAGTATTTTAAAATGTGTAATACAACCTTATACTATATAAAATTAAAAGTCTAATATATTATATATGTATAAGTAAAAGGTCAGTCTTACCGTAAGTAGGTCTCATTCACGAAGCTGGTCTACAAGGGATGTTTAAGGAAGCGGCTTGTAAAATGACCGTCATTGGGTATCCACTCTTACCCATCGCACCCTTGACTAGTGGAGGGTCGTTAGCCGAACGGGTATTATATGAAACAAGCTTCCATTATAAGTATAATGAAACACGAAGTAACTAAACACTTTTATAAATTCCCAAATCTTAGTTACTTTAGAAAAAATGTGAATTTGGTGCTAATCAATGAAATTGCACATTGCACCTTGTTGGTCGTTAGTGGAGCGTGTGTGGTTAACCGACACACTAATATGGGACCAATGAAGGATGGAAATGGGTAGCTCGTAGATTATCATAGATCAATAGAGTATGTGTGGTTAACAAGCACGTTGATTAGGTGATATATGTCTTCGAGAGTACCAAGCTAATTTTCATAGTTATTCACACCTTGTTTGTGATCCTCGGTATCCCAGTCACAAACTTGAAGGGCATAATCAGATTAAACATACCATTGAAAAGTTCAATGAATCTCAAAAGATATGAGTTTCAATTCATTTAAAACCTAATTATCATTTTCGTTTTTCGTGGTGGAAAACTGGTAAATCGTCGTTTACCTACCTTCAAATATTCTACAGCTGGATTACGGCATCCCTCTTCCGAGTTGTAGAATATTGTATTGGGTCCTAGCCTTAATATTTCTTTTGGGTGTTATATTAAGGATTGAATCAACTAAATTGAATTTCTCCCGTTTTGTAGATGTCAAAATCTAACAATTATGGTCTTCCCTAATCCTTTGGAAAAAGCTTTCCACATGAAGATGATGTTCCATGATTGGATTGTGGAAATGGAAATCATTCTTCACTTACTCCGCCTCCTCCAATAATTCTCCCTAACCCACATGTTCGTAGACTTGAAAAGTTCAAGGTCACTCAAGCCCTATTGGAAAGCAATCACGAAGTTGGAAAGTCTATATGTACTCAGGTCTTGGAGATGAAGTTACATATTGACTGGCTGGGAATGTTGGGTGTCGATGTCTCAAGGAAGCTGGCTATTGACTTGGTTCTTCAATCACTTCCTGACTCATATAGTGAGTTCATTAAAGATTACTATATGATGGACCATGACGCGACCCTCATTGATCTAACCTATTTTCTTATTGCACTAAATCAACAATGATTTGGCACACAGGTAAATCAACTTTGACTGGTAGGTCAGCCTCCCAAACTTCCATGGATATTGACGATGGCGACATTGGAAGTCTAGAAAAATCTTCTCATCCTAATGGAAAGGGATTGGCTAAGGTCAAACCGTTTGACCGGATGGTAAAGAGAAAGGCTGAATTTGAGATTGTCCTATGTGCTATTCCGAAAGAGTCCGTTTTTTCTACTGCCAAGAGAAGGGGCATTGGATGCGAAACTACTGTATCTACCTGGAGGATCGCGAAGATGGGAGAGTCAAGATGTATGGCTCTGCTTCAGGTAAATCCACTATTTAACTCTATTAAGTTCCTATTTGTAGATTCTTAATACATGATGTGATAAGATTGTATTTTGATGTTTTATAGGATCGAAGAAAAGAAAGGAAGCTTAAAGGAAGAGAGAGCTGAGTCTGATCATGAAGAAATAGATTTCGATCGCATGGTTCGAAGATCAGATTTTTGAGATGCCGTTTAAGAGTTAGGATAGATTTCTTAGAAATATTTAGTAACATAGTTTTCATTTGTAATTTCGTTGTAAGGACAAGTTTTTCGGCGGTTTTATAAATAAATTTTTTATTTTTGTATTATACATATATATATATATATATATATATCCTTGCAATGACTTTTGTAAAAATTGATGTTTGTATGTTTCTATTGTTAGCAATATTGAAAATGGATGTGATTCTTATTACGTTATTTATGGTAGTGTCAGAAATTTACCAAATAAGGAATGATTCTCATCACCCAAGTTTCAATTGGACAAAAACTTGGAATCATACAACTGGTATTGTATGAAGAATGATAACCTTCATATATGGGAAATTAAGACTAATTCCTTGTTCACATAAGTATGTGAGTCAAGTGAAGGACTAAAGGATCTAATACGCATTGTTGTGAAGTAGGTCAAGTCCACCACAAAGAACGATAAGAATATTCGTCTTGATTTGATAAAAGTTTAGTAAATATGGTTATGCTTATAAGATTAAGTGTAATTCTGAATCATTGAAATGTTTCAATGTATGATAGAACGAATAGGAAGAATAAATTAGGTAGAAAGATAAAAGTTTCTCCAATCTGAAAAGAAGGGGGAGTACTTAAGTATCATGTTTTATGATTAACTTAGTAATTATGAAATCGTGTCACAATTGATCCTCTAAGGACACCTTAGCGCACTAGTATGGATAAGAAGAGGAATCAGAAATTTTTGAAATTGTTAAATCAAAAGGTGAATCATACTTTGTTCCAAAATCGAATCTTAGAGTTTGTAACTTGAGTGACACATCTTAAAGAAGGTTTATAACACACTCATCAAATGTGGACTAGAAATTGTCTTCTTATTCTTGCACATTTGAAATTGGTAAGTTGTGATGTCTTGGTTAAGACAAAGATCAACTAAGACCAATTATGTCAAGTGTTTGTCTTGATAAGAACCCGCACTAACTCTTGAATATTTGTTTGTCAAGAAATGTTTCTTGACAAGAGAATCTTATATGTCAAGAGGTCAGTGGGATTTTTAATGGTCTTGAATAGCTTCAAGAACTAATCAATAATAAACCTATTGTTTTACACTAGTACACAACATGAGGTTTGTAACCTATCATGTCGACACATTCTTATTTCGTTGCTCAATCCAGTTAACTATGCATGTGAGTTCTATGAGTTCTCTTTTGTCTGCATAAGGGAAAGCACCTTAATCAATGAAAGTACATTGATTGTATAGGTGAGCTACTAAACAACTTGGAAGACATGGTAGTCCCTTGTACTGTCAGGTGGTAAGAAATTAAGATTCAACAAGTTCAGTCCATATGAGTTTGGATTTGTCACAAACATTGTCTTATGATTATGGTTATAACAAATTCACATGGATAGGAACACATACACCATAAAATCTAAGTGACAAGGTTTCTCTCCATTTCATGAAAATGATTGTGAGGAAACGCTTTTACTAGGAAGATTTTAAGGAGATAGTGATTGTGTAAATTACATTCTCAAATTCGATTATGATTATGGCATCCCTCTTCAAAGTTCAAATTGTGAGATTTGGCAATTAGTTTAACATTTAAGACTTATTGTTGTAAGTTATGAAATTGTTAGACACACATATGACCTTTCTAATGTAAGGTGTACGGGCTTATCGAAGCATCACGTATCAGAAATATGAACTTTGGTAAGGAAGTCAATAAGTCCAGCTGATTTCTAAATACATGTCAAAGCTAGTGAGAGCATAAGTGTTATGCTAATAAGGATATAATCATCATGTTAGTTAAACAACATGATGATTATATCTAAGGTTCGCCAAGGATTGGTCACTTGTGGGCAGTTGAAAGTATAGAAATGGATGGACCATATTGACATTATTATAAATAGACAGGATTCTATTCAGAATGTGTTGTCATATGGAAAATATGGAAATGTTTCCATAATGGGAATTGGATATTAAGGATTTATGTAGATTAGAAACTTGTATGCAAGAAGGATGTTCAAAGGAATGTACTTTGAATGTGAGACTTCATATCTGTGGAGTTGTCTTGTAACAATCTCCAATAAAGCGCTTTGTAATCTTATTGGCAAAGTCTTTGTGACTTTGGTGTTATGACGTTACAAAAGGATCATTGCATAAAATGATGGAATCTAACATATTCTAATAGTGGTAAGAATTTGGTATTCTTACACTTGTGATAAGGATTGCGAATTGTGAAATGAGCATTAATTGGAAATGTGTTCAATTGATCTATTTCACAAAGTAAGGACCATAGGTAAACATAGTGTGCATGCTTGGAGCATGGGATGACTATTGTTTCAATTCAAGTATTAAGTTGAATACTTGAAACATTATACAATGAATAATGTGTAATCAATATGGTGACTAATAAAAGGTTTTTTTTTTTAATTTATACTCAAAGTGTTGAGGCCATAATGGATTTGATTATTCTTTTGTTGAGGCCATCCCGAATAACTAGGTTATTCAAACATCCACAGTCAATCATACTTTGGAAGTAGGTAATGAGGTAAGACTGTCATGAATCCGACTATAGATTGTCTAAGTGTTTAGACATAGCACAAGCTTGCTGCAGTATTCATGAGTGCTCCTGGAATAACATTCGAGTATTGGATTAAACCCACACTCACTTCAATCACTTCATGGATTTTATCACGAGTGATTGTGAGACGATAATATCTTATATTCTTGAAACATAGAGATATGAGTTGTTGTTTGTGAGTCGGTTGCACATTGATAATACGTAAACGCATTAGTAACTTGATGTTATAAAACATATTGTTGTGTGTAATTTGATGAGTAAATAGTACAAACATATGAGTCAAAATTTATCTGTTCCTTTTACCTAATGTCGGATAAAAGCGATATACGTGGGCCCCAAAGCGCTTGGCCAAGCCTGGACTAAGTTGATGTGTTCAATTGTAGTCTGTTGTCAGTCATCATAAATCGGAAATTGGGAAACAAAACATAGACAGAGAGAATGATTATAATCCATGTCTTATGTCTATACAATATCTTGATAATGTAGGAATATATGATCCCTTATCTAAAGGACGCGTTGCTGATAAGATCAGATTTCGACAGCGGCTTTTGAAAGCTACGATTGCTAATTAGATTTTGAAGTCGTATGCAATAACAATTATTAGACTTATCCAAGTGGGAGACTGTTGGATTAGGTGTCTAAGCCCGTAACTATTTTTGGTATGTACTTGATTTGATTATGAGCATGGTCCTTTTGGGTTGCATTCACTCATGCAACTTGATAGGATGACAAGAGGAGAGTCTAAGAGAGAGTAAAATTTATTATATGAATAATAAATTGGTACTTAAAATGGTTTTATTAATCTATTACAAGATTAATATATTATTTGGAAATCATAATATTTAATTAGTATTGATCGGAAATTAATTTGGTGATCAAAAGAGACTGATTAAATAAAGCGGACTGATATTGCAATTAACTGTTAGTTGTTGGTTGGCCTATGGACTCATAATAGAAGAGATTGGACGAAATCTATGGGAAGCCCATAAGGATTTCGTCCAAGGGGCTTTCTAGAAGGGCTCCATGGATTGCTTAAGCCCTAAGCAAGGAAATTAGGGTTTCCACCATAAAACCCTAATAGCCTCAACTATAAATAAATCCCTTGGCATATGGAATTCGGCCCTACGTCTTCTTTGAGTTGCCCTAGCCGATTTCACCTCTCTCCTAAGTCATCTTCTTGCATTGAGTGTTTGTGACTCCATTAGAGGTGCAACACTTGGGGTACTAGGCTTTCAAAAGTCAAGATCAAGAAGGATTAAACTTGTTATTGCTATATAACAAGAGAGGTAAAGTTTCTAACCCTAATTATATGTCAATTTCGAAATATGTATGCTAGTCATAGGGTTATTCTCTTTGGTATTCAATGTTGTATGTTCAAGTTAGAAAAACCTAGATCAAAGAAATTAGGGTTGCATGTACACCATAGGAATGATGTTATGCTTAAAACCCAACAGAATCAACAATTGCAAAAAGAATGATAATGAAGAAAGATTCACATGGAGCTTGTACAGACACTGAAGATGATAGTTTGATGTTTCAAATGTTCTAACTAAGGGGGAGATTGTAGGGTCAAAAGTAGATAGTGATAGTCGAGAGCTGTGTCTTTCACTATGTGTCTGTAAGTGTTGAAAGCAGAAGTACTTTCGACATTTTATCTATTTACAAAGCATTGTAGTTTCGATATGTCATGTTTAGTCATTTATTTTTTGTACGTATGATGTACCCTATAAATAGGGTAATTACTTAGGTCAGAGTGTCGGTTGAAACATTCTCTTAACACATCCGGACTCTCTCTTTGTACTCTTCAGACATTGAATTGAGCCAACCATAAATTATTTAGATCCGTGTGTTTTGCTAATTTTACTTACTCGGTTGATTAGTTTATCATTTTTAACACACTTCAGATGGGTATGTCTATAGGACATTACCTCAAGGTTACTTTTCAATAGTGGTGAGGCTATAGTGTGCCAAGGTGGGTCACTTAACCCACTTAAATTAAATTTTTTTTACAATAAGTTATATACACAAAATATTTAAGAACTATCTTAAATATTTTGTATAACCTACTTTAACGTATTTTGTAAAAAAAGGAAGAAAAAAAGTATAAACAATACACAATATAAGAAATATCATATTTAGTGATATGAAAAAGTCTCATATCGACTCCAAGAACAAAGTGGTGGACGGGTTTCCATTATAATATATATATATATATATATATATATATATATATATATATATTTTCTCTTTCACATTGCCACACGAGATACTTATTTAGGCATGGTGTTGACCGATTTACTCCAAGTATAAGTTTGTTTTAGTTAATTTTTTTTAAGGAAAGACTGATTTAGGCTTGGTTCTTTCACCACCAATTTTTATGTATGTTAAATTGATTATTTTCTGGTTGATCTGATTGGATTGAACTTAGTTTTCTCTTTAACCCACATGATTGAATTCGGTAGAAAACCACATGATTTTCTATTTTAGACTTGTCACTGGTTTTCAAAAGGATATAATAAAGTTTGTATTTTTCACAAATCATTACGGTCTTAAACATGCCCCCAATAAGGTAGAACGAGAAGCTTACATTGTCACTTATAGAACTTGATGATACTATTGTGATATTTTCCATGACAATTGCATGAGCCTGAAGTAAATAAAAGTGAATTCAAGGTGTTAGGCGTTTTAGAAGGAATTGATGCTAGAAAGTGCCCAACAACTCTAGTGAGCTATCTAGGGTTTGGGGAGAAAATTCAAAATCCGAAAATCATGTTACGAGGATTCAATTAAGGATTATTCTGAAGAGTTCCATAATACAACAATGGTTGATCTCAATTTTAGCATCATTTTTATGTGAGTCATGTTGTTTCAAAGCTAATTACATGTTTCTAATCTCAATCTAAACAAAGGAATTAGTGGTTGTCGAGACCACCAAATAATAAAAACCTTAATAACTAGACATAAAAAAATGAATTATAGTAACTATAATAGGGATCAAATCCACATTGATAAGTTCATATCAAATTGATGCATTCAATTTATACAAAATGAAATATAAAATTATATGAGTGTTTTTCAAAAGGCTAAAAAAATGATTAAAAATCATGATAATAATATAATAAATTCGTGATAATGTTCCAAAAACAAAAAAAGTAAAGAAATAGAGACAAAAAAAAATGGAATCCTCTCATTGGGCTTGTCGGCTGTTTCCCTTCTTTTCTATGATCCTTTGCTATGTTTTCCTTCCCCTGCCACACAAGAAGACCATATGGGCTTTTTTTTAGTTGAGGCATGGGTCGCCAAAAATCAGCCATTTAGGCTTTTAAATAACATAACATTTTAAAACTAAAATGGACTGTTACAACTCTTCATTTTGCTGCTAGGTTTAAAGACGCTGAAAATAATATTTTTTTTCGGGTTGCCATAATTTATTGTTGGACAGCCTTCTGCCATGATGCTCACGAGGCCAAAAACCAGACCAAAAGTTATGCGGAAAATCAAATTGTTTTCGGTCGGATCGAAGACAGAGCTGGAAAGACACCTATAACATTTCAGATCAATAGGACAATGTTTTTTCCATAGTTGAAGAAAGTCATGCAATGCTGTCAAAAATCCAAAAATCTCTTTATATCGTTTTGTTTTTGCTCTTGCTTATGAAGTTTGCTACGAGACTTCGATCGTGGTTGCAATGTCATCCATGTGACTTCTATCGATGCTCTAAAATATCATCTCACTCCTACAAATCTACACAAAATTAGCATAAACTAGTAAGAATATTCAAAACAACAAATCTAACAATCTAATACAAAAATAATATTAAAAAAATGATAAATGAAAATCAAATGTATGCTAAAAATTAATACAAAATTCAGGTTATCAAAATCCCATAAGCCGAACCTTTATTTGTCCTCAAGAAAAACAAGAATGAGACAAAGTGGGATGACAAAACAAAAAAAGAAAAAAAAAATGAACCAAACGATTATTTAATGTATTTGTTTCTATTTTTTTTTTCAAAGGTTGGAGAAAGTTATTATTTGTTCATTTTGTTTTTTGTTTATAGTTGCAAGCGAGTTTTAGCTTGTATTTATAAAAAACCTCACCGTTATCTATTGTTGTACTAGTTGTGAAACCCGTATATTATACGGGTTGATTAAAACAAAATGTTAAATAGAAAAGATTAAATGAGAAATTATCTAAATTAAAATTATGAAATAACTGAAAATGGAAGAAAAAAATGCAAAAAATAAATAAATTATAATTATGTGTTTAGTTATTAGATCCATGTACTAAACGGGTAAATTATAACAAAATGTTAAACACAAAAGTATAAACTATGAATTTATTTGAAATTCAAATTTTAAAATTTGAAATTAATAATCATTATGATAGGTTTAATTTATAGAAACTAAATTATGATATATTGGAAATAAAAAATGAAGTAAATGACAAATGGAAAATAAATATATTTCAAAATTATGACAAAATGACATGTGACCAATTGAATGAGAGAATGACATGTGGCAAAATCATTCTTATTTATTAGGTAGATTTTTACTATTTTTTTATTTTACATATAGTCGAGTCGCGACTTATAGAGCTGGCACACACTGCGACTAGCTTTTTTTTTTGATCGGCATGAATTTTATTAAAAAACTAGCAAGTAGCTAGAAAAAGAACATTACAACAACTTACAAGCACAGACAGGATTATGAAGCCAATTAATCCATCATATATTAGCTTTGCTATACCTATTAAAAACCAAAAAATAAGAGTTTTTGACCACGTCATAAAAAATTACTGATTTCATAGGCAACACCATCCCAAAAAGATTGGAATTACGAAAATTCCAAATGCACCATAAGGTCGTCATAATCACCGCGTCAAAAACTTTCCGTTGACCACTTCTCCAAGAGAACGAATTAGACCAAAACAATAACGAATATATGGAAAGGTATTGAGGAACATGAACACCCCACCAGATAGCAACTCTAGTCCAAAGATCAATCAACTCACTACAACCAACAAACAGGTGATCAATAGACTCAATTTTAGCAGAGCAAACTGGACATAAGATCGAATCCAATAAAATTCCCTTATAAGAAAGATTTGCTCGAGTCGGAAGGCCATTTAATCTTAATCTCTATATAAAAATATTCAACTTAATTGAAACCCAATTATTCCAATAAGTTTCACCACCACCTGTAGACAACATCCCATTATCAAAATAAGACATCCCATTATCAAAATAAGACCTAGCTGAAGAGACTGTAAAATGATTAGACGTATCCCAGAGCCACCCCAACCGATCTGGACTGGAATTAAGCTGTAAGCCCTGCATCAAAATCAAAAAAGCATCTCACTGGACACCGCGACTAGCATTGGTCATGTCCCGAAGTCAACTCCTTCCCAAAAGTAAACTCTCTTTCTTGTTTTCCTCAAAAGAAATAAATAAACATATCTGGAAAACAGGCGTTAAAAATAGATTTCGAAATTCAATTTATAAAAAATTTGAAACAAATTTTGATAACGAAAACAATTTCAAAACCCATGATATGAGTTCGAAGTTTGGTTTTAAAATTAGTGGACATTTCATTCATTTTCTCATGGAAAAATGACTTAAAAGGGTAATGAATTTTTAATTTTATTCATATTTGGACAACTTTTGTATTTTATATATGATTAACCATTAAATTAATTAAATGAGTTCAAGTGTTACGATTGTCACAAACTATTTGAGGTGATAATTGTAATATTTGAACACATTTAACAAGTTTGATGACCAATTGTTTACCAAAAAAAAAAAAACTAAATATGAAAAAAAATTCATTACCTTTCTTAGCTATTTTCCCATATTATATTATTGAAATACAATTTTACATTTTAGCCATCTTAAATCACACTTTAGATAAATTTTAACTCTTAAAACAACATGTATCATATTTAATTAAATTTCTATTTTGTCACTCAAAATGAAAAAGAACGTAGATCTTTTTAAGTGAAAATTTTGAATGTATAACTCAAGATTTTATAAGTTTTTATTATTACTTTTTAAAATTGCTAATTTGTATTCATATTATAATATTTTTTGTAATTTATATATTCTATAAAAAAAATTGAATTTTGAACCTCTCACTTTATATATTTTATGAAAAATATAATTTGAACCTCAACTTTCAATTAATCATGTAATCACTAATTTCTTAAAAAATTAATCAAATTGTTATTTGTTTGAAGAGTTTTTTCTTTCTTTCTTTCTTTCTTTTAATTTCAAAATAAGTGTGATACCCACAGAATTTAATTGGGCTTCAATTTATAAATTTTAAAATTAAAACAAAATTAAATTAAATTGATATTTATTTATTATTATATTTATTATAATTATTACTATATAGAATTTAGTAAAATAAAAAAAACAATAAAAAATAACTATAAAATTAAATATAACAATTTATTTTTCCTTTTTATTTATTAGATTAACTAGGTTACAACCCGTGGAAACCACGAGTAAAAGATTTATAAAATTTTATTAAACTAATAATAAATAATTTCTTAAATTTTATAGTTTTATATAAATTATTTGGTTATGTATAGTTTTGTGAATTAGAAACCATAAATGTTAACATGATGATGCAATTAATTTGGAGTATGGACTCTATTAATTTTTGTAAGAAATTTGTGTTATACAAATTTTATCGACCAAGAAATCCACTTATTACAAAAGATAAAAAAATATATACTTAATTGTCAATATTTTTGGGTGGTGTCATTTCTAGTATTGACATAATTCATTGTACGTCTTCGAGATCCATTCTCAAGGGTAAAAGATATATATTGTTAGATATGAAGCTGCAAGGATCATTACCAAGAAAATGAAACAAATTCATTTAGTAGTAATAAATATCATGAACAAAATTGATTAACATTTTTTATTATATCATACCTAATGTTTTAATTAGGTCCTATTAATGAAATAAAAATCTTGAAATTTAGTGTTTTCCTTTAAAAAAAAGTAAACACCAACTATTTAAAATTACTTTTACTTTTCCTTTTTCCAATTCGTCTGTTCTTCAATTATGAAGTACATTGGTTTCAAACCTTGCTATGTTCTTACTTTATCATCTTCCAAATCAAATTAGCGAAATCACATAAAGTATCATAAAATTTTAAATAAAAATCAAAATAGTAAATTCATCAAAACATGTATAAAAGAGAAGGTAATATCCTCCGATTAGTAAACATTGCCTAGAGAACAAACTTATATACAATATCGACAACTTTCATGTAAATTGTAACAAATTTTAACTAAAAAGGTTTTATAACTATCATAATACTTATAAAGTTAATAAATACTGTGTGATGCATAAAAATAACATCATATAAAAATAAAATCTAAACAATCACTTAATAAACATACGGGACAAAAAGGATATTTATTAAAAATTCCACTTGATACAAATACCGATACTTTATCAAAGCATTTAGACAGAAGCAATAAAAATTATCTCAAATTCTTGCTCACAAACTTCTTTTTAGGCCTATGATTTAGCACTCAACAAAAATGAATGGAAATTCATTAGTTAGCCCATCTAGTATGGAAATACACGTAATTAAGCAAAGTATAGAGTTATTTATCTACAATAGTAAAATACGGAAATGGGTATAAAAGATTTATTGAAGATAATAATGAATATTCGATTTTTAAGTAATTAATATGTATTCAAAATTCAAATTTTAAATATATACAAAATGTAAAATACGGAAATGGGTATAAATGATTTAAAATGTATAGGTATTATTATAGTTTTGATAAACTATTTATATATGGATTGGAATTGCTTGTTGAATGTTATCCGATTTTCAAGAAAAACTAATGTATTCAAAATAGCATTTTGTTTAAAATCTTTCTAAATGTTATTTAAGTATACTCATGTCAAATAAATGCAAAATAGATCATTAGAATCAATAATAACATGTCAATTAGTCAAAATTGAAACACCAATGGGCACGTTGTCAAACAAAAGCATTTGGTATATAGATTAGAGATAATATCTATTGTTGATAATATCTATTGCTAACAGAGAAGAAAACACAGACCAAAAATCAAATTAGGTCAAATTAAAATCGAACAAAATCCAATAAGTGATTAACACTAAAACTTAAATTTGTTCAAGAATTGAATAAAATCACAAAAAGAATACCTTAGAATGATCGACTTTAGGGAAGATATTGTATTCATCAAATCAAAGCATCGACTCTTGAGGTGTGTATGCGTGTGTGTGAGTGAGTGAGTGAGAGAGAGAGAGAGAGGTGGCGTGGCAACATTTTTATGGTCGTTAATGTGACTGGCGGTCCGATGGTGGCGGAGGCGGAATTGAAATTCAGTGCATATGTTAGGGCTTGGCGAGATTAAGAGAGAAAACAAAAGATCTAGGAAATGAAAATTCAAAAATTGAGAAAAGTATGGAGTGATATAGTTACGTTTAGACCAATCGAAGAAGATTACTCCGTAGAAATCGATGATTACTTGTAGATTAATGTGATGATCAGTTACAATTGCAAAGAATCAATGATAGCCTTTAAGATGTGAAAATGGTATTTTAGGTTTGGAATGGAACGTGTACAAAGAATAATGGAGGAGGGTATAAAAATCATTTAACCTTTGTAAACAATGAAAGAGGGAAAAGACACATAGCAGGTAAGAATTCTTTTATTTTTATAAGGACTAGTTGTGAGACCCATGTATTACATGAGTTAATTTAAAAAGAAAAGTTAAACATAAATGTCAAATATTTGAGAACTTTAAATTTTTAGGAAAATAAAAAAAATAATGATTTATTATAATGGAAATATTTTTTATCTTTAAAATTTAAGCAAATAATTTAAATAAAGAAAAGAAACTAATAAGTTTTAATTTTGGGAATTTTGAAATTAAAAGGTAAATCTATTAGTGAAATCAATATCCATTTATTACTATATTTATTGCATTTATTATATTAAAATATTATGTGGAATTTAATAATTAGAAAAAACTCATAAAATGATATGTCGAAAAAAATTTATTTAAAATAACAATAAAAATGACATTTGACAAATTGAATAAGAGTGTGACAAGTGGAAAAAAAACTCTTCGTTTATTAGAGAGAAGAGAGGATTCTTCCACATTTCCATAACATCTGGCTTTTCATCTCCATTTTCAAGTATTAAGACCATCTCCAACACACTCCTATTATTTACCCAAAAAATAGGGTAAATAATGTTTCTACTAATTTGGTTTTAACAAAAATATAATCTATATTTTTTTCATTATAATAATATTAAATAAATAAGATTATATTTATAACATATTTATAAGCTTTTGTAAAATATATTATCATTTTTTAAAATTTCAATATGCATTTAACTTTTTATAAGAATTTGATGAACAAAATAAAAACTTTATATTTATAATTAATTAATATAATTTAATATATAAAAAATATTATGAATATTAAATATTATATTTAAATTATAACTAGGGTCTGGACCATCCGCGCGTTGCTGCGGAAGCTCCTTTATGTTAAAAAACACAGTTTGACACCATATATACAACGAAATGGAGCACAAAAATATCAAAATAAAACATGGATACAAACAATTGACTTGAAAGTGTATCTTTAAGAAATTAATAAAAAAAAAGATTATTAAAAAATTATATAAGGGGACAAAATGTAACTTTAAAATATAGTAAGTGACAAAATTATAATGTATAAAATACTAATAAATTAACTTTAAAATTATAAGGGTTGAAAACTGTTAAATAAAAATTAATTAAGGAGAAAGAATATAAATATATATAAATTTTAAAATTATAAGGATAAAAATTGTTACATCAAAATTAGTTTAGGGGTACAAAATATAAAAAAAAATAAAAGTAAAGGGTGGAAAATGAAAAAAAATTGAGGATAAAAATTGTTACATAAAAATTAGTTTAGGGGTATAAAATATAAAAACAAATAAAAGTAAAGGGTGGAAAATGAAAAAAAAATACATCAAATTTAGTAGGGATACAAAATATAAAAACAAATAAATGTAAAGGGTAGAAAATGAAAAAAAAATTGAAAGTATGAAATCTCTAGTATTTAGTCATTGCGCGCGTTGCGGTGGAAAACTTCTATGGAAATTACACCAGAAAAGTATAAAAACAAAGTTTCTATCGAATATAAAGACCAAAAGTGTAACATTATAACCTAATAAGGAACCAAAATGACAATTTGTAAAATACTAATAATTTAACTTTAAAATTATAAAAAATAAAAGCTTTTAGATAAATGTTAGTTAAAAGAAAAAAAATTTATGGAAAACAAATGTTACTAATTTTAACAATGAGTTTTACTAAATAATAAATAATGAATAGAATAAAAGAAGAATCGGTAAAGAAGAAGTCAAAAGTCTAAGTGGAAAATTAAAAATATAAAATAGGAAAAAAAAAACATAAAAAAAAGTTATAAAAATAAATATAAGTGGGGAGGCTAACGTATGACATTGCGTTTTTGGAAATTGGGCCTAATAGTAAATGAGCGATCACCACTTTATTTGGTATCTACATTCTTTTCTATCTGACGTTTGAAACTGATTTTGAAATGAACAGTGTTTTGCCTCACAAACCAATTTTGGCAATTAAGATATATATATATATATATATAATATAATTAGCAAGTAAAAATAAATTAAAATTGTATAAATATATACACAGAGAGATTAAATCGGACAACACAAATTTCATCTAAATTTTGGAACTTCACCATAGGGGTTATACTATTCATAGGATTATTCGTATGAATAAATGGGGTCGGTCGGGAATGGATCGTATGA
Source organism: Lactuca serriola (assembly GCF_051521515.1). Taxonomy (NCBI): domain Eukaryota; kingdom Viridiplantae; phylum Streptophyta; class Magnoliopsida; order Asterales; family Asteraceae; genus Lactuca; species Lactuca serriola. The sequence goes on along the minus strand of NC_136413.1, from coordinate 125,685,099 downwards.
ATAAATTTTGGCTATTGGGTTGAATTCTGAGAAAAGATGCACCGATCAACCTTGCTTTCCATCTCCATTTTCATTGTCCACTGTTGAGGATATTGAAGTTTCTGCACTGATAAACATTACCGGTGCATCTTTTCTCAGAATTCAACCCAATAGCCAATAATTTCAGAGTTTACTTCCTCTTCCCCAAATGGTATATTAATGGAGGTAGGAATAGTTCCAGACAACTGGGAACTTCAATTGAAGATTTATCGCAATTGCTTCAGCCTACATACAAAGGAGCCTGAGATCATTGAAAACATGCCGCACCTGACTCTGCTGTTTTCCCGAGGGCCCACAGTGGAAGTCCCAAAATCAAACACTATCTGTGCCCCCAGTCAATGTTTAGTTGCGGCTCTTCCATTATAATAACTATTTTTGTTGGCTTATTACGAGGTATGAGGTCCTTGCTTAAGATACACGAAGCTTCATCAACAAAAATGTCGATCTCTCTCCGCTTATCTCTGTTTCTTTTACTAATTCGCAGTTCGCAGCCTTGTTTGAATTCTGCAGCAGCAACCCTGCAACCATAAGAGTCCAGGAGGTAATTGTTTGTATTTTGGGTTCGATTTAAGCAGTAAACGGATTTGGAGTTTGATTTAATTGATAGGGTTTTGTAAAAATATCTCAATTAAAGTAATTATCACTTTCTTTCATATTATTAATAATTCTCCCTTTTATTTGCTTGACATACAAACATTTGAGGTAGATATTGGTAAAATAAAAGAGATAAACAGTACAACAACCTATTGTGAATATTGAAAATTTAGAATCTTCCTTTGTTTTAGAAAAGAAAATAGGAAATCAGAAGAACACTTCATACGCAGATTGTATTGTTATTTACTTTCTTGGCTACTTCTAACTGTTGTTTTTCTTTATTGGATTTTCGTTTATTACTAGAATTTGTGTAGAGAAGCTTATGTGAAGTTGAACTTTTTGGCTTCAAGCATGATTTCTCCCTGGTCATCATCTTCACAATTTCATGTAGTAGCGGTTTCTCAAATTCTGGCCTTTCTTTTCTTCTTCTTCTTTTCTAATGGTAAATCTGTACCTTTGTATCGAAAACATACACACTCAATAAGATAAGTTATCAATGCAACTTTATAAAAAATTGCAGGAGTTTCTGGGACTACTTTTACTTTTGTAAATGACTGCGATTTCACTATTTGGCCTGGAGTCTCGGGGACACCTGATTTCAATATCACCGGATTTGAGCTAACAAAAGGTAGTTCACGCGCCATTCAATCTCCGGTTGGTTGGGTGGGTCGCTTCTGGGGTAGGACCGGCTGCAACTTCAATAGATCCGGTAACGTGTCGTGTGCCACAGGTGATTGTGGCCCCGGTAAAGTAGAGTGTAACGGAACCTCATACACACCACCCGTTACAATTGCGGAATTCAGTGTCAACCAATTCCAAGGCCAAGATTTTTATGATGTCAGCCTTGTTGATGGCTTCAACCTCCCAATACTTGTGGAGGCTACTGGCGGTTCTGGTTCTGGTTCTGGTTCTGGCTCTGGCTCTGGGTTACGTAGTTGTGCGAAGACAGGTTGTGTTGATGACTTGAATCAACGTTGTCCACCGGAGCTTACTTTGGGTAGTGCAGGTGCGTGTAGGAGTGCGTGCCAGGCGTTTGGCTCGCCGGAGTATTGTTGTGTCAATTCATTTTCAACACGCTCGACGTGTAAGCCAACAGCATATGCTCAGTTGTTTAAATCAGCGTGCCCAAGATCCTATAGCACTGTGTTCGAAGATCAGACGAGTACGTTTACGTGTCGCGGTGCTGATTACACTATCAGATTTTGTCCGGCTTCCGATTCATTTTCAACGATCGAACTTAGCGGCCAACTTAACTCTACCGACCAGCTTGTTTCCATCCGTGGAAATTTCACGTTAGGGTTTTTCGGTGAAGGGTATAGGTACTTGGGGATTTGGTATACTGACGATGTTGAATTAAAGAAAGTATGGGTAGCGAATCGAAACACGCCAATTGTATCTACCTCAGGCGCCCATGCCCTCTCCATTGATGCCAACACTGGAGACTTGATCGTCATTGCGGGAGGGAGAACTCTAATGAGTATTACGAATATTGAAACCGGTCCAAACCCAAATGTGACTGCAACTCTCGAAGAGAATGGTAATTTTAGGTTGATTGATGAAACTGACAAAAGGGTTTTATGGCAGAGTTTTGATCATCCAACGAATGTACTTTTACCTGGTATGAAACTTGGGTATGATATCACAACAGGGAAGAACTGGACCTTGACTTCTTGGATGAGCAATGATATACCTTCTTCAGGAGCTTTTACTATGAGCTGGGAGCCCATTGAAGAAACATCTCAAAGATTGATGATTCGAAGACGAGGACAACCCTACTGGAGTAGTGGGAATCTAAACAATCAAGTATTTCAATATATGTTTGCATTGAATAGTCCAAGTAGCCAATCTAGATATAATCTCTCTTCTGTATACACCAACGAAGCACGATACTTTAGCTATGAGGCCGATAATATTGCTGCTTTACCCATGTGGATTTTAACGGCAAAAGGACAAATTACAGATATTGATAATTCTACTGTTTGGACTCCTGAGTTCTGTTATGGGTATGATTCTGGTAATGGTTGTGTGGGGTCGAGTTTGCCTCAGTGTAGGAGAGAGAGTGATAATTTTAGTGAAAAGAATGGAGATTTTGCTCAGGATACGACAAGAACTGATATTGATGATAATTCGAGCTTAAGTATTAGTGATTGTTTTGTTAAGTGTTGGAATGATTGTACTTGTGTGGGGTTTAATAGTAGTAACATTAATGGAACTGGCTGTGTTATTTGGACTGGAAGCAATAACTTTTTGGTTAATCCTCGTGATAATTCTACTTTAAAATATGTGATCAACCAAAATCCAATCACTCCAAATACAGGTAATAATGTTAATTTCCAATGATTTTTTAGCTGCCTTTTGATCATTTTAGAATCTAAACAAGTCAATATGCAGGTAACAAAACAGAAAACAACAAGAATTGGGAACGGATACTCATTGGCGTTGTCATTCCTCTTTTTTTCCTATGTTTTGGCATTTTATGGTATATAAAGAAGAGAAAGCGTAAACGGAAAGGTATAAAATTAGCAATGATGATAATTCTAGCTTCTGTTTGTATGATATAGTTGCCTATTTTGTTAAGTCATTGACACTGATCATAGAATATGAGAGACGGAAGAGAGATGAGTATTTCCTGGAGTTGACAGCTTCTGAAAGCTTCAAGGATATACATCAGCTTGAAAACAATGGTGGGAAAGGAAATGACTTGTTTTTATTTAGCATTGCCTCTATCATGGCTGCCACTGATGATTTCTCAGTTGAGAATAAGCTCGGACAAGGTGGTTTTGGACCTGTTTACAAGGTTACGTTGCTTTAAACTAATTTAATGCATGTGTTATGTTTTTACATTTGTATCTTTTTTAATCTGACAAAAAGAGATATCATAAAAACAGGGAAGACTAAGTGATGGGAGAGAAATTGCAATCAAAAGGCTTTCAAGAACATCAGGGCAAGGGCTTGTGGAATTCAAGAATGAACTAGTACTCATTGCTAAACTCCAACATACAAATCTTGTTCGGGTTCTTGGTTGTTGCATTCATGGTGAAGAAAAGATGTTAATATACGAGTATATGCCTAACAAAAGCTTAGATTTCTTCCTCTTTGGTATGAAGTGTTTGTAACATAAGTCTATACAATGGTTTTACTTGTGATATTCTATTCGTTACAGACTCTTTTCTTTCATTGGCTTGTAGATGAAAATGGAAAGGCAGAGTTGGATTGGGGTAAAAGATTCGAGATAATTGAAGGAATTGCTCAAGGGTTGTTATACCTGCATAAGTACTCACGAATGAGAGTTATTCATAGAGATCTAAAAGCTAGCAACATTCTTTTAGATGAAAGTATGAACCCTAAGATTTCTGATTTTGGTATGGCTAGAATATTCAATCAGAATGAGACCGAGGCAATTACTAATAGGGTGGTTGGAACATAGTAAGTTGTCTTAGTTACAAACTTACAATATCAAATTTAGCATTGAATTATATGCTTTCATGATCAATACATTGAAATGTCGTATAAATCGTGTTGTATCAGTGGCTATATGTCTCCTGAGTATGCAATGGAAGGGGCTTTCTCTATCAAGTCTGATATCTTTAGCTTTGGAGTCTTGATCTTGGAAATCGTCAGTGGAAGAAGAAATAGCAGCTTTGTTCATCTTGACCGGACTTTCAATCTTATTGGATATGTAAGTGTAGTCAAATTCACCATTTAACATGTTATACTTATTGGTAAAGAGTAAAAAAAAAGACGTTATGTTAATAATCATCTCCTAATGATTTAGGCATGGGAGTTATGGCAACAAGGGGATACATTGGAATTGAAGGATCCTACATTGGGAAATAATTTTGTTGTACAACAATTCTTGAGGGCTGTTCATGTTGGCCTTCTATGTGTACAAGAAAGTGCAGTCGATAGGCCAACAACATCTGATATGATCTCCATGCTTCTTAATGATGCCATACCGTTACCCACTCCAAATAGGCCAGCATTCATCATCACTACCAGAATGGAATCAGAGTCGAAGTCAACTTCGGAGGAAAATAAAGCAAAAGATTGCTCTGTAAACAATATGACAATCACTGTTGTAGAGGGTCGATAGTTTATGAGTGTAGCTACTCTCGATTAGTATATCATTCTTTGTAAAATACTGATTGTATTGTAATTTGTATATGATAATTTAATTTTGTAGGATGTACAAAGGCATTAGCGGTGACATCGGAGGTTTTCTGGTTTACCGTTAAACCATAAACTAAATATGAACAAGAAATTAAATATTAAAGAAGAGTAAACTTACAAAGCTAGGAGAAGCAACCAGAGTGGTATGTGTAGAAGCAGCTTTTGAATTATTTATTTATTTATTTATTTTATGAGGGACATAATATTAAGTGTATGAAAGGAACTAGGAATATAAGAGATAGGCTAAGAGAATCAGAAAGAGATTGTTTAGACAGACATGAGGGAATTTGATAACAACAATATTTTTATTATGAATTCTCAATTATTTTACAATAGGTTCTAACCCATATATGCATAGGGTAGCGTAACAATTACACTTTCATACTGACACGATACCAAATTACAGGACATAATATTCGATCCTAAATAACTTGATTGTTACATAAAATGTGAAACGACGGCACAACCTTAAAAGCATGAATCAATAATTCTATACGACAAAAGAATTTTTCACAAATGTGATCTTTTAACCCAAAATGTTCTCGAGTTATATTCATATCTTCCTAGAAGCTACACCATCCCTAATAAAGGGGATTTTGACACTGTATATATTTTAAGACTGTTGTCTAGTTATTGAAAATTCCAACTTTTGTGCCCCTGATGATAACATAGGGTGTGAATTTTTTTCGTTTGTTTCCCAGGGGTCATTGGTGACTGTTTATGAAAATAAAAACTTAAAGCATTAATAATATGAACTTTAAATGATGAAGCATGTGGAACTATGTAAATATATCATAAGTTATCTAGCAAATATTGTTGGTTTTCTGTTAAGTTTACTCCTATCATGGGCCTAAACTTTTTGCGCTCATCAAAGCAAATTGGTATAATGGAATTACCAAATGCTATAACAGCTTCTCTGTTCTGTGTATATCAAATATTTTTTTGAAGATTCTATCCAATAATGTGAATGTTGAATATTTTGGGAAATGCCCATTTGCGGTCTAGATCCTTGCAAGAGGTTATGATTATGTGTAGTACTCGCTATTCCCATATAAGGAATCGAGTGCTTTTGTATGGGTTTGTATGGATATTCTGTTTTTACTGCTGAATCCATCAATTTTTCTATTGATGTTGTATTTCTTTCTTCTTCTAAAGAAATGCTCATGGAAGAGGAACTCCTCTTTTGATGTGTAAGTTGTATTAATTTGTTCTTTCCTTTGTTTTGACTAGCCATAAGCAGAAAATAATCTGTTAATATTTCTGGATAGCATATCAACTATTCCATTATTGTCTCCCTTCATGTGTTCAAAAATTATTTTTCTATCCACTTCCTTGTATTGTACTTTGTAAATTTATCCACCGTGTCCTATTTATTTTCTTACTTTGATCATTTTTCATAAAACGAACTATAGCTTCACAATCTGTTCTAACTGTAAATTCTTTATGTAAGAATATTTTAAATTTTTCTAAAACATTTATTTAAGTTTGTATCTCATATTCTATATGATATGTTTTATCACTTTTTTTCTGTGCCAGAATATCTAGTAAATCCTGTAACTTCTTCTTTATTATCTTCTGGTTCATATTTTTTAACGACTTCTAAAGCTTTAATATATTCTTTAGAATTTTCCAGTTTTAACTTTCAACTATTGTTTTAACTACCTTAAAACAAAATTTCTAATGTATTTATTTTAGGCTCAAATTGTAATTATTGATTTTCTATTTTATTTATAAGTTGTTTAATCCAAAATGTTCTCGAGGTATATTTATAGCTTCCTGGAAGCTACAACGTCCCTTGTAACGGGGATTTTCACACTATGTATATTTTAAAACTGTTGCCCAATTATTGAAAATTCCAACTTTTGTGCCCTTGATAATAAAATATCGTGTGAATTTTTTCGTTTGTTTCTCAGGGGTCATTAGTGATTGTTTATGAAAATAAAAACTTAAAGCATTAAGAATTTGAACTGAAATTGATGAAGCCTGTGGAACTGAATATGCCATAAGTTATGTAGCAGCATTGTTGGTCTTTTGTCAAGTTTACTCCTCCCATGGGCTTAAACTTTTTGCACTTATCAAAGCAAATTGATAAAGTGCAATTACCAAATGCTATAACAACTTCTCTGTTCTGTGTATATTGTATGTTTCTTGAAGATCCTGTCCAATAATATGAATGTTGAATGTTTTGAGAAATGTCCATTTGCGGTCTAGATCCTTGCAAGAGGTTATTATGATTATGTATAGTGCTCGCTATTCCCATATAAGGAATCAAGTGTTGTTGTATGGGTTTGTGTGGATATTCTATTTTTATTGTTGAATCCATCAATTTTTTTCTGTTGATGTTGTATTTCTTTCTTCTTTTGAAAAAATGATTATGGAAGAGGAACTCCTATTTTGCTGTGTAGGCTGTATTAATTTGTTCTTTCCTTTGTTTTGACTAGCCATCTGTAGAAAATAGTCTATTAATATTTTTGGATAGCATATCAGCTATTCCATTATTTTCTCCCTTTATGTGTTCGAAATTTATTTTATATCCACTTCCTTGTATTGAATTTTGTAAATTTATCCACCGTGTCGTATTTATTTTCTTACTTTGATCATTTTTAATAAAATGAACTATAGTTTCACAATCTGTTCTAACTTTAAATTCTTTATGTAAGAATATTTTAAATTTTCTAAGGCATTTATTAAAGCTTGTATCTCATAGTATATAGAAGTCCAATTCATTCCTATCTTATTCAAGCTTCCACTAGCATATGAGCATATCTTTTCTGTATCCTTTGGGCTATATTTATCGGATTTACAAAGGATAACGACTCCCCATCCTTCTTTGCATCCATCAACTTCTATTATTATATAATCTGTGACTAATGGTAGTTCTAATGATTTAATATTTTTAACTGCTTCTTTAATCACTTTAACTAATTTAATATCTTCTTGGTTGAAATGTCTATTAATTTTTTGTTGCTTTACTATATAATGGACCAACTAACTTTAAAAGATTAGGAATAAATTTTCGGGCATAATTAACCAAGCCCAAAAAACTTGTATCTGTTTTAGATTTTCAAAATTTTCTGGTAAGTTTAAAATTATTGAAGATATATATATGACTTTGTAATTCAATTTTTTCATTTCCTATTTCTAAACCAAGAAATGATATTTTCCTTTTAAACATCATCAATATATACTAAACAAAAGTTGTATTTAAGAAAAATACAGTCCATAAATCTTTGAAAAATAGATGGAGCGTTTTAAGCCCAAAGCTTAAAACATTCCATTCGTATTGTCCTTCCGAACATGTAAATGTTGTCCATGATTTAATGTTTTCTTCAAGCTGTAACAGATTATATCTGGCTTTTAAATCAAACTTACTAAAAACTTTTTTCTTTTGTATCAAGTTTTTTAAAGAATCTTTATTGGGGATATTATGACCATCATCTTTTGTATTATCATATAGTCTTTTATAATTATAAACTATTCGAGCTTTTCCTCTTTTTATTTCAGAATGATTTCTTACTATAAAAGCTGTTGATCTATGTGGACTTTTCAATTTCCTAATTAATCCATGTTCTATCATTTCTAGTATTTATTTTTAAATTCTTCTTTATCTAGAGGAATATATTCCACATTTGTTGTTTTTATTGTAATATCAGGATATTTAATTTAAATTTACAAATATATTTAACTTTTGATTTTGTAATATCTTCTCCTATAAGTCCAATTTTTTCTAAATGTAAAATGATAGGATAATTCATACTTTTAGTTATATCTACTTTAAAGTATCTGATCAACCAAAATCAAATCACTCCAAATACAGGTAATAATGTTAATTTCCAATGATTTTTAGCTACCTTTTGATCATTTAGAATATAAACAAGTCAATATACAGGTAACAAAACATACAAGAGCAAGAACTGGGTATGGATACTAATTGGCATTATCATTCCTCTATTAATCATATGTTTTGGCATATTATGTTATATAAAGAAAACAAAGCGTAAACGGAAAGGTATAAAATTAGCAATGATAATAATTCTAGCTTCTATTTGTATGATATAGTTGTATATTTTGTTAAGTCATTGATTCTGATTGTAGAACATGAGAGATGGAAGAGAGATGAATATTTCATGGAGTTGACAATTTCTGAAAGCTTCAAGGATATACATCAGCTTGAAAACAATGGTGGGAAAGGAAATGACTTGTTATTATTTAGCATTGCCTCTATCATGGCTGCCACTGATGATTTCTCAGTTGAGAATAAGCTCAAACAAGGTGGTTTTGGACCTGTTTACAAGGTTACGCTGCTTTAAACTAATTAGATGCATGTGTTCTAGTTTTACATTTGTATCTTTTTTAATCTGACAAAAAGAGATATCATAAAAACAGGGAAGACTAAGTGATGGGAGAGAAATTGCAATCAAAAGGCTTTCAAGAACATCAGGGCAAGGGCTTGTGGAATTCAAGAATGAACTAGTACTCATTGCTAAACTCCAGCATACAAATCTTGTTTAGTTTCTTGGTTGTTGCATTCATGGTGAAGAAAAGATGTTAATATACGAATATATGCCTAACAAAATCTTAAAATTGAGTTATATGCTTCCATGGTCAATTTATTGAAATGTCATAACGATCATATTGTATCAGTGGTTATATGTCTCCTGAGTATGCAATGAACGGGACTTTCTCTATCAAGTCTGATATCTTGAGCTTTGGAGTCTTGATCTTGGAAATCGTCAGTGGAAGAAGAAATAGTAGCTTTGTTCATGTTGACCGGACTTTCAATCTTATTGGATATGTAAGTGTAGTCAAATTCACCATTTAACATCTTATACTTATTGGTAAAGAGTAAAAAAAAAGACATTATGTTAATAATCATCTCCTAATGATTTAGGCATGGGAGTTATGGCAACAAGGGGATACATTGGAATTGAAGGATCCTACATTGGGAAATAATTTTGTTGTATAACAATTCTTGAGGGCTGTTCATGTTGCCCTTCTATGTGTACAAGAAAGTGCAGTCAATAGGCCAACAACATCTGATATGATCTCCATGCTTCTTAATGATGCCATACCGTTACCCACTCCAAATAGGCCAACATTCATCATCACTACCAGAATGGAATCAGAGTCGAAGTCAACTTCGGATGAAAATAAAGCAAAAGATTGCTCTGTAAACAATATGACCATCACTGCTTTAGAGGGTAGGTAGCAAGCTTAGTATATCATTCTTTGTGAAATATTGTCGAAGCTGTAATTTGCGTATGATAATTTAGTATTGTTGGATGTAAAAATCCATTTTTGATACTTGCTACAATGCTATATACATGTATAATTGCTTGTTCAGAATATAAAGTACAGTTGTACAGTATAAAGCTTCTAATTGCATATTCATTGTTAGCTTGAGTTGTAAGCCTATTGATAGAATATAAAGTACTTATGTACTATTAACAGGATTTAAACACTTGTTAAACATGACTTGAGCTGGCTAATTAATAGCTAGTTGATCATATCAGCTAGCTGGCGAACCAACAACTGGTTGGCTAACAATTAGGTAGCTTATTTATAGTTGATCTATAAGTGGTTGGCTAACGAACCATCATCTAGCTGATTTGTCGATCCGCAGTCAATCCGTAGCTGACAGAACGGAGGTCCAAAGTGATTTTGTTGCTTGGGTTTATGTGTATGCTTTGCCTATATAACGATTGATAACTAGGTTTTCAATGCTTTGCCTATATATATATATATATATATATATATATATATATATATATATATATATATATATATATATATATATAGGGCTAGGTTATATTGTGGATGGACAACTATTGTGAGGACGTGTGGACAGTGCAATTCTATGACAATTACTAAGAGAATAGGTTGTTTAGTAATGAGAATACGTTCAACCTGACAAAACTATCGTCATTTTCATGCATTCTTAATAATTGTTATTCAATTTTGTTCTCATGCATTGTTTTTCACTCATTTTCATTCTTACAGAATACGACTCAATAAACATCCTGACAGAATGAGAATAATAATGAAAGTTATATAATAACCTTATAGACGATTTAATTACTAAGAACGTGTGATAATGACAATAGTTATGTAAGATTGAACGTATTCATATTATCAAACAACATATTTTCTTTGTCGTTCTCACAAAATAACACTGTCCACACATCCGCACAATAGATGTAAAGCCACATTTGAACCTAGCTCTCTCTCTCTCTCTCTTATATATATATAATTATATATATATATATAATTATATATATATATATATAATTATATATATATATATATATATATATAATTATATATATATATATATATATATATATATATTTGTGTGTTTGTGTGTGTGATTTAGAATAAAGTGGGTTATAGGATGCTTAGAGTGGGAGGGTCCACAAAAATAGGAATGTCATGTTTAAAGAAAATGATTTTATCCGCACAATAGATGTAAATTCACATTTGAACCTAGCTCTCTCTCTCTCTCTCTATATATATATATATATATATATATTTGTATGTGTATGTGTGTGATTTAGAATAAGGTGGGTTATAGGATGCTTAGAGTGGGTGGGCCCACAAAAATAGGAATGTCACGTTTAAAGAAAATGATTTTATAATGACAAGCTTGGAGAAGATATCGAAGGACAGAAGAAACCCATGGGTAAGGATCAAATGGTGTTTGAGGGGGTTATAGAGAATGACATCTGAGTATGGTAGATCCGGAGATCGTGGGAGGATAGTGGATAATGGGAGTTCAAAATTGTAGTTATAGATGAGGTAGATTTAGGAAACCCTACCATTTAAAGATATTTTATAGAAAGAAAACGTCTAGTAATATCTATTCCATTAGTGAGTTACTTGCTGTTGACGGTGAATGGGGAACCAAAATCTTCTCCATATGACTTGAAGATGAAAGGTACATACATTGGAAAAAGCCAATGAAGGATGAGTTGAGCTAATTTGATAGAACTGATCGACTAGCTCCTTAGTCAAATTACCAAGTAAGGATGAAAACATTGTTGAACAAGTATGTATTCATGTTCAAATATGAAATTGATGGCAAAAAGAGATAACAGGAAAAATTGGTGGTTATGGATTTCAAACTGAAATCCAAAGTTGATTATAGTGAGATATTCTCTTTATTTGTGAAGGTGACTACAATTAGATTGGTACTTGGTATTGTGGTTGCAAAAGATTTACACATAGAGCAACTAGATACATATGAAGAAATGTTTTTTGCATGTATACCCTCATAAAGATATCTACTTGGAAAAACCGTAAGGTTTTTGTAGCAACTAATGAAGATCATATGGTATGTAAGTTGCATGTAATTTGTAGAAACATCTATATAGGTTACAACAAGATCCAAGGTGGTAGTACTTTAAGTTTGAAAGCTTTATGAATATGAATGGGTACATAAGATGCAATATGGATCACTATAATTTCTGCATGGAGTAGTTTAATATTTTGAGGACATGTAGTAGGCAAACCAAACATGTAGGAATCTTTATACTAATGAAGTTGTTATCTATAGAGTTTGAGATGAAGGACTCGGAAATTGTGTCACACCCCCAAACCGGAACGGCGGAAACGTTCGGGGGTGGAGGGTGTCATATGTAGTATCACAACAATTGCATTATAGCAATCAAAGTAAACACAACCATTACATTAAGATATGAATATTTACATCTTTTTGAAACATAGTTTGCATACACCAAAAGTAACAAAAATATAAAGATGAGACTCCAGATGCTCTGTCTTCTCAAAAGCCGGCGAGAGTACCTGTCTACTGATGTCCTGAGAATACAAACTGTTTTGAAAAGAGTATCAGCATAAAGCTGGTGAGTTCATAAGCGATGTTTTTGTAATGAAAATCTGTTGATGAATCCGTGAGAATGTTCGCATGTTTCCAAGAAAATCAAATATTTTCTTTAGTAGAAGTAGGATGATACCAATTCCTTCTATCACCACTTAGTTCATACTAGTGACGTATAAACCAATATCGAACAGATAGTGGATTATGTGGATCTGCCCTAAGCCCACAACCAAACAAGGAACATGAAATGAGGCAGAAACCACATACTCCATGGCCTATCGAGTATTCTTCATACGTAACCCTAATACATAAACTAAGAGGTTATAGAACTAACTATGAATGTTTGATGTTGTGTCCTTTGTAGTATAAGACATTATAGTTTGTATGTTTGGTTACTACTAGTATGTATGGTATATTCTGTTTGAAAACCCTGGCTACTACCAGAATGTAATGTATGTTCCGTTTGAAAACCCTGGCTACCACCAGTATGTAAAGTATGTTCTGTTTGAAAACCCTGGCTACCGCCAATATGTATAGTAGTTTCATTACTTAAAATAAAACCATGTATTGTATCCCTAGAAACCCTCCAGTGTAATGTATGAAAGTTCTATTAATGAAAATAAAACTAATGAAGAATGAAATCCTATAAACAAAGGTTAGTTTATAGTTATTGTGAGTCGTATAACAATGCTTGATATGACCTAGTGACCTTTTCGACGTTCTTCAAGTGTCGGTTAAATGAAATTTATCACCCCAGGCATGCCTGCCTAACTGTAGCTAGCAGTTTAGGTGTAGGATTGTCAGTCCCGAATAGATCTATTCACAAATATCACACTCTCCCTCCAGGAGACTCTGGTTATACTATGATAGGATTTAATTCAGTACACCAAAGGGTATAGTTTTGAAGTAGAGTCACACAATCTTGTATAATCTAGTTTACGTGTAGTTCTGTATTGTTCTCTTGTATTTAAATCCGTTGAATACTGTATAAGGTAATAATTATACTTAAATAATTATTAAATGTTGTACTCTTGTAGTAATGTATATCATAAACTAAATCTGTCAAAGTTTATATGTTTACTCGTGTATGAAATCTGAATTGATAAAAGCTATGTATTGAATTTCCCAAACTATACCCATTATAGTTTGATTGAAATGTTATGTTCGTGAATTGTTCTGAAAACTATGCAATTATGTTTAGAAAAATGTCCCTTATTCTCCGCATATTACAAAAGGGTTAAAATATATGTATGCTGTAACATCCATAAAATTCACATCAAATTTAAACATTTTCAATCATAAATAAAAAACCACATAGCATTGTTTACAAAATGTTTTCAAATGATTTTCCATCAGAGTGTCCCAAAAATCATAACATAAGGATGAGGAGCGATACGGTCACGCCTTCGCCTTTCCACGATCTCCTGAAGTACCTGAAACAGTAAACTGAAAACTGTAAGCCCGAGGGCTTAGTGAGCTACTCCCAAAATACCAACACCACACTGACAATACCATAACAGTAATAATCAATCAATCAACTTGCATACTGGGCCAACGGCCTGATTGGACCGCCCTACCGGACCTACAGTCTGTCTGGATCTATCCTGAGCCTTCGGCATGACTGGTCCGCCACGTGGGCCTACAGTCTCCCCGGACCGCTCGTAGGGTATGTTGGCCTTCAACACAAAGCAGGCCTGCCTCAACCCAACCAACAAGCAAATAACCATGTGTGCATAGCTATCATATACTGTCATATACAAACATCAAACATATCTATCTTACTGATCACAATCATAGAATTCTCCTATAACTAGAGTACCGACCTAGCAGGTCACTAACACACCAATCCCTACAGATCATAAAAGCATAACATACTGTCTATCTCGATTCCGAACTAACAAATCATAACCACATGCAACATACCATAACAATAACAACTAAAGGGTCGGGCTTGGTGCCGTAGACCCTATCGATATAGTGAGGATAACTCACCTCGTAGATGACGACTTGGAAGGTATACTCCAACTCTCGGATCACTCGACACAGGCCCCACCACCTATAACCATAGTTCCATATACGCATAAGTCTTTAACCTTACAAGGTACTCCATAACCCAATAGTCAACCCCTGATCAAGGTCAATGTCCTCAGTCAAGGTCAACAGTCCATGTTGACCTTAACTCGCCTAGTACACCCAGCTACTCGCCGAGTCCCTTGAAGCACAATCCAACTCGCCGAGTCATTGAGGTGACTCGTTGAGTTCCTTCGAATCCCGATCAGACCTTAAGGTCACCCGTCGAGTTCCCTTCCTGCGACTTCGATGGATATACTCGCGAACATATTCTTGGTTAAAACTTATCCGACTCGCTGAGTTGTTCTTCAACTCGTCGAGTCTCATGACAATCTTCATCGGACTCGCCGAGTTGTTTAACCAACTCGTCGAGTTCAATGGCCATCTTCATACGACTCGCCGAGTCGACCCTGTGACTTGCCGAGTCCATTTAGTCCTCTTTCCATACAGATCCATTTTGAGCCATGCAGCGGCTCCAAATCACAGATCCAAGCTTCTAGGGCATGCTTATCACGTAAAGTTGCAAACTTTACTTGCATGCATGGCTTTAAAGGCTCAAAATGGCAAATCTAAGCTATTGATGGGTCTTTATGCACAAAGGGGACCTCAATCACAACTAAAGCTGCAACATTATGCTTCTAGAATCCAAAGAGAGTCCAGATCTGAAGTTACAACTTCAGATCTAGCCCATAGCTCATCATACCAACTTGATATTCCATGAAAACCCTAAAACTCACCCAATAAAGGAGATCTATAAGGAGAATGATAGTTTGGGTACCTTTTGAAGTTGATATCTGAGATGAGTGTTGATTCCCACACTCCAATTGCTTCAATCTCCTTCTCCTCCAAGTCTTCTCCCTCCAAGGACTCTCTTTCAAGCTTCAAACACACACACAAGGCATAGACACGAATAAGGCTCTCAAGGGTTCTTTGGAACTGTAAGGAGGTCCAAGGGAGGCTAAGGTCCCTGTAAATAGGGGTGCAAACCCTGGGAATTAGGGTTTCACTTGCCAGCTCCTACTCGCCGAATCCCAATATGGACTCGTCGAGTAGGTCACTTAACCCGCGATCCTTCTCGCTGCTACTCGACGAGTGGGTAAACCAACTCGTCGAGTAGGGCCTAATCCAAAAACTCATATTAATAATACCTGAGAATCGGGGCGTTACAACTCTCCCCCACTTGAACTAGACTTCGCCCTCGAAGTCCGCTGGAATAAACAATGTAGGGTAATGCTCGCGCATCTCCACCTCCGGCTCCCATGTGCACTCGGATGCCTTCCGATGTTCCCATTGTACCTTTACCAAAGGTATTTCCTTTTTCCGCAGAATCTTCTTCTTCCTTTCCAAAATTTCCACAGGCCTTTCCACATAGTTCAGGCGCTCATTGACCTGAATGTCATCTAACGATACCACTGCCTCCTGGTCCATAATGCATTTTCGCAATTGCGAAACATGAAATGTGCTGTGGATCCGGCTAAGCTCCTCTGGAAGCTCTAGCCTATAAGCCACCCTGCCAACCCTGTCGATAATCCTGAACGGCCCAATGTAACGGGGACCCAATTTTCCCATCTTCCTGAAGCGGATCACACACTTCCAGGGTGAGACCTTCAGAAGAACCATGTCACCACTTGAAATTCCAGCTCAGATCGGTGTCGGTCGGCATAACTTTTCTGCCGGCTCTGAGCGGTCTGCAGTCGCAGTCTAATCTGCTGTATCATTTCGGTAGTTTGCAGAACTACCTCTGTCCGACCCATCACTCTGTGCCCAACCTCGACCCAACAGACTGGGGTTCTACACTTCCGCCCATACAACAGCTCGAAAGGCGGGGCGTCAATACTAGAATGATAGTTGTTGTTGTAGGCGAACTCTACAAGCGGTAGTTAGGAATCCCAACTCCCACCGAAATCAGTAACGCACGCCCTCAAGATATCCTCGAGGGTCTGAATGGTCCGCTCACTCTACCCATTAGTCTGCGAATGGAATGCCGTACTAAAATGTAGTCGTGTACCCAGTTCCTCATGGAACTTCTGCCAAAAACGGGAAGTAAACCTGACATCTCGATCGGAAACGATAGAAGCTGGAACCCCATGGCGAGAGACAATCTCTCTGACGTACAGGTCGGCCAACTTTTCTGCTGACGAACTCTCCCGTATGGCTAGGAAATGGGCACTCTTGGTCAATCGATCCACGATGACCCATATAGCATCGAACCCCCTTGCCGTCTTCGGCAACTTCGTGATGAAATCCATTGCGATCCTTTCCCATTTCCACATGGGAATCTCCAGAGGTTGTAACTTACCATGCGGCCTCTAATGCTCGGCCTTGACCATCCTACAAGTCAAGCACCTCTCAACAAACCAAGCGATATCTCGCTACATACCAGGCCACCAATAACTCGAACTCAAATCATGGTACATCTTGGTGGCTCCCGAGTGAATCGAAAAACGAGACTTATGAGCCTCCTCCATCACTGTCTGCCGGACCCCTCCAGACATCGGAACCCAAACCTGACCGTAACGGGTCAACAATCTGTGGCTATCCTGAACAAACCGGGTGCTTTCACCCTTAATCCTCTCCAACTTCTGATTCTCTGGCCTCTTGCCCTCAATCTGAGCATCTCTGATCAAACCCACCAGTGAGGAATCCACTGTTATCCTCATACACCTGGCTGGGGTCGAGGACCCTGCTGACTTGCGGCTTAGAGCATCCGCAACCACATTCGCTTTACCAGGATGGTAAAGGTTCTCGCAATCATAGTCCTTAACCACATCCAGCCACCTGCGCTGCCTCATGTTCAGGGTCGACTGATCCATGATGTGTGTCAAACTCTTGTGATCCGTGTATATAGTACGACGGACCCCGTACAGATAGTGCCTCCAAATCTTGAGAGCGAAAACCACCGCTCCCAACTCAAGATCGTGAGTAGGGTATCTCGTCTCATGCGGCTTCAGCTGCCGCGACGCGTAGGCTACCACTTGTCCCCTCTGCATGAGGACTGCCCCCAAGCCTATGATGGATGCATCAAAAAATACCACAAAATCCTCCACTCCCTCGGGGAGTGTCAACACTGGCGCCTTGCATAAACACTACCGGAGGGTCTCAAATGCCCTCTGCTGCTCAGGGCCCCACCTGAAATCCACCCCCTTCCTCGTTAGACGAGTGAGGGGTACGACAATCTTGGAGAAATCACGAATGAATCTCCGATAGTACCCTGCTAAACCCAAGAAACTCCTGATGTCTGAGGGAGATTTCAGAGTCTCCCACTACATTACCGCCTCCACCTTGGCCGGATCGACCAAAATCCCGTCCTGGTTAACGAGATGTCCGAGGAATTGGACCTCTCGTATCCAAAACTCGCATTTTGAGAACTTAGCATATATCCGTTCTCGCCTCAGAACCCCTAGCAGCTCCCTAAGATGCTCCTCATGTTGCTCTTGAGTCTTGGAATACACCAAGATATCATCTATGAACACAATGACCAAGCGATCGAGCATCGGTCTGCAGACTCGGTTCATCAGATCCATGAACACCGCTGGCGCGTTGGTGAGCCCAAACGGCATCACCACGAACTAGTAATGACCATAACGAGTCTGAAACGCAGTCTTTTCCACGTCCTCCTCCCTCACCCTGACCTGGTGATATCCTGATCTCAAATCAATCTTGGAAAACCAAGACGCACCCTACAGCTGATCAAAAAGATCATCTATCCTCGGGAGTGGATAATGGTTCTTCATCGTTAACTTGTTCAGCTCCCTATAGTCAATGCACATCCTGTACAAACTGTCCTTCTTCTTGATGAAAAGGATCGGTGCTCCCCAGGGTGAACTACTCAGACGAATAAACTGCTTGCCCAACAGCTCCTACAACTTAGATGATAGCTCCTGCATCTCAGGGGGTGCCAGTCGGTACGGCACCTTGGCGATAGGGGCCGCACCTGGCACTAAGTCGATCCTGAACTCAACCTGTCTCTCCGGAGGCACTCCGGGTAACTCCTCCGGAAACACATCAGCAAATTCCCTCACCACCGGGACCTCAGAAACCGAGAGCTGCTCTCTAACCCACATATCTACCATATACGCCAAATAACCGGCACACCGGTGCTGAATATACTGTCGAGCCCTGGCTGCTGAACAAAACCCTGATCCCAACCCGGTGCCCTCACCATATACTACAAGTTCTCCCCCACTTGGGGTTCGAACCACCACCCGTTGTCCCTCACAGTCGATCATGGCGCCAAAACGGCTAAGCCAATCCATCCCTACAATCACGCATACATCACCCATGGGGATAGGAATCAAATCTATAGGGAAGGACACCCTGAAAATCTCTAACTCACATCCCCGGTAGACCGTAGAAACAGAAAACCCATGCTCGCTGGCGATCGAAACTCGCAACGGATACTCAAGATCATCTATCGGCACACTGAACCCTCTAAAGAAGGACTGAGATACAAACGACCGACTTGCCCCCGAGTCAAATAATACCAAAGCGGGCAAAGAATTTACTAAAAACGTACCTAATCACAGGTACAATGAATAAGCATAACACAAATACAATAACTGAGACAAAGAATAGAAACGTACCAACAACCACATCTGGTGCTGACTTGGCCTCCTCGGTCGTGTGCTGGAAGGCACGACCCTGAGCCTTCGGAGGCTCCACCTTGACTGGCCTCCCATCTCCAATCCTCGCAGCAGCTGGCGTGGAACCCTGCGCCGGCTTGGCGGCGAGCTGCAGACAATTGGGCTTCACATGACCAACCTGATGACAATGGTAACAAATCCTCATATCTGCGGGAGGGGCGGACTGACGACATTCCCTAGCATAGTGCCCCTCCTTGCCATATTTGTGGCACCTCCTGCTCTACAAACTCTCGAATGAACCCTGCCACACTTTCCACAAGTGCGGCTCTGCTGACCCCCAGACCGTGTATCAATGGTCTTAGACCGCTTAGGCGCCGGCTGAGACTGTGTTGGTTCCTGACGCTGCTCCTTTAGCTGCAGCTCTATCTCCAACTCACGCCGCCTCGCGACTTCCTGAAGCTCCAGGAGTGTATCACATCATTGTGTAGACACGAACTGTCGAATATCAGTCTTGAGCATACTTAGATAACGAGTCATCTGAGACTGCTCTGAAGCAAACTCCGGGAAAAACATAGCCCTCTCCGTGAACATATGGGTAATCTCCATCACAGACTCCCCATCTTGTCTCAAGGTCAGAAACTCCTGCGCAAGTCGCTCCTGCTCAACGCGTGGAACGTAGCGGGTGCAGAACATATCTATGAACTGCTCCCAATTAGCAGCAGCCCGCTGATCATCAGTATACGACCCAATCGTCAGCCTCCACCAGTCCTTTGCCCTAAGCCTCAGCAGGTTCAGGGCACACCTGACCTTTTGGTCAGCAGGACATGAGCATGTGAAGAAACAGCCCTCCACATCAGATAACCACCTCATAGCCCTAATCGCATCCTGTGTACCATCAAACGTCGGGGGCTTCATATTATCAAAGTCCCGGTACTGGAAAGCCTTGTCGGCTCCTCCTCCAACCCCTGCCGCAGTTACAGCCGAAGTGGCTGCAGCGGCAGCTGTCTCTGCTAGAGCTGCATATCACTCATCAAAATACTCAATCATCGCGGTCTTAATCGACCCAAACATCTCTGGCAGTTGCGGTCGGAACGCAGCAGCAAGCTCATCGTGCATGATATCCCAGATCCTGACATCCAACTCCTCTGTCCCTATCTGAACCACGGGCTCGGGTGCTACCGGCACCTCCAACCCTTCGTCTCCCGACCCCGATCCTAATCCTGATCCGAATCCCGAAGCAACACGTCTCGTCACCACCATACTGAAATATATACGAGTCATCAGATAAATAACATAATGTCGGGAGACCAAAACCCAAAAACCCTAGGGGTTGTGACCTCCTTGCCACACGTATGGGTCCTGTGCTTTCAGTAGTACGGGCCCATACTACCTTCCACACCTACCCATATTTGTCTCAAGTATCACCACAATGCCCTAACAAATTCATCAACATAGGAAAAGTGCTCAACCCTCATTCTAGGGGAGTACCAAATACCTTGCATCTAAACTCACCATTTAACACGACTCTCACATCCATGAAACTTCCATCATCCCCTGCAGTGCTAATGCACGCTAGCTACACATAACGCTGGACCCAATAGACTTTCGAATATCTGATCCTACCCGAAGGCCGAATCAACATTCTCAGGCTATAAGGTCTTTATTATGCACAACCGTGATGCATACACTAAACATCTACAGTTATGATGTCAATTCCACATACAAGAAACCCTATCGTATTATGCATCATGCAATTAGACAAATCTATCATGTGATTCCTGAAGATCCCTAGCCTAGCACTAGCATGTTGTTCTAACATATCAGAATATCAAATAACTGCATGGTATTTTGGGGTTTGCTTACAGGCTCCAGCTGATCGTACCCTCTGCATCCTCCATCCTTTATTTTGAAAACCATTTTAAAACTTATTTCCGAAAGTATCCTTGATTTGAGACTGGATTCACATGAGTGTTCCTCCAATTCACTCAAACCAAGGCTCTGATACCAACTTGTAACATCCATAAAATTCACACAAAATTTAAACTTTTTCAATCATAAATAAAAAACCACATAGGATTGTTTAAAAAATGTTTTCAAATCATTTTCCATTATAGTGTCCCAAAAATCATAACATAAGGATGAGGAGCGATACGGTCACACCTTCACCTTTCCACCATCTCCTAAAGTACCTGAAACAGTAAACTGAAAACTGTAAGCCCGAGGGCTTAGTGAGCTACTCCTAAAATACCAACACCACACTGACAATACCATAATAGTAATAATCAATCAATCAACTTGCATACTGGGCCAACAGCCTGACTGGACTGCCCTACCGGACCTACAGTCTGTCTGGATCTATCCTGAGCCTTCGGCATGACTGGTCCGCCACGTGGGCCTACAGTCTCCCCGAACCGCTCGTAAGGTATGTTGGCCTTCAGCACAAAGTAGGACCGCCTCAACCCAACCAACAAGCAAATAACCATGTGTGCATAGCTATCATATACTGGCATATACAAACATCAAACATATCTATCTCACTGATCACAATCATAGAATTCTCCTGTAACGAGAGTACTGACCTAGCAGGTCACTAACACACCAATCCCTACAGATCATAAAAGCATAACATACTGTCTATCTCGATTCCAAACTAACAAATCATAACCACATGCAACATACCATAACAATAACAACTAAAGGTTCGGGCTTGGTGCCGTAGACCCTATCGATATAGTGAGGATAACTCACCTCGCAGATGTCGACTTGGAAGGTAAACTCCAACTCTCGGAACATTCGACACAGGCCCCACCACCTATAACCATAGTTCCATATACGCATAAGTCTTTAACCTTATAAGGTACTCCATAACCCAATAGTCAACCCCTGATCAAGGTCAAAGTCCTCAGTCAAGGTCAACAGTCCATGTTGACCTCAACTCGTCTAGTACACCCAGCTACTCGCCGAGTCCCTTGAAGCACAATACAACTCGCCGAGTCATCGAGGTGACTCGTCGAGTTCCTTCGAATCCCAATCAGACCTTAAGGTCACCCGTCGAGTTCCCTTCCTGTGACTTCGACAGATATACTCGCGAACATATTCTTGGTTAAAACTCATTCGACTCGCCGAGTTGTTCTTCAACTCGTCGAGTCTCATGACAATCTTCAACGGACTCGCCAAGTTGTTCAACCAACTCGTCGAGTTCAATGGCCATCTTCATGCCACTCGCCAAGTCCATTCAGTCCTCTTTCCATACAGATCCAAGCTTCTAGGGCATGCTTATCATGTAAAGTTGCAAACTTTACTTGCATGCATGGCTTTAGAGGCTCAAAATGGCAAATCTAAGCTATTGATGGGTTTTTATGCACAAAGGGGACCTCAATCACAACTAAAGCTGCAACTTTATGCTTCTAGAATCCAAAGAGAGTCCAGATCTGAAGTTATAACTTCAGATCTAGCCCATAGCTCATCATACCAACTTAATATTCCATGAAAACCCTAAAACTCACCCAATATAGGAGATCTATAAGGAGAATGACAGTTTGGGTACCTTTTGAAGTTGATATCTGAGATGAGTGTTGATTCCCACACTCCAATTGCTTCAATCTCCTTCTCCTCCAAGTCTTCTCCCTCCAAGGACTCTCTTTCAAGCTTCAAACACACAGACACACAAGGCACACACACATGAATAAGGCTCTCAAGGGTTCTTTGGGGTGCAAACGCCGGGAATTAGGGTTTCACTTGCCAGCTCCTACTTGCCGAGTCCCAATATAGACTCGTCGATTAGATCACTTAACCTGCGATCCTTCTCGCTGCTACTCGACGAGTAGGTAAATCAACTCGTCGAGTAGGCCCTAATCCAAAAACGCATATTAACAATACCTGAGAATCGTGGCGTTACATATGCTTTATGGAAAACGTTGGCTTGTATCAATTGCATAAGTTTTAACTCGTTGAAAACCTTTTTATTTTAGTTCACAAAAATCTTTTGTGCTTGGCTTGTATTCCCCTTGAAAACGTTTAAAAAAAACATAAAAGCGTAGGGGTATGAACTCACAGTTTATTTTTGTTGTGTGAAGCTGGAAACAAAGATTCCTCGGGTTGTTGTACGTGGCACTTAACGGAATCCTAATATCAAATAAACACATATATGTATTTAAATTAGCGATTTCGTTAGATAAAGTGCTAGAAAAACACTTGCTTTTGGTTAAGGAATGTTACTGGGACTTTGTTGAATCGAGGAACGGGTTTTTCACCACTTAGAAGGTGTGTACGGCCGTGAACAGGGGTGTACGGACGGACAGGGGTGTACGGTCGTGAACTCCTTTTTGAAGGGTGTACGACCTTTGAAGATTTGAAGGGTTTTTGGTCAGAAGTTCTAGAGAGAGAATGAGAGAGTTTTCAGCCAAAAGTGTTCAAATGAGGGTGGGGGTCCTGTATTTATATGCTGGGGGTATGGTTGGTGTTGGGTCCACTTGGCACCAACTGTGAATTGGTGTACGGCCGTACACGAGTGTGCAGCGGTACACGGGTGTGCGGCCATATACTCACTTAGGCCGAAAACGGGTTTGTTTTTCAAGGACTTCTGGTTTTCGCGTGATTTGGTTCCGAGTCGCTTATATAAATTTAATTATATAAAACTAGATGATTTCCTAAACCATGAAGTTTTGACGGAAACTTAATAAAAAATTCAAATTTTATTAACGGAATTTGGATAACAGAATTTCGTCGGATAAACACTTTTTAATGATCGAGACGTGGAAGACAGGATGTACGTTGCTAAGTTCTCGAGGTAAACGAAGTTTGTATGCTACAGGACCAATCCTAGCAAGGATCTCGAATGGTCCAATGAATCTTGGATTTAGCTTTCCATGCTTTCCGAAGTGTATCATGCCCTTCCAAAGTGAGACATTCAATAGAACACGGTCACTAACCTGGAACTCCAAGAGTTTTTGTCTCCTATCGGCGTAGCTCTTTTGTCTGTCACGTGAAGCTTTTAGTCGTTTCCGGATTTGTACGATCTTTTCGATAGTCTCTCAGATGATTTCTAGACCAGTGAAAATGTTGTCTGGGACTTGTCCCTTGGCTAGCTGTGTGTCACCCACCTCAGCCCAGCACATAGGGGATCTGCACTTACGACTATAAAAGGGCTTCAAAAGGAGTAGCCTTGATATTGGTATGATAACTGTTGTTGTAGGAGAACTCAACCAAGGGTAAATGGACGTCCCACGACTTACGAAAATCGATTACACATGCTCTCAACATGCTCTCAACATGTCTTCCAAGAGCTTTCTACAGTGACTGCCAAAATCTCGAGGTGAATCTACTATCCCGATCGGAGATAATGGACACAGGCACACCGTGCAGACGAACTATCTCTTGGATGTAGATTCATGTATGTCTTTCCATTTTGAAAGTTTCTTTGATTGGCAGGAAGTGGGCGAATTTGGTCAATCGGTCAACAATTACCCATATGGTATCGCACCCACTGGGAGATTTGGGTAATTTAGTGATAAAATCCATAGTAATCCTCTCCCACTTCCACTCAGGTATTTTTGGCTTCTAAAGTAAACCTGATGGCTTCTGATATTCCACCTTCACCTTGGTGCAAGTCAGGCACTTGCCCACGAAGGTAGCGATTTCTACTTTCATGTTTGGCCACCAATAGAGTTGTTTGAGATCTAGATACATATTATCTAAACCTGGTTGGACGAAGTATCTACTCTTGTGAGCTTCGTTCATGACAACCTCCATGTACCCACCGGGATGATAGCGATTTCGTTAGATAAAGTGTTAGAAAAACACTTGCTTTCGGTTAAGGAATGTTACCGGGACTTGGTTGAATCGAGGAACAGGTTTTTCACCACTTAGAAGGAGTGTACGGCCGTGAACAGGGGTGTACAGCTGGACAGGGGTGTACGACCGTGAACTCCTTTTTGAAGGGTGTATGGCCTTTGAAGATTTGAAGGGTGTATGGCCTTTGAAGATTTGAAGGGTGTACGGTTAGAAGTTCTAGAGAGAGAATGAGAGAGCTTTCAGCCAAGAGTGTTCAAATGAGGGTGGGGGTCCTGTATTTATAGGCTGGGGGTTTGGTCGGTGGTGGGGTCCACCTAGCACCAGCCGTGAACGGGTGTACGACCGTACACGGGTGTGCGGCCGTGATGAATGTTGAAACTCTTAGATCGATTACATCTTCAACATGTTAATCATTAAAACAAATTAACAAACTAACAAGCAAACAAAATAACACAAGATAGAATCAAATATTGCTTAATGATTCAGAGTAGTCATGCCTCAGCAGAGCTCGATCAAGAACTTCCATTGTAGAGGCGAGTTAGGGTTTTCAATACAATCAATGAGAACAATTATCAAAAGTGTTATCTTCGAAGGATGCATGCATGCACCTTAAATACTAAACCCTAATAAAATAATCACGGTTGGACAGGCCCAAACCGGATATACAAAATAAACCAAACATTAAGCCCAATGATGCAACTTTAATACTCAACAATCTCCCCTTTGCGTAATTGAGGCGAGAGCTTAGTTCGGTTGAGCAACACAAGATTTCTTGATAGTCTTGAACACGTTCGGTATTATGGCCAGCAGAGTTTGATGAAAAGTAATATACCACCGAAGCATGTCCGTGAAATTCTTCTTGTCTGACTCTCTGTTCTGCTTACACTGGTGAATAATATCAAGAATATGCTCCAAGCAGTCTGTAGAGAACAAGTGTTTATCAACAAGAGCGAACAAAAACCTTTCACCTCCGGCTCTCGTGAACATGACAGTAAGATTAGTAGGTCAATTTGACCCAACTTCATTTTGTTAACATCTCCAGGCTTTCCAGTAGGCTTAATTGTCGGTCTCTTCCTCATAACATGAGCCACCTCTTGATCCATTTTTGCAACTTCAAGAATATAAGAGGCTAGCATCCTCTTAAGATGACCAAGGATTGGCTCATACTCCTTCGAATTTGTGAGCAAAATATTAAACAGTAAAATCCAATTGTGAGGATTTAGGTTAGGAAGATCCGCCAAAGAAATTGTATGAACTAAGTTGCCCGATCCTTTGGTTATTCGAAACTGAATTTTGAAAAATTTTCCAGCAGGTGAGGGTTTCATCACCTTGACAGTGGTTATCTTCTGAGCACTCCATGTCAGATATTGAGGTTGACCGAACTTAAGATAGTAGTCAATAAGATCACGATCAACCTGAGGATGAGGAGAGGGAACTTCAATTGTTGAATCAAAACAGTGACATACAAATGCCTTTCTGGTTATAGGCATATTGAATTGAGAGTCCCTCGTGTTGTCACAATCAAAAGAGACAACAGGTTCCAGCCAATACATGCTAGGAAACTCAATTGCTTCTTTGATCAGTCCATCCCTAGTCCAGTTTTGACAACAAGTTTGGGAGGGATCGGAAGAGTTTTTACAATTTTCACAACACCATCTCCCCATTGTTGCAGAGTAACGATTGGCTCCGTAACACCCTTCATCTGACTTAGGATTTCAACTGCCGGAAGAAGTTTGGATGTCAAATGATTCCTGATTGTGAGTGTAAGAATTGGATCATGAGCATGAATAAACTTACTCAAAAGATTAAGAACATCAGAGGCACAACTTTTTAGAACGACACACTCGGTTCTTAAGGAAACAATTTCATTATCTGCTTGAGAAAGCTGAACTTGTTGAACTTCAATCTGTGTATTTTTGCGAGCCATATCATCCATTAATTTGTGTTCCATTTCCAAGTTAGCCTGAAGATTCTCTAAGCGAGAATTAACTAAGCTAATAAAAGAATGGTTCTCAGTTTGAATGTCAGACCTAACTGAATCAAATTTTGCAGTCTCTGCTTGAAGAGAGTGGGAGAAGGAACCAACCGTGAGATTCACCTTGACGGCATTCGAATCAGCATGACCCTTTAGGGAATCAAGAAAGACCCTAGAATCTTGAATAAGCTCTTCTACATCGGTTGTTGCTTTCTTACAGAGAGACGTGGAGTCATCAACCGCTTTGGCGGATTTATCAATAGAATTTGTGTACTGCTCAAGAGCGGTGTCCAAAAAAGCCTTCATAACCACATCATTAGTTTTCGCCGAAGAAGCAATCAGTTGATCAAGCGTATCGTGAATACCCTACAGTTGTTGCTTTGGAATAGAAGCTTCATGATCATCATCAGAGGGAAGTCGGTAAGGACTGTAGTATGTTGAGTCAAACTCAAAATTATCACCACCAAGAGTAGGAGCAGGATCACTTGAGGGTGAGGGTGAAAGAGATTTGGCTGTAACAGGGGTTTCAGTCTCAGTATTAGCCCCCGTATTAGATACGTTGACTATTACCGGAGAGGTAGGTGAAGTGGTAGTGATTGGGGTAGAAGTAGAAGTGACTTGAGAAATAATTGGTGGTGGGAGTGGAGTTGTAGATATCAGTATGATGCTAACTGGTGGAGGTGTAGGAGCAACCGAAACTGGAGCAGTAGACTTTGGTGGAGATGGAGGAGGAGTTGGAACCTTGTCTTTATTGTGTTTAGTGGGAGTTGGAGAACGAGGAGGGGTGTTACCTATTGTAGTATCGTCATGTTGAACTTCTGCTTCTTCATCAACTGACTGCTCATCATCATGATCAGAGTTAGAAGGAGAAGGATTCCTGCAACGGTTTGCCATCTTCTTAATTTTCTTTGTAGCCGAAGCTGCAACTTTTTCAACTTTTCGCTTCCTAAATTTGACCGACTTAGCAGATGGACCTTCGGTTCCCACGTTCTTAGAATCTGCCTTTTTCCCTCGTTTGGCAGGCTTCTCAACAGCATCTAATGCTTTTTGCATTTCAGGAGTTAGTTGTCTTGGACCCGTTGGAGGTAGCTTCCAGTACTCAGCCATTACCTTACTTTCGCTTGTCACACATCTGTACATAGTTTCAGGTATCAAACCATTGAAGTAAAACTTGGTTGCATCAGAGAAGATGATCTTCTTGGTGTGAAAAGTGGCCACAGAGGAAAGCATAACATAAGTCATAACCAGAATTTGAAAATGCTCAATAGCCCGTCGAGTCACTATGTCCAGAATCGACCACATGAAATCTTTGAATGTCTGGTAGAGGAGTTGAAACTTTGCATGAGTTGCGACCAGATAAGAGAACCATAGTCCAGGTTAATACAATGATGAAGACCATAGAGAATGGTCATAAAACCTTTGCTAGTACCATCCGACCCAGCTACGCATTCCGCCAAACCCTTGTTGATTAGAGTTAGCAATCCATTCCACTGCAGTGACAAGCAGGACTTTTTGAATTTAGTCACGGTAGTGAGGACATCAGTATAACCCATATCATTGAACATCGAGAATAACTGATTCGTAGTTATGAATTCAGGAGAAATAACAGATGCATCGATAGCAAGCCCCAGTAAAGAACTGAAGCGAGCTTTAAAGATGGAGGTCTTGTGATTAAAGATCTCGAAGTAGATGCGTTGCTTGTTCTTGTCATAGGAAGCAGTAGTATAAACTTGTGATAACAGGGACATTGGCACTGTTTCGATTTGAGTAAGGGCTATCACCAATGGTGAATACTTGATCACCTCTGCCACATGTAGCATGTAGTGATCTTACAGAAAAGGATTAAGTTGGATGACCAGATTCTGGTTCGGTTTGATAGGAAGCAAGTTTGAAGAAGCTGTCTGTTCTTGCAAAGAAGATGATTCCGCCATTGTTGAGGTAAGGAAGATGAAGAACAAAGAAGCGCCTGTTGTATTCAAGAGAGAGCAAAGAAGATAGGGAGGTACAAGAGGTGTGAGAAACCCTTTATATACCATTGCCAGGAAAGAGAAAAAATTGTCCGTAATGATGATATGATTTCTGAAACATCGCCTGAAAAAGTGCGATTTGACAGCTTGGTTTCCCCAAATAGACGTCATCACGTGTGTGTTTAGGAACCATTTTCACGCGCCCAATTTAATGCTTATCTAATGACTCGGTTCAAATTCTTATCCACATATCCTCTTTTCAAAATAAGCTTCAACTTCTAACACAGGCATTGTTAAGCATAGAGCATTCTTTCGTTGCAACATGACCACTTTTGCTCCATACATCAAAGAGACAGCAGTACGGTTAGTTCCTCAAACATAAAATGTAAACGAACCAGTAGGACTAACACCTTGAGTTATGCAAAATCATAAAAACAGTTTTCGTGCAAGAGTGTGTCAAAGATAAAGAAATAAAGCAAAGAGTATATGGGACGTGAGTGATGTCTTAAGACATAAAGCGGATGATTCCGGGCACGAATCGCTTCCTTTGAAGTCAAGAGAGACTTGAAGTGCTTGTGTGGTTTCCCGAGAAAATATGATCAAGTGTCTGTAAATAAACATCGAAAGGCTTCTTTTCAACTATTGGGCTAAAAGGTGGCTTATCTTCAACCAACCTGCAAGACTTAATAGAAGTCTCAAAAACAAAAACTAAGTTGGATCTTGTGGGAGAAATGCCTTGGTGTCAGACAATTTCATAAAGATCACTTAAAAATAAAAAGAGACTTCATAAGGTAACAAGTAATAGCTTGAATAGAAATTATTCACTGTCAATTCATTGTTGGTGCTGGATTTTGGGTTTCACTCAGCACGTGGTGAACGCATCTAAGATCATAAACTCAAATTTTGTGTGACCATAAACCTCAGTGGTAATAACTGAGAGTCTCAGGGATTACATTGGTGAAATGAAACGTGATGGAGAAATAAGAAGAGATGGTGAAAGAACCGAAAGTACCTCTACTATAAAAGGATGACAAAGCAGAAAACTCTTAACTCATATGAGAAGAGTAAGGTAGCTCATGACTTGAGTAAATTTAGCAGCCTGATTGGGAAGAAACGATTAGTATGAATTGAATCATTAAGGCTTCACTCAGAGTCTTGGAGGCTTCGGTCTACATACATCAGCATGCTTCTAGGGACACCTAATTAGTTCATGGATAATAGAAGTTGTACCTTCCCTTGCATGTGGTGTTGGTGATCTTAAGAAAGAAAAGAAACCATACGAGAATAAAGGAATAAGAGATATTTTTGTATTTTTGAAGTTTCTGAAAAAGAATAAAAATAGAAAATAAAAGATATTTTTGAATTTTTAAAGTTTCTGAAAAAGAATAAAAACAAAAAATAAAAGATATTTTTGTATTTTTGAAGTTTCTGAAAAAGAATAAAAATAGAAAATAAAAGATATTTTTGTATTGTTGAATCTTCTGAAAAAGAATAAAAACAGAAAATAAAAGATATTTTTGTATTTTTGAAGTTTCTCAAAAAGAATAAAAACAGAAAATAAAATATTGCAGTTAAAGAGAAAGATAAAGGAAAGATGAGTAAAAATACTGAACAAAATATATAAGATTGACAACCGAAACCTAACCTTGGAATAGGAAGCGAAATAGACCGAGCGTTCGGTTCATTTCGGTTCCCTAAAATTTCGGAGCCGAAATAGACCGAGCGTTCAGTTCATTTCGGTTCCCAAAAATTACGGACCCGAAATAGACCGAGCAGACGCCATATTTTGTTTGTCTAATTTTCAGAGAGATGAAAGGGGTTTCGGTATCGACTCAGCTTCCATCATTCCCAAACCTTGTAATATTCTATTAAAACTTGCTTTTGGTAATGCCTTAGTGAAAATATCAGCCAGTTGATCAGAGGACCGAACGAAATGAACTCCCACATTACCATCTTCAACATGGTCTTTGATGAAATGGTATCTCAGTGCAATATGTTTGGTCTTAGAGTGTTGCATTGGATTGTGACATATTCTTATCACACTTTCTGAGTCACAGTAAAGAGGAATTTTCTTCATATTCAATCCATAATCTCTAAGCTGGCTTTGAATCCAAATGACTTGTGACGTACAGGAGGCTGTTGCGATGTACTCAGCTTCGGTTGTTGAGAGAGACACACAGGTTTGCTTCTTTGACTGCCAACTTACAAGTTTGCCATCAAGAAATTGGCATCCACCAGTTGTGCTCTTTCGGTCCAGACCACATCCACCAAGGTCTGCATCAAAAAAGGCTTGAACGAAGAATTCGGATTTTGCTGGATACCAGAGACTAACAGACGAGGTTCGCTTCAGATACCGGAAAAATATTCTTCACAACAATCATATGAGGTTCTCTTGGATTAGCGTGAAACCTGGCATAATAACACACAGAGAACATAATATATGGTCTACTAGCTGTTAGATACATAAGCGATCCTATCATTTGACGATAGAGGGTCATATCGACATTCGTTTATCCAGAGAAGGTGTAAGCTTTGTGCCAAACGCCATGAGAACTTTCACCTTAGAGTCTCCCATCATACCAAACTTTGCCAATAGGGTCTTGGTGTAAGCTTCCTGGTTAATAAATATGCCTTCTGGTCCCTGTCTAATATTCAGTCCAAGGAAAAAGTTAATTGAACCAATTGCGCTCATTTCAAATCTAGTCTCCATCAACGTCCTGAATTCAGCTGTTAGATTAGGTTTCGTGGTGCCGAAGATGATGTCATCGACATAAATTTGAACTAGCATTAAATGTTCGTCTTCTTTCTTGCGAAAGAAGGTTGGTTCAACCGAACCTTGCTTAAATTTCGACATTTTGAGAAAGCGAGTTATAGTTTCATACCAGGCTCTCGGTGCTTGCTTCAGACCATATACTGCTTTACCTAGAACATAGCAATGATCACGATATTTCTCATTCACAAATCCAGGTGGTTGCTCAACATACATCGTTTCTTCTAGTTCTCCATTCAGGAAGGCGCATTTTACATCCATTTGAAAAACTTCGAAGTTTTTATGAGCAGCGTATGCCAGAAAGATTCTTACAGATTCCAACCTTACTACAGGAGCGAAGGTCTCCTCATAATCTATCCCTTCTTCCTGACAGTAACCCTTCATAACAAGTCTCACTTTATTGTGAATTATATTCCCTTCCTTGTCCACCTTGTTCCTAAGGACCCATTTTAGTCCAACCACCGAAGCATCCTTAGGTGTTGGAATTAATCTCCACACTTTGTTTTGCTCGAATTCGTTGAGTTCGTCCTGCATGGCCTGTACCCAATCAGAATGATCGAGGGTATTTTGAATCGTCTTTGGTTCAACCTTGGAGATGAATGAATTAAACATGCAAAATTCCACTTTAGAGAGTAGTGCAGTTTGTTTCGCTTTCAGTTGAGAATGTGTAAGAACCTTTTCTTATGGTTCACCAATAATTTGTTTTTGAGGATGGTCTTTAGTCCATTTGATGAGTGGTGGGTAATCAGGATCATAAGAGGGATCTAGTTCAGAATTCACTTATTCTTCGAGTTCTGATTGAATGTCATCATCATTTAGATTCACATTCTCCCCCTCGAATGATGATTCTTCTTCAGCTTCAGGCTCAGAATTCTCCATTTGGACTGGACTTTCAGATGGACTCTCCCCCTGGAATGGTGATTCTTGGTTATTTGGAGAAGACAGGCCCCCCTAAACATAAGAACTAATTTTTGGAGTTTCACATGACTCAGGTTGTTCGGTTGCTGTTGGTTGATCATATGTCATTGTCTTTGCTGCCTCATCAATTATCTTCTTCAGGTTGTCCACCCTGTTGTAAGCAGCTTGGAATTCAGAGTGAATAGCCTTTTTTGGTTCATCGAATAGTAGCATGTATTGGTTGAAGAGATTTGATATTGGTGCCGTAAATTGACCAGTTTTTGGAAATATTTCCTCCACAGAACCTTCGGTTGTTGATAGTTTCTTGACGTAGTTATCATCGAAGGTGACATAGTAAGTTTCTTCAATTTCTTTGAACGCTTGTTAAGAACTCTATATGCTTTGGAGGTTAACGAATGAACCAGGAAAATCCCTTCATCCACTTTAACATCAAACTTGTTTCGGTTCTCCTTGGAATTGAAGATAAAGCATCTTGAACCGACCACATGAAAAAACTTTACATTGGGATTTCGATTGTTCAAGATCTCATATGGGGTGACAGAAAAACGTTTATTGAGATAATATCTGTTCTGCGTGAAACATGCAGCAGCAATAGCATCTGCCCAGATATATAGAGGTTGTCACACCCCGGCCGTCGACGGAAACATCAAGCAGTGTAACTTCATTTCTCGTATCATAGTTATCAACTTCCTGAAAACACATGCAATTTAAAATACGTCAACATAAAGTTGGTGAGCTCACAGGTTTTGACTCCATACAAAAATAGCACTTTTTCTCAAGTTCAAAAGTATAGTTTTGAAAGTATAATTTTGACTCTCCAACGTTTACTATATATATCCTAGGTAAAAGTTTACTTACCAAATAACTATATACCTATAAGTCTCATATACTATGAATATAAGTGTTCGTAATTCCATACAAACTAAAGTTGCTACGTATAAATCTTATTTCAGTTCTATACGAGTAAAACCACTACGTATAAATCTATTTCAATTCTATACGAGTAAAAACGCTACGTATAAATCTATTTCAATTCTATACGAGTATGTGTGTTAGGTATAATTATCTACTTAATATACAAGCAATACCTAGGGTATAAGTAGGGGGAAACTTATACTTAACATTAATACTTGTATATGACAAAGTATAATGTTTCTAACAAGTTGCTACCATGAGTCTGTAACTGCTGCTTGCCAACAAAACCTATGACAAAACACACTCATGATTTACCATGAGAAACAATACACTCATGATTTACCATGAGGAACAATACACTCATGATTTACCATGAGAAACAAAACCGCGCGCTTCATCGACGCCGGAACAAAAACAAATAAAAGGAACAGATCGTCACTCGCTTGTCTTGGGTTGTAATTAACAACCATGAGTGGGGTCGTCAACCCGTATCTTATTCATACAAGACTTCCTCGCTCACACAGGATTAACGGTTACAGGTCAGAGGACTTCCACTAAGATCCCCAATCTTAGTTGATGAATGAGGTAGCTCATGTAGACTTTGACGGCGTTCTATAGTCCTAACAACAAAAGCATTTTCATGTCTAAAACCCTAAGTTACTAGACTATACTTTTAAACAGTACTCCTAACTTCATAACATTTAGGCAGTATAACAACTATAACTTGACGTAAAACCAGGCTTTATCTTGACATAAAACCAATAACAACAAAAGCATATAACATACCAAGTTTTATCTTGTCATAAAACTAACAATAACAACATATAGCATATCAAGTTTTATCTTGACATAAAACCAATAATAACAACATACTTTATATATAGAACTTCCGAATACCACTTCAGAACTATATCGCACACGAAATATATATAGAATCCTAAGTATAACTCAAGATCTACCTTAACAATAACATGCTAACAACTTTACGATAGTTGTATACTTTCAGATACAAAATAACTATATCCCAGTTATTATAACTATCTACGTTCATACTAATATACTATCATATAGATATAATAATAACATATATATATATATATATATATATATATATATATATATATATATAATATTTAGCATGCATTTCCCCCTGAAATATTAGAAAGTGGGGCCGTGAAACTCACCTTAGCCGCGTGATTTTATGTAATCTAAGCAGAAACGGTCAGCGGTACGAGGTCGTCGGGGCTCGGGAAGCAAAACGGCTTCAGCAAGCGAGAGAAAGAGAAAAGAAATGGTGTAAGGAGAGAGGAGGCCGGACTTGCTATTTATAGGTTGATTTTTGGCCTCTCACGACGTGAGAATGATAGATTCACGTCGTGAGCTATGCCAAGAGTCATCCCGTAGCTTTAACGCGTGTTTTCAAGCCTCGAATAGTGTCCTACAGCGTCCTCACGTCGTGAGAAAACCTTGCTCACGTTGTGAGCTTTTGGGTTATCATTCTGTAGACCTCTAGCTTCGAAATGTGGTGTTTTGACTCCTCACGTAGTGAGTTTTGATGGTCATGTCATGAGTCCAGTCAGATTAGGGTTCCTGACACGTGTCGTGCTCTCAGACAGCTGGAACTTCGGAAGGTCGTAACTTTTGCATATGAACTCCGTTTTTAATGTTATTTATATCTACGCGTAGGTAAATGTGAGTACTACAAATTTCTTTTAGATTCCAATAGCTAATTCTATTTCTATTTTAAATTCCTCTTATTATAGAGATTTATAGTGTTAGGGTTTATCATAACTTCTTCACGCAAGGTCAGATTTAGACGTTCTCTATATTTTTGGAATCATGTGGACATATACTTTGAGTTGTATCATAAATTATGTATGAAAGTTCATACTTTATCATGAATTACATAGAAAGTTTGTCACTTTACTAGTTTAACAAAATCACATTACATGATTGGCATAATCACATGTGATTGTTATTGACCTATTTTGACTGGTGTTACAGAGGTAGAGAAGCGAAGCTAAGCATGGTTCCGACTGCTTCACATAAAGAACGATTTTTCCTTTCGACAATCCTATTCTGTTGTGGAGTATATGGAGCAGAGAAGTTGTGAGTAGTTCCCTTTTCTGCTAGAAAATCTTCAAGAGCTTTAATCTTGAACTCCAACCCGTTATCGCTTCTGACATTTCTAACTACCTTTCACAATTGAAATTTTATCTGTTTGATAAATACTCCAAGCTTGGGAGTGGCCTCTGATTTCCGCCTCAAAAAGAACACTCAAGTAAACCGAGAGAAGTCATCAAATATAACAATTAAATACCTGCTACCACCAATGCTTCCGATTGAAGAAGGACCACATAGATCAACATGAAGTAATTCTAGTGGTTCAATAACTTTAGTATTGACTCTTGAAGGATGACTCTTTCGACTCTACTTTTCCATTTCACAAGCTGCACATAAGTGTTCTTTGTCAAACTTCAGAACAGGAAGACCGTGAACATGATCCCCATGTACAAGCTTGTTGATGTCTTTGAAATTGAAATGGGAGAGATTTTGGTGCCATAGCCAACTTTCGTCTGAATTAGCTTTCGTTAGCAAGCAAACTGCTGGTTTTCACCGTATGGGATTGAGATTCAGAGGGTACATCTCTCCTTTTTGCTTTGAATTCAGTAGAATGTTGTTCGTCTTCTTTTCAATTATTTCTGAGCCCTCGTCATCGAATGAAACCTTTCACCTTGTGCCGACTACCAGTTGTGAAACACTGATGAGGTTATGTTGAAGACCCTCAATGTATGCCACTTTTCGAATTGAGAAATCACCGTTGGTAATCATATCATATCCTTTGATTGTGCCAAAGGAATTATTTCCATACTTGACACATCCACCGTCTTGAAGGGACTGAAATTCCCTTAGTTATTCCTTTCTTCCTGTCATGTGATGTGAGCAACCACCGTCTATATACCATTCATCATTGAACTGTACGTCACGCATAACCTGCAAAAATTAAGCAGATTTAGGAACCCAAAGTTTCTTGGGTCCTCGTGAGCCTTTTACATAACAGGGAATAGTAAGAGAAACATCGACCAAAAAGGTTCTTTTTATTAGTGTTGTTTCATCTTTTCTTTTTATGGTAAATACTTTGATTTTATCGGTTTTAAGAATTTCAGATTCAGTTTTTAATTCGACGTTAGCAGCCTTTCGGTTCTCCAGTTTGGATTCATACGTCGTCTTGTTTTCGTCTTCTGGAAAGAGTTTTCCTTTACCTTTTCGATCATTCTAAGATTGAGAGTGAGAAGGATGAGACTTGGGAGTAGCATTAGATTTTTGATCATTGCCCTTACTTGTTCGAGACCCGAAATTACCTTCCCTTCGGTTCCTCTCAACGATTGATTTAGGACCGAAACCCTCCTCTTGGTTTCTCATAACTTGAGGACCGAAACTCCTTTTTCGGTTGTCGGCCACCTGATGACTCAACCTTCTCTTCTGGTTGTTGTGCTTCTGTAGACCGATGCTTTGTTTTTGGTTATCTTAATTTTGAAGACCGAAACTCTTCTTTCGACTGTCTTGATTCTGAGAACCGAACCACTGTTTTCGGTTGTCTTGAGTTTGAGGACCAAAATTCTTTTTCGGTTGTCATTATAGTGTTAATCACGAGACGTTGAGTTTGCCTTTGCTTCTTCCTTTGACTTAAAGTACTTATCATAGCGAACGTAATTAGGATTTTGAGATCGCCAAAACTGTTTCCTTTATGTCCGATTCTTCTTGTATCTCAAATTCTGTTGATGCTTTCTTTCTGACACTTGTTTTGGATTTTTGTGGATGTTAGCTCTTTTCCTTGCTTCCTGAGCAGGAGTTTCGCTCTTTAGTGAATCTGTTTCGCTTGGTGTCATGACCGGTTCGCCTGAAGATGTTTCGGTACCACTTGTGCTTGGAACACCAAATCGCTCAGGTTCATAAGTGGTTCTGCCATATACCTAACCTTCACTCTCCATGATGTTTTCTGAGATAAACCTTATGTTTCATCAGCATTATCAATTGGTGCCCACCAGAAAAACTCATTACATCCATCTGCATTATCTTTTTCTACTAATGTTGTTAGTTCAGCTGTCTGATGTGGAGTGACTCCTTTGACTGTATAAACTTGATTTGGAGTTGTTTGGACTTTTTGATATACTACAACTTTTGCCTTGAGGACTTTAGTCTTGTCTTTTGATGAGCGAGCGAACTCAACAGAGTTTTCAGAAATAAGATTTTTATTGGTTTCGGGTTCGCTCTTGACAAATTCAGAACAACCCACCTCATCTTCTACAAATATTTCACTCATATCATCATCCTCATTGAATTCAGAAGTGTTTTCAATATCAATTTTGATTTCTAAACTCAACTTGGCATTCAAAGAGTCAAATTTCTGCACAGTTTCGGTTTTGATTTTTAATTTGTCATTTTCATCCAACAAAATTTTAAGCATGTCCTTATGGTCTTTTGACTTTATGAAGGACTCTATCTTGTCCAGACCAATTTTGTAAGAGGGAGAGATATTGTCAGACGAAATAACATTTTCACAGTTGTATGCATCGGCTTTGATTTCATCCTCCTTAAACTCAAGGAAGGGTAAAATCATACGATGTATCTTCATTCCTATATCACAATTAAGATGCAGTTAAGTAATGTTGGAATATAGTCTTTTAGCAATTAAACAAAAAACATTCTGTTGTTTCAAAAGCTTCAAATTGTCTCTTTTCAAATAAATTGTTTCGTCCCTATACCTAATTAACTCCTTTTCCTTTTGCTCTATCCACATACGCCTTTCCTCACTCTTCGATGATATCTTGCCGATTTGATCAGTTAGGTTAGAGTTTGTGACGTGAGTTTGAGATAGACTGCCACTTATACTGGAAAAATTAGATTTTAATTTGTTTATTTCCTTTTCATAGTTTGTGATGGGGATTTTTAACAAAACAAGAATAGATTGTACCTTCTTGATCAACTCATCACATTTGTTGATCTGCACACTGACAGGTTTCGCTGCAAAACACATGTCTTCTCTCTCTTTCGTTTTGTTTAGTTCCCCATCAGTAGTATATCCTCTCATTTGAGATACCTCAGAGGTCACCATCAGACACTATCCAGCAACATTCTCTTCTTCTACCAACAAAGCCCTGCCATGAGTGGGCTTTCTCACTTCTTCATCTTCAAAATCTGTTGACCAAACTTCAACTCCGCCAAATTCGTCATCAACAGTATTTCCCTGCACAATTAGAGCATTCATAGTGTTAGTAGTTCTAACTTTCTTCTTCCTGATTTCCTCCAAACGTCGTATGAGTTTTGCTTCCTCGTCATCTTCATCATTCTTTTCAGACTGCTTTCTCAACATACAATCTTTGGCAAAATGGTTTTTGCCTCCACAGTAGTGACAATTAAAACCTGAGTCACCACCAAGTTTAGCTTCTTTATTTGGTTCTTCGGTCAGAGAGACACCTTTCGGTTCCTCCTTTACCTTCTCGACGTTGTAGCTTCCCTGCCAGTTTTGGTTCTTATTGGCTGGGAATCTTCTTTTGATGAACTTCTTGGGATTGGACACCGTTAAAGCAAAATATTCACTCGTTAGATCATACTCAGTAAGATCCAAATCTTCTTCTTCTTCAGCAGCATTCTTTCCTTTGGAGATTAGAGCTAATCAACCCATGCTGGAAACCACATTCGTTTCTTTAGTTACTGCACTTTCATGTGACTTTAATATTCCTACTAGCTTTGCAAGAGAATAAGCCTTGAATTGTTCGTGTGCCTTCACAGTAGACATTACAGCCATCCATTCGGTTCTAAGGCCATTCATAAATGTCACCTTTTGTTCAATTACTTTCCTTTCTATCCTATGCTTTATCATCTTACTGAGGAGATGATTAAAGCGATCAAAAGCTTGAATTATCTTCTCTTCAGGCTTCTGCTTGAAATCACCAAATTCCGAGAGCAATAACGTTTGGATGGAATGCTCAAGATCTTCATCTGTAGAATATAGTTCCTTCAACCTATCCCAAATCTCCTTCGCTGTTATGCATGAAATTACTAATCGAAACGTGTCCGATTGTAAAGCAAACCTAATCATCCTTAAAGCTTTGATGTTGCATTGAAACTTCTCTTTCTCATCTTGAGGAATGTCTTTCACATCATTAACGAGTTGATTATACTCCTTCTGAGTTTTGACAATTCTTGAAGTGCTTGAGTGAGCGAATGGACCAACAGTTATCGCCTCCCAGATCAAGTATCCATTATCTTCTGAACCAATCACATAGTATTCAAAGTGATGTGTCCATACCTCATAATCTTGAGTGTACAGTATATGAATTCTCGTCGTTAATCCAATGCTGTTTGAGATATTGATTGGGTTTGACTGAGAATCATCCATGGACATGACGATGTTTGATAAAAAACCTGTCTAAGATCAGACTTGTAAATAAAGTTAGTGTAAGATTGATTTAAAGAACTACGTCAATTGAGAATGACGGCTCTAGCAAAATCAATCAAAGCGGAAAAACCCTAAGATCTTCTTAAACAGAAGAGATGTGTATGAATTACATAGTCTCTTGCTTTGATACCAACTGATGAATCTTGAAACTCTTAGATCGATTAGATCTTCAACAGGTTAATCATTAAAACAAATTAACAAACTAACAAGCAAACAAAATAACACAATATAGAATCAAATATTGCTTAATGATTCAAAGTAGTCACGCCTCAGCAGAGCTCGATCAAGAACTTCCACTGTAGAGGCGAGCTAGGGTTTTCAGTATAATCAATGAGAATAATTATCAAAAGCGTTATCTTCTATGGATGCATGCATGCACCTTAAATACTAAACCCTAATAAAATAATCACAGTTGGACAGGCCCAAACCGGATATACAAAATAAACCAAACATTAACCCCAATGACGCAACTTCAATACTCAAAAGGCCGTACACTCACTTAGGCCGAAAACGGGTTTGTTTTTCAAGGACTTCGGGTTTTCGTGTGATTTGATTCTGACTCGCTTATATAAATATAATTTTATAAAACTTGATTTCCTAAACCATGAAGTTTTGATGGAAACTTAATAAAAATTCAAATTTTATTAACGAAATTTGGATAACGAAAACGGATAAAGGTACGGGTTGTCACAAATTGGCAGATAGATTACGATCATAAGCATAGTTAAAAACAAAGTTGTTGGTACTATAAAGCTTTGAACTATAATAGTAAAGTATTAAAGAAGTTCAGTGAGACAAATGCTTGTTGGATTAGGGTAGCTAAGGTCTT
Source organism: Lactuca serriola (assembly GCF_051521515.1). Taxonomy (NCBI): domain Eukaryota; kingdom Viridiplantae; phylum Streptophyta; class Magnoliopsida; order Asterales; family Asteraceae; genus Lactuca; species Lactuca serriola. The sequence continues at coordinate 125,644,179 of NC_136413.1, read as the reverse complement.
AACTAAATTGGTGTATGGATTGAATAATAGTAAAGTCTTTTTGTGGTTACCTTCACAAATAGGAAATGGCTTGGATTGATATTAAGGGAGAGATTAATAATTTGTTAATATAGAATTGGATTATTATATTAATTAGAAATAGAGGTAATTAATTAGGAATTAATTGAAGTTAAGTTACTTAATTGTTTTAGATTACTTAGAATTAATTAACGAGTCTACGGGTAAGAGTGTAACTGTTTAAAAGTTAAACAAGGAAACATTCTAGAACCTCCCTAGGAGGGACGGTTTTGAGGTGCCCTTCTAGGGCTTTTGGACGCCTCCTTGGTTAATAAGAAAAGTGAATTTGAATTGCAACATAATATTATTATTTTGAATTCAAATTATGGTTTCCTACAACTATAGGGACCTTCATAAGACTCAGAAACCTACAAAATCATAAGAAATTTTGAAATTCTCCTCTCCCTCTCTCTTATTTCGATACTAGGGTTTTCCTAGTGTTTAGGTATGATTTATTAGAGGCTTCCACACTATTGGGGCTAACATTCCAAGAAGGTTCTTCAAAGTACATTCCTATTTTTGATAATAGCAATAAGATATGTAGTTTGAACCTTTATAATTTTCTATTAGATCTAGGGTTATTTAGAAGTTTCAAAGTATGTTGCTATTATGAAAAAAATCCATAGAATTTTTCTACGTTGCATGTGACTATAAGTTAGCTATGTGACATTCTGCAAGTACATTGAAGTAAGCTAGAAAACACATCAATGTTAAAGCTAGATGAACACCTTTTCGGGGTCATTTAAGAATCTCACATGATAAATCACCAAATACATATGAAGACAAGAATGAAAATAGTTGAAGTTCCTTAGGGGTTAACACTTGATAGCATAATGTAAATCCAATCAAATGGCGTTGGGAAGGACTCGAGTGGCTACTACACTACAAGTTATGTATTCACCATTGAAGGTGAATCCATTACTTAAATTTCCAGATCACATAATAGTTTTTCTTTTTCCACCATAAAAAAACAAAGTATATGGTCATAGTAGAAGCTTGCATGAAGGTTTTTTGTTGATGAAATTCCTATCTTAATTGGGCATGAAACAAGAAGAGTTTATCCTATATTTATATATAAGGTATAGTTCACCTTGAAAAGAATCAAATGATTGATCGTAGAACAAAAAAAATAGACGAAGCACCAATTTATAAGAGATTTGATAAATGATGGTACTTAAGACTTGAAGAATATCCTTGATCCGAAGAATTAGTAGACATGTTCACCAAAGAAGTAATGACACATAAGTCGAAGTTATGTGTGGCTTCAATTATACTTCTAGATATTTGAAGGCAATGCATGATCTACATAAAGAGATGGTGCTATAGAGTTTATAGCAATTTGGATGGCAACATATGTAGTTGATCCGTCTCTATGTGAGAGATTATTGAGTTATAAAGGCTAATATATAGTGTACGTTGCAGGGCATCTATGATATATGAGATAAGGTTTTGTGGTGCTTAGTGACAAGTTTATGGTGGAGGCTAATATTGATTAAGTTTTATAGTCATAGGATAGACATGTTGATGATGACGTATTAGGCCATGTAAGCGTAAACCCACAATCAAGTTTAGGTTCATGCTTATTTATAATTCATAATCTCTCTCTCTCTCTCTCTCTCTATATATATATATATATATATATATATATATATATATATATATATATAGTCATGTGATTTGACGACCACTCTCATTGTATAAACCAAATTATATATGTGTGTTCTTTATTTTCTTTGCATCTGTATGATTATCGAAGCTTGCTAATAACCCCAAAATTTCTTACCATTTCAAAATTATATTTGTTTATATTTCGGTTTATAAAACATTTCATAAATGTAGAAATTGGTCCCAAATAATTTTTTCACAAATTGTGAGAAAATAATTTGTGGGGTTTACAAACTACCACAAACAATCACAGGAAAGCATTCATAAAGTTTACAATATTTATAATTTTCAAAATGATGAGGCAATAGTTTCCATTTATAAGTTCCAAAAAGTATGCCTTCAAATGTCCCAAAAATCCGTGCTAGTGTCTAAAGGAATCCATATCTTTTGCACATGAGTACCTGTCATATTAAAAGGTAGAAGAATATGTAAGCCTTTCATCTCTTGAGTTTATAGGGTTTCAAAAAAAAATTTAGTCATTTTAAATCCCAATATAATTTATTTAAATTCATTTTCATAAATAATTAGTTAATAAACATACTTTTATGCATAACACAACATCATATAATGCAACACATGATTTCCAACCATAAGAGTTTTGGGTAGTTCGGACCCTATTGTCCGATACACTTATCAGATACGCTGACTTCCTACCATTTGAAAAGACCGTATCACTCCGAATTAGTTATTATGGAGTTCATGTCGTCCCAATTCCGTACTCTTAGAGCGAGTTAGGTACTATAATGTCATCATACCCTTAAGGAGATTGGTGTGAAGAAATACTTCCAAACCAATGAAAGCACACTCATATGGATGCATACTCATTCTACAATATAATTTCCAAATGTGTTCGATCCACAGACACAAGATGTTATGGTATGCGTCATATAAGTTCTTATCAATATGAAAAATATAAAGAACATTGCGACTCATTAACCAATTTATAGAAAAATATTGTGTATAGCATGTTGATTCATAGTAGAAGCATTTTCGTAAAATATAGCAAGTATTACATGTACCCATGTTAAAAGTTCCAAATGTACTCACCATTTCATGATTATTCTTAACAACTAAAATGCCTGCCCTCGTCTTTGTAGGATCGCATGGAAAATGACATAATACAGAATTAAGAATCAATACATAATCGAAAAGACCTAATCTAACATTTAAGCACAAGTTTTATTTTCTAGATTGTCAATTTACGAGTAACCGAAATCTTGAAACATACATGAAAATTGATTTTGAGAATCTGTGAATAATGTGGGCTGTAATCTGAATCAAATAAACAATAATCAATCAATTATGTGGACTAAATTAAAAGAAATTGGGATTAAGATGAATAGTATTAGATCGAATTTGATCAATTCTGATGAATAGTATTAGATCGAATTTGATCACATAGAATTGGGCTACAAACTCAATGAATCAATATGTGAACAGTAACAAACTCAATGTTCGGGCTCAAATTTGGACCAGATGAACAGTAATGGGTTACTAAATCAAAAGAAAATGTAGATTGATATTTTTCAGCTTGATTTTGAATACAAACAAATCCGATTTTAGCCTCAATCAAAAGATAATTAGATCAAAATTCAGGAATTAAAAGCAAATAGATCCAATGGAGAGTCACCAAAGATTTCCGATCTTTTAGTCGATTACGCGAAAATGTTGTCATTGAAAAAGTTGTTAAACCATCAAGATTAAGTAGATCCACATGCGTTGTCGAAGTTTACTCCTCTACATGATATATATATATATATATATATATATTGTTGTTGTTTGTTAAATTACAAATATATAATATTAGAAAAAAGAGCCCCCCCTAATAGTTGCTCAAATCCTCCCATGTATGCATAATTTGTATGTTTTATTCTAATGCTCCCTCCTTCTTTCTTTCTTTCTCTCTCTCTGTGTGTGTGTGTGTGTGTTTAACCAAGTAGACACTAATAGCTTCATGGATCGTTTTTTTTGTTAATGTTTTTGCTTCCGTTTACAATTATAGGTTTCAAAGGTAGGGAACAAGAGATGGAGCAAAGAAATGGAAGTCCATGGAGATGGAGCATTGGTAAAGCTTTTAGGTGCAAAGATGCAAAAACAATGGAGAAACTTGAAAATCCTTGTAGAGTAAGCATTGACACCCACTTGGAAGCTTTTGAAGTTGCATGCTAATATTTAGTTGGAGGGCAATTTAGTTTTATGTTTATTCCCCAATATATACTTATTTCGACAAAAAACTTTTTTTTAAGACATTTGTGTTTTAAATATTGAGAATATTGTTGTTAGAGAAGTTTGAATTGAAATAATGATATTGTATTTTCCATTTGTTATCTTATTTATCTTATTATTATTATTATTATTATTATTTTATATTCCATTTGAAATAAAAAAAAATCAAACTGAATTTGATAATATAATTTTTGTGTGTTAAAAAAATGTGTCACTAAAACCATGAAACTAATATTTATTTCAATAGTTAAATAGTGGTATGAAAATAGTACTACTAAAACCTACAAGTGTTATAATGACATAATAGAAAAGTACCACTAAATCTGAGAGTTTTGTACTAAGCCATGGTATTTTCAAAAAATATTTACCACTAACAAATTTATTAAAACATGGTAAATTTATTTTTGTTAACTTTCACTTACTTAAATTGAATTAAACGTATGTTAAATATCACATGACTATCTATTTATTAATACTTATACAATATAAATTATTTTTTATATTATAAAATTAAAATAGTAAATAATCTTATTATTCTTATAGTAAAAATCATTGGCATCAACTACATTGGTTTGATTGAGTTTTGATTGAGTGGTTATTAAAAAGTAACATAGGTATTAAAAAACCTTGAGCTAAATCAAACAAAAAATACCATTTTTTTTTACTTAATTTTTTTTTATCATCTACAATTCAATTTATATTAAGCTTTTATAATTTTTATGAACAAAATTATAACAAAAATAAAATAACATCAAAAGGTGTAAATGTAAATGTAACTTGGATAAACATTATATAATCAAATATCGTTAATATAAAATAGTAAATTTAACGAAAACGACCAAAAACTTGAATAATTCCTATTTGATCTATCACCATGTATTACATATCAGCATGTCGTTTTCTAGGCTTAGAAGACGATGTTTTTTTTATTATGACCATTTTGTCTACACAATCCACAAGGATTATTTTTTTTTTCCTTCATTAATTTTCATTCCATTTTGAAACTTGTTAAGCGAGGAAGATCTTTTTCCTTCCGTTTTAACTATGAATTTGGAAGCATTCCTCATGCCAATATGCTTGATGAGGAATCGTGAAAACTCAGATGCCCAAGTAGATGAGCCAAGTAGCAGAATACTCAAAAATTGAGTAATATTGTTGAATATTTTTACTCCTATACTTAAAGAAAGAGAGACACAAGCACTCAAATCTAATGTCCATTCCATTGTTCACAATCGTAAATTAGGAAATTGTGTTAAAGTCTTCATTCTGAATCATTTATTGTATGACAAAAGTATGATTCATAGGAGGTACCAGATTGGAGTTCCTTTATTACTCTATCAAAACTTATTCTTCATTTCTATAGTTAATTACCAAACAAAATCAACAAAACAACTGTATAAGTAAAAGTTAAAATTAATGTATAATATGACTTTTGTTACCTCTGTGTGGTGTTATATTTGTGTGATTTTTATTTCTATTGACTTCAGCCTCTAAATATAGATTAATGTTGCTTAATTCTTGATGGAGACTAAACACATCAAACAAGATCTCAACGTCATTATCATCATTGATTGGGAGTGGAACATATTTCATTTCCTTTCTAATAATCAATGTGTATCTGCATATTACTTTGATATGGTATTGTTCCTTGTCAATCAATGTCGCAATATAGATTTAGTTGATCAGTTCATTGAATTGTATTCCACATTGAACATTGATTGTTTTCCATCAAAATTTCTCCATACCGATAACATAACAAACGAGTTTTGATGTCATATTGATAAAAAATTATGAAGAAAAGAGAAATAAAATTTCAAATAACATAAGACTTTAACATGCAAAAAGCACGGCATTGATTATAAAATCTTAATGATACATACAAAATAAAAAATCGAAGGAAATCACACCTTAATTATATGATAGTAAGATATTAAAAATATGAAGTTAGTAACCCAAAAAGAGAAAGAGATATGCATTTATTGGGAAAAGTGACTCAAACACAATTAATATACAAGACTTCTTTTTAATTAAAAGAATCAATATGCAATTGGAAAAGTGACGTGAAAACAATTAATATTCAAAGAAAGTATTGATTAAAAGAATATGAAGCAGTAAAAATTGATGCGGATGTTAAACAAACTAATAAAAACAACCAACGATGTGACAACTTACCTACAATGGTGGTGTTAAGCAATTATAGGAAATTTCCGACGATTAAATATGGGGTTGTATGGCTATCAGAATGAGGCATAGAAAAGTCCAAGTAAAGATAGTGTTAGCATCGTACGTTTCTTAGAAAAAGAATAAGGTTTTTTATTTTGATTTTACAATTACTTTGTAATTAATTTTCAGACTACCCCATTTAAGTAAATACTTTTTCAAATTACTATGGTTATGTTAAAAACTCCCAAATCCCAATAGAACTACAATGATACTATCAAAAAGTGCCACTAAAACCCAATAACAATGAACATTTACTCCATAACAAATCATCTATGTAATTTATTTTGATAGCTACTATATGTTGTTAAATAGCTACAAAAAATTAATTTCTAACAAAATTTGTAACAAAAGTTGCAACGAATAGTGACTCTATAGTTAAACTTCCACGAATTTTATTGTGGTTGCAAATTCCATGGCTAAATAACTATAAATTTGAACTCTTTAACAAAATTGCTTTGGAATTTAATTTCGTAACGAAATTCCCAACAACTTAGCTAGGTTTTTTTTCCATAGCAAACAAATAAAATTCCGTAGCACAATTCCGTAAGTAAATAGCTATGAATGCTACTTTCATAGCAAAACGACTATGAAATTTTATTCCATAGCAAAATTCAACTGCAGATTAACCACAATATTTAATTCCATTGTAGAATTACAACGAAAAGTATTTCCGTAAAAATTTTCATTGCAAAATTGATTCAAATGGTTTTCCAAAGATATATCGGTAGCAATATAGCAACGTATTTCAAGGCGGTAATAGTTTCTATAGCAATTCCTATGTTTGCTATGGAAAATTAATTCCATAGAAATTATGTTAGCAAATTAGCTATGGAACGACATTCCATAGCATGATCTGTTGCAGAATACCAACAGGTATACGTTTCATAGCAACCTTTCGTAGCTATATTGGATTTTTCTTGTAGTGAATGGATCCTGACCCAATAATTAAGGTTAAATGAACTAAGCTCAGAGATGAAAAGATACTTACAGTGCATATTACCAGGAGAGGTGATAAGGGTGTAGCTGTAGGCCAATACACTAAAGTCTTGTATGTCCAAGATCTAGTAAAATCTAGATACAACAAGTAGCTGCAGCTTCTAGAATTCGTCAACAAACAAAAGGGTAAATATATTGGGTAACTGAGGCTTGTTCTAGAACATTTCATCATAAAGGTTACAGACCTTGATTTAGTACCACAATCATCCAATAATTCATCCTCAACCTTAGCATCTACTTTGGTACCCAAAAGACATTCTTTCAAAGGAGTTAAATTTCTACTCCCTTTCGGTATCAATGTTATTGACAACACCCTTCTAGTGGGTGTTCATCTTGTTCAGCATATGTTCATTTTTTACCCTGAGCATGTTGTATATATAGATAGAGATACATAGTTAGTTAGCAGATCCGATATCTTAGGGATATTAGATATATTCTATTATTTACGTAGATTAGGTGATATCCCTGACTTGTAGGGATTCACACGTATTTACTTTTTTTATATACTAGGGTTCGTATCATTAGTTGATTATCGAACCCTAGAGAGCTTTATCCTTGTTCTCTTAGTGAGAACCTTTTCTTAGTGAAAAACCTTTGTGATACATCTTGTGTGCTTTCAATCCTTTCAATTATTAATCTTCATAGATTAAGGGAACCTACATTATAGTTGTGGATTAAATGTATTTTTTAGATACACACGCATCAACACCTTTATGATTTGAGATTCTGCGATGCTTTTCTTTATAACTATAATTTGCTATTACAGTTTATAAACAAATGGTTTTACATTGAAAATATCTATATGAAAATTGTTGTACATTAAATATATCTATATGAAAATGAGTTTTATTTTATTTTAAGAATGAAAATTTTATTCAAAAAGTCGGGACATTACAAACATCGCATATTAGAGAATCGGAGGAGGCAACCTCCTTTACCCTTTTTAAACATTGTCAAAATCCCCACAAGGTTATCACCTTCACACCATAAAGACTATGACCATCTCTATTCCTAATCATATGTTGCATCATTAGAGGATACACCTTCACACCTTCACACCACCATTTGTGTAAGTTTTGAAAACCACAAGGTCCATCCATGCAATTTTAGAAACCACATAGACTATTTGTATAGAAAATTAATAAGGATTGAAGTTGTAATCTTTGACAAACCACATGAACGATTTATGTAATTTTGTGTAAATAATATGTTCAACAATGTAATTCAAACGTGTTATAATATAATAATGTCAAAAACTAAATTAAAAAAATAATATATTATTTTGGAAAGAGAAATTACATATCACTTTTGTTAATACCAATCAGAAGGTTGGAGAATATTTGACTTCTTTTTAGCTAGAAAAGAGATTTTATAATTGTTCATCACTACAAGTTTCTATTCCCTTTTTTATATTTTCTTCAAATATTTGAACCTTTTTACGTGTAAAAAGGATGGATGGTGCCACATTGGTGTAAAAAGGAGATATCGAACTCGACCACATTAAGTGGTATCATATAACCCCTTTTTTTGAGAGTAGACCCACCTATGAAGATTATCGGTGCCTTTGCACTCTCGTTGGCTTTTGCTTTTCTCGGGTACATTAATGGAGCTAGGATTAGTACTCCCACTGGGAACTTCATTCGCAAATTCGTTAGTCTCAATCTCAATTGCCTCAAGCTATGCATATGAAGGAGCTTGAGATCATTGAACATGCTGGACTCTACTGATTTCATAAGGGTCCGAAGATCAAACACTATGCAGTCAGTGTATAGTTGTCACTCTCCTACATTTGTTGGCTTATGAGTTCTGGTTGTCATTACCCTAGGATAAACGAAGCTATATTAAAGAAAAAACTCTCTCTCTCTCTCTCTCTCTCTCTCTCTCTCTCTACGCATTGCAGTTCGTAGGCTGCTTCGTATTTGTTAGCAGCAAGCCTGCAACCGAACGAGTCCAACTCTGGAAGAGGTAATACTTCTTTGTATTTTGCTGATAATTTGTGTGTACTGCTTTTGTTGTGCAATCGGCCAGATCAATATCAAATAACTAGGAGAGAAATCGTAGAAGAAACGTAGACAAAAATGATCCAGCAGTTTGATTCTTTAATCATGGCTGTGTATGTATCGCTCTATTTCTACCGATTTCTCTCGTAATTAGTGGGTTATGCTTCCGCAAATTTCAAACAACTTTTTATTTTTAGGTAAGGTTTAAGCAATAAACTGACTAAGGTTTGATTTAACTGTAAGGGTTTGTTAAAAATATCTCAAGCCAAAGTAATCTTTACTTTTGTGCATGTTATCAACTCCCCGTTTCATTTGGTTGACCTGAGAACATGTGAGGTATATGGTACAGTTAAAGAGATGACACTACATTATATGTTAAATGATGATATAGAAATCAAAGTTGTCAAGATCCCGGATTTTATGTATGATTGTTTTTGGGTTTATATACAAGATCAGGATTGGGAACCGGATCTTAAGATCCAATAAAAAGACACAATTTTAACTTAATTATAAATTCAAAACATGAAAAATATCTCCAACATTAAGTTTTCCATTCAAAACATATAAAAACTTCAAAATATTTTTTGCAACAAAAAAAAAAAGGCTAAGGAACCCCTAAAGAGTAAAAGTTGTAATGTAGTAAAATCACTTTTTTTCATTTTTTTGATGGTTTTTGATTTTTTTTCTTTTAAAAAGAAAATAAAAAATCAAGGGAAGTGGGATCCAATCCCGATTCTACGATCTTACTTGCAATTTTACTCCAGATATGATCCGTATACAATCCGACTTGTTTATTATACCTAGGATATCCTAGGTAAAATAAAAATTATGATTTTGATAACCTTGGTACAAAGTCTAGACTCTTCCTTTGTTAAAGGAAACAAAATAAGAAATTAAATTAAACTTCTTACTATTCTTTTCTTGATTGGGGCATATATAAATTTCTCACTTTTGTTAGGATGACTAGAATAAATCACAAACTCACAATTTCTATAGAGAAACTTATGGGAAGTTGGCAATTCTAATGTTATTTTCTTGAGAATGCAATTATAACGTTGTCTCTACATAGGTGTTTGTCTGTTTGGTGGAATTGTTCTTGATTGGAAATTAGTCATATACTATTTGCTAATTGTTAAATTCAAGAAATTTCAGACTTTTTTTTTAACTTTAAAGTGTCAAATGACAAATTTAAATGATATTAACGCTTCTGAGGTTGTAATTCAGATTTTTTTGCACACATTCTGGATTTTCTATGCGTGCTCGACATGTATGATAATGTAGCGGCAATGAGACTGAACTTTTTGGCTTCAACAATGGGTTCTTCCTCTTCGCCTTCATCATCATCTTCACAATTTGATGTAGGAATGGTTACTCAAATTCTGGGCTTTCTTTTGTTCTTCTTCTTTACTAATGGTAAATCTGTACCTTTGTATGGAAAACATACACACAAGCCAATACAAGATTTTGTTCTCAATGCAATTTTATATAACTTCATAGGAGCTTCAGGGACTACTTTTACTTTTGTAAATGACTGTGGGTTCACTGTTTGGCCTGGAACTACAAGCTTGCCTGATTCCAGTATCACCGGATTTGAGCTAACAAAAGGTAATTCACGCTCTATTCAAGCTCCATTTTGGTGGTCCGGTCGTATCTGGGGTAGGACAGGTTGCAGCTTCAATGTATCCGGTTATGGGTCGTGCACCACAGGTGATTGTGGCACCGGGAAAATGAAGTGCAATGGAAGCTTACCCACACCACCCGTTACACTTGTAGAATTCACAGGTGGGAGAGTAGACTTCTATGATGTCAGCCTTGTTGATGGCTACAACCTCCCAATACTTGTGGAGCCGACTGGCAGACCAGCGTCTTACTTAGGTGGTTGTAGCAAGGCGGGATGTGTTGACGACTTAAATCAACGTTGTCCACGTGAGTTGACTTTGACCGGTGGAGGAGCGTGTATGACCGCTTGTCAGGCCTTTGGCTCACCAGAGTATTGTTGCAACAGCTCGTTCTCAACAGTCGAGACATGCAAGCCAACTGCCTACGCTCAATTGTTTGTAACAGCATGCCCGAGAGCTTACAGCTTCACATATGATGATCCGAGTCATATATTTTCCTGTACTGATACCGATTACACTGTTAGATTTTGTCCTGCTTCCGATTCATTTTCAACAATCAAACTTGGCGGCCAACTGAACTCAGATGACCGACTTGTTTCCATACGTGGAAATTTCACATTAGGGTTCTTTGGTGAAGATTATAGGTACTTGGGAATTTGGTACACGGAGGATGTTGAATTAAAGAAAGTATGGGTAGCGAATCCAAATGCGCCAATTGTATCCACCTCAGGCGCCCATGCCCTTTCCATTGATGCCAACACTGGAGACTTGATCATCATTGCGGGAGGGAGAACTCTAATGAGTATTACGAATATTGAAACTGGTCCAAACCCAAATGTGACTGCAACTCTTGAAGAGAATGGTAATTTTAGGTTGATTGATGAAATTGACAAAAGGGTTTTGTGGCAGAGTTTTGATCATCCAACTAATGTACTTTTACCTGGTATGAAGCTTGGGTATGATATCACAACAGGGAAGAACTGGACCTTGACTTCTTGGGTGAGCAATGATATACCTTCTTCAGGAGCTTTTACTATGAGCTGGGAGCCCATTGAAGAAACATCCCAAAGATTGATGATTCGAAGACGAGGAAAACCTTACTGGACTAGTGGGAATCTAAACAATCAAGTATTTCAATATATCTTTGCATTGAATGGCCCAAGTAGCCAATCTAGATATAATCTCTCTTCTGTATACACCAACGAAGCACGATACTTTAGCTACGAGGCCAATAATATTGCTGCTTTACCCATGTGGATTTTAACGGCAAAAGGACAAGTTACAGATATTGATAATTCTACTGTTTGGACGCCTGAGTTCTGTTATGGGTATGATTCTGGTGATGGTTGTGTAGAGTCGAGTTTGCCTCAGTGTAGGAGAGAGAGTGATAATTTTAGTGAAAAGAATGGAGATTTTTCTCAGGATAAGACAAGAACTGATATTGATGATAATTCGAGCTTAAGTATTAGTGATTGTTTTGTTAAGTGTTGGAATGATTGTACTTGTGTGGGGTTTAATAGTAGTAGCATCAATGGAACTGGCTGTGTTATTTGGACGGGAAGTAATAACTTTTTGGTTAATCCTCGTGATAACTCTACTTTAAAATATGTGATCAACCAAAATCCAATCACTCCAAATACAGGTAATAATGTTAATTTCCAATGATTTTTTAGCTACCTTTTGATAATTTTAGCATCTAAACAAGTCAATATGTAGCTAACAAAACAGAAAACAACAAGAATTGGGAATGGATACTCATTGGCGTTGTCATTCCTCTTTTTTTCCTATGTTTTGGCATTTTATGGTATATAAAGAAGAGAAAGCGTAAACGGAAAGGTATAAAATTAGCAATGATGATAATTCTAGCTTCTGTTTGTATGATATAGTTGCCTATTTTGTTAAGTCATTGACACTGATCATAGAATATGAGAGACGGAAGAGAGATGAGTATTTCCTTGAGTTGACAGCTTCTGAAAGCTTCAAGGATATACATCAGCTTGAAAACAATGGTGGGAAAGGAAATGACTTGTTTTTATTTAGCATTGCCTCTATCATGGCTGCCACTGATGATTTCTCAGTTGAGAATAGGCTCGGACAAGGTGGTTTTGGACCTGTTTACAAGGTTATGTTACTTTAAACTAATTTTATGCATGTGTTATGTTTTTGCATTTGTACCTCTAATCTAACAAAAAGAGATATCATGAAATTATAAAAAACAGGGAAGACTAAGTGATGGACGAGAAATTGCAATCAAAAGGCTTTCAAGAACATCAGGGCAAGGGCTTGTGGAATTCAAGAATGAACTAGTACTCATTGCTAAACTCCAGCATACAAATCTTGTTCGGGTTCTTGGTTGTTGCATTCATGGTGAAGAAAAGATGTTAATATACGAATATATGCCTAACAAAAGCTTAGATTTCTTTCTCTTTGGTACTTATCATTTTTAACATAAGTCTATACAACGGTTTTACTTGTGATATTCTATTTGTTACAGACTCTTTCCTTTCATTGTCTTGTAGATGAAACCAGAAAGGCAGAGTTGGATTGGCATAAACGATTCGACATAATTGAAGGAATTGCACAAGGGTTGTTATACCTGCATAAGTACTCACGAATGAGAGTTATTCATCGAGATCTAAAAGCTAGCAACATTCTTTTAGATGAAAGTATGAACCCCAAGATTTCTGATTTTGGTATGGCAAGGATATTCAAGCAGAATGAGACCGAGGCAATCACTAACAGGGTGGTTGGAACATAGTAAGTTGTCTTAGTTACAAACTTACAATATCAAAATTACCATTGAATTATATGCTTTCATGATCAATACATTGAAATGTTGTATCAATCGTACTGTATCAATGGCTATATGTCTCCTGAGTATGCAATGGGAGGGACTTTCTCTACCAAGTCTGATATCTTCAGCTTTGGAGTCTTGATCTTGGAAATCGTCAGTGGAAGAAGAAATAACAACTTTATTTATCTTGACCAGACTTTCAATCTTATTGGATATGTAAGTGTAGTCAATTTCACCATTTAACATCTTATACTTGTTGGTAAAGAGTAAAAAAAAGACATTATGTTAATAATCATCTTCTAATGATTTAGGCATGGGAGTTATGGCAACAAGGGGATACATTGGAATTGAAGGATCCTACATTGGGAAATACTATTGTTGTACAACAATTCTTGAGGGCTGTTCATGTTGCCCTTCTATGTGTACAAGAGAGTGCAGTCGATAGGCCAACAACATCTGATATGATCTCCATGCTTCTTAATGATGCCATACCGTTACCCACTCCAAATAGGCCAGCATTCATCATCACTGCCAGAATGGAATCAGAGTTGAAGTCAACTTTGGATGAAAATAAAGCAAAAGATTGCTCTGTAAACAATATGACAATCACTGTTGTAGAGGGTCGATAGTTTATGAGTGTAGCTACTCTTGTACGAATAGTATATCATTCTTTGTAAAATACTATTTGTATTGTAATTTGTATATGATAATTTAATTTTGTAGGATGTACAAAGGTATTAGTGGCGACATTGGAGGTTTTTATTGAAATGTCATCCAAATGCACACATATATATATATATATATATATATATATATATATATATATATATATATATATATATATATATATATATATTGATGGGTTCTAGACATAAGAACAATCCTATGAGCTCATACAAACCCTAATGCTTGGATCTAGGTTTGTCTATTGTACATGCAATGTATCCAAGACTTACAATCTTAGATCTAACATATTATAAACTGAAATTAGGGTTTAGAGAATTACCTTTGATTGTGATGTAGCAATAACAATCTCAATTCCTCCTTACAATGACTTTAGAAAGCTTAGAGTTACAATTATCACTCCCTTAATGGCTCACAAACACCAATAGCAAGAGGATGAAGAATAAGGAGAGAGGAGGCTGCCCAAAAATGTCCAAAACCCTAGAGGAACTCTTAGCCACGTTTTTAGGGCTTAAGGGTACTATATATACATGTTGGCTATTAGGGTTTTCAACTAGGAAACCCTAATTTGACTACTTAAGCCCTAAGCAGCCCATGGACCCTTTTAGAATAACCCTTGGACGATTTCTAATGGGCTTCCCCATAGAATTCGTCCAACTTATATATTATCAAGTAATCCATAGCCCAATTGCAGTTATCTTATAATTACAGTTCCAGTCCCTTAAGTTTAAATAATCTTTTTTAGCCACAAAATTATTTATCAATTAATTCTTGACTAATATTAATTAAACAATATGATTTCTCCTTTAATATATTATTTTCATAATATATTAATAAATCATAATTAATCCTTTCTCTCCATAATTCATCTTATCAAGTTGCTTTGATGAAGGCAACCCAAAAGGACCATGCACCATCGGGTCAAGTACATACCATAACAGTTATGGACTTAGACACTAATCCAACAGTCTCCCACTTGGATAAGTCTAATAACTATTCTGCGTGTGACTTCAGATCCTGATCTGCAATCGTAGCTTTCCAAAGCCGCTGTCAACTCTGATCTTATTAGATACGCGTGTCCTTTAGATAAGGGATCATATATTCCTCCATTCTAGATATCGTATAGATATAAGACATGAATTATAATCATTCTCTCTATGCTATTTCCCGAGTTCCGATTTATGACGACTGCCAACAGACTATAATTGATCACATCAAATTAGTCCCGGCTCGGCCAAGCGCTTAGGTGCCATCACTAAATCATCGAGGGGCCCAAAGATATCGCTTTTATCCTACTTTGGATAAAAGGAACGGATAAACTTTGACTCAATGCTCGCTTGCACTCACTTACCGAATTACACACAACAATATGTTTTATAACACCAAGTTATTGGTGCATTTACATATTATCAATGTGCAACCGACTCGCAAGATACAACTCACACATCTCGATTTCAAGAATATAAGATGTTATCGTCTCACCAATCACTCGAGATACAATTCATGAAGTAATCCAAGTGAGCGTGGGTTTAATCCAATGCTCAAATCATATTCATAAGCACTCATGAACGTTGCAGCAAACAATTGCTAATGTCTAATACACTTTAGACAATTTACACACCAATTCACGACAGTCTTCATTCATACCTACTTCCAACATATGAACGACTGTGGTCCGTTTGAATAATTTGACTGTTCAGAACCAATTAAATTATTCAGGAAGTCAAAACATGCAAAATGATCCTTTCACACTCATTTCACAACTCCTAATCCCTATCACAAGTGTATGAATATCAAATTCTTGTCAATTATAGAATATGCTAGATTCTAACATTTTATGCAATGATCCTTTCGTAAAGTCATAGCTCAAAATCATCAAGACTTGGCCAATCTCTATCAGAAACAATTCTATAGATATGATGTCTCTCACTCAAAGGACATTCCTTTGAACATCCTTTTGCATAAAATTTTCTAATAATAGACTCTCAATATCCAACTCCCAATATGGAACCATTTCCCTATTTTCCATATGACAACTCATTCTTAATAGAATCTTATCTATTCATAATAATGTCGATATGGTCCATCCAATACTATACTTCCAACTACTCACAAGCGACCAATCCTCGGCGAACTTTGGATCGTCCTTTGATAGTTGTTTAATTATCTTGGTCAAAACTGATTCTTGTCCTTTTTCCCTCTAAATGCGCTATACATTTGGAAACTTTTAGAATGGTTAAGTGTAATAGCACTGGCAATCAATCCTATATCCGAAGCGTATTGGACACGATGCATAATGTTTTACATAAAGATATGATACTTTATCAATCTTCTGCCATAATATTTTATGTGTCTCGTTCTTACAATTCGAACTATGAAGAGGGATACCGTAATCATAATCAAAATTTAAGAACACACAATGTATCCTTGACTGAATTTGTTAATGAAGCATAATATTCTCTCCCTTAATTATAGCAAAACAACTTTTCAACCCTTACGACATTGCAAAGTATAACTCTTTTTTTCTATAATTAATATTGCTAACTTGCAATACTTGCCATAATAATCATACAAGCATAACATTTATGCTCCCACTATCATGATGATTATTATCATATAAGCATAACACTTATGCTCCCACTAGCTTTGACATGTATTCAGAAAACAGCTTAACTTCCAGAAAACAATGCCTATTGAATTTCTTAAGTTCATATTTCTAATACCTAATGCTTTGATAATCCTTTATCAAGCTTCTCAAACTTATACACCTTTGCCTTAGATAGCTCATATGTGTGTCTAAACAATTCAGACTAATTGCTAAATCTCACAATTCAAATCATGGAAAGGGATACCGTAACCATAATTGAATTCGAGAATACAATTTTCACAATCACTATCTTCTTAAAATCTCTCTTGGTGAAAACATTTCCTCACAATCATTTTTATGAAGGATGGAATCTTATGACACTTAGATTTTAATGGTGTATGTGTTCCTATCCATGTGAATTTGTCAAAACCAAAGTTTACGACAAATTCAAACTCATATGGACCGAACCTTCTCAATCTTGATTTCCTGCCTTATTGTAACATAAGTGCTCACCATGTCTTCCAAGTAGTTAAGCAGCCCACCCTTTCCTATCAATGTAATTTTCATTGATCAAGGTGCTTGCCTTTTTATGTGTTCAAATGAGAACTCATAGAACTCATATGCATAATTAACTCGATTGGAACGGCACAGAAACAAGATAGCGTCAACACGATAGGTTGTAAACCTCAAGTCGTGTGCTAGTGATGTTTGATAAGGTTTATTTTGATTTGTTCTTGAACCCTTTCAAGACCATTAAGACTCCCACTGACTCTTTGACATACAATATTCTTTTGTCAATAAACATTTCTTGACAAACAAATATTCAAGAGTTAGTATAGCTTTTATCAAGACAAAACACTTCTCAAAATTGGTCCTTGTTGGTCTTTGTCTAATCCAATACATCACAACTTACCAATTTCAAATGTGCAAGAATAACAAAACCTTTTTCCAAATTCTACATTTGATGAATGTTATAAAGCTTCTTAAAACTTGTCACTCAATGTCACAATCTTAACTCTAAGACTTGTTTTGGAACGAAGTATGATTGACTTCTTGATTTAACCATTTCTTCAATTCTTGATTCCTCTTCTCAGACATACAATTGTACTGAGACTCACTTAGAGGATCAATTGAGATATGGTTCTTAATCATTAAGACCTATCATAAAACATAGTAAAAGGTACTCTCCCTTCTTCTTAGAATAGAGAAACTTTTATCTCTCTGCCTACCTGGTTCTTCTTATTCGTTCTGCTATTGATTTAAACTCTTTCAATCAATTCAAAATTACACTTAATCTTATAAGTATAATCATATTTACTAACCTTTTAGTAACTCATGACGAATATCTTTGTTACTCTTGTGGTGTAGTTGATCAACACACAACTTTGTGTACTTGATCTCTTAGTCCTTCACTTGACACTTTGTCAACGAATTAGTCTAATTTCCAAATGTGAAAGTTTTTCATTCATCATACACGTTGCATGATTCCAAGTTTCTATCCAATTGAAACTTGGGTGATGAGAAACTCTCCCTATTTGGTAAATTCTCGACATTTCCACAAATAACATAATTAAGAATCAAATCCATTATTGCTAATAATAGAAATCTTCAAACATCAATTTTTCATGCATGCCATTGTAAGGATAAATAAATAATATAAAACAAAATTTTATTTTATTGCGGAAAAATTTGTCCTTACAATGCAACTCATCGAAAAACTATGTTAATACATATTTCTTAGTAATCTTTTCTAACTCTAAGTAGTAGCTCAAGAATCCAATCTTCAAGCAATGCGATCGAAATCCATTTCTTCACAATTAGATTCCGCTCACTTCTTCCCTTAAGCTTCCTCTCCTTTTCTTTGATCCTATAAAACATCAATTGTAATCTTATCACATCATGTATTAAGAATCTAGAATAGGAACTTAAAAGAGTTAGTTAATGGATTTTACCTAAAGCAGAGCCATACGTTTTGACTCTCCCATCTCTTAGATCTCTTAGGTAAATAGGGCAGCTTCGTCTCCAATGCCCCTTCTCTTGGCAATAAAAGCAAATTGACTCTTTTGGAACAGCACATGGAACTACTTCAGACTTTGCCTTTCTCTTATGATCAAACTTTTTGATCATGTCATGTCTTTCGTTGCCATTGCCTATATCCATACAGGTCTGGAAGGCAGATTCACCAATCAACTTTGCTTTTCTAGTGCGCCAAATCATTGCTGATTCAACAGCAATAAGCATGTAGGTGCGATCTATAAGGGTCACGTCGTGGTTTATCATATAGTACTTTCTTACGAACTCACTATATGAGTTAGGAAGTGACTGAAGAACCCAGTCAACAGCCAGCTCCTCACATACAACAGATCCCAACATTCTTAACCTATCAATGTGTGACTTCATCTCTAGGACGTGTGCACACACCGACTTTCCTTCTTCATATTTACTTGCCAAAAGGGCTTGAGTGAGCTTGAACTTTTCAAGCCTTCAAACTTGTGGGTTAGGGAGAATAATTAGAGGAGGTGGAGGAAGTGAAGCATGATCTCTTGTTCCTCGATCGAATCGTGAAATATCATCTTCATGTGGAAAGCTTGTTCCACGGGATTTGGGAATACCATAGTTGTCATACTTTGACATTTACAAAACGGGAGAAAACAAATTCAAGTTAGTTGATTAGAATCCTCGATGTGACACCCAAATGAAACATCGAGGCTAGGATCCAACACAATACACTACAACCTAGAAAACGGATGCCGTAATCTAGTTGCAGAATATTTGAAGGTAGGTAAATGACGATTTAACAATTTCCACCATGAAAAACGAAAAAGAAATTTAAGTTTTAAATATATTGAAAATTCCTAGATCTTTTGAGATTCATTGAACTTTTCAATGACATGTTTAAATCTCGATATGCCCCTCTAGTTTGTGACTGGGATACCGAGGATCACAAAGCGGGAGTGAATAACCATGCAAACTTACATGGTGCCCCCACATGTTACAGTCACCTATTCGATGTGCCGGTTAACCACACGCGCTCCACTAACGTCTTCGCAAGGGCATAAAGTGTAATTTCATGGGATTACATCAATTCACTTTTGCCTAAAGTAACTAAGATTGGGAATTTTATGAAAGCATTTAGTTACTTTTGTACTTCATTATACTTATAATCGAAGGTTTCTGTCCTATCCTACCCGTTCGGCTAACGACCCTCCACTAGTCAAGAGTGTTGTGGGTAAGAGTGGATACCCATTCAATCGCCATTTTATAGGCAATTTCCTTAAACACCCCTTATAGACCAGCTTCGTGAATGAGACCTACTAACGATAAGACTTGACACTTTACTCATACATGTATAATATTAGACTTTTAATGATATATATAGTATAGGGTGTATTTTACACTTTTAAAATACTAGGTGGTCTATTTTAATAATTATACACTTTAATTAATTAATAAAACCATAGGGTGTGATATGAACTTTTCAAAACAATACTTGGGTTTTAGAATTTAACATTTCTAAATTAAACTTTTAATCAACTTTTAAATTCCAAAACTTAAGGGCAAGTTTTGAAACATTTCAAAACATTAGGGTTTCAACTATTTAAATTTCAAAACAAAACTTTTAAGTTCAAATTTAAACCATAAAACTTAAATGGGCAATATTGAAACTTTTTTTCACAACACAAGGATCAAATAACAATTAATAAAAATTAAACAATTAATTTTGTCATTATCTATATTTGACCTAATCCCATAAGATAATTACCAAATAATTTAAATAATCCATATTTATCATATAAGGAAGCTATTATTCAAAAGATTTGAAATTATCTTTTGTTTTATGAAGGATAACCACCCAAATATAATAAAAATCGGATTTTATCATAAAAATACGTTTTTGGTATTAATCCTTGAGCAAAACAGCAAGAAATCCCGATATTCCCTCTGTCTGACCCTTGGACTCGCCGAGTCAGACAGACTCGCCGAGTTCATCCACTGAGTCACCGAGTCAGGTCGGGCAGAGGCCAAAAAAATCGTTTTTCAGTAAATAATTCAACATAGCATCACATACAACAGAAACCAATCAAGGCTCTGATACCACTGATTGGTTCTAGACATAAGAACAATCTTATGATCTCATACAAACCCTAATGCTTGGATCTAGGTTTCCCTATTGTACATGCAATGTATCCAAGACATACAATCTTAGATCTAACATATTATAAACTGAAATTTGGGTTTAGAGAATTACCTTTGATTGTTATGTAGAAATAACAATCTCAATTCCTCCTTACAATGACTTTAGAAAGCTTAGAGTCACAATTGTCACTCCTCCAATGGCTCACAAACACCAATAGCAAGAGGATGAAGAACAAGGAGAGAGGAGGCTGCCCAAAAATGTCCAAAACCCTAGAGGAAATCTTAGCCACGTTTTTGGGGCTTAAGGGTACTATATATACATGTAGGCTATTAGGGTTTTCAACTAGGAAACCATAATTTGACTGCTTAAGCCCTAAGCAGCCCATGAACCCTTTTAGAATAACCCTTGGACGATTTCTAATGGGCTTCCCCATAGAATTCGTCCAACTTATATATTATCAAGTAATCCATAGCCCAATTGCAATTATCTTATAATTACAGTTCTAGTCCCTTAAGTTTAATTAATCTCTTTTAGCCACAAAATTAATTATCAATTAATTCTTGACTAATATTAATTAAACAATATGATTTCTCCTTTAATATATTATTCTCATAATATATTAATAAATCATAATTAATCATTTCTCTCCATAATTCATCCTATGAAGTTGCTTTGGTGAAGGCAACCCAAAAGGACCATGCACCATCGGGTCAAGTACATACCAAAATAATTATGGACTTAGACACTAATCCAACATATATATATATATATATATATATATATATATATATATATATATATATATATATATATATATATCGGTTTTTTCTGGGTTTACCGTTAAACCATAAACAAAATATGAACAAGATTTAAATATTAAAGAAGAGTACATGCACTTACAAAGCTAGGAGAAGATATGTGCAAAAGAAACTTTTGAGGTTTTTTTTAATTAATTAATTAATTTATTTTATTATTATTTATTTATTTTTATTTATTTTATGAGGGATAAGTATATGAAAGGAACTAGGAATGTAAGAGATAGGCGAAGAAAATCAGAAAGAGATTGTTTAGAGAGACATGAGGAAATTTGATAACAACAATATTTTTATTATGAATTCTCGATGATTTACAATAGGTTCTAACCCTTTATATATGCAAAGGGTAGCGTAACAATTACACTCTCATACTAACACAATACCGGACTTAATATTTGATCCTAAATAACATGATTATTACATAAGGTGTGAAACGACAACACAATCTTAAAAGCATGAATCAATAATTCTATACGACAAAAGAATTTTTCACAAATGTGATCTTTTAACCCAAAATGTTCTCGAGCTATATTCATAGCTTCCTAGCAGCTACAGCATCCCTTATAAAGGAGATTTTGATATTGTATATATTTTAAGACTGTTGCCAAATTATTGAAAATTCCAACTTTTGTCCCCTTGATGATAACATAGGGTGTGAATTTTTTTCGTTTTTTTCTCAGGGGTCATTGGTGACTGTTTATGAAAATAAAAAACTTAAAGTATTAAGAATTTGAATTTTAATGATGAAGCATGTTGAACTGTCTGAATATGCCATAAGTTATCTAGCAAACAATGTTGGTTTTTTGTCGAGTTTACTTCTATCGTGGGCCTAAAATTTTTGCGTTCATCAAAGCAAATTGGTAAAGTGCAATTACCAAATGCTATAGTAGCTTCTCTGTTATGTGTATATTGTATATTTTTTGAAGATCCTGTCCAATAATATGAATGTTGAATATTTTGGGAAATGTCCATTTGCGGTCTAAATCCTTGCAAGAGGTTATGATTATGTGTAGTACTCGCTATTCCCATATAAGGAATTGAGTTTTGTTGTATGGCGTTGTGTTGATATTCAATTTTTATTGGTGAATCCATCAATTTTTCTGTTGATGATGTATTTCTCTCTTCTTCTGAAGAAATGCTCATGGAAGAGGAACTCTGATTTTGTTGTGTAGGCTGTATTAATTTGTTCTTTCCTTTGTTTTGACTAGTCATCTATAGAAAATAATCTGTTAATATTTCTTTTCTGGATAACATATCAGCTATTCCATTATTTTCTCCCTTTATGTGCTCGAAATTTATTTTATATCCACTTCCTAGTATTGTATTTTGTAAATTTATCAACTGTGTCTTATTTATTTTCTTACTTTGATAATTTTTAATAAAACGAACTATAACTTCACAATCTGTTATAACTATAAATTCTTTATGTAAGAATAATTTAAATTTTTCTAAAGCATTTGTTAAAGCTTGTATCTCATAGTCTATAGAAGTCCAATTCATTCCTGTCTTATTAAAGCTTCCACTAGCATATGAGCATATCTTTTCTGTATCCTTTGGGCTATATTTATTGGATTTACAAAGGATAACGGCTGCCCATCCTTCTTTGCATCCATCAACTTCTATTATTATGTAATCAGTGACTAATGGTAATTCTAATGATTTAATATTTTTAACTGCTTCTTTAATTACTTTAACTAATTTAATATCGTCTTTGCTGAAATGTCTTTGTCCATTTTAGTTGTTGTTTTACTATATAATGGACCAACTAACTTTGAAAGATTAGGAATAAATTTTCGGCATAATTAACCAAGCCCAAAAAAGCTTGTATCTGTTTTAGATTTTCAAATTTTTCCGGGAAGTCTAAATTTTTTTAATATATATGACTTTGTAATTTAATTTTTCCATTTCCTATTTCTAATCCAAGAAATGATATTTTCCTTTTAAACAATTCCATTTTTCTTTTAGAAATTACAATACTATTTCTTTTTATTTCTTCAAATATTTTCTGTAAATGTTTTTCATGTTCCTATATTGTTTCACTGGCAACCAAAATATCATGAATATATACTAAACAAAAGTCGTATTTAAGAAAAATACTGTCCATAAATCTTTGAAAAATAGATGGAGAGTTTTTAAGCCCAAAGCTTAAAACATTCCATACGTATTGTCCTTCAGAACATATAAATGTTGTCCATGATTTAAAGTTTTCTTCAAGCTGCAACTGATTATATCCAGATTTTAAATCAAACTCACTAAAAACTTTTTTCTTTTGTATCAGGTTTATTAAAGAATCTTTATTGGGGATATTATGACCATCATCTTCTGTATTATCATTTAGTCTTTTATAATTATAAACTATTCGAGTTTTTCCTCTTTTTATTTCAGAATGATTTCTTATTATAAAAGTTGTTGATCTATGTGGACTTTCCGATTTCCTAATTAATCCATGTTCTATCATTTCTAGTATTTATTTTTTAAATTCTTCTTTATCTAAAGAAATATATTCTACATTTGTTGTTCTTATTGTAATATCAAGATTTTTTAATTTAAATTTACAAGTATATTTAACTTTTGATTTCGTAATATCTTCTCCTATAAGTCCATTTTTTTCTAAATGTTAAATTATAGGATGATTCATACTTTTAGTTATATCTACTTTAAAGTATGTGATCAACAAAAGTCCAATCACTCCAAATGCAGGTAATAATGTTAATTTTCAATGATTTTTTAGCTACCTTTTGATCATTTTAGAATCTAAATGAAACATCCCAAAAATATAGACCAAAAATTTCGTTTTAAAATCATTAATAAAACCATAAATCATCCATAGTCATAAAGAAAATCCAATATCATGTATCTCAAAACATCGTGACAAGTACTATATCAAAATCATATGAGAAAAATATCAGAGTTTAAACATCCCAGGCTAGAACTGTGGTGTGTGACATGCAATCAACCCGAGTCCTTCCCCTTATTACCGGAAGTACCTGAAACCAAAACTGAAAATTGTAAGCATCAAGCTTAGTGAGTCTCCCCAAACTACCACATACCATACAAATATCATGCAACTAGGACATATGGGCCCCGACCACTCTCATGGAGATTCGGGCCCCGCCCACACTCCACTGTCTCAGAGATTCGGGCCCCGCCCACACTCCGCTACTAACATGCATACAAGTATCACACAGACAACAAGTATATCTACCGAACAATCATATATCTATGCTCGAATAATACTATGAGAACCGGGCCCCGCCCACACTAGACTGCTACGAGATTGGGCCCCATCCATACTTATCTACTAACATATCACATATACGGGTCGACCTTGGTGCCTTAGACCCGTTCCTACTGAAAGGGAACTCACCTCGTATGACTGACTGCTGAAAACATGAGTGAGGAATCCCTGTCTGCTGCTCCGGCGACTCTCTGACTATAAATTCCATAATAACACTTAATAAAAACTAATAACTCTTCATAGGCATGGAGTAAAATGACCATTTTACCCCTATTTAAAGTCAACACTCCAGTCAAAGTCAACATTCTGGGTTGACCAACTCATCGAGTCAACCTCTCGACTCGCCGAGTTCTATCGAGTTGTTCAGTCGCGACTTGGCTCATCCACTCGTCGAGCCCCTCTACAGACTCGTCGAGCTCCCTTATGGACTCGTTGAGTCCTTCTGTCTGTTTGGCCTACTTAACAGATTAAGCCTCTATCTTCTAGATCCAAGGTTCTTAGTTTTTTTGCCCACTCAAAAGGCCTTTCTAAGGGTAAAGTTTCGAACTTTACCCATCCATAACTCTTCTAAAAGGGTTTATACAAAACCCTAATTCCTATAAGACATGGATCTTGTCCAAAAGGCCATAGAGTATCAAATCCACACATATAAACCTAGATCTATGGTTTTAACATCTGTTGGACCCATAAAGTTTCGAGCTTTCTTTCCATGCATAGTCTTTTAGGGCTAAAAAGCCCATAAACCTGCTCATATGCTTGTATGGGGCTTCCATGGTCATAAAGTTTGCACCTTTATGCCATGGGACCCTCCCTAGATCCTAGATCTGAAGTATGAGCCACTTGGGACGCCCCAACTCCAAGTACCAAAGTTCTTGAACCAAAACTTTCATAAGATGGAAACACATAGATCTAAGAGAAGAATGATCAAGTTGGAAACTTGATTACCAGAAAATGTAGCAAATAGAGTGTAGTTCCTGGATCTACTCCTTCCCTCTTGAGTCTTCTCTCTTCTACTTCTTCCATAAGCTTCAAAAGGCACAAATAACACTCACAATGGCAAGAAATAGTTCAATGTTACTTATGGATGATTAGGGTTTCGAAGTTAGGGTTTTGGAGGTGATCGAGGCTGGAATGGGGGCCAGATATGATGCTTAAATTGGGTGCAAATCCTAAAGATTAGGGTTTCATCCATCCTATCCTACTCGTCGAGTAGCTCACTAAAACCCCCATGTACAAACTGCCTTCTACTAGACAAGTCAGGGCTACCAACTCGTCGAGTCCTTCTTTCAAAATAAATAGATAAATACTTAATTAAACGCATACCAGGAAACCAGACGTTACACTAAACAAGTCAATATGCAGGTAACAAAACAGAAAAGAGCAAGAATTGGGTATGGATACTAATGGGAGTTGTCATTCCTTTGTTAATCATACCTTTTGGCATATTATGGTATATAAAGAAGAGAAAGAGTAAACGGAAAGGTATTAATGTAGCAATGATAAAAATTCTAGCTCATGTTTGTACGATATAGTTGTATATTTTGTTAAGTCATTGATTCTGATTGTAGAATATGAGAGACAGAATAGAAATTAATATTTCCTGGAGTTGACAATTTCTGAAAGCTTCAAGGATATAAATCAGCTTGAAAACAATGGTGGGAAAGGAAATGACTTGTTATTATTTAGCATTGTCTCTATCATGGCTATCGCTGATGATTTCTCAGTTGAGAATAAGCGCAGACAAGGTGGTTTTGGACCTATTTACAAGACTATGTTACTTTAAACTAATTTTATGCACTTGTTATGTTTTTACATTTGAAACTCTAATCTGAAAAAAAGAGATATCATGAAATTATAAAAACAGGGAAGACTATGTGGTGGACGAGAAATTGCAATCAAAAGGCTTTCGAGAACATCGACGCAAGGGCTCATGGAATTCAAGAATGAACTAGTACTCATACAAATCTTGTTTAGGTTCTTGGTTGTTGCATTCATGGTGAAGAAAAGATGTTAATATATGAATATATGCCCAACAAAAGCTTAGATTTCTTCCTCTTTGATGTGAAGTGTTTGTAACATAAATGTATATAATGGTTTTACTTGTTATATTCATAAATGACTCTTTTCTTTTGATGTCTAGCAGATGAAAACGGAAAGACAAAGTTGGATTGGCATAAACGATTCGACATAATTGAAGGAATTGTTCAAGGGTTGTTATACATGCATAAGTACTCACGAATGAGAGTTATTCATTGAGATCTAAAAGCTAGCAACATTCTTTTTGATGAGAGTATGAACCCCAAGATTTCTGATTTTGGTATGGCAAGAATATTCAAGTAGAATGAGACCGAGGAAATCACTAACAGGCTGGTAGGAACATAGTAAGTTGTCTTAGTTACAAACTTAAAATATCAAAATTAAAATTGAGTTATGTGTTTCCATGGTCAATTTATTGAAATGCCATATCGATCATGTTGTATCAGTGGTTATATGTCTCCTGAGTATGCAATGGAAGGGACTTTCTCTATCAAGTCTGATATCTTCAGCTTTGGAGTCTTGATCTTGGAAATCGTCAGTGGAAGAAGAAATAACAGTTTCGGTCATCTTGGCCGTACTTTCAATCTTATTGGATATGTAAGAATAGCAAAATTCACCATTTAACATCTTATACATACTATACTTATTGGTAAAGAGTAAAAAAAATTATATTGATAATATTCTCTTAATGATATAGGCATGGGAGTTATGGCAACAAGGGGATACATTGGAATTGAAGGATCCTACATTGGGAAATACTTTTGTTGTATGGCAATTCTTGAGGGTTGTTCATGTTGCCCTTCTCTGTGTACAAGAAAGTGCGTTTGATAGACCAACAACATCTGATATGATCTCCATGCTTCTTAATGATGCCATACCATTACCCACTCCAAACAGGCCAAGATTCATCACCACTGCCAAAGTGGAGTGAAAGTCAACCACGGATGAAATCAAAGCTAAAGATTGCTCTGTAAACAATATGACCATCACAGCTTTAGAGGGTAGGTTGCAAGCTTACACTACTAGAAAAACAACCTTTTACGACGTGCAATCAAGGACACGCGCTGATAGAGGACACGCATTTGTGAGTGCCCTAAAAATTGATGTTAGTTTTCGAAAATATGAAGCATAGAGGACACCTATTTTTATGTGCCCTAAAATTAGTGTCTAATTAAAAAAAAAAAAAACACGGAGGGCACCTTAAATAAAATGTGTGTTGTCTAACCATGTCGCTTTATAAAATTTAATGAAACGCGCGTTTCATCCGAGGGGGAAATGAAATCCAAAAATTAAAAAGCCCGCTTTGTTTCCACAGGTTGAAAACCCTAGCTCATCCCCGCCGAAAACCCTCTTTCTTTCTTTCTTCTCTCTCGATTCTCAAACCTCCATTCACCTTCCGGCATCTGTTGCTTCTTCGACCCTTCCGAGTGTCTCCCACCGCCCTCGACTTCCAATGAAAGACGAACGTTCTTCCCCATCATCATCTATCTTCCAAATTACTAGGATCGGCACTCTGTTAACCTAATCATGGAGTTGTGCGCTGGCGGAGAGCTATTTGATCAGATTATAGCTAAGGGACATTATTCAGAGCGTGCGGCAGCTGGCCTCTGCCGACAGATCGTGACGGTGGTGCATGATTGTCATACGATGGGAGTGTTCCATTGAGACTTAAAACCTAGAACTTTTTGTTCTTGAGTACCGATGAAGACTCACTATTGAAAGCTACTGACTTTGGTCTCTCAGTGTTTTTCAAATTAGGGCTTCTAAGCCCAACAAGGTTTCCTCTTCTCCTTGAATTCACTTTTCTGTTCAGTTTTGCAATATCACTTGTTTTATCTAGCTTTCTGTTTCTAGATAAGCTTAGTACCAATTGTAATTGGGATCAATGTAGACCTTACTCTTCCATGGGTGAATGAGTCGAGATCAACAATATGGTTGAAGTTTTTGTTGATTATGTTTTTTCTATTGGGTTGATATACAATACTTTTGTCATCTTTAAGATTAATTTCATTAGCCACACATAGTGATATACTATTTTGTCTCAATTAGTCCGCTTGTATTAACCCTAAATTTGTCACAAGTGTAAATAAATCGTTACTCTAAATTAGAAAGCTAACTTGTTTTCATGTCTGTATTTTAGCACTTACATATTCACTTTTTTGGGTTCAACTTTTTATCCTTACATATTTCACTTTTAACACTTACATATTTCACTTTTTTAGGTTCAACTTTTTATCCTTACAATTTGTTTCCTCCTGTTTTAGAATACATGCTGATCAAGGTTTGAATTTTATGGGAGTTATTATGTTAGTTTGTTATTCATTTTCATTTAGGTGAATGTTTTTTTTTTTTTTTTTTTTTTTTTTGAGCAAGTAGTTGAATTTTCTACCAGTCTCTCTATAGAAGCAGACTATCACTATACATACTTCCAGGGCATTAGACTATGTGTGTGTCTTATTGCACAAGAACTGGAATAAATTGTTTTACTTAGAAGTCTATCAAGAAATACCAATATGCCCTTAAATGTTGGTATTTCATTGTTCAGGTACCTATAAGCATAACTTGTTGGGTTAAAAAAGAAAACTTAGAAACCTAATTTATTTCTATTTGTTGATGCACAGGGAAACTCAGTGGCTTCAATGGGTTCATTTAAAGGATTGAAACAAGTAAGGAGGATGGTGGAAGAATGCATGTTAAATAAAATGCATCCCTTGTACAACATCAAAGTGAGTCGTACATTTATTTATTTATTTCTTTTTTGAGAATTGTGTCCATATGCTTTTTTGTCTATTCAAAAATAAAATAAAAAAGGGTTTTTTCTTGTATTCAAATTTCTTTCGAAATGACAGTAATTTCTTTCCTTCTTTCATTCTCAGGTCTCCAATGGAGAGAGGTTGCCTTTAGGAGTTAAAGAATTGGGAACATGTGAGATTTGCTTCAATCCCTTCTAATTTCCTTAAATAATTCACAAATATTGAGTTTTTCTTTTTAACATGTAAAACAAATGTCCCTTTTTGTTACTTGTCATGAACAGGGCTGTGATTTAGCTATTTGTGATGTATATAAATATAACTAGTCAACTTCTTCTATTGCAAGGTAATTTTGATCACTCTGAAAGAAAGTAACAAATTCATTTTTATATAGTTTTAGTGATTAATGTTCATGTGGTGGGGTGGCAGGATGAAATGTTTCTTTACAGGAAGAACTTTTCTAGAAAGATGAAGCCCAAAAGATCTTGAACAAGTTGGTGGTTTGCTGAATATGAAGCTTAAAATTTTGAATGATGGAATGAATATTATGAAGGTTAGTAAGTTAGTTGCTTTTTTCTCTTTATTGACATAGAAAACAATGTGAATATTTCTGGTTCCTGTTCCATCTCTATTTTGCAACTTTATGTTTGTCTTAAAGTTTGTTAATTTTAGGTATCAGCTCGTTACTAGCACCTGTGAAAGATGACTACAATAATCTTGAAGCTGTATGAAGGAAAATCATGATGATTCTTGTTACAACTGCACTTGTTTTAATCTGTTAGTTACTATAAATTCAATACTCAATTCCTATTAAACATGTAATGGTGCTCTTTTGTATGCTAGAAATCTTCCGGAACAATCTAGAAGCATCATCCACCTGTTTGTTCTCAACATACAAAGAAGCCACACCATTCTATAATCTTCCCCACCTGTCTCCGTTGCTAATTAATCTCTCTGATATCCCCTAATTTCACCCCAGTTTTCTCACTTCACCGTTTAGGGTTCTTGGTTTCTTCCCGATGATGAAGTGTTTCAGTATTTTCAGTTCCAGAACCAAAAGAAAAGGGGAATCTTCACCGGAGCTCCAGGAGTAAAACCCATCAATGAAACCACCGACAAGATTAGTAAATTCATCTGGATCAATCACTTCACCACTATTGTACAATTTCGTAATAATAAGTAATAATATGATCCAACAGCATGTATGTACAAACACTATAAAACAGGGCCTACTTGTGCCAACTTTCTTGAAATTTTATCTATTTTTTTATTTGAATTGATATTCAAAATCTTGTTTTGTTTTAAAAATAGATTGTTTCAGTAACCTTGGAGAATTTTATAGACACACCAAACACTGACCATGGATTATCATTATTGGATGTAAACAAGATGATCACAAATGTTGTTAACTTTCAAACGGATGTTCCCATGGGGTAAGTGGGGTTTTGTTATGTATATAGATATTAAATTATTATGACTCATTAAAAGATTTATATTAGTAACAGTTTTTGTTTTCGAAAATTTTACAGGGATGCAAACAAAAACCCCTCTTATTGGTCGAGTGTTTGCTTGCATAATTAATATGGCCATTTTAGCAAAAGAGGCAACAACTGTTAGACGTGTACTTGAACCTCTTTTTCAAAATTTTTCTTTTTTACCAAGTTGTCCAGGTGTTTGGAAACTTCATATAAAACTGGTTGTTGCAAGTTGTCATGGGCTTTTTTTTAAATAAGCTGTTTCTTCTTGTTGGATGTCAATAGTGGCCTCACAGTTTTCAGGTAGACCGTTGACTTTTGGTAATATGATTTCGATTAGTTTGATGTTGGTTGAAAGATTTGTGGGAATTGAGGGTAGTCTTTTGAGGTTTTTTGGTGTGGAAACGAATGAGATTTTGATACCATGAGCAATGCGTGTCCACCTTGTATAAATGATGAAATAGAAAGATTAGTAAATTCGTCTCGTGAGATGATGATAATTGACTTAAAAATATGAGAACAGTCGGAATCAACACATGGACAACTTGGTAATATGATTCATAAAAACGTCAGTAAAGTTAGTTGCTGTTGTTGAATCTAATACAATACATCCAATTGGAAAAGCTATTCGGGAAGCTGCTAAGGTTGCTAAATGTCCCAATGTAAAGGTACCTTATGAAAATTACTTTTTCGCCCTTACCGAAATAAAATCACTATTTTTTTTTTAAATGTGATTGATTTTTTTGTTAATGATATGCAGGCTGATGATGGAACATATATGGAGGAACCTGGTTCTGGTGCAGTAGCTTCAGTTGGGAAGAAGATACTTTCTGTTGGAACATTGATATGGGTTAGAAGGTATAATGAGAAAAAAATGAAAATATTATGGTGTAAATAATAGGAAGAAATGATGAAATTAGCTTGCTATTTGTGATATGACAGGCATGGAGTTAATGAAAACCCATTTGTGGAAACGGAAGAGTTCAAAAACCAATCAGTGGTGTATGTAGGAATAGATGGTGTTCTTGCAGGTCTTATTTATGTTGAAGATCAAATAAGAGAAGATGTTGCACACGTTATTCAATCTTTGACCAGTCAAATCTTCAATGTATACTTACTTTCTGGTGATAAAAAAAAAGTTCAGCTCAATATGTCGCATCAGTAGTTGGAATCCCAAAACAACAGGTAATAAATATTAATAATAACAACACAACAATTCTTAATCAATTTAAAAAAAAAAAAAAAAGATTTCATGATGATATTATTTGTGTTTTTATGTCATTTTTCATATTCGAGGGTATATTATGTTTTTATGAATCATGACTTTGTATTTTAATAGCATATGGAATCAGATGGGAAGGTTTTAGCAACAGCAGCAGCTCAATTAAACATCTTCAGCTGTTCAGATCGCAAAAAGATGCAGAAATTTATGGGCATCCTGAAAGTTTCTGTGTTGAACTGAAAACGAGACTAAATGACGATTTTACCGTTCTTCTATATATGACACAAGTGCAATACTGCAATTATATATCAATCATGGTATTAAGTTTTTAGATTTTGAATGCTTTAACATTTGAATGGATGATAAACATTATAAGATACAAATAAATAAAAGTGCTCTATTATATCTTGCATTTATCTTTATCTTGATATTAGGCCATATAAAACATCTAAATGGATGATAGGCGTTATAAAACCCGAAAGCTTGAACATATGAGTGGATGATAGGCCTTATAAAACTTTTGGGTTCTTTACGTTACTTGATTGATGAAGGCTACATTGAGATTAAAAGGTGAAAGTTTAGGTGTATGAGTGTAGCTTACCTTTACTTGTTTCTATAGGTTGTAGAAGCACCTCATGGTGATCTTATGGCATGCATGAAGATGGCCAAGGTACTTAAATTTCATTGATTGAAACATAATTATTTTATAGGTTTTTTGGTTAATTTTATATTGATGTCATGTTCAATTAACAAATTGTCAAAATTCCATCACAGGTTGTAGATTTGATTGTTTTGTGGCTTCTGGTAACTGTTCAAGTGAAAAAGATAGTTCCAATCATTACATGGATGAATTTGGCTCACAGTGTCTTTCAGTGTCTTTCTGTGTTTAGAGTTCTTGGTTAAAGCATGATAAATGTAGCTCTTAATATGCTTGAGTTAAAGCATGATAAATGTCACGTTCATGTGGCTTAACTCTTAATTTGACATGGCTTCTATGTAGTTCATGATGCTTTTTAAGGAGCAAAGGCTTGTGATACCTCATTGGCGTACCTAACGACCTTACATCATGGCTCAAAAGGTAAACTCTTTGCTTTTATAGTCATAATAATGAGCAAATCCTTCACTTTTTTATTTGAAACAATATATTTTTCTATGCAAAAGGCCCATTTCTTGTAACTGGTATGCAATGTAATCTCTCTTGCTTAGTTGCTTCTTGCCCTTTGATAAGTGGTATCTTACCCTAGCCTCTGTTAACATTTTAAGAGAAGTAAAAAATCAGAAGCTATCTATATGCATATTGTTTTATCTTTTTCAAAGTAAATAAGATTGCTAGTTAGGTATTTCTTTTTGACAAATTGGATTTATGATTTGGAAATTATGTAGGATTTTCGTGTTGTTCTTGATCAAGAGTTAGGGTTGATATTGAAGCTAAGAGACATGATGATTGGTTGGATACATGAAGGGTTTTAGAGTTTCTTCAGACAGCTTAAGGACGAGTTACTCAAACAAGAAGGTGCCCATTTATAGCAATGTAGTATTAGGTTATATAGTTAGGGAAAACCTCTTAATAACAATGTACATTTTAATATCAATGTATTACATTTTTTTGACATGATGTTCTTAGATGAAATTGATTGTTTTGGGATATATGTGTTTCTATATTTTTTTTATTACACGTAAAAGAGTATCGTAAAGGCACTTAGTATACGCATATCGTAAATGGTTGCTGAAGTTTATGACACGAAAATGCGAATTTAATTTGAAAATTAGTAAATCTATAAATAATTTTTTTAAAAAAATAATAAAAATTACGATACGCAAAAATGTGTGTCATCTTCATTTATGACATGACCTTTCTTGACAGCGACTTTAATGATACGCATTGCGTGTCATAAATGCGCGTCGTAAACGCGAGTCGTCTCTCTTTATGACAGGGCCTTCATTGACGCGCATTTGCGCGTCGTCCAAGCGTTTTACGACGTGCAATGAGCGTCGTAAAAGGCTGTTTTTCTAGTAGTGTTAATATATCATTCTTTGTGAAATGTTGATAAAACTTGTAATTTACATATGATAATTTAGTTTTGTTGGATGTAAAAATCCATTTTTGATACTTGCTACAATGGTATATAAATGTATAATTGCTTGTTCAGAATATGAAGTACAATTGTACAATATAAAGCTTCTAATTTCATATTCATTGTTAGCTTGAGTTGTAAGCCTATTTATAGAATATAGAGTACTTATGCATTATCAACATGATTTAAACACTTGTTAAACATGACTTGAGCCG
The DNA here is from genome assembly GCF_051521515.1 of Lactuca serriola. Lineage (NCBI taxonomy): Eukaryota > Viridiplantae > Streptophyta > Magnoliopsida > Asterales > Asteraceae > Lactuca > Lactuca serriola. The sequence continues at coordinate 125,609,363 of NC_136413.1, read as the reverse complement.
GCTGATTAATAGCTAGTTGATCATATCAGCTAGCTGGCAAACCATCAACTGGCTGGCTAACAATTAGCTACCTTATTTATAGATGATCTATAAATGGCTGATTAATGAACCATCATCTAGTTGATTTTTCGATCCACAATAAATTTGTAGCTGACAAAACGGAGGTCCAAAGTGATTTTGTTGCTTGGGTTTATGTGTATGCTTCGCCTATATAACGATTGATAGCTAGGTTTTCTACGTCATTGTGCTATATATATATATATATATATATATATATATATATATATATATATATATGGCTAGGTTATAATGTGGATGGACAACTATTGTGCGGATGTGTGGACAGTGCAATTCTATGACAATTATTAAGAGAATAGGTTGTTTAGTAATGAGAATACGTTCAACCTGACAAAACTATCCATTTTCATGCATTCTTAATAATTCTATTCAATTTTATTGTCATGCATCTTTTTTCACTCATTTTCATTCTTATAGAATACGACTCAATAAAACATTCAAACAGAATGAGAATAATAATAAAAATTCTATAATAACCTTGTAGACGATTTAATTACTAACAATATATGATAATGAAAATAGTTATGTAAGATTGAACATATTTATATTATCAAACAACATATTTTCTTTGTTGTTCTCACAGAATAACATTATCCATCCACACATCCGCACAATATATGTCAATCCACATTTGAACCTAACTCTCTCTCTATATATATATATATATATATATATATGTATATATATATGTGTGTGTGTGTATGTGTGTGTGTGTGATTTAGAATAAGGTGGGTTATAGGATGCTTAGAGTGGGAGGGTCCACAAAAATAGGAGTGTCATATTTAAAGAAACTGATTTTATAATGAAAATCTTGGAGAAGATATTAAAGGACAGAAGAAACCCATGGGTAAGGATCAAATGGTGTTTGAGGGGTTACAGAGAATGACATCTTAGTATGGTAGATCTAGAGATCGTGAGAGGATAGTTGATAATGGAAGTTCAAAATTACAGTTATAGATGAGGTAGATTTAGGAAACCATACCATTTAAAGATATTTTATAGAAAGAAGACCTCTAGTCATATATATTCCATTAGTGAGTTACTTGGTGTTGACGGTGAATGGGGAACCAAAATCTTCTCCATATGACTTGAAGATGAAAGGGTTCATAGATTGGTAAAAGCCAATGAAAGATGAGTTGAGATAATTTGGTAGAACTGATCGACTAGCTCCTTAGTCAAATTACCAAGTAAGGATGAAAACATTATTGAACAAGTGGGTATTCAGGTTCAAATATGAAATTGTGACATCCCCATTTTTACAACCAGAAAAGACCGATTTTGTTTATGCTTTATAAAAATCAGAGTACCTCTTTTAATAAAAATGTTGCGGAATTTGTTCCCAATAAAACATGATAAATACGTTATGAAAGTATTTCCAAAGAAAAGTATTTTTATTCATTTTAAAATATTTGGGATGTCATCGTCAATATAGAAACATAAGCATAAACAGAACATAGATTCATTATCACTAGTGATTTATATCTCCTTAATCTCTCAGTGTAATGTAACTTCATATCAACACCTGTCATATAAATAAACTGAGTGGGTCAGGTTGGGAAACCGGGTGAGTACATAGGGTTTTCAACCCACAACAATATAATTATTATGTTTAATCATGAAACAATTAACCCAATTACCCATCCCGATTATCTTATTTACTCTTAAGGATCTACCCTAAGAATCATTTATTTCTTGTTCATTCATTCCTAAGGATCATCCTAAGGAATAAGCACGAAATCCATCATTGCTAATCACACATCTGTCAAGCACAGCTGCTAATATTATCACTTAGGCGCAACTGCCAGAATTGTGACATTCTTTATGGGGCGCATCTACCGCTATAGTCCTTTAGGCGCATCTACTGGGGTTATGATGTTCTCTATTAGGCGCTTCTGCCGGTAGAGTCCTTTAGGCGCATCTGCTAGGGTTATCTTGTTTATTGACAGTATCGTTTTCGAGAGTCCACTAGCAATGCAGGTTAATGGGTTTTTAGAGTACACCGGTGAACACATCGTTCACAACACCTATAGGTTGTGAGCCTGATAGTGTTCCACTGGATTGTCTTGAATAGTCTGTGGTTGTCATCCATACTCTGCTAGATGACGGGGCCAACATTTGGAAAAAGGCTTCTCACATCGTCCACCTCTCACCCTTACCTCATTGTCTATATTACCTCTCAACTTATCGTCCAACTCATATTTCATCTACCCATGTTTTACCCAACATATTATGTAGATATAAATACGTATACAGTTTAAATCATATAAAACTTGTATAAAATCGTTCATCCATCATAGATAGCAAGTATACAGATAATATGCACACATAGCATGTAGTTTATATAAAATACTTCATATCTATGTGTAAGATGAAAGTAACTATGCACTCACTTGTTAAAGTGACGACTCAATATTCGAGCAGCGCTGTGCTTCTTAATTTATTTTCCTTCGACGAAACCTAGTATCATTACCACTAGATTTTCGTCTAATATTCATTGCTGCTAATTATTAGTCTTAGCATCATTATTTTTATATAAGCGTTTAAACAATATTTTCCAACCACTATGTACAGACAGGGGCCAGGCATAAAACACCGGAGGGTAGGCTCATTTTGGCATATAGCACTTCTGAAATCCAACAAACTTATACGGCCCTTTAAACCAGACTCCCCGTACCGCGAGTGGTTAAAAAGAAATTATAATGACATTTATATAACTCATAATAATAGTCCAAGTACTTATTATAAGTTCCTAATAACGTTACTATGATTAAATAAAGCTATATTAAAAATAGCGTAGGCGTAGCTCACTTACATCGGGTTTTATAGAAAATCGAGCTTCGCTTGGAGTAGTGTTTCAGAGCTGAAAGAATCTTTTTCTCAGGGCTTCGGGAGCCTCGGGGCTTCCTGATGGGTTTTGAGCATTCTAACACTTCCTAAGTGTACATGCAACCCTAATAACCTTGGATCTATGTTTGTCTAATTATCATGCAAAGTTGAATTCCAAGGTTATATTTGATGGGTTTTAGCCATAAGAACGTTCCTATGTGTGCATGCAAAACCCTAATGCTTGGATCTAGGCTTTCTAATTAAACATGCTTTGAATCCAAGACTTCTAATGACTAATTAGCTATATGAACAATACAAAATCAGATCTAGAAGTTTACCTTTGAATCTCTTGTTTGATCTTGTTGTCTTGGAGCTCTAGAGTCATAATTGTCACTCCTCTAATGGCTTACAAACATCAACTAGCAAGGAGGATGATTTGAGAGAGAGGAGAGGGATGAAATTTGGCCAGGGTTTTCTTCCTTTTTAAGAGGTGCCGACCCCCTTAGCTCTAGGGGTCTATTTATACTTGTAGACTCCTTAAGGGTTTCACCTTAAACCCTAGTTGGATAATCTTTCCTTAAAGCAATCCAAATCCTTACCATAGATAAGCCTTGGACGATTTGAGGCTATCCCTAGCCCTAGAATCCATCCATCCTTTATCCAATAAGGATTTACAGTCTAAAGTGTAACTATCAAACAATTGACAGTTTATACCCTCTTATTTAATTAATCTCTTTAAGTCACCAAATTAATTCTAATTAATTTTATGACTTACATTAATCAAATAACAAGATTATTATTCCTTATATTATTCTCATAATATATTAATAATATTTATTCTCTCATAATAAATCATCCTATCAAGTTGCTATGCTGAAGGCAACCCAAAAGGACCATGCACAATCGGGTCAAATACTTGCCTAATATAGTTGCAGCCTTAGACACTATTCCAACAGTCTCCCACTTGGATAAGTCTAGTAACTATATGCACAAGTACGATCCGATTTGCAATCATAGCTCTCAAAGACGCTGTCAAACTCTGATATAATCAATCTTGTCCTTTAGATAATGGATCGTACAGTCCTCTGTTAGATATCATGCTGACAATTCTATGGAATGATTAGTCAAGCATTTAGGTTTCTCGATCTCCTATTTATTTGACATAGAACTTAATCGAACACATCAATTCAGTTCTGACCGGGCCCGACACATAAGTCAAATCAAATCATCGAGCGGCCGAGATATCGCTTTTACCCTCTTGGGATAAAAGTCACAGATAAACTTCGACTTATATGCATTTACTTATTCATTAACCAACTATACACAACAATGCGTTTTATAACACCGAGTTACTGATGCGTTTTCGCATTATCAATGTACAACCAATTAACAAATAACAAACCATATATCTAGGTTTTAAGACTATATGATATTATCGTCTGGCGATCACCCTTTTATATCATATTCCATAAGGTGATTCCAGCAAGCACGGGTTTGTTCTAATGCTCAAAACTAGTTCATAAGCACTCATGAACGTTGCAACAACCCTTTGCTATATCTAATACCATTTAGACAATCTACACACCAATTCATGACAATCTTCATTCATATCTACTTCCAACATATGAACGATTGTGGACAATTTGAATAATTCGATTATTCTTAATAAACTCAATTATTCTGGAAGTCAAAACATGCAAAGTGAAACAATCGTTAAACAATTAACATAAGATAGTAATATTACTCATAAATAATACTCTTTTATTTAATCATCAAGTGTTAATTACATTTATCTATTACACGTTTCTAATACTATCTAATCTATGCTAATATCATCCTTTAGCCCAATACTCCTAGCATGGTGCAAGTACTTAACCCTACTCAGTCCCTTCGTAAGCGGATCTGTTGGGTTATCTTCTGATGATATCCTCTTCACTACGAGTTGTCGTTCTTCTACACGATGTCTGATAAAATGATATTTTCTGTCGATATGTCGTGATCTACCATGATCTCTCGGTTCCTTGGTCAAGGCAATCGTTCCTTCATTATCACAGAAAATCTCCATGGGCTCCATTATGGCAGGTACAACTCCAAGATCACTGATGAAGTTCTTCAGCCATATTGCCTCCTTCGACGCTTCGCTCGCTGCAATGTACTCTGATTCACACGTTGAATTAACTACGGTTTCCTGCTTGGAACTTTTCCAAGTCACTGCTCCTCCATTCAAGGTAAAGACCCAGCCCGACTGTGAACGGTAGTTGTCCCTGTCGGTCTGAAAGCTGCCGTCACTATACCCTCGCACCTTCAAGTCATCACTCCCTCCGAGGACTAAGAACCATTCCTTCGTCCTCCGAAGGTACTTAAGGATATTTTTCACCGTAATCCAATGGGCTCTACCAGGATTTCCTTGATATCTGCTAACCATGCTCAAAGAAAAGGCTACATCAGGGCGAGTACAAGTCATAGCGTACATGATTGAGCCAACTGCGGAAGCATATGGTACTCAGCTCATTTATGCTATTTCAGCTTCGGTACTCGGACTTTGAGTCTTACTCAACTTGGCATTACTTTGTATCAGTAATTCTCCCTTCTTCGAGTTTTCCATACTAAAACGTTTTAGTACCTTCTCTAAGTAAGTGTTCTGACTAAGTCCGATTAGTCTCTTACTTCTTTCTCTCACTATCCTTATTTTCAAAATATAGGAAGCCTCTCCGAGGTCCTTCATAGCGAAGCACTTCCCGAGCCAGGACTTAACCTCCTGCAGAGTCGGGATTTCATTTCCTATGAGTAATATGTCATCGACATATAGAACGAGAAAGCTTACTATACTCCCACTGGCTTCGACATATACACACGACTCATCTTTGCTTCGTACAAATCCAAACTCTTTGGCTTTCTCATCGAAGCAAAGATTCCATCTGCGAGATGCTTGCTTAAGTCCATAAATGGACTTCTCAAGCTTACACACTTTATTCGGATGCTTCGGATCCACAAACCCCTCTAGCTGAGCCATGTAAACATCCTCAGCCAACTTCCCATTAAGGAAAGCGGTCTTGACATCCATTTGCCAAATCTTATAATCATGAAATGCGGCAATTGCAAGCATCACTCTAATAGATTTTATCTTCGCAACTGGTGAGAAGGTCTCGTCATAGTCAACTCCGGGAGTTTGAGTAAAGCCCTTCGCGACCAATCGCGCTTTATATGTGTGTACATTTCCATCCACGTCGGTCTTCTTCTTGAAGATCCATTTGTACCCAACGGTCTTACGTCCGGGCACATTATCAACCAAATTCCAAACTTGGTTATCATACATGGATTGGATCTCGCTATCCATTGCCTCTTTCCATTTTGCAAACTCCGGGCTTGCCATGGCTTCCTTATAGCTATTAGGATCATCAAGGTTTATTAGTGTACCATCACTAATATACGTGTCCCTTTCGGTAGTAATATGAAAACCATAAAACTGGGGTTGAACTCTAACTCTTTCGGAACGTCTAAGAGGTAAGGACTCGTCAATTGGATCAATCGGAGTTTCCTCCTCGGGTTGAGTGCCAGCGGTAGAGGTTCCTTCATCTATCGACTCTTGAATCTCTTGAATCTCGATTTGCCTCCCACTGTCTCCTTGGCTTATGAGTTCTCGCTCTCGGAAAACTCCTCTCCTCGCAACGAAGACAACATTGTCCTTCGGTCTATAGAAGAGATATCCAAAGGATTTCTGCGGGTAGCCGATGAAAATACATCGCTCACTTCGAGGTTTGAGTTTGTCGTGAGTATCTCGTCTTACGAAATCCTCGCAACCCCAAACCTTGATATGTGCTAACGAGGGAGCTTTCCCTGTCCACATCTCGTGAGGTGTTTTGGCAACCTTCTTAGTAGGGACTCGGTTAAGGATATGGGCGGCAGTCTCTAAGGCATACCCCCAAAAAGAGATAGGTAGTGAAGCACGACTCATCATAGAGCGAACCATATCCAATAAAGTTCGATTACGCCTTTCTGCCACACCATTCAATTATGGTGTCCTAGGTGGCGTCAATTGTGAAACTATTCCACACTCCTTGAGATAATCATGGAATTCAAGACTTAGGTACTCTCCTCCTCGATCGGATTGAAGCATCTTGATTTTCCTGCCCAATTGATTCTCCACTTCATTCTTGAACTCTTTGAACTTTTCAAAAGTTTCTGACTTTTGCTTGATTAAGTAGATATACCCATATCTACTATAGTCATCGGTAAAAGTCACATAGAAGCGGTTCCCATCCTTCGTGGTTGATCTAAACGGTCCACATACATCAGTATGTATTAGGTCCAATAGACCTTCACCCCTTTCACACGTACTTGTGTAGGGTGACTTAGTCATCTTTCCAAGAAAACAAGATTCGCATGTGTCATCTTCCCTGAGGTCGAATGACTCCAACACTCCATCCTTTTGGAGTTGGGCTATGCGTTTCTTGTTGACATGTCCAAGGCAACAATGCCACAATGATGCCTTATCCATACTATTGGAAGAATCTATATTCAAAACATCATTTCCTAAGTTATCAACAATCATAACAGTTTCATAAATTCCATTACATGGTATGGCTTCAAAATAAAAGACACCATTTAGATAAGCTAAAATAGAACCATTCTCATTATTAAAAGAAAATCTAAAACCTTGTCTAAACAAACCTTGAAATGAAATGATGTTTCTAGCCATTTCTGGTGAATAGCAACAATTGTTTAAATCTAAACTTAAACCATTCCTGAGCACTAAAGAATACACTCCAATCTTGGTCATAGGCGACGATCTTCTGTTCCCCATGATTAGATTTATTCTTCCAGCCTCCACATCCCTATTTCTTCTTAGTCCCTGCACATTAGAACAAATGTGGTAACCACAACCGGTATCAAGAACCCAAGAAATAGCATGAGATGAGTCGTTAGATTTAATTGTGTATATACCTGCGAAAGACGACTTGATCTTCCCTTCCTTGATGGCTTGCAGGTACTCTGGGCAGCTTCTCTTCCAATGTCCTATCTTGTGGTAGTGGTGGCACTCTGCCTCCTTTGGGTTAGGGCAGGGCTTAGCAGGATCAACTTTGGTCCCACTAGAAGAGGCACCATCTCGGGCTTTAACCTTACGATAGTTCTTAGACGAAGCCTTCCTCTTCTTTCCCTTTCCTTGTCCAATTGCCAAGACAGGAGCAACGGGTGGATTGGGAGTTGATGCAACAGACTTGTCCTTGAAGTTGCTCTCAGCGACCCACAAGAGACCTTGGAGTTTTCTTAGGGTGACTTCCTCTTTGTTCATGTGGTATGTCATCCTAAATTGATTATAGCTCGGAGGCAAAGAGTGAAGCACCATGTCGATCGCCAAGTCTTCCCCAAAGTCAACATTCAACTTGTGAAGACGGTCGACATACCTTTGCATCTTTTGCAGGTGCACGGTAAGAGACTCTCCATGACCCATCTTAGTGGAAATCATGTTAGTGAAAATCTCATAACGCTCTTGTCTCGCGTTTTGGTGGTATCTCTCCAATAAGTCTTGATGCATCTCGTACGGGTACATGTCCTCATAGGACTTTTGGAATTCGGAGTTCATAGTGGCTATCATGATGCAATGTACCTTCGTTGCATCGCGCTCATGAGTTTCAAAAGCGGTCATTTCAGCCGGAGTAGCGATTTCAGGGTTAATCTTCTCGAGCTTCTCATCGAGGACATACTCCTTATCCTCATAGCGAGCAATGGTGCGAATGTGTCTTATCCATTCGCTAAAGTTCGTTCCATCAAAGGTGACCTTTTGACAAAGGCTCATCAATGTGAAAGAACTAGTAGTAGCGTTGTTTGCGTTTGACATCTACAAATAGAAAGGACAAAGATAGATTAGAATATGAATCCCTAATTATCACCTAATAAGAAAATTAGGGCTAGGATCCAACAACAATATTTACATATTAGAAAAGGGGTGCCGTAATCCAACATGCAAATAATATGAAGGTAAGTGAATGACGATTCACTAATTCTCCACCACAAAAACATAACTTTAAGTCCTAAATGTATTGAGAATTCCTAGGTTCGGATGAGATTCATTGAAACAATTCAATGACATGTTTAAATCTCGATATGCCCCTCTTGTTTGTGACTGGGATACCGAGGATCACAAAGCGGGTGTGAATTACCATGCAAATTCACATGGTGCCTTCATTGTAACGATCACCTATTCGATGTGCCGGTAAACCACACACGCTCCATCGAACTATGATAAACAATGAATCACCCTTTTCCACCTTTGCTTAGAACCAATTAGTGTGCCGGTAAACCACACACGCTCCACTAACTTCTTAGCAAGGGTGCAAAGTGTAATTTCATGGGATTGCATCAATTCACTTTTCCTAAAGTAACTAAGATTGGGAAATTTAAAAAAAATGTAGTTACTTTATATTTCTAATTATACTTTTAATGAGATGATGAGGTTGCCCTATCCTACCCGTTCGGCTAACGACCCTCCACCAATCAAGAAAACGGTGGGTGTGAGTGTACACCCATTAAGCGCCATTTTATAGGCCGCAACCTTATACCCACCTTATAGATCGGCTTTGTGAATGAGGCCTACTAACGGTAAGACTAGCATTTTAGTTATACATATATATATATATATATATATATATATATATATATATTAATCTTGTAATATTATATTAGTATAGGGTTGTATTTTAAACTTTTAAAAAATCTAGGGTTTGAAATTTGAATTGTCTAAATTAAAACTTTTAATCACAAAACATAAATTTCAAAACTTGAGGACAAGTTTTAAACATTTAAAACATGGAGGATCAAATAACAAATAATTTTAATTATCAATTAATTCCATAATTATCCATATTTGATTTATTCAAGATTTCTTGGAAGATAATTACCAATTTAATCAAAATAATTAATTAATTATCATATAAGGAAATTAAATATTTTATTAGTTGATAAATATCTTTAATTAGATCAAGATTATAGTCATATATATCAAAAAATCAGATTAGGGTTGATCTAATATGATTAAGGCAAGTTTCCATAAGATAATTATCAAAAAATCCCGAATCTGGCCTTTCCTGACGCTTGGACTCGCCGAGTGCACAAAGGGACTCGCCGAGTCAAGCCAACTCGCCGAGTCCACAATGGGACTCGCCGAGTCCATGACTCAGAAACATAAAAATCGAATTTTTCAAGCATGATTCAAGCAAACAAGCAACAATTTAATAGAAACCAATCTAGGCTCTGATACCACTGATGGGTTTTAGCCATAAGAACTTTCCTATGTGCGCATGCAAAACCCTAATGCTTGGATCTAGGCTTTCTGATTAAACATGCTTTGAATCCAAGACTTCTAATGACTAATTAGGTATATGAACAACACAAAATCAGATCTAGAAGTTTACCTTTGAATCTCTTGTTTGATCTTGTTGTCTTAGAGCTCTAGAGTCACAATTGTCACTCCTCTAATGGCTTACAAACACCAACTAGCAAGAAGGATGATTTGAGAGAGAGGAGAGGGATGAAATTTGGCCTGGATTTTCTTCCTTTTTAAGAGGTGTCGACCCCCTTAGCTCTAGGGGTCTATTTATACATGTAGACTCCTTAAGGGTTTCACCTTAAACCCTAGTTGGATAATCATTCCTTAAAGCAATCCAAATCCTTATCATAGATAAGCCTTGGACAATTTGAGGCTAGCCCTATGTAACGCCTGTGTTTCCGGGCTTTCCGTTTTTAGCAATGTAATAGTCTAGGTTAACTTTTGTAACCCGTTTTGAAATAATAGAAATATATTATTTGAGTATTATGTGTTTTGTGCCTAATTGCTTAATTATATGGTTTGATTAATTAAGAATAAAAATAGGCGTCAAAAGTAAAGTATGAGATAAGTCCGATATCTTTACATAAAGTTGTAGTGGTCGAAATGAGGTTTCCGAATATATAAGGAATGCCGAAATCCGAGTTATAACGAAGAAGTTATGACCTGTCGAAGTTTCGCGACAGAACCAGCACGACCCAACGCGACGTAAATATTGAATTTAAGGTAGATAGATAACTATCCTTAGTGATCTAAATGATAATTGAAGATCTCATCGATAGTAGTGCATCGACGGAAAGACGGACGGAATCGGAGTTCAGATGAAGGAGTTATGAATATCGAACGGAGTTTTCCTGTCCCGGCCTACTAAAGATAATATATAAGTAATATACTTATAATATATTAAAAATAAAGTCACAATTAGCCAATGGAGTCTAAACGAGAGTTGTAGAGCATAATCTCACCTTCGCGGTGATATAAAGAACGTCGAAAACGGAGTTCATATGCGAAAGTTATGAATTTCTGAAGTTCGGGGCGCGAAACCCCAAAACTGTCAGATGCCACGACGTGGCAAGCAGTGCCACGACGTGACAAATCTCCTGTCACCTCCGGAAGGCCCCCAGATGCAACATGGGATGACGCATGCAGTGACGACCAAGCCCACGACGTGGAACAAGGTTGCCACGATGTGGCAAGGGCCAAATTTGCCCTATAAATAGATTTGAAGGGCCAGCCGTTTATGGTTGCTATTTTCTCTCTTCTCTCTCCCGTTTTACATCGTTTTGCGTGCCAGAAGTACCACGAAGCCCCGGTAATATCCCCGAGACCCGAAGCAAGTCCCGAGATCCCGAAGATCCCGAGAAGTGCGGTTCCCGAGTCGAAGCTCTGCCCGCGAGAAGTTCGATTTTTGTAGAGATCTTCTAGATCTGCTGAGGATTACTACTTCTGCAAGTCGTAGTGTTGTCCGATCATCTTCTGATCAAGTGAGTGTATACTACCTTTCATAAACACGATAATAATACAAGTGCGGTTTGAGTGTATTAAGTAAATTGTAGTTTATATGTGTGTGGGTGCAGTTACTTTCTTCTAACAAGTAACTATGAAGTATTTTATGCGATATACTTGTTATGTGTATATTTTGTGATTGTATGCGTGAATGGGTATTCACTTTATTCCATCTCATAGATCTGAATTGCTTTCTATGAAATACGTGTTATGTGGTATGCCTCATCGTTTATATGGAATATATATATTGAATGAAAATGATATATAGGTTTTAAACTATGTATGAAAATATATTCTTATCTACTATTATGTTGGGTAGAACATGGGTAGATAGTTGGTGTGTAATAAATAGATGAGAGGCCTCGATGTTGTTGTTGTTGTTGATCTAGTTATTCAGTAGAGTATGGATAACGACCACGGACTCTTTCTAGACAATCCAGTGGAACGCTAGTAGGTTCATAACCTGTAGGTGTTGTGAACAATGTGTTCACCGATGTACTCTATCCCCCTCATGGTTGCCTTTAGGATATCTATTGTTGAGGAAACCCCTTAGCAGTGATGTCCGTCCCGATGAAAATCCTAGATTAGGTCCCTTGAGATAGTTGTTGTTTTAGGGACGTAAAGTGAGGATAACGGGAATGGGTAATCGGGATAGTGATTGGTTGGTGAAATTAAATATAACTTATTTATTGTGGGTTGAAAACCCTATATGCTCACCAGGCTCCCAAGCCTGACCCACTCAGTTTTATTTGTATTACAGGAAGTGGCACAAGGGCGTAAGATGGATGGATCATCTTGTTGTTTTGTTTACAAGTCTGTATATGTATATATTTGTTGAATGACTTGTAATGTTTATCGTTTATGCTTTATGGTCTGTATCGGAACATGACATCCCGAGTTTTGATTATATAATGAAATGCATCTCTTGATGAAATGCTTTGATAAATATTATTTTATCATGTTTTGTTTTGGGAACAAATTCCGAAACTCTTTCAAATCAAAAGGATTTACTCTGAAATTATTTAAAAGCATAAATGAAAATCGATGTTTTCTGGCCGAGATTTTGGGGATGTCACAGTTGGTATCAGAGCATTAGTTTAAGCGAACTAGGAATTTGTAGGATTTTTAGACTTAAACTTAGAATGCTAAGTGGAATGTTGAGATGTGTGTCTGTTGGATTTTAGACACGAGCACTAGTTTATTTTAGGAAAGTTGCCTAAAATGTTTTTATGTGCTAAATGTTATATGTTGCCATATATGATATTAATTGTTCGGATCTACGGTCTGTTGCCGACCGGATCTGGAAACCTTATGTGTGTAGGATTCTAAGCGTATGCTTACGTTATTAGAACTAGCATGTAAACGTTTCGGAGTGATAAGGATGATTTGAATATCTATCGTGAATGAGGATCTAATTTCACCTTATTCGGTGTGTAGATCAAAAATGGTGAGAACAAGGAGTGGCGTTGAAAACGCGGATGAAAACAGGAATCAACCGCCAGTGATTGAGCAGATACCTGTTGTAGCAGCAGCACCAGAACCAATAACAATGGCTGCGGTGCAAGCCATGATTCGGGCTATGCTAGCCGAACAAAGGGAGGAGATGCGAAAAATGTTGCATAATAATAGGGATGAACCTATCATACCTATTGAGGAACCCGAATTAATTCCCGAGCAATCGGAGGAAGGGAACAATAGTCGCATGATGAGTCAAGTTGGGACTCAAGGGGAACGAAGGAACGATCCGGAAAGGAGAAACAAAAAGGATGGGCGAATGTACAAGAACTTCTTGGGCGCCAAGCCGCCAAGTCTTTCTGGGAGCCCAAAGCCTGTTGAGATAATGGATTGGATCTCCGAAATGGAGATGGTATTTGAAAGTTGCGAATGTAGCAACAAGCAAAAGACCGTCTTTGCAGTTAGACAACTGAAGGCTGGAGTCTTAAGTTGGTGGAAGTTGTTGGCAGATACTATGCCACGAGGAGAAGCCCTAAAAATGTCATGGGAGGAGTTCTTGGAACAACTAAGGGTGCAGTATTGTTCAGAGATAGATCTGATTGATCTGAACAATGAGTTCCAAAACTTGAAGAAGGGGAAGATGAGCATAGATGACTATGCTACTGCATTTACTGAGAAGATGAAGTTGTTTCCGTACCTAGTGCCAACGGAACTCTCCAAGATTGAGAGGTTTGCTAATGGACTGCCTGCCGACTTTGGTCCGACAGTCAAAATGGCAACCACTCTGAAAACGGCTGTTCGTGCAGCTAAGAATGTGGAGGCCCAGCAGAAGGAAAAGGGTCTGGAAAGAATAGATGTTGGTGAAAAGAGGAAGTTCGATGGAACTTCAGGGTCCAACAAGAAAAACAAGTTCTCGAAGTCTGGTTCGAGGGGAGGTGGAGGTGAAGCGAAATGGTGTGACAAATGTAAGAAGAAGCATCATGGAAAATGTGAGGTGGCGAACACATGCTACAAGTGTGGAAAGCTAGGGCACTATGCCAATGTGTGTACCCTCACAAAGAAAGTTTGATATGGTTGTGGTGAGGAGGGTCATATGTCGAGAGACTGCCCGAAGAAGAAGGAGGCAGCTAGACCCAACATTCCGTCAAAGCCAAAGGCGAGAGCATTCCAGATGACACTGGAAGCTGCTAAAGATGAAGCTGATGTCGCTTCAGGTACCTTTCTCGTTAACGAATTGCCTGCCCAAATTTTATTTGATTCTGGAGCCAACTACTCCTTTATATCGCATGAATTTGGTAGAAAGCTAGCTTTGCCTGTTGTTAGACTAGATAATGCCTTATTAGTCGAAGTTGCTAGTGGCAAGTTTGTACCTGTTAGCTATCGCATGCAAAACATCTTAATTGATCTGAATGGGAATAAGTTCCACGAGGAATTATTGCCTATCGAACTTAATGGTTTCGACATCGTATTGGGAATGGATTGGCTTAGCGCCAACGACGCCGAAATTTTATGCAAGAAGAAAATAGTCAAAGTAAACCCGCCTGGGAAAGATTCGTTTATGGTGTATGGAGATAAACGCAGAGTGAATTCTGGAATCATTTCATTGATGAAAGCCAGAAAATGTTTGACCAAGGGGGGTACATCATATTTAGCATTCGTGATTAATGCTAAGAAGGAAAAGAAGGTGATGCAGAATATTCCAGTGGTGTGTGATTATCCGGAAGTATTTCCCGAAGATCTTCCTGGATTACCGCCTGATCGACAAGTGGAATTCTGTATTGACTTGTTGCCAGGAACGACGCCAATTGCAAAAGCACCTTATCGATTAGCACCGATGGAGATGAAGGAGCTAATGATGCAACTTCAGGAGTTATTGGACAACGATTTCATTAGACCTAGTTCATCACCCTGGGGAGCTCCGGTGTTATTAATGAAGAAGAAAGATGGAAGTATGAGAATGTGCATTGATTACCGAGAGCTGAACAAGGCAACAATAAAGAATAGATATCCGTTGCCGAGGATTGATGACCTGTTTGATCAATTGCAAGGTTCGAGCTATTTCTCGAAGATCGATCTAAGGTCAGGATATCATCAGCTAAAAGTAAGAGAGCAAGATATCGAGAAGACTGCATTCAGAACTAGATATGGACACTATGAGTTTTTGGTTATGTCGTTTGGACTAACCAATGCTCCGGCAGCATTCATGGATTTAATGAATAGGGTTTGTAATCCTTTTCTTGATAAATCTGTGATAGTGTTCATAGATGACATTCTGATTTACTCGAAAAGACAGGAGGAGCATGGCAGACACTTGTGAGAAGTGTTGGAAGTTTTGAAGAAGGAGAAGCTTTATGCAAAGTTCTCCAAATGTGATTTTTGGATTCGTGAAGTCCAATTCTTGGGTCACATGGTCAACCAAGAAGGGATAATGGTTGATCCAGCAAAGATTGAAGCTGTAACGAAGTGGGAACAACCGAAAAGTCCCACGGAGATCCGAAGCTTTTTAGGATTAGCCGGGTGTTACCGAAGGTTTATCCAAGGCTTTTCTTCGATTTCTACTCCGTTGACAGCTTTGACCCACAAAGGAGCTACTTATGCTTGGGGTGAGAAGCATAAGGAAGCATTTGAGAAGCTAAAGAAGAAGCTATGCGAGGCACCGATACTTTCTCTACCCGATGGAGTTGAAGACTTCACTGTCTATAGCGATGCGTCTGGTGTTGGATTGGGTTGTGTTTTGACCCAAAGAGAAAAGGTGATAGCATATGCGTCTCGACAGCTGAAAGAGCATGAAAAGAATTACCCGACTCATGATTTGGAGTTGGCGGCGGTAGTTTTCACTCTGAAAATATGGAGGCCTTACCTCTATGGCACGAAGTGCAAACTTTTCACTGATCATAAGAGTCTCCAATATCTCTTTAATCAGAAGGAATTGAATATGAGGCAACGACGCTGGCTGGAATTACTTAAAGACTATGACTGTGAGATACTTTACCACCCCGGTAAAGCTAATGTTGTTGCTGATGCTCTCAGTCGGAAAGTCAATCTTGAAAGGAAAAGGCCAAGAGCGTTGAGAATTGAAGTTGTCTCGACTATTTTGGAAAGTATAAAGAAAGCTCAGAGCGAAGCTTCTGAGAAGAATGACAGAAAGGAGGAACGTTTGGGCAAAACGTTGGTGTTCGGTGTAAACAGTCATGGACCGAAGGTGTTCCAAGATCGGATTTGGATACCTAAGACAGGAGGATTCAGAGATCTTCTGATGGAAGAAGCTCACAAAACCATGTACTCGATTCATCCCGGTAGCACTAAAATGTATAGGGACCTGAAACCGTACTACTGGTGGCCGACGATGAAGCTTGATGTTGCAAAGTATGTGGCCGAGTGTGTGACTTGTGCGAGAGTCAAGACACAACATCAGAAACCGTACGGGAGTTTAGAACCTTTACCTGTGCCTATGGGTAAGTGGGAAGACATTGCTATGGATTTTGTCACTAAACTGCCCAGAACAAAGAATGGTCACGACATGATTTGGGTGTTCGTTGATCGATTCACTAAGAGTGCGCATTTCATAGCGGCCAAGGAGAAATGGTCTATGGAAAAGCTTGCGAATTCTTACGTGAAGGAAATTGTGAGGCTTCATGGTGTTCCGTTAACGATTGTGTCGGATCGTGATAGCCGTTTCACCTCACGATTTTGGAAAAGTCTACAAGAGGAATTGGGTACCAAGTTGTGTTTAAGTACAGCTTACCATCCGCAGACTGATGGTCAAAGCGAACGAACGATACAAACACTTGAAGATATGCTGAGAGCATGTACTCTGGAATTCCTAGGTAATTGGGATGAACATTTATCGTTGGTAGAATTTTCCTATAATAATAGTTTCCACTCGAGCATTAAGATGGCACCTTACCAAGCTTTGTATGGACAGAAGTGTCGTACGCCGTCTTGTTGGCTTGAGGCTGGGGAAAAGCAGTTTATGGGACCGGAGATGGTTCATCAAACTGCTGAAAAGTTGAACATAATTAGGGAAAGAATGTTAGCAGCTCAGGATCGTCAAAAGAGCTATGCTGACAAGAAGCGAAGACCGATGACTTTTGAGGTTGGGGATTCGGTTTTGCTTAAGGTCTCGCCGTGGAAGGGACTTATAAGATTTGGTAAAAAGGGAAAGTTGAGTCCAAGGTTTATTGGACCGTTTAAAGTTCTTCAGAGGATTGGGAACCAAGCTTACAAGCTCGAACTACCAGAAGAACTGAATGGAATTCATAACACTTTTCATGTGTGTTATTTGAGGAAGTTCACAGGAGAAGTTCCCGACATAATTCCAATCTCTGAATTGAGAATTGATGAGAACAAAAGGTTGATTGAAGAACCAGAGGCAATTGTTGACCGAAAGACTAAGAAATTGCGACGCAAGATGGTTGGGTTAGTGCTTGTCCGATGGAAACACACGAATGGGCCGAATCTCACCTGGGAGACGGAGAGTGACATGATGGGTCGCTATCCGCATTTGTTTGTTGATGTGTGATTCCGGGGACAGAATCATTCTAAGGTGGAGAGAATTGTAACGCCTGTGTTTCCGGGCTTGCCGTTTTTAGCAATGTAATAGTCTAGGTTAACTTTTGTAACCCGTTTTGAAATAATAGAAATATATTATTTGAGTATTATGTGTTTTGTGCCTAATTGCTTAATTATATGGTTTGATTAATTAAGAATAAAAATAAGCGTCAAAATTAAAGTATGAGATAAGTCCGATATCTTTACATAAAGTTGTAGTGGTCGAAATGAGGTTTCCGAATATATAAGGAATGCCGAAATCCGAGTTATAACGAAGAAGTTATGACCTGTCGAAGTTTCGCGACAGAACCAGCACGACCCAACGCGACGTAAATATTGAATTTAAGGTAGATAGATAACTATCCTTAGTGATCTAAATGATAATTGAAGATCTCATCGATAGTAGTGCATCGACGGAAAGACGGACGGAATCGGAGTTCAGATGAAGGAGTTATGAATATCGAACGGAGTTTTCCTGTCCCGGCCTACTAAAGATAATATATAAGTAATATACTTATAATATATTAAAAATAAAGTCACAATTAGCCAATGGAGTCTAAACGAGAGTTGTAGAGCATAATCTCACCTTCGCGGTGATATAAAGAACGTCGAAAACGGAGTTCATATGCGAAAGTTATGAATTTCTGAAGTTCGGGGCGCGAAACCCCAAAACTGTCAGATGCCACGACGTGGCAAGCAGTGCCACGACGTGACAAATCTCCTGTCACCTCCGGAAGGCCCCCAGATGCAACATGGGATGACGCATGCAGTGAAGACCAAGCCCACGACGTGGAACAAGGTTGCCACGATGTGGCAAGGGCCAAATTTGCCCTATAAATAGATTTGAAGGGCCAGCCGTTTATGGTTGCTATTTTCTCTCTTCTCTCTCCCGTTTTACATCGTTTTGCATGCCAGAAGTACCCCGAAGCCCCGGTAATATCCCCGAGACCCGAAGCAAGTCCCGAGATCCCGAAGATCCCGAGAAGTGCGGTTCCCGAGTCGAAGCTCTGCCCGCGCGAAGTTCGATTTTTGTAGAGATCTTCCAGATCTGCTGAGGATTACTACTTTTGCAAGTCGTAGTGTTGTCCGATCATCTTCTGATCAAGTGAGTGTATACTACCTTTCATAAACACGATAATAATACAAGTGCGGTTTGAGTGTATTAAGTAAATTGTGGTTTATATGTGTGTGGGTGCAGTTACTTTCTTCTAACAAGTAACTATGAAGTATTTTATGCGATATACTTGCTATGTGTATATTTTGTGATTGTATGCGTGAATGGATATTCACTTTATTCCATCTCATAGATCTGAATTGCTTTCTATGAAATACGTGTTATGTGGTATGCCTCATCTGTTATATGGAATATATATATTGAATGAAAATGATATATATAGGTTTTAAACTATGTATGAAAATATATTCTTATCTACTATTATGTTGGGTAGAACATGGGTAGATAGTTGGTGTGTAATAAACAGATGAGAGGCCTCGATGTTGTTGTTATTGTTGATCTAGTTATTCAGCGGAGTATGGATAACGACCACGGACTATTTCTAGACAGTCCAGTGGAACGCTAGCAGGTTCATAACCTGTAGGTGTTGTGAACGATGTGTTCACCGGTGTACTCTATCCCCCTCATGGTTGCCTTTAGGATATCTATTGTTGAGGAAACCCCTTAGCAATGATGTCCGTCCCGATGAAAATCCTAGATTAGGTCCCTTGAGATATTTTTTGTTTTAGGGACGTAAAGTGAGGATAACAGGAATGGGTAATCGGGATAGTGATTGGTTGGTGAAATTAAATATAACTTATTTATTGTGGGTTGAAAACCCTATATGCTCACCAGACTCCCAAGCCTGACCCACTCAGTATTATTTGTATTACAGGAAGTGGCACAAGGGCGTAAGATGGATGGATCATCTTGTTGTTTTGTTTACAAGTCTGTATATGTATATATTTGTTGAATGACTTGTAATGTTTATCGTTTATGCTTTATGGTCTGTATCGGAACATGACATCCCGAGTTTTGATTATATAATGAAATGCATCTCTTGATGAAATGCTTTGATAAATATTATTTTATCATGTATTGTTTTGGGAACAAATTCCGAAACTCTTTCAAATCAAAAGGATTTACTCTGAAATTATTTAAAAGCATAAATGAAAATCGGTCTTTTCTGGCCGAGATTTTGGGGATGTCACACCCTAGCCCTAGAATCCGTCCATCCTTTATCCAATAAGCATTTACAGTCTAAAGTGTAACTATCAAACAATTGACAGTTTATACCCTCTTATTTAATTAATCTCTTTAAGTCACCAAATTAATTCTAATTAATTTTGTGACTTATATTAATCAAATAACAATATTATTATTCCTTATATTATTCTCATAATATATTAATAATATTTATTCTCTCGTAATAAATCATCCTATCAAGTTGCTATGGTGAAGGCAACCCAAAAGGACCATACACAATCGGGTCAAATACTTGCCTAATATAGTTGCAGCCTTAGACACTATTCCAACAATATTCTTATCTATCATACATGGGGAACAATTTTTAACTTGAATGAAAGATAGAATAACTTACCTTGTTGTTGCTTATGTTCCTTGAAACCTTGTGAGCCTAGCACCCCAAGTGTGATGCCTCAAATGCTTCACACAACACCAAATGCTCTTGGAAAGACTTTTGAGAGAACACACACTTCATAAAATCGGCCTAGCCCTCTTGTTTCATATGTGTAGACGATTTTGGTGGAGAATGGGACTCTTATATAGTGTTGCCACATCTAGGGTTACACCATGTAAACCCTAATGTGTCATGACTCTAAATTTCCATGACCCATGGGTTTGTAACTCCCATGGAGCATCGTATGGGTGGAACCCAACTTGATAATCCATGGAGCCTCTTAGTCCACTATACAAGATATGGATGATTTACATAATCAACCCATATATTTAATTAGTTATCTTTTGATCACTTAATTAATTCTAAATTAATTCTTGATCAAACTAATCAAATAATATTATTAATATATTAGAACTTATAATATATTAATAATCTCCAAGTGTTATTTCTCTCATTTAGTCTATCCAATTGCATGGTGCCATGCAACCCAAATGGACCATGCCGGGTCGGGTCAAGTACTTACCAGAAATAGTTATGGACTTAGACACCTTATCCAACAGTCTCCCACTTGGATAAGTCTAATAACTACTACTACAATACTTTAGGAACCGATCGGCAATCGTCGCTCTTTCATGGTCTCTCGGAACTCAGAAGATGTTGATGCGCCATTTAAGATAAGTGATCATATAATCCTCTATTCTAGATATCAGCCCGACAAATACATGGAACAATGTCTTACTTATTGTCCAACAGTTTGTTTCTCGATTTCCGATTTGTTTGACAAAGAGCTTAATTGAACATTTCAACTTAGTTCTGACCGGGCCTGGTATGTAAGTGAAAACAAAATCATCAAGGGGCTTAGATATCAGCTTCTAATCCAAGAAGGAACAGATAAACTTTGACTCATATGTTTGTTCTACCACTCATTGAATTATACACAAAAGCACGTTTTATAACATCGAGTTACCGATGCGTTTTCGTACAATCAATGCATAACCAACTCGTAAGTAACAAATCATATCTCTAGGTTTGAAGACTTATATGATATTACCGTCTCACAATCACTCGAGATAAATTCCATGAAGTGATTCCAGTGAGCGTGGGTTGAGTCCAATGCTCAGAGCTTATGAGCACTCATGATTGTTGTAGCCATGTCCAACACCTTAGACCTCTGCAACCAATCATGACAGTCTTGATTCATACGTACTTCCGACAAATGATCGACTGTGGAGGTTTGAATAATATGATATACCAAACATAATTATTCTGGAAGTCAAAACATGCAAAAGAAATATAGTAAACGATCAACTAGAGATAGAAACACTTTACTCATAAATAAAACACCTTTTATTCATCATCTAAGGTCAATTACACTTTACAAATTTCGAGGTTATCTAACTACTAAATCTAATATCATCCTTCAGCCCTATGCTCCGAGCATGCTGCAGATGCTTAACCCGAGTCAGTCCCTTCGTGAGGGGATCTGCTGGATTCTCATCCGATGATACCCTCTTTTCCACGAGGAGTCCTTCTTCTATTCGATGTCTGATAAAATGGTATTTTTCTGTCGATGTGTCTGGATCTCCCGTGATCCCTTGGTTCCTTGGCTAAGGCAACAACGCTTTCACTATCACAGAAAATTTCCATTGGCTCTTTAATAGCTGGTACAACTCCAAGGTCTCCAATGAAGTTCTTCAACCATATCGCCTCCTTTGCTGCCTTGCTAGCTGCAATCTACTCTAATTCACAAGTTGAATCAGCCACTGTCTCTTGCTTGGAACTCTTCCAAGAAATTGCTCCTCCGTTTAGAGTAAAGACCCAGCCTGATTGAGAGCGGAAATTATCCCTATCAGTCTGAAAGCTAGCATCACTATACCCTACAACCGTCATGTCATCACTCCCACCGAGGGTAAGGACCCAGTCCTTAGTCCTCCATAGGTAGTTGAGGATATTCTTTACCGCAGTCCAGTGTGCCTTGCCAGGGTTCCCCTGATACCTGCTAACCATGCTCAGGGCAAAGGCTACATCAGGTCGAGTACACGTCATAGCATACATGATCGATCCTACAGTCGAAGCATAAGGTATTCGACTCATTTCTGCTATCTCAGCTTTAGTACTAGGGCTTTGTGTCTTACTCAATCTGGCATTACTCTGGATGGGTAACTCTCCTTTCTTGGAGTCCTGTATGCTGAATCTCTTCAGCACCTTATCCAAGTAGGTACTCTGACTAAGTCCAATTAGTCTTTTACTCCAGTATCTCAAGATCCTTATCCCTAGAATATAGGTAGCTTCTCCTAGGTTCTTCATAGAGAAACACTTCCCAAGCCAGGACTTAACTTCCTGCATCGTTAGGATGTCATTTCCAATGAGTAGTATGTCATCCACATACAATACCAAAAAGCTAACTATACTCACACTAGCCTTGACATACACACAAGATTCATCTTCACTCCTAGAAAAGCCAAATTCCTTGACTTTCTCATCAAAGCAAAGATTCCATCTGCGAGATGCTTGCTTTAATCCATAAATGGATTTCTCAAGCTTACACACTCTATTAGGGTACTCGTTGCTGACAAAACCTTCTAGCTGATTCATGTAAACATCTTCAGCCAACTTTCCATTAAGGAAAGCAGTTTTGACATCCATTTGCCATATTTCATAGTCATGAAATGCAGCTATGGCTAACAGAACCCTAATAGACTTAATCTTGGCCAGTGGAGAAAAGGTCTCATCATAATCAACTCCTGGAGTTTGTGAGAAACCCTTTGCAACCAGTCGTGCCTTATAAGTGTGTACTTTACCATCCATGTCGGTCTTCTTCTTGAAGATCCATTTGCACCCTACTGTCTTACGACCTGGTACATTCTCAACCAAGTTCCAAACTTGATTGTCATACATGGACTGTATCTCGCTGTCCATTGCCTCTTTCCACTTCGCAGACTCAGGGCCTGCCATGGCTTCCGCGTAACTATCAGTTTCATCCAGACCTATCAGTGTCTCATCACTGATAATTGTATTACCTTCTGCAGTAATATGGAATCCATAGTAATGCTCAGGTGCATTCCAAACCCTTGTGGAACGCCTCAGAGGTACAGACTTATCAATTGGCTCAACAAGAGTTTCCTCCTCAAGTTGAGGGCTAGGGTTTGAAGTTCCTTCACCACTTGAATCTTGAATTTCTTCAAGATCAACTTGCCTCCCACTGTTTCCATGGATTATGAACTCTCTCTCTCTCTCTCTCTCTCTCTCTCTCTAAAGAAAGCCCTCCTAACTACAAAGACCACATTTTCAGTAGGTCTGTACAAGAGGTAACCAAAGGATTGCTATGGGTAGCCGATGAAAATACACCTCTCGCTTCAAGGTTTGAGCTTATCATGAGTCTCGCGTCTCACGAAAGCCTTGCAACCCCAAATCTTGATGTGGTCTAGTTTGGGTACTTTACTAGTCCACATCTCATGAGGAGTTTTGGCAACTTTCTTTGTAGGGACTAGATTAAGGCTATGGGCGACAGTCTCTAAGGCATACCCCCAGAATTAGATTAGTAGCAAAGCTCAACTCATCATGGAACGAACCATATCCAACAAGGTTCGATTACGCCTCTCAGCCATACCATTCAACTGCGGTGTCCTGGGAGGTGTCAATTGTGAGACAATCCCACATTCTCTAAGATAGTTGAGGAACTCAGAACTAAGATACTCACCACCTCGATCGGATCGAAGCATCTTAATGTTCCTGCCCAATTGATTCTCGACTTCCTGTTTAAATTCCTTAAACTTTTCGAAAGTCTCTGACTTATGCTTGATTAAGTAGACATATCCATATCTACTGTAATCATCAGTAAAAGTCAAATAATAACGATTAGCATCCCTTGTGGCATGTTTGAATGGCCCACACACATCCGTGTGTACAAGATCCAACAAACCTTCACCCCCTCACAAGAACCTGTGAAGGGTAACTTTTTCATTTTTCCAAGTAAGCATGATTCGCAACTATCATCTGACTTTAGGTCAAATGACTCCAATACTCCATCCTTTTGGAGTTGGCCTATGCCTTTCTTTCTTATATGTCCAAGACGACAATGCCATAATGATGCTCTATCCAAGTTATTATTAACAGAGTCAATACACAATACATTATTTCCTAAGTTATCAACCACAGATACTGTTCCACACACACCATCACAAGGTAATGCTTTAAAATAAAGAACATTATTAAAGAAAGCATTAATTGAACCAACTTCATTATCAAATGAAAAGGTGAAACCTTGTTTATACAATGCATGAAGAGAAATAACATTTCTTGCCATTTCTTGCGAATAACAACACTTATTCAAATCTAAACTAAACCCACTACTTAGCGATAAAGTATAAACTCCAATCTTGGTGACATGTAAAGCTTTCCTATTCCCCATGATTAAGTTTATTCTTCCTTGCTCCACATTCTCACTTCTTCTTAGTCCCTGCAAATCAGAACAGATATGAATACCACATCCGGTATCAAGGACCCAAGAGTTAGAATGGGGTGAGTTATTAGATAAGATAGTGTAAATACATGCATGGTTGGGTTTAACTTTCCCATCCTTCACAACTTGCTGGTATTTTGGGCAGTTTCGCTTCCAATGTGATTTTTCATGGCAATAGAAGCATTCAGCCTCTTTTGGGTCAGAAGAAGGAGTGACGAAACCATTCTTGGTTCCACTTGAAGAAGAGCCATCAAGGGTCCTAGCCTTGGTACCCTTCGAAGAGCTCTTTCTCTTCTTCCCTCAACTATTCCCGATTGCCAAAACCGGAGCGGAGTTTGGAGTAGGAGTGTTAAGAACCGACTTCCCCTTAAGACCTGTTTCTGCAGTCTTGAAAAGACCCTGAAGTTTGCTGAGTGTGACCTCTTCCTTATTCATGTGATATGTCATGCGGAATTAATCATAGCACGATGGCAAGGAGTGCAAAATGATATCTATTGCAAGCTCCTCAGGGAAGTTCACATTAAGCTTCAGCAACCGATCCACATACCTTTGCATTTTCTGCATGTGGCTCGTGACGGATTCCCCATCATTCATCATGGTTGTTATCATGGAGCAGATGATTTCACACCTCTCTTGTCGTGCACTTTGATGGTATCTTTCCATCAAATCTTGGTGCATTTCAAAAGGGTAGAAGTCCTCATAGGAATTTTGGAGTTCCGTTGTCATCGTGGCCATCATGATGCATGCCACTTTGGTAGCATCCTTTTCATGTGCCTGGAAGTCAGCGATATCCTGGGGAGTTGTAGTGGTATCATCAATCTCCCTAAGCTCCTTGTCGAGGATATATTGTTTGTCCTCGTAGCGGGTAATCATCCTGATGTTTCTGATCCATTCATTGAAGTTGGATCCATCAAAAGTTACTTTCCCACACAAGTTCATAAGAGTAAAGGAGCCATTGGGATTAGAGCCAGAAGCAACATTGTTCGAAGACATCTGAAGGAAGAGGACAAGATTAGTTTAGATATTAAGAGAGTCCTCAATAAAACACCCAAATGTAATATTAAGGCTAGGATCCAATCACAATATATTACAACTTAGAAGAGGTATGCCGTAATCCAAGCTATGACATATTTGAAAGGTAGGTGAATGACGATTCACCAATTTCCATCACGAAAACCGAAATATTAAATATTAGGTTTTTGATTGGTTCTTAGAAATTCCTAGATTCTTTTGAGATTCAATGAACTTTTCAAAGGCATGTTTAAATCTCGAGTGTGCCCTCCAAGTTTTGTGACTGGGATACCGAGGATCACAAAACGAGGTGTGAAGTAACCATGTAAATCACTTGGTAACCTTAAAGTTTATCGCTCAATCGATGTGCCAGTAAACCACACACACTCCACCGATACTATGATAAACCCTAAGTCACCCTTTACCTACCTTGTTAAGTCCAAGTTAGTGTGCCGGTTAACCACACACGCTCCACCAACGACTTAGACAAAGTGTAAAGTGTAATTTCATGGATTAGCACCTTATTCACATTTTTCCTAAAGTAACTAAGATTGGAAATTTCAGAAAAGCATTTAGTTACTTTATAATATTCATCATACTTTTAATGAGAATTTATAAGTCCTTGTCCTACCCGGTCGGCTAACGACCCTCCACCAATCAAGCAAGCGGTGGGTGAGAGTGGACACCCATTAAGTTGCCATTTTATAGGCAACAACCTTATACCCACCTTATAGACTAGCTTCGTGAATGAGGCGTACTAACGGTAAGACGACTTTGATCTTATACATACATATATATATATATACATATATATATATATATATATATATATATATATAATTAACTTATAATATTATAAGTATAACGGTTGAATTTTAACTTTTAAAATTCTAAGGGTTGGAACTAAAGTTCTAATCAAGACTTTACTTGTTCCAAAACTTGAGGGCAAGTTTTGTAAAATTTCAAAACTTTTCATTTCTTGTAAAATATGAGTTAATTAGGGTATTAAAAAATGAAGACTCTTCATTTTTATAATCCATGAGTTCTTTTAATGGTTTTAAAGCAAAGCGACTTTTGGTTTTCCATAACTTGAGGACAAGTTATGGACTCCATTAAAACACATAATGATCAAGAATTAATCTACCACATAGGTTACAAAAAATTCCTATGATCATCTAAATATCATAAGATTAAGAACATGAATATGAACACTTTCATGAATCAAAAATTACACTTAAAACTTTGTAATTTTGATAACTGTCATTGTAAATGGATTAGCAAGAACATTACACCATCTAAAACAAGTTTTCAAGTACCAAAACAGTTTAGGGTAATGTTTCTAGTCCATTTCCAACAACA
This sequence comes from Lactuca serriola, assembly GCF_051521515.1. Lineage (NCBI taxonomy): Eukaryota > Viridiplantae > Streptophyta > Magnoliopsida > Asterales > Asteraceae > Lactuca > Lactuca serriola. Next base: position 125,582,158 of record NC_136413.1, on the reverse strand, counting down.
AAAGTCGAAAATCTGCATTCTGAGGCTCCTACTCGTCGAGTGCACGAACCTACTCGGGGAGTAGGATGAAGATACACATGAACTCGGCGAGTCCCCCATGGACTCGGCGAGTTCATCAGGCAAATTGCACAATATCGACTTTTTTCAACAATTTAGCACAAATAACAAACAAACAAACCTAGGCTCTGATACCACTGATGGGTTTGAGCATTCTAACATTTCCTAAGTGTACATGTAACCCTAATAAACTTGGATCTATGTTTGTCTAATTATCATGAAAAGTTTAATTCCAAGGTTATACTCCTATCTAGCATACATGGGGAACAATTTTTAACTTGAATGAAAGATAGAATAACTTACCTTGTTGTTGCCTATGTTCCTTGAAACCTTGTGAGCCTAGCACCCCAAGTGTGATGCCTCAAATGCTTCACACTACACCAAATGCTCTTGGAAAGAGTTTTGAGAGAACACACACTTCTTAAAATCGGCCTAGCCCTCTTGTTTCATATGTGTAGCCGATTTTGGTGGACAATGGGACTCTTATATAGTGTTGACACATCTAGGGTTACACCATGTAAACCCTAATGTGTCATGACTCTTCATTTCCATGACCCATGGTTTTGTAACTCCCATGGAGCATCCTATGGGTGGAACCCAACTTGATAATCCATGGAGCCTCTTAGTCCACTATACAAGATATGGATGATTTACATAATCAACCCATATATTTAAATAGTTATCTTTTGATCACTTAATTAATTCTAAATTAATTCTTGATCAAAATAATCAAATAATATTATTAATATATTAGAACTTATAATATATTAATAATCTCCAAGTGTTATTTCTGTCATTTAGTCTATCCAATTGCATGGTGCCATGCAACCCAAATGGACCATGCCGGGTCGGGTCAAGCACTTACCAGAAATAGTTATGGACTTCGACACTTTATCCAACACTTCCTTCGGGTGCTAGGGGGTTTACCTAGGCTTTAGGGGGGGGGGGGGGTAAGGGCTAGAGAGAGAATGTAGAGAGAGAAAGAGGGGTTGAAAATGTGTCAGACATAGGCTGGTCTCACAACCCTTTTATAGGCCGGAGGCTGCTGGCTCCGCGTTGCGCTCCTTGGTTCTAAACGAGGGGTTCCTCGGACGCAGGGTGTTCCTCGGTTATGCTCAACGTTCGTACGAAGACGTGTCTGAGGCCTGTAGGTGCGACTTGGTCCATCCGAGTCCAAGTGATTCCGAACGTGAGGTGCTCCTTGTACGCAATGCGTAGTGAGGGCAGGTGTCTCCATTCGAAGCGAGGCCTGTGGATAGCAAGGGACGGCTAGAATTGCGCCACGTCATCAATCTAACAACAGCATCGCAATTTTCCTTCCCGATTTCTAAAATTCATAACTTTCGCATACGAGCTCCGTTTTTGACATTCTTTGTATCCACGCATAGGGAAAAAAATAAGATCTACAACTTTCATTTTGACTCCGTCGGCTAATTCTCGACCAATCTTAAATTTAACAGTATAAGGAGATTATACTGTTAAATGTCAGCGTAAAATTCATAACTTCTACATACGGACTCCGTTTTCGTCTATCTTTTTACCGTTGATTTCCTATTAATTCGATCTTCAACTCTCATTTAGGTTGCGTAGGCCAAAAACCGCTTGATCTAAAATTCGAGTTTCGGGTCGTGCACTGATATGCCAAATCTTAGAAAATTAATAACTTCCTCATACGAAGTCAGATTTGGGTGTTTTTTTTGTATGTTCTCGGTTTAATGTATACTACAACTTTTGTTTAGATTTCTAAGGTTAAAAGTCCTATATCATAAATTCACTTTTTATGATTCCTTATGCCGTGTCGATTTTGCCGTAAAACTTCGACGGATCATAACTTATTTGTTGTAACTCGGATTTCGGCATTCTTTATATGTGTAGAACCCTTGAGACATATTCTACAACTTGGTTAAGATTAATCCTTCTAAATAATCTTGCATCAAAAACTCATTTTTGATCCTTACTTTCTCTAAATTGACTAGCCCGGATCTGCAGGCGTTACAATTATCTTCCCCTTAGGATTATTACGTCCCAGAATCATCAACGAAACAAGGCAGTATAATGACTCCATAAGTTATCTCTTCATCCTAGGTAATAATCGTAACTTCTTTGTTCCTTCGAATGACTATTTAACTCTTGGACTCCTTGACTGCAGGCGGTGCTCGATCTTGCACTTGCTCCTATCTCATGCTAGACTCCAAATTATGACCCTTAATTCACAATATCGATCCTCATTAGATACGAACTTAAGATAAGTTCTTTTATTACTACAATGGAACGATGTGTCATATTCTAATGACCTATCATCGTATGTTGCAATGATTAGACTCAGGTCTCTTAGAGTCTTCTAGAACATATTATACCTTCCTTTATGTTCTAATGTGATATAAACACATCTTAAAAGGTAGCATTTTCTAGCTACAAGCAACTATCGCGATACCTCTACTGATCGCTTTGATTATATTTTATTTCAATCTTCCGGCTTAAGTCAGATGCTACATCGAACTTGGTTTTCTGAACCACGTAACATACTCATCGTAGTTGGACTCAATTTGTGTGACACCCTGAACCTTTTTCCGTTACCATTAGCCAATTTCTATTAATAATATTTGAATTTCATTGAGTTCCGTCAAATTCATTTGGTTTGGAAAATCATTTATTTGTATAATTGAATTTTATATTTATGAGTCGTAACCAAAACCACGCGAAAAACCTGAGTTTCCTTTGAAAAATCAATAGTTTTCGACTAAGTGATGTCTACGGCCGTAAACTCGTTTACGGCCGTACACCTATTTACGGCCAGCGACTGGTGGCCCCCACTACCGACCATGAAATCCCCTATAAATATGAGCCCCTACCCCTCATTTACACCTTTCTGGACAAAAACACCCTCATTCTCTCTCTAATCGCTCAACCGTAAACACCAAAACACCTCTTTTCTTCCGAAAATCATCAAGAAACACCTTTGGAGGTTGTTTTGGAGCATCTAAAACGCATTTTCATCGAATCCAACATCATTGTTCTCGATTTTACGGCCATACACCCTTCAAACCTTCGAATCTTCAAAGGACGTACACCGGTTCACGACCGTAAACCCTTCAAGAGGCAATTCACGGACGTAAACCCCCTTCACGGTTGCAAACCCTCCCTAAGTGGTGAATTAGACTGAAAACCCGTCTTCCCCGATTCCATCAATTCCCAGTAACATTCCTTAACTGAAAGCAAGTGTTTTTCTAACACTTTATCTATCAATCGCTAATTTAGATACATATATGTATTTAATTTTTATTAGGATTCCGTTAAGTGCTACATACAACAACTCGAGGGTCTTCATTTCCAGTTCGTTGATTTGATGCTTGCACACAACTAACAGTGAGTTCATACCCCTACGCTTTTATGAATTTTTAACGTTTTCAACCGGGGGGGGGGGGGAATACAAGCCAAACACAAATGATTTTGTGAATCAAAACAAAAGGATTTAAACAAGTTTAAAACTTGTGCAATTGATACAGTCAAACGATTTCCACAATTTATAAATTATTTAGATATTTTATCCCTTTTGTAACATGCTGAGCATAAGGGAAGTTTTCAACATACAACCATAATTGCATAGTTTTCAGATAAATACACGAACCAAGTAGATAACATACATGCAAACTATAATAGGTATAGTTTGGAAGTTCAATGCACAGTCTTACAAATTCAGAGCGTATACATTAACAAACACACAAACTATGACAGACTTAGTTTATGATATATAATATACTAGCTTCCGGATAGCAGTAGTACATCACTTAAATAATTATCTAAGTATAATTATTTTTACTCTACAAGGCTTACATTCAGATTCAAGTACAGTAGAATATAATACTACACATAAGCTAGTTACTACAGGATTGTGAGACAACTCTTCAATTGTACCTTTGGGGTACAGGTTAAATCCTATCATAGTATAACTAGAGTCTCCTGGAGGGAGAGCGTGAGATTTGTGAATAGATCTATTCGGGATTGACTATCCCACACCTGAATTGCTAGCTACAGTTAGGCAGGCATGCCTGGGGTGACAAATGTCATAACGTCTGATGCCTGAAGAATATCGTAGAGGTCACTAGGTCATATCAAGCATGGTTATACGAACTCACAATAGTATAAACTAACCTTTATGGGTTTTCGTTCTTAATTAGTTTTATATTGGGTCAAAAATATGGTTTATACTTTACTTTTCTAGGGAAATGTATTTTTGTGTCTTGGATCATAAACCACTTGGTGTTTACGGCCGTGAACAGGTTTACGGTCTTAAACCCATTCACGGCCCATGTTCCCTATAAATATAGGTGTAAGGGGTGAGGAGTGGATTGATGAGTGATGGTCTAGAGGAGCTTATGTGTGTGTATTCTAAGGTGTTCTAGAGAGAGAAACTAGAGAGAATAACAAGTGTGTGTGAATCTCATGTAAAGGATCATCATTCTATTCATCAATACATTGAGATTCATATTATTCTTTTTCTCCTTCTCTTTTATTTGATATGACATCATTCGTTTGATTAGGATTCCGCACCATTGAACGGATCTGATTGATACACAAGCATTATGGGGACTTACAAGTGGTATCAGAGCTTGGATTGTATCAGCCAATTTTGTCAGATCTGGAGCTTATTTATTCTTATTTTGAAAGGATTTTTGCGTTTTTGGATAGATCTTGGCAAATTAGGGGGGTTTGTTCTTTGCATTTTTGATAAAAACGAGTTATGGATCGAGTTTTGGAGCAAAAAGTGTGAAGAACGTCGTTTGTTTCGCATTTGATGAGTTTACGGCCGGAAACAGTTTACGGTCTAAGTTTATAGGCCAGAGTTTACGGACGGAAACAGTTTACGGTCTAAGTTTACGGCCCGGAGTTTACAGCCGGAAACAGTTTACGGTCTGAGTTTAAGGCCGGAAACAATTTACGGTCCGAGTTTACGGCCCAGAGTTTACTGCCAGAAACATTTTACGGCCCAACAACACCTCAGCCCATAGAGTGTGGCCTATACTTAAAAAAAATTAGAGTTTTTGCGATTGATAGGATTTGAACTCAAGACCTCTAACACTTCAAACATGCACCTTACCAGCTGGAACTACCAAGGAACACGTCTACGAGGGAATTGAAGACATGAAAGAGAGTCAGGATATGTTAAGACAAAAATTCAACATGTTCAATTATATCTCAGGAGAAACCCTGAAAACTCCGTTGCAGCGATTTACTACACTTACTACTGAGATAAATATAGTTGGGATCTTCTTGACCAAATTTGAGATAAACAAAAAGCTACTGAATTCACTTCCAAAATCGTTGGATATGAACGTGGATGTCATCAAGAAGACAAAAGATCTCAATCGTCTTAGTCTTGCTGCTGTAATTGAAGAACATGATACTTTGAGGTGTGGAAAAACAATGAGTTCTACAAACATCCCGGTCAATGAAGTTTCATGCTCACAATCATGTGAAGATACAATTAAAATTCTTCGTGAACATAATGATTTGCTAAAAAGGGAAGTCGAGGACCTAAAATACGAAGGATATCAACTTAGGAAAGGACAGAAACCCCTGAAGGCTGAATTAGAAGCAAAAACCAAAGACTTTAGGAAGCTTCAGGAAGAGTATAGCAACAAATGTGAAAATTATGACAATATTAAGAGACAACTTGTTGCTGTAACTAAAGAACTTGACACTTTGAAAATTAAGTGTGGAAAAACAGATGTTAGTTTCAAAAATTATATTCTGTCAAGTAAGACAGTCGAGTTAATACTTGAAACCCAATTAAAATTCAAAGATAATCAAAACAAGGGTCTAGGGTATAATTGTGTTCCTCCTCCTTTCAATCATAACTATACATCCATCCCTATGACACATGAAGAAATTGACAAGCAGGCACATCTTTATTATGGAAAACCATCTGGATTTGTGTTAGGAGGTATTCATGTTGAAGTTTCTAATGCTTCTACTTTATGTGCAGGTAAAGTAGCAGAATATGAGAACAAGGAGAAAACCATTGAACAAACCAACATCTCCTTGAGCTCTGAATCTGTTGCTTCGAACTCAGCTGCTTCTGATCAACCTTCTATTGAGAAATACATGCCACCAATTCCAGTGAAACAGAGTGCCTGTTGTAATTGTGCTTGTGGGAACAATAAGAGACAAGGCAAGGATACGCCACCAGGAGCAGGAAGAAACAACTTCATAGTGAAGAAAAATACTTGTTTTCACTGTGGAACACCTGGACACATTGCCAGAAATTGTCCTAATCACGCATATGCTCCCTAATATGCACAAGGGTGGCAGAACACGCCATGAGGGAGATACTCCAAAAGAAACCCCTCAAGGTCACGTTCAGACAATGTTGACTGGAACGCGCAGAAGGCCAAGAATCAAACCTACAAGGCCAAGAATCCAAATCCCAAGGGCAAGAAGGGAATGTTGGCCAATAAGCCCAATCCAAGAGATGCTCCAGTGAAACAAAGACCAGTTAGGTCAAAGTCATCTCAACGGCCGACATCAAGTTGAGCCACCCATCAGATCGAAAAAGAAATGGGTTAAACCCAACTACAAACGGGTTCCAAAGGCTCACTCTCCCAAATCTTCTAACGATTCTAATATTTCTTCATCTTTTGTTTGTGATAAACAGGATATGTCATGGGAGAGAGTACCATTCAATGATGACAAAGGTCGAATCAATTTCAAAATGGACTGGGTTCCAAAGACCAACTAATCTCGCTCTGTGCTGGAGCAACTATGGAGGCATATCATCAAACTTCGGTTTGTTAGTAGTGGCTATTCCAGGCACATGATAAAGGACATCTCTCAACTGTACAACACTCAGAACTTTAAGTGAGTATGTGTCCTTTGCAGGAAAGGAATAAAGGAAGGGATCACTCATGGGGTTAGTGCTTAATGACATGAAGAATTTTCAGATCTGTTCTGAGATTATGCGTGCTATTCTCAGACCTTCTGGATGCGAATTGAATCGGTGAATTACAGTTTGAGTGTTCTTCTCTATACTCCTGAGTTTATCTTAATCTGATTCATTTCAAAGACAATCTTTTATAGTTTTTTTGGTTTGTAAGTATTGTTTGGAAAGTGACGGGCAGTCTAAAACATGTGTAAATGACTGAATCTGAATTGTCTAGACTTTGTGATCAATGTGCTGGTAGGAACGAAGGATTTGACAGTGTGGATTTAGATAGGATTGTATGGACTGACCATACGATGCTCGGGTAGATTAAGCACTGAGATAAACACGGGAACCCACAGGATACACTAAATTAATACGCATCTAGAACAGTGTGTAACAACCCGAAATTTCGTTTCATTGCTTGTACCCCTTTTCGCGACTTGTTTCGATCGTCCAATCGCCGTTTCCGATTTCGTTTCCGATTTTCGTCAATTAATTAAGTCATTAATGTGGATTTTATTTTTTGACTTAATGAGTGTCCTAATACCCTTAGAACTCATTCTAACACCTCATATTAGTGAACGGAATATTTCTAGAATCAACCATATCGGGTAACGGCAACTTAATCGGGTGCGACCAAAAGCCCCGTTTAACGTCGGTATCGGGTAGAATTCCACCGTGTCCCAAACTTAGGACCTACTTAAACATGTTCAGGCTATCATTTGAAGCTTTTTCTTTCTCTCACTACTCTCTCTCTAACCTCTCTCCTAAATCCAAGTTTAAAGGTCCAAATCTAGAGTTTAAGGTCTCTAATCTTCAAGGTACCTTCCTATACTCCTTTTGTATCATATCGGACCTTCAAATTCGAGATTATTTAATGATTTAGAGGTTTATATATGAGTTTACGGCCCAGAATAGTGCTTAGGCCGTAAACCCATATTTAAGGGGGTTTTAAGCCCTTAAACCCTTCCATGACTCAATCAAGGCTTAGACATGACATTTAGAATATTGGAAATGGACCTAGAACACCTTAGACATGATTTTTGAAGGGTTTGTGTGAGTTTACGGCCAAGGCATGTGCTTGAGCCGTAAACTCCTTAAAAATGGGTGTAAATTCAATTTCAAGGTGTTAGAAAGCCATCCAACACCACCAAAAGCCTTGGAATAAATCATAGGATCAACCAAAAATAGTTTAAGGACTTTAAACACATAAAAACTCATCATTTGAGAGTTTACGGCCATAGCATGTGTTCCATGGCCGTAAACTCCTAAAAGCATGTCCAAAGTCCCTCAAAAATCCATACAAGGCTAGGAAAAATCACATGTGATTGATTAAAGGACCAAAACATTAAGGATTCTATGTATGGGGGAGTTTACGGCCGTAAACTCCATGTTTACAGCCGTAAACTCCAATAAATGGTCCCTATGTGTGTTATAATCCATTCCAATGTCAAAATCCAAACCTAGAAATTATCCCCTAAGTGTCTCAAGCCAATTTGCACCATAAACCACCCCACCATGAGTTTACGGCCGTAAACTCATGGGGAATGGGTGTTTTAGACCAAAAACTCTTGTATGAGTTTACTCATGGGGAGTAAACTCATGTTCCAAGTCCCTAGTACCATTACACGTCCTTAAACGCCACCCGGGTCCCTCCAAACACTCGTAATGGGGTGTTTCCGCGACTACAAGTATTTGTCCCTAACAAATAGTTAATCTAAGTCCTAATTAGATACAAATGTGTATCTTTACATTATACTTAGGAACCTCGTGCATTTGCAAGCCCCGGACCAACGTTTAGCATCCAAAATCGTAACGTTTCTTGTCCGGGGAGTTCATACCCCTACCCTTTTTCAACTGTTTTCACTGTTTTCATGGGGGAATACAAGCAAAAGTACAAGGAAATCTTGTACTCCAACTTATCATTTTCTGTTCAATTGATTTCATTCTGTATGTTCTAATATCAATAACTGTGTTTATTAAATAGTTCGAATTACGAAGTTAGCTTTCAAACTAATCATAGATTTCTTGATAAAATGTTACCATCTAAACTATGTTTCATAATCTACGAATAATTCATACTAATCATCAAACAGAACGAATAACTAAACTATAACTAGGAACAGAACGAATAACAAAACTATAACTAGGAACAGAACGAATACGAATACGACTATGAATACGAATACGAATACGAATACGAATACGAATACGAATACGAATACGAATAGTAATAGGAGTAGGATTAAGGAAACGAATACGACTACGAATACGAATACGAATACGAATAGTAATAGGAGTAGGATTAGGGAAACGAATACGACTACGAATATGAATACGAACACGAATAAGTATAAGAATATGTTAAGAATAAGAACACGAATAAGTATAAGAATATGTTAAGAATAAGAACACGAATACGAAGATATGTATCTAAGTATACTTCAAGATAACCCCATTAGGATATCAGAATACCTAGTTAATACAAATAGAATAGGTACGAATGGAAATCAATCAGTATATCGAATTTCAATAACTAAAATTACTTTTAGGAAAGTATGGGACTTTCCTGGGGAAAACGTTACATAACTAGAAAGGAGTAATAAACTAGATAACTATATATCTTTTACACTTAGTTATATACAATCAGGAAAGTATGGGACTTTCCTGGGATCATAGTTAAACATAACCAGAACCGTGTAACCTAACAATCAACCAACCTTTTCTTTTAAGAAAATATGGGATTTTCTTGGATATCAAACTTTTCGATAAGTCAAAGGAAACTCGTACATTTTCACGAAACAAACATCTTATGAACTCACCAGCTTTATGCTGATTTTCAAACTGCTTGTATTCTCAGGTCAACATTAGACAGGTACCTGGCGATCCTTTTGGAGAAGACGGAGCGTACAGAAGACTCGTCTCTACTTTTGTTCATATATACTATGTATTACGAATGTACAACTTTACTTTTGAACAAATGTAATCTTTGATATGTAATGTAATGGTTGTTTACTTTACTTACTATGTGCATTGGATTTGATACTCAACTTGGAGTCAACCCCGGAAATGTTTCCGCCTTTGGTTTTCGGGGTGTGACAGATTGGTATCAGAGCCCTTGTTTATAGTGAATGGAGTATACCAAACCTTACATGGTATAAAACAATAAAAACTAAAGGGCCTAAGTGCTCTGAACTAAAAGTATACCTCAAATATAAGTATTTTCAATAGTATACAAGTATACCCGACCGTCGAAATCCATAACTACAAGTAGAATAAAACATAAGTAAATGGGTGTTGTACGTTGTGGTTAAACCTGGGCAGTTATGTAGTCGTGTCTAGGATCAATATAGCCTGGCCAACTATATTCATTCGATACACGGCCAGCATGTGCTTGGGAGTGACTATGATGTACGGCATGCCTAAAACTTACCCAACACTCAAACAATGAGTCGTTGCTACAGCGAATCATGAAATACTATGGGAGTATTGCTCGAGCCAAATCCGTTATAGAATTCCTCATCCCAGCGTTGCTCCTCAATCATCCTTTTAAGCGATAATTTATCTGTTCTGATAACTCCTTCCTGCTTTATCGCTTAATAGAATTCTATGTATGTCATAAAGAGATATCCTTTGTATCATATCTCTTGATTCGATTCGGAGGACTTACCATCCTCTCTTTCCTGACCTTATTAGATCAAGATGCCTCCAAGAAAGAGACCCAGCTCAAAAACCAACAACAATCCTCCACTTTCTCTTCAAATCGACCTGGCAACCCTTCAGTCAGTTTTAACTGCAGCATTTTCAGCAGCCATGTCGCAAACAAACCTCGGTAGTTTAAGAGATGGACCCCAGCCTCAAAACCAGGGAGGTAGCCAGTGACACCGAAAGGAGTGTTCATATAAAGACTTTATGAACGCGAAACCCACATTCTTCGATGGCACTGGAGGTGTCATTGCTCTAACACGGTGGTTAGAGAAGATCGAATCTATCTTCGAGATCTGTGCTTGTTCAGAATCCGACAAGGTGAAGTTTGCCACCTGCACTCTTACCAATAAAGCTTTGACTTGGTGGAACGGCCGAGTCAAATCTCTAACTCTATCTATAGCCAATGCTATGGGTTGGGAAGTTATGAAGGAACTTCTGCATGCTGAGTATTGCCCTCGGGGTGAAATTCAGAAGCTGGAACATGAACTCTGGAACCTGAAGATGAAAGGTTCCGATATCGCTGCCTACACATCCAGATTTGATGACTTAGCGCTTCTTTGTCCAGGGATGGTTACCCCGGAAAGTAAGAAGATAGAAAGGTTTATCTGGGGATTAACCCAGTCAACCAAAGGGAACGTCTTAGCTGCGAAGCCGGATACATACGACAGCGCCAAATGCCTAGCGCAAATCTTGATCGACCATAGTGAGGACGTAGAGGAAGCAACTACCACTCTTGAGCCGACAGAAAGAAGTGGTGAGAAAAGAAAGTACTGGGAGGCGGGGGAGAAATGTCAGCCTTCACAGGAGTTCTCGAAGAAACAACAGATGGTGGCGGCCCACACTGCCACTACCCCTGCTACTGTTTTTGTCGTAGGTTTCCCTGCCCGAGCACCTATCACCGGATATGTCGGTGTTCTTCCGTGGTGTAACCAGTGCAGTTACCACCATTACATCACCGGTCCCTGTCGTGTAAAATTTTGCAAAAATTGTGGCCAAGAGGGTCACCTTGCGCGGAGTTGCAGAACACCAACAAATCAAGCTCCCGGAGCGGGCATCAATCAGGCCTGTTATAGTTGCAGTAAAGTCGGGCAATATAAGAGGAACTGCCCCAATGCAGCAACAACTGGCAACACTGGAAGAGTCCTAGCTATAGGACAAGGGGAGACAGCCGCCGATCCCACAGTTGCCTCAGGTATATTCCTTTTTGACAACCCTTTTGCTTGCAACCCTTTTTCAATTCTAGTCCTAAAAAGATAAACTGTTATCTATCCATTCGAATCTCTTCATAAACAGAGTCCTCAATTAGTAATCGAACTATCCATCATCAAGGTAGCCAACAAAGAGAGAGATGGCGTGTTACATTCCGAAACACGTATCCCAAGGAACATAGAACTTTTTGAAATCCTCATTAGGATTGACTCTGTAGCCTACAAATTTTGATTACCCTCGGAATTTAGTAACATTCCTCTGGTACTTCACGTCTCGGTCTTTATGAAGTATCTACCCAACGAAACCTAGACGCTTCCCGATAGTGAGGGTTCACTAGAACGTCAAGTGGAGACTCGATTCCACATGGAAGCGTGAAGACCCGAAGCAGTAGATTCATCCTCAAAATCTCTTTTCACTTTGCAATTTGTGTTCAAATCTTTGAATTTCGGGACGAAATTCCCTCTTACGGGGGGATAATGTAACAACCTGAAATTTTGTTTCATAGCTTGTACCCCTTTTCGCGACTTGTTTCGATCGTCCAATCGCTGTTTCCGATTTCGTTTCCGATTTCCGTCAATTAATTAAGTCATTAATGTGGATTTTATTTTATGACTTAATGAGTGTCCTAATACCCTTAGAACTCATTCTAACACCTCGTATTAGTGAACGAAATATTTGTAGAATCAACCATATCGGGGTAACGGCAACTTAATCGGGTGCGACCAAAAGCCCCGTTTAACGTCGGTATCAGGTAGAATTCCACCGTGTCCCAAACTTAGGACCTACTTAAACATGTTCAAGCTATCATTTGAAGCTTTTTCTTTCTCTCACTACTCTCTCTCTAACCTCTCTCCTAAATCCAACTTTAAAGGTCCAAATCTAGAGTTTAAGGTCTCAAATCTTCAAGGTACCTTCCTATACTCCTTTTGTATCATATCGGACCTTCAAATTCGAGATTATTTAATGATTTAGAGGTTTATATATGATTTTACGGCCCAGAATAGTGCTTAGGCCGTAAACCCATATTTAAGGGGGTTTTAAGCCCTTAAACCCTTCCATGACTCAATCAAGGCTTAGACATGACATTTAGAATATTGGAAATGGACCTAGAACACCTTAGACATGATTTTTGAAGGGTTTGTGTGAGTTTACGGCCAAGGCATGTGCTTGAGCCGTAAACTCCTTAAAAATGGGTGTAAATTCAATTTCAAGGTGTTAGAAAGCCATCCAACACCACCAAAAGCCTTGGAATAAATCATAGGATCAACCAAAAATAGTTTAAGGACTTTAAACACATCAAAACTCATCATTTGAGAGTTTACGGCCATAGCATGTGTTCCATGGCCGTAAACTCCTAAAAGCATGTCCAAAGTCCCTCAAAAATCCATACAAGGCTAGGAAAAATCACATGTGATTGATTAAAGGACCAAAACATTAAGGATTCTATGTATGGGGGAGTTTACGGCCGTAAACTCCATGTTTACAGCCGTAAACTCCAATAAATGGTCCCTATGTGTGTTATAATCCATTCCAATGTCAAAATCCAAACCTAGAAATTATCCCCTAAGTGTCTCAAGCCAATTTGCACCATAAACCACCCCACCATGAGTTTACGGCCGTAAACTCATGGGGAATGGGTGTTTTAGACCAAAAACTCTTGTATGAGTTTACTCATGGGGAGTAAACTCAAGTTCCAAGTCCCTAGTACCATTACACGTCCTTAAACGCCACCCGGGTCCCTCCAAACACTCGTAATGGGGTGTTTCCGCGACTACAAGTATTTGTCCCTAACAAATAGTTAATCTAAGTCCTAATTAGATACAAATGTGTATCTTTACATTATACTTAGGAACCTCGTGCATTTGCAAGCCCCGGACCAACGTTTAGCATCCAAAATCGTAACGTTTCTTGTCCGGGGAGTTCATACCCCTACCCTTTTTCAACTGTTTTCACTGTTTTCAGGGGGGAATACAAGCAAAAGTACAAGGAAATCTTGTACTCCAACTTATCATTTTCTGTTCAATTGATTTCATTCTGTATGTTCTAATATCAATAACTGTGTTTATTAAATAGTTCGAATTACGAAGTTAGCTTTCAAACTAATCATAGATTTCTTGATAAAATGTTACCATCTAAACTATGTTTCATAATCTACGAATAATTCATACTAATCATCTAACAGAACGAATAACGAAACTATAACTAGGAACAGAATGAATAACAAAACTATAACTAGGAACAGAACGAATACGAATACGACTACGAATACGAATACGAATACGAATACGAATACGAATACGAATACGAATACGAATACGAATAGTAATAGGAGTAGGATTAAGGAAACGAATACGACTACGAATACGAATACGAATACGAATAGTAATAGGAGTTGGATTAGGGAAACGAATACGACTACAAATATGAATACGAACACGAATAAGTATAAGAATATGTTAAGAATAAGAACACAAATAAGTATAAGAATATGTTAAGAATAAGAACACGAATACGAAGATATGTATCTAAGTATACTTCAAGATAACCCCATTAGGATATCAGAATACCTAGTTAATACAAATACAATAGGTACGAATGGAAATCAATCAGTATATCGAATTTCAATAACTAAAATTACTTTTAGGAAAGTATGGGACTTTCCTGGGGAAAACGTTACATAACTAGAAAGGAGTAATAAACTAGATAACTATATATCTTTTACACTTAGTTATATACAATCAGGAAAGTATGGGACTTTCCTGGGATCATAGTTAAACATAACCAGAACCGTGTAACCTAACAATCAACCAACCTTTTCTTTTAAGAAAATATGGGATTTTCTTGGATATCAAACTTTTCGATAAGTCAAAGGAAACTCGTACATTTTCACGAAACAAACATCTTATGAACTCACCAGCTTTATGCTGATTTTCAAACTGCTTGTATTCTCAGGTCAACATTAGACAGGTACCTGGCGATCCTTTTGGAGAAGACGGAGCGTACAGAAGACTCGTCTCTACTTTTGTTCATATATACTATGTATTACGAATGTACAACTTTACTTTTGAACAAATGTAAACTTTGATATGTAATGTAATGGTTGTTTACTTTACTTACTATGTGCATTGGATTTGATACTCAACTTGGAGTCAACCCCGGAAATGTTTCCACCTTTGGTTTTCGGGATGTGACAGATTGGTATCAGAGCCCTTGTTTATAGTGAATGGAGTATACCAAACCTTACATGGTATAAAACAATAAAAACTAAAGGGCCTAAGTGCTCTGAACTAAAAGTATACCTCAAATATAAGTATTTTCAATAGTATACAAGTATACCCGACCGTCGAAATCCATAACTACAAGTAGAATAAAACATAAGTAAATGGGTGTTGTACGTTGTGGTTAAACCTGGGCAGTTATGTAGTCGTGTCTAGGATCAATATAGCCTGGCCAACTATATTCATTCGAGACACGGCCAACATGTGCTTGGGAGTGACTGTGATGTACGACATGCCTAAAACTTACCCAACACTCAAACAATGAGCCGTTGCTACAGCGAATCATGAAATACTATGGGAGTATTGCTCGAGCCAAATCCGTTATAGAATTCCTCATCCCAGCGTTGCTCCTCAATCATCCTTTTAAGCGATAATTTATCTGTTCTGATAACTCCTTCCTGCTTTATCGCTTAATAGAATTCTATGTATGTCATAAAGAGATATCCTTTGTATCATATCTCTTGATTCGATTCGGAGGACTTACCATCCTCTCTTTCCTGACCTTATTAGATCAAGATGCCTCCAAGAAAGAGACCCAGCTCAAAAACCAACAACAATCCTCCACTTTCTCTTCAAATCGACCTGGCAACCCTTCAGTCAGTTTTAACTGCAGCATTTTCAGCAGCCATGTCGCAAACAAACCTCGGTAGTTTAGGAGATGGACCCCAGCCTCAAAACCAGGGAGGTAGCCAGTGACACCGAAAGGAGTGTTCATATAAAGACTTTATGAACGCGAAACCCACATTCTTCGATGGCACTGGAGGTGTCATTGCTCTAACACGGTGGTTAGAGAAGATCGAATCTATCTTCGAGATCTGTGCTTGTTCAGAATCCGACAAGGTGAAGTTTGCCACCTGCACTCTTACCAATAAAGCTTTGACTTGGTGGAACGGCCGAGTCAAATCTCTAACTCTATCTATAGCCAATGCTATGGGTTGGGAAGTTATGAAGGAACTTCTGCATGCTGAGTATTGCCCTCGGGGTGAAATTCAGAAGCTGGAACATGAACTCTGGAACCTGAAGATGAAAGGTTCTGATATCGCTGCCTACACATCCAGATTTGATGACTTAGCGCTTCTTTGTCCAGGGATGGTTACCCCGGAAAGTAAGAAGATAGAAAGGTTTATCTGGGGATTAACCCAGTCAACCAAAGGGAACGTCTTAGCTGCGAAGCCGGATACATACGACAACGCCAAATGCCTAGCGCAAATCTTGATCGACCATAGTGAGGACGTAGAGGAAGCAACTACCACTCTTGAGCCGACAGAAAGAAGTGGTGAGAAAAGAAAGTACTGGGAGGCGGGGGAGAAATGTCAGCCTTCACAGGAGTTCTCGAAGAAACAACAGATGGTGGCGGCCCACACTGCCACTACCCCTGCTACTGTTTCTGTCGTAGGTTTCCCTGCCCGAGCACCTATCACCGGATATGTCGGTGTTCTTCTGTGGTGTAACCAGTGCAGTTACCACCATTACATCCCCGGTCCCTGTCGTGTAAAATTTTGCAAAAATTGTGGCCAAGAGGGTCACCTTGCGCGGAGTTGCAGAACACCAACAAATCAAGCTCCCGGAGCGGGCATCAATCAGGCCTGTTATAGTTGCAGTAAAGTCGGGCAATATAAGAGGAACTGCCCCAATGCAGCAACGACTGGCAACACTGGAAGAGTCCTAGCTATAGGACAAGGGGAGACAGCCGCCGATCCCACAGTTGCCTCAGGTATATTCCTTTTTGACAACCCTTTTGCTTGCAACCCTTTTTCAATTCTAGTCCTAAAAAGATAAACTATTATCTATCCATTCGAATCTCTTCATAAACATAGTCCTCAATTAGTAATCGAACTATCCATCATCAAGGTAGCAAACAAAGAGAGAGATGGCGTGTTACATTCCGAAACACGTATCCCAAGGAACATAGAACTTTTCGAAATCCTCATTAGGATTGACTCTGTAGCCTATAAATTTCGATTACCCTCGGAATTTAGTAACATTCCTCTGGTACTTCACGTCTCGGTCTTTAGGAAGTATCTACCCAACGAAACCTAGACGCTTCCCGATAGTGAGGGTTCACTAGAACGTCAAGTGGAGACTCGATTCCACATGGAAGCGTGAAGACCCGAAGCAGTAGATTCATCCTCAAAATCTCTTTTCACTTTGCAATTTGTGTTCAAATCTTTGAATTTCGGGACGAAATTCCCTCTTACGGGGGGATAATGTAACAACCCGAAATTTTGTTTCATAGCTTGTACCCCTTTTCGCGACTTGTTTCGATCGTCCAATCGTTGTTTCCGATTTCGTTTCCGATTTCCGTCAATTAATTAAGTCATTAATGTGCATTTTATTTTATGACTTAATGAGTGTCCTAATACCCTTAGAACTCATTCTAACACCTCGTATTAGTGAACGGAATATTTGTAGAATCAACCATATCGGGGTAACGGCAACTTAATCGGGTGCGACCAAAAGCCCCGTTTAACGTCGGTATCAGGTAGAATTCCACCGTGTCCCAAACCTAAGACCTACTTAAACATGTTCAAGCTATCATTTGAAGCTTTTTCTTTCTCTCACTACTCTCTCTCTCTCTAACCTCTCTCCTAAATCCAACTTTAAAGGTCCAAATCTAGAGTTTAAGGTCTTAAATCTTCAAGGTACCTTCCTATACTCCTTTTGTATCATATCGGACCTTCAAATTTGAGATTATTTAATGATTTAGAGGTTTATATATGAGTTTACTGCCCAGAATAGTGCTTAGGCCGTAAACCCATATTTAAGGGGGTTTTAAGCCCTTAAACCCTTCCATGACTCAATCAAGGCTTAGACATGACATTTAGAATATTGGAAATGGACCTAGAACACCTTAGACATGATTTTTGAAGGGTTTGTGTGAGTTTACAGCCAAGGCATGTGCTTGAGCCGTAAACTCCTTAAAAATGGGTGTAAATTCAATTTCAAGGTGTTAGAAAGCCATCCAACACCACCAAAAGCCTTGGAATAAATCATAGGATCAACCAAAAATAGTTTAAGGACTTTAAACACATCAAAACTCATCATTTGAGAGTTTACGGCCATAGCATGTGTTCCATGGCCGTAAACTCCTAAAAGCATGTCCAAAGTCCCTCAAAAATCCATACAAGGCTAGGAAAAATCATTAGAATCACATGTGATTGATTAAAGGACCAAAACATTAAGGATTCTATGTATGGGGGAGTTTACGGCCGTAAGCTCCATGTTTACAGCCGTAAACTCCAATAAATGGTCCCTATGTGTGTTATAATCCATTCCAAAGTCGAAATCCAAACCTAGAAATTATCCCCTAAGTGTTTCAAGCCAATTTGCACCATAAACCACCCCACCATGAGTTTACGGCCGTAAACTCATGGGGAATGGGTGTTTTAGACCAAAAACTCTTGTATGAGTTTACTCATGGGGAGTAAACTCATGTTCCAAGTCCCTAGTACCATTACACGTCCTTAAACGCCACCCGGGTCCCTCCAAACACTCGTAATGGGGTGTTTCCGCGACTACAAGTATTTGTCCCTAACAAATAGTTAATCTAAGTCCTAATTAGATACAAATGTGTATCTTTACATTATACTTAGGAACCTCGTGCATTTGCAAGCCCCGGACCAACGTTTAGCATCCAAAATCGTAACGTTTCTTGTCCGGGGAGTTCATACCCCTACCCTTTTTCAATTATTTTCACTGTTTTCAGGGGGGGAATACAAGCAAAAGTACAAGGAAATCTTGTACTCCAACTTATCATTTTCTGTTCAATTGATTTCATTTTGTATGTTCTAATATCAATAACTGTGTTTATTAAATAGTTCGAATTATGAAGTTAGCTTTCAAACTAATCATAGATTTCTTGATAAAATGTTACCATCTAAACTATGTTTCATAATCTACGAATAATTCATACTAATCATCAAACAGAACGAATAACGAAACTATAACTAGGAACAGAACGAATAACGAAACTATAACTAGGAACATAACAAATACGAATACGAATACGAATACGAATACGAATAGTAATAGGAGTAGGATTAGGGAAATGAATACGACTACGAATAATAATACGAATAGTAATAGGAGTAGGATTAGGGAAACGAATACGACTATGAATACGAATACGAACATGAATAAGTATAAGAATATGTTAAGAATAAGAACACGAATAAGTATAAGAATATGTTAAGAATAAGAACACGAATACGAAGATATGTATCTAAGTATACTTCAAGATAACACCATTAGGATATCAGAATACCTAGTTAATACAAATACAATAGGTACGAATGGAAATCAATCAGTATATCGAATTTCAATAACTAAAATTACTTTTAGGAAAGTATGGGACTTTCCTGGGGAAAACGTTATATAACAAGAAAGGAGTAATAAACTAGATAACTATATATTTTTGACACTTAGTTATATACAATCAGGAAAGTATGGGACTTTCCTGGGATCATAGTTAAACATAACCAGAACCGTGTAACCTAACAATCAACCAACCTTTTCTTTTTAGAAAATATGGGATTTTCTTGGATATCACACTTTTCGATAAGTCAAAGGAAACTCGTACATTTTCACGAAACAAACATCTTATGAACTCACGAGCTTTATGCTGATTTTCAAACTGCTTGTATTCTCAGGTCAACATTAGACAGGTACCTGGCGATCCTTTTGGAGAAGACGGAGCGTACAGAAGACTCGTCTCTACTTTTGTTCATATATACTATGTATTACGAATGTACAACTTTACTTTTGAACAAATGTAAACTTTGATATGTAATGTAATGGTTGTTTACTTTACTTACTATGTGCATTGGATTTGATACTCAACTTGGAGTCAACCCCGGAAACGTTTCCACCTTTGGTTTTCGGGGTGTGACACAGTGGTTCGAATTTTCCTTGATGTACAAACTTATATCCTTAATTCTGATTTTGATAGGGCGACTGGGGGGTGGGGGGTTCTGATAAAGTAGGTCAGTAGGAAATTATTTTCTTTCTTTCTATCTGTCATTCATATGTTGCTTCCTCTACCTGATAGGAACATCCGACCTGGAATGCAAGATATGTAACTCTATTTCTACGCACCTCCTATCTGTGAAATTCTTTCTATATGTTAGCCATATGTTGTCCCCTCTGCGTGATCGGAAATCCGACCTGGGACACAACATATGCAACATTCTACCTCTCAGTCCCTCTATCTCTTTTATTCATATGTTTTCCCCTCTGAGTGATTGAAAGAGATCCGATCTGGGACACAACATATGCATCTATCTCTAAATCTGACTTCCTCCTTAATAATTGTTTACTCACCTAAAGTAAGGAGTCCTTAGGAAGTTCTTGATAACCAAGGTATATCGAGAAGTGGGGAACACGTTCTAGTGCTACTAAAATTAAACCATTTAAAAGGTTGTCTGTAGATCTCGTTGCTTAATTTAAGTGGAAAACAATACTTGTGGTCGTCGTCAGCTAAATGGTTTATTTAGAGAAGTTTGTCAATATTCTTCGTGTTTAAGTGGACCACAATACCGACAATTGACTAGATCTATTCATGAAGGTGAAGGTACCGATAAACAAGTTTAGGCTGTCTCACAACTTTGATCCCAAATATTTATCTTTTTGTTAAATTTGTTCATAGTTTTCCTCTATGCACAAATTTAGGGGGAGAATTTAAAAAAAAAAACAAAAAAAAAACAAAAAATCAAACAAAAATCAGAAAATTATAAATCCAAAAATATTTTTGTTTCTTTTTTAATTTGGGTGCTAAGTTTTCTTTTAGTTTTGTTTTGTCCTGACAAGTGAATTCAGGTGCAGATGAAACTCATTGAGTTTGTGTCGAAGATTTATGAGCCAAGGCTTCATCCATGATCATCGAAGGATTCTCATTTGAAGGAGCAAGAAATGAAAATTATTCTTTTGACATTCAATCTTTCAACCCCAGAAGCAAGGTGAAGCTGAAATTGAAGATTATGTGATGGATTGCATTGAAGCCTCCTCAATCAGTTTGCTGCTATCTATGAACCTGCTAAAGTGATCCATAAGATTTGTTCTCTATGATGTTCTCTCTGAAGATTCTCAAGTTGAAAGCGCTATCTTTCAAGAATCAGTACGTCAAGCTTCCTCACCCAATGTGCGTTTAATGCCAAATCTTGAAGAATTTCCCAAGTTCTCAAGATGAAGTCATTCATTGAAGATAAATGTTAAAGCCAAGCTTCTAATGAAGATTAACAAGAAAAGCTATCTACTTTTTAGGGGGAGCTTGTTGGGTCATTTAGAAAAGAAATTTATAAACCAAGGGGGAGATTTTTGCGTCAAAAATATGTTTTATACTTTACTTTTCTAGGAAAATGTATTTTTGTGTCTTGGACCGTAAACAGCTTGGTGTTTACGGCCGTATACATGTTTACGGTTGTGTTTACGACCATGAACAGGTTTACGACCGTAAACCCATTCACGGCCCATGTTCCCTATAAATATAGGTGTAACGGGTGAGGAGTGGATTGATGAGTGACGATGTAGTGGAGCTTATGTGTGTGTATTCTAAGGTGTTCTAGAGAGAGAAACTAGAGAGAAGAATAAGTGTGTGTTAGTGCGTGTGAATCTCATGTAAAGGATCATCATTCTATTCATCAATACATTGAGATTCATATTATTATTCTTCTTCTCCTTCTCTTCTATTTAATATGACATCATTCGTTTGATTGGGATTCCGCACCATCAAACGGATCTGATTGATACACAAGTATTTTGGGGACTTACATTTTATTTTCATTAATAAAACTAGTTGAGAATACAACTGGAGGATTCCATGGATTTCAAATCATACTTTTATTTTAAGTAATGAAACTACTATACATACTGGTTGTAACCAGGGTTTTCAAATAGAAGATTCTATATATTACCAGTGATACCCAGGGTTTTCATTCAAAACAACGTCATACAATACAGTTGGTGGTAACCGTACATGCAAACTAATACATTACACACTACTTCAGAACAATGTAGTAATCATGTATGTTAGAGAATATTGGATTTTCTTGAGAAGCATACAAACATTTTACAGATTCAATGACAGGTTTTCATTGCAAAAACATGCTTATGAACTCACCAGCTTTTATGTTGATACTCTGTTTCAAAAAAATCGCTTGTATTCTCAGGAAACCAATAATCAAGTACTCATGCGGCATTTTGAGAAGACGGAGCATATAGAGACACGTCTTTTACTTATTTTGTCATACTTTTGATGTATACAAACTATGTATCAAACAGATGTAAATATTCATATCTTAATGTAATGGTTGTGTTTACATTGATTACTATGATGAAATTATTGTGATACTATACATAACGTCCTCCACCCTCAAACATTTCCGCTGTTTCAGTTTGGGGGTGTGACAATTTGATATGACCACTAGGGTCGGAATAACAATCATCTTCGTAGTCATTACGGAAACAATGGTAATGACATACATGAACAAAATGGAATCAACTACTAGCTTCTTGGTAAACTTGTGACTTTCCCCGATCCATATGTGAGTCATGTGCTTCCGGTAGTATAGGCCTCTACTACCTTTCACACCTACTCATACTCGTCCCAAGTATTGTCTCGCAGTTCTCCAAGTTATTATCACAAAAATAATTTTAACACATACAAATGTGTCTAAACAATCATATAATTTTCTCTAGACTCTACTAGGAGTTCTTCCATGCGTATCTTCAATCATCAATTATGCTTCAACTTGGATGGTGATGGAAATGTCAGATGATAGGATAAATTCATGGATTATACCAAAAATATTTCTTTCTGCTAATTCAAAGTGTACTTCTTCAGTACTAGATGTATATTTATTAGATGCATTCTAAAGACAAGATATCACTCTTAAAATATCTTCCGATAGGTATCATTCACTATCGTAAGCCTTATCATTTCCTCCATTTTATCAGTCTGCTATGAGTCCTTATCATGTCATTTGATACACCAAAGCAGGTGTTCGGTGTATCGAGACGAGAATATTGATAGATGAAGATTTAGACGCGTATTCCTCCTTATTACCCCGAAAAGTTACAAGTCAGTTGTAATACTATATTTAAATGTTTAGAAATTTGAGCACATAAAGTTTCCAAATCCAGTCGGCAACAGACCATAGATCCTATAATACATTTAGCATCATAAAGCATCATAAATCATTTAGCACATAAAAGCATGTTAGGTATTTTCCCTAAATTAGTTAGTGCTTGTGTCTATTTAAATGTATTACCTAAATTTTATTAGACACACTCCTCACGATCAACGCTTGGCATTCTAAGTTTAAGTATAGAAATAAATCCATATTCCTAGTTCGCTTAAACTAATGCTCTGATACCAACTATGATATCCCCATTTTCACGGCCAGAAAAGACCGATTTTGTTTATGCTTTATAAAAATCAGAGGACCACTTTTAATAAAAATGTTGCGGAATTTGTTCCCAATAAAACATGATAAATACATTATCAAATCATTTCCGAAGAAAAGTATTTTTATTCATTTTAAAACATTTGGGATGTCATCATCAATACAAAAACATAAGCATAAACATAACTTACATTCATTATCGCTAGTGATTTATATCTCTTTAATCTCAATGTAATGTGACTTCATATCAACATTTGTCATATAAATAAACTGAGTGGGTCAGGTTGGGAAACCTGGTGAGTACATAGGGTTTTCAACCCACAATAATATAATTATTATCTTTAATCATCAAACAATTAACCCAATTACCCATCCCCATTATCTTATTTACTCTTAAGGATCTACCCTAAGAATCAGCTATTTCTTGTTCATTCATTCCTAAGGATCATCCTAAGGAAGAGGCACGAAATCCATCGTTGCTAATGACACATCTGTCAAGCACAGCTGCTAATATTATCACTTACACGCAACTGCCAGAATTGTGAGATTCTTTATGGGGCGCATCTGCCGATACAGTCCTTTAGGCGCATCTGTCGGGGTTATGAGGTTCTCTATTAGGCACTTCAGCCAGTAGAGTCCTTTAGGCGCATCTGCCAAGGTTATCTCGTTTATTGACAGTATCGTTTTCGAGAGTCCACTTGCAATACATGTCAATTGGGTTTTAGAGTACATCGGTGAACCCATCGTTCATAACACCTACAGGTTGTGAGCTTGCTAGTGTTTCGTTGGACTGTCTAGTATAGTCTGTGGTTGTCATCCATACTTTGCTAGATAACGGGGCCAACATTTGGAAAAAGGCTTCTCACATCGTCCACCTCTCACCCTTACCTCATGGTGTATATTACCTCTCAACTTATCGTCCAACTCATATGTCACCTACCCATGTTTTACTCAACATATTATGTTGATATAAATACGTATACAATTTAAATCATATAAAACTTGTATAAAATCGTTCATCCAGCATAGATAGCAAGTATACAAATAATATGCATACATAGCACGTAGTTTATATAAAATACTTCATATCTATGTGTAAGATGAAAGTAACTATGCACTCACTTGTTAAAGTGATGACTCGATATTCGAGCAGCTCTTCGCTTCTTAATTTATTTTCCTTCAATGAAACCCAATACCATTACCACTAGATTTTAGTCTAATATTCATTGCGACTAATTCATAGTCTTAGCATTATTATTATTATTATTATTATATAAGCGTTTAAAGAATATTTTCCAACCATTATGTACAGACAGGGCCAGACATAAAACACCGAAGGGCATGATCATTTTGGCATATAGCACTTTTGAAATCCAACAAACCTATGCGGCCCTTTAAAACCAGATTCCCCGTACCATGAGTGGTTAAAAAGACATTATAATGACACTTATATAACTCATAATAATAGCGCAAATACTTATTATAAGTTCCTAATAATGTTACCATAATTAAATAAAAGCTATATTAAAAATCACATAGGCGTAGCTCACTTACATCTGGTTTTATAGAAAACTAGGCTTCGCTTGGAGTAGCGTTTCAGAGTTGAAAGACTCTTTTTCTCAGGGCTTTGGGAGCCTCGGGGCTTCCTTAGGGTGATAGGGCATTTAGCTCGGCTTTAGGGGGTGTTAGGGGCTAGAGAGAGAATGTAGAGAGAGAAAGAGGGGTTAAAATGGTGTGAGAAATCGTCTTGCCTCGTAGCCCTTTTATAGGCTGGGAGCTGCTGGCTACGCGCTGCGCTCCTTGGTTCTACGCGAGGCGTTCCTCGGTTACGCTCAACGTTCGTACAAAGACGTGTTCGAGGCCTGTAGGTGCGACGTGGTCCATCCGAGGCCAAGCGATTCCGAACGCTAGCTGTTCCTTGTACGCGATGCGAAGCGAGGCCAGGTGTCGCCATCTGAAGCGAGGCCTGTGGACAACAAGGACGACCGGTATTGCGCCACGTCATCAATCTAGCGACAGCTTCACAATTTTCCTTCCCGATTTCTAAAATTCATAACATTCGTATACGAGCTCCGTTTTCAACTTTCTTTAAAAATAAGATCAACAACTTTCATTTTGACTCCGTCGTCTAATTCTCGATCTTAAATTTAACAGTACGAGAAGATTATACTGTTAAATGTCCGCGTAAAATTCATAACTTCTACATATGGACTCCGTTTTCATCTGTTTTTTTACCGTTGAATTCCTATTAATGAGATCTTCAACTCTCATTTAGGTTGCATAGGCCAAAAACAACTCGATCTAAAAGTCGAGTTTTGGGCTGTGCACTGCTATGCTAAATCTTAGAAAATTCATAACATCCTCATACAAAGTCAGATTTGGGCGTTCTTTTTTTTGTATGTTATCAGTTTAACATATACTACAACTTTTTTTAGATTTCTAAGGCTAAAAAGTCCTCTATCATAAATTCACTTTTTACGATTCTCAGTGCCGTGTCGGTTTTGCCGTAAAACTTCGACGGATCATAACTTCTTCGTTATAACTCGGATTTTGGCATTCTTTATATGTACAGAACCCTTGAGACATATTCTACAACTTGGTTAAGATTAATCATTCTAAATAATCTTCCATCAAAAAATCATTTTTGATGATTATTGTCTCTAAATTGACTAGCCCGGATCTACGGACATTATAGAAATTGATGGCAAAAAGAGATAAAAGGAAAAATTGGTGGTTATGGATTTCAAACTGAAATCCAAAGTTGATTATACTGAGATATTCTCTTTATTTTTGAAGGTAACTACAATTATATTGGTACTTGGTATTGTGGTTGCAGAAGATTTACACATAGCGTTACTAGATACATATGAAGAAATGTTTTTTGCATGTATACTTTCATAAAGATATCTACTTGGAAAAACCATATGGTTTTTGTAGAAACTAATAAAGATCATATGGCATGTATGTTGCATGTAATTCGCAGAAACATCTATATACGTTACAACAAGCTCCAAGGTGGTAGTACTTTAAGCTTGGAAGCTTTATGAATATGAGTAGGTACATAAGAAGCAATATGGATCACTATAATTTCTGCATGGAATAGTTTGATATGTTGAGGACAAATAGTAGCCAAATCAAACATGTGTAAATCTTCATACTAAAGAGGTTGTTATCTATAGAGTTTGAGATGAAGGACTCGGGAATTGGCAGATAGATTATGATAATAAGCATAGTTAAAATCAAAATTGTTGGTACTATAAAGCTTTGAACTATAATCGTAAAGTATTAAAGAAGTTCAGTGAGACAAATGTTTGTTGGATCAGGGTATCTAAGGTCTTAACTAAATTGGTGTATGGAGTGAATAATAGTAAAGTCTTTTTTGCGTTCCCTTCATAAACAAGAAATGGCTTGGATTAATATTAAGAGAGAGATTAATAATTTGTTAATATATAATTAGATTAATATATTAATTAGAAATAGAGGTAATTAATTAGGAATTAATCGGAGTTAAGTTACTTAATTGTTTTGGATTAATTAGAATTAATTAATGAGTCTAAGGGTAAAGTGAAATTGTTTAAACGTTGAACAATGAAATATTCTAGAACCTCCCTAGGTGGGATGGCTTTGAGGTGCCCTTCTAGGGCTTCTGGAAGCCTCCTTGGTTGATAAGAAAACTGAATTTGAATTGAAATATAATATTATTATTTTGAATTCAAATTATGGTTTCCTGTAACTATAAATAGGGACCTCCATAAGACTCAGAAACCTACACAATCATAAGAAAATATAGAATTCTCCTCTCCCCCCTCTTATTTTGATACGGGGGTTTTCCTAGTGTTTGAGTGTGATTGATTAGAGGCTTCTACACTATTGGGGATAACATTCCAAGAAAGTTATTCAAAGTACCTTGTTATTTGCGATAATAGCAATAAGATATGTAGTTTAAACCTTTATAATTTTCTATTAGAGCTAGGGTTATTTAGAAGTTCTAGGTTGCATGTAGCCATAAGTTAGTTATGCGACAAGTTTACAGTCGAGGCTAATATTGATTAAGTTTTATAGTCCTAGGATAGACATGTTGATTATGACCTATTAGGCCTTGTAAGCGTAAACCCACAATCAAGTTTAGGTTCATGACTATTTATAATTCATAATCTCTCTCTCTCTCTCTCACACACACACACACTCTCTCTCTCTCTCTCTATATATATATATATATATATATATATATATATATATATATATATAGTCATGTGATTTGACGCCCACTCTGATCGTATAAACCAAATTATATATGTGTGTTCTTTATTTTCTTTGCATCTATATGTTTATTGTATGTTTATCGAAGCTTGCTAATAACCCCCAAATTTCTTACCAGTTCAAAATTATATTTTTTTATGTTCCGTTTTATAAAACATTTCATAAAATAATTTTTTCACAAATTGTGAGAACATAAATTTTGGGTTTATAAACTACAAAAAACAATCACAGGAAAGCATTCATAAGGTTTACAATATTTATCATTTTCAAAATGATGAGGCAATAGTTTCCATTTATAAGTTACAAAAATTATGCCTTCACAATGTCCCAAAAATCCATGCTAGTGTCCAAAGGAATCAATATCTTCTGCACATGAGTACCTGTCATATTTAAAGGTTGAAGAATATGTAAGCCTTTCATCTCTTGAGTTTATAGGGTTTCACAAAAAAAAGTATTTAGTCATTTTAAATCCTAATATAATTTATTTGAATTCATTTTAATAAAGAATTAGTTAATAAACATACTTTCATGCATAACACAACATCATATAATGCAACACATGATTTCCAAGTACAAGAGTTTTGGGTAGTTCGGACCCTATTTTCAGATACACTTATCAGATACGCTGACTTCCTACCATTTGAAAACACCGTATCACTCTGAATTAGTTATTATGGAGTTCATACCCATGTCGTCCCAATTCCGTACTCTTAGAGCGAGTTAGGTACTATAATGTCATCATACCCTTAAGGAGATTGGTGTGAAGAAATACTTCCAAAGCAATGAAAAGTGCACTCATATGGATGCATTCTCATTCTACAATACAATTTCCAAATATATTCGATCCACACACACAAGATGTTATGGTATGCGTCATATAAGTTCTTATCATTATGAAAAATATAAAGAACATCGCGACTCATTAACCAATTTATAGAAAACTATCGTGTATAGAATGTTGATTCACAGTAGAAGCATTTTCGTAAAATATAGCAAGTATTACATGTACCCTTGTTAAAAGTTCCATATATACTCACCATTTCGTGATTATTCTTAACTAAAATTCATGCCCTCGTCTTTGTAGGATCCCATGGAAAATGACAAATACGAAATTAAGAATCAATACATAATAGATAAGACCTAATCTAACATTTTAGCACAAGTTCTATTTTCTAGATTGTCAATTTACGAGGAACCGAAATCAAGAAACATACACGAAAATTAATTTTGAGAATCTGTGAATAGTGTTGGCTCTAGTCTGAATCAAATGAACAATAATCAATCAATTATGTGGACTAAATTAAAAGAAATTGGGATTTGAGATGAATAGTATCATATCGAATTTGATCACATAGAATTGGGCTACAAACTCAATGAACCAATCTATGAACAGTAACAAACTCAATGTTTGTGCCCAAATTTGGACCAGATGAACAGTAAAGGGTTGCTAAATCAAAAGAAAATGTAGATTGATATTTTTAAGCTTGATTTTGAATAAAAACAAATCAAATTTTGGCCTAAATCAAAAGATAATTGGATCAACAAATCTGGAATTGAAAGCAAATAGATCCAATGGAGAGACACACCAAAGATTTCCATTCTTGTAGTCGATTACGCGAAAATGTTGTCATCTAGGATCGTTGATCTTGGAAAAGTTGTTAAACCATCAAGATTAATCTCTGATACCACATGCATGATCCCATGGAAAATGACAAATGCAGGATTAAAAATCAATGCATAATGAGACCTCAACAACTCCAACCAAAGAGACTTTATACTTCTAAGACGCCCATAAGGTCCAGATCTGAAGTCCATTCGGATCATAGAGAACAAACACATGGAGTTTGGGGTTTTAGGGCTTCAAAACCACCAATTAGGGACAAAAAGGGGATCTAATGAACTAGTGATCAAGGTAGGAACTTTTCTACTTGACTGGAAGCCTCTTGTAGGGTAGATGTCGGATCTACTTCCCTTCCTTGCACTCTTCCACCTTCTTCTCCCTCTCTTAAGCTTCAAACTACCTTCACAAGGCCAAAATCACTCACAAGAACAATAAGGGGGACAGGGTTCGTCCTTCAGCTTCTCTGGAAGTGTTAGGGGCAACGGAGGCCGAGTTAGAGTGTTTAAATAGGGTGCAAACACCCGGGTTATATCTGGAGGACAATACTACATTCATTCCTCCCTGTTTAAGCTCGAGGAATTCCTTCTCTAATCTTCTCCTCATATCTGGAGGACAATACTTCTCTAGCACACAAGTTTTGAACAACTCCCAGGATAAATTCTCCTGGTCAAAACCGTTGAGAGCTTCATATGTTGCTTCCCACCAGACTAAGGATTCTCCGATGAGCATTGCAGAAGCATAGATAGCCCTTGTCTTCATTATCCACATGAGAGACATGAAATACTTTCTCGGTGTTCTGAATCCATGTTAGAACAACTATGGGATTAAGGACACCAGAAAACTCTGTAGCACCACTACTCTTGAAATCTTTGAACGAGGGACGCTTCAACTTTCTGTTTGAAGATTCTCCAGTTGCTTTTTCTTTTCCTTTATCACCATTCTTTTTGTGTTCTTCGAGAGTCTGTCGAATAACACCAGTAAGTTTACCCAAGATTCGCCCCTCGAGAGGAGATACTGGAGTATTCACTTCCTCGGGTTGAGGACCTCCACCAACCTCTGGGGTATGGCTACTTACTTGTTCAGCCATCATTCTGAAAATTTAGGAGTAATATAGTATTTTAGAATATTAGGATGTATTATAACCTAATACTTCACTTAAGTCGTTCCTACGGTTTGTATCCATATACTTATAGTGATTCAGTTCACATATTGAACTTCTAATAGTTTAAGTCTAAATACCAATTTGTGGCATTTAGTTCACTTAAACTGCTGCTCTGATACCATGATTGAAAGACCCCAACTTTCGTATTTCTGAAAGACCCAAACTTTCATACTTCATAATATTATTACTCCAAAACATGCTAGTTGCATATTCATAAAAGCAATATTTTACAATGATAAAGAGGTTACAAATTACTGGATATAAACCGACTATTACAAAGTGTTATATATTACATAACTACCCAGGATATTGTAATTTATACAACCATAAACTGAAGTACAAAAGTACTATTATAAACTATTCTAAATCTTCCAAAAGTATACGATCATACTGGTTACTTATCTCATGCAATTGTTCAACATTTGTAGGGTAACCAGTGACGCTTAGTGGGTTTAATAATAGATACAATATAACGTTATGCCATATATATATACTTCAATATGGCAGAAGCAACTAGAAACATGGAACAACAAAGGCATATGTGAATCATGTGTTAAGCATTCCATATCATTCGATGACTTGATTCAAAGATATACAATCAATGAGACATAGCAATTTCCATACTTGATATACATCAATAAAGCTTCGGCCTAAATGGCACAGAAGACATAACATTTCTGATTAACATCATGGTAGATTTCAGGTTTATAGCCCTATCTAACCATTTGCCAATGCCATAGAACAAAAGTCATTCTCTTACGGAGACATGCCCTACATGGCTAGAGGCTACGTACCAGTGCCAATGTGAATCTAAGTCCTTTCACTGATCACATGGTCAAAGGTATTACTTTTTGCTATAAAAATAGCGAATAAAATAACATGGGAAAATAACCCAGAATAATAACAATGAAAAGCACATAGCACATATAACACATAACCTACAATTGTTCCTATATATTGAACTCGCCTTGAATTAACCGGGGGTCAAAATAGTAATTTGGACAGCACTTCGGCTTTAAATATGACTTTCTATGTTGAAAGCTGGGAGCTTTATTGAAAATGGGGCTCTGCGAAGGTAGAGCTTCAAAATCGAAAATATAAATTTTTCGGGCTTATCGGGAACTTCGGGGCGTGTTTCGGGTGTTAAAATGATACCGGGGCTTCGGGGGATGTTAATATGAAGGAAATATTGAAAAGGGGGTAAAAGATGGCAAATTTCCAAATGTATCCAAGAAGGCTCGCAAGCTCTCTATTTATATGGAGGTCCGAAGTCGGCTAAGGAAGGGGGAGTCAGCACCGAGAAAACGAGGCAGCAGGAGGAGCGAAGCACGTGGCGCGGCAGCTGGCTCAGATGCGAGGAGGTGGCAGCCAGATGTGAGGCGTCTTAGGAGGCGTCTTAGACATCGCCTAGGACGCCAAAAGGCGCGTCGGAAGTTTAATGGACCTCGGCTTCGGACCAATCAGCGACGGACACAAGTGGGACATCTGTGCGAGGGTGAGTCACTGCATCGGACACGGGGCGAGCTCGTACGAGGGATGACGTGGCCGAACCTTATCCATGCGAATTTCTCAGAAATTGAGCCCAAATCTTCTAAAATTTATAAGTTTCGCATACGGGCTCCGTTGTTGACGTTCTTTATATGCACGCGTAGATAAAATTAAGCTCTACAACTTTCATTTAGACTTCTTCGGCTAATTTTGATCCTAATTTTAATATTATTATTTTAAACAGACCGGGATAGAAAAATCCGTTAAAAATTCATAACTTTTTCATCCGACATCCGTTTTTGTCAGAATTTTTACTGTTGTACTACAAATGACGAGACCTTTGATTCTCGTTTAGGTTGTATCGGCTAAATGTCACTCGATCTAAAATTCGAGTTTTTAGGTGTCTACTACTATTCTGAAACTTAGAAAAATCATAACTTCCTCATACGAAGTCAGATTTTGGCATTCTTTTTATCGAACATCTCGGTTTAAGGAATACTATGACTTTCATTTAGGTCACTAAGGCTAAAAATTAGTTTATCAAAAACTCACTTTTTAAGTCATTCGGCGTTGTGCCGATTTTGTCGCGGATCTTCGATTGGTCATAACTTCTTCGTTATAACTCGGATTTCAACGAGGTTTTCGCCTACAAGTTTCTAACGAGATTATCTACAATTTTCAATAATAAAATTTTACTTATTCCAAATTTTATATTTTCGTTAAATTTACCATTTGATATTTGATTGGAATCTCATAAGACTTCCAATACTTTCTGAATAATTTTAAGCAGATTTTTACTTCATTTCTAGTAAAAACCTTCAGTTAGAACTCAACATTCAAATTCACATAATATTTCGTTATATTATTCATTACAAAACATGATTTCAAAACGTGTATGTTACAAATTATATCCAACACAAGAAATTGGTCAATGTTCAATCTCTGAAACACCTCAAGACAATGATGAAGGTATGGGTGATTATCATAGATACGAGTAGATGATTATCGAAAGCATGCATAAACCTGATGCTCCTTACTATCAACATGCTCCTTATTGTCAACAAGCACAACAAAACCCAAATCAATCAGCCCAAACATTCTATAAAATGTTGAACCAAGTTAGCGAGCCTTTATGGGACGGGTCTAAAAAAGCTTCCACACTCTCCACCACCGCCAAATTGTTGAACTGGAAATCGGAGTGCAATGTATCAGACTCTTTATTTGATAAATTAATTCCTATAATCAAAGACATTCGACCTATAGGTGAGAAGCTTCCTAACAGCTTTTACGAGACCAAGAAAATGTTGATGCCATTACAACTGCCTTCACAACGGATTCATGTGTGTATAAACCATTGCATGTGATTCTATGGATATCATGATAATCTGGATCGTTGTGTAGTATGTAATGAAAGTAGAAACATGGAAAAGGGCAACAAGGTTCCTAATTTGGTCACGACTTACATGCCTATTGGACCTAGACTTCAAACGTTGTTCTATTCGAAAAAGACGGCTCAATATTTGACTTGGCACTCAGATCATCCGATAGATCATGAAAAGATGATACATACTAGTGAAGGTCGAGCTTGGAGTCATATTGATGAAGTTTTTCCTGATGTTGCATAAGAGAAATGTAATATCCGACTTGGGTTATGTATCGATGGATTTAGTACAAATAATTCAAATGGGAGTCCGTATTCATGCTGGCCAGTATTTATCATAATATACAGCCAACCTCCTTGGTTGGCCATAAAACATCAATACATATTGCTTCCTTTGATCATTCCTAGGCCAAAGAATCCTGGACAAAATTTAGATGTTTTCCGACAACCTTTAATGCACGAGTTAAAGATGTTGTTCATAGATAGCATTGAAACTTATGATGCTCATCGAAGGGACAATTTCCAGATGAGAGTTGTATTGATGTGGACAATTAGTGATTTTCCTGTTTATGCAATGTTGTCCGAACGGGTATTGCATATGGTTATGAGATGACATGCAACAATGAAGAGCCCGCTAGTGATTTTTTCTATAATGGGCCTGAGCATGAACATGAGCCAAAGCATGGGCATGAGTCTATGCATGAGCATGAGTCACCAATGGTTTAAACGTCCCATTATGCGGATACATATGGTGGATCAAATGATGCAGATTTGAATGGCTCTTAAAGGCCATTTATCACACGAAAGGGGTACAAGTTTCTCTTTATTTATTTATTTTTTATTTTTATATTCATGATTGTTATTGTTATAATTATCCTTATATGGTTATCTCAATATTGTAGGTTTGAGAGACAAAGTATTCATCGGACGATTTTAAAGATATTTTGGTAGTCTAAAAATAAACCTTGGATTACTTATAGAAAAATTCCGAAGGAAGTTGTCACTCAAATGTTTGAGCGTTTCAGGGTAATATATTAATTATTTATTTTTAATATCTATTTCTCATTCATTCTTATTTTGCATTTTAGACTTTTACTTTTTATTTTTTTACAGACTCAATACTAGTGGGATCCAAATGAAGAAGGGAGAATTCGTGAAGGTTTTGAGAATATGTTGAAAGATCGCTACAGGGTTAGAATGAAGGATGCCAGGGAAGCATCGGTAAATTCTGCAAGAAAAGATGGGCACGTTATCGCAGAGATTAATGATAACTTTGAGATTCTTGCAAATTACAATCATGCTGAAATACATAGAGATGTTTGGCGACGTTTGTGTAGGGTAAGCAATCTAATACATTATTGCTTATTTTGTTGTTTTTTATTTTGTACTATATATATATATATATATATATATATATATATATATATATATATATATAGTTAGGTTCAAATGTTTTCACTATCTATTGTGTGCATGTATGATTGATTCTGGACCAATCATTTTAGTTATTTTAAGAAAGTAATTAATGCTTATTAAATGCTGAAGATGTAATTAATATCTATTATATCTTCAACATGTAATATGCATTAATTACTATCTTAAAATAACTAAAATGATTGGTCCAGAATCAGTCATACAGGCACACAATAGATAGTGAAAACAAAATAAGCTAACCCTATATATATATATATATATATATATATATATATATATATATATATATATATATATTAAAGAAATGGGACAAGTATGAGTGGAAAAAGTTGTCCACAAGCGGAAAAAAAACCTTAACATTGATTCTGGCGGTGCAGCGAGACATACGGGTGGTAGCATTGGATTTGAGGAGCACCGTCTTAAATTGGTAAGTAATCATAATTATAGATTTTAGCAATACATTTTTCTTTCAACACTAATTACATCAATTATGTTGTGTCGTTTATATAGAAAGAGTTGACGGGTGAAGACCCCTCATTCATTGATCTTTATTATAAGGCAGATCTTATCGCCGAATCAAAGAAGATATATTTTGGGGGAGATAAAGAGGTGCCATTGGATTTTGTGAATGAGACATCTACGGTGGCGATCGTAAGTTGTCTTTATCTCTCTCTCTCTCTCTCTCTCTCTATATATATATATATATATATATATATATATATATATATATATATATATATACACACACACACACACACACACTATTGCATAAGAAATTATATGAAAGTAGCAAATTTGGTAATTACTTCATAAACTATCTCCCCTCTACGACAGTGATGGTCATATTGTTTACAGAGCAATCCTTTGCTTTGGTTTCACCAAAATTTGACCGTGATTCCACTCTTCCGATAGCAAATGCCGGTCTGTTTGGCATGGGTAATGGTGTGGCGTCATTGAGGAGCATGGAAATCATATCGTATGTTGTTGGCCTATCTGTTGCACTTTCTTGTACGCAGAGAAGGGCTATGTGCACAACCCTTAAGAATTGTTTTAGAACAAAAGTATTTCCCAATTTAGGATCCTTCAAGTCCAAAGCATCCCCTAGTTGCCATTTCTCCCATGCCTAAATCATTAGCAAGTGATTAATAAATCATGCATGAAAATAATGTTTGTTCAACTCTACCAATAAGTAATATGTTAATCAGCCATTCTGGTAAAAAAATTTGTTTGTCCATTGTACTTCACATGTTTTGTAAGATAGCACATCCTGATAAAAGAAATGATATGACATTTTTTCTGTTATACTTTCAAAAGAAGTAATTTTTTGTTTCTGTTTTTAGAACGTCAAAAAATAAATCTTCCTGTTGATAAGTGTAAAGTAGTAAAAAAAATTAGAACAGCAAAAACAAATCACCCAGTCGATAAGTGTACTCAAATCTTCTTAACAGAAAATAATCAAACCATGAAGCACAATGACAACATAAAAGCCAGAGAAAAATAACTTTCGACATCCTCACTTTGGAGATCAAACTGAATCAAATTTAGGAAGGAGTTAAGTAAGATGTTCTCATCTTCAACGAAGTCTGTATATTATATAATTAAAAGATGTGAATTTTACTACACTTACATATCCAATAAGATTAAATGTCCGGTCAAGATGAACGAAGCTACTATTTCTTCTTCCACTAACAATTTCCAAGATTAGGACTCCAAAGCTGAAGATATCGGACTTAATAGAGAAGGTGCCTTCCATTGCATACTCCGGAGACATATAACCACTGAATACAACATGGGACATGGCATCGTAAGAAATAATAACATTGAATTTGACAAACCAAAAATATATCATGTTCTTGTAACCTACAAAATAAAGAGAGACAATTAAGATAGAAATAATGATAACAATAAAAGGTAGCAAGTGAGGGGTCTAGTTATTTATGGAGATATTTTGTGGGTGATAAATATAGCCTATAAATTGTCTTCATTTTGTTTGTGTGAAAAAAGAAGAAAAACAATTTCTTTTGTTCTCCGTTCATATTATCATCTCCAAAATATTTTATCTTAAAATTATAGCCAACAAATTGGCATCAAAGCGTTGTTCAAATCAAATGAAAAACTCAATTCCTTTCTCTTTTGTTCCTCAACTGAGTAAAAGAAAAATTATGGAAAATGGTATGTCCAAATGATGTTTCTTGGTTCTCAAGAAGAATGGGAGGTAACTGAGAAAGGGCATGCCAAAGTTGAAAATGATGAGTGATAAGTGTAACCTCAAAAAGGGAATCTAAGGAGGGAAAATCAATAATCTATGTCTGTCATGAATTGGTAATAAATTAATGTTCGATTTATCTCAAGAAAATTCCTATAGCGTTTAGCTCTCCAAAGATGAAGTTCCTGTGTTTCGTGAAGCTTGTTCTTAATTGTTTCCAATATGTTTTTAGGTTAACATTGCGTAATTTAAGTT
The DNA here is from genome assembly GCF_051521515.1 of Lactuca serriola. NCBI lineage: Eukaryota > Viridiplantae > Streptophyta > Magnoliopsida > Asterales > Asteraceae > Lactuca > Lactuca serriola. The sequence goes on along the minus strand of NC_136413.1, from coordinate 125,544,778 downwards.
AATGAAATTCAGTTTTGATTTGTAATTCACATTGAAATTGGCTGAATTTGAATTATTTCTAAAAAAATGTTTCATCATTCTTACTCACAGTTTGTTCCAAGTAAATACCCAAGTGTGCTTGCTTAACTGATAGTTCCTGGTTATCGCTGTGAATTAATTTTTGTTTTTGTGATTGCTTCAGTTTGACCATGTTAAACTATTTGATTATTCAGTAGATAAATTCTTAATTATATTAGAGATTAACCTGTAGTGAAACTCAAAACATGATATTTGTTAGATTCATGGCAGCAGACTTTAGACTTCATGAAGAGCTCTCATACAGCTTGAAGAGGAAGTGGCCTTTTCTTCCTGACAAGATGAAATATGAGGTGGTTATAATTAAGAGCCTTCTTGTGGACTCTTTGGTGTAACAGAAACAGTATTTGTTTTAGAAACTCTGTTAAAGAACATTCCTAGTTTAGTTGATGTTAAATGTTCTTCCTTCTTGTGGATGAGGATTACAAGCAAACTAGGAAAAGACCTCGATATGGACTTGTGGTTTGTAAGGTAGTTTTCTCCCTTCAGAGTTTTTTTGCTAGCGCCTTGCTAGTTGTGAATGAAGCTGTGTTGTTAAAAAAAAGAGATCCTTCTGGACCTAAGTTAGTGTCTTCTTCTGGGTTTTTAGTTATCCTGACTTTGTCTTTAAGGAGGTGGTTGTGCAGCCTGTGCTCGCTGGAAGCTTCAACCATCATGCACAAAAGGTGATTAATCTTCACGACTTCAACTAACAATAGGCTTCCACATTATCTTGAAGGCGGAATCATGGAAACAGGTGCAACCTAGTATGCTTAATTGTTAGGTATTATTTTGTCCTACATGGAATTAATTCTTTGAATTTTATAATAAACGTCTGACTAGTAAGTATGAATGTATATAAATCCTTGAAAATATAGATTTGTTTTTTTGACAGTTAACACGTACCTTTAAATCTTACTCCTAAACTACTCATTTTTTAATATTTTTTTTACTAAAGATCTTGGGTATTATGCCATCCAATGTTAACTAATTAGGGAAAAAGACTTATACAGGTAATATTGTTTTCATTTTGTATATATTTAGCCACTAATGTTTTTGTTAGGATCCTTATTAGCCCAACAAAGTTCAACATAGAAGAACAATTGACCTGGCTGGCCATCCATCAGGAAGACTTTCGATAGGTTTCAGGATCAGGAACAACTTCGTCGGACTGGGAATTACTGGGGATTGCGCCACTTGACCATATCATCCAACTTATAATCTGGCTCTGATACCACTTGTTAGGATCACTACTAGCTCAACAATATTAAACATAAAAGAACAAGGTTTCATTTTCTAAAACAAATTGGTGATAAAAAGAACTATCCGGTGTCATAATACTACCATATAGGTTTTCTTTTACTTTTTTGATGTGGGATTGGATTTGTAACCCAATAGTCTTTGTTTTGTTATTTGTTATTTGTTATTTTTTTATTATTACTTTTTTAAATACGCCAATTAACTTTTTGGTTTCATCCACATTAGATCATTATGACATATTATTGTAGATTTCCGGCCAAAAGATGGATTTTCACCCAAGTTTGTCACCTTTTGCGAGCCTCCGGTCAACTTCTCTGGTGATATATGATTTTTCCGGCTATTCAGTTTTCCCGACCAATCTCTGGAAGTGATGGTATGTGCCATTGGAGTGTTGGTGGTGCGCCATCGGATACGAAACTCCGAACAGTAGGCAAAGTCTATGGATATACTCAAGGAGTTTGAGGACCAGTGTGAGACTTCCATTGCGAAGCTCTGACAGGTTGCTAACTGTCGAGATGCATGTCAGAGATTTGCAATTAAAGGCCATGACTATGGAGATGCACATTAGAAATCGGCTAGAAAATAGAATTGCTAGAAAAACACAGATTGAGGAAGAGAAACCCAGAAATAGAATACAAGATTGACCAGAAAAACATAATCGTTGGAAGTTGGCCGGAAAAACTGAGTTATCGGAAAAATTATATATCGTCGTAGATGCCAAAATCACCGGAAAATCCATCTTTTGGCCGTAAACCTACAAAAACAAGTCATAATAACATAATACGGGCAAAACCAACAAGTTAACTTGTGTATTTTGCAAACAAAAAAAAAACAAAAAAAAATAATGACGAAATGTGTACAAAACGCAAATAATAATACCCTTTAGTCATTTTCCGTAGCTATTTATTCTACCTCAGTTTGAATTATGATCATGACATTTACATCATCCATTCATTGAGTGCACTCATTTCACTTGTAAATTTTGGATCTGAACCAGAATAGCATGGGAAGATACTTTCCAACTAATGGTTTAATAAAATAAAAATCAAATAATGTTAATGTACTTTATTATATGTAGATGTATTGTATTTTGTATAGTGTATTTCTGTGTATATAGTCCATTAGAGTTAGCCAACTATAGTCAGGCCCTTTAGGTTACACGTATTTGTCATGTTATATATTTACATTGCATTGTTATCCAAGGCAAGGAGACAAATTACCATTCCTCAATATGGTTTCAAAGCAAGCGGAACAATAAGTGAATGTATATGGAAAGTAGTAGGTTTTAATACACTATCTATTTTTTAAGCAAGTGACAATTGTTCAAAAATAATTTGTATGAATTAGTTAAAAGACATCATAAATATAATTTAGGAGTTTGATATGTAAGTAGGATACTACTATAAATAAATAAATGGCATTACATTGTAATTGGGATTCTAAAGATTTGGTTAAAGAAAGGATGTAAGCACAACTCCTAAGATAAAGAGTTTGGTGATGCTATTGAATTTGCAAAGGAACATATCAAGAATTGTTGAGAAGAAGAAGATGATTTCAGAAGAAAATCTAGTGTTAAAGTGAACAAATTTATGGATATATGGACAAAGTTCAGGCTAGTCGTTTAAGTGATAACTTATTATGTAATTGACAAGATATACTTTTTGTGTAATGGATTCTTATTATTTGTATATGTGAAATATCTTTGTATTATGCGGCATTGAATGTGATGTATTTAAATATTAGTAAGTGTGTGTGTATATATATATATATATATATATATATATATATATATATATATATATATATATATATATATATATATATATATATACTAGTTGTGAGACCCGTATATTATACGGGTTGATTAAAACAAAATGTTAAGTACCAACGATTAAATAGAAATTTTATTTGAATTTGAAATTAAAATAAATGAAAATTATGAGAAAAAAAACATGCAAAAAATAAATAAATTAAAATTATGTGTTTAGTGTACTAAACGGGTTAATTATAACAAAATGTTAAACATAAAGGTTTAAACTGTAAATTTATTTGAAATTGAATTTGAAATTTAAAATTTAAAATTTGAAATTTGAAATTAACAGTCATTATGGTAGTTTAATTTATGGAAACTAAATTAATGATATACTGAAAATGAAAATTAAAGTAATGACAAGTGGAAAATAAATGTATCTCAAATTATGACAAAATGACATGTGGCTAATTTTATGAAAGAATGACATGTGGCAAAGTCATTTTCATTTATTAGGGTATATATATATATATATATATATATATATATATATAGAGAGAGAGAGAGAGAGAGAGAGAAAGAGAGAGAGAGTCAAGATCAAATAAGAAGGAAAATTTTGGTAGGAAGGTAAGAAATTTTTATATGTATTTTTTTAGCAAAAAAAACGAAATGAATCATCAGATGATTTAAAAGTAAGATGATTCACAAAAAAAATTCCGAAAAAAACATTTTCATGATTCATTTTTACGTAAATCAAGAAAAAAGAAATCATTTTTATAACAATTTTAGTGAATATCAACAAAATCTTGAGAAGGTGGATGGTCACGATGACTGGCCGGAGGTCCGGCAAATGTGCAACCTGCACAGAGTAAAAAGCGGCGAGAAGGTCATTACATCCTACTATGTATCCAATCTTCCCGAAGGAGTTTTGAAGGCACAAATATGGAAATCCTTTCAGAAATATGGAAGAGTGGCGGATATCTACATTGGAGGTAAAAAGGATCGCTCCGGTTCAACATTCGCTTTTGTTAGGATTGAAAAAATCAGAGATGCAAAAGTTTTGGAGCATGAAAAATCATACCAGGTAGCATGGAAAGAAACTAATGCAACTAGAGATTCAAGAACGTTCGCGGAGGTGACTAAAGGTACGACTTCTAGACCATTAGCAGCAGGGGCGACTCCAATTGCTATCAAACCTGCAACATTTTCTGTTGGAATGGAAGACTGTGTGATGGTTGGTGAGACAATTAGTATCCAACAGATTGCAGATTTACCCACGGTACTTCCTATCGACGGAAACCCCGCTGGTATGGTCTATTACATCGGTGGTTTAAATGTTATTATAAAATTCATCAATTCAAAATCCGCGAAGGCATTATATGATAATGAACATAACTGGAAATGCTGGTTCAAGTGGCTCAAAATGGGATTCAATGACCTGATACCAGAGAGGATTACATGGATTAAAATTCTTGGCTTGCCGGTTAGAATTAGATCCAACGAAAACTTTCCACGCATTGCAAATACTTTTGGGACCACTCTTGAGATTATTGGTGTGGACTGGAAGGCTTTTGATATTTCTATTGGTGAGGTTTGCATCATCGCCAAACACAACACAATTATAAACGATGTGGTCAACGTTTCTTTTGTAAACAAAGTATATCCTGTTGGTGTTGTAGAGTATGATAGAGATTGGACGCCTTTTGATAGATCGATACAGAAGGACCCTGTTGCCCAAGTTAATGATGATATTGATGATGAACCAGAAGATGACATGGAGGTGAACGACTCTAAAGAAGATAAAGGTGACAAACAAGATTTTGATGAAGAAGACAATCAAGATTCTGAGGAAGATGCGATCTCTGAAACATGGATGGGTCCAATCCTACAAGAATGTGCCCCTAAAGATGGGGAAATCGTTGAAGAATCTGGCGAGTATGTCGCTCCGACGACGGTGGCGTTAATGTCCGAAGACCTTGACAATCCAAGGTTGCATTAAGTGTTGATGGACAATCACCGCAACATATTAATGTAGGGAATATTCATGACATGGGTGATACCAGGGATGATAGGAATGGTACTAGTGTAAAAGGTGGTCAACTCCCAGAAGGTCCAGTTAACAATTCAATCAAACCTATTAGCACACCTCCTGAGCCCAATCATAACGCATCTCTTAGGCCCATTTATACGATACCACTTCCTGGAGGTGACAAATGACCCAACACTCCAACCGAGAATCATATTGCAAATATTGTTCCGATGTTTGGCAAAGGAGAATCATATGATAAACGAAGAAGAGTAATGGCTGTGAAAATGCTTTCTAGTAACAACGCGGTGCGAGCACTTCAATCTTCAAATTACCCTTAGATTGTACATCCCCTTGCAACCACTCCATTCGATCTTAACACATCTGCTACTGAGTCTAATTCTAAGGAAGATCATTCCATTGATGACTCAGGTTCCTCATCTTGTGAACTCACTAAACTTTTCAAGGTCGGTTGTGATGTTGGGTTTCAATTCTCAAAAGACGACCCAGTTGTCACCGGTATTGCAAACCTAGGCGATAGCGTTAAAATGCAGATCTAATGAATTGCTTAAGTCTCCATATAAGGGGGTGTGGGGAATCTCACAAAATTGACTGGTTGCACAGGCTTAAACATTCACATAAAGCCGACTTTATATGTCTTCAAGAAACACGAGTTGCTGATTCAAACACAGTTGTTCTTGTGGGAGCTTGGGGAAACAATAACTATGATATGGTTTTTGTTAATCCAACTGGAAGGTCTGGTGGGATTGTCTCTATTTAGGATCCAAACATTTTCTCTAAAAGACAAGTTACGTCCTCCCGATACTTCATTGCAGTAACAGGTCAATGGAAAGGTGTAAACGAGGTCACAACTATAGTTAACGTATATGCACCACAAGCAAAGTGGGATAAAAGAAAACTTTGGTTAGACTTGATTAACCTAAAAAGCAATACATATGGTATTTGGATATTTCTTGGAGACTTCAATGCAGTAAGGAGAGCTGATGAAAGGATTAATTCAAGATTCTATCATAGCACGGCCAGTGATTTCAATGAATTCATCACAAGAATTCAATCATGGTGGAGGAAAATTTACATACATGTGTGATGATGGCCGTAAGTTGAGTAAGCTGGACAAAATTCTAGTATGCACCAATTTCATTGCACATCAACCATTATCCATGGTCATTGTCCTCGATCGTGAGCATTCTGATCATTCACCACTCGTTGTCAAACCTTCTAACCAAGATTTTGGGCCACCTACATTTCGCTTCTTCAACTCGTGGTTGTATAAAGATTGATTCAATGAGGAATTTTTAAAGGCGTTGAATTCCTTTAGTGGTTTCGGTTTACTAGATATGTTTCTCATGTCCAAGCTCAAGTATGTCAAAGCTTGTATCCGTAAATGGAGAATTGTAGACTGTAATAAGGAATTGGAAACATTGAAGCAGTCGAAGGCCAGGGTCTCGGAATTGGAACTTAGGGCTGAATCCCGTGCATTATCTGATGGTGACTTACTAGAAAGAAAGGAATGTAAACGACAGATTGTTGAATTGGAGAGACTTGCAAAGCTTAATCTTCAACAAAAGGCGAAAGTCAAATGGCTTGCTGACGGTGATGAAAACATTGCCTTTTTTCATGCTACAGTAAGAAGTAAAAGTCATAAAAATCGTGTGCATGGTTTGGTTATTAATGGTGTTTGGAATACAAACCCAAAAGATATTATGAAGGAGGTTCACGATTTTTTTGGTACCAAATTCCATGACATGTGGCCTGAGAGACCTAAGCTTATCAGTCTTATTCAAATCGCTATACTACGATCAAATTGAAGCATTGGATTCACCTTTTCTTATTGATGAAGTAAAACAAGCCGTATAGAGTTGGGGGTGGGGGGGACAAGGTGCCGGGGCCTGATGGATATACCTTCAAAATTCTTAAAAACAAATGGGAGCTTATCAAATTTGATCTTTTTCGCTTTTCACAGCACTTTGAATCATATGGCCGCTTTGCACGTGGTTGTAACTCATCATTCTTTACACTCATCCTAAAAGTAAAAGACCCCCTCGATCTTGGAGACTATCTCCCCATCAACTTGATTGGTTGTCTCTACAAAGTGATTGCTAAACTTCTTGCCTCCCGTCTAAAGGTGGTCATCGATTCTATAATAGATGATGTCCAATTTGCATACATCAAAGGTAGAAACATTCTCGATGGTCCACTTATCATCAATGAAGTATGCGCTTGGGCAAAAAAATGAAAAGAAAAAATCTTTATGTTCACGGTGGACTTTGAGAAAGCATTTGACTCGGTGAATTGGCGGTTCCTTGATTCCTTAATGGAACAAATGGGATTCAGTGGTAAATGGAGAAATTGGATCCATGGTTGTCATATTTCTTCTAGAGCATCAATACTTGTCAACGGGCATTAGACAGGGGGATCCATTATCCTCATTTTTGTTCATAATTGCTATGGAGGGATTAAATATTGCAATCAAGAGTGCTTCCCAGCAACAATCTGTTTAACGGTCTCAAATTACCTAATAATAGCCCATGTCTTACTCATCTGTTCTAGGCGGATGATACCATTTTTATTGGAAAATGGGAAAGTAGTTGCATCAAGAATTTAGCTCGAATCCTCAAGTGTTTCCATATCAGCTCTGGCCTCAAAGTAAACTTCCACAAGTCCATGCTATTTGGTATTGGCGTGACTGATGATGAATTTCAAGTTCAAGCAAATGTTCTAGGTTGTGCAAAAGGATCTTTTCCATTCATGTATCTGGGAATCCTTGTTGGGGCGAATATGACCATAAAAAAGAATTGGCGACCGATAATCGAAAAGTTTCAATCGAGATTGTCGTTGTGTAAAGCTAAGACCTTATCTTTTGGTGGTCGACTAACATTAGTAAAATCAGTACTTAAAAGTCTCCCAACATATTATTTCTCATTATTCAAAGCACCAAACGGAGTTATTGACGATCTTGAATTACTCAGACGTAGGTTAACGTGGGGTGGTGATGACACAAAGAAAAAAATTCATTGGGTACCATGGTGAAAGGTAATTGCACACAAAAAAAGATAGTGGTCTCGGTGTTAGTTCTTTAAAAGCCCAAAATCTTGCTCTCATCACTAAATGGTTATGGCGACTCAAATCAAACACAGAAACCATATGGAACAAATGTATTGTTAGCATTCACAATTTATTTAGAAAAACATTATGGTATCTGGCGAAGAAAATGTTCCCGGGTGTCTGGACTAATATCGACAAGGCCATCAAAACCCTTCCTGATACACAAATTGATCATCAATCATTATTCTCTGTGATTCCCGGTTCGAATGTGCAAGCTCTGTTCTGGTTGGATCGGTGGTGTGGTAATAATACTCTTAAAAACATGTATCCACTGTTGTATGAATTGGAGTCCGTAAAAAGATGCTTCATCATTGAAAGAATCTCTGATTCAAGTTTCACATGGTGTTGTCTGAAGGAATCTCTGATTCAAGTTTCACATGGTGCTGGAAATCAGCACATTACAGGGGATAATGTTCTATTAGAATTTTTGCAATTATGATCGACCCTTAACAACATCAGAATCATACCTGATGTGTTGGGTATTAGATTCAACCTCAACAATGATGGTGTATACACAGTAAATACACTAAGAAAAAAAATGACTCTATGGCGTGTTCACACAATGGCTTGTTGGTCGAATGGTCAAAGATGATTCCTCTCAAATTAAGGTGCTTTGTATGGCGAGCTGCTTTGAGAAGAATACCAGTTGCAACAAAATTTGTTCGTAGGGGTATTAATGTCCAATCCAATTTATGTTAGTTATGTGGAGTGGAACCTGAGACGATAGATCATCTTTTTGTCACTTGCAAGGTTGCGGAGGAAACACGTGATTGGATTTTCAAATGGTGTCGTATTTCTAGAAGACAACTATCCAACATTGAGGAATATCTCAACTTTGCTGCTTCTTAGGGGAATTGCCCTAAGAAAAAGTTGGTGGTCAATTTAATCTTCTATGGAATGATTTGGTATATTTGGGTGGCAATGAACAATAAGGTATATAATAAGGTGATTACTACCCCGAAAAAGATAGCGGACGAGATTATCTCTCAATCATTCGCGTGGTTTAAATATAGGAGTTCCAATTCGCGCGGTAGTTGGATTGGTTGGTGTATTTCTCCTTTTAATTTTTGTTAATTGCCATTGTACTCTTTGTACTCTTTCCCATGATCTAGTTACTTGCTAATCATGTGGCTTTTAATATATTTGTCGTTTCCAAAAAAACGAAGTTTTTTAGAAATTCAAGGATTTCAAGGCGAAAGTGAAGAATATTATGGGACTAAAAATAAACATATTGCAGATCGACAATGGGATGAATATTTCAAATAGTTTAAAAAACATAATAAAGAAAATGGCATTCAACATTATAAAATGATTGTATGTTATATGCCATAACAAAATGGTGTATGTGAAAGAACAAACAGAATAATCATGGAGATGAAGCATGATATGAGACAAATCCTAATGTACACTAAGCATGGGGGCGTAGATGGAGGGGCCAAGTGGACAGCTGCAAAATGCCTAATTTTTTTGGGGCCAATTTTTTTCTTATGTTATATATGTGTGTATGTGTTTATATATATATATATATATATATATATATATATATATATATATATATATATATATATATATATATAATTTATTTATTTAAAAATAAAAAGCTTATAATAACAATAAAAACATTTTTTTGGGTTCGTCCAAGACATGGTATAGGATCGGGCTCGTAAAGAAATATATGGGTTTTGGTTCGGCTCGTATACAATATACCCTAATTGCCTGAATGATGTTTTATTAAATATTTCTTTATTTAATATATATATATATATATATATATATATATATATATATATATATATATATATATAAAGCATAAAATTTATATTATATACATGTGGGCTCATTTAGCCTCACAAAACTAATTGTGCTTAGTAACACATGCTTAAGCTCGAACTCATTTGTTAAACAAGTCTAATATTAAGATCGATCGGGCTTGACTTAGGGCCTGTTTTAAATTTAGAGTTGAACTTTTAACAAGTTAATCTCTAGTAACTTGATTCGTTTGTACATGGGTGGCTTAGAGGCGGGGCAAAGTGGGCAGCTGCACAGGGCCAATTTTTTTTTTATTTTATATTTTTATTTAAAAATACAAAATTATAATAAAGATAAGGGCTCTTTTTTTCTTGTTTGTTCTGAGCCTTTAAGAATATTTCATTTTTCAGGACCAGCCCTGCGTTTGTACCCTTAGTGTCCACCATCCAAAAGACTTTTGGAGTAAAAAGCAAGTTTAATTCACAGGAGAGATTGTTAGCAAAATAAATCAACTTGCATGGCATTGTGTATAAGTTTTATTATACTTATATTTATTGTTCTTGTAACCTACAAAGTAAATAGTGGAACTTAAGATAGCAACAGAAGGTAACCATTGACGGGTCTAGTAATTTATGGATATATTTTGTATGTGATAAATGTAATCTATAAATTATCTTCATTTTCTTGTTTTTCATGTATATATGATAAAAATGATGAAATTATATTGTCATCTCCAAGATATATATTTTATGTTAAAGTTATAGCCAACAAAAATACAATTCAATAGGAGTTTTTAAATTGGAGATAACTTACTATGTTCCAACGACCCTTTTAGTGGTTGCCTCGGTCTCATTATGCTTGAACATTCTTGCCATACCAAAATCGGAAATTTTGGGGTTCATAGTCTCATCTAAAAGGATGTTACTTGCTTTTAGATCTCTATGAATAACTCTCATTCTCGAGTACTTATGTAGGTATAACAACCCTTGAGCAATTCCTTCAATAATATCAAACCGCTTAGGCCAATCCAGCTGTCCCTTTTTATTTTCATCTGCAAGACAGTTAAAACTCTAACAAATATCACAAGTAAAACCACTATATGCACTAATGTTAGAAACAAAACATACCAAAGAGAAAGAAATCTAAACTTTTGTTGGGCATATATTCATATATTAACATCTTTTCTTCCCCATGAATGCAACAACCAAGAACCCGAACGAGATTTGTATGTTGGAGTTTCGCGATAAGGACTAGCTCATTCTTGAATTCCACCAGCCCTTGGCATGATGTTCTTGAAAGCCTTTTGATTGCAATTTTTCGTCCATCACTTAGTTGTCCCTGTTTTCACAATTTCATGACATCTCTATTTGTCATAATAATAGAGATACCAATGCAAGAACTAAATATATGTATCAATTAATTAAGTTTGTCTCGAAAGTAAGAGACCTTGTAAACAGGTCCGAAACCACCTTGTCCAAGCTTATTTTCAACTGAGAAGTCATCAGTAGCAGCCATGATAGCACTAAAGCTAAATAGTAACAAGTAATTTCCTTTCCTACCATTAGTTTCAACCTGATGTACATCCTTGAAGCTTTCAGAAGTGGTCAAATCCACGAAATATTCATCTCTCTTCCGTCTCTCGTATTCTACAATCAGAATCAAAAACTTAACAAAATATGAAACTATAACGCACCAAAACAAGCTAGATTTTATATCATTGCTAGTTTTGTACCTTTTCGACTATCTTTTATCTTCTTTATATAAAAGAAAAACCCAAAACACAAGAAAATGAGAAGAATGGCAATCCCATTGAGTATCCATACACTGTTCTTGCTCTTTTCGGTTTTGTTTACTGCATAGTGACTTCTAGGTTCAAAGATGTTTATTAATGGCAGAAAAAACAATTGGAAATAAACAACATTAAATATACCTGATCTGATTGGATTATGGTTGATTACATACTTTGACGTAGAGTTATCACGAGGATTAACCAAAAAGTTATTACTTCCAGTCCATATAACACAGCCAGTTCCATTGATGATACTGCTACTAAATCCTACACAGCTGCAATCTTTCCAACACTTAACAAAACAATCGCTAATGCTTAGGTTTGTGTCCTCATCGATAGCATTTCTTGTCATGTCATTCGCAAAATCTCCGTTCATTTTACTAAAATTATCACTCACTCGCCGACACTGTGGTAAACTCGACTCCACACAACCATTACTAGAATCGTACCCATAACAAAACTCAGGGGTCCAAAAAGAGTTATCTATATCTGTAATTTGACCTTTCTCCGTCAAAATCCACATTGGTGTAGCACTAATATTGCCATCGTAGCTAAAGTATCGTGTTTCATTGTTGTATACAGAAGTAAGGTGATATCTAGACTTGCTACTTGGGGCGTTCAATGCAACCATATATTGAAATACTTGATTGTTTAGATTCCCACTAGTCCAGTAGGGTTTTCCTCGTCTTCGAATCATCAATCTTTCGGATGTTTCTTCAATGGGCTCCCAGCTCATAGTAAAAGCTCCTGAAGAAGGTATATCATTGCTCACCCAAGAAGTCAAGGTCCAGTTCTTCCCTGTTGTGATATCATATCCAAGCTTCATACCAGGTAAAAGTACATTGGTTGGGTGATCAAAACTCTCCCACAAAACCCTTTTATCAGTTTCATCAATCAACCTAAAATTACCATTATCTTCGAGGATTGCAGTCACATTAGGGTTTGGACCCATTTGAACATTGGTAATACTCATTAGTGTTCTCCCTCCTGCAATGATGATCAAGTCTCCAGTGTTGGCGTCAATGGAGAGGGCATGGGAACCTGAAATTGATTTGATCGGCGTATTTGGATTAGCTACCCATACTTTCCTAGATTCAACATCATTAGTGTACCAAATTCCCAAGTAACTATAATCCTCATTGAAAAACCCTAACGTAAAATTCCCACCGATGGAAACGAGTTGATCTGTAGAGTTGAGTTGGCCTCCATGTTTGATCGTTGAAAATGAATCGGAAGCAGGACAAAATCTGATACTGTAATCGGCACCATTACATCTATATATAGTATTCAAATCATCAAACACAGAGTTATAAGATCTCGGGCATGCAGATTTAAACAACTGAGCGTACGTTGTCGGTTTGCATGTCGTGTCTGTTGATGTTATCGAGATCGTGCAACAATATTCTGGTGATCCAAACGCCTGGCAAGCCGTCTCACACGCTCCTCCACCACTCAAAGTCAACTCAGTTGGACACCATTGATTCAAGTCATCAACACAACCTGTCTTCGCACAACTACGTAACCCAGAACCAGATCCACCAGTTGTCTCCACAAGAATTGGCAAGTTGTAGCCATCTTCAAGGCTGACGTAATAAAAGTTCAAGCCTTTAGGGTCACCGATGTTGATATCTACAGTTGTAACGGGTGGTGTATATGAGTTTCCCTTGCACTCCACTTGACCAGTGCCACAGTCACCGGTGGCGCATGACCAGTTACCGGATTCATTGAAACCGCAACCAGTCCTACCCCAGATACGACCTACCCAGTTATCGGGAGGTTGAAGAGATCGGGAATTGCCCTTTTTTAACTCGAATCCAGTACTATTGATATAAGGCCACGGAGTGATTCCAGGCCAAACTGAGAACCCGCAGTCGTTGACAAACGTAAAAGTTGCGCCTAAAGCTCCTGCAAGTATGCACAAAATTGCATATTGAACAAAAGATTTGTGTGTGTTTTTAGTATAGAGGTATGGATTTACCATTATAAAAGAAGAAAAGAAAACCCAGAATTTGAGGAACCATTGCTAGTTTGCTACATCAAGTTGTGAAGATGATGGTGATGACGTAAGAACCAATTTTAGAAGACATGAACTCCTTGTAGAGTATCTAGCTAGTAGATACAAAATGTGAAGTTATACATCATTGAATTTAATATGTATAAAACTTCTGAAAGATATTACGTACATTAATGCATCAAATCATTGCAATTTATGCATATCAAAAAAGGATTTATTTGAGCTTCAATAATCAATAATTTATCTCAAAGAATCACAATTAAGTGGAGTATTTGACAAAGAAGGTCCAATTTATGATTAAAGTCTACCAAATTGACAAAGAACACATGTAGAATTAAGATGTAGAAAAAAGCATAACATTATAATCATACGATCTTTTATGCAGGAGTTGTCAAATTTTACAAACGAACAGAACAGCAAAACTCCCAATCAGCAAGAGTGAACAATTTGACGAAAACTAACAAAAACTTATGTCGAGAAAAGGATTTAGAAGCATGCAAGAATGTAATTTATCAAGAGAATAACATTAGATGTCCCATCTTTTCTACATAATTTACGAAATTGTGATTGTGATTTATTCTAGTAGTAAACAAAACCTCCAATGAGAAAGAAGATTGTGAGAGGTACCAAGAATATAATTTGCATTGTAGTATAATATAAGCTGCAGATTAAGCGTTTCAATTTCCTTATTTTGTGTTCTTTAACAATAGCCAAGATTCCACAAATGTACGTAATCATTCAGCAGAGGTTATGCTCTTTAATTATTTTAATTAGCTACCATCTACCTCAAACGTTTGAGGACCGAACCCCAGATACAAATGCACCATGCATCAACAAAATACAGTAGAAAAATACAAGTTTTACCTCTTTGACTCTCTCACTGCACGTTTCCTGCTGCAAAAGACAAAGCAAGATACAAATGCATCATGTATCTCGTAAGCTAACAAAATCAGAGTTCACAACTTTGTATGGTAAACACAGCGAGAGTTATTTCTTTGGGGGCCGGCATTGATTGAGACCAGTTTAGCTTTGGGCCGGCTGTCCTCATCATAACATGGATCCAAATAAGGGAAGTAACTTATAACTACAAGAAATATTGACTTTAACACTTTACGGAAATGTTAATTATTTTTCCTGTATTTTAAATGATTAATCTAATTCTTGCATTATATTATGAATAAAAGTTAAAAATATAGTCATTCACTAAATAACATATAACTTGAAAATGTATTACCATACAATAACGTTTTGTTGGTGATTTTATATCATCAAATATTATTTAAGTGTAACAGAATTAAATTTGTTGACCAAAAGTGATCTTGTTGAATATTGAACAAGTTAGGATGGTGTAAGAGTGCACACTTGTTCAAGTTTTTCAAGATATAAAGTACATTGTTATTTAGGGGCGAAGCCCCTAAACGAACGGGGGTCCGGGGGCAGCGCCCTTGGCGGGGTCCAAGGGGCAGAGCCCCTAACTATGTTGTTATATTAAAAATTGCATCAAAAATCCAATTTTAGAAAGTTGACCCTTTTTTTTTCTTGAGATCCGTTTAATGACAGTTTGGTAGTTTTATGACAGTTTGTAACTGTCTGTTGACAATTTTTAGACAGGATTGATATATCCGTTTTTTGGTCATTTTTCTGGTACATCTTGAAGAACATTTTCATATACATTCTCAGATTTCATTCTCTGAATTTCATCCAATTGAGTGTTCGATTTGTACCATCGAAATACTTCAATTTGATAGTGAATCACGACTTTCAGAGAATCCAAGCAATCTATTTATCCCCTTTTTCTAACGAAAATTGAAGTATTCTGTAATCATGGCAAGTGGTGATTCTGTGAAGGATATGACAAGCAAGTTTGACAAATTGAACAAGTTTGAAGGGCAAGATTTTCGTAGATGGCAGAAGAAGATGCACTTTCTCCTTACCACTCTGAAAGTGGTGTATGTTCTGAATACACCCATGTCAGTCTTACTAGAATCTGTTGAAGATGAACCTTTGGAGGCAACAAGAAGGAGATCAAAGTGGGAAAATGATGATTACATATGTCGTGGTCATATTCTCAATGGTATGTCTGACTCTCTTTTTGATATCTATCAAAATTTTGAATCTGCAAAAGAACTTTGGGATTCTCTTGAATCCAAATACATGGCTGAAGATGCATCTAGCAAGAAGTTTCTCGTCAGTAACTTTATGGTTTACAAGATGATTGACTCCAGGCCTGTTATGGAACAATTCCATGAAATGTTAAGGATCCTAGGACATTTTGCTCAACACAATCTGAAAATGGATTAAGCCATTGTTGTGGATGTGATAATTGACAAACTGCCCCATTCCTGGAAAGATTTTAAACATAATCTAAAACATAACAAAGAGGAATTAACTTTGACTCAACTTGGAAGTCATTTATGGATTGAAGAGTCCTTAAGGACTCAAGAACTTGATAACAATCCTAAAGGCAAGAACCAAGTTGGTTCCTCTTCTGTGAACATGGTGGAAGGAGAAAGTTCAAAGAATCCTAAGAAGTCTAATGGAAAAAGGAAATTTAAAGGAAAGGATGACAAGTCTTCCAAGAAGAAGGCTAAGTTGGTTTGTTGGAATTGTAACAAACCGGGTCACTTCAAGAAAGATTTTCATCTCCGCAAAGTGAATAAGGATGGTGTTGGACCAAGTGGATCCAAGGATCCAGAAAAGCAACAAGGTCAGATATCTGTTTCATTGCAGAATTCTAAATATATTCAGAATTATATTTCTCTGATTTCTGAAGCATTTTATGTACAGGATGATAAAGTTGCATGGTGGGTTGATCCAGGAGCAACAAGTCATGTTTGCAAAGATCTATATTGGTTCAAGGACTTTCAACCAATTGAAGATGGATCTGTTGTTAAGATGGGAAATGTTGCAACTGAACCAATCAAGGGCATAGGATCTGTTTTACTTACTTTTACTTCTGGGAAATGTTTGTGTTTGAACAATGTTTTATATGTTCCAGGGATTCGTAAGAATCTCGTGTCTGAAATTGTATTAAATAATTCTGGTTACAAACAAGTGTTAGAAAGTGACAAGTATATCTTGTCAAGACATGGTTCTTTTATGGGATTTGGATATATATGTA
Organism: Lactuca serriola; assembly: GCF_051521515.1. Classification (NCBI taxonomy): domain Eukaryota; kingdom Viridiplantae; phylum Streptophyta; class Magnoliopsida; order Asterales; family Asteraceae; genus Lactuca; species Lactuca serriola. The sequence continues at coordinate 125,527,889 of NC_136413.1, read as the reverse complement.
ATGGAATGATTAGGATTAATATTAATTATCCTTCTAGTGATAATTCTGTTTGCATGGCTTCTAGTAGTATTAGCAATAATTTTCATAAATCTAAATTATGGCATGCTAGACTAGGACACATTAATTACAAGAGATTAAAAGACATGTCTAAAATGAGTTTAATTCCTGCTTTTGATATCCAAAATAATGAAAAATGTAAAACATGCATGCTAACTAAAATCACTAGACAACCTTTCAAAGATGTTGTTAGGGAAAGCAAGGTGTTGGATCTTATACATAGTGCTTTATGTGATTTCCATGCAGCACCTTTCCTTGGAAACAAGAAGTATGTTGTTACTTTTATTGATGATGCATCTAGATATTGTTATATCTATTTTCTACATTCTAAGGATGAAGCACTTGATAAATTTAAAATTTATAAACAACAAGTTGAGCTTCATAAAAATGAATTAATAAAAGTATTGCGTACTGATAGAGGTGGTGAGTATTATGACCCAGTTTATTTTGAATCAACTGGAATAATACATCAAACCACAGCTCCATATATACCACAACAAAATGATGTAGCTGAAAGGAAGAATAGGACTTTGAAAGAAATGGTTAATTCCATGTTGTAATATTCTGGTTTAAGTGAAGGGTTTTGGGGTGATGCAATGTTAACTGCATGTTACATCTTGAATAGAACTCTAAATAAAAGGAGTAAAAATACTCCTTATGAACTTTGGTGTAAAAGGGTACCAAATTTGAGTTATCTCAAATTTGGGGTTGTAGAGCAGTTGTAAGGCTCACTGAACCCAAAAGGAAAACATTGGGTGAGAGAGGTATAGATTGTATCTTTATTGCATATGCTGAGCATTCCAAAGCATATAGATTCTATGTTTTAGAATCTAATGACTCTGTGTCTATAAACACGGTGATAGAGTCAAGAGATGCTATCTTTGATGAAGAAATATTTACATCTATACCTAAACCAAGGGATATGATTCATCAATCTTCCAACAAGAGTATTACTCAAGCTGAAGATGTTTATGGTGGTGCAACTTCTGTACCTGAACCTAGGAAAAGCACCAGTGCAAGAAAAGCTAAGTCTTTTGGATCTGATTTTCAACTATATTTAGTTGAAGGAACAAGGAATGAAACTATTTCTCAACATCAATATTGTTTTAATATTGAAGAGGATCCAAAGACTTTCAGTGAAGCTATGGCTTCTAGGGATGTTCATTTCTGGAAAGAGGCAATTCATGATGAGATTGATTCTATTATGCATAACAATACTTGGGTATTGGCTGATTTACTGGTTGCAAGGCATTAGGATGTAAATGGATCCTCAAAAGAAAAATGAAGGTGGATGGCACAATTGATAAGTATAAAGCCGGATTGGTTATCCAAGGCTTTAGACAAAAGGAAGGTATTGATTTCTTTGATACTTATGCTCCTGTTGCCAGAATTTCTACTATTAGATTATTATTAGCTCTTGCAGCTATACATAATCTTGTGATTCACCAAATGGATGTGAAAATTGCATTCTTGAATGGTGACTTGGATGAGGAAATATACATGAAACAACCTGAAGGGTTTGTGATGCCTAGAAATGAACACAAAGTGTGCAAGTTAAAGAAATCATTATATGGTTTGAAACAAGCACCAAAACAATGGCATCAAAAGTTTGATGATGTTGTCTTGTCTAATGGTTTTGCATTAAACCAAGCTGACAAGTGTGTATATAGCAAATTTGATACTTCTGGAAAAGGAGTCATGATTTGTTTATATGTGGATGATATGTTAATTTTTGGTACTAATTTAGAAGAAGTTAATAAAACCAAGAAATTCTTATCATCTAGTTTTGAAATGAAAGACCTGTGGGAGGCTGAGGTAATTCTTGGTATAAGAATTAAACAAGGAAACAATGGGATTTCAATTTCTCAATCTCATTACATTGAGAAGATATTGAAAAAGTTTAACTTTGAGAATTGTTCTCCTGTTAGCACTCCTATAGATCCTAGTCTCAAGCTTTTGCCAAATAAAGGATCTCTAGTGTCTCAACTTGAATATTCTAGGGCTATTGGTTGTCTAATGTATGTCGTGACTAGTACTAGGCCTGATATAGCATATGTTGTGGGAAGGCTTAGTATATATACTAGTAATCCTAGTTCAAATCATTGGCAAGCTGTGAGTAGAGTATTCAAGTACTTGAAAGGGACCATTAATTATGGTTTAACTTATAGTGGATATCCTTCTGTTTTGGAAGGTTATTCAGATGCCAGCTAGATTAACAACTTAGAGGATCACTCCTCTATAAGTGGTTGGGTGTTTCTTCTTGGAGGAGGTGCCATTTCTTGGGCATCTAAGAAACAAACTTGTATTACTAACTCAACCATGGAGTCTGAGTTTGTTGCATTGTCTGCAGCTGGTAAAGAAGTTGAGTGGTTAAGAAATTTGATTTATGAAATTCCATTATGGCCCAAACCGATATCTAACATTTCTATCAGATGTGATAGTGCTGCAACCTTGGCTAAGGCTTATAGTCAAGTGTACAATGAAAAGTCTAGACATTTAGGTGCTAGACATAGTATGATTCGTGAGCTCATCATGACTGGTGTGATATCTGTGGAGTTTGTAAGAACTCAGTTGAATTTAGTCGATTATCTAACCAAAGGGTTAGCAAGAGATCTTGTGCACAAGGCGGCTATAAGGATGGGTTTAAAGTCCACTTAAAATCTTTTATATTAAGATACCCAATTCCCATCTAATGCAATATTAGATGTTGAATTCAATGTGGAAAGCTTGATACTTGAAGATTGAACACATTTTTATGATCATCCCAAGGTATGTGTTCAGTACTGCAAGTTAAGGAGGTTGAAAATTTATTTCTTAATAGTTTTTTGAAAAATTGCATTTGCAGGTGCAAGAATAAAAGAACTACCTATATAAGCATGAAGTTTAGCTGCTTCAAAAAGTTGGGACTTAGCTTTGATATGCTTATTGAAGTATGGGACACAAGCTAGTAAAATATAGTGTCAAGTTAGAAATTATGAGAATGTAAACTGGTGTGTGTATTATCTTCATGTATTCACTTTGAATAGAAAGGGTTCAATCCTTAGAGACACCCTGATATTCGAATATTTGGATTCAGTAATATACTAATATGAAATTCAATCGTCACGACATTTCATTTATGCATTAGTTTGTTATTGTTTATGTTTTATTTTAAGTTTAATCAGGATTACACTTAAATGGGGGAGGTTTGTTGGTGATTTTATATCATCAAATATTATTTAAGTGTAATAGGATTAAATTTGATGACCAAAAGTGATCTTGTTGAATATTGAACAAGTTAGATGGTGTAGGAGTGCACACTTGTTCAAGTTTTTCAAGATATAAAGTACATTATTATTTAGGGGCGAAGCCCCTAAACGAACGGGGGTCCGGGGGCAGCGCCCCTGGGAGCGGGGTCCTAGGGGCGGCAGCCCCTAGCGGGGTCCAAGGGGCAGAGCCCTTGACTATGTTGCTATATTAAAAATTGCATCAAAAATCCAATTTTAGAAAGTTGACCCTTTTTTTCTGGAGATCCGTTTAATGACAGTTTGGTAGTTTTATGACAGTTTGTAACTGTCTGTTGACAGTTTTCAGACAGGATTGATATATCCGTTTTTTGGTCATTTTTCTGGTACATCTTGAAGAACATTTTCATATACATTCTCAGATTTCATTCTCTGAATTTCATCCAGTTGAGTGTTCGATCAGTACGATCGAAATACTTCAATTTGATAGTGAATCACAACTTTCAAAGAATCCAAGCAATCTATTCATCCCCTTTTTCTAACACGTTTTTCAGATTCTAACAAGATTATCACAATCACTTGTTGAGTTGTGGAGTCTGGTCTTCTTTTTGGCCTTAGCGCGGCTATATTATTAGAAACTACGATGCACGGCTATTGGCGTTATGGCCATGTAGGCCAGCCTACAAGCATCTAACTTTAGGTCAACGACTGTGTATGGAAAGATCTTTCTATATGATTTTAGCCTCATACATAAAGTGTGTTTGACGCCTACGTTAATAAAAATGTTTCTCTAGTTTCGTTCCTATGGACATTATTATTACAATCACTTAAATCTTGTGAACCACCTTATAAAATCCCTATCACTACCAGAGAATAAGTCTTTAATCACTACAAGAAATGTTAGCAATAGCAGCGAAACCTTTAGCGGTGACGCCTAGCAACAGCGGCGACATGTAATTGACGCGTTACATGTCGCTGCTATTGCTTGGAGTCGCCGCTAAAGGTGTTGCCACTATTGCTGACACCGTGGCGATCCGCGTGAAATAATCCCTGTCTGTTCGATCATTATCCAATCCTACGGTTGTAAACTCCTAAAACACGCGCTTTGTTTTCCCTCCAGGGGTGTCGCCGCTAAAACCTTCCTGTCGCCGCTATTGCCCGTCGCCACTATTGAGTTGCAACAGATAACCCCCCAGTCGACCCTTCTTTCCTTCTATCACTGTATCTCTCAAACCGACTACGCCTTCACCATTTGCACCTTACGATTCCGACCACCGAGAGCCAGTTTACCGGCGACCGGCCTTGTTTACCGGCGACCCACCTTCATTACCGGCGACCCACCTTTATTGAGGGCAATTCCGTCCACAACAACATTTCAGTGAAATTGAGCAATCTAAGGTCGAATTTCTTTCCCTAATTTCAGTTCTTCTTGTGTTTTGATGTTAGTTTTACCATTCCAACCTGATTGTATCATTGATTTCTATGTTTTCTAAGATTTTTTTGGTTAGTGGATTTTAGTGTCGACCAAGCCTTTTTTTGGCTGTAAATTGATGATTTTTGAGTGATTATGTATGTTTTATCATATTTTATGCAGCCTATTGTATAATTGATTTGTGTGTATGCTCATTGTGGTGTATTGGCATGAAAATGGAATTACACATGGTTTGTGTGATTTTGTATCTAGGTGTATATTTTTTAATGAAATTGGTATTGGATGTCCAAAATGGTAGGATTGTATGAAATTAGATGTATTGCTTAATTATTTGAAAATGGAATTTGAATTGGATGTATTGTATGAAATTGGATGTATTGTTTAATTGTATGAAATTAATTGGAATATGAAAGTTGTATTCTATGTCTAAAATGAAGTGAAAAAATGGAATTGAATCTATTGTATATATGTATGATTATGTGATATTTAGGTTTAATAGTTTGGTATACATATGATGAAGTGATAAAGTTCTTAATTGATAAGTTATAGTTTTTGTAGTAATTTTAATTTGTGCATGGAAATGTATTTAGATGAATTTGTATGATTTTCTATTTAGAAGTATATTTTGGTATAATGAATTTGTGCATGGAAAAAATTGAACAAAAAAGTAGGATGCAATAATGGAAAAAAAAGTATGATGTTATATTGTGTATGTATTTATATGCACGTGAAAACTACAATGTTATAATAGAATCTGTATTATTTTTGTATATGTAATATGTGTAAATTCTATTCATATTGTAATTATGCATGCTATATATGGGGTTTAGTTGGGCGATACTCTTCTACGTGATGGCGGATTTTATGGGCTTAGGACATGGAGGTGATGGAGCCGGGGATCCACCACCTCCCGGAGGCTTTGGTCGTGGTCAACACGAAAATGATGGTAAGTCTTATTATGATATATTTGTTAGATATTTGTATCCATTTATTATAAGCTATCGTGACTAATATTTTTAATTATATTTTTCAGCCGAGCTCCCTAAGAAAAGAATAGGCCTAGCAAAAAACATTCAACTATCAAAGATAATACGGGCAAACAAGGGAAAGTCTGTAGAGTTGGATTTCGATAGGGAGCTGACATATTCCCCTGTCGGGAACCATGGTAATTGGTTTATTCGTGAGATTGGGAAGTATATATTGATGAACATCCCTTTGAACGTATCTAGTTTGGACAATGTTTCCCCCACTTTAAGGAATGCCACAGTGGTTCATTTAAAGGTAACTTGGACAATATTTTAAATTTAGTTCTAATTGGTATTTAACTAACTAACTTTTTTGTATTTGTAGAATAAGTTTGATTTAGATAAGGTTAACTTGGATCCCGAGCGTGCTCAGTTGATGCAGAGCATTGATGCGACTTTGCAAAGAATTTATAGAGGCTGGAAAAATAAAGCACATACTTATTTTGAGAATGTCGGAGGGCTTACAGATATCCCAAGGGCATTAGCCAACCCCCCCCCCCCCCCCCCCGATGGTATGTCATGTGAAAATTGGGCGCAAGCAGTCGAGCGTTTTCAAACTCCTGAATTTCTAAAGCGCTCGGCGTCAAACAAAGGAGTCTGTGCACAACAACAAGTTGTAAACAGAGGGGGATCGTGCTCGTATAGCAATGCATGTTTCAAAGAAGTAAGCTATGATATATTTAACTATTTATTTAAATTATAATTAATCTAATTTTTAATGTTAAATAGGACATCGCTCGAATCGAAGCATTTCGTAAGGCCAATACTGATCGCCAAGGGGTGTTTAGTAGTCTTGCATTCGAGCAACAATACGTAAGTGGTTAATTTGTATTTTCATATAAGTGCTTATATCGTCAAGGGGTAGTTAGTAATCTAATTTTTAATATATTTTTTATTTTTTGAAAATACTGAATGCTTTACTCTTTGAGATCAATCAACAAACTCAAGCTTCTTCTAACGCCAGCGGTCTAACACCGAAGGATACACAAAATTGTTTTGAAAAAATATTGGGTGTTCGACGTGGCCATATCAGAGGCATCGGGCATAAACCTTCTACGTTTGTGTCGATGTACGATCAGGAACAACCACTAACACAGCCACCACCACAATCACAGGTGACAAAACTATTTAATTTTGGTAATTGTTTAAAATATTGGTAATTTTTGGTTTAGTAATAGTTTCAAAATTTGATAATTGTTAGTTTGATAATAGTTTATATATTGGGAATTGTTAGTTTGGTTATAGTTTGATATATTGGTGTTTTATAGCTTGGTAATTGTTAGTTTGGTTATAGTTTGATATGTGGAATGTATATTTTGTATATAGAATGTTATAATGCAAGTTTAACTTATAAGACTATGTTGTTTTATTTATAGTTGGAAATGCTTCAAACAATGTTAAAAGACCCGGCATGTAGTGCTGCACTTGAAGATTGGTTTCGTTCGTTGCCACAACGAAATGAAACTGGAGGAAACGAGGAGAGCGATGATGACGAGTAGATAGTTGTAGGATTTTTTTTATGTTATTTTGTAGTATTTTCGTTATTTTGTTATATGTTAAATCGGACGAGTATTTTAAACGGATAATGTATTAATATTTTGGAATGGAATGATGTAAGATTAGATTAATTAATATCATACCAGTTTTTTTTTTCAATTTTAGTGTGAAATATATATATATATATATATATATATATATATATATATATATATATATATATATATATATATATATATATATATATAAGAAAAACACCAATACCGGCGACGCCTTTAGTGGCGACAATCGGTTATTACCGGCGACCGGTCTTTAGCGGCGACATGAGCTTATTAGTGGCGACACGTCTTTAGCGACGACAAACAAGTATTAGCGGCGACAATTCGATTAATAGCAATGAAACATCAGCGTCGATGTTTTAGCGACGACGCTTGTCGCCGGTAATACTCTAATTTCTTGTAGTGAATGACATGTGAATGATGACATAAATTGATTTTATGACATATAAAATCATAGGTCGCAACAAAATGTCATTTTTTTGCAAAAAAAAAAAGATGGATTTACGACATACAAAAGGTATGTCATTTTACTGTCAACAGAAAAAAAACATTAGGATGGTTAGCTAACTCCAAAAACCATCCTTGGTTCGGATTGCAGGCTACAACTCGCCTGCATAAAGCCAAAATTGCTAGTAATCATCGCTCAGCCATATGATGATGAATCCATTTTCTAGCCATGTACACACCACCATCACACTATGCGAGTTGGTCATGCTCTAAGTCATTACCTTAACTGCAAGGAGAGGGTGCCGAAGCATGGCTAGTGACTATAGTGAAGTTGTAACAACGTAGTCGTAATGTAAGGTGCATTTGGATCACCTCCTTCTTGTATCCGGTATATATATTTTGCTCATCCGCTCATTAGAATCCTAGCTTCGAATTTCTCTCTTTCACAATTAAAGGAACATACTAGGGTTTTTTTTTGGTGAAATGAATAATTGACAATTGTGACTTCATTGTTTGGAAGGATTTGGATATTTGAAAGGAAAAGGGAACCGACATAAGGAAGTCGTTTCACTATTTGAGTTCACTCTGAAAGGTATTTAGATCAAATACATATTATAACACGTAGTTTGAAATTTTAGGGTCATCACATAAACCCTACTATGAAGGATGATAGTTAGCCATCGAAAATGGTCGTAAAAATGTAGCTTATCTGTTATTTTCCTGGACCTAGGTTGAAAAGGGCCTATTGGAGAATAGTGGATGTAGTTTGGGTTAGTTGCATATGCATTGTTTCTATTATGAACTTATATTAACTTTATATTTTACCACTATGACATTAAAATGTTTGGAAATGGTATAATATATAATGAAATTGTTTAAAAGGGTTTTCAAAATATTTTTTGAATCTAAACTTAGAAATTAGGTATCATCATTACCAATTGATTTCTATAGTTAGATTATGGTATTATTCACTAGGCTCTCCAAAGTTAACCCATTATTTAGACATATACTCGCAGATTATAGATTCAGGACTTGTATTGTATGTTTAGATATTTTGAAGACTTTTTAGCTGTGGAAATCTCCCTAGCCATGAGAGTTGTTCATGTAACATTTTATATGTCTCTATTTATACACTATGAGTTTACTCACTTGATTACCATGTTCATTCGATTATCTTTATTATTATTATTATTATTATTATTATTCTGCATGAATCCAATCTGCAAATGGATACAAAAATTGGTATCAAAGCCTTACATTGAAGATCCAACTGATTATTTCAAGGGAATAATCTGGATTGGTTTATTATCTTGACGATTTTCGTGATTATTGTAAAATTAATCAGACTTCGCAACTAAAAAAATGTATGGTGAGTTTTTACTATTTTGTTGGTGTTGTTACAACCAAAAGTAAAAATTATGATGTTATTGTTCATCTATATTTTTTGATGTTCATTTGAGTTTATGGAGTTATTTTTATGCCAAAGAAGATGAAGTTATGTAACGCTCCATTCCATGGTACACATTTAAACCCTAATTTATTCATTTGTACAATGTAACTCGATGAGCTGGTAGTCCCAGACTCTTCGAGTAGAGATAAAAAGGGGGCAAGGGTTTTGAAGTCTACTCAACGAGTTGTGTAGCCCTGACTCGACGAGTAGGTCTTCCAGAAGAAACCCTAATTTTAAGGGTTTTACACCCTATTTAAAGGAACATAACGCCCACTGTGGCCTCCCTTATCACCTCCCATTGTCCAAAAAACCCTAACTCTCCATTTTGTGCTTTGTGTGTAAGTGCCATTTTTGAGTGTTTTGTTGTGATTTAAGCTTGTAAGGAGAAGGAGAAGCTTGAGGAGCTCAAGAGGAAGACAGTGGATCCATAGGTTACATCTCATTTTCTACATTTTCGGGTAAACAATTCAACCTTGCTCATTAGTTCCCTAGATCTCTTCCTTTCATCTTTATGAAGTTTTTGGCCCAAGAAGCATGAACCTTGGGACATGGATGTCCCAAGTGATTGACCTTCTAGATCTAGAGTCTAGAAGGGGTTCCATGGCATAAAGGTGCAAACTTTATGACCATGGAAGCCCCATGCAAGCTTAGGGACTTTATCATGGCCTTTTTAGCCCAAAGTGGCCATGCATGGATGTAAAGTCTGAGACTTTACGTGTTCATTGGGTGTTTAGGACCTAGATCTCAGTTTCCACATTTTGGTTTGGAGTGATATGGCCTTTGGACAAAGATTTGCAACTTAAGGAATTAGGGTTTGGGGCTAAACCCATTAACACAAGTTATAAATGGGTAAAGCTAGAAACTTTACCCTCAAAAGGACATTCCCAACATGTAGAAGTTGTATGGAGCTTGAGACTAGAGTGTAGGGGCTAAATTTGTTAAGAAGGCCCAAACAGACAGAGGGACTCGTAGAGTCCATAGAGGAACTCAACGAATTGATACGTATTCTCCCGTTTCTGAGCATGCTAGAACTTGACAAGTATGAGGGTGACTTAGCAAATTGATTCGCTAACTCACGATGAGTAGTAGCCCGGGAACTCGATGAGTCAGGGGGTTGACTCAGCGAGTTGGATGGCGGAATCAAGGTTATTAAGACTTAGGACTTGGCGTGTAACAGCCCGGATTCCCAGGTATTATTCATTTATTTATTTTTGGTAATTTGTGAGGAGACTCAGCGAGTTGGAGCCTAGACTCGTGTCACACCCCAAAACCACGAACGGCGGAAACGTTCAGGGGTGGAGGACGTCATGTACAGTATCACAACAGTGTAATATAATAAACAAGCAACAACATCATCCATTGCATTATAAGTAAAGTTTTAATACATGTGTGTTCTTTCATTGTAATAAGACACCAAAAATATACAATCAAAATAAAAGACGAGACTTGTCTGCTCCGTCTTCTCAAAACCTGGCCACCGTACCTGTCTACTGATGACCTGAGAATACAAGTTATTTTGAAAGAGAGTATTAGCTTTAAAGCTGGTGAATTCATAAGTAATTAAGTGTCATTGCCTTGCTTATGAAAATCTATTATGAAGGCCATGTAAACCTTTAAATGAAAATGTTGATGTAAGTATGAAAAACCCTAGAAAATCCCTTATTTTCTAAAAGTATGAAATGTAGTCTTCTACCAAGACCCGAATGTTTTGTTATGACTATGTAGTCTTCTACCAAGACCCGAATGTTTTGTTATGACTATGTAGTCTTCTACCAAGACCCGAATGTTTTGTAAGTAATATGATAGCTTTTCCTTTCTATTGACTAGTACTAGAGTACTTAGTCTAACTCCTCGTTTATGTGAAAGTATCACAAAATAAAGTAAACAGGAAAAATATAATCATGTAAGTGTTATTATCTTGGGTTACCAGAACAAACACGACATCGCCGAAGCGAAAGATAGACCCTATGGACATCCGAAGAGTGTCCCCTCATCCTCTGTAGCGGCAGCAGGGTGGAGGGAGGGTTAGTCCCGATATTGATCTCCTAATACCGATCGTTAACGTAATGATCCACCGAAGATTCACATCTCATCCATTGTTGCAACAGTTGGACAGAGGGATGGTTACTCCCGTTACTGACTACTAAATAAGTAACAACCTAAAACATCCGTAGACATTCATCGACCAATGGTGCTAATCAGTGGGGTTCGGAATGGTAAGTCCCGCCGAAATATCCCATTGAACCGGGATAGGAAAGATAATTTACACAGTAAGTACTAATAAATCATCCTCGTAGTTCTAAGTACAAGTATCCAGGTAAGTAAATACAGGATAATGCACCTAAGTAATAGTGTTCCTGCATGGTATTCATGTACGTGTGTTCATGTAACAGGTAAGTATATGTAAACATATTCATGTATCATGTAGTCCTAAGTACGTGTACATCATGTATCATGTAAGGTATTGGTATAGAGTTATGAATGAACTGAATCTTGTGTGATTCTTTGTAATAGGAATAAATGTTTGTTTCTTCTAACTATCCCTATGATAATTAACTGGAAAGTAATTGGTTGTTCAAGTAGATTTATGCACCCTCGATACACCAGGGTGTGGGAAACTAAACGAAGGATGGAAACTATAACAACAATACATATATAAGAACATATGAGTATAAGTGTAGTTTTGTTCAAGAAGGTAAAAATAATGGTTTTGCAAGATATCTAGGAGTTTTGAACAATAATTAAGAATGACTTGATGTCATTTTAATAAACATTTCAAAACTAATACTTTTGTTATCAAGGTATTTTAAGATAGAAAAGCATTTCATATGACACCTTTTGAAATATGTGAAATCTACTGAGTGAAAACACACTTATAAAATACATAAGATTGATTTAATAACATACTGTTTTCTACTTGTATTCCCCCCTCCCCCCATTAAAGCATTTAAAATCATTTAAAACATTGATTAAGGGGTATGAACTCACCTGTAGTTGGTGGTTCGGATGAACTGGACGGTGTAGGATTGCTAGGTGTCAAGTGAAGACTTGTACACACACTACGATCCTAATGAACATATAATCACACATATATGCACTCAATTAGTCTCAAATTACTAATTGATAAAGTTAAGACATCCTAGACATAATAAACACTTTATATAAGTGTTTAAGTCCTAAGGATTGCATCTAAGCTATTGTGGGACTAGGCACTTGTGTTTAGGGTTCCAAAGGACCCCATATATGAGTTTACTCCCCATATACCATCACACATGGAGCTTACGGTTGTAAACTCTTGAGTTTACGGCCGTAAACTCCCAACCATGGGTGTATTGTGTGTTTTGAAGTTCCAAATGATTCCTAGAATTATTCCAACTTGGTGGTTAAATTCTTGGAAGGGTTTAAGGTCTAGAAACACTCCCTAGAGGAGTTTACGGTCCCAAGGCCATTTCCTTTGGAGTTTACGGCCGTAAAATCCCTTGGAATGGTGTTTTTGTTGTTTTCAAGTCTCTTGCATATGAAGGATATGTTCTAGACTTTTACCTAAACCATATGAAGGCATTAGGCACACTTTGGTGCCCCTTTAATGAGTTTACGTCCCATGAACCATGTCATGGCCGTCAACTCACTTTGCAAGGTGATTCTTATGTGTTTAAGGCCCTTGATTTATTGGGAACAAGTCTAGGTAAAAGTCCAAGGCTTTAGGTGCCTTAAAAGCACCATTTGGAGCTTGAATTTGGAGTTTACGGCCTAAGAAACTCTTGGGCCGTGAACTCCCAAACTTGGGTGGTTCTTGCTTGATTTCATCTCCCTAACACACTCATATACAAGTACAAGGCAGTTGTATATCACGAGGGACAGTCTAGGCTTCGTTTTGGGAGTTTACCGCCCAAGAACACCTTGGGGAGTAAACTCCTAAATCTAGTGATTTAGCCTTCTAAATCATGTTATAACTACATATAAAGCTTTCTAACACTACTAGAAAGAGTTACTCATGTTTTGGTATAAAAACCCGAAGATCCGCGAGAGAGAAAATGGCTCTTCTCTAGTGGGAAATGCGAATAATGAATGAATTTGGTTCGGAATTCTATTTATAGTCCTGAGATATTTTTGGCAGAAAATATTTTTATTCCCGAAATGATCTCTAATATAATAGAGTGTTGGAATAACAGTGTTGCACAAAACCCTAGTCCACCCACTCTCCTAATATTTCCTAAAGTGTAAACCCTGAATTACTCGAACTTACACGAAAAAGTTTGAATATTAACTGTGACTGCTATAACTTCTATTGAAGTGATATAGTTTGTACAAAATGGAAATTTCGGGTTGTCACATAATCCCCCCGTTAGAAGGAATTTCATCCCGAAATTAGAATTTAAGCAATTTAGAAGTTACAAATAACTAAGCGAAAAGGTGATGGTATTTCAGTTTCATCTGATCCTCACGTTCCCAAGTGAATTCCGGTCCACGCTTTTCGTTCCAGCGCACCTTCACTATCGGGATACGGCTCTGATTAGTTTGCTTGACCTCTCGGTCCATGATCTCTACTGGTTCCTCCACGAAGTTGACGCTCTCGTTGATCTCGATCTTGTCGAGTGGAATAACAAGAGTCTCGTCGGACAGACACTTTTTCAAGTTCGAGATGTGGAAGGTAGGATGTACGTTAATAAGTTCGTGTGGTAGATTGAGTTTGTAAGCTACAGGGCCGATTCTCGCGAGAATCTCGAAAGGCCCTATGTATCTTGGGTTGAGCTTCCCACGCTTCCCAAAGCGTATCAAGCCCTTCCAGGGAGAGACCTTCAGTAGGACTTGGTCGCCCACCTGGAATTCCAATGGTTTCCTATGCTTGTCGACGTAGCTTTTCTGTCGGTCTCTAGAGGCTTTCAATCGTTCACAAATTTGAACGATCTTCTCTGTCGTTTCCTGAATGATCTCTGGACCCGTGAGAGTGCTTTCGGGAACTCGTCCCTTAGCTAACTGGGTATCACCCACTTTAGCCCAGCACAGAGGGGATCTGCACTTTCGGCCATAGAGGGCCTCGAATGGAGCTGCCTTTATGCTCGTATGATAACTGTTGTTGTAGGAAAATTCAACAAGGGGTAAATGGGTATTCCAAGCTTTTCCAAAGTCAATCATGCAAGCACGCAACATGTCTTCCAAGGTTTGGATAGTTCTCTCACTTTGTCCGTCGGTCTGTGGATGGTAGGCTGTACTCATGTCCAGTCTAGTTCCTAGGGAACTTTGTAATGACTGCCAGAACCTCGAAGTGAATCTACTATCTCGGTCCGAGATGATAGATAAAGGAACACCGTTCAGCCTTACAATCTCCCTAATGTAAGTTCTGGTAAGTTTCTCCATCTTGTCTGTTTCTTTGATCGGTAGGAAGTGTGCAGACTTGGTCAGTCTATCGACGATGACCCATATGGAATCAAGTCCACCCGTCGTCTTGGGCAACTTGGTTATGAAGTCCATAGTGATCCGCTCCCACTTCCATTCTGGTATCTCCGGTTGCTGCAGGAGACCGGAGGGTTTCTGGTATTCGACCTTGACCTTTGCGCAAGTAAGGCATTTACTCACGAAGGTAGCAATATCTGCTTTCATGTTAGGCCACCAGTATAACTTTTTAAGATCCAGATACATCTTATCTGAACCTGGGTGGACGGAATAACAAGTGTTGTGAGCTTCCGTCATGACCAAGTCTCTGAAGCCACCGTGTTTCGGTGTCCAGATCCGATCCATGAGGTACAAGGCTCCACCACCCTTGACTTCCAAGTTCTTATCCATCCCTCTAAGGGATTCACCAGCCACGTTTTCAGGTTTCAAAGTGTCGAGCTGAGCCTCCTTTATTTGCGTGGACAAGTGTGAATGGATGGTTAGAGTCAAAGATTTGACTCTACAACCAGAATATTCTTTCCGACTTAGGGCGTCGGCTACTACATTGGATTTATCCGGATGATAACGAATATCGCACTCGTAATCACTGAGTAGCTCGACCCACTGTCGTTGTCTCATGTTGAGCTCCTTCTGGTCGAAAATGTGTTGCAAACTCTTATGGTCTGTAAATATTGTGCTTTTTGTACCGTACAGGTAATGTCGCCAGATCTTCAGAGCAAACACAACTGCTCCTAGTTCAAGATCGTGGGTTGTGTAGTTAACCTCATGTGTCTTTAGCTGTCTCGAGGCATAGGCTATGACTTTACCTCGCTGCATCAGAACACATCCGAGCCCTTGGTTTGATGCGTCGCAATAGACCACGAAGTCTTCTATCCCTTCGGGGAGGGATAGTATTGGTGCGGTGCACAAGGCTCGCTTGAGTGTTTGAAACACTCTTTCTTGTTTCTCTTCCCAGTCAAAGGCCACGCCCTTCTGGGTAAGTGTTGTAAGAGGTTTTGCTATGCGGGAGAAGTTCTGAATGAACCTGCGATAGTAGCCAGCTAGACCTAGAAATTGACAAATTTCAGTAGGTGTCTTTGGTGCTGACCAGTTCTCGATGGCCTTAATTTTGGAAGGGTCCACGTGTATACCTTCTTTGCTAACAACATGGCCCAAAAATTCGACTCGTCGAATCCAAAATTTGCACTTGGAGAACTTCGCGTAGAGCTTCTCCGATTGCAATGTTTCTAAGATTTTAGGGAGATGTTGGCTATGTTCCTCCTTACTTCGAGAGTAGATGAGTATGTCATCAATGAAGACGATGACGAACTAATCCAAGTAAGGACGACACACCCTATTCATCAGATCCATGAATATTGCGGGCGCGTTAGTTAATCCGAATGGCATCACTACAAACTCGTAGTGCCCATAACGAGTTCGTAAGGATGTCTTGGGAACATCCTCCTATAACACTCGTAGTTGGTGATATCCGGATCGTAGATCTATCTTCGAGAAGTAGTTGGCTCCTTGAAGTTGATCAAATAAATCGTCAATGCGGGGTAAAGGATAACGATTTTTAATGGTAAGTTTGTTGAGTTCTCTATAGTCGATGCACATGTGAAACGATCCATCCTTCTTCTTGACGAACAAGACCGGTGCTCCCCATGGTGAGAAGCTTGGTCGAATGAATCCCTTCTTGAGAAGTTTTTTAAGTTGACTGCAAAGTTCCTGCATTTCGGCCGGTGCTAGACGATAAGGAGATTTGGCTACGGCGGTAGCCCCTGGCACTAAGTCGATTCTGAACTCGACTTGGTGTTGCGGTGGTAAACCGGGAAGTTCTTCTGGGAATATATCAGGGAAGTCGCGCACTTCGGGGATGTTCTGAATGTTTTTCGTTTCTTGACTTGAATCAACGACGTGTGCGAGGAATGCATGGTACTCCTTTCGCAAACACTTCTGATCTTGAATGCACGAAATGATGCGAAGGATCGTACTAGGTTTGTCGCCGTAGATAATTAAGGTTTCGTTGTTAGGAAGGCTAAGACGAACTGCTTTTTCGAAGCACATAATGTCGACACGAAGAAGACTCAACCAATCCATTCTGATGATAACGTCGAAACATTTAATTGGGACTGGCATGAGATCTATCTTGAAAGTACGGCTATCTAATGTTAAGGTACAACCTACGTATATGAAGTTAGTACTCTCTGTTTTCCCGTTAGCCATTTCTACCGTGAATGAACTATCTAATGCACATGGTTTTTGTTTAAGCAGGTGGGCAAATTTGTGACTTACAAAACTTTTCTCTGCTCCGCTATCGAAAAGTATGCAAGCATATGAGTTATCGAATAGAAACGTACCAGTAACTATTGTAGGATCAGCTACCGCTTCCTCGTGGCCTAGGGTCATAACTCTTCCTACTCCGCCAGCCATTCCTGCTTTAGGGCAGTTCCTCTTGTAGTGGCCCACTTCGCCACAACCGTAGCAAGCTTGGCCCATACCGGCGTTAGGAACCTGGGCGGCCTGAGCTGTTGGAGTCTTGTAGAAACGGACTGTGTGTCCCTTCCTGTTGCAGTTAGAGCATTGCATCTCCTTGCAAGGTCCGTGGTGGTGGAAGTTGCACTTGGTGCACTTCGGGAGAGTTCCAGCATATGTTTTTGCTGGTAAGGGGTTCGCAGGGACAATGGGAGTAACTGTGGCAACATTGATCACCACAAGTTGTTGTTTCTTGGAGGATCCTTGCGAAGCCCCTCTTTTCCTCTTATTCCACCCCTTCTTGTTGTGGTCGGGGTTGGACTTTTGCGGTACTGGTATAGGGATTTGATGGGTTTTGAGGTTTCCTGTGGTCTATGAGAGATTGTGCTAGCTCTTTGGCGCTATCGAAAGTAATAGGCCTGGAAGCTATCACACTTGACTGGATCTGGGGCGACAGTCCCCAGATATATCTCTCTATCTTTTTGCTCTGGAGAGCAATCATGTCAGGGCATAAGTTTGCCAGATCACAGAACCTATTTGTGTAGGTCGTGATGTCGGATCCAACCATTTGTAGACCCCAGAATTCCTGCTCGAGTTTTTGTACTTCGCCTCGAGGACAGTACTCTTTCATCAGCATGTCCTTTAACTTTTCCCAGCTGATGGAATACGCCACCACCAAATTCAGATAGTTAACATGGCTGTTCCACCATGTTAGTGCTCTGTCAGAGAAGGTACAAGCTGCAAACTTGACCTTGTTGCCTTCCTGGCAAGCACAGATTTCAAAGATGGATTCCATCTTTTCAATCCATTGTCTCAACACCATAACACCCCCAGTTCCATTGAAGCTGCGGGGTTTGGCATTCGTGAAGTCCTTGTAGGTTCATTCCCAAGAGTGTCCATGGCTTTCGCCGTGGTTGGAGGGAGGTGCACCTGATCCCGATCCACTAAGGATAGGAGCATTGATTGCTGACACAGCAGCTGCAACCGCCGCTGTGAAGGCTGCTTGGAACATGTTGGCATCGAAAGGATTAGGTGGTTGAAGAGGTTCAGGTGGTGGTGGAGGTGGTATCGGTGCTTTGTTGTTTGGGTTACGTCTTGTACTTCTACGTGGCGGCATCTTTAACTATACGTTTAAAAGATGACGACATGGATAAGAATAAATGATTAATAAATGTGTCTCATGGACTAACTCCCCATAGCCCAACAACAGAAGGAATAGTATGACTAAATGAAGATAACAGTATTTGGATAATAATTTCCCTATGATTAGATATCTGTCAATAATACTGGAATTACAGATGTAACAAGTTTGAGAAAAATGGCCTAGAAGTAGGCTTTACATCAACCAAGATGGAAAATTTTGACAGAATTAAGACTAGATCAAGACCTAACAGGTCTAAGATTTATACAGATAGGAAATTAGACCAAAGTTTTACATAAACTAGGTTATATCCAAAAGATGAGTCGACGAGATTCTATCGGCGACGAGAACTGCTAGCATGAGTTCTGGATCCCAACAGTAGACGTCCCATGTCCCTCATACGCCTGTCAGCTCTCACTTGCTGAGCTCGAAGTTCCCTAACTTCAGCTTGAGTTTCAGCAAGTTCCCTCTGCAGATTTGCATTGCGGACCAGAGTCCTTTCATGAGCAGACTCTAGTTGGCGAATGTGGACAGTGTTAACGCCAGAGTTGGCTTCAATCTCCACGACCCGGTCAATAGTTGCTTGAGCCAGTATCGTGTTTCTGGAAATTCTACGAACCATGATGGGTAGGACCCTGTCAGCAGAACCTCCTTCAGTGAGGTTGTAGAAACTTCGGTCTCCATTGTAGCGAATGGGCTGACCTTGTTCCTGGCTCCATCTAGCCAAGTTAGTGGCCTACGGAGGCGTGGGTCCTTGAAACACAAGGCGGGGGTTCAGGTTTGGGTTTTGAGCAGCTGGGGGTAGGTTGTTGACTTCAGGCTCTGAGTCAGAACTATCGGAAAAACCCTCAGCATGGTGATCATCCAAAGGGATTGGGTGATCATCTTCTGGTTCTGCCTCTAGCCAACCAGCATTGCCTTGGTTTGGGAAGTACGGATCGCCATGGTGAAATCCAGCCATTTTAATCTACGCGAGAAAAGGGATATAAGAAATAGCTAAATAGACGAATTGACTAAGATAATTACAGTAAGACCAAATACCCCTATGGTATTTCTTTATGGTTGTGTTGGTAAGTTTTTAGACTTGTTGCCATATCACAACCATTCTTGGGCATATGCTAATCACTCCTCGAACCAGCATAGTTGATCAGGCTATGCCATTCCCAAGACTGACCATATATCCCCAGGCTTACTTGTGATATTCAACAATCATAATACTTTTGTTCTTGTCATTGTGACACTGATTTTAGTATGAATGCAGGCACGTATACTTTGTTAAATATTTTATTATTTAAAAGTATAACTCTTAGACAGAGTGTTTTAATCCCGGTGTATTTATAGTTAGTATATCTTTTATGGGTTGATATACTTTATTCACTATAAACAATGCTCTGATACCAATCTGTCACACCCCAAAACCACGAACGACGGAAACGTTCAGGGGTGGAGGACGTCATGTATAGTATCACAACAGCGTAATATAATAAACAAGCAACAACATCATCCATTGCATTATAAGTAAAGTTTTAATACATGTGTGTTCTTTCATTGTAATAAGACACCAAAAATATACAATCAAAATAAAAGACGAGACTTGTCTGCTCCGTCTTCTCAAAACCTGGCCACCGTACCTGTCTACTGATGACCTGAGAATACAAGTTATTTTGAAAGAGAGTATCAGCTTTAAAGCTGGTGAATTCATAAGTAATTAAGTGTCATTGCCTTGCTTATGAAAATCTATTATGAAGGCCATGTAAACCTTTAAATGAAAATGTTGATGTAAGTATGAAAAACCCTAGAAAATCCCTTATTTTCTATAAATATGTAATGTAGTCTTCTACCAAGACCCGAATGTTTTGTTATGACTATATAGTCTTCTACCAAGACCCGAATGTTTTGTTATGACTATGTAGTCTTCTACCAAGACACGAATGTTTTGTAAGTAATATGATAGCTTTTCCTTTCTATTGACTAGTACTAGAGTACTTAGTCTAACTCCTCGTTTATGTGAAAGTATCACAAAATAAAGTAAACAGGTAAGTGTTATTATCTTGGGTTACCAGGACAAACACGACATCGCCGAAGAGAAAGATAGACCCTATGGACATCCGAAGAGTGTCCCATCATCCTCTGTAGCGGCAGCAGGGTGGAGGGAGGGTTAGTCCCGATATCGATCTCCTAATACCGATCATTAACCTAATGATCCTCCAAAGATTCACATCTCATTCACTGTTGCAACAGTTGGACAGAGGGATGGTTAGTCCCATTACTGACTACTAAATAAGTAACAACCTTAAACATCTGTAGACATTCATCGACCACTGGTGCTAATCAGTGGGGTTCGGAATGGTAAATCCCGTCGAAATATCCCATTGAACCGGGACAGGAAAGATAATTTACACAGTAAGTACTAATAAATCATCCTCGTAGTTCTAAGTACAAGTATCCAGGTAAGTAAATACAGGATAATGCACCTAAGTAACAGTGTTCCTGTATGGTATTCATGTATGTGTGTTCATGTAACAGGTAAGTATATGTAAACATATTCATGTATCATGTAATCCTAAGTACGTGTACATCATGTATCATGTAAGGTATTGGTATAGACTCATGAATGAACTGACTCTTGTGTGATTCTTTGTAATAGGAATAAATGTTTGTTTCTTCTAACTATCCCTATGATAATTAACTGGAAAGTAATTGGTTGTTCAAGTAGATTTATGCACCCTCGATACACCAGGGTGTGGGAAACTAAACGAAGGATGGAAACTATAACAACAATACATATATAAGAACATATGAGTATAAGTGTAGTTTTGTTCAAGAAGGTAAAAATTATGGTTTTGCAAGATATCTAGGAGTTTTGAACAATAATTAAGAATGACTTGATGTCATTTTAATAAACATTTCAAAACTAATACTCTTGTTATCAAGGTATTTTAATATAGAAAAGAATTTCATATGACACCTTTTGAAATATGTGAAATCTAATGAGTGAAAACAAAGTTATAAAATACATAAGATTGATTTAATAACATACTGTTTTCTACTTGTATTCCCCCCCCCCCCATTAAAGCATTTAAAATCATTTAAAACATTGATTAAGGGGTATGAACTCACCTGTAGTTGGTGGTTCGGATGAACTGGACGGTGTAGGATTGCTAGGTGTCAAGTGAAGACTTGTACACACACTACGATCCTAATGAACATATAATCACACATATATGCACTCAATTAGTCTCAAATTACTAATTGATAAAGTTAAGACATCCTAGACATAATAAACACTTTATATAAGTGTTTTAAGTCCTAAGGATTGCATCTAAGCTATTGTGGGACTAGGCACTTGTGTTTAGGGTTCCAAAGGACCCCATATATGAGTTTACTCCCCATATACCATCACACATGGAGCTTACGGTTGTAAACTCTTGAGTTTACGGCCGTAAACTCCCAACCATGGGTGTATTGTGTGTTTTGAAGTTCCAAATGATTCCTAGAATTATTCCAACTTGGTGGTTAAATTCTTGGAAGGGTTTAAGGTCTAGAAACACTCCCTAGAGGAGTTTACGGTCCCAAGGCCATTTCCTTTGGAGTTTACGGCCGTAAAATCCCTTGGAATGGTGTTTTTGTTGTTTTCAAGTCTCTTGCATATGAAGGATAGGTTCTAGACTTTTACCTAAAGCATATGAAGGCATTAGGCACACTTTGGTGCCCCTTTAATGAGTTTACGGCCCATGAACCATGTCATGGCCATAAACTCACTTTGCAAGGTGATTCTTATGTGTTTAAGGCCCTTGATTTATTGGGAACAAGTCTAGGTAAAAGTCCAAGGCTTTAGGTGCCTTAAAAGCACCATTTGGAGCTTGAATTTGGAGTTTACGGCCTAAGAAACTCTTGGGCCGTGAACTCCCAAACTTGGGTGGTTCTTGCTTGATTTCATCTCCCTAACACACTCATATACAAGTACAAGGCAGTTGTATATCACGAGGGACAGTCTAGGCTTCGTTTTGGGAGTTTACCGCCCAAGAACACCTTGGGGAGTAAACTCCTAAATCTAGTGATTTAGCCTTCTAAATCATGTTATAACTACATATAAAGCTTTCTAACACTACTAGAAAGAGTTACTCATGTTTTGGTATAAAAACCCGAAGATCCGCGAGAGAGAAAATGGCTCTTCTCTAGTGGGAAATGCGAATAATGAATGAATTTGGTTCGGAATTCTATTTATAGTCCTGAGATATTTTTGGCAGAAAATATTTTTATTCCCGAAATGATCTCTAATATAATAGAGTGTTGGAATAACAGTGTTGCACAAAACCCTAGTCCACCCACTCTCCTAATATTTCCTAAAGTGTAAACCCTGAATTACTCGAACTTACACGAAAAAGTTTGAATATTAACTGTGACTGCTATAACTTCTATTGAAGTGATATAGTTTGTACAAAATGGAAATTTCGGGTTGTCACATAATCCCCCCGTTAGAAGGAATTTCATCCCGAAATTAGAATTTAAGCAATTTAGAAGTTACAAATAACTAAGCGAAAAGGTGATGGTATTTCAGTTTCATCTGATCCTCACGTTCCCAAGTGAATTCCGGTCCACGCTTTTCGTTCCAGCGCACCTTCACTATCGGGATACGGCTCTGATTAGTTTGCTTGACCTCTCGGTCCATGATCTCTACTGGTTCCTCCACGAAGTTTACGCTCTCGTTGATCTCGATCTTGTCGAGTGGAATAACAAGAGTCTCGTCGGACAGACACTTTTTCAAGTTCGAGATGTGGAAGGTAGGATGTACGTTAATAAGTTCGTGTGGTAGATTGAGTTTGTAAGCTACAGGGCCGATTCTCGCGAGAATCTCGAAAGGCCCTATGTATCTTGGGTTGAGCTTCCCACGCTTCCCAAAGCGTATCAAGCCCTTCCAGGGAGAGACCTTCAGTAGGACTTGGTCGCCCACCTGGAATTCCAATGGTTTCCTATGCTTGTCGACGTAGCTTTTCTGTCGGTCTCTAGAGGCTTTCAATCGTTCACAAATTTGAACGATCTTCTCTGTCGTTTCCCGAATGATCTCTGGACCCGTGAGAGTGCTTTCGGGAACTCGTCCCTTAGCTAACTGGGTATCACCCACTTTAGCCCAGCACAGAGGGGATCTGCACTTTCGGCCATAGAGGGCCTCGAATGGAGCTGCCTTTATGCTCGTATGATAACTGTTGTTGTAGGAAAATTCAACAAGGGGTAAATGGGTATCCCAAGCTTTTCCAAAGTCAATCATGCAAGCACGCAACATGTATTCCAAGGTTTGGATAGTTCTCTCACTTTGTCCGTCGGTCTGTGGATGGTAGGCTGTACTCATGTCCAGTCTAGTTCCTAGGGAACTTTGTAATGACTGCCAGAACCTCGAAGTGAATCTACTATCTCGGTCCGAGATGATAGATAAAGGAACACCGTTCAACCTTACAATCTCCCTAATGTAAGTTCTGGTAAGTTTCTCCATCTTGTCTGTTTCTTTGATCGGTAGGAAGTGTGCAGACTTGGTCAGTCTATCGACGATGACCCATATGGAATCAAGTCCACCCGTCGTCTTGGGCAACTTGGTTATGAAGTCCATAGTGATCCGCTCCCACTTCCATTCTGGTATCTCCGGTTGCTGCAGGAGACCGAAGGGTTTCTGGTATTCGACCTTGACCTTTGCGCAAGTAAGGCATTTACTCACGAAGGTAGCAATATCTGCTTTCATGTTAGGCCACCAGTATAACTTTTTAAGATCCAGATACATCTTATCTGAACCTGGGTGGACGGAATAACAAGTGTTGTGAGCTTCCGTCATGACCAAGTCTCTGAAGCCACCGTGTTTTGGTGTCCAGATCCGATCCATGAGGTACAAGGCTCCACCACCCTTGACTTCCAAGTTCTTATCCATCCCTCTAAGGGATTCACCAGCCACGTTTTCAGGTTTCAAAGTGTCGAGCTGAGCCTCCTTTATTTGCGTGGACAAGTGTGAATGGATGGTTAGAGTCAAAGATTTGACTCTACAACCAGAATATTCTTTCCGACTTAGGGCGTCGACTACTACATTGGATTTACCCGGATGATAACGAATATCGCACTCGTAATCACTGAGTAGCTCGACCCACTGTCGTTGTCTCATGTTGAGCTCCTTCTGGTCGAAAATGTGTTGCAAACTCTTATGGTCTGTAAAGATTGTGCTTTTTGTACCATACAGGTAATGTCGCCAGATCTTCAGAGCAAACACAACTGCTCCTAGTTCAAGATCGTGGGTTGTGTAGTTAACCTCATGTGTCTTTAGCTGTCTCGAGGCATAGGCTATGACTTTACCTCGCTGCATCAGAACACATCCGAGCCCTTGGTTTGATGCGTCGCAATAGACCACGAAGTCTTCTATCCCTTCGGGGAGGGATAGTATTGGTGCGGTGCACAAGGCTCGCTTGAGTGTTTGAAACACTCTTTCTTGTTTCTCTTCCCAGTCAAAGGCCACGCCCTTCTGGGTAAGTGTTGTAAGAGGTTTTGCTATGCGGGAGAAGTTCTGAATGAACCTGCGATAGTAGCCAGCTAGACCTAGAAATTGACAAATTTCAGTAGGTGTCTTTGGTGCTGACCAGTTCTCGATGGCCTTAATTTTGGAAGGGTCCACGTGTATACCTTCTTTGCTAACAACATGGCCCAAAAATTCGACTCGTCGAATCCAAAATTTGCACTTGGAGAACTTCGCGTAGAGCTTCTCCGATTGCAATGTTTCTAAGATTTTAGGGAGATGTTGGCTATGTTCCTCCTTACTTCGAGAGTAGATGAGTATGTCATCAATGAAGACGATGACGAACTAATCCAAGTAAGGACGACACACCCTATTCATCAGATCCATGAATATTGCGGGCGCGTTAGTTAATCCGAATGGCATCACTACAAACTCGTAGTGCCCATAACGAGTTCGTAAGGATGTCTTGGGAACATCCTCCTATAACACTCGTAGTTGGTGATATCCGGATCGTAGATCTATCTTCGAGAAGTAGTTGGCTCCTTGAAGTTGATCAAATAAATCATCAATGCGGGGTAAAGGATAACGATTTTTAATGGTAAGTTTGTTGAGTTCTCTATAGTCGATGCACATGTGAAACGATCCATCCTTCTTCTTGACGAACAAGACCGGTGCTCCCCATGGTGAGAAGCTTGGTCGAATGAATCCCTTCTTGAGAAGTTTTTTAAGTTGACTGCAAAGTTCCTGCATTTCGGCCGGTGCTAGACGATAAGGAGATTTGGCTACGGCGGTAGCCCCTGGCACTAAGTCGATTCTGAACTCGACTTGGTGTTGCGGTGGTAAACCGGGAAGTTCTTCTGGGAATATATCAGGGAAGTCGCGCACTTCGGGGATGTTCTGAATGTTTTTCGTTTCTTGACTTGAATCAACGACGTGTGCGAGGAATGCATGGTACTCCTTTCGCAAACACTTCTGATCTTGAATGCATGAAATGATGCGAATGATCGTACTAGGTTTGTCGCCGTAGATAATTAAGGTTTCGTTGTTAGGAAGGCTAAGACGAACTGCTTTTTCGAAGCACATAATGTCGACACGAAGAAGACTCAACCAATCCATTCTGATGATAACGTCGAAACATTTAATTGGGACTGGCATGAGATCTATCTTGAAAGTACGGCTATCTAATGTTAAGGTACAACCTACGTATATGAAGTTAGTACTCTCTGTTTTCCCGTTAGCCATTTCTACCGTGAATGAACTATCTAATGCACATGGTTTTTGTTTAAGCAGGTGGGCAAATTTGTGACTTACAAAACTTTTCTCTGCTCCGCTATCGAAAAGTATGCAAGCATATGAGTTATCGAATAGAAACGTACCAGTAACTATTGTAGGATCAGCTACCGCTTCCTCGTGGCCTAGGGTCATAACTCTTCCTACTCCGCCAGCCATTCCTGCTTTAGGGCAGTTCCTCTTGTAGTGGCCCACTTCGCCACAACCGTAGCAAGCTTGGCCCATACCGGCGTTAGGAACCTGGGCGGCCTGAGCTGTTGGAGTCTTGTAGAAACGGACTGTGTGTCCCTTCCTGTTGCAGTTAGAGCATTGCATCTCCTTGCAAGGTCCGTGGTGGTGGAAGTTGCACTTGGTGCACTTCGGGAGAGTTCCAGCATATGTTTTTGCTGGTAAGGGGTTCGCAGGGACAATGGGAGTAACTGTGGCAACATTGATCACCACAAGTTGTTGTTTCTTGGAGGATCCTTGCGAAGCCCCTCTTTTCCTCTTATTCCACCCCTTCTTGTTGTGGTCGGGGTTGGACTTTTGCGGTACTGGTATAGGGATTTGATGGGTTTTGAGGTTTCCTGTGGTCTATGAGAGATTGTGCTAGCTCTTTGGCGCTATCGAAAGTAATAGGCCTGGAAGCTATCACACTTGACTGGATCTGGGGCGACAGTCCCCAGATATATCTCTCTATCTTTTTGCTCTGGAGAGCAATCATGTCAGGGCATAAGTTTGCCAGATCACAGAACCTATTTGTGTAGGTCGTGATGTCGGATCCAACCATTTGTAGACCCCAGAATTCCTGCTCGAGTTTTTGTACTTCGCCTCGAGGACAGTACTCTTTCATCAGCATGTCCTTTAACTTTTCCCAGCTGATGGAATACGCCACCACCAAATTCAGATAGTTAACATGGCTGTTCCACCATGTTAGTGCTCTGTCAGAGAAGGTACAAGCTGCAAACTTGACCTTGTTGCCTTCCTGGCAAGCACAGATTTCAAAGATGGATTCCATCTTTTCAATCCATTGTCTCAACACCATAACACCCCCAGTTCCATTGAAGCTGCGGGGTTTGGCATTCGTGAAGTCCTTGTAGGTTCATTCCCAAGAGTGTCCATGGCTTTCGCCGTGGTTGGAGGGAGGTGCACCTGATCCCGATCCACTAAGGATAGGAGCATTGATTGCTGACACAGCAGCTGCAACCGCCGCTGTGAAGGCTGCTTGGAACATGTTGGCATCGAAAGGATTAGGTGGTTGAAGAGGTTCAGGTGGTGGTGGAGGTGGTATCGGTGCTTTGTTGTTTGGGTTACGTCTTGTACTTCTACGTGGCGGCATCTTTAACTATACGTTTAAAAGATGACGACATGGATAAGAATAAATGATTAATAAATGTGTCTCATGGACTAACTCCCCATAGCCCAACAACAGAAGGAATAGTATGACTAAATGAAGATAACAGTATTTGGATAATAATTTCCCTATGATTAGATATCTGTCAATAATACTGGAATTACAGATGTAACAAGTTTGAGAAAAATGGCCTAGAAGTAGGCTTTACATCAACCAAGATGGAAAATTTTGACAAAATTAAGACTAGATCAAGACCTAACAGGTCTAAGATTTATACAGATAGGAAATTAGACCAAAGTTTTACATAAACTAGGTTATATCCAAAAGATGAGTCGACGAGATTCTATCGGCGACGAGAACTGCTAGCATGAGTTCTGGATCCCAACAGTAGACGTCCCATGTCCCTCATACGCCTGTCAGCTCTCACTTGCTGAGCTCGAAGTTCCCTAACTTCAGCTTGAGTTTCAGCAAGTTCCCTCTGCAGATTTGCATTGCGGACCAGAGTCCTTTCATGAGCAGACTCTAGTTGGCGAATGTGGACAGTGTTAACGCCAGAGTTGGCTTCAATCTCCACGACCCGGTCAATAGTTGCTTGAGCCAGTATCGTGTTTCTGGAAATTCTACGAACCATGATGGGTAGGACCCTGTCAGCAGAACCTCCTTCAGTGAGGTTGTAGAAACTTCGGTCTCCATTGTAGCGAATGGGCTGACCTTGTTCCTGGCTCCATCTAGCCAAGTTAGTGGCCTACGGAGGCGTGGGTCCTTGAAACACAAGGCGGGGGTTCAGGTTTGGGTTTTGAGTAGCTGGGGGTAGGTTGTTGACTTCAGGCTCTGAGTCAGAACTAT
The DNA here is from genome assembly GCF_051521515.1 of Lactuca serriola. NCBI lineage: Eukaryota > Viridiplantae > Streptophyta > Magnoliopsida > Asterales > Asteraceae > Lactuca > Lactuca serriola. Next base: position 125,499,750 of record NC_136413.1, on the reverse strand, counting down.
CGGAAAAACCCTCAGCATGGTGATCATCCAAAGGGATTGGGTGATCATCTTCTGGTTCTGCCTCTAGCCAACCAGCATTGCCTTGGTTTGGGAAGTACGGATCGCCATGGTGAAATCCAGCCATTTTAATCTACGCGAGAAAAGGGATATAAGAAATAGCTAAATAGACGAATTGACTAAGATAATTACAGTAAGACCAAATACCCCTATGGTATTTCTTTATGGTTGTGTTGGTAAGTTTTTAGACTTGTTGCCATATCACAACCATTCTTGGGCATATGCTAATCACTCCTCGAACCAGCATAGTTGATCAGGCTATGCCATTCCCAAGACTGACCATATATCCCCAGGCTTACTTGTGATATTCAACAATCATAATACTTTTGTTCTTGTCATTGTGACACTGATTTTAGTATGAATGCAGGCACGTATACTTTGTTAAATATTTTATTATTTAAAAGTATAACTCTTAGACAGAGTGTTTTAATCCCGGTGTATTTATAGTTAGTATATCTTTTATGGGTTGATATACTTTATTCACTATAAACAATGCTCTGATACCAATCTGTCACACCCCAAAACCACGAACGACGGAAACGTTCAGGGGTGGAGGACGTAATGTATAGTATCACAACAGCGTAATATAATAAACAAGCAACAACATCATCCATTGCATTATAAGTAAAGTTTTAATACATGTGTGTTCTCTCATTGTAATAAGACACCAAAAATATACAATCAAAATAAAAGACGAGACTTGTCTGCTCCGTCTTCTCAAAACCTGGCCACCGTACCTGTCTACTGATGACCTGAGAATACAAGTTATTTTGAAAGAGAGTATCAGCTTTAAAGTTGGTGAATTCATAAGTAATTAAGTGTCATTGCCTTGCTTATGAAAATCTATTATGAAGGCATGTAAACCTTTAAATGAAAATGTTGATGTAAGTATGAAAAACCCTAGAAAATCCCTTATTTTCTATAAATATGTAATGTAGTCTTCTACCAAGACCCGAATGTTTTGTTATGACTATATAGTCTTCTACCAAGACCCGAATGTTTTGTTATGACTATGTAGTCTTCTACCAAGACACGAATGTTTTGTAAGTAATATGATAGCTTTTCCTTTCTATTGACTAGTACTAGAGTACTTAGTCTAACTCCTCGTTTATGTGAAAGTATCACAAAATAAAGTAAACAGGTAAGTGTTATTATCTTGGTTTACCAGGACAAACACGACATCGCCGAAGAGAAAGATAGACCCTATGGACATCCAAAGAGTGTCCCATCATCCTCTGTAGCGGCAGCAGGGTGGAGGGAGGGTTAGTCCCGATATCGATCTCCTAATACCGATCATTAACCTAATGATCCTCCAAAGATTCACATCTCATTCACTGTTGCAACAGCTGGACAGAGGGATGGTTAGTCCCATTACTGACTACTAAATAAGTAACAACCTTAAACATCTGTAGACATTCATCGACCACTGGTGCTAATCAGTGGGGTTCGGAATGGTAAATCCCGTCGAAATATCCCATTGAACCGGGATAGGAAAGATAATTTACACAGTAAGTACTAATAAATCATCCTCGTAGTTCTAAGTACAAGTATCCAGGTAAGTAAATACAGGATAATGCACCTAAGTAACAGTGTTCCTGTATGGTATTCATGTATGTGTGTTCATGTTACAGGTAAGTATATGTAAACATATTCATGTATCATGTAATCCTAAGTACGTGTACATCATGTATCATGTAAGGTATTGGTATAGACTCATGAATGAACTGACTCTTGTGTGATTCTTTGTAATAGGAATAAATGTTTGTTTCTTCTAACTATCCCTATGATAATTAACTGGAAAGTAATTGGTTGTTCAAGTAGATTTATGCACCCTCGATACACCAGGGTGTGGGAAACTAAACGAAGGATGGAAACTATAACAACAATACATATATAAGAACATATGAGTATAAGTGTAGTTTTGTTCAAGAAGGTAAAAATTATGGTTTTGCAAGATATCTAGGAGTTTTGAACAATAATTAAGAATGACTTGATGTCATTTTAATAAACATTTCAAAACTAATACTTTTGTTATCAAGGTATTTTAATATAGAAAAGCATTTCATATGACACCTTTTGAAATATGTGAAATCTAATGAGTGAAAACACAGTTATAAAATACATAAGATTGATTTAATAACATACTGTTTTCTACTTGTATTTCCCCCCCCCCCCCATTAAAGCATTTAAAATCATTTAAAACATTGATTAAGGGGTATGAACTCACCTGTAGTTGGTGGTTCGGATGAACTGGACGGTGTAGGATTGCTAGGTGTCAAGTGAAGACTTGTACACACACTACGATCCTAATGAACATATAATCACACATATATGCACTCAATTAGTCTCAAATTACTAATTGATAAAGTTAAGACATCCTAGACATAATAAACACTTTATATAAGTGTTTTAAGTCCTAAGGATTGCATCTAAGCTATTGTGGGACTAGGCACTTGTGTTTAGGGTTCCAAAGGACCCCATATATGAGTTTACTCCCCATATACCATCACACATGGAGCTTACGGTTGTAAACTCTTGAGTTTACGGCCGTAAACTCCCAACCATGGGTGTATTGTGTGTTTTGAAGTTCCAAATGATTCCTAGAATTATTCCAACTTGGTGGTTAAATTCTTGGAAGGGTTTAAGGTCTAGAAACACTCCCTAGAGGAGTTTACGGTCCCAAGGCCATTTCCTTTGGAGTTTACGGCCGTAAAATCCCTTGGAATGGTGTTTTTGTTGTTTTCAAGTCTCTTGCATATGAAGGATAGGTTCTAGACTTTTACCTAAAGCATATGAAGGCATTAGGCACACTTTGGTGCCCCTTTAATGAGTTTACGGCCCATGAACCATGTCATGGCCATAAACTCACTTTGCAAGGTGATTCTTATGTGTTTAAGGCCCTTGATTTATTGGGAACAAGTCTAGGTAAAAGTCCAAGGCTTTAGGTGCCTTAAAAGCACCATTTGGAGCTTGAATTTGGAGTTTACGGCCTAAGAAACTCTTGGGCCGTGAACTCCCAAACTTGGGTGGTTCTTGCTTGATTTCATCTCCCTAACACACTCATATACAAGTACAAGGCAGTTGTATATCACGAGGGACAGTCTAGGCTTCGTTTTGGGAGTTTACCGCCCAAGAACACCTTGGGGAGTAAACTCCTAAATCTAGTGATTTAGCCTTCTAAATCATGTTATAACTACATATAAAGCTTTCTAACACTACTAGAAAGAGTTACTCATGTTTTGGTATAAAAACCCGAAGATCCGCGAGAGAGAAAATGGCTCTTCTCTAGTGGGAAATGCGAATAATGAATGAATTTGGTTCGGAATTCTATTTATAGTCCTGAGATATTTTTGGCAGAAAATATTTTTATTCCCGAAATGATCTCTAATATAATAGAGTGTTGGAATAACAGTGTTGCAAAAAACCCTAGTCCACCCACTCTCCTAATATTTCCTAAAGTGTAAACCCTGAATTACTCGAACTTACACGAAAAAGTTTGAATATTAACTGTGACTGCTATAACTTCTATTGAAGTGATATAGTTTGTACAAAATGGAAATTTCGGGTTGTCACATAATCCCCCCGTTAGAAGGAATTTCATCCCGAAATTAGAATTTAAGCAATTTAGAAGTTACAAATAACTAAGCGAAAAGGTGATGGTATTTCAGTTTCATCTGATCCTCACGTTCCCAAGTGAATTCCGGTCCACGCTTTTCGTTCCAGCGCACCTTCACTATCGGGATACGGCTCTGATTAGTTTGCTTGACCTCTCGGTCCATGATCTCTACTGGTTCCTCCACGAAGTTGACGCTCTCGTTGATCTCGATCTTGTCGAGTGGAATAACAAGAGTCTCGTCGGACAGACACTTTTTCAAGTTCGAGATGTGGAAGGTAGGATGTACGTTAATAAGTTCGTGTGGTAGATTGAGTTTGTAAGCTACAGGGCCGATTCTCGCGAGAATCTCGAAAGGCCCTATGTATCTTGGGTTGAGCTTCCCACGCTTCCCAAAGCGTATCAAGCCCTTCCAGGGAGAGACCTTCAGTAGGACTTGGTCGCCCACCTGGAATTCCAATGGTTTCCTATGCTTGTCGACGTAGCTTTTCTGTCGGTCTCTAGAGGCTTTCAATCGTTCACAAATTTGAACGATCTTCTCTGTCGTTTCCCGAATGATCTCTGGACCCGTGAGAGTGCTTTCGGGAACTCGTCCCTTAGCTAACTGGGTATCACCCACTTTAGCCCAGCACAGAGGGGATCTGCACTTTCGGCCATAGAGGGCCTCGAATGGAGCTGCCTTTATGCTCGTATGATAACTGTTGTTGTAGGAAAATTCAACAAGGGGTAAATGGGTATCCCAAGCTTTTCCAAAGTCAATCATGCAAGCACGCAACATGTATTCCAAGGTTTGGATAGTTCTCTCACTTTGTCCGTCGGTCTGTGGATGGTAGGCTGTACTCATGTCCAGTCTAGTTCCTAGGGAACTTTGTAATGACTGCCAGAACCTCGAAGTGAATCTACTATCTCGGTCCGAGATGATAGATAAAGGAACACCGTTCAGCCTTACAATCTCCCTAATGTAAGTTCTGGTAAGTTTCTCCATCTTGTCTGTTTCTTTGATCGGTAGGAAGTGTGCAGACTTGGTCAGTCTATCGACGATGACCCATATGGAATCAAGTCCACCCGTCGTCTTGGGCAACTTGGTTATGAAGTCCATAGTGATCCGCTCCCACTTCCATTCTGGTATCTCCGGTTGCTGCAGGAGACCGGAGGGTTTCTGGTATTCGACCTTGACCTTTGCGCAAGTAAGGCATTTACTCACGAAGGTAGCAATATCTGCTTTCATGTTAGGCCACCAGTATAACTTTTTAAGATCCAGATACATCTTATCTGAACCTGGGTGGACGGAATAACAAGTGTTGTGAGCTTCCGTCATGACCAAGTCTCTGAAGCCACCGTGTTTCGGTGTCCAGATCCGATCCATGAGGTACAAGGCTCCACCACCCTTGACTTCCAAGTTCTTATCCATCCCTCTAAGGGATTCACCAGCCACGTTTTCAGGTTTCAAAGTGTCGAGCTGAGCCTCCTTTATTTGCGTGGACAAGTGTGAATGGATGGTTAGAGTCAAAGATTTGACTCTACGACCAGAATATTCTTTCCGACTTAGGGCGTCGGCTACTACATTGGATTTACCCGGATGATAACGAATATCGCACTCGTAATCACTGAGTAGCTCGACCCACTGTCGTTGTCTCATGTTGAGCTCCTTCTGGTCGAAAATGTGTTGCAAACTCTTATGGTCTGTAAAGATTGTGCTTTTTGTACCATACAGGTAATATCGCCAGATCTTCAGAGCAAACACAACTGCTCCTAGTTCAAGATCGTGGGTTGTGTAGTTAACCTCATGTGTCTTTAGCTGTCTCGAGGCATAGGCTATGACTTTACCTCGCTGCATCAGAACACATCCGAGCCCTTGGTTTGATGCGTCGCAATAGACCACGAAGTCTTCTATCCCTTCGGGGAGGGATAGTATTGGTGCGGTGCACAAGGCTCGCTTGAGTGTTTGAAACACTCTTTCTTGTTTCTCTTCCCAGTCAAAGGCCACGCCCTTCTGGGTAAGTGTTGTAAGAGGTTTTGCTATGCGGGAGAAGTTCTGAATGAACCTGCGATAGTAGCCAGCTAGACCTAGAAATTGACAAAGTTCAGTAGGTGTCTTTGGTGCTGACCAGTTCTCGATGGCCTTAATTTTGGAAGGGTCCACGTGTATACCTTCTTTGCTAACAACATGGCCCAAAAATTCAACTCGTCGAATCCAAAATTTGCACTTGGAGAACTTCGTGTAGAGCTTCTCCGATTGCAATGTTTCTAAGATTTTACGGAGATGTTGGCTATGTTCCTCCTTACTTCGAGAGTAGATGAGTATGTCATCAATGAAGACGATGACGAACTAATCCAAGTAAGGACGACACACCCTATTCATCAGATCCATGAATATTGCGGGGGCGTTAGTTAATCCGAATGGCATCACTACAAACTCGTAGTGCCCATAACGAGTTCGTAAGGATGTCTTGGGAACATCCTCCTATGACCTGAGCAATGGGGGCTCAGCAGATAGAATCTTGCCAATCTTGGTCCGCAGAGTGGCCCGAAATGAGATTCAAGGTAGGACAGCCCTACATCATATCACAGAAGTTGTCACCAATGCGAGAATGCATACCCTCTGCACCATTCGTCTAGAAGATGCTCGTGAGAGATCTGAGAGAAACCATGAAACCCTACTGCAAGCACTGGCTGAATCATGAGCCGAAGTCATGGAGCTCCGAGTACGCAAGAGGGTGTACGAAAGACACCTACTTGACATGGAACGTCAACTGGCTGAACTGAGAGTTCACCATAGGGATGACCGTCGCCAGTAGTTGATGCTTTACTTTATTTTCCTTGTTAAAAAGGAATCGTTTTCTGTCTATACCCGATGTGGCATTTTCTATGAAATTATCTTGTATCGTAAGTACTTTTGGTTAGGTCTTCATGCTGTCAAGGACTATCTTCTCTGGATATGATGTAAGACCTTTTTACAAGGTCATTTTCCCGAACTTGTATGTCATGAATATCAAAGATATTGACAGTCAGCTAACTTCTGTCTCATTCTTTATTCCAGTACTCTTATCATACTTTCATTGGAGTCTATCTGAAACATGCTTTAGTCAAGTCATTGGACTACAGTAATTTAACTCCGGAGACATTTCCAAGTCTCTTTCAGTGGTTGGATCATGTTATTCACCAACCAACGATACCTTGGCTTGAACGACAAACGTCTTGAGACCATTTCACGAACTTATTTCCACTCAGTACTAGGACTGCATCATAGGGATGTAGGTCAAACCTTCGCGAACATACTTCCAATCCGTATTAGGACTGCATCATAGGGATGTAGGTCAAACTCACGAGAACATACTTCTACTCTTTACTTGAACAATCGAAGTACATCTAGAGTGAACCAGAATCGCTCACAAAATCCTTATCTTTCGTATTACAGAATCATGTCATCATCCGAAAACAATCAGTCGAGCAACGAAACCCCTATCCTCCCTATCAACGCCGCTACATTACAAGCTGCAGTAGCAGCTACTGTGACAACTTTCCTTACACACATCAACTCAGGCAACACAAGCAAGACTGACGAAGGAGTCAAGAGTTCCAATGGTAGTACCAGACCGGGAAACCAACAAATGGCAACAGTCATGGACTTGTGAAGCCGTAAGACCGAAAGGAAGAGACGATATCGTCAAGCCCTAAAGGAGCGCAAAAGATCCCAAAGACTTGCCACGCCACAACAACAAGTGGCAACTCCTGCAGAACGCTTTAGGAAACAATTTCCAAGGTGGAGTAATGAGGAAGGCACTCGTGTCCACATAACACTGGCTAAACACTGCATTCCCGCCACCAATGCTAGTACTAGCCAGTCGTGTCACCAATACGGTGAGATAGGACACTTCAAGAAGGATTGCCCTATAACAAAGAACTCTGGTGCAGACGGGAAGATTCTCAGGATCACAGCTGCAGGAGAACCTGCTTCGGAACCACATTAATGTAATTTAGGCGTTTCATTGTAACAGACTTTTAAACCATCCAAAACTAGTGCAACTAGAGTATTACCATTTTGCGAGATCCTGTCGGTATAGGGATGCTCGTGCTGCATATACTTGTCTTTTGTAGTATACCTTAGTCGCGGCAATAGTCTTGTAGTAAATCTAAAGTACTGTAACTCTGTTGATGGTTGCACGGTTGTGTTTTGTATGTAACGCCTTATGTTCAAATCTAATGTCTTTAAGTTTCCTTATGATTCCGACATTATCATACGACTCGATTCAATTTGATCCTCACGAAAACAGCTTCATACGTACATCTCTTTCTTCGAAATCGCCTTTCCAGCGAAGCTGTCATATCAGAACACCGAAGTACTCATGCATGGAGTACCTCATAGTCCTTTTCCTTTTCGAAGAAATCCCCAAAGAACCACTCGTGCAATACGTCAAGTTCAATCCAAGGATTCATGCGGTTGATCTATCACTGAGGAATGTATACGTAAGGGTAATATATAATCAAGGTTCTACAAGTTTAGAATTGATGATTCCACTTTAACTTCTCTTTTTTTTCCCTGATGGGATATGAGCTTAAAGAAGAATCAACTATTCGACAACCTTTTCAATCTTAATTATATACGACTCGTATACACGATAGAGTGATCGCTGAACCAAGTATGAATTCTTATATGAACTTCAGGACGGAGAACTAACCAAGTCTACGAGTAATCGCATCGGCATGTGAACAAACTTAGAACCCAATATGACTCCTGTAAATAAATTGTCCTATAGTCTAAACACCTACGGAGATACAAGAACAGCCCGGACAACTTAGCGAACTACACAGAAATAGAATTGGAAGACTAGGCTTCTCACCTTGGAGAACTCCGGTCTTATCCTTCCCGAGGTCGACTGATTGCATCATATGTACCTCGACTATCGAGGACTCCATCCAGATTTTCCATTAGAAATCTTTGTCTCTGCCTCGCATAGATGAATTGGTTGAGCAAACGAAAGGAAAGAATTACTTTTAGAAATCGAACTGAGATTCGAATATAACTAGTTTGAGTGTTAGGGAAGGATCTACAAAAGACTACCTTCTGAACTCAATGCGGACACTTCAAGTCCGTAGTGATACCCCTCGGATGGGACCAATACGCCCGAAGCATTCATGAGTTTAATGAATAGAGTCCGTCTTGCTTAATTGGATCAGTTCGTCATTCCCCATGTAACAACTTACTTATCTACCCTCGTAGTAAGAAGGAACCCGCGGAAACATTACCCTCGGAGGAACTTTCGCGAAGTTCTCTAAGCACGAGTTTTGAAATTGAAGAGTCAGATTCCTAAGACACACTATTAGTGATGTGGGAACTTTTGAGTACTCTTTCAATTTATCAAAACCGTTGAGAATTTGTCAACACCAGAGACGCCGACAGAAATTCGCCAGATTCTAGGTCTTACAGACCTACTGTCATAGTTCATCCAGAACTCCTCGCATATTACATAAACTTGTACGACTTTAACCCAGCAAGGGGTGGCCCTTGACGGGGAAGATAAGCAAGAGAAAGAACCTTTGGAATTCCAAGTGAGAGACCAAGTTCTTTAGGAAGTCTCACTCTGGGAATGGCTTAATACGCTTCGTAAAGCGTGGAAATCTAAATCCAATATAGATAGGACCTCCAAGACTCTTACCAGAATCGGTCCTGTACCTCTCACAAACTAGATCTACTCCACGAACTCAGTAACGTACATTGTACCCTTCGCATCTCGATCTTGAAACCGTATCTTTCCGTTAGGACTCTCGTAAGCCCACTCGACGGGATCGAAATTAACGAGATCCACACCTTCGTATTAGAACCGTAGTGACCCTCGACCGAGAGGTCAAGCGGACGAAGCAACGCCGTCGCCAGTTAGTGAAGGTTCGTTGGGATACCAACAGAGGACCCGAATTCACTTATGGACGCAAGAACCAATCGATTAGGAAGTTTCCACCTCATGACCCGATCCTTCATACCTATTTCCTTACCTAAATTCTAATTTCGGGACGAAATTCCCTTTAACAGGGGGATGATGTGACAACTCGGAATTTTCATTCGGTCAAACCCTAAAAGTCAATCACTCCATATTATAAGTCAACTTCACTTTTACTTGTTTTTATGAAATTAAAGTTCTTTTGATTATTTTAATAATTAATCTTTAAACGAACGGGTGAACGGATGGGCCGTCTCGAGTCTTGAAATTTCTAAGCCGCAAACACCTCGAGTCTTAGAAGTTCACGGCCAAACTTTTATGTTTGGGCCGAAAAATCTTCCCAAAAACGTAAACTCATGCTTAAACATGAATTTACTCCCCAAATTACCACACTTCTCATTTCCACCCTAAAAGAGTAAACTCCAAACTCTCTCAAGTATCATCCAAGTTTTTGTTCAATATCTTCAATCTAGTAAGTGTTTCTAGCCCTTTCAAGTTAGTATATCACTTAATCTAGTGATTGTACATCCTTTAATCCATCCATTTTTGTGTTTTGATTAGTTTTCCAAAAACACCAAGAACACACACTAAGTGTTCTTGGACTTTTAGCTCAATTCAAGCTTCCTTATAGTAAGTACCTCCATCCTTGAGTCTTATTAAGCTTGTATTACATGTTAGCATCAAAGAAAAGTCCCAAGAACACCAAGATAAAGGTGTTCACAGTTTTGGGAGGTCCCAAAACCGTAAACACCAAGATTAAGTGCAAAGTGGTGCCTTAGGGTGCCTAGATGCTTCACAATGCCTTAGGGACTTGTCTATATTCATCCTTGATGAGTTTATCACGCAAAAAGCACCAAAACCTTACATTTTTATGTGTCTACGGGTTAGGGATCTCCCAAAACCGTAAACACCCCAAAAGGTGTATAAAAGTCTCATAAAAGTCTCATGGTTATTCCTTATGTCTAAATCTAACCTAGACTAGTGCCATGATTGAGCTAAGGACTTGAAAACCCTAAATACCATAAACTTATGAGTTGAAGGTAGTAAACTCATGAGTTTAAGGTAGTAAACCCATGAGTTTAAGGTAGTAAACTCATGAAGAAATGGTCCTTAGACCGTAAACTCCATTTAGGAGTGTTTTGATGCCACACAACACTTCATAAGGCTTAATCATGAGGTAGGAATGCTTGGAATAGCTTAGTAGTCTTCAAAAAAACAAATGGTCATAAAGTGTAGAGTTTACGACCGTAAACCCTTGAGTTTACTTCCGTAAACTCCTTGGGTAATGGTCATTAAAATCGTAAACTCCACGGGAGTTTACTCTTGAACCCCAAACACACTAGCCTTTCCCTACAACACTTAGATGCAACCCTTGAGACTTATAACACTTGTATAAGGTGTTTAGCATGCCCTAGAGTGTCTTAACTTTGTTTATTAGTTATTTAAAGACTATTTGTTTATATACATATGTCTTTATATGTTATTAGGATCTTTGTGCGTGTCTAAGTCTTCACTTGACACCAAGCACTTATCCAACACTTCCTTCCGATCCACTTACTACAGGTGAGTTCATACCCCCTTAATCAATGTTTTAAATGTTTTTAAATGCTTTGTGGGGGGGGGGATACAAGTAGAATCATGCTACTTATTATATCAATCACATGTGATTAATAAGCAGCATTCAAATGATTTACTACTCATTAGCCGTTTTACCAAACAGTTTCCTTCAAATGATTTTCATAAACACTTTATATGTTTAAAACTCCTTATTAAACTATACATTTTACTATGTATGTTTCATTTCAAACTCATTTACAATTGTGTTTCAAACAAATGGTTCTTTATAGTTAAACTATGTTATCAAACCCATGCTTTCAAATTGTTTTACAGATTGACATCAAGTCAATCTTTTCTTAGATAATAAGTATGTTCAAAGGTTTTACAAAACTTATTTTATTCTTTTATATTATCAATTGTATGCCTATATATGTATAGTTATATAAGAAATGTTTAAAAGACTTAGGAAGGTTGTCCACCCTATTTCCTTTTCGCGCTTGAGATGTGGTCTGGTGGGACATCGGGTGTCCGTCCGAAGATTGTTTAAATATTAGTTATATATTATGTGTACATATATAGTCATAAAAGTTCTCCCAGTTCATTCAATACCCTTGGGTAGCAAGGGTATACTTCCATGTTCATACATACAAGTTACATTACTAGTAAGCTACCATTTGGGTAGTTTAGGAAGATACTAGAACTATTACTAGAACGCAATATAATACAATGAGTCAGTTCATTCATGAGTCAATACTTGCTAGATAGAGAGAGAACACACATTACAACTAGTACACACAATACATTACTATACATGTTAGATAGAGAGAGAACACACGTTACAGCTAGCACACACAGAACATTACAGTATATTACTATACTATTACATAGATACATCTACATGAGTACATTTACATGAATATGTTTACATATATACACTTACATGAGTACATTTACATAGATACATCTACATGAGTACATTTACATGAGTACACTTACATGAGTACATTTACATAGATACATCTACATGAGTACATTTACATGAGTACACTTACATGAGTACATTTACATAGATACATCTACATGAGTACATTTACATGAGTACACTTACATGAGTACGTTTACATAGATAACACATGATGAATTACTAGTACATTTTATATGTATAGATTTTGTTATATAATCCTCATTCTTATCTTCACTTTGTGATACAATGACATAATCGGCGAGATAGATTGGATTTAATATCCTAGTACCAAAGGATACTTTGCGGGATTAACCATTCCTAAAATCTCTGTTAGCTACAGAGGTAAAAGCACATCCACGGATGTCAACGGTTGATACCATTACAGGTATACTTTAAGGGACTAACTATTCCTATACCCAGCTGTTAGCAACAAAGGTAAATATAGATCTACGAATGTCTTCAGTTGACACTGTTAATTATCCTAGTACAAAAGGATAACACTTAGATGATGCCTTGATTGACCATGAAGTGACACTTCTCAAAGTTTAACACCAACTTATTTTCAATGCACCTTTTCAAAATCTTCTTAAGGTTTTCCAAGCATTCATCAAACGAATTGCCATAGACGGTGAAGTCATCCATGAACACCTGAATTATATTCTCTACATACTCGAAAAGATGCTCACCATGCATCGTTGGAATGTGGTGGGGGCATTGCATAATCCAAATGGCATCCGCTTATAGGCAAACATGCCAAAAGGGCATGTAAAAGTCATCTTGTCTTGATCTTTCGGGGCAACGGGTATTTGGTGAAAACCCAAGTATCCATCGAGGAAACAATAATGCAACTTTTCCACCAATCGTTCAAGCATTTGGTCGATGAAAGGAAAAGGAAAATGATCTTTTCATGTGCTTGAATTCAACTTTCTATAACCAATGCACACCCTCCATCCATTTTGAACTCGAGTGGGTACCATTACTCCTTTGTTATTCTCAATAACCGTGATTCCCGTTTTCTTGGGAAACACTTGAACCGGACTAACCCATTTGGAGTCGAATATCGAGTAAATCATGTCCGCATCAAGGAGCTTAATTATATCTTTCTTGATAACGTCCATCATGGGAGGATTTAATCTTCTTTAAGCTTCCCTCCTAGGCTTACAATCATCTTCCATGAGGATTTGTGAGTGCATACATTAGGACTTATTCCCTTGATGCCCGTTATTGTCAACCCCATGGCCTCTTTATGATCTTTCAAAGCTTCAACTAATTGGTTTTCTTCAAAGTCTTTCAATTGAGAGGAGATGGATTACCGGGAGAGTTTCGTCTTTACCGAGATAAACATACTTCAAATGGCTAGGTAAGACTTTTAATTGAAGTGTGGGTGGTTAGATTATGGAAGGGGGCATCTTGTTTGGAGAATGAGATAAGGCAAATTGAGAAACATCCTTCTTTGTTGAATTTTTAACTTCTAAAATCTTCACAATCTCTTCAACTTCGAAGTCCAATGTATACAAATCCAATGTTTTCTTCAAATTTTCACAATCGAGATTCATGTTGAGCACCATCTTCAAAATGTCTCAATGTGATAACTCGAGTAGTTCTTGGGTAATTGGCTCAATTACATCAACCCGATACAATATAGAAATGTTGATAGGGTACCTCATTTCTTCAAAGATGTTGAAATGAATGGTCTCTCGATCGAACTCCATGGTGATCTTCCCATTATGGACATTAGTAATCGTGTGAGCGGTAATCATGAAGGGTCTTCCAAGAAGAATCATAGATGACTTGGACGAAGTCTTCTCTTCAAAGTCAATGACATAGAAGTCCATGGGAAATACTAGTTGATTGACTTGCACTAGTACATCCTCCAGTACGCCTCTTGGAAATACACTTGACTCTTGGTGCACAAATCCTTAAGAAATTTGGCATGGTGCTGAATTTGCTTTATGGCATCCAATAGTGCAATGTTGATTTGGACCTTGCAAAAAGTCTCAAGAAACCCTTTCTCTTCTTCTTGTTTCTAAGAGGAAGCCAACCGCGAGGGATAAGGTGGTGGTATGACCAATGGATTGATAGGTTTGTTGGAAGAGTCGGGTTGGTCAATGTTTGGCACAATCGGGTCCTTTGGAGTAGCTACAACTTTTGTAGGTTCAACAATAATAACTTCATCTTCTTCTTCTCTTGAAACTCTTTTAGGTTTGCTTTCTCCAAGTGTTTTCCCAATCATCAAGGTTATTGCACTCACATTGGGGTTCTTGTCAGTTTGAGAAGGAAGTTTACCCCTTTGTTCCATCTTGTTGAGAGCATAGCCAAGTCTCCAATTTGTGCTTGAATATTGGAGAAAGTATTCTTGGTCTTTTGTTGAAATTGGGTTTGACTTTGAGCAAGAGAAGTGACAGGTTCTTTAAGTCTCATTTGATGGTTACCACTGGATTGGCCTTGTTGTGGAGGTTGCTGGTACTTTTGAGTGGCATGAGATGTTTGGGGATATGGAAGGTTTTTGTGATGGTTATTGAGAAAATTGAGGTCTCATCATAACATGTGGTGGGTTTTGCTTTGGTAGGTATGGGTTGGTTGGGTTATTCCTCCAATTTGGTTTGTAGTTATTTTGAAAGCCCAAGATTCTTGGTTGACCTTGATATCCTTCCATTTCATTAACATCCTCCGGTTCACTACCAAGTGAGGGACACTTATCTGTATAATGCGTTCTCATTGCACAAATACCACACACCATTAATTGTTGACCACTTCCCACCACCATTTGACTTAACACGTTATTCAAATCCAAGAGTTTTGATTCCAAGTGTTGGGTATTGCTAACTTCACCAACCACTTGTGGAGAATTTCTCTTCATTTCATTTCGAGTCCTAAAGTTCCGTTGATTTTGAGAAATGGTACCAAAAAGTGACCGTATCTCTTGAGGTTTCTTGTTGAATGTGTCACCACCGCTTGAACCATCAATCATCCTCCGATCTTTTTCATTCATACTCTCATAAAATTGTTGAAGAGGTAGTTGTCCGGGTATGTTGTGTTGAGGGCAACTTGTACACAAACTGTTGAATCGCTCCCAAAAATCATGAAAAGTCTCATTCTCCCCTTGACGAATCCCCAAAATGTCACTTCTTTGACTTGATATCCAGGAGGTGGGATAGAATTTGCTATTGAAGGCTTTGATTAACTCTTCCCATGTGTGATTAGATCCTGGTGGTAAGTTGAATAACCACTCTCTAGATGTATCTTCCAAGGTGAGCGGGAAGGCAGTTAGTCATGTGAAAGGATTTTAAATGCCTTTAAGCATCTTCTCTATCCAAGCCATGGAATTTGGTGAGTTGATGTATGAAACATGACTTCAATTCAATTCCTCGGTGGTTTATAGGATAAAAATACCAAGAGGTGTGTGAGTAACATCCGTCTCCATAATTTGTCTAAGTGTCAACTCTTGAGGGGGATTGGGGTGATTGGGATATTATTGAATATAATTGGGATATTGTTGGTAGGGTGGGTATTGGTTGATCATTTGTGGTGGATAAGGTTGGTAGTTAAGGTATTGGTGGTAAAGGAGTTGTTGTTGTAGGTACATTGGAGGGTATTGGTAATTTGGTTGATTTGGTTGATGTACTGGTTGTTGAACTTGAAAAGCATTGTTTTGAGGTTGGTTGTTTTGGTGGAAGTTTTGGTTTTTTGGTTGATAATTAGGTTGGTTTTAAGGAAGCGCTTGATTCACAGGTGGCATATCTATGAGAGGTTCTTGTTGTTTTTGTCTTGGTTGTTGGGGTGTGGTATGCGCATCTTGATTGTTTAGGTTTGGGTTAGGATTGTGAGGTGGAGTGTGATTCATGGCTATGTAGTTTTCAAACGGAATGTATTCAAAGGATTGACCAACAATTGGAGAACTCGGTTCGGTGTCAGTATCACTTGAAGTATGAACGTGATCTTCAATGTTGATTAATGGAGATGAGTAAGAATCTTGAACAATTTGTTGTTGCTTTCCTTATTTGGCTAACTTTTTCAACCTTTTTGCTTCTTTTTCAATTTCCGGATTGTAAAGTAGTTCACCGGTTCTTGTAGACCTAGGCATAAAAAATCAAATAACAATAACCAATTTCCCCGGCAACGACGCCAAAACTTGGTGGGATGTCAAGTCCACCAAGAAAATTACACCATTTGTTTGCAAATAAAACGTAATATAATAGTAAAAATGGGTATCGATTCTCGGGGAAATGGTTGTATTCAATTACTAATGCAATCTAATAGAACTAGTGTAAATAAACTAACTAACTACAATTAAACTAAAGGGGGGGGGGGTTGTGATTGCTTGAAAACTAAAAGACTTGAATAACTAAAAAACTTGCAATTAAGCAAGATGATGAGATGCTCAGATATTGATGAGAATTGGTTGACCAAGGCAATTCAACACAATGAACATTTGTGTGTTTATCATTAAGATTCAACATGAAGCTTATCATTCATCCCAAATTGGTTATAGCAATCATGAAGCATGAAATACCAAGATTCCTCATAAGTAGTATGGAGGTTTGGGAAGCCCACAACACACCTTCTTAATCAAAATCAAAGATCCAATTGAAGCAATTCAACCCAAGAAACTGATTAGCCTTAAGAATGAAGGAATCCCCAATTCCTAGAGGATGTCAATGCTTACGCATCCATAAAGGAGCGATGATTCATAAGCTAGAGATGATTTCTACCATCATAAAGCTCTTGTTCTAAGTAAATTCAATGATTCAATGCTAAACCAAAGAAATTAATAAACCAACAATTGCTCATTCAAGTACCAAGCTCATGATCAAAGCATTAAAAAAGCATAGGAAATATGAACTAGAATCATAGACATAAGATAAATGATAAATAAGCATGAATCCTTCAAAAATCCACAAACATTCAAAGGTTTTAGCCAAGGTTGACCAAAATAGAGAAATTAGCTACTTATGGCAATAGAATAACAATCACAAAAGTCTAATTGCATCACGAAACTAACAATTACTTTGGAAGATAAGAAGAATGTGTATCCAAGCTCCAAAAATCGCCTCCTCTGGTCTCTAATGGTGGAAAATCGAAGTTATGCTGAAAGATCCAACCCCCCAAGGTAAATGGTAAACAAAATGACCAAAATGCCCAAAGCTAGGCAATTGCATGGGTACCCGTGCATGTGATAATCCACCCGTGCAAATATTGTTGGAATGCTATTGGTCCATTCTTCTCAACCAACCATTCCACTACCCAAGATTATGTTGGATTAGATGTCTAAGCCCATAACTATTATTGGTATGTACTCGAACCGAGAGTAGCATGGTCTATTTGGGTTGCATAGCATCAGGACAATTTGTTAGGATAGACTCTTGAGAGAAGGTTATATATGATTTATTAATATATTATAAGTTCTAATATATTAATATGAAATCATATGTTTTAATTAGTATTGATCAAGAATTAATTTGGAATTAATTTAGTGATCAAAAGAGACTAATTAAATCTATGGGGACTAATTATGGTAATTAGTTATATTTATATGTGTTGGGCTTATGATCCATATTGGACCAGGTTTATGTATGGACACATAAAGAGTTGGGCCACATGAACCATGGATCATAAAACCCATGGGTATGGATTTTGGTTATACCTATGACCCTTGGAACCCGCACATGTAAATACATGCATCATGACCTAAAAACGCCATCTATAGTCGATGCACATATGGAACGATCCGTCTTTCTTCTTTACGAACAAGACTGGTGCTCCCCAGGGTGAGAAGCTTGGTTTGATAAATCCTTTGCTGAGTAATTCGTTCGGTTGACCTGATAGTTCCTGCATCTCGGTTGGTGCTAGTCGATAAGGCGATTTGGCTACAGGGCTAGCTCCTGGAACTAAGTCGATTTTGAACTCAACTTGACGTTGTGGTGGTAATCCTGGTAGTTCTTCGGGAAAGATGTCAGGAAAGTCGCGTAGTTCTGGGATGTTCTTTATGTCTTTCGCATCTTGGCGAACATCAACCACATGAGCAAGAAACGCATGATATTCCTTTCGTAAGTACTTCTGAGCTTGTACACTTGAGATGATATGAAGGTTCATACCCGTTTTGTCGCCATAGATAACTAGGGTTTCGTTATTCGGTAGACTAAGAAGAACGACCTTCTCAAAACACATAATGTCAGCACAATGCAGAGTCAATCAATCCATGTCGATAATGACGTCAGAACTTTTAATGAGACAAGCATGAGGTCGATTGGAAATGAATGACTATCTAGAGATAGGGTACCTCCTATGTATATATTGTTATTGCTCTTAGTCTTTCCGTTAGCCATTTCTATGGTGAACAGTTCTATTAGTGCTCGTGGTTGTTGTTTAAGTAAGTGTGCAAATTTTTGGTTCACAAAACTCCTCTTCGCTCAACTATCAAATATTATGCATGCATAAGAGTTATCGAGGAGAGACGTACCAGTGACCAGTGTAGGGTCTGCCACTGCTTCCTCATGGCCTATCACCAAGACTCTTCCCACCCCACCAACATTCCCTACTTTTGGGTAGTTCCTCTTGTAGTGACCAACCTCACCACACCCATAACAGGCCTGACCCACTCCAACGCTAGGGACCTGGGTGATTGGTCTAGCTGAAGCTTTTTCCTGTTGCAGTTCACGCATTGCATTTCCTGGCAGGGTCCGTTCTGGTGGAAGTTGCACTTGTTGCACTTTGGCAAACTCCCAGCTTACTGTTTCGTCGGTGTAGTGGCAGAAGGTGTTGTTGCGGCATGAACAACCATGATCTGCTTCTGGGACAGCAGAGGTTGTTATTGGTGTGTGGATTCCATGATCAATGAGTCGTTGTGCCAATCATTTGGCATTGTCGAATGTATTAGGGTTCGAAGCTAGCACATTTCCATGAATTGGAGGTAGCAACCCCAAATGTACCTCTCAATCTTCTTTCCCTCAGTGGGGACCATCCCCATACATAAAGCCACCAGATCGCTGAATCTGGCAATGTAGTCTACTATGTCGGAGCCCTTAATGGTTAGGCTCCAAAGTTCCTGTTCAAGTTTCTGAACTTCCCCCCTCGGGCGGTATTCCTCAATCATTAGCTCCTTCAGAGCTTCCCAGCCCATTACATTAGCCTCAATGAGAGTAAGTGACTTGACATGGCTATTCCACCATGTGAGGGCTCTGTCTGAGAAGGTGCAGGCAACAAATTTTACTTTGCTTCCTTCCAGGCAGGAGAAGATCTCAAAGATAGACTCATTTTTCTCGAACCATTGTGATAGAGCAATGATTCCCCCAGTCCCGTTAAAGGTTATAGGTTTGTAGTTGGTGAAGTATTTGTATGAACACTCCCTAGAGCATCCATGACTGTTAACTTGGGTCGAGTTAACATCCATTCCACTTCCTCTAGTATCGCAAGCATTGAATTGAGTTAAGGTTGTTGTAATAGCCGCAACCACTGTAGTGTGAAGGACTACAGGATCATATTGAGGAGGAGGAGGTGGTAGTGGCTGAGTTGGAGTTATAGGAGGGTTACGTCTTGTTATTCTATGTGGAGGCATCTTTCAACTATAAGTTTACAAAGATGAAGATAATAGTAAGAGTTCAATAGTGATAATAGTGAGAGTGATCCATGAACTAGATGGCCATAGTTCAACAAGTAAATGAGAATGTGTTTGCAATAGAGATCCAATACTAGAATGATGAAAGCATTTAGACAAAGATTTCCCTATGGGATTATATGCTTGCCAATATCATTGGTATTAAAGATGTAATAAGTTCGGGAAAATTGAGCTTGGAGTGGGTCTTACATCATACCAGAAATGAGAAAATTTTGACAGCACCAAGACCTAATAGACTGAAAGTTCAAGGTCTTAACATAAGCACGAACTTAATACTAGAGTCCATACATAGACCTAATTTATATCTAAAAGAGGGAGTAGAGTAGACTCTACTCATGAGGAGGGTTGTTCTGGTTGGTACTTGATTCAGCCTTAGATTCAGCCAGCTGTTGTTCTGCTTCCCACACACGTCTTTGTAGTGCCACCTGGTTCTGACGAAGATCTATAGCTTCATATCAGTAGGCATTCAGTTCCACATGTAGGGCGTCAATGTGAGACCTTTCAAAGTTCTGGTCATCAGTCAGATGACGAAGACGAACCTTTTTGACTCCAGAGTTAGCAGGTATCACCATGACTTGGTCGAAGTTTACTCTTCCCTGCTCAACATTGCGAGCAACATGACGAACCAAGATAGGAAGGAATCTGTCTGCTGAGCCTACCTCATTCAGGTTGTAGAAGCTTTGGTCCCCATTGTAAGGAGGTGGTTGTCCCTATTCATGGCTCCACATTCCCAAGTTCGCTGCCCACAAAGGCGTTGGGCCTTAAAATGTCGTTCGAGCGTTAGGGTTCCGGGCATCTTGAGGTGGGTTATAGACCTCGGGTTCTGAGTCAAAGTCTTCTTGCACTTCCTCCTTGTTCTCTTCATCAGAACTCTCCTTGGCGTCTTCTTCTGCTGGAACCATCGGGTTCTCATCCTCGGGTTCAGCTTCAAGCCATCCTCCGACTCCTTGATCAAGATAGTACGGGTTTCCAGGTAGATGGAATCCAACCATGTTATCTAAGCGAGAAAAGGGATGTAAGAAAAACATAATAAGTGTACTACTAAAGATAATTGTAAGATGATCCTCACCAGTTACTTCTATACTTACGTAGTGCAAACCAGCTATACACAACTTAAGATAGAATAGACCTTTGAATAAGTGACCTAGCTCTAAGTCCACGACCAAACAAGGAACAGGAAGTAAAGCGAAGATCACAGATTCTAAGTCTATAACATCTTAGTCATATATAACCTAAGTGTACCCACTCAGTAACTATAAACCTACTAGTAAAGACCTTTTTAGTTTTCACATAAGTAATTATAGTACCACAAAATACTCCTATAGTATTTTAAGTTTATGTTATGTTCTAGAGTTCAACTATAGTAGAGTTGGTAAGCTTTTAGACTTGTTGCAACACCACAACCATTCCTAGGCACATGCTAATCACTTCTCGGATAGATATAGTTGATCAGGCTATATCCATCCCAAAACCGATTATATGTACCCAAGCCTACTTGTGCTGTTCAACAACCATAATACTTTTGTTCTTTTCTAGTATGAACTGATCTTAGTATGAATGCATGTATATATACTTTTATTAAAATATTTTATTATTTTAAAAGTATAACTCTTGGTCAGAGTATTTTAATCCTGATGCGTTTATAGTTTGTATATCTTTTATGGGTTGATATACTCAGTTCACTATAAACAAGGCTATGATACCAATCTGTCGCACCCCCAAACCGAACTGGCGGAAACATTCAGGGGCGGAGGACGTAATGTACAGTATCATAACAATGCATAATAGTAAAACAAATAACAACATCATCCATTGCATTAATAATATAGTTTATACATGTGTGTTCTGTGTATAGTTGTAAGACACCAAAAATAATATATCAAAATAAAAGACGAGTCTTGAACATGCTCCGTCTTCTCAAAACCCGGTCTAGTGTAGCTCTCTACTGGTGACCTGAGAATACAAGTTATTATGAAAGAGTAGATCAACATTTAAGCTGGTGAGTTTCATAAGTATTTTTGTGTCAAAAGTTTGCATCTACTTCATGAAAATGTTTGTAAGTGTTTTGATGTAAATGTTTATATACTTCCTAGAAAAATCCAATATTTTCTACTAAAATGAAAAGTAGTCTTCTACCAAGACTCAACTGTTTTGTATATTTGTTTCTCTTTGAAAAATGATGTAATGTGTATATTTGTACTTGTAATAGTATAAATGTGGGTTTTCCATATTTGTAAAACTATATTTACACGAAAAATAGTATGCATTTCTTATGTGAGAATATCACTGTATGAATGTAACGGAAAATGAAGATGTACAACAGTGTTTGTATAAAAATACTCTACTGAAGCACTAACTCCCTTAAAACCAAACTGTTAATTAAGGTAAAAATGTGATTAAGTTATAACCATGCTTGATTGACTAGTATAAAATACGGCGTTCTACAGATGTCAAAAATGGTATGACATTTGTCACCTGTAGACCTGCAGGTCCCACTGTAGCTAGCAGCAAGATATAGGATGGTCAATCCCGTATAGATCTATACACAAACTCACGCTCTCCCTCCAGGAGACTCTGGTTAAAAACATGACACAACAAGTATGTTGCTATGCCATGAAATAGTGGCTCCCATTTTAGTTATTCTATTCTTGTTATGGTATGTATCGTAATGTATAGTAATGATATGAATGTACTGACTCTTATATGTTTCTTTGTTCTAAAAGTAGTATGCAACGAACCTCTAAACTATACCTATTATAGTTTACTAGTATGTTTGTTTGAACTGTTACTGATTTGTAGAAAAGACTCAATTACTCATCATAAGCAACTAAGTTAAGTATGATCCTTAAAAATGGGTTTAATATTCATATATGTATTTGATGAGTATAACTATGATTTAACCGATAGTCGAACTAGTGATCCTACCCTAAGCCCACAACCAAACAAGGAACAGGAGTCAAGGTATTTACTAATAGTCCTAAGTCCATTAAAGCATATTTATATGCAAATAGATAACTGAATATGATTTGATATAAAAGAATTTTAAAATAGTTTAAAGGAGTTTTAACAACTTTTTGAGTATAAGAAATCCTTTCGGGTGTTGTTTTCACATATAAATGGGTTAACACAATTGCCTTGTGTTCTACTTGTATTCTCCCCCTAAAAGCATTTAAAAGTGTATTTGTAGGGGTATGAACTCACCTGTAGTGAGTGATTTGAATGAAATATCAATATAGGATGCTTGGTATGCCAAGTGAAGTCCTGAGCACAAATAGATCATACTTAGCATATATTAACTCATATATTAACACATGGGTTCACGGTCCAAGAACACTTGAAGTGTTCACAGCCCTAGCTTGAATCTATGAAGGGTTCACGGCCAATGATGAAGGTTCACAACCCTATGAAGGGTTCACGGCCAAGAACACTTGAAGATCCTTGAATAAAAGATGATGAATCAATTATGGAAAGCAAGGAACTTCTCAGTAACCATAATAAAGGGATGAGTTACTTACAATTTTTAGATGAAAGGAGACCTTTTTGTGGATGGTACTTGAGAGAGAAAGGAAGATTTCACTGTTGAAAGATGAGAAGTGAAGAGAAAATGAGCCAAAACTCATATATATGGCATGACGGTAGTTCACGGCCAAGGGTAGGTTCACGACCGTGAACCTAGTTTGCGGCCGTGAACCACATTTGAGGGTGTTTCCAGCTCGAATGCAGTCCATTGATCTCTTGCTAACACTTCCTAACATACAATCCTTTAAGTGTACTAGGCTTAGAACTCATAATATGACCCTTAACTTAGTAAAAAGATAACAGAAGCAAGTCTGAACTTTAGATTGATTTGATTGGCTTACAAGAAGATATTGCGGGTTGTCACAACATGGATGGGAAAAATTACACCATAAAATCTAGGTGGCAATAGCTTTCGCTCTAATTCATGAAAATGATTATGAGGAAATACTTTAGCTAGTAGATTTTAAAGATTTGATAAATATCATTATGGTTAGTAGTTGTGTTAATTGCACTCTCAAATTTGCAATATGATTACGACATCCCTTTTCATAGTTCGAATTGTGAGAAATGGCAAGGAACAATTTGAACATTCAAGACTTATAGCTGTAAGTTCTGAAAGGGTTTAAACATACAAATGTGCTTGTTGATACAAAAAGTGGCCTTCTTTAACTTTAAGGATCCACAGTCTTGTTTTATGTCTACCACAGTTAGAGTGGCTACCATAACTGAAATTTATCTACCGAAGTTAAAGCTAAAGAAGAAGTTTTTTTGAGAACCGTAGTGATCCCCAACCACTACCGCAGTGAAAAATCAAGAAGACATTTGGTTACGTCAACTGACTTAACATGTTAGCTTAGCTTTACCCAGTAAACCTTGCATGGTCGCTTAAGTCAGTAGAGTGTTAATTGTTTATTTTAGATGTAACTTTTTTGGGAATCTATAAATAGAGACTCCCTTCTTCATGTAATCACACCACTTATTCAAGATCTTTATGAACTTTCATTGAAATACAAAAGATCATTCTCTCTATATCCTATTCGAATCTCCGAGTTCCTCTTCACCTTAAACTGATCACATTTACTAGCTCGTGTTTGACTGCAAAACTTGTTACGGATCAGTTTGGTTTATGCTTGATATAACTTGTTTTCATTTATATTTCCTTTACATTTCTGCACTTTACTTTTTTGCAACTAACTATCTAACAATTCTAACTTATTATTGTTGAGCTAACATGATCCTTTGAGATTAACTTATTATGCAGCTATTATCTTGTACTAAGGTTTGTTCAAGTGTTTCTCAAAAAAATTTCTCTCAACAATTTATAACAGAGCCAAAGTGGTTGCTTTTTAAACAAAACTCTGATTTTGAAAAGCCTTCTATACCACTAAAGCTCATTCTTGAAAATAAAAAAAAATACAAAGGAAATATGGCACAAGCTTTATCATTGAATGTTTCCAACAATGTTGGAGGCTCTAATAGAGCGCCAATACTTGTTGTGAGTGAGTACCACCATTGGTCACAAATAATGGAAAGGTATCTCAAGAGGCTCAGAAGAGATATTTTGAGATCTGTTGAAGGACCCCATGTCCCTGTTCTCACTCCTGTTCAACCAGATGGTACTCAGGCCAGACTAGTTAGAGGTCAAGCAACAATGAATCGGCCAACAAAAGATGATCTAGACAAAATGGATAATAATTCCATAGCCTTCTATGAAATTTCTAGTGGTGTGGCTTCAGACAACTTTGATATTATCATCAACTACAAATTGGCAAAGGAGAACTGGGATGTACTAAAGAATCTCTATAGAGGGTCAGAACAAGATCAAGACAAGAAACTCACCACAACACTGAAAGATTTTAAAAACTATAAAGCTCTTCCTGGTGAAAGTATTGAAAATTCGTTTAAATGGTTCAATCTCATCATCACAAAGTTATCAAATGCGGGTACAGTCCGAAGCAATCTTGAAACAAACCTACAGTTTCTCAACGGTTTGGGGAGGCACTGGTCTACTAAAAATATGATTGTGCAAGGAGATAGGAAAATTCATACTTTGTCCTTGTTCAAATTATATGGAGAACTTCAGACAGAAGAATCAACTGTGCTAAAAGATTGTGCTGACCTCGGTGGACCACTTGCCCTGATTTCTTAAACCCTACACGTCAAAATTCCACAGTATTCATACCCCACGGATTCATCTTATCAACTTCCATATGACAACCCACTACAGTCATATGAAGCTAATCATGAATTAGATGATGAAGAAGAATTTCAAAATGTCATCGCCTTGGTTAACCAAAAATTCAGCAGGCTACCACCACCATCATTTTGTAAAAATCAATAGTTTACAAAACCACCTTTTAACCTCAACTTCAATCCACAAAACAACCACTCAAGATATCCCTGAAACCCTCACCATCCATCTCAACCATAAAATGCACATCACACCAAAGAGTGACTGTAGTCCAACAAACCATCTGACTACGGTACCTCAACTGAAGAGAATAATGATGTCATCATCTGCCACAAGTGTAATAAAGAGAATCACTTTTCCAAAGACTGCAAGGAAAATCTGATTAAGGACAAGGCATTCGATCTTATAATGGCCCTAAAAATGGAGGAAAAAGAAAATGCAAGAGCATATGTTGCACAAGTGAAGATGGATCATCAAGTGTGGTCATCCGAAGATGAAGATGAAGAGTTCGACAAAAACAAGAGGAAAGGAAAGATCTGCATGGTTGAAGTTGCTGAAGAGAATAGATCGACGAATTTGAAAAGGAACTATTGTTATATGGCCAAAGATGGCACCCTCAACATCGTCGGGTAGGTAAAAATCATGATCCATTCAAATAATTTCAACATTCATGTTTGTGAACCATATTTAGAAAGACTTAATGACACATGTGATGTCGTCCTTTCATACTACAACAAAGAATTAGATGAAAAGAATATAGCGGCCCAAGATCTATATCACATAAGAGGAAGACTTGAGGATAAGAGACTTAAGGTTGCCATGCTGGAAAAGGATTTGTTGTTAGAAAAGGATATTAGAATGTTGAATGAAACTCAGTTAGATATTGCTTTAAATCAAAGGGATCTTGCCAAAAAATAAATTGTACGTTTGAATTAATTAATAGAAAAGATTTTTAATGAAACTGAATTAATTGAAAACTTAGTTAATAATGGGAGCGTAGATAACACCTACAACTGGGGATGGTCCAATGGGTACTCTACTATGGAGAACTCTACTCCTCGAGTCAATGTTGAACGTCCATACGTCCCTCGGGATAGTGAGTTTCATTATCCAGTGAATGACAAAACCTTCCACTAAGACATAAGATGTCATTTCAGTAGACTTCATGAACCGATTAACAATTGTGTTATTGAGGAAATTATTCTTAAATCCTCTGATCAATTACCCATCATTGAGACAACTTGTCCTGATTCTCAGTCATCTTCAGATGTAGATGAATAAATTGTTATGGAAGGAACGGA
The DNA here is from genome assembly GCF_051521515.1 of Lactuca serriola. Taxonomy (NCBI): domain Eukaryota; kingdom Viridiplantae; phylum Streptophyta; class Magnoliopsida; order Asterales; family Asteraceae; genus Lactuca; species Lactuca serriola. Next base: position 125,472,997 of record NC_136413.1, on the reverse strand, counting down.
GTTAGTTGTTAAATATCCATCCTTTCCTTTCATAAAATGTCCAAACAAAAAACCATCCTTGACATATTTTGAGGTAGTCCAATCATCTGTACCGCATACCGTAGTCAAAAGCATAGTGACCATTCAACCCATTCTTCATGAATTACTAACTAAAAATTTGAATTTAGCCAATGTTCTCAGAGTCCTGAACTCTCTAGTTCGGATGGATCAAGTCCTCGTTTTTCAACTCATTCAAAGGTTTTCAAAAAACCGTAGTTAAATATTTCTGATTGCGGTTCTCCAAAGACTCAAGCAAAATTGGCTTTCAAAGAAGAACTCAGGCCCCGATGTAAAATGCGCGATACTGATTTCAAAAACAAAACTTTCAAACAAACCGAGGTTTCAAATCAAAAAAATTCGAAAAACCCACTACTGCCAAAAAGCTTTCAAAAAATACGGCACTCAAAGGATCAAAAAAAGCGGAATATACAGTAACAAAAACCTTTTCAAAAACTCCTGCAAAATTCCAAAAGAAAGTCACGTCTTTTCAAAAATATTCCTTAGACAATCCAAAATAGAAATGCATTTTAACAACTCTGGAACCTTCAAAAACACATCAATCAATCAAAAGGTGACAACCTAAGAGTAGTTCACATGCCAAAACTTTTTCAAATCCCAAGGGCACTGTAGCAAAATCCCACCCACGGACCAGTCGCTAGACTCCAACCACACCCTCCAAACTGTTGACCAAGCACGGTGTCTGGATAAATGAGAAAAATCTTTCCTTTGGATTTTATCTGCTAAAAACGGCTCATCCAATCCAACCTCGTAACATTCCAGAAGTTGTGAAACACCCAGGACTTGGTTTAAAAACCGACACGAAATCTATTCCTAAGAACCACGTGCATACATCCAGTAAAAAGCTTTCTCATGTGTCCCCGGGCTCCAAACTTGTCTGGGTGCCCAAACTAACCCATTAATTTTTCAGGCAATGTGCAAGGAAGAACAAGAAGAGGAGTGGTTAATTAACAGTGCCTGCTCCTTGCACATGACTGGAAGGTTAGAATATCTTCGCGACTTCAGGCCAATCTATAATGGTGGACACGTCACATTTGGAAATAATATAAATGGAATCATTAGGGGTTATGGTGTACTAACCATGGGAAATTTCTCCATTCAAAGAGTTGCTTATGTGAAAGCCTCAAGCATAACTTGATCAGTGTGGGCCACCTATGCAAAGTCGGTCATCGGGTTAAATTTGATAGTGAATATTGTTACATAATGACACACTATAGAAACATCTGCTTGATAAAATCTAAGGCCGAAGGGACAATTTATCCTTTGGATGTCTCATTGATCAGTGGGAAACCGCAGTTGTGCTTTCTGTCAAAAGTAGTATCCAAAGTCAGTTGCTTATGGCACCGCAAGCTAGCTCATCTCAAATTCAAATACATCAATAACCTGGTCACCAAAGAACTCGTCCGTGATCTCCCAATTTTGAAGTACAGTAACGATATGTTGTGCCCAGCTTGTGAGTATGGAAAACAAACCAAGGGAAGTCATCCTCTGATTGTTGATTCGTCGATTGTTGAACCTTTAGACCTACTTCATATTCATCTCTATGGTCTATCTACCGTAGATAGTCTCCATCACAAGAAATACATCCTGTTCATAGTTGATGACTATACTCGCTTCACTTGGGTATTCTTCTTGAGACTCAAATTTGACACACCGCAGATCATGATCAACTTCATAAAAGAAATAGAGCTCCAAATCAAACTACCAGTTAGAAGGATAAGGAGTGACAATGGAACCGAAGTCACTAATCAACTCTTGAATAGTTTCTTGGTTTCCAACAACTTCTCGGCTCCCAACACATCGCAACAAAATAGAGTAGTAGAGCGAAGAAATCGCATATTGGTCAAAGCACCTAGATCAATGTTGAACTTTTCCAACCTTCCTCTTTACTTTTGGGCAGAAGTAGTGGCAACTTCATTCTTTGTTCAAAACCGAAGAATCATTTGCAAACGTCTTAACAAAACTCCGTAAAAAATGTCAGATTCTTACACATTTTTGGATGCAGATGTTTTGTTATCAACAACAAGGATCACTTTAACAAATTTGCACCCAAATCAGATGAAGGTATTTTTCTTCGCTACTCTACCAACAAATTGGCCTACATGGTTCTCATTAGACGTACAATATTGATAGTCGAAAGCTTCAATGTCAAATTTTATGACTATTATGTCCGCTACACTGCTCCATCAACTGAAACAATATTTATCCCTGAAAGTGATATCCCATCCTCTTCGTGTCTATTGAATATAGTTGAAATAAACTATGATGATCTATTTGATCCCATAGAGACAGCTCATCTCTCTGAAATCCTGGTGTCTCTGGTAGCCCAACAACATGCTAAGGTATTTGGTCCAACCTTGTCGGAACATTTGTCACTGAATACTTCCACCTCACTGATTTAGGGGGAAAGTTCAACTCTGGTAGCAGTGACAACCATCGATTTTCCAGTACTAGAAAATACATCTTCGGTTTCTACCCGCAAAGTCAATATCCAATCAAATGTCTCTTAGGATTCTGAAGATGAAGAAATTGAAAATATCGACACAAGATCAGATCCAAGGGTTATCACTCATTCATCAATCCAGGGAGAACTGATGTCATTGGTTCAAAGGGAACCATCCTCGGTTCAAGGCGAACTCCCATCCTTAATTTAGGGGAAACCTCCTTTAACAACTACAGTTCAAACTCCTACAGTCCAAGATGCTTCTACGGGTTGCTCCCAAGACGAGGGGGAACTACCTTCCCCAACCGTAGAGTCCTATGACATTGAAGATATTCCCTCAACCGCAGCCGCATATCACCAACAACCTCATCTTCACATTTGGACGAAGGATCATCCATCGAGTCAAATCATCGGAAACCCATCCGCAGGTATTCAAACTCGGTCCTCTAGTGATTTAACTGACCACTTCTGCTATGCAGCTTTCATGTCCTCAATTGAGCCTCGAACCATAAAAGAAGCTCTCATGGAGCCTGACTGAATCGTCGTAATGCAAGAGGAGTTATCTGAGTATGAGAGGAATAAAGTGTGGAAACTGGTACCTAAGTCAAAAAGTCACACAATAGTCAGAACACGATGGGTATATAAAAACAAGTTAGATGAGTCTGGTGCGGTGGTGAGAAACAAAGCTCGACTTGTTTCTAAGGGGTATAGTGAACTTGAAGACGTTGACTACGATGAAACATATGCCCCCACTGCCAGAATGGAAGCAATACACATTTTTTTAGCGTATGTGGAACATAAGAACATCAAAGTACATCAAATGAATGTAAAAAGTGCCTTTCTTAATGGAGAACTGAAGGAAGAAGTTTACCTGCAACAACCTCTAGGCTTTGAGAGTATAGAATTTACAAACCATTGCTACAAGCTGGAGAAAGCAGTACACGGTCTGAAGTAAGCACCGAGGGCATCGTATGAGACTCTTTCAGAGTTTCTAGTCATGTCTGGATACAAAAGAGGTGTGATTGATCCCACGTTATTTCGAAGGGAAAATGGTAATCACTCGATACTCGTTCAAATATATGTGGATGACATCATATTCGGATCAATAGATTAGGGTATGCTGAATGATTTTGCAAAGCTCATGACAAGTAAATTTTGAATGAGCATGAATAGAGAGATCAACTTTTTTCTAGGACTTCAAGTGAAACAAGTCCCTCAAGGGATATTCATTCATCAAGAAAAGTATACCTCTGAGTTACTAAAGAAATTTTCAATGAAAAATCGCTCCTCAGCCAAGGTCCCGATGGCCTTTGGATACAAGATTTTAGTTGACCCTACCGAAGAGTAAGTTGACCACAAAACCTACCGAGGAATGATTGGGTCTTTGATGTACCTCACTGAAAGTCGAGGAGATATTGTATTTGCAACCGGATTATGTGCTCGGTAACAAACTGAACCTAACGTATCCCATTTGACCGCAGTCAAGAAAATCTTCAGATATCTAAAGGGAAGTAAAGCATTAGGCCTCTGGTACTCTGCAGGCAATGACTTCAGCCTTCAAGTATTCATAGATGAGGATCATGCAGGATCCAGATTAGATCGTAAAAGTACTTCGGGTGGATGCCAACTCTTAAGAGAAGACTAGTCAGTTGGTCTTCAAGGAAGCATAATTCTGTTTCACTGTCTACCGCAGATGTAGCATATGTGGCCGCTGCCAGCTATTGTTCTCAAGTTCTTTGGATGAAGAATCAAATCATGGACTATGGTTACAGAATGCTGCGGATGGCGATTTACTGTGATTCAGAGAGTGTTATAGCAATTTCTCATAATCCTATTCACCACTTTATGACGAAGCACATCGAACAACGGTACCACTTAATCAAAGATGACATCCTCAAAGGTAACTTTGAACTCATTTTTATGCCCACTCACGAAGAAATAGCTAATGTTTTCACTAAAGCACTTGATGCTACCAAATTAAATAGTTTTCTAGAAATGTTAGGAATGATGAATCCAGACCCGCAATTCTTCTTGAATTGATAGCTACCACAGACCACATTTGATCTCAAGAGTGAAGGAGTTGCTTCTTTTCTTTTCAAAAAAAAAACACACAAACAAACAAACTCTTAAAGCACTCTCTTCACTATGGTTCTAGAATGATATATTTCTCATATTTGCTTTCAGTATACCTAGTATACCGCAATCACATATGATCAATATATTCTTTGGGTCTTTTATTTTTTTATTTCTAATCTTCTTGATCAAGTGTTATTTCAGCTATAACATTCATAATCCTTACTACCGCAGTCACCTGATCCAAACCGCAGTTGCAATAAATGATCCTGCAGTCATAACTTCTTAAATGTTGTGAATAACATTATGTGTTCTTTAATGGATTTTAATTAAATCATTCTTTCAAACATTCATTTTATCGCACATGACAGTTTCAGTCCTTTTTCAAACAACCTTCCTTTGAAAGGTTCTTTTTTTGGATAAAAATAAGTGAATCGTTTTTCCCATAAACGAAATCTTTTAAGAAATGTTTTCTTCAACCAGTCATATCATCCGGCCGACGGTGAAAGGAGATGATTGTCAAGTATGACATGAGATAGTTGCGCGAATTGAGAAAGATGACATGTAATAGAGAGAGAGAGAGAGAGAGATGAAAATGATATAATTTTTTAAAATTTATAAATAATTTAATTTAATTGATAAATTATAAATAAATAAATAAAAAATAAAAAAATGGCAATATAGTCTTTTAAAAAGAAACGGGAGACTAAAATGATAAATTTAAAAGAAACGATGGACTAAACTTGTTTTTGGGGCACTTAAATGGAAACAGTTAACGGATAAAGGCGATAGAGACTAACCGTGTAAAGAAATGAAAACGTAAAGACAGTCCGAATTAATTTATAAAAATAAAAACTAAATGTGTTATAAAATATGATTAAATAACAAGATACATTATAGATAAAGAAAGACATGAGAATAAAGAGAACTTTTATTCCAATATTTGTGATGAAATCATCAAACTTTACAATACATAATATTCACTATTTATACTAAACAAAGAAGATGAAAGGTCATGTATGATATGAATGCACATTATAGTGGTGCATAACTACACTCATAAAACTCATAATAATGTTTGCTATAATGTTCACTAATTATGGAGAGTAATGGCGATATGGAGAATCCAATAGTCATTCACTAAATAATAATTCATAACACTCCCCCTTGAATGACGATTGTATCATGCCTCATTAAAACCTTAATCGGTAAAACCCTTTATTAAGGAAAAAAGAGTACATGATTAATAATAGATATTGGGAACAATTGCCTCGTTAAAAACCTTGCTAAGAAAACCCAATGGGAAAAACATAGCTAAGGAAAAGAGTACAATATGTTTCCAACTCCCCCTGATTAGCACATCACTCGATTCTCTTGAAGCACCGCATAACAATGTTTCGTACCATCTTTTCAATTTCGATGTAGGAAGTGCTTTAGTAAACCAATCAGGAAAGTTGTTACTGGATTGAATTTTCTAGATGTTGATGCCACACTCTTTTTGAAGATCATGAGTGAAAAAAAACTTTGGTGATATATGATTGGTTCTGTCTCCTTTTATAAATCCTTCCTTGAATGGAGCTATACAAGTTGTATTATCTTCATATAGTATGGTTGGAACATCCCTGTTAGAAGTTAGATCACAATTCTTGCAAATATGTTGAGGTAAAATTCTTAACCAAATACATTCATGACTTGCCTTATAAATTGCTATAATCTCTTCATGGTTAGAATAAGCAGCAACTAAAGCTTGTTTAACAAAATGACAAGAATTTACGTTACCTCCACAAGTGAATAAATAACATGTTTGGGATCGAGCTTTGTGTGGATCAGATAAAAATCCAGCATCTGCATAACTAATTAACTTCACATTTTATGAATTTGATTAGTATAAATTCATATTAGTTGTACCTCGAAGATATCAAAGAATGTGTTTGACTCTATTCCGGTATCTTCATGTTCGACAAGAACATATATTGCTAATAAGTTTACGACAAAAGATTTATCAGGTCTTGTATAAATAGTAAGATATATTAGTGCACCAATAGCACTAAGATATAGTTTTTCGGGAACAAGAAGATTTTCATGTTTTTTATGATGCTGAAGTTGGTCATTTTTGGCATCTAATTGCCTTACCACCTTCGGGTTACTCATGGATGTGAGTTATTCATATAAAACCTTTTTAGCACCTCTTCTAGATATTAATGTACAAAAAGTCCATTTTTGTGTGCTTAATTTAAAGACCCAAATAGAATTTCATCTTACCAAGATCATTCATTTCAAAATTTTCTTTCAAACAAGAAGTAACCTTTTCCAATTCTCTAGGAATTCCAATTATGTTCAAATCATCTACAATAACATCAATTATGATAAATTCTTATTTGGATCTTTTTATGAATACACACAGGCTTAATGGATCATTTTTATAGCACTCTTTCAACAGAAATGTACTAAAACAATTGAAGCACATACGGGCAGATTGTTTCAATATATACAAAGATTTATTTAATTTTACCAAATATACTTCACGAGAATTAGAAGTTTGTGCTTCTGGCACCTTAAACCCTTCTGGGATTTTCATATAAATATCATTTTCAAGTGAACCATATAAATAGGCGGTAAATACATCCATTAGACACATCTCCAGTTTTGCATATGTTGTTAAACATATAAAATAACTGAATGTGATTGCAACAACTACCGGAGAATACGTTTCTTCATAATCAATTTTGGGTCTTTGGGTAAAACCTTGTGCAACAAGTATTGCTTTATATCCCACAACTTCATTTTTCTCGTTTATTTTGCGCACAAATACCCATTCGTGTCCCACTGTTCTTACTCTGTTTGGTGTCTTACTCTGTTTGGTGTACGGACTACAGGTCCAAAAACTTTTCGTTGAGTAATAGAATTAAGCTCTTTATTTATTTCATCTTTCCATTTTGGCTAATATTTTCTATTCATACATTTCACAATAGATTCAGGTTCAAGATCCTCATTTTCTTTATTATTGCGCGCGGAACATGATATGAAAAATTATCGTCGACGTCTATCTTATTTTGGTTCCATCTTATTCCTATCATGACATAATTTATTGACATCTCATCATTTTCATTTTTTCAGGTACCTTATTTTCTTTTGTTATGTCATTGGGCTCTTCTAGAACTTTATTAATCTTTTCAAGAGATTCTGTTTTCTCTTTTGGACCATCAATTGTATTTGCTTCATTTCATTTTCGAGGATTTTTATCTTTGGAACCGGCTAATCTTCCACGCTTCAGGCGTGCCTAAGATTCATTTGCAGTTGTATTTTTTTTGTTTCCTTATGGGATATCAATTCTAATTGGAGTAAGTATAGCTGGTACATGAGACTTTGTTACTCACTTAGGGTCAGTAAATGCTTCTGGCAATTGATTTGCTACATTTTGTAAAGGAATTATCTTTTTTTTATTTCAAGATCACATTGACTTGAACGAGGATCTAAAACTGAAAGTGACGATTCCTTTCAAGAGATTTTATTTTCCAGCTTCTTTATTTCTCCCCCTAATGTTGGAAAATATGATTCATCAAAATTATAATCATCAAATATAGCTGTAAATAAATCTTTAGTTGATGATTTTAAATATTTTACTATAGATGGAGATTCATAACCAACATAAATTCTCATTCTTCTCGAGGACCCATTTTTGTGAAGTGAGGTGGAGAAATGGGTACATAAATTGTACATCCAAACATCCTTGGATGGTAAATATTTGGTTTCTGACCGCAAACCAGTTGAATAGGGGAGAACTCATGATAACTAGTTGTTATTATGCATATAAGTGATGTTGCATGTAAAATTTCATGGCCTTATGTTGATTAGGAAGTTTATAATGCATTAGTAATGGTCTTGCAATTAATTAAAGGTGTTTGATTAATTAATCAATTAGACCATTTTGCGTATGAACATGTGTAACAGGATGTTCAATCCAATCGACATGCAATAATCGTTAATAGCATGCAATGAAAATTTTGCAACATTGTCAAGTCGAATTATCTTAATTGGGTAATCATGGAAATGTGCCCTTGGGCTGATTATTTATGCAAGTAATATTGCAAAAACCAAATTACAGCTAGACAACAAGCACATATGTGACCATTTAGTTGACTCATCAATTAAAACTATAAAATATCTAAATGGTCCACATGGTGTTGGATGAATTAGTCCATATATATCCTCTTGAATTCTTTGTAAGAAACTAAGACTTTCATACCCAACTTTGTTCAATGATGGACTGGAAATTAATTTTCCTTAAGAGCATGCAACACAATTCATTATCTTGAAAAATCTTCTAGTTTTTCAAGGAATGACCACTTGAAGTTTCATTTATTCTATATACCATAATTGATCCGGGATGGCCCAACCGGTCATGCCAAACTATGAAGGTAATATCATACTGTTTTTATTTTTAATAACATGAATCATTGTAATATTTTCAATAGCATGAATCATTGTAATATTTGTATAGTACCATCCGGAGGACAACACAGGTAATTTTTCCAAAAAACTTTTCTTATCCGATATCATTTTTGTAATGTTGAGATAATTTTTATTACCATCATTAGTTGTTTCAATAGGATATCCGTTAGACCGAATATCCTTAAAACTTAATAATTTTCTTGGTGATTTTAATAAAAATAATGCATCACCAATTGTAATTATTGTCACTTATGGTAATACTATATTTGCTCTTCCGGAGCCTTTAATCATTTTTGTATTACATGTTATTATATTAACATTTGCTTCTCTAATTGATAAGTAAGCAGAATGTTATTGCATTGTCTGCAAGAAATATATATTCCTTATTTCTTTTGCGAATATTCATATTTCTTTTCAATAAATAAATAAAACATAAGAAACATTCAACATATGACATAAAAACATAATAAATGTCATGAAACAAAACTATACATTATTCTTCCATCACCATCCATAAGATTACTTGTCCCTTCTGGGTAGACAAGAAAATCGACAACATCTAAATGTCTCATTTATGGTTGATCTTTGTAAAAATTATTTTGAAAAAAAGTTGTATTGATATTTTATTTTTATATAGATTTTAGAGAAATTTGATAAAGATCAACAAAATGCTTTGGAGAGCGGTGACAAAGAGATAAGTTTGATAAAGATCAACAAAATGCTTTGGTAAGCGGCATGTATAAGACCAATGAACGGTCATTCCACATCGGTGACAAATATTTTCAACTTTCTTTTTTTTCTTGACCAGTTTTATCACTAGGATGTGGATTTTTGCTATTTTCCAACTTCTTGTGGTTGCTTGTAATCTTGTTATTTTTTTATGATAATAACCTCCACGACCTCGATTATACCCATGACTATTATGATTATATGATGTTGCATTCACTTCAGGGAATGCACTAGAACCGGTCGGGATTGATTGGTGATTTTTCATCAATAACTTTTTTTTTGTTTAGCCACAAGAAGACATGAGATTAATTCATATTTATTTTAAACCTTTCTCATGATATTGTTACTGCAGGAGCATGTTAGTAGTATGAAAAACTAGAGAAAGTTTTCTCTAGCATGGTTTTCCATAATGAAGATAGAAATCAAAATAAAGACTTGTATGTTAAGGAATTGTTAGTTAAGAAATTCCATAAAATACGTTGTAAGCATTGTACATGTAAAATTATAAAAAATACATACCTGAAAATGACAAGAACAATAAGGAGTTAGAGCTCTATGGTAGAGTCGTGCTGATAACGTGTTATAAAATATGATTAAATAACAAGATACATTATAGATAAAGAAAGACATGAGAATAAAGAGAACTTTTATTCCAATATTTTTGATAAAATCATCAAACTTTACAATACATAATATTCAATATTTATACTAAACAAAGAAGATGAAAGGTCATGTATGATATGAATGCACATTATAGTGGTGCATAACTACACTCATAAAACTCATAATAATGTTTGCTATAATGTTCATTAATTATGGAGAGTAATAGGGGATATGAAAAATCCAATAGTCATTCATTAAATAATAATTCATAACAAAATGGGATTTTTGATATTTAACCGAGGGACAATTATATAATCAATTAAATAAACTGATAAATTTGGAAAGGACAACCGTTTTGGATACATGCATGGAGATTATGTGTTGGAGAAGAAGCCAAGTCATTTTTTGTTCTGTTCGTACATCCGGAAATTTTAAGATGGTAATAGTTGTCATACAAAAAGTAATTATTGTTTCTTTGGTGGTGTTGTTAATATTGTACAATGAAAAGACAAAAAGAAATTAGTAGCTGTCATCCGCAAAACAAAGTTGTGAAAGTCCAAGGAAATTATAAGACATGGAAAGGTACAAAAGCCTTCAATACTCGATATGTATAATGTAACCTAATATGTTAATTAGTATAATTGTTCTCCATGTGCAATAATTTGTAATTTGTTAAGAAAACTATGTAAAAAAAAAGATAAATATAAAATTTTAAACATTTGAGAAGTTTGAATTTATAAGAAAAATGAGAAAAAATATTAAATTATAAAAATTAAAGTGTTTTATTCTATAAATTTAAACAATTAATTTAGATAAATAAATAAATTAAATTAATGAAATATTAATTTAGTAATTTTGAAATTAAAATGAAAGTTTATTAAGGAAATTAATATGTATTTTTTATTGCATTTAAATACTATGTAAAATTAATAAAATAAAAAAATCATTAAATAACATTTGAAATAAAAGTTAATTCAAAATAATCATAAAATAACATTTGACAAATTAAATGATAGTATAACAAGTGGCAAAAAAACATTCATTTACTATTATAATAGATAAGATAATTATAATAAACAAATTTTCATTATTTATTATAAAATAACCATATGAAATTACCAAAATTGTCATAATCTTTGTAAATGGGCATATACTAAAAATTTCGATCATCTACCAAAATTTTGTTTATCGACATTGATTTTAATTATTTTAGCCGTTTACTATGAAAAAGTATGTAATTTCGCATATTATATTTACCAATATCTAATTTTTTTTATCAACTCTGAACCATAATGATTCTTTAATACAAACTAGAGAAGGTACACATGCTTTACATGGGTTGGGAATGGATCTATTTTTCCTTGATTGTGTCATGGATGCATCAATAAAAATGGTTCATGTGTTCTTTGTTTTACCAAACGGTTACAAAAATGGTCCAATGGTCCCAGTGGTGACAGTAAATTGAGACATAAATGACCATTGTTATAGTTAACTATTATATAATATATACAAATATAAAAAAAGAAAGCAACTCATCCCTACCAAAAGAATGGAAAGTTGGTTTGTATAGTTTGAATAAATAAAGATATGATGTAATAACAAACAAATAAATGACATTGCTGTTTTTTTAAAATTAACACTTAAAAATGGGTTTTCAAATACTGAAAATTAATTTGAAATGAAGTTGGGTCATGATATACTCTTTTCCCCTTAAGTGCTTTTATAAAATTTTAATTACTTTGTTATATTTACACCAATAGCTTAAAATTAACAAAACAATATTAGAACGCGTCTGGAAAGTGGAATTTCATCAATGCAAGAGTTGTTGAACAATCACAAATTTTCTTCTTTCTTCCTTAACAAAGAACATACAACCTCCAAAAAAGGAAGCAAATATTAGTGATTAATTGGCTAATTTGGTCAAAAAGAAACCTTGGATATAGTAGCAACATCACCTAAAAAACTCTTATATTTACATGTACCAGTTTTTTTATCCCGATACTGTCATGTTTTATAGTTGAAGTATGTGTAGTGTTCTTCTACTTATATGACTACAAAAATTCTACCATAATACAACAGTTTCATACGCACAACACTCTTTTTTCCCATAGAGGTTTTTAGGTGTCGACGTACAATTTTGCTCCTGCCTTATTTTTTGGTTCAATTAGTAAGTTCATTTATATCTTCTCCAGGTTGTTTAACTTCAACTACATTATGGTAATAGATGAGTTAAAACGAAAGAAATTAGAAAAAAGCCTTATTGTAGGTGTCATACCAAACAAAAAATAACCATATATGATCAAACATTCAACAATATGTACATAATAGAAATCCAATTCTGGTGATGAATTGCTTTACTTGGGGTACAACAAACACATAAAAATAAATTGAATGGAATAAATTGAAAGTATGATGATTGATTGTGCCAAAATCTTGAAACTTGGGACTTAAAGTGGGAACTTCAATTGATTTCTCCAAATTGAAAGTGAGTCGTTAAAATGGAAAGAACCAATTTTGGAATCAACTAACTAAAGTTCACTGAGACATATTAACAAACAGTGGGTGTGCAATTCATAATTTTTTCAATTCCATCACCAGCGATGCCAATGTTTATGATATCCTCCTTTATCTTCCAACGTAAAAGACGAAAACAATGAAGAAGACATACTAAAAGTACATAAAACACAAACATGTAGAAGAATCTGAAGGAAACGCCCACACACAAATGAGGGTTAAAAAAGAGCAATGTATATTGTGGTCAATACCAGCCGATAGTAGGCATGTATGGGTTTGGGAAAATGACTTAAAAGTCCAAGGAAGATTCCAAACCATTCAAAAAACCCCAATCATGTTTTGTCTGTTCAAAAAAAACCCAATGAACTTAACATTTTGTCTAAAAAGTCCAACAAAGTTCCAAACCCTTCAGAAAATTCCAATTTTGTTTTGTTTAAGTTTATTGGGTTTTTTTTGAACAGCCAAAACATGATTGGAGTTTTTTAAACGTTTTGGAAACTTCGTTGGTCTAACAAGTCATTTTATCGATACGGTAATAAGTCACGTCATCTGTTTCTCTTATTTGACTTTCAGGAAAGTGTAACTTAGTTGGGCTTTTTAGACAAAATGTTAGGTTTGTTGGGTTTTTTTGAACAGACAAAACATGATTGGGGTTTTTTGAACGGTTTGGAAACTTCGTTGGGCTTTTAAGTCATTTTCCCTATGGGTTTTTGATGTAATTACAAATCCTTAATGATTACATACCTGATTTGTGGGGAAATTTTAGGAAAATCTGAAGAACAGACGCTGAATTTTGTTGGGTTTTTGTTCCTTTTTGGATTCCGATTTCGAATTTTGGGGTTCGCTATTACTCTCCTCTGGTGTTGCTCGTTTGTCACTTACATAGATGTAGGGCGGAGATTTTGGTTACCGTCGTTTCCCTATATCTCTGACTAGAAACGCTTAAGAAATATCGGCTTGAAAGATACGAAGGGAACTGTGTTTGGATGGAACTTGGAGTAGCAAATATGAAAGGAAGAAGGTGGATCGATAATACAACACAAAAGTGAGCGGTGGTGAAAGGATCGGGAAGTAAATGCGTGTATAAGGTAACTCGATAACATGTATCATTTGTTGGCAGGTACCAAATTGACACACACGTGTCCAGGACACGCAGCAAACATTGAGTACCCCACCCACATAAAAAGATGGATAGAATTTTAAAAAAAAAATCAAATTGTAAACAGCTCCATAATTAAAGGACCAGAACTGCCAAGAAGTTAGTAACTTTACTTTTCCTAACTTTGGTTTCTTTAATATATATATATATATATATATATATATATATATATATATATATATATATATATATATATATATATATATATATATATATATATATATATATATATATATATATATATATATATATATATTTCGTTTGTGATGAATTCTTTTTCATTGTTTTCCTTTTACTAAGGCTTATTTATGGACATAATACATTTGGGAGGTCACAAAGTCGTATTTTGCAAGCTTATAAGTATGATGGTAGTTTTGTTTTTAAAATTTTCCATGGATAACATTTTCTTTCATCACACGGAATAGTGGATCTGATGTAAAATAGACTTACTATATATATATATATATATATATATATATATATATATATATATATATATATATATATATATATATATATATATATATATATATATATATATATATATATATAGGTAAAGGTTCAAATGAGAACCAAAAAAGGTTAAGAACCCTAACAATCTCTAATTTTTAGATGTTTATAAAGGGTTTAGGGTTTATGGTTTATGGTTTAGGGTTCTTAACCCTAGACCCTTAATGAAAACATTTACAAAAATGGTTCTTAGGGTTCTTAACCTTTTTTGGTTCTCATTTGAACCACTCCCTATATATATATATATATATATATATATATATATATATATATATATATATATATATGAGTAAATTACTGAAATCGTCTCTGTGGCTGGGTCAAAATTGCACGTTTGGTCCCTAACTTTTTTTTTTGCACTCGGATCGTCCATGTGGTTTGATTTTGTTGCGTTTTTCGTCCCTATGGTTTGGTAAAAATTGCATGTTTGGTCCCTAACTTTATATATGTAAGGGACGAAAAATGCAACAAAATCAAACAACAGGGACGAAAAACGCAACAAAATCAAACCAAAGGGACGATCCGAGTGCAAAAAAACGTTAGGGATCAAACATGCAATTTTGACCAAACCACAGAGACAATTTTAGTAATTTACTATATATATATATATATATATATATATATATATATATATATATATATATATATATATATATATATATATATATGGGAGAGTTCAATTGAGAAAAAAAAAAGATTGAGAATGGAGGAATCATTCTCAGCCACTCATTTATTTTTGCCGCAAAAGTCTCAGTCATACCAATGGAAATGGGAAAGGAATAGACATGTTTTTTGTAATAAAACATATTTCCTTAAACTATGCTAAGCATTACCTTAATATATACAAAAATATAGTTTTTTTTTTCGTTTTTTTAATTTTTAAGAAGCTATTTTTATCGAAAAATTATTTTAAATATACCAGAATTCATGATTTTTTTATTCTATACAAATAGACATCCATATTGATATGATTTTAAAATAAAATATATATATATTTTTTATTTTCAGCTATCGTTATTCATAAGTGAATAAAAATGAATCAGGTTTTTACTATAGTACATTCGTTATTCACTTATGAATAAAAACTATGATTAATTTTTTTTTTTACATTTTAAGTATCATTCATATATGAATATAGCATATACTAAACATAGTATATTTATATTTAAATATTAGACGATTCATTCACTTGTGAATATTACATAGTATATTCACTTGTGAATATTAGATGGTATATTCACTTATGAATATTAGATAATATTTTCATATCTTAATATTACATAGTATTACATGGTATATCACATGTGAATATTACATAGTATATTCACTTGTGAATATTAGATGAAATATTCACTTATGAATATTACACAGTATATTCACATATGAATATTACAATGTGTTTTCACAATATATATATATATATATATATATATATATATATATATATATATATATATATATAATTTTTATATGTTATTCACATATGAATAACATACAAACTTGCATATTCGTTTTTTTCTTTTAATAATCATATACTGATTCAGGTGAGAAAACATATTCATATATGAATATAACGTGGTAATTTAGTTTATGCATTTTATCAAACAGTTGGAGTGCATACAAGTTAACTATTTTAAAAATGTTAAAAACATCAAGTTATCAATTCCAAATCATCATATACTTTCGATTTTGACATCAGATGCGACACCTATGTCTGATTGATTTCTCATTTTGATTTTGATTTCCGAAAATCCGATTGGGAACCTGTGGGTACCGATTCTGAGTCCTTCAATGTCGACCGTGACTGCGAGTCAAGAACTCCGATTCCAATTTCATGAACAACGAAGAAATTCCGATTCCAACTGATTTCGTTTGCGAATATGGGAAATTCCAGTTCCAAATCCATTATGAACTTTAACAAATCGATAAAATTGATGATTTTTTTGTCTTGAACGGCGAACCTCCCATCTACGAATATTGATGATTGATTAACACTAGATGACATTGATGATGTTTTAGTTGAAGAAATCTAGATGATAGTTGAAGGTTGGAGGAGAAATATTGAGGATGAATGAACTGTTATCGAATTCTCTATAGTTATGTATTTGACATTGAAGGTTATTAACATATTTACAAGTTTGCCACCGTGTCTTTTTATGCTTAGATTAAATGAGTGGCTGAGAATAATTCCCCCATTTTAAACCTTTTTTTATTTTCTCAATTGAACCCACCTCTCTCTCTCTCTCTCTCTTTCTTTCTCTCTCTCTCTCTCTCTATATATATATATATATATATATATATATATATATATATATATATATATATATATATATAGGGGAGCGTTCAATCGAGAATATTTTTATCGCGAGAACATTTGAGAACAAATTTGGACCACACAAATTTTTTAATTAAATTTATAAAATAATATTCATATAAATCAAAAAATAGTTACAAACAATTAAAAAACCCAATAACTAACACCACTCACCACCCACCACCACCACCTGCCACCACCACCCATCACTAACCACCACCATCAACCACCACCCATCACTACCCACCACCACTTGCCACCACCACCGACCTCCACCACCCATCACCACCGCATGCCACCACCACCCATAACCACTACCAACCACCCATCACCAACACCCGCCACCACCACCTACCACCACCACTAACCACTACCCACCACCACCATTCATCACTAACTACCACCACCACCCACCCACCACCAACAACCACCACACGCCACCAACACCACCACTGTGACATCCCCAATTTCACGACTAGAAAAGACTAATTTGTTTATGCTTTGTTTCATAAATCAGAGTAATCGTTTAAAGAAAACGGTTCCAAAATTTGTTCCCATAACAAGATATGATAATAACTTATCAAAAGATTTCTCAAAGAGAATGTATTTTATTTAATAATAAAACCTTGGGATGTCATGTTCCGATACAGACCAAAAGCATAAGCAATATAAAATAGACCTTACAACAGTTATTTATAACTACTGATCTATAATCCAAAATCTCTTGTCAAGTCCATCAACTTATACCCTTGTGCCATTACTTGTAATGCAAAGAAAACTGAGTGGGTCAGACTTGGAAGCCTGGTGAGCATATAGGGTTTTCAACCCACAATAATACATTTATTATATTCAATTATCAAACAATCAACCCAAATACCCATCCCCATTATCCTCTTTATTTCTTAAGGTTTTACCCTAAAAATCAACTATCCTTTATCCATTCGTTCCTAAGAATTTACCTAAGGAATTGGAACGAAGTCCATTGCTGCCAAAGTTTATCTATCAGGTACTAAATCCATAGCTATCAGGCGCTAACTCCATAGTCACCAAGGTTCACTCAACAATAGGCGGTAACTCCATAGTCACCAAGGTTTACTTAACAATAGGTGCTAACTCCATAGTCACCAAGGTTTATACAATAGGCGCTAACTCCATAGTCACCAAGGTTTACTTAACGGTAGGCGCTAACTCCATAGTCACCAAGGTTTATACAATAAGCGCTAACTCTATAGTTGCCAAGGTTTACTTTAACAGTAGGAGCTAACTCCATAGTCACCAAGGTTTATACAATAAGCGCTAACTCCATAGTCACCAAGGTTTACTTTAACAGGCGCTAACTCCATAGTCACCAAGGTTTACTCATACCATCTCTCATCACACACCAACTATTCCATCTACCCATGTTCTACCCAACATATTTGTAGATATAAATTACATATATAGTTCAAATCATATACAAACATGTATATAACATTCATCCAACATCCATCTCAAATAAACAAACAATATATAAACACATAACACATATTTCATTGCAAATACTTCATATCTATGTGTTAGAAGAAAGTAACTACACACTCACACGTATAAACAACTTTATATTATACACATAGCACGTATTTTATAAAATACTTCATAAATATGTATAAGATGAAAGTGAGTATACACTCACTTGATTAGAAGATGATCGGACAGCACTACGGCTTGTAGAAGTAGTATTCTTCGATAGATCTGGAAGATCTTCACACACCGGGTGATATGGGCTTATTTAGTCATAGAAATCATTCATTATCTTATTAATTATTGTTGATATTATATCATTTAATGGACAAAAGGTACTTAATTAGCTTAATATTTCAATTTCAGCAATAAAAGACATGCTCGGGTGAAAAAGGAAGAGGATTTGAGTGATTGGAAACTTGGAGATTGAAGACTAAAGAAAGAAGGATGTTGCTGGACAGTTTGACCCATCTTCAGTGTTTTGGCCATATCTCATGAACCGTAACTCCGATTGATGAGATTCAAAATGTTCTAAAAACTAGACACAATTTCGGATGACTTTCGTGTTTTGAGAAAATATTGAGTCCAAGTAAACTCGACGAGTTTTTACCAAAAACTCGACGAGTTTGTTAGAATATTCTCGATTTAAGGATGCCTTGCCGTACACACTGTATACGCGGATTATCGAAAAAACTCGACGAGTTTTTGGTGAAAACTCATCGAGTTGACACTGTTTTCAGAATTTATATATAGAAACTCTTCTCATTCGAACCCGAACTTTTTGTGGAGGCTAGCTGCGACTTTTAAAAACTAGAAGGGTTCTTGGAGCTGCTATTTTCGAGATTGCAACATAAGAGACAATTTAGAAGAGAATCAAAGGCAAATAATCATTCTTCTTTTCTTAATCTTTGTTTTGAACCATGTTTGAATGATTAGATTTTGATTTTAGGTTATTACTTGCTGTAGATATGAGCTAAAAGCTTTTACTTCTGTTTGGATGAGATAATCTTATGAACATGGTTTGATTGAGTGGTTGAATTGATATTAATTTGGTTATTCATCTTGTTAAGCTTATTAAAGATCCTTATGTATTGATGATAAATGTTTTTAGTTAACAAATAAGTGATTGAGTTGCATGAATATCTTCTTGATTACTTGATTCATATAGTTTTATGAATATAAGATTGTATGTCTAGGAATAGTGAATATGAAACTAGGGTTAACTATAAAATATGTAAATCAATGTGTGAGCATGTGTGATGAACATCTATACATGAGTTGATTGAATTGAACAAATTTGATTAAATATTATTATAAGTCTTGCTTGATACGAACTGAACACTAGGAAACTTGTTAATTTAATCACTTGATCACTGTTTGAATTAACTTGTCTACTAAAGGATTGGTAATAATGAACATGAACCCAATCACATTAGGAATCGGTAACCATTGACATATTAATTCATTGCACTTGCCACGAAATCAACCATAGGAATAAGTGAATCGAATCTAAACAAAAGTCTCTTTTATCATTGAATCTAGTTGTCCTTTCTTATTCTTCTTAGTTGTTAATTGTCTTTGTTTGAGTTTTAAAGTGCTTGATTAAGTTTCTAGTCTTGAAAAACTAGAGAAACCCCCCCCTCTTTTATTAATTGTTTTTAATTAGGTAATACTAGTATTTAATTTGATTGCTACCGTTCCCTGTGTTCGATACCCTACTTGCTTAAACTAAACTACTATCGATAGGTACACTGCCTGCATGTGTTTGTTTACATTTGAGTTTGTTAGGATTAAAACTAGTTTGTTTTAAAACACATCAAGTTTTTGGCGCCTTTGCCGGGGAACGGTTCTAATAGTTAATTTTATTTGCTAGTGTTATTGATCCTTTGTGTGAGATTTATCTCATATACAGTTACACGTTTTCTGTTTTAATTTTATTATCATATTATTATGTATTTTCCAAATCTCGGTGCTTTTGATGCTTTTCTTGAGGAAATAGTACAGGAAATTGAGCAAGAAGATGAGGAATATGACTCAGATGAGGATTTGATGAAATTTGGAAGATGGTTAGATAACATCTTGCCTAATGAAAAAGAGCAATCTGAGTTACAAGAGCTAGTGTTAAAAGATGAAGAATTTAATCCAGAACAAGATTTGGAGGAGCTGGAAAGATTGGTAGCAGAAGGGTCAGATGAAGAACACGAACAAGCTGAGTTGCAGGAACCAAGCAGTGGTTTGACCATTATCACGACATGGCCCCGTATTTTCCCAGATTCTGTTTCGAAGCATGGGGTGACGACTCCAACTTTGGAGAAAGTTCTGAAACGCGATCCATTTCTGATTAGTATCCAACCGGTCCCAACCCTTATCAAGATTCTTGGGTTTTATATATTCAAGCTCGTTTGGCCAATTATAAAAGCAAAGAGCCAAATTTTACAAATTGGTCCACCAAGAAAGATATTCAATGCAACAGATGGATTGGCATTGATTTTATTGGAAGTTTATTAAGTTGAGAGTCCAGCTAAAGACTCGCACAAAAAGAAGCGCTTGCGGGAGGCAACCCGTCATTAGAGTTTTCTTTTCTTTTTCTTTTTGAACTTCTAGTTTATTAGGGTAGTGTAGGATTTTAATTTGATGATTGCTTTTCTTTTTATTATTTGGTTTTTGATTTTGATCTTTGCAGAAGTTAGGGTGAGAATCGATCAAATTGTTAAAGCGTGAGGAATAAATATGAAATCGAGTCTAAAACGAGAAGAGTGGGAGAATTGAGTCTAATTACGAGTCCGGTGAATAAATGGCTGAAATGATGAGATTTTACTGAAGAAAAATGAGGGGGAATATTGTTGTAATCATTCCCTTAAAATCCATAAACGAAACTGAAGTTGGAGTATATTTTGTTCACTCAGTGCATAAAACTCATCGAGTTCCCTATATAAACTCGACGAGTTCTTTTGGAAAAACCCAACTGTGCCGGTTTCAGCGACCCAACTCGACGAGTTCCTTCGAAGAATCCGGAATCTGAAGTTTTCAAGTTCACTTTATCCTCGTCGAGTGGCTCTTTTTCTTACCTTTGAGTTGGTGATTTGACTACAATTTAAGGAGGCAATTGGCTGTGCTATCAATGATTATTTTTCGAGCAAAGTCTAAGATAGTTTTCCTCTATATTTTGGAGCATAACCACACGAGATTTGGCACCCAATGCGTGGATGAGCTGTTCCCATGTCTAAAGTCAGTTGAAGATGGAGCTTAACAAGAAGAATATCAACCTCGCAACTACTATCCCAGGGGAGTTTTTTCTAATTCTCTCTACTTTTATGTTCTTTTTCATGCATAACATGCAATGGGGACATTGCATAAATTAAGTCTGGGGTAGGGGGTTGATTACATTAGTTATATTAGAATCCTAGGTTTAATTTTTTAAAAATTATTTTTTAAAAATTTGCATAAAATTTGCTAGGGTTAATTTAGAAAATTATGGTAAAAGCAATTAGGGTTCATGCTATTATTGTGTTTGATGATTCTATGAGGACCCAAATGTTTAGTTAAGCCAACATACGTTATAGTGCATTTGTGGCCCCCTTTATTCTAGTGAAATCATGGGACAAAAACACAACCTCTCTTAGTTTGAGGATCGCAATATGTTTGGCATCGTGTACCAGAAATGTATCCAGGAAAACTTACGTAGTCATTGCACACTAGACTAATGCCTTTAACCAATAAATGATGAAGTTAAATTCCCTTGCTTAAGCATATGTTTTTCTAGTTTTTTAGTTTTGAGTGGAAAAAGTGCGTTGAAAAAAAAAAGTTGAAAAAAAAAGAGTGATGAAATGTTTGAATAAAGAATATACAAAGCTATGAAGACAAAGAAAAATACATTGAAGAAAAGCTACAAAATATAAAAGATTCAATCAAAAGTAGTATTTATTTTTATTGTAATTTTCTTTTCTAGGTTATTTTATCATATGTATGCTTGGGGATTTAACCAAAAATGACTTGAGGTTAAGAAAGTTTTACGGGGATGGATTCGGAGGGATGCATAAAATGAGCGTTGTTCAAAAGAAGTGGGCGAGTGTTTATGAGGATTGTAAGTATTTAGAATTGAGGGGGGTCCTTAGGAAAAATTTTAGACACAAATGCATGCGTTGCGGTCTTAGCATAATGGCTAGGTACGATTGGGATTGTCTTATGTGGTATTAGTGTGCTAAAATTCGGTTTTGCTTGGGGGCAAGCAAAAGTCAAGTGTGGGGTATTTTGATATGGGCTTATTTAGTCATAGAAATCATTCATTATCTTATTAATTATTGTTGATATTATATCATTTAATGGACAAAAGGTACTTAATTAGCTTAATATTTCAATTTCAGCAATAAAAGACATGCTCGGGTGAAAAAGGAAGAGGATTTGAGTGATTGGAAGCTTGGAGATTGAAGACTGAAAAAGAAGGATGTTGCTGGACAGTTTGACCCATCTTCAGTGTTTTGGCCATATCTCATGAACCGTAACTCCGATTGATGAGATTCAAAATGTTCTAAAAACTAGACACAATTTCGGACGACTTTCGTGGTTTGAGAAAATATTGATTCCAAGTAAACTCAACGAGTTTTTACCAAAAACTCGACGAGTTTGTTAGAATATTCTCGATTTAAGGATGCCTTGCCGTACACGCTGTATACGCGGATTATCGAAAAAACTCGACGAGTTTTTGGTGAAAACTCGTCGAGTTGACGCTGTTTTCAGAATTTATATATAAAAACTCTTCTCATTCGAACCCGAACTTTTTGTGGAGGCTAGCTGCGACTTTTAAAGACTATAAGGGTTATTGGAGCTGCTATTTTCGAGATTGCAACATAAGAGACACTTTAGAAGAGAATCAAAGGCAAATAATCATTCTTCTTTTCTTAATCTTTGTTTTGAGCCATGTTTGAATCATTAGATTTTGATTTTAGGTTATTACTTGCTGTAGATATGAGCTAAAAGCTTTTACTTCTGTTTGGATGAGATAATCTTATGAACATGGTTTGATTGAGTGGTTGAATTGATATTAATTTGGTTATTCATCTTGTTAAGCTTATTAAAGATCCTTATGTATTGATGATAAATGTTTTTAGTTAACAAATAAGTGATTGAGTTGCATGAATATCTTCTTGATTACTTGATTCATATAGTTTTATGAATATAAGATTGTATGCCTAGGAATAGTGAATATGAAACTAGGGTTAACTATAAAATATGTAAATCAATGTGCGAGCATGTGTGATGAACATCTATACAAGAGTTGATTGAATTGAACAAATTTGATTAACTATTATTATAAGTCTTGCTTAATACGAACTGAACACTAGGAAACTTGTTAATTTAATCACTTGATCACTGTTTGAATTAACTTGTCTACTAAAGGATTGGTAATAATGAACATGAACCCAATCACATTAGGAATCGGTAACCATTGACATATTAATTCATTGCACTTGCCACGAAATCAACTATAGGAATAAGAGAATCGAATCTAAACAGAAGTCTCTTTTATCATAGAATCTAGTTGTCCTTTCTTATTCTCCTTAGTTGTTAATTGTCTTTGTTTGAGTTTTAAAGTGTTTGATTAAGTTTCTAGTCTTGAAAAACTAGAGAAACCCCCCCCCCCCTCTTTTATTAATTGTTTTTAATTAGGTAATACTAGTATTTAATTTGATTGTTAGCGTTCCCTATGTTCGATACCTTACTTGCTTAAACTAAACTACTATCGATAGGTACACTGCCTGTGTGTGTTTGTTTACATTTGAGTTTGTTAGGATTAAAACTAGTTTGTTTTAAACACATCACCGGGTTTCTCGCGGATAGAGCTTCGGCTCGAAAACTCTTTTCTTCTCAGGATCTTCGGGCTTCGGGACTTGCTTCGAGTCTCGGGATGTTACCGGGGCTTCGGGGGTACTTCTTTGCACGTAAATCAAGGCAGAATGGGAGAGAGAGGAGAGAAAATAGCAACCCTAAATGGCTGGCCCTTCAAATCTATTCATAGGGCAAAATTTTCCCTTGCCACGTCGTGGCACCTTTTTCCACGTCGTGGGCTTGGTCGTCACTACATGCGTCATCGTCCACATGCTCTGTCAGGCTCCATAATGCGTCAGAAGTCATGCCATGTCGTGGTCTCTGACATAGCTTTTGGGTTCGCGTCCTGAACTTCAGAAATTCATAACTTTTGCATACGAACTCCGTTTTCGACGTTCTTTATATCGACGCGTAGGTGAGATTATGATCTACAACTCTTGTTTAGACTCTGTTGGCTAATTTTGAATTTATTTTTAATATATTATAAATATATTATTTTTAGTAGGCCGGGACAGGAAAACTCCGTTATAAATTCATAATTTCTTCACCCGACGTCCGTTTTCGCCTATCTTTTTATCGTCGGACTACTATCGACGAGATCTTCGACTCTCGTTTAGATTGTTTTGGCTAAAAATCACTCGATTTCATATTCGAGTATTCGGGCTGCATACCGCTAAGTCGAAACTTTGGAAAATCATAACTTCCTCATACGAAGTCAGATTTGGGCGTTCTTTTTATGCACACTCTCAGTTTAACGAACTCTTCAACTTTTGGTTAGATTACTAAGGCTAGATATCATTCTATCTTAAATTCGTATTTTACGTCATTCGGCATCGTGTCGGTTCTGTCGCAAAACTTCGATAGGTCATAACTTCTTCGTTATAACTCATATTTTGGCGTTCTTTATATATACGGAATCCTTGTAACATATACTACAACTTAGTTAAGACTACTCCTTCTAAATAATCTTTCATCAAAAAGTTATTTTTGACGCTTATCGTCTCTAAATTGACTAGCCCTGATCTACGGGCGTTACAATTATCTCCCCCTTAGGATGATTACGTCTCGGAATCATCAACGAAATAGGACTTGTATAATGATTCCGTACCCTATCTCTTCATCCTAGATAATAACCGTAACTTCTATGTTTCTTCGAATGAGTATCTAACTCTTGGACTTCTTGACCGTCGGCGATGCTCAATCTTGCATCTGCTCTCCGTACTATGTTGGACTTTCATTCATAACCTTCGAGTTAAAAATTAAATCCTTATTGAGGACTCCTTCTTCTTCTTAGGATAAATACTTTCCTTTATCTATTGTAACAGATCGATGGGTCATGTTTTAATAACCTCTCATCGTATAATGCAATGCTTAGACTCAAGTCTCTTAGAGTTAAATTCCATAATGGAATATACCTTCTTTCATATTCTAATGTGATATAATCACATTTTTACATGTAGAATTTCTAGCTACTAGCTTCCTTAACAGTGAGCGCGATGCCATCGATCGCATTGATTTCAATCTTCTGACTTGAGTCAGATGCTACCTCGAACTTGGTTCTATGAACCACGTAACAAACTCATTGTAGTCGGACTCAATTTGATATGACCACTAGGTTCGCAATAACAATCATCTCATTAGTCATTACCGAAACAATGGTAACGACATTCTTGAATAAAACAAGACCAATTACAAGCTTCTTGGTAACCTTGTGACTTTCCCTAATCCAAGCGTGAGTCCTGTGCTTCCAGTAGTATAGATCTCTACTACTATTCACACCTACTCATACTCGTCCCAAGTATTGTCTCGCAGTCCCCAAGTCCTAAAATCACAAAACAATTTAACACATACGAATGTGTCCAATTAATCATATAAATTTTCCTAGACTCTACTAGGACTTCTTCCATGCGTATCATCACTCATCAATTCTACTTCAACTCGGCTGGTAATGGAAATTCTAGATGATGGGACAACTTCAAGAATTACACCAATTGTTCCATCATCCTGCTAATCGAAGGTGTACTTCAGACGTACTGTACTCCTCTAGACGTTCCGTTATTTTATCAGACATACTCTAAAGGCAAGATACCACTCTTACAATATCTTCTGATAGGTGTCATTCACTATCATAAGCCTTTCATTTCCTCCATTTACTCAATTCTCTAAGATTCTTCACCATAACGTTCTATACACCAAAGCAGACGTTCGGTGTACTGGGCGAGAATTTAAGATAAGAAATCTTTATTTACGATAGACGTATAAATCTCCTTATCACTCCAAAACGTTTACATGCTAGTTCTAATTTCGTAGTCATATGCTTAGAATCCTAAACACATAAGGTTCCCAGATCCGGTCTGCAATAGACCATAGATCCAAACAAACAATATCATATATGGCAACATATAACATTTAGCACATAAAAGCAGTTTAGGCATCATTCCTAAATAAGCTAGTGCTCGTGTCTAAGATATGGTAGACACTCATCTCACAATCATTGCTTAGCATTCTAAGTTTAAGTCTAGAAATCCTACAAATTCCTAGTTCTCTTAAACTAATGATCTGATACCAACTGTGACATCCCCAATTTCACGGCCAGAAAAGACCGATTTGTTTATGCTTTGTTTCATAAATCAGAGTAATCGTTTAAAGAAAACGGTTGCGGAATTTGTTCTCAAAACAAGATATGATAATAACTTATCAAAACATTTCTCAAAGAGAATGTATTTTATTTAATAATATAACCTTGGGATGTCATGTTCCGATACAGACCAAAAGCATAAACAATATAAAATAGACCTTACAACAACTATTTATAACTACTGATCTATAATCCAAAATCTCTCGTCAAGTCCATCAACTTATACCCTTGTGCCATTACCTGTAATGCAAAGAAAACTGAGTGGGTCAGGCTTGGTAGCCTGGTGAGCATATAGGGTTTTCCACCCACAATAATACATTTATTATATTCAATTATCAAACAATCCACCCAAATACCCATCCCCATGATCCTCTTTATTTCTTAAGGTTTTACCCTAAAAATCAACTACCCTTTATCCATTCGTCCCTAAGGAATCGGCACAAAGTCCATTGCTGCCAAAGTTTATCTATCGGGTACTAAATCCATAGCTATCAGGCGCTAAATCCATAGTCCCAAAGGTTCACTCAACAATAGGCACTAACTGTGACAACCCGAAAGTTCTATTTTGTATAACATATCAAGTCAATAGAAGTCAGAACAGTTACTGTAAATTTTCAGACTTTTTGGAATAAGTTTGAGTATTTCAGGATTATCACTTTAGGAGAAATCAGGAGAGAGGATGCCCTAGATTATTTTGTGCATCTTAAAAGTTTCAAAACTCCACGAGGTAAGAGTTTACGACTCGAATGATATTTTTGACCAAAAACCCCAAGGGGTATAAATATGGCCCTTAGCCATATATTTTTCATTTGTTCCATTTTCAACTAGAGAAAAACCCGATTCTCTCTCAAGGATCTTCGGCTTTTCATTCCAAATCGTAAGTCCTTCTATCTAAGAGTGTTATAGGGCTTGTTATCTGTCATATCATCAAGAAATCAAAAGGAAACATCAAGATCAAGGAGTTTACGGCCCAAGAACACCTTGGACCGTAAACCCTTCTTTGATGGCCAAAAGTGTGCCCTAGTCCCTTCCTTTCCTTGTGAAACTAGTCTAGACTCATACCATAATGTGTGTGGGACTTGAAAGCACAAAATACCATGGTCCATATTAGATTACGGCCGCAAACCCCAAGGGTTTTGGTCGTATGGCCGTTAACCCCTTTTAAGGGTGCAAATGACACCCTAACACTTTAACGAGCCTTGGATTTTAGCATAGAACCTTACACCTATGAGCTAAGGACTTCATTGCACGAAATGGTACTCCTTTCCATGAGTTTACGGCCGTAAACTCATGGGGGAGTGGTCCCAGGGCCGTGAACACCATACTAGGTCATTTTAGGACCTTAAACCCACCCAAACTCTTGGATAAAGCATTGGAACACTTAACCACTTAAGCCCATAGAGTTTTAAGCCCCTTTTGGTGACCAAATGAGAGTTTACGGCCAGGAGTTTACTCCCTTGGGCCGTAAACTCCAACAAACATGGTCAGTAGACCATAAACTCACGTATGAGGCTTTGCACTCCTTTGTTGCAGCCCGATAGCCTCCTAGCACTTGACCAAAGTGTTTTCCTCGCAATAGAATGTTTATACATGTTTAATTAGTGTTATAATCACTAATTGTTTATATACATATGTCTTCATATGTAATTAGGATCATTGTGTGTGTCTAAGTCTTCACTTGACACCAAGCACTTGTCCGACACGTCCTTTCGATCCGCTCACTGCAGGTGAGTTCATACCCCTTGAATTAACCTTTTAAATGTTTCTACATGTTTTTAAATGCTTTATGGGGGGAATACAAGTTGAATCATGTTAGTTATTATATCAATCACATGTGATTAATAACTAACATGCAAATGGATTTACTATACGTTAACCGTTTTACCAAACAGATTTCTTCAAATGATTTTCATAAATGTTTTATATGTTTAAAACTCTTTATTATACACTGTATGTTTCATTTCAAACTCTTTTACAATTGTGTTTCAAACAAAGGCTTCTTTATACTTATACTGTGTTATCAAACAAATACTTTCAACCCGTCTTATAGACTGACATCAAGTCGATCTTTCTTAGATAGTAATCTTTTTCAAAGGTTTTACAAAACTTCTTTTATGATTTTATATTATCAATTGCATGCATGTATATGTATAGTTATATAAATAATATTTAAAAGACTTAGGAAGGCTAACCCGCTTTATTTCCTTTTCCCCGTTGGGATGTGGTCTGGTAGGGTATCGGGTATCCGTCTGAAGGTCGTTTAACTATCAGTTATATATCATGTATACATATAGAGACATAAAAGTTTTCCTCAGTCAGTTCAGTACCTTTGGGTAGCAAAGGCACACTTCAGGTTATACACGTACATTATTAATGACTATTATAGGTATAGTTAGGAGATATCACTTACCATTCCAAGTACAGGGAATGACACAAGAGTTAGTTCATTCATGAGTCTATACTAGTACATTTACATAGATACATATACATGAGTACATTTACATAGATACATATACATGAGCACATTTACATAGATACGCTTACATGGATACGCTTACATATATATGTTTACATAGATACGCTTACATGGATACACTTACATGAGTACGTTTACATAGATACGCTTACATGGATACGCTTACATATATACGTTTACATAGATAAACTTACATGAATACGCTTACATGAGTACGTTTACATAGATACGCTTACATGATTATGTTTACATGATTACGCCTACATGAGTACGTATACATAGATACACTTACATGAGTAGGTTTACATAGATACGCTTACACGAGTACGTTTACATATACGACAGTAGAACAGACATAACTAGGTGCTATAGCATGGAACAATTTCATGATCTAACTATACCAATGAATCACTAACGCATTAGTGATAGTTATATTGGGTATACATGATCATAGTAATGTGGATGTTCGCGGTTTGAAATCATGCAGGGGTCGTGTGTGGGTCCCAAAATCTCTTTGACAGGGGAGTGTCTAGCCTGGGATCTAGCCATCACATTATGCCTTAACCCTCAATTAAGGCAAAATAGTACAAAAGTAGTCACTTATTACAAATACTACAGTACTTACGACAATTACAAAAGGATATAAAACTCCAGTCAATAAATTATTAATACCTTTACTATGTGTCATATTCACATAATCGATGAGGTTGGTTAGATAATAATAATAATAATAGTTATACAGTCGGGTCTTGGTAGAAGGCTACTTTCAAAACAGTCGGGTCTTGGTAGAAGACTACTTTCAAAACAGTAGGGTCTTGGTAGAAGACTACTTTCAAAACAGTTAGGTCTTGGTAGAAGACTACTTTCAAAACAGTCGGGTCTTGGTAGAAGACTACTTTCAAAATAGTCGGGTCTTGGTAGAAGACTACTTTCAAAACAGTAGGGTCTTGGTAGAAGACTACTTTCAAAACAGTTAAGTCTTGGTAGAAGACTTTCTTTTATACTAGTAGGAATCATAGGGATTTCTATGCTTTTTAAAACGTTTACAGTTGTTTTACAAACATTTTCATACTTATACGAACTTTCTTTCAAAACAATTTCAAGTCTTTCATTACAAGTTTTACAAATCAAAGACACATTAATACTTATGAATTCACCAGCTTTTTGGCTGATACTCACTTTCAAAATAACTTGTATTCTCAGGTCACAAATAGACAGGTACGACGACCAGTTTTTATGAAGATGGAGCAGTTCAGACTCCTCTTTTATTTTGATTATTCATTATGTTGTTGTATACTATGAAACAACACACTTGTAAACAAAATTATACTATTAATACAATGGATGATGTTGTTGCTTGTTTACTACTTTGCATTGTTGCGATACTTTACACGACGTCCTCCACCCCAGAACGTTTCCGTCATTCTTGGTTTTGGGGTGCGACACTAACTCCATCGTCACCAAGGTTTACTTAACAATAGGCGCTAACTCCATAGTCACCAAGGTTTACTTAAATGTAGGCGCTAACTCCATAGTCACCAAGGTTTATACAATAAGCGCTAACTCCATAGTCGCCAAGGTTTACTTTAACAGTAGGCGCTAACTCCATAGTCACCAAGGTTTATACAATAAGCGCTAACTCCATAGTCGCCAAGGTTTAGTTTAACAGGCGCTAACTCCATAGTCACCAAGGTTTACTCATACCATCTCTCATCACACACCAACTATTCCATCTACCCATGTTCTACCCAACATATTTGTAGATATAGATTACATATATAGTTCAAATCATATACAAACATGTATAAAACATTCATCCAACATCCATCTCAAATAAACAAACAATATATAAACACATAACACATATTTCATAGCAAATACTTCATATCTATGTGTTAGAAGAAAGTAACTACACACTCACACGTATAAACAACTTTATATTATACACATAGCACGTATTTTATAAAATACTTCATATCTATGTGTAAGATGAAAGTGACTATACACTCACTTAATTAGAAGATGATCGGACAGCACTACGACTTGTAGAAGTAGTATTCTTCGATAGATCTGGAAGATCTTCACACACCGGGTTTCTCGCGGACAGAGCTTCGGCTCGGAAACTCTTTTCTTCTCAGGATCTTCGGGCTTCGGGACTTGCTTCGGGTCTCGGGATGATACCGGGGCTTCGGGGGTACTTCTTTGCACGTAAATCGAGGTAGAACGGGAGAGAGGGGAGAGAAAATAGCAACCCTAAACGGCTGGCCCTTCAAATCTATTTATAGGGCAAAATTGGCCCTTGCCACGTCGTGGCACCTTTTTCCACGTCGTGGGCTTGGTCGTCACTGCATGCGTCATCGTCCACTTGCTCTATCAGGCTCCATAATGCGTCAGAAGTCATGCCATGTCGTGGCCACTGTTGGCACGTCGTGGTCTCTGACACAGCTTTTGGGTTCGCGCCCCGAACTTCAGAAATTCATAACTTTCGCATACGAACACCGTTTTTGACGTTCTTTATATCGACGCGTAGTTGAGATTATGATCTACAACTCTTGTTTAGACTCCGTTGGCTAATTTGGACTTTATTTTTAATATATTATAAATATATTACTTATATATTTTTTTTAGTAGGCCGGGACAGGAAAACTCTGTTATAAATTCATAACTTCTTCATCCGATGTCCGTTTTTGCCTATCTTTTTATCATTGGACTACTATCGACGAGATCTTCGACTCTCGTTTAGATTGTTTCGGCTAAAAATCACTCGATCTCATATTCGAGTATTCGGGCTGCATACCGCTAAGTCAAAACTTCAGAAAATCATAACTTCCTCATACGAAGTCAGATTTGGGCGTTCTTTTTATGCACACTCTCGGCTTAACGAGCTCTTTAACTTTCATTTAGATTACTAAGTCTAGATATCGTTCTATCTTAAATTCATATTTTACGTCATTCGGCGTCGTGCCGGTTCTGTCGCGAAACTTCGATAGGTCATAACTTTTTCGTTATAACTCGGATTTCGACGTTCTTTATATATACGGAATCCTTGTAACATATACTACAACTTAGTTAAGATTACTCATTCTAAATAATCTTTCATCAAAAAGTCATTTTTGACGCTTATCATCTCTAAATTGACTAGCCCTGATCTACGGGCATTACAACCACCTACCACCATCACCACCCAACCACCACCACCCGTCGCCACCATCCATCACCACCAACAACCACTACCTACCACCCATCACCACCACCCATAACTACCCACTACCCATCACTACCAACCACTCTCCAACACTACCGCCCGCCAACACCACCAACAACCACTACCTACCACCTATAAATTTCGACCACCACCACCACCCACCACCACCACCCATCACTACCCACCACCCACCACAACCACCACCGACTCCATCACCGCCCACTATCATCACCACCCACCAACCACCACCCACCACCACCTGTCACACCCTCGAACCAGACGGCGGAAACGTCCAAGGGCTCACGTGACTTAAATTGAATACAACCACAATGAATATACATGAATCATAACATAAACATCACCATGCATCAATATATTACAACTGGAATTGTTCACATCAAGTACATTGTTTTAACATTACATATTCATACATAAATTGTTTGATAAATATCATAAACAAAACACCCTAACATACTTGGTACTTATTCTTCGGCTTACCTGTTACCTGAGAATACAATTTATTTTGAAAAACGTCAACATATGAAATGTGGGTGAGTTCATAAGCTGTTGTGATAAAATGTTTTTGTGTAGTTTGAAAAACCCAGAAAATCCGATATTTTCTGAAAAGACCATTGTTTATAAAAAGTGTGAAGATCCGTAAATATATGCATGATGATTTCAAAAAAACGTGTATAATTGTAGAACCTTAGCATTGATTTTTCAAGTGAATTTGTTGAACTTCCTCGGAAAACCCAATGTTTTCCGAATACATAAAATACAATGATTTCCCAAATTGTTATACCGCCACAATGAATGATTTTGATTACTCTTCCTTGATTACTCGGGAGGTGTTGGATTAATTAAGGTTTGTGAGTTGTTATAATCACACATTAAAAATGACTAGTTTATAACTACAGTTCACGAACGATCCTTAGAGGCGTCGCCCGTTGTAACTCAATTAATCCAACCACCTTGATTACTCTCGATTATCGCTTTAAATATGTTTATGCTGATTACTCATAAGCCTAGCAAACGAGGAAAAGAGGAGTACAAATCCTGCTACTTCTGTGAGTTTACTTTAGGCCGTCGGGGATGCGAAAAACACGATGGTCCAACTCGCATTTTATTACCTTGACCTTACTAGCAATACTAATGGGCCAATAGGGCCCAATAGCACATAAAAGTTAATGAAAGTCCTTTATATGGAATTGGGTAATAGGAGGCCCAATAACATATAAGCGTTATCCCTTTGAGCCCAAAGATCATGATAATGGACTTGCAAGGTACAACAAACATGATTTGAAACTTCTAAACCCAAAGTTTGAATAATTACTCATCTTAGGTTTCGCATATCTATTGGAGGGTTCGATTTTTACGGTTGTTGTAATGGTATCGATTCGAGGCCGATCAATTCGTTTGTAACGACATTTGGAGTTAAACGTGTATTCGTCTTTTGATTTTTCGGCAGTCGTGGTTTTTGCATTTTTGACTAAATAAAACAATTTGTTTAAAAGTAGAGGTTTGCCCCTTTTTACACCTTTCTTTTTATAAAAATAACAAATTTAGTCCTTTATATAAAAGAAAAGACATTTTTAGCCCTTTAAACTTTTTCTTGACGCTTTTGTATCATAAATTTGTTGAAATGATGGTTTTAACTCAAAATTTACTTTGTTAACTGTTTTAGTCCTTTTAGGATAGAAATTTTCGGTTAAAACCTAAGTTTTCACAATTTTTACAGTTTTGGCCCGAAATCCAAAAACTTTACATTTTTTATCATTTTTGGGAATAAAAAGCATTTTTGACCCTTGAAATAGTTTTATTACACTTATTATCCCCTGATTTGCAGAAAGTTTCATTTCAGCCCCTTTAAATGACATTTTTCGCAATTTTTGGGCTTATTGGGCCGAAAAGCCCAAATTTTGCCCATTAAGCCAAAAATTTACATTTTTAGTCCTTTTAAAATTTTAATATTCAGAAAAATAATTATTGAAACTTTTTTGACTACTTTGATCCTTAAGAAACCGTGACATGGCAACTTTTAACCCAAGGTTGGTATTTTTGACAATTTAAGCCCAAAAAATGGGTTTTATGTTGGAAATATGTTCATCATAATCTTATAAGTTATCATTCTTGACTAGTTTAGTGTAAAATAACTTAAATCATGTTTTTTTCCATTCCCATGTTCTAGATCTCGAGTTTCACCTCTTGTTGGTTGCATGTTCATCATAGAAACACATAAAAACACACATACAAGCATAGAATCACACATAGCATACACATACACATAGATCTACACATTTTTCTTGTATTCTCCCCCATAAAACACATAAAGACCGAAAAGAGAGGGTATGAAGCTCACCTTGGGTTGTGGTTTGGTTTTTGAAGGAACAGATGAAGAAGTTTCGATCCTAGCAAGTCCTCTTGGTAAATCTCGAACTTAGATGATTTCTAAGAGAGTGATCATGATTTTTTATGGATTAGGAGGAGGTTTTTGATAAAACAAAGAACCTAAATCATAGATCCAAGCATGAACTTACCTTAAATGATGAGTTTTGTGGTTTGATTTCTTTGAAAGCTTCCTAAATCTTGAAAACTTGGATAGGAATGGAGAGAGTTGCCTTGAGAGAGTTTTGAATGAAGTGTGTGTATGTGTGTCCTCTTGCTCTCGGCCAAAGATAGAAAAAAGAAGGGAAGAGAGAGTAGATGATATGATGGTTACTTGGAAGCATGAGACTTTGCATGGAAACCCATCAAATATTAGTGAGGTGGCAATTGAAAAGTGAACCCTTCCTTTCTTTTGTGGTTTGGGCCGAGAATGGAGAGGGGAGGGAAAAATAATTGGGCCTTTTATGCTTAAGCCCATTTTATGGTTAAGTTAGATGATTTTTGGCCCAATAAAATCGAAGAATGATTTTTATGACTTATTAGGGCTAATTTAAACTTGTTATGGTCCAATAAGGTCCATTAAGGCATTTTATTTCATTCTAGGCCCAATATGGCCCAAAATATTAAAATAAATGGAACTGGGTCCAATTAGAGCCCATTTAAGAGTTCTAAACCCAAGATAGTCCAATTGGAAGCTTATTGGCCCCTTGGGCGCCCAATAAGGAAATCCTAGTCCAAAATGGACTTAAACCGGGATTTCTAGGGTTTCCAATTCTTTGTTGACTATTTGCAGGGCTTGCATGAAGTGTTTGATTGAAAATTTGTTGTTATTGAATAAGCATCCTACATGCTTTCACTTTGTTGGTTCACATTTGTTATCATTGTTCAATGTTTACAAGGCATCAAAATTCCTAGTTGTGACACCACCACCCATCACTACCCACCACGACCAACCACCACCCACCACCCATCACTACCCACCACCCACCACCACCACCACCACCACCCACCACAACCACCACCGCCTCCATCACCACCTACCAAGCACCACCCGCCACCACCACCACCCACACCCACTACTAGAAAAACAACCTTTTACGACGCTCATTGCGCATCGTAAAAGGCTCAGACGACGCGCAAATGTGCGTCAAGGAAGGCCCTGTCATAAAGAGAGACGACGCGCAGTTACGACGCGCGTTTACGACACGCAATGTGTATCAAGGAAGGCCCTGTCATAAAGGAAGACGACACACATTCGTGTGTCGTAACCTTACGACGCGCGTGTTAATGACACACAATGCGTATCATTAAAACCTCTGTCAAGAAAGGCCATGTCATAAATGAAGATGACACACATTTTTTAATATTGTAAATTTAAATGTTTAAAAAAAATATTTATACATTTATTAATTTTTAAATTAAATTTGCATTTACTATCTCATAAGAGAAATAAAATACCATATAAAAAATATAATCCATTGCATAAAATTTAATGTCATACAATTCTATTTCTTACAATATATAATGTTACAATAAACAAAATAAAGAAAGTAAATTGTTATTTTGAACATGTGAAGCATTATAACAACCTGCTCTGTGACAATTCCTTTGACCTGTCTACCAAGAATTGCACGTGACTTGATGCCTCTTTCAGATTGTGGTGCTTTGTCATCAGCAACCTCCTGACCTAAATAAAAATCATATAAAAAAATGGAAGTCAGAAAAGATGACATCAGCGAGTGAGGTTTTATTATGTTATAAAAAAATACAAGTCAGAAAAAACTGTAAGCATAGTGACATATTTAACATAAAATGTTAATTTAGTGACTTAATAGGCAATAAAAATAGTTTTTTAGCCAAATTAATGAAAATGAGACATTTGGTTGCTATACTAGAGCATTGTACTTTCAAATAAATGAAAGTATATTGCTATTTCTTGCATATAACCTACAGTATAACAGTGAGTAGGATGCTATACTTACATTGTCATGGACCAACACTTCAATTCCTTCATGAATTATCTCCTTCATTGCAAAGAATTAGCCACCAATAATATTTCAAGCAAATCTGGGTTTCAGGACATGATCAATTATGGTTGTGATAGTTCGAATGAAGTTATATGAATATGATTCAGTAGTTACGTACCTAGAGTGTATATGTATAAATCAGCAAGTTATGTTTTAACTAAATAACTGGAATACAAAGGACGTCACCTCCCAAAGCCATGATAAGAGAACTAACAACCATCGTTTCTACTACAAACCTCAGTAGCATCCCAAAGGCAGTTAGAGTCACACCACAATTAATTATCTTGGGTTGTAATGCTCCTGAAAAAGATCAAGTAAAGTTTGTAAAATAGTTCATATAGAGTACTTAAAAGGGTAAAAATGGAATTAATTTATTTATATTATAAAAAATTAATAATCACCTTATGTAAAGCTTCAACTTTGTAAAATAGTTCATATAAAGTTGTTTTATATAAGATCCATCACGACCCTGTGCAAGCCCTTTCTCTATAGCTAATTTAGCATACCTTAAAAGTATAGGAATTGCTAAAAAAGAATAAATAAATAAATAAAATAAGCATTTTTTATTAAAATTCGCAATGTTACTTGTGAACAGGATAGACAATAAAAAATTAAACCTGAAACAATAGCTTTTCGAACTTCTTCATGAAAGTATCATCTTGATCACCCATCTCCTATCATAAATAAAAAAATGTTATTGAAAGATGGAGAAGATAAATAAAAACATCAGTTATTTTCTCCCAATAGAAGGGAAGAGGCTAAGTAAGATCTACCTTACAAAATGTTACCTATGGCTCCAAGCTTGCTCGCTTTTTGGTGAATATGAAAGAACAAAACTTGAAAGTGAAAGCTCATCTTAACCATCTTTTTAAACTTGGGAGTTGGGATTTTTTAATTAAATAAAATTAATATTTTTAATACAAACAAAGTGTGTTCAAGCCCATAAACAACATGCGCCCATCTAAAAATTCCATACAATCTCTAAGAAATCTCAAAATTAGGCATCCATGGACACATGTTTTGGATATGTAAATCAGCCCCTAGTTGACCAGTATTTTTTAAAATATGTTAACCTGAGTTTAAATCCCAGATTCTTTAGTGTGTATGGACTATGGACAATGACATGGTATAAAATCGTGTAATGGCCTTATAATTCAAGAGGTTACTCATAGCTATAATGGGTAAAAAAATTAAAGAAAAATGCCCTAAAAAATATTTTGAAAATACAAAGCAGAATGCTATAAGGAAATAAATGGAAACTACAATGCTATCTTTCAGGGATATAAGAAAGAAGAGCAAATGATGTTATGAATCAGAGAAACAGAAAGAAACCTGCAGTTCCAAAATCACAACTCAGCAGCAAAAGTGCTCTGTTATGCTTCATTAGTTCGTTTTGAAGACCAGTTAGGGGAGATGAAGTGGTTGAGATATTATCCACTTTCTTTGAATGTAAACCAATCAACATCTTATATTGTTGTTGTGAAGACATGAATGCATGTTTAGCAGCAGTGTATAATGGGTGGATTGAATCAGTTGAGATGCCCAGTTTGTGATCTTTACTCCAGAAATCCATATCCATATCAGAAGTATTAGCTTGTGAAATGTCACTCATGGCAACAAATTGGGAGGGATGAACAAACCCCACTTCATCACTGTTTGCAGATGAAAAGTAGAAGATAAAGATAAGATATTTTAATCATAAGATTTGGTATAGTAGTAGCGCATGGAAAACATACATTAAAAGATTCGATTCAAGAATGGACTCTAATTGATATAGAATAAAAGAAGAGTCTGAGTAGCTGGATGGAATTGCTTCGGTCATGAATTGAAGGACTAACAGCTTGGCTCTAATATTAGGCACACAGGGGCAT
The DNA here is from genome assembly GCF_051521515.1 of Lactuca serriola. Classification (NCBI taxonomy): domain Eukaryota; kingdom Viridiplantae; phylum Streptophyta; class Magnoliopsida; order Asterales; family Asteraceae; genus Lactuca; species Lactuca serriola. Next base: position 125,434,215 of record NC_136413.1, on the reverse strand, counting down.
TTTTGTCTGCAAAAAAGTCTCATGATTTGAAGGACTAACAACAATAGTCTCTAATCAAGCATTCAATGAGCTTTGACTTTTCTTCTCATCTTCTGATGGAATGCTGGTAGCTTTATAACCTTCTAACATTTCTGCAAGGTTTGCCAACAGATATAAAACAGAATTTTAATTGAAATTAATGTTTAATTATAAAACCAAAATTAAGGTGCTAAAATATTTATTCTTACCTTGCTGATTAGCCATGTCAAAGAAAGCTTGAAGCTTCAATGCCCTTCTGTAGTACATCATCCCTCTAACTGAATTGTTGGATAAAGGAAAATGTGGTGTTTTACCTAGTGTGCCTATCAGATCCCACCACAACAGCTCCTTCGAGTTAATAGTACAATCAATCACTGCAGAGCACGATTCCAATATTTTTTTACATTCCAGAATCAAATCAGTCAATATACTAGATGTTGCATGAGTTTTAAAGAGATCCAAGAGAGATTGAAGTACCTGTTTCTTGGGTTGCTTAAGATGTTGCATTGAGGGCCTGAGTTCTGCACTACATGGAAAACTACCTTTGACTGGATTAGGTCAACTAGGGCCTTATAGCGCCCAACCGAAGCCATGCTTCCAAGATGCTTATAAACAAAAGGATCTCCAAGATCAATGTCCTTTGCAGAATAAGCCCTCCCTGCATTTTGCTTCCCTATCTTTTTATTAAACAGCTCGACCAGAAACTTCCTTTCTCTTTCATCAACCTGTTATATTCACATTAACAAATTGGAAATGAACACAAAAAGAACTGCTCAAATCTCTCAACTTAATCAAAAAAACTTTTATTCACTTAGGAGAAATGAACATCAAAAAAAACTGCTCAAACCTCTCAACTAATTCTCTCTATAACACTTTCCTGGAGATTAGTCTTTGGATCCACATGAGCTTTTTCCATGGCTATCATGTTATGTGCATATGGTTCACTATGCTTCACAAACAGAAAGGTATACAAGTAAATAATAAATATTGTGAAATTATTTAAATTATGGAAGTATAAAGAATTAAAGATAGTTACTGAAACATCTGCTGCCCAAACTCCAATAGAGTTTTGATAATATGAGCACCCTAAAAGCTTCCCATCATCAATACAAAGGTCACCCAATGTTGACCATCCTATATCAATAACATCATGAAAAATTATAGGCTCCCATGAATACACCTTAAAAAAGAATCAGAGTGAGAATTATAGTTTCCAAAACGCAAACTATAAAAACTAATGTAAAAAAGAAGAAAAAAGTTAGAACCTTTAAACTGTTGTCTAATCCACAAAAGAGTGTTCTTCCATCTGGATGAAATGCAACTGATCGTACCCCTTTTGCCTGTGTAAAATCAATAACAAGTTATAAAAGAAAGATCATGGGCCCACATTTATACATAGAAGTTTCTAGAAGTATACCTCAGCCCGAGTTGTTCCAATCAATTCAAAGGTTTCCAAATCCCAAAATTTCACATTTCTATCTGATGAACCTGAATTAACACATGCATCATCAATAAAAACATAAAAAAAACTGAAAGAAAATAGAAGCTATTGTTGGATGGATACAAATCTGTTTCCATTTGTATGAGGAGTATAACAGAAGGAAGAGATATGAATCCCAAAATTTAATGTGGCCTTCATGTAACTTGAACTCATGCAATAAACCCGCAAGAGATATGAATTGCTTTTGAAATCAGTTTCCATTTGTAAGAGGAGTATAACAGAAGGAATACAATAGGGAAATTGATGCGGTGTGTTTTGGGGAAAGGGTTGTTAGACATCAGAAAACTGGAAGAGAAGAAAAGATAAGGGTAAAACCATATTTAGGGTTTTTTCGATTTGGGGTGTGAAGAACACCTGATCCATCACCACCAAAAACCCTAGCACGTAATAAGTCGATAGGAAAATGAGAGAATCGGGATTTTAGAAGAAAATAAAAGACCTCCCGCTACCTACTAAGAAGGAGAATCAATCTTTGTATTCCATACTTCATAGTGATAACTCATGGAATTCACAGAGTTTCATTAAGTCAAACCATGGAACAGAGTTTCATATAGCCAACGTTTTTCGTGTTGGTCGTCGCTTTCATTTTGATTTGAAGATCTCAGTGGGTAAGACATGTCGTACATAGGGCTACGATTAGGGTTTCGATCTTTCAAGAATCTGATTCCAAAGGGAACAGAGAGAGAGAGAGAGAGAGAGAGAGAGATGAACTTCTTAAAGGATTATTAGGGTTTTTTGGGAGAGGATTTTACAAGGAGAAGAAGTAGATGATCAGACGGGGTGTTTAATTTTTTGGGATTTCATTTCCCCCATCACAGGCAGAGAACGCGCCTTCCTAAAAAAATATAAAACGACACAGTTACATGACACGCTCTTTATTATTGGTGCCCTCCGTGTTTTTCTTTCTGGACACTAATTTTAGGGCGCGCAAAAAATGCGTGCCCTCTATCCTTTAAATTCTAGAAAACTAACATTATTTTTTACCACACGCACAAATGAGTGTCCTCTATCAGCGCGTGTCATTGTTTGCGCGTCATTAAAGGGTTGTTTTCTAGTAGTGACCCACCCACCACCCATCACTATCACCAAGACTTTCAACCACCCACCCACACACCACCACCCATCACCACACACCACCACCTCCCATCACCACCAACCCGCCTCCACTACCTGTCGCCACCACCCCCACCCCACCTATAAAGATTTGTTATTGTGTTTTTGATTCATTAGTTTTTCTCGTGTATTAAATCACATGTAATTATATGTATTTAATCACATATGATTTACATGGACAATATTTGTTTCACGTGTTGATTCAATAATTGTTCTTGTGTATTTAATCATATGTGATTATATTTATTTAATCACATGTGATTATATTTATTTAATCACGTGTGATTATATTTATTTAATGACATGTGATTATATGTATTTAATCACATATAATTTATGTGGACAAGATTCATTATTTCTTTCTCAACTCAATAGTTCTACTCATGTACTTAATCACATGTGATTATATGTATCAAATCACATATGGTTAATATGGAAAAAGAAAAACTATTTAATCAAAACGCGAAAATGAATCTTTGTACAGAAATCATATGTGACTAAATATACAAGAACAACTATTGAACAAGAATGTGAAAATGAATATTGTCCATATAAATCATATCTAATTAGATACATCTAATCTCATGTAATTAACCACACAAGAACAACAAATGAATCGAGAACGCAAAAATAAATATTTTCCACATAAATAATATGTGATTAGATACATATAATCACTTCTGATCATATGCATTTAATCGCATATTATATATGTGGACAACATTTATCTTCGTGTTCTCGATTCAGTAGTTGTTCTTGTGTATACAATCATATGTGATTATATGTATCTAATCAGATATGATTTATATAGACATCATTATTTTTTGTCCGTATAAATCATATGTGACTAGATACATATAATCACATATGATTATATGTATTTAATCACATATGATTATAGTAGACAAAGAACAATTATTGAATCAAGAATGTGACAACAAATCTTATCCACATAAATCATATATGATTGGATACATATAATCACATGTGATTATATGTATTTAATCAGATATGATTTATGTAGACAATATTTATTTTTGCGATTTCGACTGAATAATTGCTTTTGTGTAATTAATCACATGTGATTATATGTATATAATCACATATGATTTGAGGTGGATAAGATTTATTTTTTCCTTCTCGGTTCAATAGTTCTGCTCATGTACTTAATCACGTAGGATTATACATATAATCACATGTGATAACATACATGAGAACAACTATTGAATCGACAAAGCAAAAATGAATTATGTCAACATAAATCATATGTGATTAGATATATAGAATCATATGTGATTATATACATTTAATCACATATGATATATGTGGATAATATTTATCTTTGTGTTCTCGATGCAATAGTTGTTCTTGTGTATATAATCATATGTGATTATATGTATCTAATCACATATGATTTATATAGACATCATTAATTTTTTTTCCCGTATAAATCATATGTGACTAGATACATATAATCAATATGATTATATGTATTTAATCACATATGATTACAGTGGACAAAGAACAATTATTGAATCAAGAATGGGACAATGAATCTCATCCACATAAATCATATATGATTGGATACATATAATCACATGTGATTATATGTATTTAATCAGATATGATTTATGTAGACAATATTTATTTTTGCGGTTTCGACTGAATAATTGCTTTTGCGTAATTAATCACATGTGATCGTATGTATATAATCACATATGATTTCAGGTAGACAATATTCATTTTTCCCTTGTTGATTCAATAGTTGTGCTCATGTACTTAATCACATATGATTATACATATAATCACATGTGATAAAATGCATGAGAACAACTATTGAATCGACAAAGCAAAAAGGAATTATGTCCACATAAATCATATGTGATTAGATTCTTATAATCACATGTGATTATATGTATTTAATCACATATGATTAATTTGGATAAACACTTGTTTTCATGTTATTGGTTCAATATTTGTTATCGTGTATATAGTTACATGTAATTGTATGTATCTAATCACATATGATTTAAATAGACTAGATTTGTTTTTTCCAAATAAAATCATATGTGATTAGATACACATATGATTAAATGTATTTAATCACATATGATTAAAGTGGAAAAAATGATTATTGAACCGAGAACCCGAAAAGAATCTTAGCCACATAAATCATATGTGATTTGATACACATAATCACATGTTATTAGGGTATCTGTGAACAATAATATAAAACAAGTAATGCCTAGATAATAGGAGAGTTAGTACTCACCTCATTGATCTTGAAAATTAGCTAGCATGAGCAAGATGGATCCTTTCCTTTCCGAGAACCTACACAAAAATTATAACATTATTTAGCTTGTGTTTATTGTATTAATCTTATAAAACGTATGTACATATTTCCTTATTTTCTCTTTTATTGTAGTCCAACTATTTGGGATATGTTTTCTTACCTTTCAACCCTTTATTAAATTCTGAAAAAATTATATTGGTAAATTTCCCCGTTTTATCCTTTCAGAAATATAAAGATCTCATTCTATTGATTTTTGGCTTATTTGATATCTAATTTACAAGTTGGTAACTTTTTAGCTGTCACTTTCTGGACCACTCAACACTCTTGGAATAAACTATATCAATCTACTAAGAATTACATCAGTCCCTTTATATGTTGGAAACTATACAACCATATCTAACTATAGGCTTTGGAGTTTTCGCATTTGGAGTTCTGATGAATTTATTATGATTTTTTGAATACAGTGCATGAAATATGTGACAACATGGACCAGCCTGAGAAGATTGCCAATTTTACCCCTCAAGGATTTGGAATTTCAAAATGTGATTCAAACTTCGAAGAAAGTAGACACACTAAGCTTTCCATAAAACTAAGTCTCATGATTTTTAGATGTTCGTATTGACTTGCACAGATTTTAGAAGTTGGAGGACAGATTTGGAAAAATTGATCATAATATCTTCTAAATCATTTTTGGTGTTCTATTAAGGAATTAATGGTTAAGCCTTAAGCTTATCACTTTTAACATGATTGTTGGTTACTTATTAGGCTATAGAGATGTGAAATTCAATTTAACCTAAGGGCCTTAATGTTTGGCATAATGAGGGTTCAAAGTTAAGGATTTTCAAATAAAATGTCACTTTGAGGAAATGAAGTCCAGTAAAAAAACATAGGCAAATTTAACAAAGACATAAAAATGATGTTGTTTCACCAAAAAAAACCATCAACAAACACCTACAGACTGCAACAATAAATACACCATCTTATTCTTGATTTATTTGTTGAGGTTTTTACATTGAGGCATTTCATCGAACACTTGATGTTCATAAAAAATCTGTAAGCTGTCACAGTGTCTATGAGATTATATGAAACAAGATAGAAGTTAATTACCCCAAATGAAAGAGTAATGAAGCAACAATACCAACAAGAATCACTAATCATCCAACAAGTATGTATTTGACATCATTCAGAACTCATAAGAACAATATCACGAGATTTGAAAGCTTGTTTACAGATAGTCCTATTCTACCCTGAAACACATTCATGTAAACATCTCTGCTCAATACATAAATCCAAAATCTAGGGTTTTGTATTTGTTCTGTATTTTTGTATCGTAATCTAGAATCAAAAGGCTCCAAATCCCTAGAGTTTTGTTTATAAGATAACGTGGATCGAAGAAATAGAAATTTGGAAGAACTAACCTAACCTGACAGAAGAATACACACCATTTATAGGGATTCAAACGAGTTTTGCTTCGATTGATCGCTTATGATCCAGATAATTTCACAGATAAAATAATTTTGTAAAGAAATCATTTTGCATCTAAAGGAAGAGGAGAGATGGAAAGAGGTTGTTTTCAACGACCGTTCGGTGGTTGAACCATCGTTTCCAGCTTTTTGCCGGAGAGAAGAGACGGACGACATGGTTTCCATCGTTGCGGTGATTCCGACACTGTTCAGGTGACTCCAACAGTAGTCAAGTGTTTCAGCTTCAATTCTGATCGAGAAAAAGGAGAACGGGAATCAGATTTTGGTACTAGGAGAGTTGGTGGGGTGGGGAACGGATGCGCTGGAATAGTTCTCATATGTTCTCACGGAAAAAATGTTCTCATTGGAACATAACTCTCTCTCTCTCTCTCTCTCTATATATATATATATATATATATATATATATATATATATATATATATATATATATGTATGTATGTAGGAGAACATTCAATCGAGAACATTTGATAACAAATTTGAAAAACACAATTTTTTTAATTAAAATTATAAAATAATATTCATATAAATCAAAAAATATTACAAACAATTAAAAAACTCACTAACTAACACTACTTACCACCCACCACCACCACGTGCCACCATCACCCATCACTAACCACCAACACCACCCAACACTAACCACCACCACCCCACAACCCATCACTACCCACCACCCACTACTAACAACCACCACCCGCCACTATCATCACCACCCAACCACCACCACCCACCTCCACCACCCATCACCACCGCCCGCCACCACCACCAACAACCACTACCTACCACCCATCACCACCACCCACCACCACCACTACATGCCACCACCACCACCAACCACCAATCACCACCCATCACTACCCACCCACCCATCACTACCCACCCACCCACCACCAACACCACTAACCACCCCTGTCACCACCTAACCACCACCACCCACCCCCACCACCCATCACTACTGCGCGCCACCACCACCAACAACCACTACCTGTTGGGTTTTGGTATAATACAACATCCTATGGTGCACATACAACCCTAAATACCTTGGATCTATGTTTTCACTAATTATACATGCAAATGGTTTCCAAGGTATTGAGCCTATAGCTAGCATGCAATTGTCATACAAACTACAAAAAATACTAGATGGTGTAACATACCTTTTGTGTGGCTGGAGGTCTTGATGCATTTGGCCTTAAGAACTTAGCCCCAATAGTGTGGAAGCCTCAAATAAAGTCACAACACATCAAGGACAAAGGTAGGACTTGAGAGAGAATCTCCATGCACTCTAAAACCTTCATGAACTCCATGAACATGCACACATACTAGGGGTGGCGGTTTTAGGTTATAACATATGTATTTATATGTGTTGAATTCTAAGAGTCATGTGTATAACCCAAACCCATATCCATGGATTTTATGATCCATGGTTGATGTGGTCCAACTCTTTATGTATCCATACATAAACTTGGTCCAACATGGATCATAAGCCCAACACATATAAATATAACTAATTATCATAATTAGTCCCCATAGTTTTAATTTGTCTCTTTTGATCACTAAATTAATTCCAAATTAATTCTTGATCAATACTAGTTAAAATATATGATTTCATATTAATATATTAGAACTTATAATATATTAATAAATCATATATAACCTCTTCTCTTACAAATCCATCCTAACAAATTGTCCTGATGATATGCAACCCAAATGGACCATGCTACTCTCGGGTCCAATACATACCAATAATAGTTATGGGCTTAGACACCTAATCCAACAATCTCCCACTTGGATAAGTCTAAAACTATTATTGCGTATGACTCCAAAACCCGACTAGCAATCGTAGCTCTTAAAGTCGTTGTCGAACTCTGAACAAATCAATGACATGTCCATTAGATAAGGGATCATATATTCCTCCATTCTAGATATCATATGGACTGAGACATGGATTGTAATCATTTTCTCTTTCCATTTGTTGTTTCCCGATTTCCGATTTATAACGACTGACTAATTGAACAAATCAAATCAGTCTAGGCCCGGTCGAGCACTTATGTTTGTCATCACCAAATCATCGAGGGGCCCATAGATATCGCTTTTATCCCTCCAAGGGTAAAAGGAATAGATAAACTTCGACTCATATGCTTGTTCTACTACTTTTTGAATCATACACAAAGTCATGTTTTATAACATCGAGTTACCAAATGCGTTTCCGTGCAATCAATGTATAACCAACTCATAGGCAACAAGTCATATATCTAGGTTTGAAGAATATAAGATATTATCGTCTCATGATCACTCGTGATAAAATCCATGAAGTGATTCAAATGAGCGTAGGTTGAATCCAATACTCGAATACCTATTCCAGGAGTACTTATGAATGTTGTAGTAACTCTTACTATGTCCACTACCTTGGACATCTACAAACCCGATTCATGACAGTCTTGCCTTAATACCTACTTCCAACGTATTATCGACTGTGGATGGTTTGAATAACTTAGTCATTCGGAAAGAATAACCTAGTTATTCTGGAAGTCAAAACATGCAAAGTGAAACACAAGAATAATATTAATCCTCTATGGTCCCAAGCACCTTTGAGAGTAAATAGAACACCTTTTATTTAAACACCATATTGATTACTCATTATTCATTGTATAATGTTTCAAATAATCAACTTTATACTTGAATTAAAACAATAGTTGTCCTATGCTCCAAGCATGTAAACTATGTTTTCTAAACACTAGTCATGCCATACACCAAGTATGCACACTATGTTTATCTATGATCTTTACTTTGTGAAATGGATCAATTGAACATGATTCCAATGATGCTCATTTCACAATCCCAAGTCTCTATCGTAAATGTAAGAATTCTAAATTCCTACCATTTAACGAAATCTGTTAGATTCTAAACTTATATGCATTGATCCTCTCGTAATGACTATGCACAAAGTCACAAAGACTTGTCAACAGACATTACAGAGCATTCCTATGGAGATCAATTCCATGGAAACGAAGTCTCAAATTCAAAGTACATTACTTTGAACATCCTTCTTGCATTAAGCTTTCTCATGTCACAAAAATTTGAAAGAACAACTTCCACCTATGGAAACCTTTCCAGATTCCCATTTTGACTATCACTTCTGAACAAGAGTTACCTCTTTTCAGAAGATGTCAATATGGTCCTTCCAAAATTAACACTTATACTTCCAACTGTCCATGAGCAACCAATCTTTGGTAAACCTTAGATTGTCCTCGATAATTGTTTAATCATTTTAGTCATATCCAATTCTAGACTTTTCCCCTCTTCGTGCCCTGAGCATTTGGAAAATTTAGAAAGGATGAATAATGTAACACATGCAATCGATCCTATATCTGAAGCATATGGGACACGATTCATGATGTCTCACATAAAGACATGATACTAGACCAGTCTTTTACTACAATATTTTTGTATTTTCCATGTTCTCAAAATTTGACTATGAAGAGGGATGCCGTAATCATAATCGAATTTTGAAAATGCAATACATATAGAATTTCCTTAAGTCAAACCATTCCAACATAAAATTCATATATATATATATATATATATATATATATATACTTGGCTAAACATGATTAAAATCTCACTATCTAAGATGATTTGAAATGAAGTATAATTTCCTCTCCCTTAATTATAGCAAAACAACTTTTCAATTCCTGCAACTTCACGAATTGAAACTTTTGTTTTCTATAATTAACACTTAACTAATAATCATGCTCCCACTAACATGATAATTATTAGCATAACACTTATGCTCCCACTAGCTTTTACATGTACTCAGAAATCAGTTCTTATCCATGTGAATTTTGTCAAAACCATAATCACAAGTCAAGGTTAGTAACAAATCCAAACACATATGGACTAAACTTGTGCAACCTTAATTCCTTGCCACTTGGCAGCACAAAGGCCTACCATTGCTTCCAAGTTGTTATCCAAATAATTGATAACTCTCAGAACTCCTATGCAAAGCCAACTTTAACTGGAATGGAAACATAAATGTCAACACGATAGATTATAAACCTCAAGTCGTGTGCTAGTGAAGAACTATAGGTTTTATCCTTAATTAGTTCTTCAAACTTTCAAGACCTTTAAGACTCCCACTGTCCTCTTGACATATAAGACTCTTTTGTCAAGAACCATTGCTTGACAAAACAAATATTCAAGGGAAAGCGCGGATTCTTATCAAGACTAACACTTCACGCAATTGGCCTAAGTTGATCTCTGTTTTATCCAAAACATCACAAATTACCAATTTCAAATGTACAAGAGTAGAAAACATTTTACTCTTACATTTGACTAGTGTTAATAAACCTTCTTCAAGATATGTCACTTAAGTTACAATCTTGGAGTTTGACTCTAAGACTTTGTTTTTGGAATGAAGTATGACTCATCTTCTTGATTTAACCATTCCAACAATTCATGTCTCCTCTTCTTAGCCATAAGAATGCACTAAGATGTCCTTAGAGGACGAATTGTGATATGGTTTCTCAATCATTAAGATGATCACAAAACATGATACTAAATTACTCTCCCATCTTTTCAGATTTGAGAAATTTTTATCTTTCTGCCTAATTTGATTCTTCTCATTCGTTCTGCCATACATCGAATATTTTCCCATGTTTCAGAATTATACTTAAACTTGTAAGTATATCCCTACTTACTATACTTTAGTAAATCATGACGTATAGTCTTATCGATCTTTGTGGTGGGCTTGACCAGTGCACACGAATGTGTACTCGATCTCTTAGTCCTTTCACTTGACTTAATTTTCCAAAGATGAAAATTCTCATTCATCATACAACTTGTATGATTCCAAGTTTTGGTCCAATTGAAACTTGGGTGATGAGAATCTTTCCTTATTTGGTAAATTATGACACTACCACAACCGAAAGAATCAAATCCATTTTCCAATATTGTTATCAACGGAATCATATAAACAACCATTTTTCACAAATGCCACTGTAATGATATTTAATATAAATAAAATAAAACCTTATCTTTTATTTAAAACTTGCGGAAAAACTTATCCTTACAATGCAAATGCATATGAAAAATTGTTGTTATCTATTCCTAAGCAATATATCATAACTCTTAAGCAATAACTCACAATTTTGATCACCGATCTATGCGATCGAAATCCATCTTCGCGATCAAAATCAACATATACTTCCTTTAAGCTTCCTCTCTTTGATTCTACAAAAAAAAATCAAAATGTGATCTGGTCACATCATGTATAAGAATCTCAAATAGGAATTTAATAGAGTTAGATAGTGCACTTTACCCGAAGTAGAGTCAAACTCTTTGACTTTACAACCTTATGTTTGTTCAGGTAAATTAGGCAGCTTCACAACCAATGCCCCTTCCTTTGGCAATAGAAGGTTTAGGAATTTGATCTTCTAATCAAATATGCTTTACTAGTCCTCAAATCATTTTAGATTCAGCAGCACCAAACAAATAGATAAAATCATAAAGGGTCATGTCATAGTCTGTTTCATAGTAGTCCCAAAGGAACTCACTATGTAACTTAGAAAGTTATTGAACATCCAACTTTCTCAAGACTTTGACACGCAACTCTCCCGGCTTGTCAATATGTGACTTCATCTCCAAGATGTGATCACACATAGATCTTCCTTGCCAATAGGGCTTGAGTGACCTTCAACTTGTGGGTTAGGAAGAATAATTGGAGGGGTGAAGGAAGTTAAATTCCAAGAGATTAAGGAAGATCATAGATGTCTGAACTAGACATATACAATGGGAAATATTCAAGTTAGTTGATTTTTAAGTCCTTAATATAACACCCAATATGAAATATTAAGGCTAGGACCCAACACAATATTTTATAACTTGGAAGGGGGATGCCGTAATCCAAGCTATAAGATATTTGAAGGTAGGCGAATGACGATTCACCAATTTCCACCATGAAAAACGAAATAAATTATTAGGTTTTACTTGGATTTGAAACTCCTAGATCTTTTGAGATTCATTGAACTTTTCAATGGCATGTTTCAATCTCGATTGTGCCCTCTCAAATTTTGTGACTGGGATGCCGAGGATCACATAACAAGGTGTGAATAACCATGCAAACTCACTTGGTACCCCTAATATTATCACCTAATCGATGTGTCGGTAACCCACACATGCTCCACCGATCTATGATAAACATTAAGTCACCCTTTGTAATCCTTACTAGTCCAGATTAGTGTGCCGGTAACCCACACACGCTCCACCAATGACTTGGTAAGGTACAAAGTGTGAATTTCATGGGTTAGCATCATATTCACATTTTCCTAAGTAACTAAGATTGGGTATTTATAAAAGGTTTAGTTACAAATACTTTTAATGAAGGGAGAATTATAGTCCCATCAAACCCGTTCGGCTAATGACCCTCCACCAGTCAAGGAAGCGGTGGGTGAGAATGGACACCCATTAAACTGCCATTTTATAGGCAGTAACCTATACCCCCCTTATAGATCGGATTCGTGAATGAGGCCTACTAGCGGTAAGACTGACTTATACTTTTACTCTTATACATATATATAAATATTAAATTTTAATATTATAATAGTATAAGGATGTATTTTACACATTTAAAATACTTGGTGGTTTAATCTAATAATTAAACTATACTCTTAATTTAGTTAAACTTAAACCATGCCATTATGCAACTATTAGCTCTTTGAATTAAATACTTTAATTAATTTAATAAAGTCCATAAAGTTTTAATTTTAACTTTTAAAATTCTAGGGTTTGGAATTAAAGTGTACATGGAGGGTAACTTTACAAATTCCAAAACTGGAGGACAAGTTGTGAAACTTTTCAAAACCCTTGGATTTTCATAACTTATGAGTTTAATTAAGGTTTTAAAAAAACTTTAATGAAGAGACTCTTGAACATCAATTTATGGAGTTCATAAAACTATTTATGACAAAAGACTCTTCATTTTGTAACCTATGACAATTTTATGAGTTTTCAAAATTCATAAATGTGACTTTTCAAGTAACTTGAGGACAAGTTACAAAAAACACATATTATTACCAACTTCTAGATTAATTTGGATTGAAAACAACTATCACATAATTTTTTCTATTAATCTAAACAAACTCATAAACATGAATATTCATAATCAACAATTTTCAAGCATCATATAAACATGTACAAAACTTGAAACTTTGATTATAAATTTATTTGGATGAGAATAAACATTACCATAGTACCAAAAACAAAATTTATGAACAAAAACACTTTGTGGTAATGATTCTAATCCAAAACAGTCCAAAGAACACGAATATATGCTATCAGGGGGTTCAACTCGTCGAGTGCATGAACCAACTCGACGAGTTGGATGAATTTGTTCATGGACTCGTCGAGTCTGCTGTCCAGACAGCAAAAAATTCAGTTTTTTTCCAGCTATTTACATCAAGTATAATTGAAAACAACCCATGGCTCTGATACCACTGTTGGGTTTTGGTATAATACAACATCCTATGGTGCACATACAACCCTAAATACCTTAGATCTATGTTTTCACTAATTATACATGCAAATGGTTTTCAAGGTATTGAACCTATAGCTAGTATGCAATTGTCATACAAACTACAAAAAATACTAGATAGTGTAACATACCTTTTGTGTGGCTGGAGTTCTTGATGTATTTGGCCTTAACAAATAGTGTGGAAGCCTCAAATAAATTCACAACACATCAAGGACAAGGGTAGGACTTGAGAGAGAATCTCCATGCACTCTAAAACCTTCATGAACTCCAAGAACATGCACACACACTAGGGGTGGCGGTTTTAGGTTATAACATGTGTATTTATATGTGGTGAATTCTAAGAGTCATGTGTATAACCCAAACCCATATCCATGGATTTTATGATCCATGGTTCATGTGGCCCAACTCTTTATGTATCCATACATAAACTTGGTCCAACATGGATCATAAGCCCAACACATATAGATATAACTAATTATCATAATTAGTCCCCATAGTTTTAATTAGTCTCTTTTGATCACTAAATTAATTCCAAATTAATTCTTGATCAATACTAATTAAAACATATGATTTCATATTAATATATTAGAACTTATAATATATTAATAAATTATATATAGCCTCTTCTCTCACAAATCCATCCTAACAAATTGTCCTAATGACATGCAACCCAAATGGACCATGCTACTCTCGGGTCGAATACATACCAATAATAGTTATGGGCTTAAACACCTAATCCAACACTACCTACCACCCATCACTACCACCTGCCACTACCGCTACCCACCATCACCAACCACTTTCCACCTCCCATCACTATCCACAACCACCCACCCGCCACCACCACCCATCACTACCCACCACCACTTACCACTACCTACCACCCATCATTACCCACCACCCGCCACCATCACCCATCACTACCCACCACCCGCCACCACCATCACCACCAACCACCACTCACCACCCATCACTACCCACCACCACCACCACCACCCGCCACCACCATTACCACCCAACCACCACCACCCACCTGCACCACCCATCACCACCGCATGCCACCCCCACCCGCAACCACTACCTACCACCCATCACTACCACTACCCACCACCACCACCTATCAGTAACCACCACCACCAACCACCACCCACCACCCATTACTACCCACCACCAACAAAAAACAACAACCACCCGCCACTACCATCACTACCCACCACCACCACCAACCACCACGCACCACCCATTACTACCCACCACCAACAACAACAACAACAACCCGCCACTACCATCACCAACCACCACCATCACCACCCAACCACCACCACCCGCCACCATCACCCATCACTACCCACCACCCATCACCATTCACCACCACCCGCTACCCCCACCATAACCACCACCTGCCACCTCCACCCATCACTACCCACCACCACCAACCACCACCCACCACCCATCACTATCCACCACCCACTACCACCCACCACCACCACCACCCACCACAACCATCACAACCACCAACCCCCACCACCCCCACCTACAAAGATTTGTTATTGTGTTTTTGATTCATTAGCTTTTCTTTTGTATATAATCATATGTGATTATATGTATCGAGTCACATGTAATTATATGTATCGAATCATATATGATTTATATGTTATTAAATACATATAATCACATGTGATTAAATACACGTGAAAAACTAATGAATCGAGAATAAAAAATGAATATTGTCCACGTAAATCATATGTAATTAGATACATATAACTACATGTGATTATATGTATTTAATAAAATATTATTTACGTGGGCGTATTTATTTTCGTGTTTTTGATTTAATAATTCGCATCGTGTATTAAATCACATGTGATTATATGTATTTAATCACATTTATATGGACAATATTTTTTCACGTCTTGATTTAATAGTTGTTCTTGGGTATTTAATCACATGTGATTATATATATATATATATATATATATATATATATATATATATATATATATATATATATATTTAATCGTATATGATTCGTATGGAAAATATTTATTCTTGCGTCGATTCAATAATTGTTCTAATATATTTAATCACATGTGATTTAATCACATATGATTTATGTGGACAATATTCATTATTTCTTTTTCAATTCAATAGTTGTACTCATGTACTAAATCACATGTGATTATATGTATCAAATCGCATATGATTTACATTGATAATATTCATGAGTCAAATGTTTTTTTTCTTATGTATTTAATCATATGTGATCGTATGTATTAATCATATATGATTAATGTATAAAAAGAAATATTATTTAATCAAAAACGCGAAAATGAATCTTGTGTACAGAAATCATATGTGACTAAATGTACAAGAACAACTATTGAACAAGAATGTGAAAATAAATATTGTCCATATAAACCATATCTAATTAGCTACATATAATCTCATGTAATTAAACAAACAACAACAACAACAACAGAATCGAGAATGCGAAAATAAATATTTTCCACATAAATTCTATGTGATTAGATACATATAATCACAAGTGATTATATGCATTTAATAACATATGATATATATGGACAATATTTATCTTTGTGTTTTCGATTCAATAATTGTTCTTGTGTATATAATCATATGTGATTATATGTATCTAATAACATATGATTTATATAAACATTAATATTTTTTGTTTGTATAAATCATATGTGATTAGATACATATAATCATATATGATCATATGTATTTAATCACATATGATTACACTGTAAAAAGAACAATTATTGAATCGAGAATGTGACAATGAATCTCATCTACATAAATCATATATGATTGGATACATATAATCACAGTTTTCGACTGAATAATTGCTTTTGTGTGATTAATCGCATGTGATTATATGTATATAATCATATATGATTTGAGGTGGACAAGATGCATTTTTTCATTCTCGATTCAATAGTTGTGCTCATGTACTTAATCACATACGATTATACCTATAATCACATTTGATAAAATACATGAGAAAAACTATTGAATGGACAAAGCAAAAATGAATTATGTCCACATAAATCATATGTGATTAGATTCATATAATCACATGTGATTATATGTATTTAATAATATGTGATTAGATTCATATAATCACAAAGCAAAAGTGAATTACCTCCACCACCCATCATTATCACCACCACTTGCAACCACCCATCCACCTACCACCACCCATCACCACACACCACCACCCGCCGCCACCACCCCCACCCCCCACCTACAAAGATTTGTTATTGTTTTTTTGATTCATTAGGTTTTCTATTGTATATAATCACATGTGATTATATGTATCGAGTCACATGTGATTATATATATCAAATCATATAAGATATATATGTTATTAAATACATATAATCACATGTGATTAAATACATGTGAAAAACTAGTGAATCGAGAATGCAAAAATGATTATTGTCCACGTAATACATATGTGATTAGATACATATAAATACATGTGTTTATATGTATTTAATAAAATATTATTTATATGGGCCGTATTTATTTTTGTGTTTTCGATTTATAATTGGCATCGTGTATTAAATCACATGTGATTATATGAATTTAATCACATATGATTTACATAGACAATATTTGTTTTCACGTGTTGATTCAATAGTTGTTCCTGTGTATTTAATCACATGTGATTACATATATTTAATCACATATGATTCGTATGGAAAATATTTATTCTTCCGTCGATTCAATAATTATTCTAATATATTTTATCACACATGATTATATGTATTTAATCAGATATGATTTATGTGGACAAGATTTATGTGATTATATGTACCCATCGCTATTACAAGCACACAACACTACCCCTAACCACCACTCATCAATACCATCATCATCCATCACCACCACCCACCTTAACCACCCATTACCACTGCTTGTTAACACGACCACCACCCATCACCCACCAATACCACTCGCCACCACAAGCCACCACCATCACCTATCACCACTACCCATTACCTATAGCCACTAACATTGTATGTGATTGAATACATCTAATGGCATAAATCATGTGTGATTATATGTACTTTTTTATATGTGATTAAATACATATAATCACATGTGATTATATGTATCTATTCATATATGATTATATGGATGGAATCACATATAATTTAATCATATGTGATTATATGTATTCAATCATATGTGATTTATTCGGAAAATATTTGTTTCTAGAAAAAACATCATAAATGGTCCCTATGGTTTCTCCAAATCTGAAGTTTAGTCCTCGTGGTTTAGAAACGTCATAGTTTGTCCCTGTGCTTTCAAAACTTTTGACGAGTAGTCCTTATTGCTAACACCATTAAGTTTTGTCCATTAACTGAAGGTTATTTTCGTCATTTCACTACCACAGGGACCATTTATGATGTTTTCTTTTATTTTTTTAAAATGAAATTATATACAAAAAGGGTCCCAACCTCTCTCTCTCTCTCTCTTTATCTCTCTCTCTCTCGCTCTTCCGTCTTGTTTTCTTCTTCGTTTAACACCACACAAACACCCCCGATACTTGATATTGTTGTCCCCATTTCTTCTTTATTAGACTGGCAAGACTCACCCACCGGAGGTGGGTGATCCTCCGCTCGCCGGAAAATGCGAAGATGAGAGAGAAGAGGTTGTTGCCTCCTTCCCAACCTCCAACAAATCCCTTCCCATCGAAGCTCAACCCCCAAACACCCCATGTCGTTGCTCTCATTTTCTTCTCCTTCAATCTGAAGGAGACCAGCTCCCATGCCCCCACTCGACTTCTGATTTTGTCCAGTTCTTTCTCAAACAGGTGAGGGCCAAAATCCTCCCTCCCTTTTTCACGTTAGCCGGAAACAAACAGACAAGAGAAGGGAAATCATAAAATCCAACAACCCATCTTCTTCTTCATCAATCTGTTAAACCCCACCAGACCAGCTCATTTTTTTATTTCGTTCGTACTTCTCCCTTCCAATCAGACTGAGATTGAAACTACGAGGGTCACTAGAGGTCAACGCCTGCCTTTTCTTGTGATCTTTTAGCCTCACCGGAGATTCCCAATTTTTTCTTCTGTTTGTTTGTTTCTTCATCGACCTGATGAAGACGACGATTCCTATCCCCATTTTTTGTACCAATTAACTTAATCCCCACCTCCTTATAAGCAACCACAAAGTTTCTTCCTTCCTTTCCTATACATCGATTCAAGAACGCAAAATTCAGAACATGTTTACTAGTTTAGGGATTATGGTGGTGTTCATACAAGAGAGCGAGAGAGGGGGTGGTGGGACCCTATTTGTATATTATTTCATTTTTAAAAAAAAATAATAAAACATCATAAATGGTCCCTGTGGTAGTGAAATGACGAAAATACCCTTCAGTTAACGGACAAAACTTAACGGAGCTAGCAATAAAGACCAATCATCAAAATTTTTGAAAGCATAGGGACCAGCTATGATATTTCTAAACCACGGGGACTAAACTTCAGATTTGGGGAAACCACAAGGAACATTTATGATGTTTTTTCTTGTTTTTAACGAATCTTGTTTATATAAATCATATGTGATTAAATATATATAATCACATGTTATTATATGTAAAATCACATGTGATTATATCTATTTAATCACATATGATTTATGTAGATAATATTTATTACTCATTTTCGATTCAATAGTTGGTCTCGTGTATCTAATCATATGTGATTATATGTATTTAATCTCATATCATTTGTATGGAAAATATTTGTTTCTGTGTTCTTGATTCAATAATTTTTCCCGTGTATATAAAGTTGTTAGAGTTCGGACTTATCGACTTGTGTAGTAATAGAAGCGATCTCATATGTGATTACATATGTATGTAATCACATATAATCTATATACAAAAATTGTTTATGATTAAATACATTCACATATGAATAAATACAAGAGAAAAATTATTGAATCAAAAAAAGCAAAAATGATTATTGTCCAAATAAATCATATGTGATTAGATACATATAATCACATGTAATTACATGTATTTAATCATATATGATTAAATTTGACAAAGACCAATTATTGAATCGAGAACGCGACAATGAATCTTTTCCATAAAATCGTATATGATTGGATACATATAACCATATGTGATTATATATACAATCACATGTGATTATATGTATTTAACCACATATGATTATATGTGATTAAATACATATAATCTAATCACTTGTGATTAAATAATGAGAGCAACTATTGAATCGAGAAAGCAAAAACGAACAATGTCCTCATAAATCATATGTGATTAGATACATATAATCACATGTGATTAAATGTATTTAATCACATATGACTTATATGTACAATATTCACATATGGTTAACGTTGTAAAAGAGCAACTATTGAATCAAGAATACAAAAATAAATCATGTCTACATAAATCATACGTGATTAGATACATATAATCACATGTGTCTTTAGTCACATGTGATTATATGTATTTAATCACATGTGATTTATGTGGACAGGATTCGTTTTCACGTTCTTGATTCAATAGTTGTTTTCGTGTATTTAATCACAAGTGATTAAATGTATTTATAAAAATACGAATAAAATGGAAAAAAAATTATTGAATTTAGAACGTGAAAATGAATCTTTTTGTAACATCCTAAAAATACGAGCCAAAAATTTCGTTTTTAAAACATGTACTTAGCAAAACATTTAGGAATAAATCATTCAACGATCGTATCAGTTCACAAAAGATGTTGCATGTCGGGAAAACATTGTCATAAACATAAAAGTGTCAGAGTATAATTCTCCAGGAAGATATCATAATGCGGAATACAAAGCATGTGTGTGATGTACCGCTACCGCGCCAGCTCCTTCCCCTTCGAAAAAGAGGTACCTGAAACCAAAACTGAAAACTGTAAGCACGAAGCTTAGTGAGTTCCCCCAACATACCACATACCATACAATCACATAACATACATATATTGTCAGGCATATCTGGGTGCCCGACCTACCCCTTTGGTCCTCTCGACCGGATACTGTCTAGTATATCTGGGAGCTGGCCTCCCTTCGATCCTCTCAACCGGATACTGACCAGTATAACTGGGAGCTTACCTCCCCTTCCGTCCTCTCGACCGGATACTGACTAGCATATCTGGGTGCTGGTTTCCCCTTCGGTCCTCTCGACCGGATACTGACTAGCATATCTGGGGGCTGGTCTCCCTTTCGGTCCTCTCGACCGGATACCGGGGACTATTTCACCCCCCTACTACTACCACATAACACATATATCTCATAATATATCTAGCATGGCTGGGCATGACCTCCCCTTCAGCCCTATCGACCGGTAATCTGGGGACTATCTCCCCCTACTGTCACTAGCACATAGCAACATATCATACTAGCACATAAACATATCACAGGTAGTAGCAACCTTAGATGAATATCACAGAGACAATCATCTATCATACAACTCCTACTGGTGGGCCGACATTGTGGCCGTAGACCCACCGCTACTGGAAGGTAACTCACCTCAAAGTAGCCGCTAATCTGCGTGGGAACTAACTTTCTTCTGCTACTGCTGCTCCGGAAATCCTCCGGCTTTAATTCCCACAAAACCCTTAGTCAAACACTGCTAACCGACCTCGGGGTAAAATGACCATTTACCCCCAACCAAACCAAGAGTCAAGTCAAAGTCACTGCCAGTTGACCCGACACGCCGAGTTGGCTTGCCAACTCGCCGAGTCCCTATCCCTTTGTCTGACCATAAACTCGTCTCTACTCGTCGAGTGAGGCATTGACTCGACGGTTTTTCCTTCTAAACCAAAGGCCAATACTCCTTCATTCTACTCGCCGAATTGTATGAACAACTCGCCGAGTTCATCTTCATCCGAAGAACACTCTATGCTGAGACTCGCCGAGCTGTATGAACAACTCGCCAAGTCTATTCTTGAGGCAAGAAGATTTCCTTGAACTCGCCGAGTCATGGCATTGAATCGCCGAGTTACTTCATGAGTGAGTCTAGCTTCCAACCCACTAAGTCACACCCAATGACTCACTACTCCAACCCGCAAATACGAAAAGGGGGAAAACTCAGGGACTCGCGAATCGACTCGCCGAGTCGGCCACATGCAAATACTATACACGCGATTCTGCTTGAATCCAGCTCATGTCATTCATAGATCTGTGTTTCTAGGGCTTGATTAACACGTAAAGTCCAACTTTACGTGTAAATAAACACCCATGAGGGTTTTAGGACTCAAAATGCACCAAAACAGTAGATCTAGGGCTTTCATGCAATATGGCTCCATAAAGGCAGTAGATCCAAGCTCCTGGAGCTCAATCATGCCTAGATCTGGAGGCTAACAACTTATTACAAACCACAATGCGCAAACAAGCTTGGGGAAAGGCTCAAGAAGGACTTTCATGGAGCTACAAAGGACAATAAGCATGAAAACAGAGGGAAACTAAGTTATACCTCCAGGAAATCACAGAGATAACACAAATATGCATGGCCTCCTTCTTCTCTTCTTGATCCACACTCCTTCCTTCATCAAATCTTCAAGAAAACACACCACAAAGCTTCAAACTCACAAGGAACAAGGCTTGAACGAAGTATAGAGCTCTAAGGGTGAATGGGGGCGAGCTTGGGGGCAGATAAGAGGGTTTAAATAGGGTGCAAACCCTTAAAATTTAGGGTTTTATCAGACAGCGGGGACTCGCCGAGTCCAGAATATGGACTCGCCGAGTCGCCAACTTAAACGTGTTCCGGATCCCGTCTCTACTCGGCGAGTCGGACCTACAACTCGCCGAGTTCAAGGCTAAAAATGAAAAACACTAAGATAAATTTTATGTACCAGGAACCAGGTGCTACACTTTTCCACATAAATCATATGTGATTAGATACATATAATCACATGTGATTAAATATATTTAATCGCATATTTCATTATCGTGCTCTCGATTCAATAATTATTATTTTTGTCAACTTTAATCATATGTGATTAGATACATATAATCACATGCGGGGTTTCCTTCTTGTGCTAAGGAGGTTCCCTAGACTTGGGAGGGGTTTAAGGAGGCTAGAGAGAAGTTAGAGAGAGAAAGAAAGGCTTATGGTGTGAAGAAAATATGAAGGATTAATCTTTTATTTATAGGGATTTTATCGTAGAGTAGTCTCTAAGCTTCGTCTGTATCTTCTGCATACGAGCTCCATTTTCAATGTTATTTATATCCACACGTTGGTATTTACGAGTACTACAACTTTCATTTAGACCCCGTCGGCTAATTCTCATTGTATCTTAGATTTACAAAACTCTATTCGAATTCGCCGCGCTCGACAAGTAGAGACTAAGCTTCATCCATATCTTTCACATACGAGCCTCGTTTTTGATGTTATTTATATCCACGTGTTGGTATTTATGAGTACTACAACTTTCATTTATACACCGTTGGCTAATTCTCATTCTATCTCGGAATTACAAAACTGTATCGAATTCGCCGTGCTCGAACAGCAGAGACTAAGCTTCGTCCATATCTTTCGCATACGAGCTCCGTTTTCATCTGTCTTTTTATCGTTTAAATCCTATTAACGATATCTTCATTTCTTTTTTAGATTATTTTGGCTGAAAATCGACCGATCTAAAATTCGAATTTCGGGTTGTGCATTGTTATGCTAAATCTTAGAAAAATCATAACTTCCTCATACGAAGTCAGATTTGGACATTCTTATTATGCACGCTCTCAGTTTAACATATACTACAACATTCTTCTATATCGCTAAGGCTAGAAAGTATTTTGTCGTAAATTCACTTTTTACGATTCCCGGTGTCGCGCAGGTTTTGCCGTAAAATTTCGACGGGTCATAACGTCTTCATTATAACTCGGATTTCGGCATCCTTTATATGTACAGATCCTTTGTGACATATACTATAACTTGGTTAAGATTATTTATTCTAAATAATGTTCTATAAAAAACTCATTTCTGACGCTCATTGTCTCTAAAGTGACTAGTCCGGATCTACGGGCGTTACAATTATCTCCCCCTTAGGATGATTACGTCCCGGAATCATCAACGAAATAGGGTTGTATAATGACTCCTTACGTTATCTCTTCATCCTAGGTAATAACCATAACTTCTATGTCGCTTCGAACGAGTATCTAACTCTTGGACTCCATGACTGCAAACGGTGCTCGATCTTGCACCCACTCTCTATCTCACGTTAGACTCCAAATTATGACCTACAAGTCATAATCTCAATCCTTAGTGGAGACTCCTTCTTCTTCTTAACAAACTTAAGATATGTTTTTTTATTACTACAATGGATTGATGTGTCATATTCTAATGACCTATCATCGTAGGTTGCAATGCTTAGACTCAGGTCTCTTAGATTCAAATTCCAGAACAGACTATGCCTTCCTTCATGTACTAATGTGATATAATCACATCTTGGAAGGTAGTATTCCTAGCTACAAGCAACTATCGGGATACCTCTACTGATCGCTTTGATTGTCTTTCCCTTCTAGCTTCAATCTTAAGTCAGATGCTACATCGTACTTGGTTCTCTGAACCATCTAACATACTCTTCTTAGTCGGAATCAATTTGATATTACCACTAGGGTTGGAATAACAATCATCTTCATAGTCATTACTGAAAAAGTAGTAATGACATACTTGAATAAAACGGATTCAATTACTAGCTTCTTGGTAACCTTGTGACTTTCCTTGATCCAAGCGTGAGTCCTGTGCTTTCGATAGTATATGCATCTACTACCTTTCACACCATCTCATACTCGTCCCAAGTATTGTCTCGTAGTTTTTTAATTTACCATAAAAAATCACATAACAATATGACACATCAAATAACAAAATGCAGGTTTATATTATTCCTTGAAACGATTACATAGGTGTTCAAGTTCAACCTATACTATGCCTCTAATAGGCTACACCTCCTGATACTATCCGCTTGGCTTCTTCATAACTTGATCCTCGGATATCCATCCTCACTCCCGATTCCTTGCATTGTCATCTACTTCGTCAAGGATCATTTGGAATGCTCCTGCTTTTGGCTTTAGTGGCGCATTTTGCCTTGCAGCTTCGTTCTTCTTTGGACAGTTCTTCGAAATATACCCATCATTTCCACATTCGTAGCACTTCTTGTTGTCAAATGTACAATATCTAGAATAGTGATCGGTCCTACCACACTTATAGCACGTCACTTCTCCATCGCATCTTCCGAAGTGATTCTTTTTGCACTTCTCACACCATCTTGCTTCACCTCCTCCTCCTCCAGACTTCGGGAATTTTCTCTCCTTGTTGGACCTTGAAGATCCTTCATGGTTCCTTTTTCTCGCCAACTTCAGCTCTCTCCAGACCCTTTTCTCTTATCTGGGTCTCCACATTCTTAGCAGCCTAGATGGCAACTTTCATAGTGGTTGCTTGCTTGACCATTGGACCAAAGTCCACTCGTAATCCGTGGGCAAACTTGTTGACCTTGGAGAGCTCAGTTGGAACTAGATAAGAAACGAGCTTCATCTTCTCTGTAAAACTTGCAGCATACTCGGTGATACTCATCCTCCCCTTCTTCAGATTCTGGAATTCATTGTTGATCTCCAGAAGATCCTGCTCAGAGCAGTACTGCATCTTTAATTGCACTAGGAAATCTTCCCAAGACATCTTGCTTGCTTCTCCCTTGGGTATCGTGTTAGCTAGTAGCTTCCACCAGCTCAATACTCCAGACTTTAACATAGGGACCGCAAGGGCAGTCTTTTGTTGGTTGCTACACTTGCAACTCTCAAACATTGTCTCCATCTCGGAGATCCAGTCCATAACTTCCACCGGTGATGGGCTTCCAAAATGACTCGGGGGTTTAGATGCCATGAAATCCTTGTACTTGCATCCAAGTTCGTCATTTCCTCCATCCTGATTGTTTCGTTTAACTATCAGTGGGTTGTCTTGACCAACCGTCCCACTATAGTTCACTCCTTCTGACTGCCCATCATTCAGCTCAGGTTGTTCAATAGGCATCGTAGGTTCTTCTCGATTTTGTTGAAGTAAACGCCTTGTTTCCTCCATTTGACGATCCAACATCATTTGGATCATCGCTTGTACCCTGGCCATGGTGATTGGCTCAGGTGCGGTTACTACAACAGGTATTTGTTCAATCACTGGGGGTTGTTGATTCCTATTTCCATTCGTGTTCCCGACTCCACTTTGGGTTCATGCCTTTTCGATCTATACACCAAATCCGACGGTCAGTGTGTAATGACGAGAATTAAGATAGGAAAGATTTTATCTATGATTGATGTATAAATCCCCTTATCTCTCCAAAAAGTTATGTGCCAGTTCTAATACCGTAATTAAACCTTTAGAAACCTGAACACATAAAGTTTCCAGATCCAGTCGGCAATAGACCATAGATCCGATCATATAATGCATATCATAAATCATTTAGCACATAAAAGCATGTTAGTCATTTTTTCCCTAAATAAGCTAGTGTTTGTGTTTATTCAAGTGTATTACCTAAGACACACTCCTCACAATCATTACTTAGCATTCTAAGTTTAAGTCTAGAAATAAATCATTATTCCTAGTTCGCTTAAACTAATCTTCTGATACCAACTGTGACATCCCCATTTTCACGGCAAGAAAAGACCGATTTTTTTTATGCTTTATAAAAATCAGAGTGTCTCTTTCAGTAAAAACATTGCGGAATTTGTTCCCAGAAAAACATGATAATTTCATTATCAACGCATTTCCGAAAAATGTATTTTTATTCCTTTTAAAACATTTGGGATGTCATCGTCAATACAAAAACATAAGCATAAACAGAACTTACATTCGTTTACACTAGTGATCTATATCTCCTTAATCTCTCAGTCTAATGTAACTTCACATTGTCACCTGTGATACAAGTAAACATAGTGGTTTAGGTTGGGAAACCTGGTGAGTACATAGGGTTTTCAACCCACAATAATATAATTATTATGTTTAATCATCAAACAATTAACCCAATTACTCATCCCCATTATCTTCTTTATTCCTAAGTACCTTCCCTAAGGATTTATCCTAAGGGTCATCTCCTACATCATGTTTACCTCTCATCTCCTTACATCGCATTTCTTTATATGTTTGTTCCTAAGGACTCCACTAAGGATCATCGCCTACATCGCATAGACAATATTGATTCAGGGATTACTCCCTCAATACGTGCCCAACAAGGGTTAGGGTATCATCGCATGAATACGTAGTTACAACATCGCCTGAACTCGTAATTCATCACCTACAGCTTATGAGCCTGCTGGTGTTTCCACTTGGTTGTCTATAATAGTCTGTGGTCGCCATCTATACTCTGGTAGATGACTACATCTCCAAATTGTCGGACAAGGTTATAATATCTTTCATCCTACATCCCGATGCATCATAACCTATCTATCCTCACCTAATTATCATCACATATCTCTCATCATTTTATTTCATCACACATCAACTATTTCATCTACCCATGTTTTATCCCAACATATTTGTAGATATAAAATAAATATATAGTTTAAATCGTTTAAAACATGTATAAAATCATTCATCCAGCATAGACAACAAGTATCCAGATAATATGCACACATGGCACGTAATTTATATAAAATACTTCATATTTATGTGTAATATGAAAGTAACTATGCACTCACTTGTTAAAGTGATGATTCCAAACTCGGATAGCGCTTCGCTTCTTAACAATATAATTTCCTTCTACGAAACCTAGTATAATTACCACTAGATTTTAGTCTAATATTTACCATGACTAATTATTAGTCTTAGCATTATTATTATTATTATAAGCGTTTAAAGAATATTTTCCAACCACTATGTACAGACAAGGGTAGACAAAAAACACCGGAGGGCAGGACCATTTTGGCATATAACACTTCTAAAATCCAACAACCTTATGCGGCCCTTTAAACCAGATTCTCCGTACCGCGAGTGGTTAAAAAGATATTATAGCGACACTTATATAACCCATAATAATAGCCTAAATAATTATTATCAGGTCCTAATAACATTACTATATTTTAAATAAAAGCTATATTAGAAATAGTGTAAGCGTAGCTCACTTACAGCGGGTTTTTATTAAAAAAAAAAAAAAGGGTTTCGCTGGAGCAGCGTTTTCGAGCCGAAAGCTTTTCTTCACGGAGCCGTCGGGCGCTCCAGGGTTTCCTTCTCGTGCTAGGGAGGTTCCCTAGACTTGGGAGGGGTTTAGGGAGGCTAAAGAGAAGTTAGAGAGAGAAAGAAAGGCTTATGGTGTGAAGAAAATATGAAGGATTCATCCTTTATTTATATGAATATTATCGTAGTGTAGTCTCTAAGCTTCGTCCGTATCTTTGCGTACGAGCTCCGTTTTCTACGTTATTTATATCCACGCGTTGGTATTTACGATTACTACAACTTTCATTTAGACCCCGTCGGCTAATTCTCATTGTATCTCAGATTTACAAAACTGTATTCGAATTCACCGCGCTCGAAAAGTAGAGACTAGGCTTCGTCCATATCTTTCGCATACAAGCTTCATTTTCGACGTTATTTATATCCACATGTTGGTATTTATGAGTACTACAACTTTCATTTAGACACCGTTGGCTAATTCTCATTCTATCTCGGAATTACAAAACTGTATCAAATTCGTCGCGCTCGAAGAGTAGAGACTAAGCCTCGTCCATATCTTTCGCATACGTGCTCCGTTTTCATCTTTCTTTTTATCGTTTAACTCTTATTAACAATATCTTCATTTCTCGTTTAGATTATTTTGGCTGAAAATCGACCGATCTAAAATTTGAATTTCGGGTTGTGCATTGTTATGCTAAATCTTAGAAAAATCATAACTTCCTTATACGATGTCAGATTTGGACGTTCTTATTGTGCACGCTCTCAGTTTAACATATACTACGACTTTCATCTAGATCGCTAAGGCTAGAAAGTATTTTGTCATAAATTCACTTTTTACTATTCCCGGTGTTGCGCCGGTTTTGCCGTAAAACTTCGACGGGTCATAACTTCTTCATTATAACTTGGATTTTGGCGTTTTTATATGTATAGAGCCTTTGTGACATATACTATAACTTGGTTAAGATTATTTATTCTAAATAATTTTCTATCAAAAAGTTATTTTTGACTCTTATTGTCTCTAAAGTGACTAGCCCGGATCTACGTGCGTTACAAGGTACGACCCTAATCTGTTGGGTCGAGGTCGGTCAGAGATTCATGCGGAGTACCAAAGTGGTACTCATACTGAGATGATTAAGCAGGCCTAAAGTAGGCTACAGACTGCTCAGAGTCAGCAAAATAGTTATACCGACAGGCGCCAGTCGGACCTGGAGTTTTTGGTAGGGGATATGGTTCTCCTAAAGGTGTCACCTTGGAAGGGTGTCATCCGATTTAGGAGGTGGGGCAAGTTGGGTCCCAGGTACATCCTTCCATTCAGGGTTTTGGCTCGGGTGGGCCGCATAGCTTATCGTCTTAATCTTCCAGCCGAGCTTAGTCAGATGCACAATACTTTTCATGTCTCCGAGCTGTGGAAGTGCTTAGTGGATCACTCCTCAGTTGTGCCTTTAGAGGATATTCAGGTCGACGAATGCCTAAACTACGTTGAGAGGCCAGTAGTGATTCTGGATTAGAAGACAAAAACCTTGAGGAAAAAGATTGTACAGTTAGTAAAGGTGTAGTGGCGACACCGCATGGGGTCAGACTGGACTTGGGAGCTAGAGGAGGAGATGAGAGAGAATTATCCGGAATTATTTGAGACAGCAGACTCCGAGGACGAAGTCTGAGACAAGTGGGGGTGAATTGTAATGTTTGGTTCCTTATATGTATTTAACTTATAATTATTCATTGTCATATAGCAACTCGACGATTTTGAGGCCCCAAACTCGTCGAGTAGAGATGTTTTGGACCACACATTTTGGTAACCAACTTGATGAGTTAGGAGGTCTCAACTCTACGAGTTGTCCAGGTAAAATGAAACCCTAATTCCAGGGTTTTGCACCATATCTAAACACCTTAACCCCAAGGCTTTGGCCTCATTTCCAGCTTCCACTGTCCTAGCCCTAAATCGCAAAAACCTAAAGCTACTTTGAGTGATTGTGATCCATTTTAGGTGTTTTTAGTGTGTTGAAGCCATTGGAAGAAGGAAAAACTTGAAGACACAAGAAAGAGCTTATAGATGCAGAATCCTTGCCTCATCCATGACACCTTTCTGGTATAAAGCTTGAACCTTGACTTTTAGTTGTTAAGATCTTCTTTTAGGGCTATTTTGGTTGGTTTTGTCCAAATATTATGGTCCTTGGGATATCAATGTCCCAAATGGGTTAACACTTCAGATCTAGGGTCTTGAAGGGTTTTCATAGCATAAAGGTGCCAACTTTATAGCCATAGAGGTCCCATGCAACCTTTAGACCATCATTTTGGCCTTTTGGAGCTTCTAATGGCCATTCATGTGGAGAAAGTTGGGACTTTACATGATCCTTTTGTCCCTAGAGTCCAAATCTATGACCTCATGGTCTCTTTTGTAGTTTTGGTGGTGTTTGGATTAAGACTTTGGCCTTTCTGGGTTAGGTTTTGAGCTTAATCCCTTTAGGAAAGGTGTTAATGGGTAAAGTTGGAAACTTTACCCTTCTAGGAGCATTTCCAGTCCAAATCTGGAGTATAGGGTGTAGATCTGAAGAATAATAGCTTAATGCATTAAGAAGAGTTAGCAGACTGTAGAACTTGACGAGTTCACGGAAGGACTCGACGAGTTGTATTGAGGAGTCCCGATCCTGCTGAAAAGGAAGAACCCGAAGAGTTGGAGGAAAAATCGACGAGTTGGATCGCGATTTCACGATTCTGTGATTCATGGGAACTCGGCGAGTTAAAGGGCAAACTCGACGAGTTGAGTCAACTCAGAGCGTTGACTTTGACTTTGACTTGGACCAAAGTTGACCCTTAAGGGGTTATGAGTATGAAAGAGGTACTTAAGGAAATCTTTTATGTGTATAGGATTGAGTTGGGTTGATATTCTGAGCCGGGGACTGTTCGGATACTTCCAGTTTCGAGGTGAGTTACCATCCTGGTATAGGTGTGTCGAAGGCATCTATGTCAGTCCACTAGTAGTTGATTATAGTAGAGATGATTGTGTTTATGATAATTGTCTGGTATGCCATTATCTATTGAGATTTATGTGCTTGTTTGATATGTTATTACGTGGTAGTGGTAGAGATGAAGTAAACCCCATAACCGATCGAAAGAGATCGAATGGGTAGGCCAACACCCAGATATGCTAGGCAGTATGTGATTTATGTACTTATATGCTAGGATATTATGTGGTAGTGGTAGGGGTGATATAGACATCGTAATTGGTTGAAAGAGACCGAAAGGGTAGGCCAACACCCATATATGTTAAGCAGTAACCAGTTGAAAGATACCGAAGGGGTTGGCCAGCACCCAGATATTCTAGGCGGTATCCGGTTGAAAGAGACCGAATGGGTAGGCCGGCACCCATATATGCTCGGTAGTATCCGATTGAAAGAGACCGAAGGGGTAGGCCAGCACCCGGATATGCTAGGCAGTATGTTTATTGTATGGTATGTGTTATGATGGGGGAACTCACTAAGCTTCGTGCTTACGGTTTTGAGTTTTAGTTTCAGGTACTTCTACTTCGAAAGGAAAGGAGCCGGCATGATCGCATCGCATCACACTATGATGTTCCACACATGAGATCTTTTGGAGTTGTACTCTGATGTTGTTTTCTTATGGCATGTTTTCGTTATTCATATATTTGTTATTGAGATATTGGTTTTGATTATGACTACTAGTTTTTATAATTATGTAATTATAAAAAATCAATTTTTTGGTCATAAATTTGGGATGTTACACTTTGAGAGATTGTTAATCAAATGGTCTTAATCAAAATATCAAGAGGTTAGTGTTCTTACCTTTCTTTAGTTTAATTTCAAAGTAGGTTGTTATAGTAAAACTTAGATCCTAGGGTGCATGTGCACATATGGCTTGTCTTCTTATTTTGTTGTGCTTATCTAATGCGTATTGATGTACTAAAACCCCTACGAATCTACAAAAAGATCGTGCCGAGAACCCTAAACTGGTCGTGTCACGAGCCACAAACCAGTCGTGTCGTGCAAGTTGTCTGAACATGCTTCTCCTTAAGGACTTAATCCCTTTAGTATAGAGGTCTAATTTTCCAGATCTGAACCTTATAAAGGAATTATTGGATAAAGTTTCCAATTTTATCCATAACCAAGGCTTAATCACTCACAAACCAAAACCCTAAGTCCAAAAACTCAATAAAAGTGCCAAATCCAAGTGCATGGCTCAAAGAAAGCACATAAACACCTTTTTTTTTATCCAACATCAAAGTTCTAGAAGCATCTAAGTATCATCATTAAGCTCTGGATTTCCTTAAATTCTAATATCACTAAGATTATGGGACCAAAAATACTATAAACCACCAATAACCTAGACCTAGCATGTAAAAACCATTAACATTGGATTTTGGAGATTTACAAAGCTATGAGAGGCAAAAAAAAGGTAGAAAACTTCAGTAGCTTGCTTCCTTCAACACTAAAATGTACTCTTCTTCTTCAAAATGACAGAAAGGAAGCAATAAGAACATAAAGCACCAAAAGAGGCTAGGGTTTGGGTTAGAAAATATTTTCTGGAGTTCGAGGGTGAAAATGACAAAACCTATGAAATTATGTCCTTAAATAGGCCCAAATCCCAAGGCCTTTAGGGTTTGGCCTATCTGTCTTATAGGTCTGCGATCTTCATTAAGGGTAGCCTTGCTACTTTATCGCGTCACGCCCCTCAAGTAGTCGCAACACTACCTATAGAAAATCCTAAAAACATAAAAATTTCAAACTTAATTAATCAAAAAACATACTGGAAACATGGGTGTTACACCAAAATTTATGGGATTTTACTAGGCATGCTTTAGATCGCTAGAATTGTCCAATATGATCTTGTTTTCTTTATGGATATATAATGTATTCGAAATTAAGTATATGGGCATTTCCATTCGAATTTGTCTATTTGGATGGTAGGGTCCCCCATAAGATCAGAAGGACCCCAAATGGACTTACATTAAGTCAAACTTATTATGAGGAAAAAGTTTTTTTTGAAGTTAAGCTTTAGTGATTCTAATGTAGCTAAAACACCAGTTGATATAAATCATCACATAAGTAAATACAGAGGTGAAGGAGTTACACAAGTAGAATATGCAAGAGTTATTGGTAGTTCGATGTACCTTCTAAATTATATTAGAACCATCGTAGTTTTTTCAATAAGCATATTAAGCAGATATATCATTATCAGAGTGATAAAAATTTGAAGAGTATTACAAGAGTATTGTGATAGAAACGTATAGCAATGCAAATTACATATCTGACATATAAAATTTCAAGTCAATCAGTGGTTTTCTGTTTACATGTGGAGTTAGAGTTATATAATGTAAATCATCAAAACAAACGGTTATAACTAGATCCACCATGAAATTTAAGTTTATAGCATTTTGAATTCATATAAATTACAACGAGTTTTTTTAATGAAGTATCATTTTTAAGGGTACCACATTTTTCTTTTAATGAATTTAAGTTTTTATTAGAAAAACAAGACATGAAAATTTCATTCTACTAATAAAAATGGTTTTAAATGTTTGGTATATATCAAATATTTTGAACTTTTGGCATGAAATTTTAAAAAAGAATATGGTTGTTTAACTATCACACATTATTTTGAAATATGATTGTAATTCAACATGTTTATAATGCTCAATTTATTATGATTATGAATCATATTTTTATGCATTAAAGTTAAATGATTCAAAAATGTAATGATTCAAAATTTGTTATGAACAACATATTAATTTAATTAAATATATTATGATAAAAAATCATTAATGATTCAAAATGATATGATCCAAAAAAATATTATGACATAAAATAATAAAATAATATGATCCAAGAATATAATGATTCTCGTTCTCTTAAGAATCAAAAGGTTTATTATTGTCGAACTTCAAAATTTGAACCGACTAATACTTCAAAAAATAAAATAAAAAAAAAAATCTTTAAAAACTTTAAAGATTTACTAAAATCATTAAATATACTAATAATGAAAATATAATAAAAATATCATTCAAAAACGAAAAAAAACACAACAATAATAAAAAAATAAACATAAAAATCATAAAAAATAATAATAAAAGGTAATTTCGAGTTTAACTACATTAAAAAAAATGAAAGAAAAACGCACCAAGTAATGATATATGGACGTGTGTAAGTTGTAACATATGATCGTATTCTGGAGTTTATATTACGTTCCAAGGACGATAGTAGCATGCAATTACATCACGACCAAAGATTGTGTTTGATGTTTGTGTCCTTGACGACATGGGTGATCGAGATTTGTTCTCGCAGTCTTCACTATTTTTTGAGTTCTCATGAGATCCAAACCGGTCTGTCTGAATTAATTTTTTTTTAATCAAGTGATATATAAGGATGGATCGTGCTTCATTTTGAAACCACGAGGATCATGGTGTATCATCGACAACACTACTTTTAAGGTGCAAGTTTTTGAAATTATAGGGACCATTCAGGAAATTTGTCAGAATTAAATTTTTAATAATAAATAATTAACATTTTATGGTATAAAGAGTACATAATCTTAGATCACAATTTCATTAATAATTTAAAGACAAAATTACAAAAATGGTCCTTGTGGTTTACCAAAAGTCACAAAGTCGGTCTTTGTTAAATTTTTTTTAAGCAAATGGTCCTTGTGGTTTGCAAGACTTTCACAGATGACCCTTTTTACTAACACCGTTAGTGTTCAGCCGTTAAGGTAAGGGCATTTTCGTTTTTTCAAGTATAAAGGGACTAAATTTGTGATATATGGTAAACCACATAGATCATTTTTGAAATTTGTTTGAAAAAAAATAATTATATGACTTAAGGATGGGAGGAGAGATCGAACCTGAGACCTCCATCTATTAAATGACCAAAGCCTTAACCAGTTGGGTTGTATGTATATTTGGTTTATACATTCCAATTACTAATTTATATAATAAGTAGAATGTTAAAACATAAGCAATAAATAAATTACAAAACACATTTTTTTACGTATTTTTTTTAAATAGAAGAAAATGTATTTTCGTATTATAAAAAAAATTACAAACAATTTGTATGCATTTTTATGTATTTATTTTACATAAAAATATATTTTTTATCTTTAAAAAATACGATTTTGTATAAAAAAATACGTTTTCGTAAAATATATATATTTTGTATATCTTTAAAAAATACGTTTTCATAAAATATTTTTTTATGTCTTTAAAAAACATGTCTTTGTATAATAAATACATTTTTTTATGTGTTTGAAATAATAATATTAATTAACACCGGTTTTAAAGCTATCGATCCAAAAGAATTTATACATTTTTTTATGTCATGAGTAGTGTTGTACGAAAACGTATATTTTAAAGATATAAAAAAATATTTTACGAAGGATAAAAAAAATGTATTTCGTAAAATAATAATAATAATTAACACCGGTTTTAGAACTATCGATCCAAAAGAATTTATACATTTTTTTATGTCATGAGTAGTGTTATTTATTATTATTTCAAAGACATAAAAAATATATTTTACGAAAACGTATTTGTTATACCAAAACGTATTTTTCAAATATATAAAAAAATATATTTTACGAAATATGTTTTTAAATACGAAAACGTATTTTTAAAGACATATATATATATATATATATATATATATATATATATATATATATATATATATATATATTACAAAAATAAAATTACGAAACCGTATTTTTTAAAGACAAAAAATACATTTTTATGTAAAATAAATACATAAAAATGCAAAAAAATTGTTTGTAATTTTTTTATAATACGGAAATATATTTTGTTTTATTAAAAAAATATACGTAAAAAATGTGTTTTGTAATTTATTTATTCTTATGTTTTAACCTTCTACTTATTATATAAATTAGTATTTGTATGTATAAACCAAATATACATGCAGCCGAATTGGTTAAGGCTTTGGCCATTTAATAGTGTTCTACTTATTATCACGAATTTAGTTCATTTATACATAAAAAGACGAAAATGCCCTTACTCTAACGGCTGAATACTAACAGAGTTAGTAAAAAGGGCCATCTGTGTAAGTTTTGCAAACCACAAGGACCATTTGCATCAAAAAAAAAATTTAGCAGAGACTGACTTTGTGACTTTTGATAAACCACAGGGACCATTTTTGTAATTTTGTCTAATTTAAAGTTTAAATTCAAACATTTATTACATATATCAAAGTATTCACACAAGATACAAAACAAGTAAAAGATAATATTACATCTCTAAGATCATAGACAATTGACCACCAATCCAAAATAATCACACAATTACAATTTCCTATTAAAAAAATTTAAGTACAATGCTATAATAGAGAAAAACGAAAGTAAGTTGCTATAATAAACAAATAAACAAAAATACACGATTATTTCTTGCATTTAACCCTTTAAAAAGCAACCTATCAAGTTTTAATGACTAATTTCACCGATCACACACTCATGCCTAAAATCACAAAGATGCAACATCCGAATCCGACTCAAGCTTCCACCAAGCACGACTTTCATCCACTCTATCTCCAACATCTTCCTCACCAACTAAATCACTCCCATCCGAATCATACAATTTCCTCTCTCTTTCATGATTATATCTCCACTCCAACCTTTTCAAAATATCACCATCTTTCCACTTCCCCACAACCGAAACCCCTTCCTTCTTAGCCTTTCCCATAATTATCTCCTCCCACGAAAAACACGCATCAGAAACCCTCTTAAGAACCCCACCTTTACAATCACCAACAACCACCGTTTTCAAACATCTCAATCTCGCCTCCTTCAAAACCTCCACAAAGTCTGAATCATCTGACACAAGCACCAAACACTCCATCTGTCTCCTATCCATCATATCCACCATGTGATCCCTCAACGCCACGTCAGCAGCCTGTGGTTTATTCGAAACAGTTCTAACCCAATACCCCGCACGCTTTAACTCGTCTCCCAATCCATACCCAACTTTTGGAGTCAAAATATCTCTTGCAGCGTTACTATACTTTTCCATTTTCATCGAATACTTTCCCACTAGTTTGACCCTTTGACTTCCTTTACTTGATTCGATTTGACTCACACGTTTTGCATGTTCGCGTTCGTGGATTTGTTTAAAATGGTTTATAAGTTTTTCGTTAGTGTAAAACTTTCTCCCACAAACACGACATATGTATGGATCGATAGGTTTTGTAATGCCTTTGTTTTCTAGTTGATTTAATGTTTTTCTATCTTTTCTATGTAGTTTAACTTTAGGGGGGATGTAATCGAAAGATCTTTGATTAGCATAAGCTATCTTGTATCGAACAATTCCTAATGATTCAGCTGCCTTTTTTAGCCTAATGGCAGCATCGAATGGGGATACTGATTTTGGAGGCTTGTTGTCCAAGTCCCAGAAAACAGCTACAATGTTTCGACCAATGCCTTGAGTTGAAGGAAACGGGTTTGGGATTTTATGGGTTTGATCTGTGTTGAAATGATAATGTCTAAATGTTCTTAACATTGAAGGATCTATTCGTGTATTCCTAGTATAGATTTTGGGTAAAACGATCATTGTCAACCTACAAAACATAATACTTTCAGTTAGTCATAGACTCTACAGGCTAAGTGTGCTTTCATTTTGAAAAAAAAAAAAAAAAAAAATTGGTTCAGGCATTTTGTCGAACAACTAGCGTGCATGCCAGAAAAAGGTCATATTCTAACATTTTAATTGATAAGTGAAATCCGATTTTTAAGTAGAGAATTAAACAAACAAATCGTAGGGAAATTTAACAATATATTGATATCAATCATGATCATCTTTTTTTTTTCAAACTCCGAACCATAACAACACAAGCAAAAGACATGAAACTGAAATGATACTTAGAATACTGAAAAACATTGCATACCTGTATTTGTAATCACTCTACCCTCAAAAAATTAGAGACCAAAGCAAACGATAATCACTCCGTATTTGGAAGAGTGTTAGCAGCAATTTGTAATACGAATAGTTTATTGAAGAAGTTTGTTTCAAGAAAACGATCTGGATAATAGGGTCGGCGAACTAATGACGAGCAGATGTGCAACAATTAAAGTCTGAAGATATAAATCAAGTTCTTATTTATTATTATTATTTTTTTTTTTAAATTCTGTGTGCTAAATAAAAGTTTTATTTATAATATCTTATGGAATGAAATCTTGTTTGGCTGGGGAAGACATAAAGGTGGAGCAAACTAAGAAAAAAAGAAAGGGATAATGACTTGAGAGAGGGTAACATACTTTTGACTTTGATAACATTTGGTCACCGAACTTTATTTCGTGTTTTATTAACCATTTAACTTGTTGAATTGTACTAATGTTCCCCTTATGACTGGGTTTAGCCGGTTTTAAAGGGTTTATCGATCCTA
This sequence comes from Lactuca serriola, assembly GCF_051521515.1. NCBI lineage: Eukaryota > Viridiplantae > Streptophyta > Magnoliopsida > Asterales > Asteraceae > Lactuca > Lactuca serriola. The sequence continues at coordinate 125,395,709 of NC_136413.1, read as the reverse complement.
CGTGTACTTTTTATCTTACGTGGCGAAAGAGGTGGCATGTAGGCCCCGATTTTTCGTCTCCTTCTCGTTAAACCTCACCCCGAAGTCTCATTTGGTCCTTAAACTCGACTAGGGCACAAAATTCTCTATCGATCATTCGTCTCCTTCAATCGTTTTGTAGAATGGCATCATCTCCAAATCCTACTGATCAGAACTTCATTGTAGTGGATTTCCACTACAATGGTCAGTTTGCACCCAATCCCTTAGTTTACTTTGATCCCGACAGAGCATCAGTGCGAGATGTTGACTTCAGTGGGTTTGGGTATGAGCAATTCATGGAATTCCTTCACAAGCTCACCAAATCGAGAAGCAAAGACATCTATTTCTGCCTTCCACAAGAGTCTTTAAGTCTTGGAATTCATACACTGGTGAACGAGGGTGATTATAAGGAATTTTTGGATTTGGCGTATGCTAATGATAAGAGAATGAATGTATATGTGGATCACCATAATAAACCTATCTTCGACTGGATTGAGGCTGAGGAAAGTGAAAGTGAAAATGAAGACTTAGATGAAGATGAGGATTCAGTTATACAAGATTCATGTTTTGTTGATCATGAAGAAGATGATGCTACCTATCCATTTCCAGCAAACAAAACTGCACATGATAGATTTTTAAACATCCTTTGTGAACCTACAAAGAGTGAAGATTAAGATGATGAATACGTGCCACCCCAGTACCCTGTGTATGATGAGAGAGAACCATGGGATCAGATGAAACCAATTACAGGTATGCGATTTTCTAACCCTACTGAGCTTAAACATATGTTAAGCAATTATGCAGTTGCTAGTGGGTATGATCTATGGTTTGAAAAAAATGACTCTGATAGATTGTTAGTGAAATGTTGCAAAAAGAATAAGTCACCATCTTGCCCTTTCAGACTATGGGCCTCCTAGATGAGTAAAGAAAGACTTTTCAGATCAAATCTCTAGTGAATGAACATAATTGTTGTAGGGTGTTTAAGTTTAGGTCAATCGTAACTTATAGATGGATAGGGAAACATTTTATGAGTCAAATTATAGAGAACCCAAAAATGAGTGCAAGGAAGATGAATGCTAAAGTGTCAATGACATTCAACATAAATGTGAGTGTGGGGAAATGCAGAAATGCAAAGAAATTTGCATTACAAGAGATTAAAGGAAGTCTAATTAAACATTATGGGAGATTGTGGTTATATGGTGAGGAAATTATCAGGTCAAATCCTGGGTCTACTGTGAGGTTAGATGTAGACATCATGCCAGATTCCACAACTTTGTTTTCCAAGTTTTATGTGTGTTTCAAAGTTGTAAGGGATGGTTGGTTAGAAGGGTGCAGACCTGTAATTGGGCTTGATGGTTGCTTTTTAAAGGGTATAGTTAGAGGAGAAGTTCTTTCAGCTGTTGGGAGAGATACAAACAACAACCTCTACCCTTTAGCATGGGCTGTGGTATGTGTTGAGAATAAAAAAACATGGAAGTGGTCTTGGTGCAGGCATTACCCTTCTTTCTGATGGACATAAGGTTAGTACTATGTCCTTTTTATGCTTCATTTTTATGCTTTTTCACTTATAATGATGTTGTGATTTGTAGGGGTTATTACAAGCAGTTAAGGAAAGATGTCCAGAAACTGAACATAGGCAATGTGCTAGACACATTGTGGCCAATTTTAATAAAAGGTTTACTGGTCAAGAATACATAAAGTTGTTTTGGAGGGCTGTAAGGGCTAGTACTGTGGAGAAGTTCAGAGGTGTAATGGAGAAGATCAAATCTATTGATACTCATGCTTATGATTACCTTATAGGCAGAGATCCTACTACCTGGTCTAAGGCATTCTTTTAAGAAGGAAGAGATTGTGATGCAGTGGAGAATGGGGTCGGTGAGAGTTTCAATTCCGCTATTAGGCATGCTAGAAGGAGACCTATAATCACTATGCTGGAGGAGATTAGGTTATTTGTGATGGAAAGGATATACACTAAAAGAGTTGAAGGAATGGAATGGGATTTGCTTATATGTCCAACTATTAGGAAGCGTATAGAAGATTTGAAGGTTAAACAGAGGTAAGTTTTTTACTTAATATGCTTATGTTAATTATATGTGTTATTGATTTATATTTTTTGCTTTAAACAGATTGTGGGGAGTTACTCCTTGTGGTTATCAAAAGTATGAGGTTAGATTCACTGATGTTGCATATGGAGTGGATCTAATTGCAAAGAAGTGTGCCTGTAGAATATGGCAACTTACAAGGATACCATGCTTACATGGAGTGGTAGCAATCTCTTACTTAAATCATGATGCAGAGACATATGTGTCCCAATCATACACTACTGAGACTTACCTAAAATGCTACAAATATAGCATTAATCCTCTCAATAGTAGTGATATGTGGCCAGATGTTCCATACCACAAGCCTTTGCCTCCCAAAAGAAGAAGATTACCTAGCAGGCCATCAGTTAAAAGGAAGAGGGATGCAATTGAACGAGAGTTGACTGGACCAAGTAGACAAACTGTCTCAAGAAGGGGAAGCCTAATAAAGTGTGGTATTTGTAAGGAACTAGGTCACAACAAGAAAAAAGTGTCCATCTAACCATCAAAGCAATACATCAGGTGAATATTTTTAAAAACATTACATCATTTGAACAAATAATTGACATTTTAATTTTTGTTTGCAGTACCAAGTTCATCCAAGGACAGTGGAGCAAACCCAAGTTTATCCAGGGGCAATGAAGGACCACCACCTACAGCCCAACCACCTCCACCACCACCACCTGCAGCCCAACCACCTCCACCACCACCACCTGTAGCCCAACAACCTCCTCCACCACCACCTGTAGTCTAACCACCTCCACCACCACCACCTATAGCCCAACCACCTCCTCCACCACCACCTACAGTCCCCATGCCAAGAAGAAGGGTCCCAGTTAATAGAAGTGGAAGGAGGAAATATTCTAAACGGATCACCAAACAAGCATTAAGGAGGCAGATACCTGGGGTTGGGAGCAATGCAGATAACCCTTCGGTTATTGATTAATTTGGTGGGTATATAGTGGGTAGGTAGGAATATCTTTTGTAAGGCAGTTGTGATGTAAAGACAAAGTAGTAGTTTTTTTATTATGCTTTTCTCTTGTACTATCAAGTAGGTGTATGGGCACATGGTGACCCTTCTTTTGTCTATGCAGGAATCTTTTGTGTTATCTAGAAACTACTTTTGTGTATGCAAACAAAAACGTATTTAATTTCAACCACCACATTCACTTACTTCTTTATTATATGTATTCATTGTTATATGTATGCTACTTTGTGATTCCATTCCAGTCAAAACTAATTCTTTGGAGAGCTGTAAGGGCTACTAATTCAGCTTTCATTCCCTCCACAACTTCCATTAGAGGCATCTGTACAAGCTCTACATCCAACCATTTCCAATATTTGCATTTACCCTTCCACAAAAAAATTTCAAAAGGAGATTTCAAATCTGAAATAAATGAATCAGAAAAGAGGGAAAATTCAAGTGAAATTGCTTACCTCATTGCACACCATGAAATGCCTCCCTGGACTCTTTGGTGTTGTTGATGTTAGAATACGTGCAGGGAACCCATAATCACAAGTTTCTGGATCATTCACTGTGGATTTCTTGCTTGATCGATTGAGGGAGGATGAGAAGCTGTAGGAGGAAGCCATCGGGTATTAGGGAAACGGGGTATTAGGACACAATAAAGGAACAACAAACGCCCCTCCTTTAATAACAAGAACCCTACATGACACGTAGGATCAAACTGACACGTAGGATCAATAAATCCATTGAAACCGGCAAAAAACAATCGAAAGGGGAACATTAGCACAATTCAACAAGTTAAAGGGTTAATAGAGCACGAAAAAAAGTTCAATGACCAAATGTGACCAAAGGCAAAAGTATGTTACCCTCTCAAGTCATTATCCCAAAAAGAAATATTCTTGAGTCGTATGTCTTTGACGTATGACACTAGTAATGAGGTAGTTGTTTCATTAAAAAAAATCACATTAACACTCTATGGTTTTATTTATCAATTTTGTTGGTTGTCGATAAAAGGGAAGTGTATAGTATAGGTTTTGGTATGATATTATCCTTAGTGTTTGAATTTACTACAAATACCTTGTTTGTCACATGCAATAGTGGTCTTAATAAGCTTACTAGCTGTAGTCTTTTATGGAAAAAAAATGTTGAAATTTTAATAAAGAGGGAAATTGAAACTTAGACCAAAAAATTTAAACTATCTCCAAATTTTGGTTTCACTTTTAACATTATTACGGTAACACACTTCTAGTTATATGTTTTTTTTTCTTTTATTGATACTAACTTTTACTTTTAGATACATATAAAAATTAAAACGTAATTATAAAATTTTTTTAGCTACATGTTTTTTTATATGTCATAAAAATATACTTACAGTCACATATTGTTATTCTTTTATATTCATAATTATTAATTTTAGACATACATATCAAACTAAACTTTTATAATTAAACACTTATAGCGACATGCTTTTTTAAAATGTTATAATAGAGTACTTACAATTAACATGATGCAGTGATTATTGGCTAGTATTTGTCATATTTTTTATGTAAAAGAGTGACAAAATGTGTGAAAATAGTTTGCAATGGTGACGGTTTTTAAAGTGTTGGTGACATTGTGTGATAACTATTAGTTAACATGTGATTAAAACATTACTAAAATTTGATTAATGACCTTTAGTGATGCAAATAACCAAAACCGTTACAACTTTTAAAAAAAACCGTTATCATAGGTTATTTTTGTACTAGTGTTGTCTCATTAACTTGTAGGTAAATTTGTCTACATGTAAAATTTTGTTAAATGTGATGAACGTTTAGTGATAAATTATTTTTAATTTTTATGAAGGCTAATGTTATGTTTGGCTTACTAGTTGAAAAGCTAGTTATTAAATAAAAAGCTAGATGTTAGCTGAAAAGCTAACTGTTAAATAAAAAACTAGCTGATAAAAAATAACATTTGATAAAACTAACTAAAAAGTTTGCAAAAAGATATAAAATGACATAAGAGTAATCTTTATTGTAATGTTCGTAACTATATGAGCTGCTAGATTACCTTATAATTTGGTCATATGTTTAATTATAAGTTTGCACGGAGTTAAAAGATGAGTCTCAACCATATTATGGACCTAAGAAACAAGGCATCCATATAGGTGGTTTTAGCCTTTTTTAGGTCTGACGTAAATAAAATTTTCATTTATGTATTCATTTATGTATTTTATCAAACACCTAATGTGCATTTTAACTACCAAATAAAATAAAGACAATTCCAATCAATCGATGTATGCAAATAGACGAAAACTGACTGGTGAGGCATGATATAGAGAACAAACGGGGTAGAGATTCCAATGTGAGACCAATGAAAAGAACATTTTAAGAAGAGAAGAAAACATTTACAAGGGAGAAACAGAAACAAAAGGCGGACGTTACTAACCTGAAAGGTGATGCTTTTCTTGGCTAGCGCCGTGGAATCCAAGGGAACAGAACCGGTGAAACGTATTGCAGCGGTCCGTGCAATTGCTTACAGTGGTGGCTTCCAAAGCAATCGAAGTGGACAGCTGGTAGGTGTATAGAAAGAAGCGGGAAATGGAAAGAGAGCAGAGAGTACAGCGGCAAAGGGGGGTCAATCTAAAAAGAGACGGACGAAGGAAGGTCGATTACGTGGGTGGATCAAGTGGACATTATGTTCAGGCGAAGAAGACGGTGACTAAAGCGCAAGATATAAAAGAGTGTATGGAAAAGGCGCAAAGTAGCATAACCTCTTTATAAACAATAAATATGGGCGGGGATTGTATAACATTTTATTAAATTGCAAAAATATAATTTTGTCTATAATCGAAATTAAATATATCATTCATAATAATTTATTTAACTAATAATATATAATTCAACTTTGAAAAAATCCTCTCTCTCTAAAACACGTCTTCATTCCCTCTTTCTCTCTCATGTCTCTTGTTCTTCACACGTCTCTGGATCTCCTATGTTAAAAAAATGGGTTTAATGGTATTTGGAAATCTGAGAATCGTGATTATCACTTTCAAATCGAAGTATTTTGGTGATACTTCCAAATCCTCAACTGGATAAGATTCAGAGAGACAAGAATAGAAAGTGTTTGATGATATTTTTGTATGTACCAGAAATGAGACCAAAACCAATTTGAAGATATCTATCTGAAAACTGTCATATGACAGTTTTAAACTGTCAAAAAAACCATAATAACTGACATAAAAACGGATATTTGGATAAGGGTCAAACCAATGGTCAATTATCTGAAAAACCCAATTTTCTGATGCATTTTTAATATAGCTCGACCCCAGCTAGGGGCTCTTGTGACAACTCGAAATTTCAATTCCTATAAACGTCAATTTTATTCAATGGAAGTCAAACTTATCCAATAAAAGTCAAACTTCTCATTTTGATCTATCTTATTTAAAGTAGATTTAAAAATCTAAATTTGGTTTAAAAGCCTTTAAATAGAAGGGTTGCTAGAAACGAAAGTAAATTATAAGGAACCAGGAGCCAAGAACATGTCCGAGGACCGCAAACCCTCGCAGCCGCAAACGAGCCTTCGCAGCCGTAAAAGTCCTTCGGTTTGCGGTTGTGATCCTCCTTTGGGCCGTGAACTCGCCTCGGTTTGTGGTCGTGAACCCTCCTTCGGACCACAAACTATCCCCTATATATATTTGTTTGACTGCATTTATCCACACTTCTACTCCTTTGGCCGAAAACTCAAGCCCTTTTCTCTCAAAGTCTTTAACTGAAAACCCGGTTTTCTCTCATTTATCCACCGAAGATCATCCAATTTACCTTCAGATCTTGTTGTGGATCATCAAAAGTTCATCTTTTCTTCAATCAAGTGTTCTTCATTTCTGGGGAATCTTCAGAGGCCGAAAACCTCTTACGGCCGTGAACACCGAAGGGTTGGCCGTGAACACCCAACAGCTTCTTGATTTCGGTTCTAACACCTCCTTTGTAAGTAATTCTTACATCCTAGGTTGTTTCCTTGATACCTTAGAGGTTATATCCACTAATTCCATGCCAATATATTGTATAAATTGCTATTTAGGACTTGGTTTTGTGTCGGGAGCTATCTAGTGGAAACAATCATCCTATATTGAACTTTCAAACAAATTTACTCACATAAGGTGAGTTCATAACCCTACAATTAACTTTTTTAAATGTTTTAAATGCTTTTAGGGGGGATACAAGTTGAACACAATGTAATTGTGTTAATATTTACATGTGAAAAACAAAAGGATTTCTTATGCTTAAATGCTATCGAAATCATTTTAGAAAACTCTTTTAAACTATTTTAGAATTATGTTTATATCAAAATCATATTCATTTATATATTTATGTATAAGTATGCTTTAATGAACTTAGGACTATTTCTAAATACCGTAACTCCTGTTCCTTGTTTGGTTGTGGGTTGAGGGTAGGATCACTAGTCCGACTGTCGGCTAACTCATAGTTATACTTGTCGGCTAACTCATAGTTATACTTGCTGATGAATATATACATGAATATTAAACCCCATTCTCAAAGGAAATACTTAACTCAGTTGCACATACTAGACAATTGAGTATTTTTAGTAACAGTTCAATCAAATATACTGGTAACTATAATAGGTATGGTTTAGAGGATGAATACATGCTATTTTCTAGAACAAAGAAACACATATGAGTCAATACATATATACTATTACTATTCAATACAAAGTATACTATCCACTTACAAGAACAAGAAGGAACTTACATTCTATAACAAGAACAAGATAACTAAAATGTGAGATACTACTTCATGGCATAGCAATATTCTTGCTATGTCACGTTTTGTAACCAAATTCTCCTGGAGGGAGAGCGTAAGTTTGTGTATAGATCTATATGGGATTGACCATCCCACACCTTCCTGCTAGCTACAGTGGAACCTGCAGGTCTACGGGTGACAAATGTCATAGCATTTTCGACGTTTGAAGAACGTCATGTTTTATTCTAGTCAATCAAGTATGGTTACAACCTAATCACATTTTTAACCTTAATTAACCAGTTCGGTTTAAAGGTAGTGTCACACCCCCAAACCAAAACGACGGAATCGTTCAAGGGCGGATGACTTCATCTAGTATCATAACAGTAGTGTAAATAGTAAAGAAAGCAAACACAACCATCATAAATATAATTTAAAAGTTACATTGTTGCATGTGATACATTGTTTCAAAAATAAATTACAATATGATGATTTAATAAGTTTTGAAACTAATGTTTTAGCGTCCCTTCCCCAAAAGCTGGTGTTTACCTGTATTAATGAATCCCTGAGAAATACAAGTAGTTTTGAAAAAGTGTCAACAATTAAGTTTGTGAGTTCATAAGTGTTTTTGTATAAGAATTGTATGCCCTTTTGTATGAAACGACTGAGTTTGTTTCTAGAATATCCAATATTTTCCATAAATGTATGTTAGTATTAAAAGCTCCAAAAACTGGAATGCATAAGTATTTTCTATACCTAAAATAGTGTAAGTAGATTTATACATGTATATATAATGACTAAGGCGTTTGATGGCCCCGTAAATCAAAATGTTTTAATACTCCATGTGAGTTTTATAACCTTGCTATTGACCCAGACTGTCTATAACAACGTTCTTCCGGCATTGAAGTGTTATGACGTTTGTCACCCCAGACTTGCCGATCTAACTGTAGCTAACAGTTTAGGTGCGGGATTATCAGTCTCGTATAGATCTATACACAAGTATCATGCTCTCCCTACAAGAGATTATGGTTTATAATATAGGACTTGAAATGCGTTCTTAAAAGTACGTTGAATTTGAATGTCTCACAAAAGTTAGTATCAATAGATTTACATATGAAAAGTCCATTTTTTTCAAGTAAATGTAAGTATTTCCTCTTTATAGTGTTTATAGTATGTAAAATATCATGAATATATTGCAAACTATACCTATTATAGTTTTTCAAAAGTGTGTTCCATTAGAATGAAAAACCTTGGTGTATTACCAACTTTGCATGTAAAGTATAACAGTTGTAATAACGTTATTTTACTTATTTAACATTTATACACAAAATGTAGATGAAGCATTAGAAACTGTATGTAAAGATTTGCATTTTAACATAAGTTTTTCTTGCGTTTCACTTGCATCTTTCCCCCTAAAATATAGTAAAGACGTGAAAATATAGGGGTATGAACTCACTTGGTAGAAGTGATGATTTGATGAAAACGATGTTTTGTTTGGGCAACACTTCGACAGGAAAGAAGTCAATTTCTCAGAAATCTCGAGGCTTCGAACTTTCATCAGAGTTTGGATATGAAACTGGGATGTCGGGGTAGTCTCGAGAGGGTAGAAGTATCAAATTTAGGAGAGAATGTGGTAAATTAGCAATCAAAAGTGGAGCCCTCGCATCCTTTTTATAGTGCTGGAAGAGGTCTCGAACGTGGGGATTTCCCTAGAGGACCGTGGGGCGTTCCTTCGTGCTTCATGGCTTACAAACTTTGGACTTGATGGACGATGGGACTGGCTCTGAGTTTGCGAAGGCGGGGCGTTCCTTAGGAACGCAGGGCGTTCCCTTCCGACCAGCCTCGTAGTTTGTGCCTCGATCTTTGAAATTCCGTAACTTTCGCGTACGAGCTCCATTTTTGACGTTCTTTATATCCACGCATAGGTGATAATATACTCTACAACTCTCGTTTAGACTTCGTTGGCAAATTTGACTTTATTTTTAATATTATATTTTTAACAGGCCGGGATAGGAAAAGTCCATTAAAAATTCATAACTTCTTCGTGCAACGTCCGTTTTCATCTGTCTTTTTACCGTTGTACTAGTATTGTCGAGATCTTCAATTCTCGTTTAGGTTGCATCGGCTAAAAATCACTCGATCTTTATTTCAAGTTTTTTGCTGTCTATTGTTATTCTGAAACTTAGAAAAATCATAACTTCCTCATACGAAGTCAGATTTGGATGTTCTTTTTATGCATGTTCACGGTTTGACATAATCTACGAATTTTGTTTAGATACCTAAGGCTAAAAAGTATTTTACTGAAATTTCGCATTTTTACACTTAACAACGTTTTACCGGTTATGCCGCGGATCTTTGATTGGTCATAACTTGTTCGTTATAACTCGGATTTGAGTGTTCTTTATATTTATGAAAACCCTGACACGATATCTATCATTTTATTGAACCCAATTGAGACTTTTGAACATTTCATTTTTTACGCTATTTTTATTAAATCCAAAAGTAGATTACAATACTTGACTTTTAGGTCATTACATTGACTTGAAATATCGGGTTGTCACATCATCCCCTCGTTAAAGAGAATTTCGTCCTGAAATTTATTTTAAGATAAGTATTTGTGGACTAGGGAAAAGATGCAGGTATTTTTGTTTCATCTGATTTTCGCGCTCCCAGGTGTATTCAGGCCCTCGCTTGGCATTCCAGCGGACCTTCACAATGGGTATGCGACTTTGTTTTGTTCTTTTAATTTCCATATCCATGATTTCTACTGGCTCTTCTACGAAGTGGAGACTCTCGTTGATTTCGATTTCGTCCAGAGAGACAACGAGGGTCTCATCGGACAAGCACTTCTTTAAGTTTGACACATGAAAGGTAGGATGTACGTTATTGAGTTCCTGCGGTAATTGAAGCTTGTAAGCTACCGGGCCCATCCTGGCAAGGATCTCGAATGGTCCGATATACCTTGGATTTAGTTTCCCATGTTTTCCAAAACATATTAATCCCTTTCAGCTTGAGACCTTCCATAGCACCCGGTCTCCAACCTAAAATTCCAAGGGCTTCCGTCTTTTGTCCGCATAACTCTTTTGTCTGTCTCTTGAAGCTTTCAGTCGTTCCCGGATTTGGACAATCTTCTCGGTCGTTTATCTTATGATTTCCGGGCCTGTAAGAGTGCTGTCAGGTATTTTTCCACTAGCTAGTTATGTGTCACCCACTTCAGCCCAGCATAGAGGTGATCTGCACTTGCGGCCATAGAGGGCTTCGAATGGAGCAACTTTGATGCTAGTGTGATAGCTACTGTTGTACGAGAACTCGACCAGTGGTAAATGGGTATCCCATGCCTTACCAAAATCAATCACACAAGCTCTTAGCATATCTTCCAAGGTTTGAATGGTCCTCTCACTCTGACCGTCGGTTTGTGGGTGGTAAGCGGTACTCATGTCTAGTCTCGTTCCTAGAGATTTTTGTAGCGATTGCCAGAACCGTGAGGTCAATCTACTATCTCTGTCTGAGATAATGGATATCAGTACACCATGCAGTCTCACAATCTCCCTGATGTATGTTCTAGTTAGTTTCTCCAGCTTGTCCGTTTCCTTTATTGGTAGGAAGTGCATGGATTTGGTTAGTCTGTCTACGATCACCCAGGTGGTGTCAAGTCCACCTGCTGTCTTGGGTAACTTGGTTATAAAATCCATGTTTATCCGCTCCCACTTCCACTCGGGTATTTCAGGCTGTTGTAGCAATCTCGAGGGCTTTTGGTACTCTACCTTGACTTTGGCGCAAGTCAAACACTTGCCTACATAGGTAGCAATTTTGTCTTTCATGTTCGGCCACTAATACAGTTTCTTGAGATCCAGATACATCTTGTCTGAACCAGGATGCATGGAGTATCGATTCTTATGAGCTTCATCCATGACAACGTCTCTAAATCCACCAAACGTCGGTGTCTAGATCCGATTCATGAGGTAACGAACTCCATCATCCTTGACTTCAAGGTTCTTATCTGTTCCTCTTAAGGCTTCACCAGCCACATTCTCTGTTTTCAAGGCTTCCATTTGAGCTTCCTTGATTTGTGTGGACAGGTGTGAATGGATCATCATGGTTAAGGATTTCACTCGGCGGCCCGAGTACTCCTTTCGGCTGAGAGCATCATCTACTACATTAGCTTTTCCGGGATGATAACGAATTTCTCATTCGTAATCGTTTAGTAGTTCTACCCATCGTCTTTGCCTCATGTTGAGTTCCTTTTGGTTGAGGATGTGCAGAAGGCTCTTATGATTAGTGAAGATTGTGAATTTTGTGACGTAGAGATAGTGTCTCCAAATCTTTAGAGTGAAAATGACTGTTCCCAGTTCAAGATTGCGTGTAGTGTAGTTGGCCTCGTGCGCCTTGAGCTGTCTCGAGGCGTATATGATGACCTTTCCTCGTTGCATTAGAACACATCCAAGACCTTGGTTTGACGCGTCGCAGTAGACCACAAAGTCTTCTGTTCCTTCTGCAAAGATAATATAGGTGCGCTGCATGGGGCTTGTTTCAGTGTTTGGAACACAACGTCTTGTCTTTCTTCCCAACTGAAGGTTACACCCTTCTGAGTCAGGGTGGTAAGTGGTTTAGCAATCTTCGAGAAATTTTATATGAATCTTCGGTAATAGCCAACAAGACCCAAGAATTGTCGGATTTCTGTTTGAGTTCTTGGAGCTGACCAGTTCTCGATTGCCTTGATTTTGGAAGGGTCCACCTGTATCCCTTATTTGCTTACCACGTGACCTAGGAAATTTACTTTCCGAATCCAAAATTCGCACTTTAAGAATTTTGCATATAGCTTCTATTTCCTTAGTGTTTCCAAGACCTGCCGGAGGTGCTGACTATGTTCTTCCTCACTTCGGGAGTAGATTAGTATATCATCTATGAACACGATCACAAATTTGTCCAGGAAAGAACGACATACTCGGTTCATTAAGTCCATGAACACCGCCGGTGCATTTGTTAATCCAAAAGGGCATCACTACAAACTCGTAGTGACCATAATGAGTTCGAATGCTGTCTTGGGAACATCTCCTTCCAGGACTCGCAGCTGGTGATACCCGGATCTTAAATCGATATTTGAGAAGTAGCTTGCTCCTTGGAGTTGGTCGAACAGATCGTCTATGCGCAGTAGGGGATATGGGTTCTTGATTGTAAGCTTGTTTAGTTCCCGGTAATCGATGCACACGCGGAAAGATCCATCCTTCTTCTTTACGAATAGAACCGGTGCTCCCCAAGGTGAGAAACTTGGCCCGATGAATCCCTTGCTAAGTAGTTCATTCAGTTGGCTGGATAATTCCTGCATCTCTGCCGGTGCTAGACGGCAGAACGAATTTGCTACTGGTGTAGCTCCGGGAATCAAGTTGATTCTGAACTCGACTTGACGTTCTGGTGGAACTCCTGGAAGATCTTCAGGGAAGACGTCAGGGAAATCGCAAACTTCTGGAATGTATTTGATATCTTTCGTTTCTTTTTCCTTATCAACCACGTGGGCTAGGAAAACATGGTATTCCTTGCGCAGTTATTTTTGGGCTTTGACGCAAGAGATGATTTGTAAATTGCTACTGGGTTTGTCACCATAAATAACGAGAGTTTCGCCATTTAACAGATTAAGGCGAACGACCCTTTCGTGACAAAGTATATCGGCATGGTGAAGGCTTAACCAATCCATACCGATGATGACATCAAAGCTTCTTATAGTGATTGGTATTAGATTGATTTGGAAAGAATGTTCATTTAGAGTTAGCGTGCAGCCTACGTACATATCATTTGTGCTTTTTGTTTTACTATTTTCCATTTCCACTGTAAATATCTTATTAAGTGATTGAGGGTTTTGTTTAAGCAAGTGTTTGAATTTATGGCTCATGAAACTCCTCTCCGCACCACAATCAAAGAGTATGCATGCATAAGTGTTATCGAGGAGAAACATACTCGTAACCACCGTGGGATCGGCTATTGCTTCGTTCTACCCTATTGCCAACACTCTTCCTACACCGCCAGCATTCCTTGCCTTAGGGCAATCTCTCTTGTAGTGCCCGATCTCACCACACCCATAACACGCCTGGCCCACACCGACTCCAGGAATTTGGGTGACTGTTCGTGTCGGTGCCTTACAGAAACGAGCAGTGTGCCCTTTCCTGTTGAAGTTATTACACTGCATCTCCCGATAATTTCCGTTGTGATGGAAGTTGCATTTGCTGCACTTTGGTAGGTTTCTAGCATATTGTTTTGCTAGTGTAGGGGTAATAGGAACAACAGTGGGAGCAGTAGCGGCATGGACTGCCACTATATGTTGTTTCTTGGAAGGTTCCTGCGAAGATTGACCCTTCCTCTTATTCCAAAACTTCTTGTTGTTGTTGTTGTTGTTGGAATTGTTGTTGTTGTTGTTACTTCCCCTGGGTTGCTCCAGAATGGTTGTCATGAAGTCTTGGCAGACTCCATGGTCAACGAGGGTCTGTGCCAACTGTTTGGTGCAATCGAAAGTAACTGGTTTGGAAGCCAATACACCTCCTTGAATCTGGGGTGATAGCCCCCAGATATACCTCTCGATTTTCTTGCTCTCTAGAGCAACCATTCCCGGGCAAAGTATTGCTAAGTCACTGAACCTATTGGTATAGTTTGTGATGTACGAGCCTACCATAGTAAGGCCCCAAAACTCCTGCTCGAGTTTCTGTACCTCACCTCTCGGACAGTACTCTTGCATTAGCATTTGTTTCAGGTTCTCCCAACTCATAGAGTTAGCCACTACCGGAGTTAGTGACTTAACATGGTCATTCCACCATGTTAGGGGTCGCTCAGAGAAAGTACATGCAAGAAATTTTACCTTGCTCCCTTCTTGGCATGAGCAGATCTCGAATACTGCTTCCGTTTTCTCTATCTATTGGGATAGAGCCATTACTCCCCCATCCCCGTTAAAGGATATGAGTTTTCTGTTGGTGAAGTCCTTGTAAGTGCATTCTCCCGAACGACCCTTGTGTTGGACATTAGTAGAGCTATTTATCCCTCCTCCTAACTCGTTGTTAATCATTTGTGCCATTGCCGTTGTCACGGTAGCTGTTACAGCAGCCTGAAAAACAACATCGTCTATTGGTGGAGGTGGTGGTGGTGGTGGTGGAGTAGGTGGTGGTGTTCCTACAGTATTGATGCGTCGGGGATTCCTTCTTGGCGGCATGATTCTGCCATAAGTCAAAAGACGAATTCTTGATAAGTCTTAAGAAATGGTTATGGAGAGTCTTAGTATTACATGTTTTACGTCCCGAACAATAACGAATTTGTAAGTTAATTGAAAAAAATAGAACTTACAAAATAAGTAGATGATTTTCTTAGCATTTTAAGAACTTAATGAAATACCCAATGAAATAATAGATGCGTGTCAATCTCATTGATATTAATATTTGATACAACGATCAGGAAAATTTGACCTTAACACAGGTCTAGAGTACATCAATGAAAACGGGAAAATTTTGACAGCAAGAAGACCCCGAATTGTGTACTCACAATCCACCGGGTTAACATACATAAAGGAAAGAGTAGCACCAATGCTCACTCGATAAGTCTAGCCTATAACATAGTGCAAGTAGTATGTGCGCTGCTCCGAGCGGGTGGTACGCTGCTAACCATGGTATGTGGTCGTGGAAATCTGAGTTCGAGCTACTCGGCGTTCATCCTCGATGACGCGCCTCTCCATTGCGACTTGGCTTTTCCAGAACTCTCTCACCTCGGCTCTAGCAACGGTAATTTCTTTCTGAAGGGAAAAGGTGTGATTTATTGTTCGCTCATGTTCTTCGTCCAGGCGACGAAGACGTACCGCCGTGACTTGGGCGGTGGCACCAACGTCCATGATCTGGTTGGCGTTGACTCTAGCTTGCTCGCCTTGGTTGGCGATGCGACGAATCATGACGAGGAGTGCTCTATCAGCTGAACCTCTGCTACTGAGGTTATAAAAGCCTCGTCCCATGCCGTAGGGAGGACGTTGTCCTTGTTCCTTGCTCCATTGTTTCAGATCTTCAGCCCAGCGGGGCGTCGGGCTCTGAAAGTTCCATCAGGGATTTAGTGCTTCCTGGGGAGGATTGTAGACATCCGGTTCTGAGTCAGTGCCCTCATCATCTTCTTCCTCTTCTTCTTCGTCTTCGAGGTCTTCTTCTGGATCTTCCTCGGGAATCTCTTCGGGATCCTCTTCTGGATCCTCCTCGACCCAGCCTCCATTGCCCTGGTTAAGGTAGTAGGGATCCCTGGGGATATGAAATCCTTCCATTTCGTCTGATTGGGAGTAGAGATAAGAGAAATATATATAAAACTTGAGTGTAAACAGAAAATTTTATGATAAGACCTACACCGAGTCCTCTTATAATTACCTAGTGTATACAAATTACATACAATTGAGATCAAATAGGCTATTGGATAAGTAGCTTCACTCTAAGCCCACATCCAAACAAGGAAAAGGACCTAAAGCGAAATCATAAATCCTAAGTCTATGAAACCTCAATCATGTGTAACTTTAAAGCATGCACTTTGCAATTACAGAGCTGTCGGGGAAGGTTTTTTTTTCTTTAGTTTTTATAAGCATATTTCTATTTATTTGACTATTTCTAGTTCTAACGAAATTTCAAGGTTTACACATTTTTTATAGCTTTTTATAGTGTCAAAAAATACTCTGGTACTATTTAAATTTATAAGTTTGATTCTAGTGTTACTTTGGTAAGTTTTTGACTTGTTGCTCACTACGACTATTCCCCAACATACGTTGGTCAAATCTTGGATAAATATAGTTGATCAGGCTATACTCATCCTAGATCTGATTACATATTCTGAGGCCTAGTCATAGTGTCCAACTTGTGTTAATACTTTTGTATAGTTCTAACTATGAAATTAAACTGTTACATGCATGTATTTGTACCTTTATGAAACTACCATTTTAATTTAATAAGATCTTGTTTGTGTGAAAACGTTTAGTCAGAGAGTTTTAGCCCCTTTGCATTTATAGTTTGTATATCTTATGTGGTTCGATATACTTAGTACGCTATAAACAATGCTCTGATACCAATCTGTCACACCCCCAAACCAGAACGACAGAATCGTTCGAGAGCAGATGACTTCATGTAGTATCATAAGAGTAGTGTAAATAGTAAAGAAAGTAAACACAAGTATCATAAATATAATTTAAAAGTTACATTGTTGCATGTGATACATTGTTTCAAAAATAAATTAAATATGATGATTTAATAAGTTTTGAAACTGACGTCTTAGCGTCCCTTCCCCAAAAGCTGGTGTTTACCTGTATTAATGAATCCCTGAGAAATACAAGTAGTTTTGAAAAATGTCAACAATTAAGTTGGTAAGTTCATAAGTGTTTTTGTATAAGAGTTGTATGCCTTTCTGTATGAAATGACTGAGTTTGTTTCTAGAAAATCCAATATTTTCCATAAATGTATGTTAGTTTTAAAAGTTCCAAAAACTGGAATGCATAAGTATTTTCCATACCTAAAATAGTGTAAGTAGATTTATACATGTATATATAATCACTAAGGCGTTTGATGGCCCCGTAAATCAAAATGTTTTAATACTCCATGTGAGTTTTATAACCGTGCTATTGACCCAGACTGCCTGTAACAATGTTCTTCAAGCATTGAAGTGTTATGACGTTTGTCACCCCAGACCTGCTGGTCTAACTGTAGCTAACAGTTTAGGTGCGGGATTGTCAAATCCCGTGTAGATCTATACACAAGTATCACGCTCTCCCTACAAGAGATTATGGTTTATAATATAGGACTTGAAATGCGTACTTAAAAGTACGTTGAAGTCGAATGTCTCACAAAAGTTAGTATCAATAGATTTACGTATGAAAAGTCCACTTTTTCTTGTAAATGTAAGTATTTCCTCTTTATAGTGTTTATAGTATGTAAAATATCATGAATATCTCGTAAACTATACCTATTATAGTTTTTCGAAAGTGTGTTCCATTAGAATGAAAAACCTTGGTGTATTACGAACTTTGCATGTAAAGTATAATATTTGTAATAACATTATTTTACTTATTTAACATTTATACACAAAATGTAGATGAAGCATTAGAAACTGTATGTAATGATTTTCATTTTTAACATAAGTTTTTCTTGCGTTTCACTTGTATTTTTCCCCCTAAAATATAGTAAAGACGTGAAAATATAGGGGTATGAACTCACTTGGTAGAAGTGATGATTTGATGAAAACGATGCTTTGCTCGGGCAGCACTTCGACCGGAAAGAAGTCGATTTCTCAGAAATCTCGGGGCTTCGAACTTCCATCAGAGTTTGGATATGAAACCGGGATGTTGGGGTAGTCTCGAGAGGGTAGAAGTGTGAAATTTTGGAGAGAATGTGGTAAATTATCAATCAAAAGTCGGAGCCCTTGCATCCCTTTTATAGTGTTGGAAGAGGTCTCGAACGCGGGGCATTCCATCGTGCGTCATAGCTTACTAATTCGGACTTGATGGACGATGGGACTGGCTCTGAGTCTATGAACGCGGGGTGTTCCTTAGGAATGCACGGTGTTCCCTTCAGACAAGCCTCGTAGTTTGTTCCCCGATCTTTGAAATTCCGTAACTTTCGCGTACGAGCTCCGTTTTTACGTTCTTTATATCCACGCGTAGGTGGAAAGTATCTTCTTGCAAAGCGAATCTGATGACTCTCATCGCTTTAATGTTGCTCATAAGTTTGTCTTTCTCATCTTGAGGCACATCATTTACATCAAGAAGCAGTTGGTTGTACTTTTTCTGAGTTTTGATAGTTCTTTTGGTCTCTGTGTGAACAAATGGACCTAAAGTGTTTGCTTCCGAAATCAAATAACCATTATCGTCTGAACCGAGAACACAGTCTTCAAAATGTAGTGCCCAAACGTCATACTCATGCGGGAAGAGAATCGGGATCCTGGTTATTGATCCTATGCTGCTTGAGTTATTTAAGGAGTTGATGTTCGAGTCGTGTTGCATTTTCACAAGATCTTTGTAACCTGCTATGAATCAGATGTGCAAACTAAACAAATAATAAGGTAATATAAAGATCACAGTTAGTTGTCAGAAAACCAATAACGATGATTAAACTAGATCCTATATCAGCGGAAACCCTAGTATCTCAACAAACAGAATAGATGCATATAGAGTACACAATCTCCTACTCTGATACCAATTGTTACGATTAATATCGTTTATGATCGATAAGATTCAACAGGTAAATAAAGAACACGATGTTGATCAAACAAGTGTTGAATGATTAAAGTCACGCCTTGGATGAACTCGATGAAGAATTACAACTATAAAGGTGTGCTAGGGTTACAAGAATAATCAAAACAGTTAACTTAAATAAGATGCATGCATGCACCATATATACTCTAACCCTAGAATTATATACGTGAGGACAGGCCCAACCCGTTTACAAAAAGGACTAATAACGAAGCCCAATGACGCAACACTTTAATATTCAACAGGGTTTGGGACAAGGAAGCTGTGAATGAGGCCAGGGGTGGGGGTTATGATGCTTAAATAGGGTGCAAAACCCCGAAATTAGGGTTTCACTCTGGAGGAGCTACTCATCGAGTCGGGGATCTCGACTCGCCGAGTAGGTAGCTTAAACCCCGCACATAGTCTTCCCTCTACTCGAAGAGTTAGGGCCACCAACTCGTCGAGTCCTTCTTTCAAAATAAATAAATAAATGGGTTAAATGCGTACCAGGAACTGGGCGTTACACGATGAGTCTGAAATGTCTCTTTTTAGAGGAAATTTTTTAGAAGTATTGAATTTGGTTCGGGATCAAAATGAGAGTGTATGGAAAGTTACGTTACAAAATGCTCCAGGGAACAGTCAAATGGTGGCTCCATGTATTCAAAAAGACATTGCTCGTTGTTTTGCACAAGAAGTACTTAAATCAAATTTTGAAGAAATTAGTGATGATGTTTTTGCTTTATTAGTTGACGAGTCCAACAATATATCTAAAAATGAACAAATGGCGGTGGTTTGACGATATGTTACATGTGAGATTGTTAAAGAGCGATTTATTGGTCTTGTTCATGTGAAGGATACATCTGCGTTGTCTCTAAAATCTGCTATTGACTCTTTAGTTTATGAATATGGATTGAGTTTGATGAAGATCAGGGGTCAAGGGTATGATGGAGTAAATAATATGAGTGGGAACTTAATGGTTTAAAATCTTTAATCATGAGAGAAAATACGTCTGCATATTATGTTCATTGCTTTGCTCACCATCTTCAGCTAGTCATTGTGGCGATTGCAAAAAAACATCACGATGTTGGAGTCTTTTTTTATATGGTAGTTGTTCTAATGAATGTTGTGTGTGCTTCTTGTAAACATACAAATATGATTCGGGAAAGTCAAAAAGATAAACTAGAAGAATCCATCGGTCATGGTGAAATTGAAAGGGGAAGTGGATTAAACAAAGAACTTTCTCTTACTACAGCCGGAGATACACGTTAGAGTTCTCATTACAAAACTCTATTACATTTGGTTGGTTTATTGTAACATCTGGATTCCCATGTATATTATTTTATTCATTTATTTTGGAGTTTGTGGAGGGACTCGACGAGTTGGTGGTTAGACTCGCCGAGTAGGGTCGCGATTTCTTATCCGGGTTAATGACCGGACTCGGCGAGTTCATGAGTGGACTCAGCGAGTCCGTGCTGTTTAATGAAACCCTAATTTCTCGGGTTTGGGGGCCTATTTAAAGGCCCTTAGGGCTGTCATTGGCGGCTACCAAACCCCAGAGAGAAACCCTAATAGATTTAGAGCGTTTGTGAGAGGAAAGGAGCCATTTCTTGATCTTTGTGGTTGGTTCTTGCAAGAAAGAGGTGATTCCAGCTTAGAGGAGACCAAGGAGGTGGTGCATCTGAGGATTTCGAGCAAAGGACTTCATCCTTGAGGCGGAGGCTAGATCGTATTTCTACCGAGTCACAGATTACCGAGACATCTGAGGTGAGTCTTCTCACTATACTGTACCTGGATGGGTACTTATGTGTGACCGGAAGGTCCTGTATGATATGATATATGTGTTATATGGTATGTATGTGCTATGTATGAAATGTATGGTAAGGACCATAAGGTCAAGAGGGTACGGACTGGAAGGTCGATACGGGTAGGACCGGAAGGTCTACCGGAACCCGGGACGGAAGTCCCCTAAGACACCTGGATCGGAAGATCCCTTAGAATATGGCCTGGAAAGGCGTACGTGTGGTATGTGGTATTTTGGGGAACTCACTAAGCATTTATGCTTACAGTGTTATGTGTTATGTGTTTCAGGTACCAGTGATGATCGCAGGAAGGCGCCAACATGATTCGTACACACACGCGGAGTTTATATGTTTTTGATCTTGGGGTTTCATATTGAGATAATGTTGATACAATGTTTTGAAAAGTGAATGTGAATTATATTGTATGATTTTAAAAAAGTGAAAAAAAAATGTTTAAATTTTTACGGTGTTACAAGTTGGTATCAGAGCCTTGGTTTGAGGGATTCGGATGCACCCCTGGGCGTATCTTGACTCAAATTGAGGATTTGAGGAAATTTTTTAACAATGAAACAATTTTTAAAAAGAAAAGAATTTTGAAACAAGCAGAGCAAAGCCGTGTGTACGATCAGCCAGCGCCCGAACGGTGATTTCCCAAAATACCCTTACATTAAGTGTTATGATACGTGAAATACTATGATATGTTGGGTTATGTTATCCATGCTAGAGTAGGCTAG
Source organism: Lactuca serriola (assembly GCF_051521515.1). Taxonomy (NCBI): domain Eukaryota; kingdom Viridiplantae; phylum Streptophyta; class Magnoliopsida; order Asterales; family Asteraceae; genus Lactuca; species Lactuca serriola. The sequence continues at coordinate 125,374,159 of NC_136413.1, read as the reverse complement.
GTATTCATGATAGGACTAGAGTGGCCTGATTTGTGATGCCTTAGCCTAGAAGATTGTTGCTATTATGAGATGCTTGAGAGCGAGTAGATAGTGGTGAGGAGTTTATGAGAGGCTTACCAAAGGGTAGCCTATGCTAGCGAGATGTAGAGTACTTGTGAGCTAGGATCCAAGGAGGAGGACTTGGGGTGAATGTTGATGCGGTGTGGTCGGTAGTATAGGGCCCGTACTACTGAAGACATCAGATCAGAGAGCAGTCCAAGTAAGAATCCTTAGGATACTGGGGTACGAGTAGAGTTGCATTATCGAGTGCGAGTATGCTCGATCGAGTCTCTGATAATTTTTATGTTGTATTTCAGAGACATCATGGATGGGACACGACACACACCAGAGGGCAGGGGAGCCAGCGACGAGGCAATTCATCGGATGATTCACGAGGAGGTGGTTGCGGCCATACGGGCCGAGATTCTGGAGATGTTTGGGTCTATCAAGACCACACTGATTAAGACTTTTGATGAGCGGTATGCCGCTCTTACTAATGCTGCTGTTGTTGCAGCCACCGCAGCCGTCGCGGCTGCCAGGCCACAGGGGGGATACTCGTTGCTCTATCGGGAGTTCAGCAACACGAAGCCTCCAGAGTTTGATGGGACGCAGGACCTGATTGTTGCGATGAGATGGATATCTGACATTGAGGGATGCTTCTACACCTGCTCGTGTCCGGAGCATCTGAGGGTTCGGTTTGCGCTAAACCAGCTTCGCTTGGGAGCGAAGGACTGGTGGAAGTTTGTGACGGCGCACTACACGCCTGCTGAGCTTGCTGCAGTGACCTGGGAGAGGTTCACTGCTATGTTTCGAGATGAGTACGTTCCCCAGGTGGAGAGGGAGCGATTGGCACAAGAGTTCTTGACCCTCAAGCAGGGTACTGAGTCAGTTATTGTGATTACCAGGATGTTTCATGAGAGGGCGATGTTCTGCCCTGAGCACGTGTCGACCGAGCAGGCACGTATGAGCCGATATCTGAGTGTTCTGAGGAGAGACATTCGTGAGTTTGCGGCAAACTCATCATACCGGACATTTGCTGAGCTTCAGGAAAATGCTCGGAAGAGGGAGATTGAGTTGGAGACACAGGCCAGGGAGGAGGCCAAGTCTCAGAGGATGGATCGGCGGTCGGCACACTCTCAGCCGGCAGCCAAGCGGGCCAAGCCCGCCGATTCGAGGTCTGGGGGTCAGAAGGGTCGCACTTGCGGAAAGTGCAGCAAGGGTCATGATGGTGTTTGTAGGTCTGGTGCTTGCTACAAGTGTGGCAAGGAGGGGCATATGGCCAAGGATTGCCCCAAGGGGTTCATGGTTTGCTTTCATTGCGACCAAACCGGGCATGGAAAGGCCAAGTGTCCGCAATTGAGGGGGACAACACAGGGGATGCCGCATGGATCGGCCCCTGCTGCTACACGAGCTATTGAGGGGCAGCCAGTGAAGGCTGAGGCGCCAAAGGCGCGAGGAAGAGCATTCCAGCTAACTGCGGAAGAGGTCCACGCAGCTCCTGATGTCATGGATGGTATGTATTCTTTCATGTATTTACTATTATGTTGAGATATTGTGCTTATATTATGATATGCGTAGGTACTTTTCTTGTGAGTTCTGTACCTTCCTTGGTGTTATTTGACTCGGGTGCGAGTCGGTCTTTTGTATCTTTTGCTTTTAGTCAGCACATCAGTATTAGTCGAGAGGCGTTGAGTCGGCCTCTGAGAGTTTCCATAGCTGATGAGAGGGCGGTGTATGCCACCGAGGTGATTCGAGGATGTGTACTCGAGATTTCGGAGTGAAGTTTCCGATTGACTTAGTTCCTATTTCGATGGGGGATGTCTGTGTCATCGTGGGCATGGACTGGTTGAGCAGATTTAGAGCGGTTATCGACTGCGAGCGACAACTGGTGACTATACGAGACCCTAGTGGGGGAGTTCTTACGGTGTACGGCGAGGGTACACGTTATGGGTCGGCATTTTGTTTGGCCGCTAGAGCGAGACAGAGTCTACAGCAGGGCTGTAAGGGATTTGTAGCATATGTGATGGATACGAGGGTTCATTCAGAGAGACCGAGGTCAGTGGATGAGGTTCTGATAGTGTGTGAGTTCCCGAATGTATTTCTGGAGGAGTTACTAGGTGTGCCTCCCGAGAGGCAGGTAGAGTTCAGTATTGATCTGGTTCCGGGGGCTGCGCCTATCGCCAAGGCGCCCTATCGCCTTGCGCCTCCAGAGATGCAGGAGTTATCCTCGCAGCTTCAAGAGCTGCTGGGGAAAGGGTTTATTCAGCCGAGCAGTTCACCATGGGGAGCGCCTATCCTTTTTGTCAATAAAAATGATGGTTCACACCAGATGTGCATTGATTACCGGGAGTTGAACAAGCTGACGGTCAAGAACCGTTACCCATTGCCGAGGATCGACGATTTGTTCGATCAGTTACAGGGAGCATCTTGGTTCTCCAAGTTTGATTTGAGGTCTGGATATCATCAAGTGAGGGTGCGAGATGAGGATATCCAAAAGACAGCATTCAAGACTCGTTACGGGCATTACGAGTTCGTGGTGATGCCCTTCGGGCTCACCAATGCACCGACGGTGTTCATGGACCTCATGAACAAGGTGTGCAGGCCGATGTTGGATCGCTCGGTGATCGTGTTCATCGATGACATTTTGGTGTATTCGAGATCCAGAGAGCAACATGAGGAGCATTTGAGAGAGATCCTCGGAGTATTGAGATCGGAGAGGCTTTATGCCAAATTCTCCAAGTGTGATTTCTGGTTACGAGAGGTCCAGTTCCTTGGATACCTCGTTAACCAGAAAGGGATATTGGTCGATCCGGCCAAGATCGAGGCAATGATGAGTTGGGAGGTACCGAGATCACCTACCGAGATCAGGAGTTTCCTAGGGTTGGCTGGTTATTATTGGAGATTTATTAGGGATTTCTCCAAGATTTTCATGCCACTCACCAGGTTGACCCGGAAGGGTGTTGCTTTTTCGTGGGGCCCAGAGCAGCAGGCCTCCTTCGAGACACTTTGCCAGAGACTATGCGAATCCCCGGTGTTAGCCCTTCCGAAGGGAATGGAGGATTTCGTGGTATATTGTGACGTGTCGATATCAGGGTTGGGAGCGGTGCTTATACAGAGGGGGCATGTGATAGCATATGCATCGAGGCAGCTGAAACCTCATGAGTCGAGGTATCCCACCCACAATCTGGAGCTGGGGGTAGTAGTGTTCGCCCTCAAGATCTGGCGTCACTATCTGTATGGGGTTCAGTGTACCATATACACGGACCACAAGAGCTTGAAGTACTTGATAGATCAGCCCAACCTGAATATGCGCCAGAGGAGATGGTGGGATGTGGTAAAGTATTATGATTGCTAGATCCTGTACCACCCGGGTAGGGCTAACGTGGTAGTCGATGCCCTGAGCCGTAGGGCGGAGAGCGTCCCGATCTGAGACGTTTGCATGAGATTGACAATGATGGCTCCGGTGTTGGACACCATTCGAGGGGCCTAGACTGAGGCCGTGAGACCATAAAACCACAAGAGAGAGCAGGTTATCGGACAGGTATCGGAGTTCGTTACCGATAGTCGAGGGCTTATGACATTTCAGGGTCGGATTTGGGTACCGTTTGTGGGTGGAACGCGTACCATTTTGATGGAGGAGGCACATCGATCGAAGTTCTCGATCCATCCTGGGGCTACTAAGATGTATTTGGACTTGAAGAGAGAGTATTGGTGGCCCTGTATGAAGAGGGATGTAGCATGGTTTGTAGAGAGGTGCTTGACCTATCGCAGGGTTAAGGCCGAGCACCAGCGTCCGCATGGTAAGTTGCAGCCTTTGGAGATTCCCGAGTGGAAGTGGGAACAAATTACCATGGACTTTATCACCAAATTGTCGAGGACTGCGAGAGGCGTCGATGCAATTTGGGTGATCGTTGACAGACTGACGAAGAGCGCTCACTTTCTTGCTATTAGTGAGAGATCTTCTGCTGAGAGGCTGGCAGAGTTGTATGTGAGAGAGGTGGTTACGCGACATGGAGTACCGATCTCTATTGTCTCAGATCGAGACGTGCGTTTCACTTCCCGATTTTGGAAGAAGTTTCATGAGGAATTGGGTACGAGGCTGCATTTCAGTACCACATACCACCCACAGACTGACAGGCAGAGTGAGTGGACGATTCAGACGCTCGAGAACATGCTCCGAGCATGTGTGTTGGATTTCGGCGGAAGTTGGGACACGTATTTGCCCTTGGCGGAGTTTTCCCACAACAACAGCCATCATTCGAGCATTGGTATGCCACCCTTTGAGCTGTTGTATGGGAGGAGGTGTCGGACCCCCATTTTCTGGGGATAGGTAGGGCAACGTGTGATAGGTAGTACAGAGATTGTGCTTCAGACGACAGAGCAGATACAACAAGTCAGACAGAGGTTGCTGACGGCCCAGAGTCGTCAGAAGAGTTATGCGGATAGACGTCGGTCAGAGCTCGAGTTTCAGGTCGGCGACTTAGTACTCCTGAAGGTATCTCCTTGGAAAGGAGTGATCCGGTTCAGGAAGAGGGGCAAGCTGGGACCCCGATATATTGGTCCATTCCGAGTGATTGCGAGGGCAAGCCAGGTAGCCTTCCGGTTGGAGTTACCTGCAGAGTTGGGCCAGATCCATGACACTTTCCACGTGTCGCAGCTGAGGAAGTGTATAGCCAACGAGTTGGCAGTGGTACCATTAGAGGATATTCAGGTGGATGCGAGCCTGAACTATGTTGAGAGACCGATGACGATTAGGGATCGGAAGATCAAGGTTCTGAGGAACAAGGAAGTGTCTCTGGTGAAGGTCTAGTGGCAGCATCGGAAAGGGTCAGAGTTGACTTGGGAGCCGGAGCGTGAGATGCGTGAGCAGCATCCAGAGTTGTTTGCAAAGTGAGACTTCGAGGACGAAGTCTGATTCTAGTGGGGGAGAATTGTAACATCCGGATTCCCAGGTATATTATTTTATTCATTTATTTTGGAGTTTGTGGAGGGACTCGGCGAGTTGGTGCTTAGACTCGCCGAGTAGGGTCGCGATTTCTTATCCGGGTTAATGACCGGACTCGGCGAGTTCATGAGTGGACTCGGCGAGTCCGTGCTGTTTAATGAAACCCTAATTTCTCGGGTTTGGGGACCTATTTAAAGGCCCTTAGGGCTGTCATTTGTGGCTACCAAACCCTAGAGAGAAACCCTAATAGAGTTAGAGCGTTTGTGAGAGGAAAGGAGCCATTTCTTGATCTTTATGGTTGGTTCTTGCAAGAAGGAGGTGATTCCAGCTTAGAGGAGACCAAGGAGGTGGTGCATTTGAGGATTTCGAGCAAAGGACTTCATCCTTGAGGTGGAGGCTAAATCGTATTTCCACCGAGTCAGAGATTACCGAGACATCTGAGGTGAGTCCTCTCACTATACTGTACCTAGAAGGGTACTTATGTGTGACCGGAAGGTCCTGTATGATATGATATATGTGTTATATGTTGTTATATGGTATGTATGTGCTATGTATGAAATGTATGGTAAGCACCGGAAGGTCAAGAAGGTACGGACCGAAAGGTCGATATGGGTAGGACCGGAAGGTCTACCGGAACCCGGGATGGAAGTCCCCTGAGACACCTGGATCGGAAGATCCCCTAGAGTATGGCCTGGAAAGGCGTATGTGTGGTATGTGGGATTTTGGGGGACTCACTAAGCATTTATGCTTACAGTGTTATGTGTTATGTGTTTCAGGTACCAATGATGATCGCAGGAAGGCGCCGACATGATTCATACACACACGCGGAGTTTATATGTTTTTGATCTTGGGGTTTCGTATTGAGATAATGTTGATACAATGTTTTGAAAAGTGAATGTTAATGATATTGTATGATTTTAAAAAAGTGAAAAAAAATGTTTAAATTTTTACGGTGTTACATTTATTTTCATCTGTTACCGATGTTCTTGAATATTTTGAAGATGAAGGCCTTAATAGTTTTAGTCAACATCAAGCAAGTGGTCTTCGAATATATCTTCGATCATTTGATTTTGTATTCCACTTGCCGTTGATGTTGAAAATTTTGGGGATCACATACTGTCGCAAGCTCTACAAAGAAAAGATCAAGATATCGTGAATGCTATAAGTTTGGTGAAATCAACCACTGCAATGTTAAAAAAGATGAGAAATGTTGGGTTTGATGCACTTATTGGATATCACCTCTTTTCATGAGAAAAATGGCATTCAAATGTTGAACATGGAAAAAGTTATGTTGACCCAAGAGCCCGAAGACAATATACCAATATCTCCGATCATCGTTTTTTTTTTTTTTTTTAAACGTGGTTTTGGATATGCAAATTTAAGAGTTCGGTGATCGTTTTAATGAAGTAAGCTCCGAATTGCTTATTTGTATGACGGTTTTGAATCTACATGATTCATTTTGTGACTTTGACCCATAGTTACGGAAGTTGATTGATTTATATCCACATGATTTTAGCTATAAAGATAGGTTGGATATTCTAAATGAACTTTCGGTTTACCCCAATCATATGCAACAAGATGGAAGATTTGCAACTTTGAAGAACATATCCGACCTTGCTAAAGTTATGGTGGAAACCAAGATGCATCAGTTCTTTCCTTTGATTTATCGTTTAGTGAAATTGTCATTAGTTTTGCGGGTTGCAACCGCAACAGTGGAGAGATGTTTTTCTACGATGAAGCTTGTAAAGTCGGATTTGCTAAAGTGATGGTGGAAACCAAGATGCATCAGTTCTACGCCACCCACTGCCGGAGGTCCTGCCACCTGTCAACTGTGTTGCTGTGCTATTTCGTAGGTACTCCACACACCAGAAATTGTTTTACATACGGTTTTCCTGTCGATTGTCGCAGCCCAAAACGAAATCAATTTTTTTTTGTTTGTTCTTCTGCGATCGAGGTTGCACAAGGAAGAAACATCAAAATTCAAACTTTCATTTAAATTGTTTAAATACCACCCCACTTTCGAAATTTCTTTTCAAAAGGAGTCCAAACCCTTTAGTATTCCATTCCAAAATAATTAAAAACCCCCTTTTTGAGAAATGATTTACAAAACAAGTCCAAGACTATCAAACTTCAATTAAAAGTTTCAAAATCTACCTTATTTTAGAAAAACCCTTTCAACTAAATCCTAAATTATAAATACAAAAATTTAATAAATTTAATGTTGAATTATATTGATTTATTTTATATTAAACAAACTTTAGATTAAATAATTTTTTAGGAATTATTAAATAAATTTTTAGATAAAATTTATTTAAATAAATAACTATTTAAATAAATTTTGGATTAACAAAACCTTGAAAATTATTAAATAAATCATTTACTTAGCTAAAATACCAATTATCATCCACATATTAATTTATGTTAATGTTTCCTTATAAAAAAATTAGAAATTCCAACACCACCAATATTTATTGGCTCTAACACATTTGGTCGCCATATTGGAATCCCTACCCCTCTCTCTTTAGCCTGCAACGCGAAATACCGGGGACCCCCTCCCTCATCTATAATTTTTATAGGTTCGTTTTCTAGAGATTTTTCTAGTTTATCGAAAAGAGGTGTTATAGGTGGTTGAGATTTTTTTTTAATTTTTTTTGGTATTTTTTTTGTGATAGGTGTGTGGTGTGTGGTAATGTGATAATGTAACGGTGATGGTGGTGAGGTGATTTAGTGGTGATGGCGGGGTGATGTATTAGTGTATATTTGTGATGGTTGGTGGTGTAGTGTCGGTGATTATTGGGGTAATGATGGAGGTAATGATATTTGTGATAGTTATTTGTGATTGGTGGTGATGATGATCGGTTGTAGTCATTACTGGTTAGTGGTGATGAAGGTTGGTAATGGTGGTGAAGGTTATGGTGATTGCAGTGGCGGATCCAGAAAGAAAAATCAGGGGTTGCATAAATTCTTTAGGGGTTGCACTACTAGAAATTTTTTTGTTACCGAATGAAGTTTCCATCACAAAATCGCCACTAAACCAGTGAATTTACACTAAATTTATAATTATCAGATATTGTGATGGATTACTGCGTGACAGATTTCCAACGGATTTGTGATGGATTTTCGAATAAAAACATGAAATTTATATTTAACGGGAAAATTAGAGGGGTATCCCGGGCTACATAGTAGCTCCGCCCCTAGGTGATTGGTGATGGCAGTGGAGCCGGTAACGATAGTGGTGAATTCATTAACATCATTAGTGGAGTTGATGGTGGTTGGTGGAGTCAACGACATACGGGTTGTGGGTGTGAAGGTACACGAGGCACTTACATTTTCTAATTAAAATAAATATAATTAAAAGTAAACAAAATAAGAAAAATGACAAAAAAAAAAAAGAGGAAAATTGTTGGCGAGAGCTGGATAAGCTCTAATTTTCTAGATAATTATCAACCAATTGTATTTCCTTGTTTGTAGCATATAGATTAGAAGTTTGTTATTTTGTATCTGTATAAATCCTTGTACTCTGTTTATTTATCATATATTGAAAATCTGGAAATCTTTTTCCTCCATACGTATTCTCTCAAGCTCTCATGGTATCAGAGCAAATCCTTTGAAAGTCTTGTAACAGATCGAAGCAATGGTGGAATCTGAAACTAGAGGTGGATCTGGTTCGAATGCACCAGTCGTTGTACAAAACATTCAAGATGCACCGTTCCCTTCTGGTGTCATTCTTGAAGAAAATAATTATCCTTTGTGGTCTCAGTTAATGGAGATGCGCATAGGAGCTCGTAAAAAATCCGGTTTTCTCACTGGATCCTCGGTTAAACCAACAACGAATGAGAAACTTATCGAATCATGGACCACAGATAACAACAAAGTGAAAAGTTGGCTCATTGATTCAATGAGTCCAACCCTAATGCGAAGATTCATCCGACTGAAAACGGCAGCTGAAATCTGGAGTACTGTATCGAAAACCTTTTATGACAGGACAGATGAGACCCAACTCTTTGAACTAAACCGTAAATCCTTCAGCACTCGCCAGAACGGAAGACCTTTAGCAACTTACTACAATGAATTGGTTAGTCTCTTTCAAGAGATCGACACACGTATGAATGATGAATATGATAATGTTGAGGCAGCGGTGGCGGTAAACAAGGCGCTGTCAAGATTCAGGGTCCACATCTTTCTTGCCGGCTTGGATCCCGAGTTTAACCAGGTTCGGAGCGAATCTATTAGAAAGGACCCTCCTCTTAACCTTGAGTCTTGCTATGCATATATTCGGAAGGATCAGAATCAAAGGAGTGCAATGGAGGCTGTACCCGTTGAACCCGATAGCATGGTCCATGCTGCAACCCGTAACAGACCCTTCAAGAATAAAGGTCCAAACGAAAAAGGCGGAAACAATTTCACATGCACTCACTGTGGAGAGACAGTCCACTCAAAATTAAGGTGTTACAAGATCATCGGTTATCCCGACTGGTGGGATTTTTCGAAGAAACCGAGGAAGAAGGTCGGGCAAGGACTAGCGGCGGCTGCACCTTCCTCTTCCAATAGTGAAGGTGCTTCAATGGCAGCCCATACTTTCACAAATTCTGGTAAGTCTTATCCTAACCACACGAAAACTAGTAGTTGGTTAATCGATACGTGAGCCACCGATCATATGACAAACGATCCTAGTATCTTAACCACATCTTGTACACCAAAACAATCGAAAATTTATACAGCTGATGGAGATGTCGAAAGTGTAACTGCTGAGGGAACAGTAAAGGTCTCTAAATCCATGGAATTAGACTCCGTACTTGTTGTTCCCTCCCTATCAACCAATTTACTTTCAGTTAGCCAAGTTACTAAAGCTCTAAACTGCTATGTTATCTTCCGGCCAAATGATTGTGTGTTTTAGGACATGGTGACACATCAGATTCGTGGCTATGGTACTAGGAGGGGAAGACTCTATTATTTGGAAGAAGATTGTAGGAGTCAAGTGAATCACGTGGGAGTAGTAGAAGCAAATAAGTCCATGATTGTGGTATGGCACCGCCGCCTTGGACATCTTTCTTTTGAGTATCTTAGGAAATTAAAACCCAATTTGTTTTTGAATGTATCAAACAATTGTTTTAATTGTGATATATATGAACTTTCAAAAAATAAAAGAATATCCTATAGTCCTAGTACTCATAAAGTTACAATGCCTTTTATGGTAATTCATTCCGATGTGTGGGGGCCGGCACCAATTGCTACTCCTAATGGTGCACGCTATTTTGTTACTTTCATAGATGAATGCACACGTATGATATGGGTATCACTTCTAAAACACAAAGGAGAAGTTTTTAATGCATTTGTAGAATTATATAATCATGTGAAAACGGAGTACAGGAGGGATATTCAAACTCTCCAATCGGATAATGGTGGGGAATACGTGAGCCTTGATATGAAAAACTTTTGCAAACAAAACTCAATCCGCCATCAAACTTCATGTGCAAAAACACCACAACAAAATGGGTTAGCTGAACGGCGAAACAAATCTATACTAGAGATAGTACGTGCCTCACTCTTTGACATGAAAGTTCCTAGGAATTTTTGGGGAGAGGCGGTCCGATCTGCTGCCTACATTATGAACCGCACACCCTCGAGGGTGATCCAATTCGATACCCCTCTTAAAAGGCTTCATAATCTGCTAGAAACGGAACCAAAACTGAATTTGGAGCCACGTATCTTTGGGTGTACTGCATTTGTTCATCAAAACTCCGGTAAGCTTGAACCATGAGCTGCTCGATGCATGTTCATCGGATATGCGGAATACAAGAAAGGTTATAGATGCCTTGATCCTGACAATGGGAAAGTGTATGTGACCCGTGATGTCTCATTCCACGAGACGGTACCGTATTTCTCGAATGAGGTATCACTTCAGGGGGGGAGAAATAGTGATGAAGTGATCCTGAATAAGACACAAAACTCTAATTCTAGTAATGATGATGATGAAGTTGTATGTGTAACTGAACAGATACCACCGACACAAATGTTTGATGAATCAGTTGTGGAAACGAATCCTTTTCAAGGATTCGATGAAGGTTTTGAGACAGAGACGGAGGAAGAGAATGATACCGATGATGCCGTTTTTACAGATGTATCCAGCGATACAAACAATGGTAACGATAATATAATTGGTTCTGTTTTACAGGCACATGAGCAAGAACCGGAGGTGAGTGTAATACCTGATGGAGATGGAGACAACACTCAAAGACTCCCAACACAAAGTACACGTGGAAAACCAAAGAAAATGTACGAACCATATCCAAAGGCGAAAAAGAAATACCCGATCTCAAATTATGTTTCTCAACATAGGCTCGCGAAAGCACATGCTTGTTTGGTAGATAATTTGGCAAGCACCACTATTCCGGAAAATATTGAAGAAGCTTTAAAAGATGAGGGGTGGAGACAAGCAGTGAATGAAGAGATGAAAGCACTTCAAATGAACCAAACATGGGATCTAGTAACTCTTCCTCATGGAAAAAGGACGGTGGGGTGTAGATGGGTTTTCACTGTGAAATTGGAATCGAATGGGAATGTGGTAAAACTCAAAGCTAGGTTGATGGTGAAAGGGTATACATAGAAGTATGGAATTGATTATGGAGATACGTTTGCAACGGTGGAAAAGATGAACACAATTAGAATTCTCATTTCACTTGCGGTAAATGAAGATTGGCCGTTAAAGCAGTTTGATGTAAAGAACGCCTTCTTAAATGGCTATCTTGAAGAAGAAGTTTACATGGACCCTCCTCCGGGTGTTGATAGTCATGGAAAGGTGTGTAAGCTGAAGAAGGCCTTGTATGGGTTAAAGCAATCACCGCGAGCATGGTTCAGACGGTTCTCTACCTTTATGAAGAAGATAGGTTATAGACAAAGTGATGCAGATCACACTTTGTTTATAAAGACCAAGCCCGGGAAAGTGACGGCCCTAATCGGTTACGTGGACGATATGGTAGTAACAGGAAATGATAAAGAAGAAACTGAAAGGCTTTAGAAGATCTTGGCCATTGAATTTGAACTAAAGGACCTTGGAAGTTTGAAATACTTCTTAGGTATTGAAGTAGCAAGGTCTAAAAATGGAATATCAATGAATCAAAGGAAGTTTATTTTGGATCTTTTAATAGAAACCGGGATGTTGGATTGTAAACCCATTGATACGCCTATTGAAGTGAATCATCACTTAGAGATGGTTCCTGATCAAGTGCCTGCTAACAAAGACCGTTATCAAAAGCTGGTAGGGAAGTTGATCTACTTATCTCACACACGACCTGACATAGCTTATGTTGTGTCAGTTGTAAGCAGGTTTATGCATGCTCCAAGTGAGAAACATATGCAGGCTGTTTTTCGAATATTAAGATACCTAAAGTCATCTCCTGGTAGGGGGTTATTCTTTGGAAAACATCAAGACCATAATGTAAGTGGTTTTACAGATGCTGATTGGGCTGGCGATCGTAGTGATGGAAAGTCCACTTCCGGATATTTTACATTCGTTGGAGGAAATTTAGTTACCTGGAGAAGTAAGAAACAAAAGGTTGTCTCTAGGTCTAGTGCAGAAGCTGAGTTCAGAGGAATGGTTCATGGCACTTGTGAACTTTTGTGGATTAAACGCATCTTAAGGGATCTAGGAGTGTCTCTAAGGGCTCCAATGAAGTTGTATTGTGATAATGAATCAACGGTGAAGATTGCTAATAATCCAGTTCAACATGATAGAACTAAGCATGTGGAAATTGACAGACATTTCATCAAAGATCACTTGGAACGTAAGACAGTAAAACTTCCACACGTAGGATCGGAAGATCAACTTGCAGATATGTTGACCAAAGTAGTGTGTGGAAGGATTTTTCGTAGCTTTCTTGACAAGTTGGGAATGGTAGATATCCATTCTCCACCTTGAGGGGGAGTGTTGGCGAGAGCTGGATAAGCTCTAATTTTCTAGATAATTATCAACCAGTTGTATTTCCTTGTTTGTAGCATATAGATTAGAAGTTTGTTATTTTGTATCTGTATAAATCCTTGTACTCTGTTTATTTATCATATATTGAAAATCTGGAAATCTTTTTCCTCCATACGTATTCTCTCAAGCTCTCAAAAATCTTATTATCTTATGTGTACTTCACAAGCTTTTGAGACGATAAAAGTCTCACGAACCAAAAAGATAGCTTTTGAAAACCACATGGGACGAGTCCTGTCAATTCTTTAAAACTTGGATTCAAACTATCGAAACTGTCGATGTCGATAGATGTAAACCACAAGGAGCAAAGCTATAACTTACTCTAATTCGATATTACAAAGGAACAACTTCAATATATGGCAATCACTAAAGTAAATGACAAGCACCAATAATAACTAAAACAATAAAGATAATGACAAGAATAAAAACCTAAACTAAGAATACCAACCTAAACTATATGAAATAGCAATTGTATTGAAGAAAATTAACAAAAACCAACTTGTTAGTTGTTTTAGTGTTTTTCGAGAAATAAGATGTAGTCGGAACAGCAAGAATTTCCAAGAGTTTAAGTTGCTATCATGTTAAAAATTCATGAATTAAATGGTTTACTAGTGAAATGCAACGAGAAACTCAAACAACAACTGATTTATTAAATTTGTAAACTTAAAGAAATCTTATATTCTTACTCATTGATTTGAATAAATTTGAAGTACAATTGATATAAAGCTATTTTTCTATAACAATTGGTTTAGAATGAGGAATACTTTACTTAAGGTTCTAGGAGGAAATCGGACGGTCGACTAGGATTAAGCACTTAATCGGTCTAGAAGGGGATTAATCGGCGTCTAGGCGGAGACTCTTAACTGTTTTAGAATTTGTTTTTGTAAAAATTAAATAATACTTTATTCAAAAAGTATTGTATTTTCAGAAATAAACATTTGAAAATTTGAAATTTGAAATTTTGAAAATTTAGGAGTCTTATTTGAAATTTAAAAAAATATATATTGACATTTAAAATTTGAAAATTTAAAATTTTTTGGTGTAATATTTGAAAATTTTTAAAAAATTAAAAATTCTAGCCGCCCAGGACCGCTTAGCTCCGCCTAAGCCTGCCTAGACCGATGCTGACCGGCTTCGCCTAATTTGACCACCTAGCAAAAATCGTAGGCAGTTGATGCCCGCCTAAGGCGGCCGCCTACCCACCAATTACAAAATTACAACACTGCCTTTACCTAACGTGTAGATGTTCATATATAGATAGTAAATTATAAATAAGACACAAAAGGTGGGGTGATGATCTGAAATCGTTCACGTTGAGAATTTTATGTTTTTAACAAATGAGGTAGTGTTGAACTATAATTTTCGAAGGTTGTGTCAATTGGGCATATGCATATACGCATTTCAAAGAATTGGTTATAACCATAACAGGTTTTGATCTAGTCAATTTGGGTATCTCTTGGTCAAAAGCTTAGGTTCCGTACGACAAGGACATGAGACTTTATGAGATTCCCATTAACAGTTGAATGGAGTCCTATGAGGTGTGAGCAACAGAATAAACAGAGTCACTGATAATGGGATATAATAACAGAGTTGAAGGGATGAAGTGCCTTAGACATATTCCTAATAAGTCAAAAGGAATGTGTCATCATGACAAAAATTTCACTTCTAAGAAGTAATTTCAAACTTAAACTTGGTGTGTGTAACATTTGAAGTGATCTACAAAACCTAAGATCTCAAATATCGGATATCATGTATTTTGCAGAATTATCTGAGGCCATTCATTAATTATCATCTTTAGTGTTATTCTAGCATAATAATGTCGATAAATAACAGTTTTAAATGCTCACAGTCAACCTTATGAAGATAATTGAGATTGTTTCTATTGCTTCTAAAATTCTGCTAGAAATAAGCATGGTCATGGGATTCATGTTGCGTCAATCGCAACATGTAAACAAACAATAGAGACGCAAACTATTATGGTTTAGCACAAAGCATTGCTAGAGGAAGTGTTCCTTCTACAAGATTTGCTACTTTTAAAGTTTGTGACGTATTCATCTACTATAGAGATATATTGACAGCTTTCGACGATGCAATAGCCGGCATAACTAAGATAATATTCATTTCGCTAGCGAAATAATCATTATATCAACCCTCACGGATCTTGCATCGTCAAAAGTTGTCAATATAGCTCGGTAGTCATAAATTATGTGACAAACTTTATAAGCAAGGAATCTTTAGCGATTCCTTCTGTCAAATCATAATAGCTTTTGTTTCTCACTTGGTTACTAACATGCATCCCCTGCCCATGTTTGTCTTTAGCAAATAAAATCTTGAATCCCATAGAAACAAGCTTTAGTTATCTTCCTAAATTGTGAGTATTTAAATCAATTTTGATGTCCAAATTATTATGCTATAACAACGTCAAAATGATATAGAAAAGGAACACTGAATTGAAATTAAGTACCATTGCAACATATATGCTATTTATTAAATATATGAGGTTCTTGGATACTTTGGTCTTCTATATCACCTCTTAATCTCTCAAATTACGTGTTAGTGAAATTAAATTTGTCACACAACACACACAACAATCCTAGGCCTTCATCTAGGACTCCGATTCTTGTGTTACACTCAAAAGAAGGAATCTTTTTTTTAATAGCAAAATTTTATATAAAACTAGCGAGAGGCTAGGGATTAAAGAGCGTTACAACATTCACAAGTAGGAATCTAATATTCGATTGTTACGGGAATCCCATAAACTCCCTTAAACTTGCTGTCAAGAACCACAACTTTTGATAAAAAAAAAAAATTATATACCGATATGACTGCGTCAAAAACTCTAGAGTCTTTAAATTAGTCTTAGGATTATTGCATATATAATAGAAGAGCGTATAAGAAACCTTAATTAGAAGTATGAAAAATGTATGAAAAAACAAGATAAAGCAGAGATGGTGATCATAGCTGTCTTAGTAAGTACTAAGGCAACATTCTGTTTTCATCACTAATACTCTGAAATTACAAATTATGAAAATGAAAACAGATTAGGAAAAAAATTGTAACTGGAGCAGATCTCTGATTATATTCCATATGCGCATTTCAGGGAGATTATGGGAGCTCTATTGCAAATTTGAAATGTACCGAATACAAAGAGAGAGGTGAAATAAATAGGCTTTAGGACCATCGAATCCATATGCAATACGTAAAAATACGTAAAATCTACAAATAAAGGTGTTGCAATGACTAAAGTAGTAATAGTTTTGAACGAAATGATAATAAAAGTACAGATAAAAAGGGTAAAACTTAATCCATACAACTGTCTTCATTTGTCTTTGGCTCTAAAAGTGAAGAACGCCACTCGTGACATCAATGTCTATAACTTTCTTCTTTTGGTTACAAAAAAAAGCAAAGCCTATGGCTATTCGACACCTATTCACATAGTAACCAAATGAAACCATTAACATAATATATACACACAATCGATATAATGTAAATTTGGAAACATTAAATGTAAAAAAACAATAACTTTTAAAATTGAGATCGTAAACTGTGTATATCTAAATATGATAGAATATTTTTATATTCTTTTTTCGAGTCTAATTACATCCGACACAAAGTTCAAGACTTTTAAATCTACTATATCATTAATAGCAATATGAAAAAAAATAAAAGTGCTCGAAGCTAAGATATTTAATAAATAAGCCTTAAATTCTATCTACTCACTTTTTTATTGTTTCCACGACATTGAACTCAACTGACTCGATTCCAGGTAGTAGCTCATTGTTGATAAATTAGATAAAAATATTGTTTATATTTGTATTATCTTGGTCGTGTTGTGGACAACGTTTATGAATAACAAATCAAAGGAAGGATGTTGCTATTTCTTGTATCTGACCCTTCATTTTTTGTGACTATAAATTGTTTATCACTCTTCCAAAGGACATTAAACAGTTTTTTGGGGACGAGTTTATATATCCTTGAATATACATCATGTTTTGATGTTGATACTCTGTTGGGCTAATAGGTACCTTTGTTGTAATTGTAATCCAGGTGGATGTAGATCAAGCTTGGTAACTGGGCCGACCCAACAAGGTAAAAAGATTCTGCAGCATTATTACTAGAATATTTCATCTCAAGAGGCTCTTATTTAATAGTTTTCAAATTTACATTTAATCATACAACCTTTTGAGTTTTTCATATTCATTCAAATATTCTGTTCTTTCTCGAAGAGGGTCTTGCATGTTGTTCCAAATATGCATTCATAGAGAAGATAATAAACTCCCATGGTGCCATGTTGCGCGTGTTTACCTAAAAGACACAAATTACACATTTGATTAAAATTACTGAAATCGTTCATATGGTTGGTTAAAATTATACGTTTGGTTTCTAATCCCTTTTTTTTGCACTCGGATCATCTCTGTGGTTTGATTTTGTTGCGTTTTTCGTCCCTTATATATATAAAGTTAGGGATCAAACGTGCAATTTTGACCAAACCGTAGGGACGGAAAACGCAACAAAATCAAACCACAAGGATGATCCGAGTACAAAAAAAAAAGTTAGGGACCAAACATGCAATTTTGACCAAACCATAAGGACGATTTAAATAATTTACTCTACACAATTTTATATAAGTTTTTTGTTTTTCAACTGCTAGAGCGTAACTTCCAGCTAATTGCTAGATTATGCAAAGAAAACCACGAATAAATTAACAATATTCAAACCTTTGCAGGGGCTGATCTAATGTTTAGCAAGGGTATGCAATCGCAGACCCTTCAATTTTTAGCGTTAGTTTTAATTTCTTATAAAAATATTATTTTTAAAGGATAAATACTAACACTGAATACCCTAACTGAAATATTTGCATACTCTCTTTGACCGATCTACATCAAAACTAATGATTTTTTTTATCAAATTTTAAAGAAGAAAAATTATTCTATACCTCTCAAACTTAAAATATTTGAATTCTAGATCTTAAAAACTAAAAACCAAACAAATCTCAACTAATATTTGAATGGCTAATTATTAATCTAGCCAAATTAAGGGGGTAATTAGCAATTTTTAGCCAGAAATTAGTAGATGGCCAAAAATAGCCCACGAAACCGTAGGTTTCGAGATTCGCTTACTGTTTTGTCATTTCGTTTACTGTTTCGCGTTTTGTATATAAAAAAAAAACAAAACTTCAAAAATGGTCCTTGTGGTTTTCGAAAATATCAAGTTTAATCCCTAAGTTCAAAAAACCTCACAGATTGTCCATGTGGTTTCAAAACTTTTAACATTTGGTCCTTCCGGCTCATTCCGTTACCATTTAGCCGTTAAGTCAGGGGCATTTTTGTCATTTTATTACCCAGGGACCATTTATAAGGTTTTCTATTATTTTTTTAAATAAATAAATAAATTTAATATGCAAGGGTCCCACCTCTCTCTCTCTCTCTCTCTCTCTCCTGATTTAATGGCGGATGAGAGAAAATGGAATCATCGCTAAAAGAAGAAAAATAGATCCTAAATTGAGTTGCTCATAATCACTCACATCTACTGTTTCTTCTTCCTGTTTCACTAGATCTCACTACTACAATCGATCATGGATCCCATCTCTCTTTTCTCTCCTCTATTTTCTAGGGTCGACATATAATCAAACAGCTTGGGGTCAACTTTTATTGGTATGGGACCAAGTCTTTGGGCAAGCACTTCATCTTGTACCCTGATGAACTGTTTGCAACGAGAACCTTTTCTATGTCCGTGACCCATGGTGGGAAGTTGTATACAAATAATGAAATATTTTGATGCTACTTGAAGAATGGAATCGAGCTACAAGTCGGAAAATCGAGCCATAAAACTGAACAGATCTGAAGTCGATGAGATGGTTCTAAGTAGTTTGCAACATACAAGAACTCTAATGAGTTTAGACGGGAATAATCAATGTTCTTGAAAATCTGGTGTGAGATTTTATTGTTATTACTTGAGCTTCAAAGATCTGGGTTTGTTGTTGCAGATGTGTGTGTTCACTCGTACACACCATGTGTTCACTGAAATGCTTGACCAAGAGGAACTACCGATTTTAACCGAGATTACTAATCAGCATATGATACCCAATATAAAATCAGAAAAATGAATTCTATGATAGAAAAGTATGATATCCAGATCAAATTTTTCGATGATTAAGATAATTTCTTGTTTATGGTGTGATTAATAAACCAAATTCTGAGTGGAACTGTGAGATTTTTTTTCTTGGAATAGTTGTTTTTTTTTTCTATACCTTATGAGACAGGTAGATGGTGTTTGAAGAAAAGGTCGTCTACGGTTTTTTCTCCGCCAAATACGGTCGCTGGAAACAACGTATAATGACTAGGAAATATCATCTGGGTCTCATGCTCACCCATTATAGCAACCACAACCAGTGGAGGCTGATTCAGAGGTCGCTTAGCCCTAGACAAGAGCTCCTCTGGTGCTGATTCAAGTATTCTAACATGGATTGAAGCTCTGGTTATGGAGGTTTGATTGATTGGACCTATGTAATTTCTGGGTTTTCTGTACTAGAGATGAAGATGAATTAAGAAACAGGAGAAATGCTTTTGGATCGAATACCAAACCATATGATCTAAACTGAAATTGGGAGGAACAAAATGGGTTGATATCTCGACTTAACACTTGATTGTGATGTATGTGAATGAAGATGATGAAGAAACGAGTTTTTTTTGAGAGACAGAGATCATTTTATATTATATATATATATATATATATATATATATATTATAATCAAGACAAAACTTCATAAATGGTCCCTGCGGCAGTGAAATGACATAAATACCCTCCACTTAACGGCCAAAAGCTAACGGAGTTAACGAAAAGGACCATTTGTTAAAAGTTTTGAAACCACATGGACCATCTGTGAAGTTTTTTGAACTTAGAGACTAAACTTGATATTTTCGAAAACTACACGGACTATTTTTGAAGTTTTGTCAAAAAAATTCATTTTTCACATACAAAACCGTAGGTATTATATAACCTACGGTTTTCTTTCTAATAAGTACGGTTTCCCAAACCGTAGGCTACGTTTTTGGGGAAAAAAGCTACGGTTTTTTTATCTATTATTTTGGGAGGTTTATCTATTATTTTGTCCAAAAAAATACTGTTTTTTTCCCAACAAAAATCATATATATATATATATATATATATATATATATATATATATATACAATCCTATATATTTTTTGCCAAAAAAAAAATCATAAAATACATAAAAGGGGATACAAATGTTTATTAGTTATTAAAATAAAAAAATTACGAAACCGTAGGTTTTTGGGAAACCTATGGTGTACAAGTGTTTACTGCACAAAATGTGCAATAAATGCTTGTACACCGTAGGTTTCCATAAAACCTTTGGTTTCATTTTTTTTAAATATACGATTACAAAATTAACATAATTCCGATCCCATTAAATCGATTTAAAAAAAAACGAAAAAAAAAATTAATTTCCGTACGGTTCATACGAAACTGTAGGTGTACAAATCGACAACGCACAATCTGTGCATTGGGCACTTGTACACCGTAGGTTTCGTATGAAACCTACGGTTATATATATATATATATATATATATATATATATATATATATATATATATATATATATATTTCGTTTTTTTTCAAAAAAAAATTTAACAACATATATAAAACCTACTCCTAATCACAAATATGGTAAAATTTTGATGAAAAGTAGACAACCTGGTGTTCTTCGGGTGCTCCATTGAGAGAAAAAAGTAGGCAAAACGAAGAAAACAATAGACAAAATGACCTAATCTGAAAAAAAAAAATTATTATATACTTTGGGCTAATGGGCCACAAAAAAGTAAACGGGTCTGTGAAACAGTAGCCCATTTGCACAAAACAGTAGTTTTCTCAATAAAATAGCAGTCAAAGGCGTTGACCGTAGTCAACCCTAAGTTGACTACGGTTTTGTGGGCTATTTTGGCTAATTGGTATATTTTTGTTATTTTTTGATAAGTGATTAAGAAAAAAGGCTAGATTAGTAATTTCCCCTATTTGAATTTCGAAAATTGATTAAGGTAACTTATCAATAAGCACAACATCTTGCCGCCTTATGGTGTCGACGGAAAAGTCCAACATCTCGTGACCGGGCTGCCTAGCCCCATCGGGACTCTTGTATGAAATCTATCACTCTACTCTCAAAACCTTACACACTCATTTATATGACATCGCCCTTTATATGTGGTAATATTAATTATAAAATAAATAGTTATGAGTGTTGTTCTCTATATGTATCTACAGTGAAAAAATGAATGGTCATTGTCATAGCTTATGTGACTATGTAAAGAATAGAATTTTAAAAAGTATAGGTTGTTTTATTTGACGATAAGGTCTTTCGGTATGCATCACTTTTCTATGCGTGAGAGCTTACGCGACAAGGCACCATATGCATGAACACAGTCCCAGGTGTACGTAGGTGTCTTGTGACATAGTATCAATCATGTCACGATCGAAGAGGGGTAAACGGTCATATATTTGACCGTTGATGGAGGAATTAAAAAAACAGTTTTATTAAACTTTCAAATTTAACATTTATATATATATATATATATATATATATATATATATATATATATATAGAGAGAGAGAGAGAGAGAGAGGTAAGTTCAATTGAGAAAATAAAAAAAGGTTGAGAATGGGGGAATCGTTCTCAGCCACTCATTTATTTTGCCGCAAAAACCTTTGTTGTACCAGCGGAAATGGATAAGGAATACACATGTGTTTCCAACAAAACATGTTTCCTTAAACTATGTTAATCATTACCTTAATATATACAAAAACATAGATTTTTTTGTTTTTTTAATTTTTAAAAAGCTATTTATATCGAAAAATGATTTTAAATATACAAAAATTCACGATTTTTTATTCTCTACAAATAGACATCCATATTGATATATTTTTAAGATAAAATAAAAATTTTTTTTTTTTTTATACTTTCAGTTATTGTTATTCATAAGTGAATAAAAATGCATCAAATTTTTGCGACAGTACATTCGTTATTCACTTATGAATAAAAATATATAATTAATTTTTTTTTACAGTTTAAGTATCATTTATACTACTTATTCATATATGAATAACAATTTAACTGTAACAAAAATCTGATAAATGTTTTATTCATATATGAATATAAAATATGATGACAACTAATAAACGTTTTATTCATATATAAATATAATATATCTTGAAAGATGATGTAAAAAATATATTTTAAGTAAGAAAATTTTATTGCGTGTCATATTAATATATGAACAATAATTAAACTATAAAAAAAGTTACGCATATGTTTTATTCATAAGTGAATAACGAATATACTGTAATAAAAATCTGATAGATTTTTTTATTCACTTATAAATAACGAGAGTTGAAATTCTAAAAAAAATAAATTTTTTATTTTATCTTAAAAGTATATCAATATTGATGTCTATTTATAGAGAATAAAAAATTATGAATTTTGATATATTTAAAGTAATTTTCGATAATAATGGCTTTCTAAAAATAAAAAAAAAACGAAAAAAAGTATGTTTTTGTGTATATTAAAGTAATGATTAACATAGTTTAAGGAAACATGTTTGGTTGGAAAACACATGTTTATCCGTTATCTATTTCCGACGGTACGCTTAAGTGTTTTGCGGCAAAATAAATGTGTGGCTGAAAATGATTCCCCCATTCTCAACCTTTTTTTTTCTCAATTGAACCCTCCTTTATATATATATATATATATATATATATATATATATATATATATATATATATATATATATACATACATACGCACATTTTACACTTAAAAAATACACAAATTTCTTCTAATCTCCCATCTTTTCTTGAAAATATGGATCCAACCCAATATACCACACTTATTCTAAACACCCCAAACACTCCAAATGATTATCAAAGTTGCATGCAATAGTTAACCTCTCCAATCCAACAACCTCTTTTCTCTAACCTTCCATACCACCCACAATTCTTCCATCAACAACGACCACAACAACAATTCACTCAACCTCAATTCCAAACTTTTCAACAAGAACATTTTCAACTTTTAATCGCAACCTTCTCAACCATAACAATTCCAAACGCAAGCATCTCAAGTCTCATTGTGTCAAGCCCAAACTATAAACTTCGACAATGACGACGACAAACGGGTCCAAGAAACACCACAACCATCTCGAATAAGGCAACCAAAAGGAAAAAAAAAATAATAGCTACGGGTTGGACCGAAGAAGAGGAAGAAGCTTTATTGAAAGCTTGGATTTTCATATCGTGTGACTCGAGAAAAGGCAACGCATAATCGAGAGAAAGTTTTTGGAATAGTGTTTGGAGTACATTCATACGCTACTTGGAAGGCAAGCAGAACGGACCTATGACGCGGTCAACTAAAAATGGTGTGACCTACGAGCGACTTGCACCAAGTTTAATGACATATTTGAGAATCTTAAAAATATGTAGAAAAGTGGTTGCAACAACTTCAATATTTCATCAACCGCGTGCTACCAATTCAAAGTTACGAATAATAGTAAACCATTATGTAACGCCCGTAGATTCGGGCTAGTCAATTTAGAAACAATGAACGTTAAAAATGATTTTTTGATATTAGATTATTTTTCATAAATAATCTTAACCAAAGTTATAGCATATGTCACAAGGATTTCGTACAAATAAAAAACGTTGAAATCCGACTTATAACGAATATGTTATGACTTGTCGAAATTTTGCGACAAAACCGGCACGACGTTGTGTATCGTAAAAAATGAGTTTGCGATAAGTTACTTTTTAGTCTTAGTAATATAAATGAAAGTCATAGTATATGTTAAACCGAGAACGTACATAAAAAGAACGTCTAAATTTGACTTTGTTTGAGTAAGTTATGATTTTTCTAAGATTTGGCATAACAATATGCAACCTGGAAATCGAATTTTAGATCGGTCAATTTTTAGCCAAAATGAGCTAGATGAGAATTGAAGATCTAATTAATAGGAGTTAAACGATAAAAAGAAAATCGAAAACAGAGTCCGTATGTAGAAGTTATGAATTTTACACGGTCGTTAATAGTGTAATCTTCTCAGCCTGTTAAATTTAAAATCGGACAAGAATTCGCCAATAGGGTCAAAAGGAAGGTTGTACAATACCTACGCGTGGATATAAAGAACATCTAAAACGGAGCTCATATGAGAAAGTTATGATTTTTTAAAAATTGGTTGTTTTACCCATGTCCAGCGCCACGTGTCAGCACCACGCTTCGCCTTGGTGCCTAAGCAAGGATCACGAAATGAGAGGCATGTCTCACGACGTGAGAGGCCCCCAGACAGCTTATAAATAGAGGCGTAAATCTCTCATTTTCTTCACATCAAATCATTCTCTCTCTCCCAATACCCACAAACCCTTTCTTCCATTCCCTAGCAATTCCCAAGTGTTAGAGGCGAGTCCCGGAACGCCAGAAGGCTCCAAGAAGAAGAGATTTTGGCTCAGAAGTCCTGCGCCCACAGAGCCCGGTTCCTAGCCAAACCTCATATTAAGTGAGTTATGCTTACCCTACTTTAAGTATAGCTTATGTTTAAGTTCAATATCGTTATAATGAACCTATAGACAATATATGTATTATAAAATATAATATACAAAGTCTTATTATAATATCTTTTAACTACTCGCGGTATAGGGAATCTAGTTTGAAGGGCCGCATAGGGTTGTTGGATTTCAGAAGTGCTTAAATGCCAAAATAGTCCTGCCCTCCGGTGTTTCATGTATGGCTACTTTCTGTACATAGTGGTTGAAAAATATTGTTTAACACTTATAAAACAATATCGCTCGTAAATAGTTGCGATAGATATTCGACTAAAATCTAGCGGTAATGATACTAGGTTTCATCGAAGGAAAATAGAATTGTTAGAAGCGAAGCGCTGCCCGAGTTTAGAATCATCACTTTAACAAGTGAGTGCATAGTTACTTTCATCTTACACATAGATATTGTCACACCCCCAAACCAGAACGGCGGAAACGTTCGGGGGCAGAGGACGTCATATTCAGTATCATAACAGTTCATAGAAAGGAAAGTACACACCACCATATATATATATATAAAGGTTTTAAAAATGTTTATATAATTGTATTCGTTACATGTTTAAACGATAAATACATAAACATCTTTCAAAAGAAGTAATTAACGTCAGCGCGTTAATCCCCAAAAATTAATTTCCAAACCTGCTTAGCGGTTCCTTGAGAATACAAGTTATTTCAAAGAAAAAGTGTCAACAATTAAGTTGGTGAGTTCATAAGCGGTTTTGAGAAATTGTATGCCATTCCAAAGTTCGAGCGTTTTCCAAGAAAATCCCTTATTTTCTTATAGAAGTATAAAATGCGTATGAATGTCCGTGTTACAAAATGTAGATATTTAAATCAAGAAAATCCCTTATTTTCTTTTAGTTGATTGTATTGAATGCAGGAAAAACCCTTATTTTCCTAAAGTTGATTTACTTTGAATGCAGGAAAAACCCTTATTTTCCTAAGGTAACATGCAGTCCCATGTCTAAGACCGAATCCGAAGGCAACTGACATGCTTAAAAGAGGTATAGTTCCATATGATGAGACTATAAGAAAGTCGTACTTGTTAGATGAAGAGCAGTTTCAATAACTACCCATTCGCAAATCTGAATACTATAATAGTTGTCTATCCAGTGAGTTCCTATAACCATACTAAACATAATATGCCTGTGGCAACGTTCTTCAGGCGTTGTAGCGTTATGACAACTGTCACCCCAAAGGACGAACTGTAGCTAACAGTCATGGCGCGGGATCATGATTTCCCGTATAGATCTATACACATTTGACATGTTCTCCCAACGGGAGACTCTGGTTATAGACAGGACTTGTAGTGGTACCTTTTAGCAAAAAGGTAGTATTTGAAGATGTACACGTCTCACGGATTCTCAACTAAGTCTGTATTAAAGTAGTAGTTTTGTATGCAAAGTTTATCCTTTTACACCACGTTTGACAAAACATAAATCATAAGCCCTTTTGAAATGCATAAAACAGTTTAACAATGATGGATACTTTGGAAATACAAAAGACTTTGTATAAATCTAGTGCATGCAAAGTATAACAAGAGTTTTCACATAGATTTGATAAAAACGAGTAAAGTGAAACTTTATGTAATACACGATAATAACCGTATGTTTACTTGTATTCCCCTCTAAAAGTGTATAAAAAACATTTAAAAACGTATTTAAAGTGTGTTTGTAGGGGTATGAACTCACCTAAGAAAGTGCATGATTTGAAGAAAACGAGATTTTTCCCGGGCGGCACCTCAACCGGAAAGTGACGAGATTCTCGGGAATCTTGGGGCTTCGGACCTTCGTCGGGGCTTAGATATGAAACTGGGAAGTCGGGATGTTGTTGGCACGAAAAACGAGGTGAAAATGTGAGAGTAATGAAGAAATTGAGCAAAGATAGCCGGCACCCTCGCACTCTATTTATAGGAGCTGGAGGTCCTCGGTACGCTGGGCGTACTTCGGGCTTACGCGGGGCGTACCTCGTACGCTGGGCGTACTCCGAGGTTACGTTGGGCGTTCGCTTGCATCACTGCTAACCGCATCCTCGGGTGCAGTGTTTGGTCGACGTGGACGATCCGGAGCCTAGCATCTGAGTACGCTGGGCGTACGAAGGTATGCTGGGCGTAACTTAGATAGGGCCGGTGACTCCCCCTTCGGATAATACCAGAATTCTTTTTAAATTTATATATTTATTATTTAGCAAACTTTGAAAATTCATATCTTCTTCATACGAACTCCGTTTTTGATGTTCTTTATATCCACGTGTAGGTGAGACTATTCTCTACAACTCTAGTTTAGACTCCGTCGGCTAATTTTGATTTTATTTTTATTATATTACTTTTAACAGGCCTGGCCTTGAAAAGTCTGTTTAAATTCCATAACTCCTTCATCTGGTGTTCATTTTCGTCAGAATTTTTACTGTTGTACTCCTATTGTCGGGGTCTCCAACTTTCATTTAGGTTGTGTCGGCTAAAGACTGCTCGATCTCTATTTTGAGTTTTTAGATGTCTACTACTATACTAAAACTTCCAAAAACCATAACTTCCTCATACGAAGTCAGATTTGGGTGTTCTTTTTATGTATGTTCACGGTTTAATGATATCTATGACTTTCATTTAGACACCTAAGGTCAAAAAGTATTTTATCGAAACTTCGCGTTTTTACGTATATCTGTATTGCCGGTTTTGCCAGAAATCTTAGAATGGTCATAACTTCTTCGTTATAACTCGGATTTTAGTGTTCTTTATATTTTTGGAAACCTTAAGACGATACCTACTACATAGTGTACTCCAAATAGAGTTTTTGAATATTTCATTTTTCGATGATATTCTTATTACTTTTCAAAGAGGTTACAAGACTCGATTTCATTGACCTGAAATAACGGGTTGTTAAATCATCCCCCGTTAGAGGGAATTTCGTCCCGAAATTAAATACAAAAGAAAAGTTTAGGGACTAAGGAAGAGATGCAGATACTTCTGTTGCATCTGATCCTCTCGCTCCCATGTGAACTCAGGTCCCCGCTTAGCATTCCAGCGGACCTTTACTATTGGTATGCGACTCTGTTTAGTTCGTTTGATTTCTCTATCCATGACCTTGACAGGTTCTTCCACAAAGTTAAGTTTTTTGTTAAGTTCGATTTCGTCGTGTGGAATCACAAGAGTTTCGTCGGACAAACACTTTTTCAGGTTCGATACATGGAACACTGGATGTACTTTGTTAAGTTCGATTGGGAGTTGGAGTTTGTAAGCTACTGGACCGATTCTTGAAATAATTTCGAAGGGTCCAATGTACCTTGGATTTAGTTTTCCATGCTTCCCAAAGCGTATCATGCCCTTCCAGGTTGAGACCTTCAGTAGAACACGGTCACCCACCTGAAATTCCAAGGGTTTTCGTCTTTTGTCAGCATAGCTCTTTTGCATATCCCTCGAGGCTTTCAGACGTTCTCGAATTTGAACGATCTTTCCCACTGTTTCTCTAATGATCTCCGGACCAGTGAGAGTGGTATCTGGGACTAGACCTTTTGCCAACTGCGTGTCGCCTACTTCCTCCCAGCACAGAGGTGATCTGCACTTATGGTCGTAAAGGGCTTCGAATGGAGCAGTCTTGATACTAGTATGATAACTGTTGTTATAAGAGAACTCGACTAATGGTAAGTGAACATCTCACACTTTACCAAAGTCGATTACACATGCTCGCAACATGTCTTCTAAGGTTTGGATCGTTCTCTCACTCTGTCCGTCAGTTTGTGGGTGATATGCTGTACTCATATCCAACCTTGTCCCCATGGATTTTTGCAACGATTGCCAGAACCTGGAAGTGAATCTACTGTCTCTGTCCGATATGATAGACATCGGCACTCCATGAAGTCGCACGATCTCTCGGATGTAGGTTCTTGTTAGTTTTTCCATTTTATCAGTTTCCTTGATCGGTAAGAAATGAGCAGACTTGGTTAGTCTGTCGACGACCACCCAAATAGTATCTTGACCACCCTGAGTTTTGGGTAGTTTTGTTATGAAGTCCATGGAAATCTGTTCCCATTTCCACTAAGGTATTTCAGGTTGATGGAGCAGACCTGAGGGCTTCTGGTGTTCTATTTTTATCTTGGCGCAAGTCAAGCACTTGCTCACATAGGTAGCGATTTCTGCTTTCATGTTTGGCCACCAATAGAGTTGCTTGAGATCTAGATACATTTTATCTGAACCTGGGTGCACAGAGTATGGAGTCTTGTGTGCTTCGTTCATAACTATCTCCCTGAACCCACCAAACTTGTGTGTCCATATTCGGTTCATGAGGTAGCGTACTCCATCACTCTTGATTTCTAGGTTCTTGTCCATTCCTTTAAGGGCTTCACCTGTCATGTTCTCGGGTTTCAAGGCTTCTATTTGAGCTTCCTTGACTTGTGCTGATAGATGCGAACGGATCGACATGGTTAATGACTTCGCCCTTCGATCAGAGTATTCCTTACGACTAAGGGCATCAGCCACAATGTTTTCCTTTCCCGGATGATAGCGAATCTCACATTCGTAGTCGTTGAGCAATTCGACCCAACGTCGTCATCTCATGTTTAACTCCTTCTGGTCGAATATGTGTTGAAGGCTCTTGTGGTCTGTGAATATGGTGCACTTGGTACCGTATAGGTAGTGCCTCTAGATTTTCAGAGCGAAGACCACAACTCTAAGTTCTAAGTCATGAGTGGTGTAGTTGACTTCATGTGTTTTTCAGTTGTCGTGAGGCATACACAATAACCTTTCCTCTCTGTATTAGTACACGGCCCAACCCTTGTTTCGAAGCATCGTAATAATTGTGAAGTCGATCAGGACAAGTGTTCGTTAGGGGGATAGTGCATTCTACATATGTGTTTTTCAGTGCTTTTAGTCTATCTTTGTTTTTACTACTATGAATGTTTTGCTTAACGATTGGGGTATTTGTTTGAGTAAACTTTTAAATTTGTGACTCACAGAACTCCTCTCCGCTCCTATTATCAAATGGAATATATGTAAATAAGTTATCGAGGAGGAATGTACCCGGAATAACCGTGGGGTCTGCAATAGCCTCCTCTTGGCCCATTGCGAATACTCAGCCTCCTCCACCAGTATTTATGATGTTTGCCTCCGGGCAGTCCATTCGGAAGTGTCCCGTTACTCCACACTCATAACAATCATGATTTACTCCCACATTTGCGGCTGGAGCGGTTGGTTGGGCTAGTTCTCTGCAGTAGCGGACGGTGTGTCCCTTTCCATTGCACCTAACACAATGCATTTCATGGCAGGGTCCGTGATGATGAAAGTTGCATCGGTTGCACTTAGGCTGGTTGCCGTTGTACGACCTTGTAGGTGTAGGGGTATGGGTTGTTGATTGCTTTTTGGCGTTTCTTTGAGTTGATTTTCCTCTCCTCTCACTCCAGGGTTTTCGTTTCATGTTCTTATGTTCGCACCTTGCGGTATTCTTATAGGTAGCTACTGGTAGGTGGCTTCGATTGTTTCTTTGATTAGGATTTTTGACATCGTTTCCTTCCCTGTTTGCGTTGATAGAGTTATTGTATGCCATAATGGCTGCCACTGTGGCTATAACTGTAGCTTGTAAAGTGGCAGTGTCCAATCGTAGGAATGGGGTCGCGTTGGTAAGTTGACTACTTCCGGCCCTTGCTGTGCCGCTAAAGTTTGCTTGAGACAGTGCAGCTGTTACTGCTGTAGTGATAACAGATTGCACTATGTTGGGGTCATATTGGGGAGGTGGTGGTGGGGTTGCGTTTCTACGTGCTGATCTACGAGGAGACATTGTTCTGATAAGGAAATAACAAGAAAACTATAAGTTTTAATGATTCGAAAGTCGCGCATTAGTGATCTGTTATATCAGAAGTTTGGTTTACCGTTGAATAGGGTTTTGAGTTCGACTCATAAAGAGAGTAGATAAACTCATGAATTGAATGAATTGCATGGAATTAACATACGAAAGAGATATGCCCTATATATATTAAACATATGGTTGTGTTACATCCGAAGTTAGACAAACAAAATTGACCTTTACTTAGGTCTAGAGTACATCAATGAAAATGGGAAGAGTTGACAGCATTTAGACGTTTACCGAAACGGTACAAGCTAGTCGGGAAAGTTTACATGAAAAGATTACTAATATGAGTACATACGAAGGTTTATTCTATAAACCATAAGCAAGAGTGAGTAGAGTGTCCTCTACTTGTTATGGGAACTGCTTGGATGAGTCTTGGGTTTAGCCAACTGGCGTTCCATTTCGCGCATATGACTTTCATACATTGCTTAGTGTGCTCGAAGTTTTCTGACTGCAGTTTGAGTTGTAGTTAGCTCTCTCTGTAGAGTTTCATTATGATTCGTGGTTCTTCTATGAGCTGATTCTAGCTGTCGGATGCGAATCGTATTGACTTCGGTGTTTGCATTATTCTCCACAATTCGTTGGATAGTTGCCCTTCCTTGCTCATCATTGCGAGCAACTCGGCGAACCAGTATTGGAAGAACTCTGTCTGCTGAGCCTCCCTCACTTAGGTTGTAGAAGCTGCGGTCCCCATTGTATGGAGAGAGTTGGCCCTGTTCGAGGTTCCACCTATTCAAGTTCACTGCCCACAGGGGTGTTGGGCCTTGAAATCCTGGTCGAGGATTCTGAATCGGAGTTACTAAGGGTTTGTTATTGGCTCTGGGATCGGGATCGGGGCCTTCTTGCATTCTTTCTCCGAATTCTTCTTTGTTAATAATCTCCTCTGTATTTTCCTCTGGATCATTCTCAATCCATCCTCCCTTACTTTGGTTGGGGTAGCAGGGGTCACCAGGTTGATGGAATCCAGCCATTGAGTCTATACGAGAATAGGGTTAAGAATTGACTATAAGCTAAAGCACATGAAATTTACCCTTAAGTTTAATGGTTGTAGATACTCGAATACTCTCTTAGTATTCTTTAATGATATGCTTTTGGTAAGTTTTAAATTTGTTGTCCACTGCAGACACTCCTTGGCATACGTTAGTCGGCTCTCAGACAAATATAGTTGATCAGGCTATATTCTTCCCAGTTCCGATTTCATGTCCCAAGGCATACCTGCACTACACAACTTATTTATAATACTCTTATATTGATCTATTTATGAAACTGCTATTAGTATGAAATGAATGCATGCCTACTTTACAAAAACTGAATGAATTTAATTTCAAAAATATGAATCTTACTCAGAGTGTTTTTGCCCAGTTGTGTTTATAGTTGTATACCAAAAATGGTTTTGATATACTTAATTCCCTATAAACAATGTTGTGATACCAATCTGTCACAACCCCAAACCAGAACGGCGGAAACGTTCGGGGGCGGAGGACATCATATTCAGTATCATAACAGTTCATAGAAAGGAAAGTACACACCACCACATATATAAAGGTTTTCAAAATGTTTACATAATTGTATTCGTTACATGTTCAAACGATAAATACATAGACATCTTTCAAAAGAAGTAATTAACGTCAGCGCGTTAATCCCCATAAGTTGATTTCCAAACCTGCTTAGCGGTTCCCTGAGAATACAAGTTATTTCAAAGAAAAAGTTTCAACAATTAAGTTGATGAGTTTATAAGCGGTTTTGAGAAATTGTATGCCATTCCAAAGTTAGAGCGTTTTCCAAGAAAATCCCTTATTTTCTTATAAAAGTATAAAATGCGTATGAATGTCCGTGTTACAAAATGTAGATATTTAAATCAAGAAAATCCCTTATTTTCTTTTAGTTGATTGTATTGAATGCAGGAAAAACCCTTATTTTCCTAAAGTTGATTTACTTTGAATGTAGGAAAAACCCTTATTTTCCTAAGGTAACATGCAGTCCCATGTCTAAGACCGAATCTGAAAGTAACTGACATGCTTAAAAGAGGTATAGTTCCATATGATGAGACTATAAGAAAGTCGTACTTGTTAGATGAAGAGCAGTTTCAATAAACACCCATTCGCAAATCTGAATACTATAATAGTTGTCTATCCAGTGAGTTCCTATAACCCTACTAAACATAATATGCCTGTGGCAACGTTCTTCAGGCGTCGTAGCGTTATGACAACTGTCACCCCAAAGGAGGAACTGTAGCTAACAGTCATGGCGCGGGATCATGATTTCCCGTATAGATCTATACACATTTGACATGTTCTCCCAACGGGAGACTCTGGTTATAGACAGGACTTGTAGTGGTACCTTTTAGCAAAAAGGTAGTATTTGAAGATGTACACGTCTCACGGATTCTCAACTAAGTCTGTATTAAAGTAGTAGTTTTGTATGCAAAGTTTATCCTTTTACACCACGTTTGACAAAACATAAATCATAAGCCCTTTTTAAATGCATAAAACAGTTTAACAACGATGGATACTTTGGAAATACAAAAGACTTTGTATAAATCTAGTGCATGCAAAGTATAACAAGAGTTTTCACATAGTAGTTATGAATCACAAATGATTCATTTGATAAAAACGAGTAAAGTGAAACTTTATGTAATACACGATAATAACCGTATGTTTACTTGTATTCCCTCCTAAAAGTGTATAAAAGCATTTAAAAACGTATTTAAAGTGTGTTTGTAGGGGTACGAACTCACCTAAGAAAGTGCATGATTTGAAGAAAACGAGATTTTTCCCGGGCGGCACCTCAACCGGAAAGTGACGAGATTCTCGGGAATCTTGGGGCTTCGGACCTTCGTCGGGGCTTTGATATGAAACCGGGAAGTCGGGATGTTGTTGGAACGAAAAACGAGGCGAAAATGTGAGAGAAATGAAGAAATTGAGCAATGATAGCCGGCACCCTCGCACTCTATTTATAGGAGCTGGAGGTCCTCGGTACGCTAGGCGTACTTCGGGCTTACGTGGCGCGTACCTCGTATGCTGGGCGTACTCCGAGGTTACGCTGGGCGTTCGCTTGCATCACTGCTGACCGCATCCTCGGGCGAAGTGTTTGGTCGACGTGGACGATCCGGAGCCTAGCATCCGAGTACGCTGGGTGTACGAAGGTACGCTGGGCGTAACTCAGATAGGGCCGGTGACTCCCCCTTTGGATAATACCGGAATTCTTTTTAAATTTATATATTTATTATTTAGCAAACTTCGAAAATTCATATCTTCTTCATACGAACTCTGTTTTTGATGTTCTTTATATCCACGCGTAGGTGAGACTATGCTCTACAACTCTCGTTTAGTCTCCGTCGGCTAATTTTGATTTTATTTTTATTATATTACTTTTAACAGACCTGGCCTGGAAAAATCTGTTTAAATTCCATAACTCCTTCATCTAGTGTTCATTTTCGTCAGACTTTTTACTGTTGTACTCCTATTGTCGGGGTCTCCAACTTTCATTTAGGTTGTGTCGGCTAAAGACTGCTCGATCTCTATTTTGAGTTTTTAGATGTCTACTGCTATACTGAAACTTCCAAAAACCATAACTTCCTCATACGAAGTCAGATTTGGGTGTTCTTTTTATGTATGTTCACGGTTTAATGATATCTATGACTTTCATTTAGACACCTAAGGTCAAAAAGTATTTTATCGAAACTTCGCGTTTTTACGTATATCCGTATTGCCGGTTTTGCCGGAAATCTTAGAATGGTCATAACTTCTTCGTTATAACTCGGATTTTAGTGTTCTTTATATTTTCGAAAACCTTAAGACGATACCTACTACATAGTGTACTCCAAATAGAGTTTTTAAATATTTCATTTTTCGATGACATTCTTATTACTTTTCAAAGAGGTTACAAGACTCGATTTCATTGATCTGAAATAACGGGTTGTTACAGATATGTAGTATTTAATATAAATTACATGCTATGTGTGCATATTATATGTGTTCTTGATATCTTTGCTGGATGAGCAAAATATACATGTTTTATTCGATTTAAACTGTATACATATTTTATACCTATAATTTTGATAGGTAAAGATGGGTTGATTAAAGATGAGATGAGGTGAGAGATGAAAGATGAGATGAATGATGAGATGAAAGATGATATAGATGATGAGACGTGAAAGATGATGAGATACGATGACCCAAGCGATGGCCCAGTCATCTAGCAGAGTATAGATGACAACCACAGACTATTATAGACAGTCCAGTGGAACACTAGCAGACTCACAACCTGTTGGTGTTGTGAACGATGTGTTCACCAGATGTACTCTAAAAACCCATTGACATGTATTATGGGTGGACTCCCTAAAATAATATTGTCAATAAAAGAGATAAACCCTGGCAGTTCTGGATTGAGTGTCTCACAAACGAACATTAGCAGCTATGGACTTAGTGTATGTTAAATGAACCCTTGCAGCGATGGACTTTGTGCCTATTCCTTAGGACAATCCTTAGGAATAAATATTGAGGAATAGATGATTCTTAGGGAAGATACTTAAGAATCAAGAAGATAATGGGGATGAGTAATTGGGTTAATTGTTTGATGATGAAATATAATAATTATATTATTGTGGGTTGAAAACCCTATGTACTCACCAGGCTTCCCAACCTGAACCACTCAGTTTATTTGTATCACAGGTATCAATACGAAGCTACATTACACTGTGAGATTAAAGGAGAATTAAATCACTAGTGTAAATAAGGTCTGTTTATGCTTATGTTTCTGTATTGACGATGACATCCCAAAGTTTTAATATAAAAAATACATTTCTTCGGAAATGATTTGAAAATATATTTATCATGTTTTCTGGGAACAAATTCCGCAATATTATTCTTAAAAGTGCACTTTGATTTTCAAATAAGCATAAATAAAAATTTTAAAATAACCGTTAATTTGGGGATGTCACAGTTGGTATCATATCATTAGTTTAAGTGAACTAGGAATTTTAGGAAATTTCTAGACTTAAACTTAGAATGCTAAGCGATGATCGTGAGGATTATGTCTAATATATTTTAGAAAGTACACCAGAATAAACACAATCACTAGCTTAATTAGGGAAGATGCTTAACATGCTTTTATGTGCTAAATGGTCTGTGATGCTTTATGATGCCATTATTTGATCGGATCTATGGTCTATTGCCGACCGGATTTGGAAACTTTATGTGTTCAGATTTATAAACGTTTAATTACGGTACTAGAGCTGACATGTAACTTTTCGGAGCGATAAGGAGATTTATACGTCTGTCGTAAAATAAAGCTTTCCCTATCTAAATTCTCATCACTACACACCAAACGTCTGATTTGTTGTATGTAAGTCCCCAAAATGCTTGAGTATCAATCAGATCCGTTTGATGGTGCGGAATCCCAATCAAACGGATGATGTCAGATCAAATAGAAGAATAAGGAGAAGAAGAATAACTTGAATCTTAAATGTATTGATGAATATGATTGAAGCTCCTTACACAAGATTCACTTTCTCTCGCTAGATCACACCTTAAGTTTCACACACTTAAGCTCCTCTCTTCTCTCTACTCCTTCCGTTCCTCACACCTCTCACCCCTATATATACATGAGAAACATTGGCCGTAAACAGGGTTTACGGCTGTAAACAAGTTTATGGCCGTAAACACCCAACTGGCTGTAAACACATAAAATATTACAGAAAAATACAATTGCCCAAAAAATCAAAGTATAAACCATATTTTTGAGCCAACAATCTCCCCCTTGGTTTATAGCTTTCTTTTCTTAATTGACCCAACAACCCCCCCCCCCCCCTAAAAAGTAGCTGGCTTTTCTTGTTAATCTTCATTGGGAGCTTGGCTTCAACATTTATCTTCAATGAATGACTTCATCTTGAGCACTTGAGCTTTTCTTCAGAATTTGGCATTGAACGCACATTGGGTGAGGAGGCTTGATGTACTGATTCTTGAAAGATAGCGCTTTCAGCTCAAGAATCTTTAGAGAGAACATCAGAGAGAACAAATCTTCTGGATCACTTCAGCAGGTTTAAGATAGCAGGAGATTGATTGAGGAGGCTTCAATGCAATCCGTCACATAATCTTCAAGTGCAGCTTCACCTTGCTTTTGGGGTTGTAGGATTGAATGTTGAAAGAATAATCTTCATTTCTTGCTCCTTCGAATGAGAATTCTTCGATACTCACAGATGAAGCTTTGGGTCAGAAATTTTCGATACAGTCTCCACGAGTTTCATCTACACCTGAAATCACTTTTCAAGACAAAACAAAACTTAAAGAAAACTTAACACACAAATAAAAACAGAAACAAAATAGAAATCACTTTTCAATTGTGGTACTGGTGATCATATTGCTAGGAATTGTCCTAATTAGGCCTTTGTGCATTTTTTGTCACGAAGAGGAGGGAACGAGTCTAGAGGAAGATCTTTAACTAGAAAGTCGTCAAGATCTCGTTCTCGGAATGATGACTGGAAAGGTGATCGAAAGAATAAAATGGTTTTTCATGATAAAGTCACGAATTGTTTGCCAAAATTGAACAAGGATCCGCCAAGTTCGGTTTCGTCAAAGAGCAGATCCAGATCTTCAACCACTTCTGGTAGAAAATCTGTATGTTCAAAGCAAAGTAAACAGAAAACTGTTTCAAAATCACCAGTGACTGTTAAGAAACCTAACTATCAGTGGATGCCCAAAATAATTTCCAATCAATCATCCTCATCCTCTGAAGAGGTTTTAAATGATGATCAATCTAAGAAAGGAAAGGGCCAACCCAGGACTGTGATGACCTGGGTTCCCAAGTCTAAATGATCCCGCTCATTTTGCAGGGACAGTTGCGGAGGAATGTCGTCAGACCTAGGTACGCCGACAGCGGCTGCTCCCGGCATATGACAGGAGACATCTCCCAACTAAGCAACATTCATTCCTTTAATGGGGGATATGTTTCCTTTGCGGGCGGAGAAGGTGGAAAGATCACACAGAGAGGAACCTTAACCAATGGAGTGCTAAGTTTTGAGAATGTCAACTTTTCTCCCGAGTTAAAACACAACTTGTTGGTTGTTTCACAAATTTATGACAAGGGATATTCAACGCATTTCACCGACAAAGAGTGCATGATTCTCAAGCCATGCATTGTCATCCCAGAAGAGTGGATTCTTGTCAAATCAAAGCGGGATGGAAATGCTTACATTATTGATATGAACAGCAACATTCCTGAACAAGTCACTTGCCTCTTTTCAAAGGTCTCAGAACAGAATGCAATGCTGTGGCATCGACGACTCGGTCATGCTAATGCTAAAAATCTGAATCGTCTTGCAAAGAATGAGATGGTCAATGGTTTGCCTGTCAGAGACTTTATAACTTTTGAGAAGTGTGTGTCATGTGCCCAGGGAAAGCATCATAGAAAACCACACCTACCAAAAAAGGTTAACTCAATCAGTCAGGTGCTCTAGTTATTGCATATGGACTTATTTGGTCCGTTTAATGTCCTAAGCATAAACAAAAATTCATATTGTCTGGTTGTGATCGATGATTTCTCTCATTTCACGTGGGTTTTCTTCTTATCCAACAAAGTCGGGGTTGCTGATCTGATAAAGAAGTTAATTGTGTTGATCTGGGTCTTCCTATGGTCCAAAGATTGTTTTTGAAGACGAAGATGAATAAGTTGTTTACAGACCTCCATCAGTATCATCTTCACCACCTGAGGGGGAGTCACCTGTTCCACTTGGTAGTCTAGAATCTCCAGTTCAAGATGATACTCCAGATGCTGATGCTACACCTCTTACTCCAGTTGAAAGAGATTTCATGTCTAGAGATGCTTCCGATGTTACTCCAACTTTTATGGAACTACTCTTTCCTGAAGAAATTGCTAATGAGTTTGTAGCAGATTCATCTAATGTTGAAAAATCAGCAAATGATGGAGTTTTCAACATTCACAATCTTCCCGTTTCACCCAATGATATCAGCCAGGAGATAACCTCAAGAATTCAACGCGATCATCTGATCGAAAACGTCATTGGTCAGCTGGGCGACAGAGTTAGAACTAGAAGTCAGAGTGTAGATGTTAATGCATATCTCTATTCTTGCTTTATCTCTCAAATAGAGCCTAAGAATGTTGAAATGGATTTGAATGAGCCCAGCTGGGTAGATGCTATGCATGAAGAGCTGAATCAATTTGAGAAGCTCGGGGTTTGGACATTGGTTGAGTTACCAAAGGGCAAAAAGTCTCTTGACACACGCTGGGTCTATCGAAACAAGCAGGATGATTCTGGAGTTATAGTGCGCAATAAAGCAAGATTGGTGGTTCGAGGGTTTAGACAGATCGAGGGTCTTGATTATGCTGAGGTTTATGCTCTAGTGGCTCGCTTGGAGGCTATTCGTATCTTCCTTGCATATGCTTCCTGCATGAACTTCACGGTTTACCAAATGGATGTCAAGACAACTTTCTTCTATGGCAAGGTGAAGGAAGAAATCTACGTTGATCAGCCCGCTGGGTTCATTAACTCAAAGTTTCCTAATCATGTCTACAAGTTGGACAAGGCGTTGTATGGGTTACATCAAGCTCCTCGAGCGTGGTATGTGACTCTCACAAAGCACTTGCTCGAGCATGGATATTCTCGTGGCACTATCGATCAAACTTTATTCATCAAGCATGTGGGTAATGATCAGATTCTAGTCCAGATCTACGTTGACGACATTATCTTTGGGTTTACCAGTCCGCGGCTATGCAAAGAGTTTGAAGGCATCATGAAAAATAGGTTTGAGATGAGTTCGTTGGGCGAAATGACCATGTTTCTGGGGCTTCAGGTAAAAAAAAATTCAACTGGAATCCTGCTCCACAAGCTAAGTATGTGGAGGATATTCTTGAGAAGTTCAGGTTTCAAGACGCAAAACCTACATCGACGCCAATGGCCAAAAGACCCCTGCTGACTCCAGATACTGATGGCGAATCTGTAGATCAGGAAGACTATAGATCAATGATCAGATCATTGATGTATCTTACTGCAAGTCGTCCAGACATTATGTTTGCAGTTTGTCAATGTGCACGTTATCAGGCTAATCCTAAAGTTTCACATCTTATTTCTGTCAAAAGAATCTTTCGGTACATCAAAGGTAGCCCAAAATTGGGTCTTTGGTACCAGAAAAATTCCGAATTTGATTAATATGCATTTGTTGACAGTAATTATGGAGGCTGTGAGCTTGACAGGAAATCTACTTCAGGAGGGTGTCAATTCCTTGGAGACAGGCTGGTGTCGTGGCAGTGCAAGAAACAACACACCGTCGCAACCTCAACAGCGGAAGCGGAATATGTTGCTGCCTCTGCCTGTTGTTCTCAAGTTAACTGGATCCAACGTCAGCTATTGGATTACAGTTTGAATGATCTAGAAACCTCTATTTACTGTGATAATGAGGCTGCGATTCAAATTGCTAAAAATCCTGTCCAACATTCCAAAACCGAGCACATTGATATCAAAATTCATTTTATCAGAGACTGTTATGAGCGTTCGCTCATCCGGCTGGAACAGGTTCCCACTGCTAATTATGTGGCGAATCTGTTCACAAAGACTTTTAACAAAGCTCGATTCGATGTGCTTATTAGTTTAAATTTGAGCATTTTTTATTTCATTTTCACCCATGCACAAATTTAGGGGGATAAATAAACAAAAACCAAACAAAAATTAAAAAATGTCCAAAAACATTAAAATATTCAAAAATTCAAAAACATTAAAGAATCAGAAAATCAAAAAAATGTTGCTAATAGTTTTGTTTGTAGGTGTTGTGACGGGAAGTGATATCATCAAGTGATAACAGGCAATCTGAATATGCATAACATACCAAAATTGTATTGTCTAAGCTTTGTGTTCAATGCGCTGGTAGGCACGAAATATTCTAAATGGACTTAACTAGGCAGAGTTGAACTTAAGAAATTCAAAGACTTGACAAATCTTGACCTAGTTAGATCCGTTTTAGTCTGACAATACGACGCTTGGTTAGGTTGAGCAGGGAGATATATATGGGAATCTACTAGTTACATTAAAAGAACCCGTACCTAGAACTTTGGATTAACTTTTCCTTGATGTGCGAATTTTGTCCTTAATACTGGTATTGATGGGGTGACTGGGGAATTCCGATAAGTTAGGTCTGTAGAAGGCTATTTTATTTCTTTCTGTTAGTCATATGTTGCCTCCTCTGCATGATCGAGAAATCCGACTTGGACTGTAACATATGCAACTCTATCTCTCTGCATCTTCTATCTATGCAATTCTTTTTATCTGTTAGTCATATACTGTCTCCTTTGTGTGACTTACAATCCGACCTGGTACACAGTATATGCATCATTCTTCTTCTCAATCCCTCTAAAACTTTAGTTAGTCATATGTTTCACCCTCTGCGTGATTGGAAGAGATCTGATCTGGGTGTATAGCATATGCATTCTAAATCTATCTTCTCTCTGAATAATTGTATGCTCACCCGTTGTAAGGAGTATTTTGGAAGTCCTTGATTACTGGAGCATATCAGGAAGCGGGAAACATGTTCTAGTACAATTAAAAATTAAACACTTACAGGTTGTCTGTAGATCTCGCTGCTCAATTTAGGTGGACAACAATATCCCTGGTCGTCATCAGATAAATGATCTTTAGGAAATATACTTGGGATCATAGGATCAAAATGTCTTATTATTCTTAGTTTGTCCAAATTTATTACAAATTTTTCGTGTTTAAGTGGACCACAATACCGACGATCGACCAAACAAAGACATGAAGATAAAGGTACCGACAAGTGGATTAAGGTTGTCTAACAACTTTGATCCCAGTGTTACAAAATTATATTTAGTGATTGTTGAGATAAATTTTAGTTTGCATTTATTTTATTTTATCTTTATTTATTTTATTTTTATTTATTTTTATAATTGTCAAAATTAATTTTTTTTTAAATTCTTAAATTTTAGAAATTACTTTTATTTTATTGTTAGTTTATGTTAATTTTACTTTTAATTTTTAATCCTCAAAAAGTTTTACTTTTGAAAATATTTGGGATTTGGACTGTGTCTTACACTATGTGGGAAGCTGGTAAAATTGAACAGGGTATGTAAGCAAGGGTTTACCACCGGAAACTCTTCCACTCCTCACTTTTCTATTTCCGGCCGTAAACCCTCCCACTCTCTCTCATCATCGAAAATTTTTTCTCGTTTTTTTTGTGAAATTGTTCGGTGAATCTCAAAGGTATGGCAAAATCGACCGTGTATATGTAATTATTTCATGAAATTAACAGGTTTTGGGGCTTCAATGGAAGGAAATCAGATTTTCGGAGCTTATGGTCGAAGCTTACGGCCAAGGAGCTTACGGCAGTAAACTTCGTTTAAGACCATGAGCTTATGGCCCTGGGTTTACGGCCGTAAACCCTAATTTGACCGTAAAATCCAATTTGCTCAAAATTATTTTTGGGGCCAAAATTAAATTGATTAAATAAGAAAAAATTAAATCTTAATTGTTCAAATATCTCTGTGTTCTTACTTGGCTCGTTTTAGTGCAGATCAAATGGCTAACTTGAAGTTCGCTGACATGCACAACTTGGCTATTGTACTAGATGATCCTCTTGCTGTACATGGGGAGTTCAAGTCAATGATCCACATGCTGAGGGAATGCTGCTTGGCTTCTGCTATCACTATGAATCCCGTGGTTTATCAGAACATCATTAGGGAATTCTGGACGATTGCCAAGATGAAAAGGGATAATGATGGAGCGGTTACTGTTGATGTAGTCGTGAAGGGATGCAAGATTGTAATTACTGAACAATTTATCAGAGAAGCGTTTTTCATTGATGATCAACCTAGTTTTCCTACTGAGATTTGGATTGAAGACGCCCAAAAGGTTCTTAAGAAGATGGGTTACGAAGGCAACTTTCCTCCCACTGTGAAGAAGCTTCTACCACCGTACTGGAGATTCTTGGCTCATGTATTTGTGAGCTGCATTTCTGGCAGAAGGTCTGGTGTTGATGAGATCTCGCTAATGAACACTGGAGCCATTGCTTCACTTTCTTTGGGAACTGACTTCAACTTCTCGAAGTTTATCTTGGACGAGTTCGTGGTGAACATCAACACAATAACCCGAGATACTTTCTTGATGTATCCTAGGTTCATCCAAATGTTCATTAACATTCAATTTCCCGAGATGGTCAAGGAGGGAGAAACCCTAGACATGAAGTCTCTAGGTCCTCATATTGTTGGGCTTATTAAGCAGAAGCGCAAGGGAAATTCATTTTCCAAGCATTGTATCCTCTTGTGAAGTTTGGAAAATTTGATGAGCTAAACGAAGCATCCGAGTCTCATGGATCTTCAGATAAAGTATCCTCTGAGCCTACTTCTTCAGAGAGGGTGATTTCAGAAGATGATGTTATCACCGTGTCAGATCATGAAGAAAGAGAAGAAACAACAGCTCCAAATGCTTTTGTGGCCGAGGAACATGATTTGACATTAGTTCTAGTTCAAAGTAATTATGATGAAGGATCTTCAAAGAATGTGACTGAGACTGATTTGTATGAAGATCTTGATCTTTCTGGCTACGATAAGGATGAAATTCCGCTGAATTTTGGAAGTAATGAAGATTTCTTGTCAAGTGAAAATCTCAACTCGTTTCTTGATAATATCAATGATGTTGCTCATCCAGCAACAGAGATACGGGACTCCGACGATATTCTCGAATCAACGCCTCCTACTACCAAACAAGTGGTAGATACAACAACTCCTATGGTGACAGTTTCAGGGATTCCTCCCCTTGATATTGTTTCTACTACAACAGAACCACTTCAAGATGATCATGCAACAAACCAAACCTCTCAACCTCCTCTGAAAAGAAGAAGACGTGACCCTAGACAGGGAATTCTTGTTTCTGGTGTACTTCAAGGACTTCCAACACCACCGATAACCACTCCTGCCATTGTCTCATCAGAACCTTTCAGTGAAGGTCCTAGCA
This sequence comes from Lactuca serriola, assembly GCF_051521515.1. NCBI lineage: Eukaryota > Viridiplantae > Streptophyta > Magnoliopsida > Asterales > Asteraceae > Lactuca > Lactuca serriola. The sequence goes on along the minus strand of NC_136413.1, from coordinate 125,330,789 downwards.
CCACCTATGAAGCCGGTGGCTCTTCAGCTCCAGCAGGATTTTCTCCTCCCAGGCCAGATCATGACGCTGCCTCTGTAAGGCTCGCCATGCATTTGGCTCAGGAACAAAGCTCAACGCGTTCTCCCAAAGCCAAATGAATTTCTTTCAGAGAAAGCCACTCAGGAGAAGATAATACAACCATTGATGAGCTTCAGAAGAAAATGAATGTGCTTGATCAAAAGAACATTGAGCTCAATATCCAAGTAACTGATCTTTTGACTGAAAACACCAAGCTGAAGATTCAAGTTTTTTTTATCTTGAAAAGGATAGGACTTTGAAGACTAAGCAGATTTCTGATCTTCAAGCTCACTTTAATCTCCTCACCTTAAGTTACTTTGATTTTAAGAAAAAGCTAGAAGAGGAACTTGGTGACAAGTTCAAGTCATCTGCTGAGGAGTCAACGATTCACTTGCATACTCAAGCTCACCCCATTGTTCCACCATCTACTCAATAATCTCGTGTTGTAGATCGATTTGATAAGGACCCAGTTCAATCTCCGAATGTTGTAGCCTTAAAACGTGCCAGACTAGCTGAATCGCTGAGAAAGGACAACTTCTGTTTAAGAGGAGCTCGGATCAAAATGCTCCTGAGGATCAACCTAAAATCACAGTTACAGATCTTGAAGAAAGGCGCTTTAGAGATATATATGGTGATAGGTCAGGAATTTACTCATGGGGCTTTCATGACACGTTAAATATGTGGATAGTGAGACGGAAGAGTCGCAACAAAGAACTTTACAAAGATTATTATGACTTCCATTCCTAGACCATGGTTGATCTCATAGAGTTATCCAATGCACCTTTTGCAAATCCCTCTCAAGATCACATGGCTACTCACTTCAAACTCTTTTTGGAAGATCAAGTGAAGAAGGGCTTTCCATCAATGAAGACTGCAGAGTCGATTATCAAGCAATATCCAGATGTGATTGATCCCAAGACTAGTCTTCCTCTTCAAGTTGTGATGTGGCCTGCTACTAATCAAGTTAAGCAGATTCCTGTCCTTCAAAACTATCTAGATGGATCTCTAAGCTCTATGCTCTACTGGGTGTTTGATGAAACTACAACCTCTGCTGTCGTAAAGCTCAAAGATGGATGCATTCGTTTATATTACAGAAGAGATCTGCTTCAGTTTGGGAAATGGGATATTCACCAGTTGAATCTTCTTCAGATCAAGGTTGCAGAAGAGATTTTTGAAGCGGCTGCTAAAGAATATACTTCTATGGTTGCCGACATTATTAATAAGAAGATGTGGAACGGGGCAATGGGCAAGTCAGATGTGCTTCTTGTCGACAAAAACTAATTCAAGCGAGTCCCAAACCAATGGGGAGATTGAAGGGTTCAATTAGTGGTTTGGTCTAGGCTTTGCATTGTAATAGTTCTTTTGAGTATTTATAGTGGTTTAGTAGGTTGTTTGGTGTTTACGACACTGTAATGTGTTTACGACCGTAAACTAGTTTACGGCCATAGACTATGTTTCCGGCCCAAGTTCCCTATATATAGAGGTTGTGTAGGCCAGTCTTAGTTGTTGATTCCAGAGATTTTATGGCTGCTTTAGACAAGTTGTACCTGACGTTTTCAAGTTATAAAAGCGCGTACAAGCTTGTTTCAATTCTTCTTCTACTCCAATTCTTGTTATCTTTGATTGTTTGACTGTTTGATCACTGGTAAGATCCGTTTCCAGGACCTTACAGTGTATAGATCGACATGGTGAGAACTCAAAGCGGATTGGAAAGCGATAATCTGCAACCTGAGCCACTAGTGATTGAGCGTGCACCAGAAGTAGCAGCTGCATCCGAGCCAATGACAATGGTAGGAGTACAAGCGATGATGCAGATGATGTTGGATTGCCATGTGGAAGAGACAAGGCGTTTACTTCAACAAAATAAGGACGAACCTACTATGCCAGTTGAATATCTCTGAGGAATTGGTTGGTTTTGGCAAATTTTCCGATTTTAACCCATTTTCGATGGTTCCTCAGAGGATTATAGTGATTTGCAAAGGTCTACAATGGATCCACAGAGCCACCTCTGTGGAACCATTATAGCGACATTTTTTTTTGTCATTTAGTGGTGTCACGTCATTTCCGCAGTACTGTGCATCGTTTCTCAGAGGATTAAAGAGATCCGCAGAGCCCTTTTGCGAATCTCGTGGTCATTTTCCAAAACTCAAAATTTTATGGTTAATTCCTCAAAACATTCCCTAACTTTTGGTTATTTGATGAATTTTCTCCGATATATATGCTATTAATCAATTGACAGGGTTGACGCGACTAGGTTGACTTCGTGGGTTTGAACAATTGACTTTGACTTTGACCAAGTTTGACCGTGAGGGTATTTTGGGATTCTGATGGAAATTTGTCATTTGGTGGTGCAATGCCCCATTCCTGGTGTGCATTTAATTCATTATTTATTCATATTTGTAAGAGCTACTCGACGAGTTGGTAGCCCAAACTCGTCGAGTAGATGCCTGTTTGGACGCGGGGTTTAAATGACCTACTCGACGAGTCGAGAGCTGGACTTTGCAAGTAGGGCTGCCTGGAGGAAACCCTATTTTTGGGGTTTTGCACCCTATTTAAGCCACTTAACCCACTTTTGGGCCTCCCTTACTAGCCTCCCTGTCCGCCAAAAACCCTAATTCACTGTGAGCTTCTTTCTTGAGGGATTCTTGAAGTTTTGGGGTGTGGTTTTGTGATATTGAAAGGTGTTGGAAGAGCTTGGAGCCATTAAGCTTGTAGAGAAGATCAAGATCCGGGATTTCAACCATCTTTGGAAACCTTTTGAGGTAAAAAGCTCCTAACTTGATGAACCATAGCTTAGATCTATTCTAGTTTTGATTTATGGGTCTTTTTGCCCCCTTTGAGAAGAATAAGACACCCTCAATGGATTGTATGCCAAGAATTCCCTCTCTTCTGTGATTTTGGCCTCTTGAGTCATAAAAGAGGCCTTGAACCCATTTTGGTCCAAGTAATGACCATGTTCATGAAAGTAGATTGCTATAACTTAATTTTGGGTCCATTTGAGGTGTGCAAAGCCATCAAGTCAACAACTTTATAGATTTGGGTCTTGGGAACAGTTAGGATTTGTAACATGGAACTCTGGATTTGAGAAAATGACTTTTTGGATTAGACCTGCAAGGGACTCGACAAGTTCATAAGGGAACTCGGCGAGTCCGGTCGAAGATTCCCTTGATGTTCATGGAACTCGTCGAGTTGGCAAAGAACTCGATGAGTTAAATCATTTTTGTCCCATTCTGGATATGCTAGAACTCATCGAGTCTGAGGATGGCTCGATGAGTTAGTTCGTGTAGTCACGATGTTGAGTAGCCAGGGAACTCGGCGAGTCATAAGGCGACTCGGCGAGTTGAGTCGTGATTCTAGGATTTCTGAGTTATAGAACTCGACAAGTCGATATGGTGACTCGATGGGTTGGATCAACCCAGAAGGTTGACTTTGACCAGGGCGTTGACTTTGACCAGGGGTAAAATGGTCATTTTACCCTAAGCAAGATTGTCAGATTTCTGACTAAGTATTATTATATAGTGATAGTCGGGGGTCGTGGGAGCAGTCACCAGGGATTTCCTCACGCGCAATTTCAACATCCAGTTTGAGAGGTGAGTTTCCCTTCAGTAAGAACGGGTCTACTACACCAAGGCCGACCCGTAGATACAGTATGATAGTAGCTGAGTAGAGGCAGGGCCAAAATCTTACAATATTGTTGTAGTGTATGCCTGTTTTTTAGAGATAGAGATACTTTTTGTTTATGTGATACTTGTATGCATGTTAGTAGCTGAGTGTGGGAAAGACTCCAATCTCAGAGTCTTCAGGAGTGGGTGGGGCCCGAATCCTGTAGACGGCGGAGTATGGGTAGGGCCCGAATCTTCTAGACAGCGGAGTGTGGGCAGGGCCCGAATCTCCTAAACAACAGAGTGTGGGTAGGGCCCGAATCTCCTAGATAGTGGAGTAATGGCAGGGCCTAAACCTCCATGAGAGTTGGTGGGGCCCGTTTCTCTTAGTTGCATGTTTGTATGTATGGTATGTGGTAGTTTGGGGAACTCACTAAGCTTTGTGTTGACAGTTTTCAGTTTTGGTTTCAGGTACTTCTTCTAGCAAGGGGAAGGGCTTGGGATGAATGCATGGCACACACCGCATTTTGACATGGGATGTTTATTACTCTGATATTTCCTCACTTGACTTTGATGTAGTTTTGGATATGATGTTTTGAGACACCAGATACATGATTTCCTTTCTATCTATGGATGATTGATGGTTTTATATTAAGTTAAAAATGAAATTTTTGGACCGTATTTTTGGCATGTTTCAAGTTGGTATCAGAGCCTTGGTTTGAGAGGTTCGGGCACACCCTCGGGTGAGTCTGAACTCAAATTAAGGAATTGGTATGGAAGTTTTCAAAAGAAAATCATTTTTATAAAAATAAATTTTGAAAAAGAACTTAAAAGAGAAAAGAGTTTAGAAAAAGGAAAAAGGGTGTGGTGCATGCAATCAGCCGTGCTCAAGTAAGTCTCCGAAACTATCCATACAAGTTGTTTTGATATGATATGATTATGTTTTTTGCATGCTATATTAGGGCTAAGGATCTAGGAAGGATGCATTGTATGCCTGCTTTATATGTATGAGAGCCGCATGCTAGATTAGGGCTAAGGATCTAGGAAGGATGGCTTGTATACCAGTTGTATGAGCTTTTGTGCAGTATGCTAGTACCGATTAGTCAGTGATATGATAGCCAGAGTAGAGTATGTTTGATTGTGGGTACTCAATGCATGAATGTTGCTTGCTTTGTGCTTATAGGAGTTCTAATTACCTTTAATTAACTAGTAAACGAATACATTAAAGTTACATGTTATAAGGAATAAATAATTTGAGAAGGCTTGGTTTTAATTCGATTGCATAGCTCTTATTTGAGTCCTAACCGTTGTAGTGTGAGACCTTTCATTAGAAGAATTATCTAGTCTGATTAATATGTGATTGTATTCGCGAGCTAGTTAGGGAAAGGTAACAAGGACTTCTTATGCAACTGATGGCGGAGAGTAGGTCGGAGATTACCCTAGGGCAAGCCTAGGAAGAGAGTAGCGTGTGAAGTAGTAGTAGTAGAAGGGATTGGTGCAGTCAAGGCAGTTCTTGAGGAAAGTACAGATATATGTGAAAGGTAGTATGGGCCCGTACTACTGAAAGCAGATGATCTGTACTAGAATCAAGGAGGGCTGAGATGAATCCGAGAAACTTATTCTATGATTAGATCCCTCGAGTATAATGAGTTCTGATGATTTTATGTTTTGTTTCAGTATGGTGGTTCTACGCCCTAGACCATTAGTAGGCAATTCAGGTGTCGGTGAGGGATCAGGATCGGCCTCTGGAGTCGAGCAACTAGATGACCAGATGAGGGAGTTCGTATCCTTAGAGATCACGCGCAGCATCATCGAGCAGACTCCTGTGATCTTTAACACGATCAAGAAGGGGATCCTAGAGTTATTGGATGAGAGATTGAGTACCTTCCGCACTGAGGTGACGACTATGATGGGGTCGCGCACTTTGAATTTCAGGGAGTTCAGGGAATATGGAGCTCCTGACTATCATGGGGCTCGGGATCCCATAGCTAGTAGCAGGTGGTTGGATGATGTTGCCAATGCCTTTCGTATAAGCAGATGTCCTGAGCGGGATAAGGTTCGACTTGTATCCTATCTTCTGAAGGATAGGGCATGAGATTGGTGGGAAGAGGTCGGGCGAGCCATTGGTGATGATATAGTGTTGGATGCGATGACCTGGAGTGATTTCACGACTAGGTTCAGGGATGAGTTCGCACCTATTATTAAGGTGCAACAGCTTGCCAAAGAGTTCCAGGATCTCCGGCAGACGACAAAGATAGTGGTGGAGATTACCGGCAAGTTCAGGGTGAGGGCCCTTCTCGTTCAGCAGTATGTGGCGGATGAGGAGATGAAAAAGGCCCGATATCATGAGATGATGAGGAGTGACATTAGACAGTTTGTAAGCCGATCTAGCTATAGGACGCTAGAGGATATGATAGCGAGGGCTCGTGAGAGGGAGATTGATCTAGAGATGGAGAGGAAGAGGAAGCCAGAGGAGGTTTCTGGCATTGAAGGTTCGAGCAAGAAGCCCAAGGTAGATTCCCAAGGAAAGGGCCAGCAAGGTCGAGGCCGCTGCGGCAAGAGTGGAAGCGGGGATGATGGCCGTGTAGGGCGGGTAGTTCGGGCTACTTCAAGTGCGACCAAACTGGGCATGTCAGCAGGGATTGTACAGCTACCACCACCACCATGACAACATCTGATCTGATTTGCTTTCAGTGCAACAAGAGGGGCCATAAGAGGTCCCAGTGTCCGAACTTGGCAGCAGCAGGACAGGTGGTGGCACCCGCTCCTGCTACATTGAGGACCATTGGTGGCCGGCAGGGCCGAGTTGAGATGCCGGTGGCGAAGAGTAGAGCCTTCCAGTTAATAGTAGATGAGGCACGTGCAGCTCTTGACGTCGTCACATGTATGTATCTTCTCCATTATCTCTTTATTATTTCTAATTATTGCTTATGTTTATGTGTTTGTTTATAGGATCGTTCTTAGTGAACGACATATCAGCTATGGTATTGTTTGATTCGGGGGCTACCTGATCTTTTTTGTCGCGTGCACTTAGTAAGAGATTTAGCAGAGCTCCAGACGAGCTGGATTATACACTGGATGTAGAGATAGCATATGATAGGACCGTCAGGGTTGTGAGGGTTCATCGGGGGATGTACACTGCAGTTGTTTGATGAGCAGTTCTCAGTGGACTTGGTTCCCATTCCCCTACGCGGGAATAAGGTCATCATGGGTATGGACTGGCTGAGTCCCAATGGAGCAGTGATCGACTGTGAGCAGCAAATAGTGAGAGTTCGGATTCCTAGTGGGGGAGGATTAGTGATTCAGGGCGAGAGGCCGCAGAGGGGATTGACTCTATGTTCTGCAGCCAGGGCAAGGCGCCACCTTCAGCAGGGTTGCACTGGATATGTCGCTTATGTCATGGATAAACGAGATAAGGGTAAAGTGATGGTAGATGATGTACCATTTGTACAAGAGTACCCGAACGTATTCTTAGAGGATCTGCCTGGGGTACCTTTTGGGAGACAGGTTGAGTTCAGGATTGACCTAGTCCCCGGTGCGGCTCCGGTAGCCAAGGCACCGTATCAGTTGGCTCCTCCCGAGATGCAGGAGTGATGTGTGTGAAACAAACTAGTTTTAATCCTAACAAACTCAAATTAAAACAAACACACGCATCAAGTTTTCGGCGTCGTTGCCGGGGAACGGTTCAAATAGTTAATTTTATTTGCTAATTCTTATCGTTTTATTTTTTTGATTAATTTTTTATATTGTTTAATTTATATTTATATTTTAATTTATTATGTATTTTCCAAATCTCGATGCTTTTGATGCTTTTCTTGAGGAGGTAGTACAGGAAATTGAGCATGAAGATGAGGAGTATGACTTAGATGAAGGTTTGATGAAATTTGGAAGATGGTTAGATAACATCTTGCTTAACAAACAAGAACAATCTGAGTTACAAGAGCTAGAGTTAAAAGACGAAGAATTTAATCCAGAAAGAGATTTGGAGGAGCTAGAAAGGTTACTGGCAGAAGGGTCAGACGAAGAACAAGAACAAGCTGAGTTGCAGGAACCACGACGTGGTTTGACCATTACCACGACATGGCCCCCTGTATTTCCGGTTTTTGTTTTGAAGCATGGGGTGACGATTCCAACTTTGGAGAATGTTCTGAAGCACGATCCATTTTTGATTAGTATCCAACTGGTTCCAACCCTGTTAAAATTCTTGGGATTTATGAATTCAAGCTCATTTGGCCAATTATAAAAGCAAAGAGCAAAATTTTAGGAATTGGTCCATAGAAGATATTCAATGCAACGGATGGATTGGCATTGAGTTTATTGGAAGTTTATTCAGTTGAGAGTCCAGCTAAAGAATCGCACAAAAAGAAGCGCTTGCGGGAGGCAACCAGTCATTAGAGTTTGCTTTTCTTTTTCTTTCTAAATTTCTAGTATTTAGGGATAATTTAGGATTTTTATTTTGCTGTTTGTTTTCTTTTTTATTACTTGATATTTGTTTTTTATCTTTTCAGAATATAGGGTGAGGGATAGAATGAAAGAATAAAGCGTGAGGAATAAACGTGAAATCAAGTCTAAAACGAGAGGATTAGGAGAACGGAGCCTAATTACAAGAGTGACGAAATTAAAGTGAGGAGTCGAGTCGTTGACGAGAAGATTAGAAGACTTTGAGTGATATGTTGAGTCCGATGTTTGTATTCGCTAAATGGAGTCTCGTAACTGAAGATTATAAGGAGGTGTATTACACTAATACCCTCCTTAAACACCAAATCAGAACTGAAGCAGAAAGAAGATTTTGTCTGATCAGAACCAAAAACTCGTCGAGTGCATGCATGTAACTCGGCGAGTTACAGAGGAAAAACGCGATTTCTGCCCAAGTTACTGTTGGATTAGGTGTCTAAGCCCATAACTATTATTGGTATGTATTCGACCCGAGAGTAGCATGGTCAATTTGGGTTGCATATCATCAGGACAATTTGTTAGGATGGACTTTTGAGAGAAGGTTATTTATGGTTTATTAATATATTATAAGTTATAATATATTAATATGAAATCATATGTTTTAATTAGTATTGATCAAGAATTAATTTGGAATTAATTTAGTGATCAAAAGATACTAATTAAATCTATGGGGACTAATTATGTTAATTAGTTATATTTATATGTGTTGGGCTTATGATCCATGTTGGACCAAGTTTATGTATGGATACATAAAGAGTTGGGCCACATGGACCATGGATCTTAAAACCCATGGGTATGGATTTGGGTTAAATACCCATGACCCTTGGAATCCAACATATAAATGTGCTACTTCATGACCAAAAACGTGTACACTTCTTTTCTTAGAGAAATATGGAGGTTTTTGGTGCATGGAATTCTCTCTCAAGTCCTACCTTTGTCCATGATGTGTTGTGACTTCATTTGAGGCTTCCACACTATTAGGGCTAACCTCTTTAATCATGTTTAGTCAAGTATATATACGAATTTTATGTTGGAATGGTTCGACTTAGAAAAATTCTATATATATTGCGTTCTCAAAATTCCATTATGATTACGGCATCCCTCTTCATAGTCAAATTTTGAGAATAGGGCAAATAAAAAATATTGTAGCAAAAGATTGGTCTAGTATCATGTCTTTATGTGAGACATCATGAATCGTGTCCCATATTCTTCGGATATAAGATCGATTGCATGTGCTGTAATATTCATCCTTTCTAAATTTTCCAAATGCTCAGGGCATTAAGAGGAGAAAAGACTAGAATTGGATATAACTAAAATGATTAAACAATTTTCGAGGACAATCTAAGGTTTACCAATGATTGGTTTCTCATGGACAGATGGAAGTATAAGTGGTAATTTTGGAAGGACTATATTGAGATATTCTGAAAAGAGGCAACTCTTGTTCAGAAGTGATAGTCAAAATGAGAATATGGAAATATTCCCATAGGTGGAAGTTGTTCTTTCAAATCTGTGTAAGATTAGAAAGCTTAAAACAAGAAGGATTTTCAAAGTAATGTACTTTGAATTTGAGACTTTGTTTCCATGGAATTGATTTCCATTGGAATGCTCTGTAATGTCTGTTGACAAGTCTTTGTGACTTTGTGCATAGTCATTACGAGAGGATAAATGCATATAAGTTTAGAATCTAAGAGATATCGTTAAATGGTAGGAATTTGGAATTCTTACATTTACGATAAAGATTTGGGATTGTGAAATGAGCATCACTGGAATCATGTTCAATTGATCTATTTCACAAAGTAAAGATCATACATAAACATAGTATGCATACTTGTTGTATGGCATGACTAGTGTTTAGAAAACATAGTTTACTTGCTTGGAGAATAGGACAACTATTGTTTTATAATTCAAGTATAAAGTTGATTATTTAAAACATTATACAATGAATAATGAGTAATCAATATGGTGTTTAAATAAACGGTGTTTTATTTACTCTCAAAGGTGCTTGGGACCATAGAGGATTAGTATTATTCTTGTGTTTCACTTTGCATGTTTTGACTTCCAGAATAACTAGGTTATTCTTTCCGAATGACTAAGTTATTCAAACCATCCATAGTCGATAATACGTTGCAAGTAGGTATTAAGGCAAGACTATCTTGAATCGGGTTTGTAGATGTCCAAGGTAGTGGACATAGTAAGAGTTACTACAACATTCATGAGTACTCCTAGAATAGGGATTCGAGTATTGGATTCAACCCACGCTCATTTGAATCACTTCATGGATTTTATCACGAGTGATCATGAGATGATGATATCTTATATTCTTCAAACCTAGAGATATGACTTGTTTCCTATGAGTTGGTTGTACATTGATTGCACGAAAACGCATTTGGTAACTCGATGTTATAAAACGTGCTTTTGTGTATGATTCAACAAGTAGTAGAACAAGCACATGAGTCGAAGTTTATCCATTCCTTTTACCCTTGGCGGGATAAAAGCGATATCTGTGGGCCCCTCGATGATTTGGTGATGACAAACGTAAGTGATCGGTCGGGCCTCGACTGATTTGATTTGTTCAATTAGTCAGTCGTCATAAATCAGAAATCGGGAAACAACAAATGGACAGAGAGAATGATTATAAGCCATGTCTCAGTCCATATGATATCTAGAATTGAGGAATATATGATCCCTTATCTAATGGACATGTCATTGATTTGTTCAGAGTTCGACAGCGGCTTTTAAGAGCTACGAATATTGCTAGTCGGGATCTTGGAGTCGTACTTGAATAATAGTTTTAGACTTATCCAAGTAGGAGACTGCTGGATTAGGTGTCTAAGCCCATAACTATTATTGGTATGTATTCAACCTGAGAGTAGCATGGTCTATTTGGGTTGCATATCAACAGGAACATTTGTTAGGATGGAATTTTGAGAGAAGGTTATTTATGGTTTGTTAATATATTGTAAGTTATACTATATTAATATGAAATCATATGTTTTAATTAGTATTGATCAAGAATTAATTTGGAATTAATTTAGTGATCAAAAGATACTAATTAAATATATAGGGACTAATTATGTTAATTAGTTATATTTATATGTGTTGGGCTTATGATCCATGTTGGACCAAGTTTATGTATGGATACATAAAGAGTTGGGCCACATGGACCATGGATCATAACACCCATGGGTATGGATTTGGGTTATACCCTTGACCCTTGGAATCCAACATATAAATGTGCTACTTCATGACCAAAAATGTGTACACATCTTTTCTTAGAGAAATATGGAGGTTTTTGGTGTATGGAATTCTCTCTCAAGTCCTACCTTTGTCCATGATGTGTTGTGACTTCATTTGAGGCTTCCACACTATTGGGGCTAACCTCTTTAAGGCCAAATACACCAAGACTTCAAGCTCCATCAAAAGGTATGTCATGCTAACTAGTATATTATATTTTTTATGTTAAATACATGCTAGTTGTAAGATTAATACCTTGGAAACCATTTGCATGATTAGTGAAAACATAGATCCAAGGTATTTAGGGTTGTATGTGCACCATAGGATGTTGTAATATACCAAAACCCAACAGTTATGATCCAACAGAAAGAGTTCGCCACTATTAACTCGGCATGTTGCTCATTCATTTGATTTTTGAGTCTTCGATTTGAATCCATACAACGCGGGCATAGTTTATATTTTGAAGTCCAATTCTAGGCGATTCCAAGAAGCGTTTTCCACTACATTAGGAGCTGAACCACACGAGACGAATGACACCCAAGGCATGGATGAGTTGTTCCCATGTCAGAGTCAGCTGAAGATGGAGCTTATAAAGAAGAATATCAACCTCGCAACTTCTATCCCAGGGGAGTCTGTTCCAATTCTCTCTTTACTTTTATGTTCTTTAATTGTTTTAACATGAAATGGGGACATTGCATGAATTAAGTGTGGGGTAGGGGGTTGATTAAATTAGTGACACTAGAATCCTAGATATAAAAAAATTGCATAAAAATTGCTAGGGTTAATTTAGAAAATTATGGTAAAAGCAATTAGGATTCCATGCTAGTATTGTGCTTGATGATTCCTTGAGAACCTAAATGTTTAGTTGAGCCAATATACATTATAGTGAATTTGTGGCCCCCTTTATTCTAGTGAAATCATGGGAAAAAAACACAATCTTGCTTAGTTAGAGGATCGCAACATGTTTAGCATCATGTACTTGAAATGTATCCAGGAAAGCTCAAGTAGTCATTGAACATGAGACTAATGCCTTTAACCAATAAAGGATGAAGTTAAATCCCCTTGTGTAAGCATATGTTTTTCTAGTTTTTTAGTGTTGAAAAAAAAGAAAGCGAGTGCGAAAAAAAAGAAAGAAAAAAAAGAATGATGAAATGTTTGAATAAAGAATATACAAAGCTATGGAGACAAAGAAGAAATATCAAGAAGAAAAGCTACAAATTATTGAAGATACAAAGTATAAAGTATTTCTATTGTAATTTTCTTTTTAGGTTATTTTATCATATGTGTGCTTGGGAATTTAACCAAAAATGACTTGAGGTTAAGAAATTTTTCTGGGGATGGATTCGGAGGGATGCGTAAAATGATCATTGTTCAAAAGAAGTGGGTGAGTGTTTAAGAGGATTGTGAGTATTTAGGGTTAGGGGGTCCTTAGGAAAATTTTAGACACAAATGCATGCGTTGCGGTTTAGGGTTAGGGGGTCCTTAGGAAAATTTTAGACACAAATGCATGCGTTGCGGTCTTGGCATAATGGATGAGTTCAATTGGGATTGTCTTATGTGATATTGGTGTGCTAAAATTCAGTTTTGCTTGGGGGCAAGCAAAAGTCAAGTGTGGGGTATTTTGATATGGGCATATTTAGTCATATAATTCATGCATTATCTTAATGCTTTATGTTGTTTTTATCTCATCTAATGAACAAAAAGGTGCTTAATTAGTTTGGAATTTCATTTTTCAGAAGCAATGACATGCTCGGATGGAAAAGGAAGCGGATTTAGCAATTGGAAGCTTGGAGATTGGATTTTGAAGAAAGAAGGATGTTGCTGGACAGCTTGACCCCTTGTTAGTGTTTTGGCCATATCTCATGAACCGTAACTCCGATTGACAAGATGCACAATGTTCTGAAAACTAGACATAATTTCGGACAACTTTTGTGTTTTGAGAAAATGTTGATTCCAAGAGAACTCGACGAGTTGGGCCTCAACTCGACGAGTTGGTTAGAATGTTCCCGATTCGAAGATGCCTTGCCATATACGCGGATTGTAGAAAAAAATCATCGAGTTATTCTTAAAAACTCAATGAGTTGGGTTGGTTTTTGGAAATTATAAATAGAGAACATATATGCCCAAAACCCTAACACTTTCTGGAGGCTAACTGTGATTATTGAAAGTCAGAAGGGTTCTTGGAGCTTCAGTTTTCGAGACTGCAACCTAAGAGACAATTCAGAAGAGATCAAAGGCAAATAACTATTCTTTTTTTCTTAATATTTCCTTTGAACCATGTTTGAATCATTAGGTTTTGAGTTTAGGTTATTACTTGCTGTGAATATAAGCTAAAAGCTTTATACTTCTGTTTGGATGAGATAATCTTATGAACATGGTTTGATTGAGTGGTTGGATTAATATTGGTTCAAATCCAAGATTAAGAAAAGAATAATAGTTATTTGCCTTTGATCTCTTCTAAATTGTCTCTTAGGTTGCAATCTCGAAATCTGAAGCTCCAAGAACCCTTCTAATCTTCAATAATCGCAGCTAGCCTCCAAAAAGTGTTAGGGTTTCGGGCACATATGTTCTCTATTTATAGTTTCCAAAAATCAACCTAACTCTTCAAGTTTTTAAGAATAACTCGACAAGTTTTTTCTACAATCCGCGTATACAATGTGTACGGAAACACATCTTTGAATCGGGAACATTTTGAGAAACTCGTCGAGTTGAGGCCCAAATCATCGAGTTCTCTTGGAATGAAGATTTTCTCAAAACATAAAAGTCGTCCGAAATTGTGTCTAGTTTTCAGAACATTTTGAATCTCGTCAATTGGAGTTACAGTTCATGAAATATGCCCAAAACACAGACGAGGGGTCAAGCTGTCCAGCAACATCCTTCTTTCTTTAAAATCATATCTCCAAGCTTCCAATTGCTAAATCCTCTTCCTTTTCCATCCGAGCATGTCATTGTTGCTGAAAAATGAAATTCCAAACTAATTAAGCACCTTTGGTTCATTAGATGAGATAAAAACAACATACAGTATGTGTATGCTAGCATTATATTTAGTCATAAAGGGGAGCACGTTGGCCGTGAACTCCATCCTAGGCCACCCTTAGGCCGTAAACACCGTAAGGGGCCACCATTTGGCCGTAAACCCTTTGGTGGACCTCCCTTGGAGCGTAAACCCTTGTCTAAACCCATTGTGACCGTGAACTCCCTTCCAATTCAATGTGTTTACGGTGATAGTGAGCTGTAATTGGCTATTTCCCCATGCAAATCCTAGTAAAACATGCACTAACCCTTATTAATAGATATTACCCATCAGTAATCAAAGCAAACATCCCATCCAATTCTCATTCCCATAAGAAGGAGCGTAAACTGCATTCTCCATTTCACAAACCCATTTTCATTCACTGTGAACTCCGTAAACACTCTCAAGGATTCTAGTCAAGCTCCAGAGAACAATTCTCTTCACCATTCCTCCTAAGTTCTGTAAGTTAATTCATGTCTAGTTAATGCCTCATACATTAAATTGTTGAAATCCTTTCTACTCACACATAAATTTATGTGTTAATAACATTAAGGTATCAAAATCTCCAAGAGATTCATCGAACACTTCCAAGTGTTTTAGGCTCCAATATTCACCTCATCTCTTCAACTACACTACCTTCTACTCAAGGTGAGCTTTATACCCCTATTTTTTAGTTTTTCTTAGTTTTGGGGGGAGAATACAAGTCATAGTCTTGTTCAAATCTTGATATATTTTCTTGTTATGCATTTATACTATGTTATATGTGTTTATGATTATGAAACTCCATATGAATAGTTCAAGAACTCGAGATTTTGAGCAAGTCTCAAGAGTTTGAACCATATTTTACATAATATGTGTTGGAATAAAGACTAGTATTTATATGAACTATATTCACAAACTGTTATGACAAAAACCACAAGAAATTGCTTCAAAACGTTGTTTAACAAAGTCGTTGGACTTAGTATTTTAAAGATGTTAAATTATGAAAATATTAATATATTGGGCCATTTTCGGCAATATATATATATATATATATATATATATATATATATATATATATATATATATATATATGGTCATTTTTGAAATGTTGGCTCAATTTGAGATTTCGCTTTTAATTGGGCCAGAAATAGAAATATCTAATAAATAAGGGTCATTTTGGACATTTTCTTAAATACGAGCCTAAAATGAGTATTTTGAAAGAAATGGTACATTTTCAAAAATTCTCATAGTTTGAGTCACTTTTGATGCATTTTGACAAATATGGGCCTTATGTGATAATTTATAAAAAGAAGGGTCATTTTTGCTAACATCGATAATGATGGGTCATTTTTGATAAATATGATTCAAAGTGGATTGTTTTCAATAAACAAAACAAAACGAATGATCTAGTCAACGAGCGCAACTAATGTTATGAAACGAAACGAAATACCTAGTCAACGAGTACAACTATTGTTATTTATTAAATAAATAACGGGTTTTCAACTATTTGCGTAAATATTGGTTAGTATTCTAGTCAGACACATCTTCACTGTACATATATATATATATATATATATATATATATATATATATATATATATATATAGTGTACGTCTAAAGTCCTATAAGAGTTATAACCAGAGTCTCCTGGAGGGAGAGCGTGAATTTGTGTATAGATCTATACGAGATTGACACCCCGCACCTTTGTTGTTCGCTACAGCTAGAGCGACCAGTCTAGGGTGAAAAATGTCTTAAATGAATCCGGCGTCTGAAGAATGCCTAGACAGGCACTCTGTCATATTAGTATGGTTATAACAACTCACTTCGAATAGAACAAAATATATTTACATGGGTTTCACCTTTGGTTTATAAACAACTATGTTTTGGTTACCTCAAACGAAATTTCACCACACAAGTTTTAGGGTTTTATGACTACCACTTTGTACATCAGAAAATATAGGATTTTCTGGAGAAAACAATTTTATACGATTTCGAAAACGATAAGATAAGACACACATGCAACTATACTTGATTGGAAACAAGACTTACAACTATTTTGACAAGAAAATATTGGATTTTCTGGGTTTCTAAACTATCACAAATTTCTATACAAAAATGCTTATGAACTCACCAACATATTTTATGTTGACGCTTTTCAAACAATTTGTATTCTCAGGAAATCAATAAGCAGGTTTACGGATCGCGGACTCAGAATTATTTTGCTTTAGTTTGGAATTTACTTATTAATATCTCTTTTGTGTAATTTCAGAACAAAACATGATGTAAAACAATGTAAGCTTGTTATCTAATGTATGATGTTTGGATTTGCTATGTTTCATTTATATTCAATTGTTATGATACTACACAATGACGTCATCCACCCCCGGACGTTTCCGCCGTTCCGGTTCAGGGGTGTGACACAACCACCAACCATCTACCCACCACCACCCACCAACCACCATACCCACCATTCACCACCATCATCCTCCCACTACCCACCACCACTACTCACCACCCATCACCATAACCTACAACCCATTACCACCACCAATCACCTGCCATCACCACCCACCTTTACCACTTGCTACCACCCATCACCCGCCCTTACTACCCCACCACCACCAACACCATCACCACCTACCTATCACCATCAACCACCAACACCCCCACCACCACCACTATCACCAACCACCACCCACCCGCACCACCCACCCAACCATCTCAAATAGCCGCCTCCACCACCACCACCCATCACCACCACCACCCGTCACCACCACCCTTCACTACCACCCCATCTCCATCACCTGCCACCACCCATCAGTGCCACTACCAACCCGCCACTACCACCACCTACTCACCACCACACTCCATCACCACCGTTAGTCCTCACTACTACCAACAACCACCCGCTACTACCACTTACCCACCACCATCACCAACCATTAACACCACCACCTGCCACTACCACTAACTGCCACCCACCAATCACCGTCACCCGCTTCCACCACCCTATCACTTCTACACCACCACCCACCACCATCACCCGTCATCACCACACGCCACCATAACCACTACTTGCCACCAATACCACCCATCACACACCACCATCCATCATCACCTGCATCCACAACCTGCCACCACCCACCCATCATCACCACCTACGACCACCAGGCCCACCACGACCCCATACCACCAACCACCACCATCCACCACCACCTCCCAAACATCATCACCACCTACCAACACCACCAACATTACCACATGCAACCACTACCATACATCACCCACCCATCAACACCACCACCGAGTCACCCACCACCTTTCACCACCCCCACCACCCGTCACCCACAACTATAATAAACCAAGTATCACCCATGACCCCTATCACCGACCACCCACAAACACCACCAGCACCTGTCACCACTACCCCCACCACCCTCTCCACCTTCATCACCACCCATCTCCACCATACCACCATCTCTTACTACACACAACCAAATGTGATTGAATGCATATAATCACATAAAACATGTTTGTTTCTATGTATTTAATCACATATGATTAAATACATATATGTAACACTTATAAAAATCATGATAAACTTAAACTTTTTAAAACCAACCAAATTCACAAATTGTTTACAAACATAGTTTCAAAAGCATTTCAACATCAGAGTTCTTAAAGTCATATGTACAAAACATGAGGATGTGTATGGTCACGCCTTCGCCTTCCCGTAGTCATCCGAAGTACCTGAAAAATAACCCAAAACTGTAAGCCAATGCTTAGTGAGTTTCCCCCCAAAATACTAACACATAACAAAGTAACATGTCGTGTCCAATCAACCATCGGGTTGGAATACCCCATACCTTCAACCATCGGGTTGAAATGACAATACACAACGGGTCCTGTCATCCTCAGGATGGATTACCCTCGGGTCCACTCAATCATCAGGTTGGAATGCCCCCAGTCTGTTGGCTTACCCATTAAGCAGTAAAGCCTTAACCATCAACCAAATATGTGCACATATACATAACAGATAAACATATAGTCATCCAACAGATAACAAACATATAAACTGTTCACTGAGCATAGCAATATCTGATATATCAGGATATCGATCTAACAGATCACTACAGCACAATATCCTGCATAATAGGATATCAATCCAATGGGATCGGCATTGGTGCCTTCGACCCATAAGTACAGTGAGGAAAACTCACCTTGCAAATTGAATAGGAGCTGATAAGGTCTCGAATCTGAATCTCAGCTCTCTAAACGACACCTATTTCCACCTGAAACATCCCAAAAATACAGTCCAAAATTTTCATTTTTAACTTAATATAAAACCATCAATTATCCATAGATATAAAGGAAATCATGTATCTGGTGTCTAAAAACATCATATCCAAAACTACATCAAAGTCAAGTGAGGAAATATCAAAGTAAGAAACATCCCAAGTCAAAATGCGGTGTGCGACATGCGATCATCCCGAGCCCTTCCCCTTGCTAGAAGAAGTACCTAAAAGAAAAATTGAAAACTATAAGCACAAAGCTTAGTGAGTTCCCCAAACTACCATATACCATACATACAAACTTGCAACTTAGAGATACGGGCCCCATCCACTCTCATGGAGATTTGGGCCCCACCCACACTTTGCTATCTAGGAGATTCGGGCCTCGCCCACACTCCTCTATCTAGGAGATACAGACCCTGCCCACACTCCGCCATCTACGAGATTCGGGCCCCACCCACACTCGGGGACTCTGAGATTCGGGCCCCGCCCACACTCAGCTACTGACATGCATACAAGTATTACACAGTCAACAAGTATCTCTATCTCTAAAAAACAGACATACACTATAACAATACTGTAAGATTCAGGCCCCGCCCCTACTCAGCTACTAACATACTGTATCTACTGGTCGGCCTTGGTGTCGTAGACCCGTTCCTACTGAAGGGAAACTCACTTCTCAAACTGGATGTTGAACTTGAGCATGAGGAAATCCCTACTGACTGCTCCCACGACCCCCGACTATCACTATATAATAATACTTAGTCAGAATTTGACAATCTTGCTTAGGGTAAAATGACCATTTTACCCCAGGTCAAACTCAACGCCCTGGTTAACGTCAACCTTCTGGGTTGACGCAACTCGCCGAGTCACCATATTGACTCGTCAAGTTTTATAACTCAGAAATCCAAGAATCACGACTCAACTCGCTGAGTCGACCTATGACTCACCGAGTTCCCTAGCTACTCAACATTGTGATTGCACGAACTAACTCGTCGAGCCATCCTCAGACTCGACGAGTTCTAGCATATTCAAAACGGGACAAAATTTATCCAACTTGTTGAGTTCCTTGCCAACTCGACGAGTTCCGTGCACATCAAAGGAATCTTCGACCGGACTCGCCGAGTTCCCTTGCAGATCTAATCCAAAAAGTCATTTTCTTAAATCCAGAATTCCATATTACAGATCCTAACTGTTCCGAAGACCCAAATCTATAAATTTGTTGACATGATGGTTTTGCACACCTCAAATGGACCCAAACTTAAGTTATAGCAATCTAATGTCATGAACATGGTCATTACTTTGACCAAAACAGGTTCAAGGCCTGTTTTATGACTCAAGAGGCCAAAATCACAGAAGAGAGGGAATGCTTGGCATAAAATCCATAGAGGGTGTCTTATTCTTCTCAAAGGGGGCAAAAAGACCCATAAGTCAAAACTAGAATATATCTAAGGTATGGTTCATCAAGTTAGGAGCTTTTTACCTCAAAAGGTTGCCAAAGATGGTTGCAATCTCGGATCTTGATCTTCTCTACAAGCTTAATGGCTCCAAGCTCTTCCAACACCTTTCTATATCACAAAACCACACCTAAAACTTCAAGAATACCTCAAGAAAGAAGCTCACAACGAATTAGGGTTTTGGAGGAGAGGGAGGCTGGTAAGGGAGACCCAAAAGTGGGTTAAGTGGCTTAAATAGGGTGCAAAACCCTGAAAATAGGGTTTCCTCCAAGCAGCCCTACTCACTAAGTCGAGCTCTCGACTCGTCGAGTAGGTCATTTAAACCCTGCATCCAAACAGACATCTACTCGACGAGTTAGGGATACTAACTCGTCGAGTAGCTCTTACAAATATGGATAAATAATTAATTAAATGCATACTAGGAATGGGGCATTACAATTCTCCCCCACTTGTCTCATACTTCATCCTCGAAGTCTGTTGCACCTGGAAACAACTCTGGGTAGTGTTCCCTCATCTCCTTCTCAGGTTCCCATGTCCACTCCGAACCCTTACGATGTTGCCACTACACCTTCACTAGTTTGACCCCCTTGTTCTTCAACTCCTTCACCTTACGATCCAGAATCGCCACTAGTGTCTCAATGTAATTCAGGCTGTCATCAACCTGAATGTCCTCTAAGGGCACGACCGTCGTGTTGTCCACCAAACACTTCCACAACTGGGAAACATGGAAAGTGTTGTGGATCTGGCTGAGCTTTACTGGAAGATCTAGTCTGTATGCTACCCTGCCCACTTGGGCTACAACTCTAAATGGGCCGATATACCTGGGGCACAGCTTGCACCACTTCTAAAACCGGATGACACCCTTCCAGGGTGACACTTTCAGGAGAACCATGTAGCCCACCTGAAACTCTAAATCTAAACACCGCTTGTCGAGTTAGCTCTTTTGCCGACTCTGAGCAGTCTGGAACCTGCTCCGGACCAGTTTGATCATCTTTGTGGTCTTGAGCACCACTTCAGTACTCTCCATGACCCTCTGACCGACCTCGCCTCAACATATAGGGGTCCTACACTTCCTCCCGTAGAGCATCTCAAAGGGAGGTCGGTCTATGCTAGCATGGCAACTGCTGTTATACGAATATTATGTTGGGTTTTGGGCATTCTAACACCCCTATGGTGTACATGCAACCCTATGTGCTTTGGATCTATGTTTTCTCTATTAAACATGCATACATTCAAAATTCCAAAGCATCATCCTAACTAGCATACAATGGAGTATCTATACTATAAAAGTCTAGTTAGATGACATACCTTTTGATGGAGCTTAAAGTCTGTGACAACCCAAAATTTCTATCCTATACAGTCAAAAACTTCACTGAAAGTCAAACTCATTTCTGCTATCTTTTAGCACGTTTGGTGTCTGTTTGAGCATTCTGAGCTTTAATACTTCAAGAGGTAAACATAGGATGTATACTCCGGGGTAGAATATGCATCATTGAAGTCTCAAAACTCCAAGAGTTTGGAGTTTACGGGTCAACATGGAGTTTACGGCTGTAAATTCCAAGGAGTACATATTCATGCCTTAGCCATTTTTCATTAATTTCTCACTTTCCAAGCTAGAGAAAACCCAATTTCTCTCTCCACTATCATCCCGATATTCACCTTAGATCTTCAAAACTAGTAAGTATTCTTCCTTGTTTAGTTGATCTCTGCCTTAAACTAGTGATCTTACATGATTTCATCCATGAAATCATTCCATTTGTTTAGATCTTCAAGTTTCACCAAGAACACCAAGAACACACACTAGTGTTCTTAGGCCGTGAACTCCCTTTCAAGCTCCTTTATTGTAAGTATTCTTACCCTAGTGTGTTATAAGGCTTGTTTCACTTCTTATTCAACTAGAAAACACAAAGAAGCACAAGATCAAAGGTGTTTACGGCCAATGAATGTTCTTGGGCCGTAAACCCTAATAGATGGGGCAAATTGATCCCTAGTCCCTTCCTTAGCCTTGGATACTAGTCTAGATCACTTCCTTGAAATGTTTAGGACCTTAAACATAAAAAAGACCATGAATACATAGAGTTTATGGCCGTAAACCCATGAGGAATGGTTCATGGGTCGTAAACTCTATAAAGTGGTGCCATTGTGCCACTAATGCCTCCTAAGGCTTAGACTTGAAGTAAGGATACTTCTATATGACTTATAAAACCTCAAAACACCAAATGGTACCAAGTGCCATGAGCTTACAACCATAAACTCATGGGGGAAATGACCTTTGGCCGTAAACTCCTTAAGGAGTGGTCCTTGGGCCATAAACTCAAATGCAATGCCCTACACTCCTTAGATGCAACCCTAATGTAATCCTAGAACTTGAACCAAAAGTGTTTTCCATGATCTAGGGTGTTTATACTTGTCTAATTAGTGTTAAAATCACTAATTATATACACATATATGTCTTTATATGTTCAATAAGATCGTTGTGTGTGTTCAAGCTTTTACTTGACACCCAACACATTATCCAGCACTTACATCCAGTCCACTCACTACAGGTGAGTTCATACCCCTTAACTAACCTTTTAAATGTTTTTAAATGCTTTTATGGGGGGGGGGGAATACAAGTTGAATCATGATAGTTATTATATCA
The DNA here is from genome assembly GCF_051521515.1 of Lactuca serriola. Taxonomy (NCBI): domain Eukaryota; kingdom Viridiplantae; phylum Streptophyta; class Magnoliopsida; order Asterales; family Asteraceae; genus Lactuca; species Lactuca serriola. Next base: position 125,308,056 of record NC_136413.1, on the reverse strand, counting down.
ATCACATGTGATTAATAACTATCAAACTATGGATTTACTATACTTTTAGCTGTTTTACCAAGCATACTACTTCAAAATGACTTTCTCAAACGTTGTTTTACATGTTAAACTCCTTATCAAACTGTCTTACGTACTATATCTTTCCTTTCAAACTCAGTTACTAATGTGTTTCAAACTGTCTTACCTTTTAAATGTTTTTAAATGCTTTTATGGGGGGGGGGGATACAAGTTGAATCATGATGGTTATTATATCAATCACATGTGATTAACAACTATCAAACTATGGATTTACTATACTTTTAGTTGTTTTACCAAGCATACTACTTCAAAATGACTTTCTCAAACGTTTTTTTTACATGTTAAACTCCTTATCAAACTGTCTTACGTACTATATCTTTGCTTTCAAACTCTGTTACTAATGTGTTTCAAACAAAGGTTTTCATGTACATTCAAACTGTGTTTCAAAAAAAGATTTCTTATACTTTAAACTATTATATCAAACAAACTGCTTTTAAACCATTTTATAAATTGACATCAAGTCATCAATTCTTATTACTAAACTTTTCAAATGTTTTACGAAATTCTTTTAAACTTTTATATTGTCAAATGCATGCCTCTATATGTATAGTTATATAAGTAATGTTTAAAGGACTTAGGACTGCTAGCTCGCTTTAATTCCTTTTCCTTGTTTGGATGTGGCCTTAGGGTATCGGTTATTTGTCCGAATGTCGTCTAAATATTAGTTATATATTATGTATACATATATAGACATAAAAGTACTAACACTCAGTTCAGTACCTTTGAGTAGCAAAGGTATACTTTCAGACAATTACATACATTCTACTAACTATAATAGGTATAGTTTAGGAAATACTATTTACTATTCCTAGTACAAGGAATTACACAAGAGTCAGTTCATTCATGAGTCTATATGAAGAGATACTATTACATACTATATGAAGAGATACATACTATTACATGCTATATGAAGAGATACATACTATTACATGCTATATGAAGAGATACATACTATTACATACTATATGAAGAGATACATACTATTACATACTATATGAAGAGATACATACTATTACATAATATATGAAGAGATACATACTATTACATACTATATGAAGACATACATGCTATTACATACTATATGAAGAGATACATACTATTACATACTATATGAAGACATACTTCCACACACTCCTGGACAAAGCATCCTACACCTGGCTGCTAGCAACAGAAGATGTGTTCATCTACGGATGTTTTCGGTTGTTCTGTTCGACGATTTATCGCGCATTGTTTATCCTAGACAAATGGATACGATTTCAAGGATTATACAAATTTCCTTATTACCTTTACTTTGTGACACGTTCACATAAACGATGAGGTAGAATATATTTTGATACGATATCATATGAATATATTATTTTCCTTATTACATTTATTTTGTAATACATTCACATAAACGATGAGGTAGACAATATTTTTATAATAATATTTATACATGGGAAAAACCGTCATTCTTAAAAAGAAGCATACCTTCAAAACAGTCGGTTCTTGGTAGAAGACTACTTTTATACGAAGAGGAAATATGGGCTTTTCTAGGGTTTTCATACTTATACAAACTTTTTCATCAAACATTTTCAAGATTTTTCTTTACAGTTTTACAAAGTAATGACACTAAAATACTTATGAACTCACCAGCTTTATGCTGATAAACTCTTTCAAAATAACTTGTATTCTTAGGTCACCAGTAGACAGGTACGATGGCCAGGTTTTGAGAAGATGGAGTAGTCAAGACTCGTCTTTTGTTTTGTTTATTTATTATGGTATTTTATTCTATGAAAGAACACACATGTACTAAAATATTACTATTAATGCAATGGATGATGTTGTTGCTTGTTTACTACTTTACACTGTTGTGATACTTTACATGACGTCCTCCGCCCCAGAATATTTCCGCCATCCTTGGTTTTGGGGTGTGACAAAGTATTGAACCTTTAAGAGTTTAGTGCCCCAAGTGTTTCACCTCAAATGGATTCACACAACACCACCAACAATTGGAATAAGTTGAGAAGAGGTTACTTGGTTCACTCTATGAAATCGAATTTTCCCTCTTTGTGTATCCACTAGTACTCATTTCATGAACCATGGGGTCCTTTATATAGTGGGGCTAATTTAGGGTTACACCATGTAAACCCTAATATGCATGACTTTCCATTTCCTTCATGATTCATGGGTTTTAACCTCCATGGATTATCGATGGGTTACCACATAGGTTAAGCCCAACATAAAGGACTATGGATCACAAGCCCACATATATACGAATGAATGATTTACATAATCAATCACCATATATTTAATTAGTCTCTTTTGGTCACAAAATTAATTCCAAATTAATTCTTGATCAATAGTAATTAATTAATATGATTTGATATTAAGATATTAGAACTTATAATATATTAATATAAATCATAAACAACATTTTCTCATTTGTCTATCCAATTGTTCCGATGCCATGCAACCCAAATGGACCATGCTACTCTCGGTTCGAGTACATACCAATAATAGTTATGGGCTTAGACATCTAATCCAACAGTATCCCACTTGGATAAGTCTAAAACTATTATTCAAGTATGACTCCAAGATCCCGACTAGCAATCGTAGCTCCTAAAGCCGTTGTCGAACTCTGACCTAGTCAAATGACATGTCCATTAGATAAGGGATCATATAATCCTCCATTCTAAATGTCATATGGACTGAGACATGGATTATACTCATTCTCTCTATCCATCTGTTGTTTCCCGATTTCCGATTTATGATGACTGACTAATTGAACAAATCAAATCAGTCCAGGCTTGGCCAAGCACCTAGGGGTGTTATCACTAAATCATCGAGGGGCCCACAAATATCGCTTTTATCCCTCCATGGGTAAAAGGAATGGATAAACTTCGACCCAAATGCTCGCTTGCACTTACTTATCATATCACACACAACCATATTTTTTATAACATCCAAGTTACTCGTGCGTTTACATATGTCAATGTGCAACCGACTTGCAACTACATCTCACATGTCTCTGATTCAAGAATATAAGATATTATCGTCTCACAATCACTCGTGATAAAATCTATGAAGTGATTCAAATGAGTGTGGGTTGAATCCAGTACTCAAATCTTATTCCAGGAGTACTCATGAACACTGCAGCCACTTTGTCACAAACGAACTACAGACCTATTCATGATAATCTTGCCTCTATACCTACTTCCAAAGTATGGTCGACTGTGCATGGTTTGAATAACCTAGTTATTCGGGAAGTCAAAACATGCAAAGTGAAACACAAGAATAATACTAATCCTATATGGCCCCGAACCTTTTGAGCCGTATTGATTACTCATTATTCATCGTTTAATGTTTCAAATAATCAACATAATACTTGACCTGAAACGATAGTTATGCCATGGTCCAAGAATGCACACTATGTTTGTCTAAACATTAGTTATGCCATGCTCCAAGCATGCACACTATGTTTGTCTATGGACCTTACTTTGTGAAATAGATCAATTGAAAAAACATTTCAATGATGCTAACTTCACATTTCCAAATCCTTATTGCAAGTGTAAGAATTCCAAATTATTGTCACTGCTAGAAAGTGTTAGATTCTAAACTATCATGCAATGATTCTCTTGTAATGTCTAGGTACCAAAAGTCACAGAGACTTGACCAATGATATTACAAAATATTCCTTTGGATATTGTTACAGGACAATTCCATGGAAATGAAGTCTCAAATTCAAAGTACATTCCTTTAAACATCCTTTTTACATAAAAGTTTTTTACATTTTCATCTTTTCTTCAACTCCCAATATGGAAACATTCCATATTTTCCATACAAGAATTCATTATTAATAGACTCATTTCTATTCAAAATAATGTCAATATGGTCCATCCATTACTATACTTCCAACTGTCCTTAAACGACCAATCTTTGGCGAACCTTAGATTATCCTTAACAGTTGTTTAACCACTTTAATCATATCCATTTCTATACTTTTCCCTCTAAATGCCCTAGGTATTTGAAAAATTAGAACACGAGAATATTATAGCATATGCAACTGATCCTATACCTGAAGCATATGGGACACGATTCATAATGTCTAACATAAATTGTGACAACCCGAAATTTTCATTCGTACAAACTTTAATGTCATTCACTTCAATTAAGAGTCAATTAAATTTCTAACAATTGTTAGCCAATTTTAAGTCTGTTTGAGTGTTTTTAGTAATTATTCTTCAAACGAACGGATGAAAGGAAGTACCGTCTCGAGTCTTGAAGTTGCAAAACCACACATACCTCCTTAATAAGGTGTTCACGGCCAAACTTTTAGAGTTTGGGCTGTAACTCCCTGGTGGTCGTGAACTCATGGCTTATACATGAGTTTACTCCCCAAACTCCTCATTTCTCACTTCCACCTTCAAGGTTACTCCCCATTCTCTCCCAACTATCATCTCGTTCTTCACCCGATATTCCGAAAACGTAAGTGTTTCTCGACTTGATTTGTTGTTATACCTTAACATATAGTGTTTATACTTCATTTCATCCATTCATTCTTTCTTTTGAACTAGATCTTCAAGTGTTCTTCAAAACACCAAGAACACACACTGATGTTCTTGGACCTTCAACACCCAATTGAGCTTCTATCTTGTAAGTACACTTGCCCTAGCTTTTTGTGTGCTTATTATGATCTTAATAACACTTGAAAATCATCAAGAATCATAAGAACAAAGGAGTTTACGGCCAAGGATGTTCTTGGGCCGTAAACCCCTTTTTAGGTGGCTAAATGGACCCTAGTTCCTTCCTAAGCCTTGGATGCCAACCTTGATCTTTCCTAGAACTGTTTAGGACCTTAAACAACAATCAAAATAAGTCCCCATGAGAGTTTATGGCCGTAGCACCTAAGGAAGTGGTCCTTAGACCGTGAACTCTACAAGGTAGTGTTAGAATGCCCCTAATGCTTTCCTAAGGCATGGACTTGATCATTGGAGGTGCAATCATGACTTATAGAACCTCAAAACACAATTTGGCACTTAGTACCATGAGTTTACAGCCATAAACTCATGGGGAAATGGTCATGGGCCGTAAAAATCAATAAGGAGTGGTCCTTGGGCCATAAACTCCAATGTTATGCCATGCAACCCTTAGATACAACCCTTTAGTACATATAGCACTTGATTCAAAGTGTTTCCATGTCCTAGGGTGTCTTAACTTGATTTATTAGTTGTTTAGTGTCTAATTAGATACATATATGTTTATTATATGTTAACTAGGATCATCGTGTGTGTTCAAGTCTTCACTTGACACCTAGCAGCCTTGTCCGACACTTCCATCCGATCCACTCATTACAGGTGAGTTCATACCCCTTAATTAACCTTTTAAATGTTTTTAAATACTTTTATGGGGGGGGGGGGGAATACCAGTTGAATCATGTTAGTTATTACATCAATCACATGTGATTAATAACTAGTATGCAAATGGATTTACTACACCTTTAGCTGCTTTACCAAGCAGATTACTTCAAATGACTTTCTAAAATGTTTTTACATATGAAAGCTCTTTATCAAACTGTCTTACATCCTGTATGTTTCATTTTAAACTCTGTTACAATTGTATTTCAAACAAAGGTTTTCTTTATACTTAAAACTATTCTTATCAAACAATCTACTTTTAAATCATTTTATAAACTGACATGAAGTCATCATTTCTTAGTTATTAAACTTTTCAAAGGTTTTACTAAACTTCTTTTATACTTTTATAGTATCGAAATGCATGCCCATATATGTATAGTTATATAAGTAATGTTTAAAGGACTTAGGAAGGCTAACTCACTTTATTTCCTTTTCCTCGTTTGGATGTGGCTTTAGGGTATCAGTTATCCGTCCGAATGTCGTCTAAATATTAATTATATATTATGTATACATATATAGACATAAAAGTTCCGCCGGTCAGTTCAGTACCTTTGGTTGGCAAAGGCATACTTTTGGTTATACACGTACATTACTAGTAACTATGATATGTATAGTTAGGAAATACTTTACTATTCCAAGTACAAGGAATCACACAAGAGTCAGTTCATTCATGATTCAATAATAATACATTACATACTATATGAGTAGATACGATCACATACGCTTACATGAATACGTTTACATAGATACACTTACATGAATACGTTTACATAGATACGCTTACATGAATACTAATACATTAAATACAAGATCTAATTATACCAATGAATCACTAACGCGTAATTCTAAACAAAAGGTGATAGTTATATTGGGTATACATGATCATAGTAATGTGGATGTGCGCGGCATGCAAATTATTGCTGAGGTAGCGTGTGGTTCCAAAAATCTTCTATCAAGGAGAGCGTTTAGTATGAGAACTAGCTATCACATTATACCTTAAGACTCATGTTAAGGCACTTAATACGATAAGTAGTCACTTATTACAAATACTACAGTACTTATACTTTACATACGGTAAATACAAAAGGATATGATTTAAATAATTATATTATTTCTTTATTACCTTTACTTTGTGACTCATTCACATAAACGACGAGGTAGATTATATTTGATAAATATACTATTTGTCCTTATTACCTTTATACTATGATTTATTCACATAAAACGATGAGGTAGATTAGGTTTAAATAATAATAGTTGTACAAGGAAAAACCTTCACTTAAGTAGAGGTTTGTACTTTCAAAACACTTGGGTCTTGGTAGAAGACTTCTTTTGATACTAGTAGGATATATGGGATTTTCTAGGGTTTTCAAACATATACAATTAGTTACAAACATTTTCATACTTATACAAACGTTTCTTCAAAACAATTAAAAATCTTTCATTACAAGTTTTCCAAGTCTTTCATTTCACGTTTTACAAGTCTTTCATTACAGGTTTTACGAATCAATGGCACTAAAATACTTATGAATTCACCAGCTTTATGCTGATAATCGCTTTCAAAATAACTTGTATTCTCAGGTCACAAATAGACAGGTACGACGACCAAGTTTTGTGAAGATGGAGCAGTCAAGACTCGTCTTTTATTTTGATTATTCATTATGTCGTTTTAAACTTTTAAAGAACACACTTGTAATTAAAATTATACTATTAATGCAATGGATGATGTTGTTTGCTTGTTTACTACTTTGCATTGTAGTGATACTTGATATGACGTCCTCCGCCCCAGAACGTTTCTGCCGTTCTCGGTTTTGGGGTGTGACAGATTGGTATCAGAGCATTGTTTATAGTGAATTAAGTATATCAACCCATAAAAGATATACTAACTAGAAATACAATGGATTAAAAATACTCTGACCAAGAGTTTATACTTTTAAATAATAAAATGTTTAACTAAGTATACATACCTGCATTCATACTAACATCAGTGTCAAAATGACAAGAACAGAAGTATTACGATTGTTGAATATCACAAGTAAGCTCGGGGATGTATGGTTAGTCTTTGGAGTGGCATAGCCTGATCAACTATGCTGGTCCGAGGAGTGATTAGCATATGCCCAAGAATGGTTGTGATATGGCAACAAGTCTAAAAACTTACCAACACTACCACAATGAGAACTCTAGAACAGAACATAAGTCTAAAATACTATATGAATATTTTGTGCTACTATAAATTCTTACTTGAGAACTAAAAAGATCTTCACTACTAGGTCAATAGTTGCTAAGTAGATACATTAAGGTTATATGTAACTAGGATGATATAGACTTAGAATCTGTGAAATTTTGCTTTGCCCCTATTCCTTATGAATTTGGAGTTAAGGTCACTTATTTGAAGGCCTATCCTGTTTTGATTACATATAACTAGTATGCACTTTAAAAATAGTGATGTAACTAATGAAGATTATTTTATAATTATCTAGTTAGGTCGTCTAATAATTAGTTCTTTACCCTAATTCTCGCGTAGATAACATGGCTGGACTCCATCCCCACGGCAACTTGTACCTTCTGAATGAAGGCAATGCTGGATGGTTTGGAGAAGAAACAGAGAATGATCATCCGATCCCTTTGAATGATCACCATGCCGAAGACCTTTTGGATGATGCTAACTCCGAACCCGAAGTTGAGAACCTACCCCCAGTAGCTCCCATTCCAAATCTTAACCCTCGTACGACTTTTCATGGCCCGACGCCCCCTTGGGTAGAATGTTTGGAGACATGGAGCGAAGAGCATGATCAACCTATGCCGTTTAATGGAGACCGAAGCTTGTACAACATAAGCAAAGGAAGCTCAACAGACAGAGTTCTGCCAATCCTGGTCCGTAGAGTTGCCCGAAACGAGATTCAGGGCAGGACAGCTTTCAATCGTATCGCAGAAGTTGATGCCAATGCAGGAATGCATACCCTCCGTACCAATTGCCTTGAACATGCTTGTGAGAGATCTGAAAGAGACCACGAGACTCTAATGCAAGCACTGGCTGAAACTAGAGCCGAAGTCATAGAGCTCCAAGTATGCCAGAGAGTGTACAAAAGATACCTGCTCGACATGGAACAAAAACTGGATGAACTTAGAGTTCACCAGAGGGATGATCGTCACCAACATGAAATTCATTACCTTCCTTCTTTGTTTTAAGGAGTCACTTTGCTTTCTATGTCCTATGTGACATGTTTCTAGGTAACTAACTTATACTGTAAGTACTTTTAGTTAGGCCTTTATGCGGCCAAAACTTTATTACCTCAAATATGATGTAAGACCTTCTGCAAAGGTCAATTTTCCCAAACTTATTACATCTTAAACATCAATGATATTGGCAGTCGGCTAATTTCTGTGTCACTCTTTGTTCAAGTACTTTCATCATACTTTCATAGAAGTCTATCTGAAACCCACTCTAGTCAAGTTATTGGACTAGAGTAATTTAGCTCAGGGATCATTCCCAATTCTCTTTCAAAGGTTGGATCATGTTATCCACCAACCAATAATACCCCGGTTTGGACGTCAAACATCTTAAGACCATTCTACAAACTTACTTCTACTCTGTACTAGGACTGCATCATAGGGATGTAGGTCAAACCTTCGAGAACATACTTCTACTCCTTACTACGACTGCATCATAGGGATGTAGGTCAAACCTTTGATAACATACTTCTATTCATTACATGAACGATCGGACTACATCTAGGTTCAACCATAATCGCTCACAAACTCCTTATCTTTCGTATTTCAGAATCATGTCGTCATCCAGGAATAGTCAGCCGAACAATGAAACCCCTATCTTCCCTATCAACATCGATACATTCAAAGCCACGGTAACAACTGCCGTGACAGCTTTCCTTGCGCACCACGCCTCTGGCAACGTAAACAAGACTGACAACGGAGTTGAAAATTCCGATCGTGGTAACAATCCGAGGAATTAACAAATAGTAGCAGTCGCCAACACACAAAACAACAACTCAGAGTTCAAGAAACGGAAGCGTCAAGCCCAAACACAACGCAAGCGATTTCAAAGGCTTGCCATGCAACAACAATCAGTGGCGACTCCTGCCACCTCAACACCGGTCAAGCGTTATGAGGGAACACTTCCAAAGTATAACAAGTGTAACTATCATCATAATGGAGCTTGCCGAGTATTGTAATGCAACAATTGCAACAAGATGGGGCACATTTCTCGTTTCTATAGAACCACCTCCACCACAGGAGCCAGCCAGGTTTGCTATAGTTGTGGTGAGACAGGACACTATCATAGGAATTGCCCAAAAGGAAAGAGCAACGAAAGCAAACATGTCCACATAATTCCAACCAGACACCTCACTCCAACCACCAATGCTAGTACTATCCAGACATGTCACCAACGTGGTGAGATAGGACACCTCAAGAAGGATTGTCCAATAACAAAGTACTTCGGTGCAGACGGGAAGATACTAAGCATCACTGCCGCATGAGAGACTACTTCGGACCCACGTTAAAGTATCTAAGGCGTTCGTTGTAACAGACTTATAAACTGTTTAAAACTAGTGCAACTAGACACTCATCTTTTGCGAGATCCCGTCAATTAAGGGACCCTCGTGCTGCGTATACTTGTCTTTTGTAGTATACCTAGTTCGTATCAATAGTCTTGTAGTAAATCTATAGTATTGTAACTCTGTTAAAAGTTGCACTGTTGGGTTTTGTCTGTAACACCTTTATGATCAAGTCTAATGTCTTTAATTCCAAGTGATTCTGATATTATCATACAACTTGAGCCAATTCGATCCACACAGTACCAGTTTCGTGCGCACATCTCTTTCTCCGAAATTGTCTTTCTACCGAAGCCGTCATTCTAGAACTCCGAGGTACTCATGCATAGAGTACCTTGTGTTTCATAACCTTTCCGAAGAAACCTCGACAAACCTCCCCAGAGTACCACTCGTACACTACGTCAAGTTCAATCCAAGGACCCGTATGGTTGATCTATCGCTGAAGAATGTATACACAAGACTGGTATATAATCAAGGTTCTACAGGTTTAGAATTGATGATTCGACTTTAACTTCTTTTCCTCGTTGGGATGTGGGCTTAAAGAAGAATCATTTATTCGACTACCTTTTCAATGTTAATTATATACGACTCGTATACACGAGACTGTGATTGATGAACCATGTATGGCTACTAATATGAACTTCAGGACGAAGACTGCCCAAGACTACGAATAATCGCGTCGTCATGCGAACAAACTTAGAATCCAATACTACCTCTTATAACCAGATCGACCTACCGTCTAACACCTAGAGAGATACAAGAACCGCCCGGATAGCCTAACGACTATGCATCAATGGAATTAGAAGACCAAGTTTCCCACCCTGGAGAACTCTAGTCTTATTCTTCAAGAAGATAGACAGAATGTTTCGTAGGAGCATTGACTATCGGAGACCTTGACAAGATTTCCATTAGAAATCATTACCCTCTGCCTCACATAAATGATTCGATTGACCAACCACAAGGAATGATGTGCCTTTCAGAAATGGACCAGAGATTCGGATATCCCCAGTTGCGAGTTTTAGTAAAGGATGTCCCGAGGACAATCTTCCAAACTCGATACGAATGCTACGAGTCCGTAGTGATACCCCTCGGATAAGTTCAATACGCCCGTAGTATTCATAAACTTAATGAATAGGGTACTCCATTTTTACTTGAATCAGTTCGTCATTTTCCTTGTAAATGACTTACTTATCTACTCTCGTAGTAAGAAGGAAATCATAAAGAGCATCTACAACAAACCATGGAAACAATACGATCAGAGAATCCTTACGCAAAATTCTCTAAATACGAGTTTTGGAATTGAAGAGTCGAATTCCTAAGACACACTATTAGTGATGTGGGAATTCTTGAGGACCCTTCCAATAATCAAAATCGTTGAGAATTTGTCAACACCGAAGACGCCGATGGAAATTCGCCAAATTCTAGGTCTCACTGACCTACTGTCGTAGTTCATTTAGAACTCCTCACGAATTATGGAACCTCTTACGAATTTGATCCAGAAGGGAGCAGGGCTTAACTGGGAAGAGAAGCAAGAGGAAGAAATCTTTGGAATTCCAAGTGAGAAACCAAATTCTTTTGGAAGTCTCACCCTGGGAAGGCTTGATACGCTTCGGAAAGCGTGGAAAGCTAAATTCAAGATAGTTAGGACCTCCGAGATTCTTGCCAGAATCGGCCCTACAACTCACAGATTCAACCTACTCGCGAACTCAGTAACGTACATTTTACCCTCCACGACTTGAACTTGAAAAAGTACCTTTCCGTCAGGACTCTTATAATCCCAATCGTCGAGATCGAGTCCAACGAGAACCTCACCTTCGTGAAAGAACCTTAGTGACCATAGACCGGTAGATCAGATGAACTAGATCTTCAAGTGTTCTTCAAAACACCAACAACACACACTAGTGTTCTTGGACCTTAAACACCTAATTGAGCTTCTATCTTGTAAGTACACTTGCCCTAGCTTCTTGTGTGCTTAGTATGATCTTAATAACACTTGAAAATCATCAAGAATCATAAGAACAAAGGAGTTTACGGCCAAGGATGTTCTTGGGCCGTAAACCTCTTTTTAGGTGGCTAAATGGACCCTAGTTCCTTCCTAAGCCTTGGATGCCAACCTTCATCCTTCCTAGAAGTGTTTAGGACATTAAACAAGAATCAAAGTAAGTCCCCATGAGAGATTACAGCCGTAAACACCTAAGGAGGGGGTCCTTAGGCCGTGAACTCTACATGGTAGTGTTAGTATGCCCCTAATGCTTTCCTAAGGCTTGGACTTGATCATTGGAGGTGCAATCATGACTTATAGGACCTCAAAATACAATTTGGCACTTAGTACCATGAGTTTACGGCCATAAACTCATGGGGAAATGGGCATGGGCCGTAAAATCCATAAGGAGTGGTCCTTGGGCCATAAACTCCAATGTCATGCCATACAACCCTTTAGTACCTATAGCACTTGATTCAAAGTGTTTCCATGTCCTAGGGTGTCTTAACTTGATTTATTAGTTGTTAAGTGTCTAATTAGATACATATATGTTTATTATATGTTAACTAGGATCATCGTGTGTGTTCAAGTCTTCACTTGACACCTAGCAGCCTTGTCCGACACTTCCATCCGATCCACTCATTACAGGTGAGTTCATACCCCCTTAATTAACCTTTTAAATGTTTTTAAATACTTTTATGGGGGGGGGGGGGAATACAAGTTGAATCATGTTAGTTATTACATCAATCACATATGATTAATAACTAGTATGCAAATGGATTTACTACACCTTTAGCTGCTTTACCAAGCAGATTACTTCAAATGACTTTCTAAAATGTTTTTACATATTAAAGCTCTTTATCAAACTGTCTTACATCCTGTATGTTTCATTTTAAACTCTGTTACAATTGTATTTCAAACAAAGGTTTTCTTTATACTTAAAACTGTTCTTATCAAACAATCTACTTTTAAATCATTTTATAAACTAACATCAAGTCATCATTTCTTAGTTATTAAACTTTTCAAAGGTTTTACTAAACTTCTTTTATACTTTTATATTATCAAAATGCATGCCCATATATGTATAGTTATATAAGTAATGTTTAAAGGACTTAGGAAGGCTAACTCACTTTATTTCCTTTTCCTCGTTTGGATGTGGCTTTAGGGTATCGGTTATCCATCCGAATGTCGTCTAAATATTAATTATATATTATGTATACATATATAGACATAAAAGTTTCGTCAGTCAGTTCAGTACCTTTGGGTAGCAAAGGCATACTTTCGGTTATACACGTACATTACTAGTAACTATGATAGGTAAAGTTAGGAGATACTACTTACTATTCCAAGTACAAGGAATCAAACAAGAGTCAATTCATTCATGAGTCAATAATAATACATTACATACTATATGAGTAGATACGATTACATACGTTACGTTTACATAGATACGATTACATGAATACCTTTACATAGATACGCTTACATGAATACTAATACATTAAATACAGGATCTAAATATACCAATGAATTACTAACGCGTTATTCTAAACAAAAGGTAGTAGTTATATTGGGTATACATGATCATAGTAATGTGGATGTTCACGGTTTGCAAATTATTGTTGAGGTAGCGTGTGGTTCCCAAAATATTCTGTCAAGGAGAGCGTTTAGTATAAGAACTAGCCATCACATTATACCTTAACACTCATGTTAATGAACTTAATACGATAAGTAGTCACTTATTACAAATACTACAGTACTTATACTTTACATACGGTAAATACAAAAGGATATGATTTAAATAATTATATTATTTCTTTATTACCTTTACTTTGTGACTCATTCACATAAATGACGAGGCAGATTATATTTGATAAATATACTATTTGTCCTTATTACCTTAATTCGGTGATTTATTCACATAAAACGATGAGGTAGATTAGGTTTAAATAATAATAATTGTACAAGGAAAAACCTTCACTTAAGTCGAGGTTAATACTTTCAAAACACTCGAGTCTTGGTAGAAGACTTCTTTTTATACTAGTAGGATATATGGGATTTTCTAAGGTTTTCAAACATATACAATTACTTCCAAACATTTTCATACTTATACAAACGTTTCTTCAAAACAATTACAAATCTTTCATTACAAGTTTTACAAGTCTTTCATTTCACGTTTTACAAGTCTTTAATTACAGATTTTACAAATCAATGACACTAAAATACTTATGAATTCACCAGCTTTATGCTGATACTCGCTTTCAAAATAACTTGTCTTCTCAGGTCACAAATAGACAGGTACGACGACCAGGTTTTGTGAAGATGGGACAGTCAAGACTCGTCTTTTATTTTGATTATTCATTATGTCGTTTTAAACTATGTTCTTGTAATTAAAATTATCCTATTAATGCAATGGATGATGTTGTTTGCTTGTTTACTACTTTACATTGTTGTGATACTTGATATGACGTCCTCCGCCCCAGAACGTTTTCGCCGTTCTCGGTTTTGGGGTGTGACATAAATACATGATACCTGATCAGTCTTTTGCTATAATATTTCTATTTGCCATGTTCTCAGAATTTTGATTATGAAGAGGGATGCCATAATCATAATCAAATTTTTAGAATGAAATTACATTTCCATATACAGAATTTCCTTATTTTTAACCATTCCAACATAACATTCATATATATATATATATATATATATATATATATATATATATATATATATATATATTTGTCTAAACGTGATTAAAATCTCAATCTAAGCTTTTAGAATTGAAATGAAGTATAATTTCCTCTCCCTTAATTATAGCAAAACAACTTTTCAAACTCTCGAACTTGCAAATTGAAACTTTAGTTTTCTAGAATTAACATTGCTAACTTGCAACATTTACCATAATTGATTATGCTCCCACTAGTATAATAATTATTATCTTACTAGCATAATACTTTTGCTACCACTAGCTTTGACATGTAGTTAGAAATCAGCTGGACTTCTAGAAATCAATACTTCATTAACTTTCATTACCAAAGTTCACATTTCTGTTATGAGATGCTTTGATAAGACTTTATCTAGGCCTCTCAAACTCATAGACCTTTCCTTGGATAGCTCACATGTGTGTCTATACAATTTAAGAACTTACAACAATAAGTCTATAATGTTTAGACCTTTTGCCATTTCTCACAATTCGAATTATAAAAAGGGATGCCGTAATCATAATCGAATTTGAGAATGCAAATGTTACACTTACTATCTTCTTAAAATCTACTTAGTGAAAGCATTTCCTAACCGTCATTTTCATGAATCGAAGAGAAACCTTATTACACTTAGATTTTGTGGTGTATGTGTTCCAATCCATGTGAATTTGTCAAAAACATAATCACTAGACAAGGTTAGTGACAAACCCAAACTCATATGGACTGAACTTGTTCAATCTTAATTTCTTGCCACCTAGCAGCACAGGGGCCTACCATTGCTTCCAAGTAGTTATGCAAACAATTGAGAACTCATAGAACTCACATGCGTAGTCAACTTTAACTAAAATGGGCACCAAAACAAGAATATGTAAACACGATAGGTTATATACCTCAAGTCATGTGCTAGTGATAAATAACATGTTTATTCTTGATTAGTTCTTAAAACTTGTCAAGATCTTTAAGACTCCCACTGCCCTCTTGACGTATAAGATTCTCTTGTCATAAATCATTCTTTGACAAATCGAATATTCAAGAGTTAGTGCGGATTCTTATCAAGACAAACACTTCACACAATTGGCCTTAGTTGGTCTTTGTTTTATCCAAAACATCACAACTTACCAATTTCAAATGTACAAGAGTAGAAAAAAAACTTTTAATCTACATTTGATAAGTCTTTTAAACCTTTCTTAAGATTTTGTCACTCAAATTACAATCTTGGAGTATGACTCAAAGACTTGTTTTTTGGAACGAAGTATGATTCATCTTCTTGATTTAACCATTTCAACAATTTATGATTCCTCTTCTTAGCCATATGAATGCACTAAGTTGTCCTTAGAGGATCAATTGTGATATGGTTTCCCATAATCATTAAGATGATCATAAAACATGATACTAAAGTACTCTCCCATCTTTTCAGATTGGAGAAACTTTTATCTTTCTGCCTAATTTGATTCTATTCGTTCTACCATACCTTAAAACTTTTCCAATGTTTCAGAATTATATTTAAACTTGTAAGTATAACCATATTTACTAAACTTTAATAAATCATGATGAATAGTCTTGTCGATCTTTGTGGTGGACCTTGACCGGCGCACAAGAATGTGTACTCGGTCCCTTAGTCCTTCACTTGAATCACATATACATGTGATCAAGGAATTAATCTTAATTTGCCAAAGATGAAAATTCTCATTCATCATACAATACAACTTGCATGATTCCAAGTTTCTGTCCAATTGAAACTTGGGTGATGAGAATCTTATCTTATTTGGTAAATTTAGACACTACCACAAATGAAAGAATCAAATTCGTATTTCCAATATTGCTAGAAACATACAAACATCAATTTTTCATAAAGGCCATTGCAAGGACATATAAAATAAAACAAAATTTTATTTATTTATAAAATGCAGAAAAAAACTTTTCCTTACAATGAAATTACAAATGAAAACTATGTTATTACATATTTCCTAATAGTCTATCATAACTCCTAAGCAGCACCTCAAAAATCCGATCTTCGAACCATGCGATTGAAATCCATCTTCGCGACCAGATTCAACATACTCTTCTTTTAAGCTTCCTTCCTTTTGCATGATCCTACAAAACATCAAAATGCAACTTAGTCACATCATGTATTAATAATCATCTATTAGGAACTTAACAGAGTTAGATAGTGGACTTACCTGAAGCAGAGTCTAAATTTTTGATTCTACCTTCTGTTAGATCTTTCAGATAGTCAGGGAAGCCTCGCAACCAATTCCCCTTCTCTTGGCAATAGAAACCTATAGACTCTTTGGGAATGGTACACATGACAATATCAAACTTAGCCTTTCTCTTTCCCTTGGAAAGAGAAATCTTTTCTATACTTCCAATGTTCCCATTGTCAATGCCCTTGGAAGTTTGAGAAGTAGATCTTCCACCCAAATTTGCTTTTCCAGTGCGTCAAATCATTGTTGATTTAGCAGCAACAAGCAAATAGGTAAGATCAATAAGGGTCATGTCGTGGTCTGTCACATAGTAGTCCATAATGAACTTCCTTGAGACTTCGACACCAAATTCTCTCAGCCTGTCAATATGTGACTTCATCTCCAAGACGTGAGTACACAAAGGCCTTCCATATTCATGTTTCATTGCAAGTAGGGCTTGAGTGACTTTGAATTTTTCAAGTCTTTGAACTTGTGCGTTAGGGAGAATTATTGGAGGGGGTGGAGGAAGTGAGGCATGATGTTGTGGGACATCATCTTCAAGAGTAAATCTTGTTTCAAAGGATTTGGAAAGACCATAGTTGCCTGAACTAGACATCCAAAATGGGAGAAATTCAATTTAGGTTACTTAAGTCCCTAATGTAACACCCAAATGAAATATTAAGGCTAGGACCCAACACAATATTTCACAATTTGGAAGAGGGATGTCGTAATCCAAACTGAAAAATATTTGAAGGTAGGTAAATGACGATTTACCAATTTCCATTACGAAAAACAAAAAAAAAATCTTTAGGTTTTAAGTGAATTGAAACTCCTAGATCCTTTGAGATTCATTGAAAACTTTCAATGGCATGTTTAAATCTTAAGTGTGCCCTTCTAGCTTGTGAGTGGGATGTTGAGGATCACAAACAAGGAGTGAATAACCATGCAAAATAGCTTGGTACACCTAATGTTACAACCATCTAATCAATGTGTCGGTTAACCACACAAGCTCCATTGATCTATGATTAACATCAAGCTACCCTTTGCCTCGCACTATCAGTCCAGATTAGTGTGCCGGTTAACCACACACGCTCGACTAACGGCTTAACAAGGTGCAAAGTGCAATTTCATGGGTTAGCACCATATTCACATTTTCCTAAAGTAACTAAGATTGGGAATTTATAAGTGTTTAGTTACTTTATATTTATCATTATACTTTTAATGAAGGGAGAATTAGAGTCCTATCGTACCCGTTCGGCTAACGACCCTCCAACAGTCAACGAAGCAGTGGGTGAGAGGGGACACCCATTAAACTGCCATTTTATAGGCAGTCACCTTATACCCCCTTATAGACCGGCTTCGTGAATGAGGCCTACTAATGGTAAGACTGACTTTTACTCCTATACATATAAATAAATATCAAAGTTATAATAGTATAATAGTATAAGGGTTGAATTTTAAACTACTTAAAATTCTAGGGTGTGGAACTAAAGTATTCAAAAGTGTAACTGTACAAATTCCAAAACTTGAGGCCAAGTTTTGAATAATTCAAAAACTTTTGGAATCCATAACATATGAGTTTAATGTAGGTTTTAAAGACTTTAATGAAGAAACTCTTGAAAATCCATCACTTGAGGACAAGTTATGGAGGTCATAAAACAATTTATGGGAAAAAGAATCTTCAAGTTTATAACCTATGGCTTTAATGATTCTTTTAAAAGAAAAAAACTTTTGGTTTTCCATAACTTGAGGAAAAGTTATGGAGTCCGTTAAAAATCTTTAAGATCACCAATTACACTAACAAACATGTCAAGAAAAACTATGATCTAGATTAAACTCATATGAACAAGATAATTCAAATCAAACAATTTTCATGTAATTAGCCAAACCATTAAACTAATACAAAACATGAAACTTTTGAAAATTATATTTTGAATTGGATTAGTATGATCATTACGACATCAAAAACAACTTTATAAGTTCAAAAACAGCTTAGGGTAATGATCCCAGTCCAATTCTTGCTAAAAACCTCAAAAATATGCATTCTGGAGCACCAACTCGTCGAGTGTATGAACAAACTCGGCGATTTGGTCAGTTTTTGCCTTGGACTCAGTGAGTCTACTGTCAAGAACAGTAGAAAATCGATTTTTAAGGCATTTCCAACCAAGCAACATCTAGTATAATTGAAAACAACCCTAGTCTCTGATACCACTGTTAGGTTTTGAGCATTCTAACACCCCTATGGTGTACATGCAACCCTATGTGCTTTGGATCTATGTTTTCTCTATTATACATGTATACATTCAAAATTCCAAAGCATCATCCTAACTAGCATATAATGGAGTTTCTATACTATAAAAGTCTAGTTAGATGACATACCTTTTGATGGAGCTTGAAGTCTTGAACCGTTAAGAGCTTACTGCCCCAAGTGTTGCACCTCAAATGGAATCACACAACACCACCAACAATTAGAATAACTTGAGAAGAGGTTACTTGGTTCACTCTATGAAATCGAATTTTCCCTCTTTGTGTATCCACTAGTACTCATTTCATGAACCATGGGGTCCTTTATATAGTGTGGCTCATTTAGGGTTACACAATGTAAACCCTAATATGCATGACTTTCCATTTCCTTCCAGATCCATGGGTTTTAACCTACATGGAGTATCCATGCGCTACCATATGGGTTAAGCCCAACATGAAGGACTATGGATCACAAGCCCACATATATAAGAATGAATGATTTACATAATCAATCCCCATATATTTAATTAGTCTCTTTTGGTCACAAAATTAATTCCAACTTAATTCTTGATCAATACTAATTAAATAATATGATTTCATATTAATATATTAGAACTTATAATATATTTATATAAATCATAAATAAACTTTTCTCATTTGTTTATCCAATTGTTCCGATTGTCGTGCAACCCAAATGGACCATGTTACTCTCTGGTCGAGTACATACCGATAATAGTTATGGGCTTAGACATCTAATCCAACAAATTCTGCTAACAGAAGATACGTATCCCAATTGCCACCAAAATCCAAAACACATGCACGAAGCATGTCCTGGAGAGTCTGGATCATCCTCTCACTCTGTCCATCCGTCTGAGGGTGGAAAGCGGTGCTGAAGTGGAGACGAGTACCCATCTCGTCATGAAACTGCTTCCAAAACCTCGAAGTAAAACGAACATCTTGGTTTGATACAACCGAGACCGGCACCCCATGATGTGGCACAATCTCTCGGATATAAATGTCGGCCAGCTTCTCAGCCAAGATACTCTCCTGAATCGGTATAAAATGAGTACTCTTGGTCAACCGATCCACGATGACCCATATCGAATCTACTCTGCATGTGGTCCTAGGAAGCTTTGTGAAAAAATCCATAGTGATATCCTCCCATTTCCACATAGGAATGTCTAATGGTTGCATCTTGCCGTGGGGCCTCTGGTGCTCTGCCATAACCTTCCCGCAGGTGAAGCATCGCTCCTCATACCAGGCTATATCCCGCTTCATGCAGGGCCACCAATAATCAGGGCGAAAATCCTGATACATCTTCGTCACCCCGGGATGGATGGAGAACCTAGACTTATGGACCTCCTCCATCAATACCTGCCGTACCCCTCCACAGTAGACCCCCCAGACCCTCCCATTCAGGGTCAACAACCCACAACTATCATAATCAAATGAGGCCACCTGGCCTATAATCCTCTCGCACTCCCAATGCTCTTCCTTCATACCCTCAACCTGCGCCTCTTGGATCTGCTCCAGTAGTGGATCACTGTCATCCTTAGACATATGTCTCGTATCGGAGCCGCCACCGCCTTGCGGCTCAGGGCGTTGACCACTATGTTGGCCTTGTTGGGGTGGTAAAGAATCACATAATCATAATCCTTCATCACATCTAACCACCGACGTTGCCTCGTGTTTAGATTCGGCTGATCCATAAGGTAGCTCAAACTCTTGTGGTCTGTGTAAATGGTACAACGAACCCTATAGATGTAATGACGCCAAATCTTGAGGGAGAAAACCATAGCCCCCAGCTCTAAATCATGCGTCGGATAGTTAGCTTCATGAGGCTTCAGCTGCCTCGAAGTGTATGCTATCACGTGAGCTTGCTGCATCAGAACTGCACCCAAACCTATGATCGAAGTGTCACAGTATACTAAGAAATCATCTACACCCTCTGGCAGAGTGAGAATCGGTGCCTCGCACAACCGCTATCTAGGTTTCTCGAAGGCCGCCTGTTGCTCCGCACCCCAGCAAAATGTCACCGACTTCTTGGTCAGTCGGATCAGTAGGACAGCATTCTTGGAGATCCTTAATGAATCTATTATAGTAACCAACTAAACCAAGGAAACTCTGAATCTCAGATGGAGGCCTCGGAACCTCCCACTGCATCACAGCCTCTATCTTGGCCGGGTCGACCAATATACCCTTCTGGTTGACAAGGTGCCCCAGAAAATGCACCTCGCGCAACCAGAACTCACACTTGGAGAACTTCGCGAAAAGTCTCTCCCTCCTCAAAGTCTCTAGCACCTCCCGCGGGTGCTCCTCATGCTGCTCCTCAGTCTTGGAATAAACCAAGATGTCATCTATGAAGACTATCACAAACCGGTCCAACATCAGTCTGCATACATCCATGAATGCCGCTGGAGCATTGGTGAGCCCAAACGGCATCACCACAAACTCATAATGACCATAGGGAATCCTAAAAGCTGTCTTCTATACATCGTCATCCCTGACTCGCATCTGATGATATCCCGACCGTAGATCAATCTTGGAAAACCAAGATACCCCCTACAGTTGATCAAACAAATCATCAATCCTCGGGAGTGGGTAACGGTTCTTCTCCGTTACCTTGTTCAGCTTCCAGTAGTCTATGCACATCTGGTGCGACCCATCTTTCTTCTTTACAAACAGGATCAGGGCTCCCCAGGGCGAACTACTAGGCCTGATAAATCCCTTGTCTAGCAGCTCCTGCAGCTGAGTAGACAACTCCTTGATATGGGCATATTTAGTCATATAATTCAACAAACCCAACCAATCGTGCTTACACATGAGTGCTTGTTGATCAAACCCTTACGAAAAACTCAAGAAAAAGAAAACAAATTTTTTAGACTGTTTGTATATTTGGATGCTGTGCATATGCCAAAGTAGAACCTATAAACTTGAAGAAATTAGATGCATGATAAAGACTATTGGTACATCTTACTTTCGAACTGGGAACAAATGGCTACAGGCTACTAAACTAAAAACAAAGAAAATAATTATGAGTAGGGATGTTATTTTTGATGAAACCAAGGGGTGGGATTGGAAAAAAGGTGCATAAATTGATAATGAGCTACTAGGTTCATTTACAATACCCAAGGATGACCACAGTGCCGAGACAAATACATTAGGTCAAGAAGATGAAGTTGACTCAAATAGGCTTGATCATTAAATAATGGAAGTTGATCAAGAAGTTCATGATCATAATGAAACAATTCAACAAAGTTCCAATTATAAAAATGAGACCAATAGCAGTCAAAATCAAGTGAACACAACTATGTGCTCGACTGTGATGAACTCCTATTAGTAATTAACAAAGAACCATCAACCTTTGAAGATGCAAAGGGACAATCATAATGGGTTAAAGCTATGGATGAAGAAATCAAGTCAACAAACAAGAATGCTACATGAAAGCTTGTCGAAAACCTAGAGGGTGAAACCAACTGGTCTTAAGTGGGTATTCAAGGTAAAAAAGAATACAGTTGGTACGATCAACAAATAAAAAGCCCTGTTAGTGGCAAAAGGTTATGTAAAAAAGCCCAATGTCGATTTCGATGAGGTTTTCACTCCAGTGACTAGTATTGAGACAATACGGTTTCTTATCATCATTCAAGCATGGGAGCTTCATCATTTTGATGTTAAAACAGCTATCTTGCATGGAGTTTTAAAAGAGATTATTTATGTAACACAACTGGAGGGGTACATAAAGAAAAGAGATGAGCATAAAGTATGTAGTCTTACGAAAGCTTTATACGGACTAAGATAGGAACCTCGAGCATGGAACACGAAAGTAGACACAATTTCGAAAGGTTTAAAATTTCAAAGGTGTACAAAAGAACCATCTGTTTATCAGAATATTGAAGGATAAAATGTGTTGATATTGGCGATATATGTTGATGATCTATTTGTTACACCTACAAGTTTGAACATGACCAGGAAATTCAAAGTAGAGATGTCCATGAATTTCGAAATGTTAGATCTTGGACCTGGGCATTGAAGTAAAGCGAGAAAAGACTGGGATCAACATCAAACAAGAGGTTTATGCTCAATGCAATTTGAAGGAAGTTGGATTAAAAGATTGTAATCCAACTAACATCCCAATGGAACCGGAATGAAGTTGTGTGAAGTTGAGAATAAACATGAACTTGATCCAAAAAAGTATCAAAAGTTGGTGGGATGCCTTCGATATCTTATTCAAACAAGACCTGATATGGCATACTTAGTAGGAATTTTGAGTCCCTACATGCAACGTCCAAGAGAGTCTTATCGGACAACTATCAAGCATGTTCTTCGGTATTTAAAGGGTACTAAAGCTCATGGTATAAATTATAAAAGAAATGGAGACAAAAGGCTTGTAGGATACACTGATAGTAGTTATAATACTAATATGGATGAAGGAAAAAGCATAACTGGTCATGTATTCTACTATGGATCATCACTAATCACTTGGTGCTCACAAAAGCAATATATTGTTGCGCTATCATCTTGTGAAGCATAATTTATGGAAACCACTGTGGGTGCATGTCAAGCCATATGGCTTCAAGATTTGAAGAGTGAGATTATGAATAATGCTCCAAAAAAGGTGGTCATTCTTATCAATAACAAGTATGTAACAGAACTTACGAGGAATCATGTTTTTCATGGTAGAAGTAAATTTATTCAGACAAGGTATCATTTTATTCGCAAGGGGGATGAAAATGAGCAAGTAGAAGTGGAGTATGTACCCGGTGAAGAACAAGAGAAGGCGAATATTCTTACAAAACTTTAGCCCGAACAAAGTTCACGGATATGAAGAGCATAATTTGGATCAAGGATTTTTCTAAGACAACTTAGAATTTCAGGGGTGAATGTTGGAATTCCTAAGTCGATTAGGATACAAAGAACTTCAATTTGAGGAGGACACAAGCAAGATGGTTTTGTCATACTTTAGAAAAGTTAGTTTCCTATTCTAATTCTATAAGTTGACAAGTTAGATGATATATATATATATATATATATATATATATATATATATATATATATATATATATATAGGCTTAGGTTATTGTATTCAAAGTAATTATTGTGTTATTGTATGCATAAATGTGGGCCAATCATTTTACTTATTTTAAGAAAGTGATTAATACATATTATTGAATTGAATATAATTGAAAAATACCATCCAATTTAACTAGAAGGGTATTTTTAGTCAATTAATATAGATTTAATAAATGAAATTTGCATATTTTAAGGGATCATGGATTCTATTAATATTAAAAATCCGATTTTCACTAATTATAAGGTTTTTAATTCGGAAATTCTCACAGAATATGTTTGAATATATTAAAAAATAAAAATATTCTATAAAAATAAAATAATAAAAATATTCTTGAACATATTTCTTGATCATGACTTTATAAATTTCTTGTAGAATAACAAATTCTCAAACCAACAATTGAAGAATTAAAACAAAAATTACATTAATTCTTATAGAATACATGTAACAATTGTTAAGAATTACATTTATTGTTAAAGAATAAAACTAAAAAACTTTCAAATCGGGAAAAAAAACATTAAAATCTAACAAATGCACTAATTCATTCTAAAACAATTTTCTGTTCTTCAAGCATCAACTTCTGTGAAAACAAATCCAATTGTAGTTTAGAATCCAATAACACATTAGCAAATGATAAATGAAAAACTATATTCCTTTGGAAAAATATGTGGACTTGTTAACTGCACCAAAACCAATAACCAAAAATTGTAGAACATGTATAGTCAATGAGAAATTATCCATATTCCATTCCAATAGAAATAGAATTCGTGTTTCCATTCCAATAGAATTTGAATTCGTGATTCCATTCCGATAGAATTGGAATGGTGTATAAAATACACAAACCGATTTAATGCTTCTAGAACATCAGAACGAGCGAGATTAAGTTCATCAAGAACTATCCAATGACCATTTCAAGTCTGTTTTAGAAATCAGAACAAAAATCAAAAGCATAATCTATTTGAAAAGAAATAAGAGCGAATGCCACATCAAAAAATAAATCACAGTAATATAATAACAATTTAGCAAACATATGAAATCAGAAATTCAAAATAGCATAGAATCGGAAAATAATCAACATCAAAAAATTATCAAAATCACAGCAACATCAAAACTTAAATTACAACAACATCAAAAAATTCATATCAATTACTAAACATCATATTTGAGTTCTTTTTGGTTGTTGATTTGGAACTGAATTGGAGGCAGGTTCTCAAGGAATTTAATAGTGATTGGTCCTTTAGGGATAAAACCAATAGGTATATCACCTGAATAAAAAGAACAGTTAAAATATAACTCAGATAGCGATGGAAAATTTCTTTTAAGGAACTTTACTTCAAGAAGGAATCGCAAATGTAGAAAGGGAATAAAAAATTGAGTGGGAAACCAGTCATATTTAGTGAAAGTCTAACTACCACCATAAAAACAAGAAATATCAATTGACACATAAACATAAGGATTCACAATCAATCACAAACGCTAATATGTCAAAGAACACATAAAATTTACTTGATTTATGAGAAAACAAGGATGAATCATGATTCATAGCAGATACAAAAGCGAATCAATACATACAATTTACACATACTTTGAAGGTGGGAAAGAGAGTCGATTAATCGGACTCACAATTTACCTCCACATGCATATGTAGGGACACACAGTCTGTTGGTTTGTCTTTTTGTTTGGATGGAAATAGAGGAACTGTTTCATTCAAGCATTTTAGCGAAAAGTTGGTGGGAAGAATCTAAATATACATAAGCATGTATCTCAAATATTACGTACATGTATACAGAGTTAAAACAAATTACAACAAGCAAGCAGATTCAACATCAAGATTATATCTAGGTGTACATACCTGCAAACATTTGTAGGGCTTGTAACACGAAGTAGTTTTAAAAGATTTTATTGATGTATAATGACTATCTAAACATCAGGGTTAGGTGGGTTTATCGGGTTCTTTTAAGGGGGTTTAGAAATTGGTGGTCGGAAGAAGGGATGTTCCAACAGATTGGCCTTGTGCTCTTTACCAAACACAACACATTAGTTGTTAATTATGTCGAACTGGATACACAGGTCGTGATGGAGGAGAGAAAACGGGGTTGGGAGGTTTAGATCGAGATCCTGGATTTGGGATATAGCATACCAGCGATCACTCCAGGAGAATTTTGATGAAAAACTTGCATCAGATTCTTTGATTTCAGGATCAATGAAAATGTCGATGGTGGTCCAGGAGATGGTGGAGCAGCTAGACGGAGAAGAAGGAGAAGTTTTTTCCGGCGAGAAGAGGATTATGGTGACGGGAGGGACCGAAGGACTATGGGTTTTGTAGTTGGAAAGATGGGACTGAGTGATCTGGGGAAGGATGATGGTTATTGAAGAGAAAATATGTCATTCATTTGAAGAGGATGAAGAACATGTATCAGTTTCAAGATCAACTACAAAAAAAAAAAAAAAATCAAGGGTGTGAGACCGATTTATGAAGGGGATAAATTTAGGGTTAGAAAAAGTCAATTATATATAAACTTGGAGAAATTAGGTTAAAAGTCGATACCATGATTATAGGGATTATTTTTGGAAGTTATTAATCATATCACTAAATAACCCTTATTTATTTATTTAATTATTTAGTTATTTATTTAATTTTGATTGGCCCACATTTATGTATACAATAACACAATAATTATTTTAAATACCTGAACCTAGCTCTCTCTCTCTCTCTCTCATATATATATATATATATATATATATATATATATATATATATGTACATATATATATATATATATATATATATATATATATATATATATATATGTATATATATATATAGTGGTATGGGGTGAAATAGTCCCCGTGCCTGGTTGAGATAGGCCGGAGGGTAGGTCGGCACCCCAGAATAGCCTAACATGGGTAGGTCAGCACCCTAGAACGGTCTGACATGGGTAGGTCAGCACCATGGGTAGGTCGGGCACCCCAGAACTGCCCGATAATATGTATGTTGTTTGGTATGTGGTATGATGGGGGAGCTCACTAAGCTTTGTGCTTACAGTTTCAATTTTGGTTTCAGGTATCTCTTCATCCAATGGGAAGGAGCCGGCGGTGTAGCAGCGCATCACACACACATGATTTTCGCATTGAGTTTTCTGGGATTGTACTCTAATATTTTACCACTTAATTTTTATGGTGTTCAAGACTTGCAATCTGTGAATTGGTTTTGAAACAATTTTACTTATGTTTTCTGTGAACAATTTCTGAAGTAATATAATTAAACAAAAAATTTTGGGTCTCGATTTTGGGATGTTACTGTTAGATTAGTGTCTAAGTCCATAAGTATAATTGGTATGTACTTGACCCGATTGGCATGGTCCATTTTGGTTGCATTGCATCAGAACAATTTGGATAGACTTTTGTGAGAAAAAGGATATTTATGATTTATATTAATATATATAAGTTATAATATATTTATATGATATTATATTATTTAATTAGTATTAATGAAGAATTAATTTGGAATTAATTTAGTGATCGCTAAGTTCATTTAGGTTGGGATAAGCTTTCATGGATAGTCCATGGAGTGTTTAACCCATGGATCCTATAAAATGATAAGTCATGGGTATTAGGGTTTACATGGATGTAAGCCTAATCCTCCATAGTATATAAAGGTGTCCTTGGTTCAAGAAATTGGTCTAAGGATGTACACATGAGGGCATAGCTGATTTGGAGCCAATAACGTTTCTTTGTCAAGTTATTGGAAATGTTGGTGATGTTGTGTGAACCATTTGAGGTGTCACACTTGAGGAACTAGGCTCTTAAGCTCCACGGAATCAAGCTACATGAAAGGGTATGTCTTCTATCTTGTTTATATTACCCAAGTATCAAAGATTGTATGCTAGTTAGGGTAATACCTTGGAAAGTTCAATTTTGCATGTATAGTAGAGAAAACATAGATCCAAGGTATATATGGTTGCATATACACCATGGGAGTGTTAGAATTCTAAAAACCCAACAGTGGTATCAGAGCCCAGGCTTGTTTTGTTGTTGTACTTGCTGCAAAGAGCTGACAAATCGATTTTTGTGCTGTCTGGACAGTAGACTCACCGAGTCCATGAAGGGACTCAATGATTCCATGAGTAAATTCATCCAACTCGTCGAGTTGGTTCATGCACTCGATGAGTTGGACCCCCAGACAACATATCTTCGAGTTTTTTTGGCTGGAATTGGACTAGGAACATTACCCTAAGCTGTTTTTGAACTTATAAACCTGTTTTTTGATGTGGTAATGTTCATGCTAATACAATTTCAAAGATAATTGTCAATGGATTCATGTTTTGTATTAGTTTAAGGATTAGGCTGATTACATGAAAAGTGTTTGATTTGAATTATCTTGTTCTTATGAGTTGAAAAGTTAATAGAAAAGCTATGTGATAATATGTTTTCAATCCAAATTAATCTAAACGTTATTCACAATATGTGTTTTTGTAAATTGTCCTCAAGTTATATGAAAAGTCACATTTATGATTATTAAAACTCATAAGATTTCCATAAGTTATGAGTAAGGAAGAGTCACATTCTTTAAATGGTTTAAAGTCTTCTATAACTTGTCCTCAAGTTATGGAACTTGAAGAGTTTTCTCATTAAAACTACTTTAAACACTTAAGTTATGGAATTGAATAGTTTGTGAATAATTCAAAACTTGCCCTCAAGTTTTGGAATTTGTAAAGTTTCCCCTCATGAATACTTTAATTCCAAGTTAAGCCCTTAGAATTTTAAAAAGTTAAAATTCAACCCTTATACTTTATAATATTATAAGTTAATATATATATATATATATATATATATATATATATATATATGTATAAGAGTAAAGTCAGTCTTACCGTTAGTAGCCCTCATTCACGAATCCGGTCTATAAGGGGGTATAAGGTTACTGCCTATAAAATGACAGTTTAATGGGTGTCCACTCTCACCCACCGCTTCCTTGACTGGTGGAGGGTCGCTAGTCGAACAGGTAGGACAATGACTATAATTCTCCCTTCATTAAAAGTATTAATGATAAATACTAAGTAACTAAACTTTTTATAAATTCCCAATCTTAGTTACTTAGGAAAATGTGAATTTGATGCTAACCCATGAAATTACACTTTGCACTTTGCTAAAGTCGTTAGTGGAGCGCGTGTGGGTAACCGGCTCACTAACCTGGATTTAATAAGGTAGGCAAACGGTAACTTAATGTTTATCATAGTATCAGTGGAGCACGTGTCGTTAACCGACACATCGATTGAGGGGTAAATATTAAGGTTACCAAGTATATTTGCATGGTTATTCACGCATTGTTTTTTGATCCTCAGCATCCCAGTCACAAAATTTGAGAGAGCACACTCGAGATAAAAACATGCCATTGAAAAGTTCAATGAATCTCAAAAGATCTAGGTGTTTCAAATCCAAGCAAAACCTACTAATTTTTTTCGTTTTTCATGGTAAAAATGGGCGAATCGTCATTCGCCTACATTCAAATATTTTATAGCTTGGATTACGACATCCCTCTTCCAAGTTATAAAATACTGTGTTGGGTCCTAGCCTTAATATTTCATATTGGGTGTTATATTAAGGACTTAAAAATAAACTAACTTGAATATCTCCTATTAAAGATGTCTGGTTCAGACAACTATGATCTTCCCAAATTCCTTGGAGCAAACTTTCCTAATGAAGATGATGTCCCGTGGTTGGAAATCATACTTCTCTTCCTTCACCTTCTCCAATTATTCTCCCTAACCCACAAGTTCAAGGTCACTCAAGCCCTATTGGCAAGCATAGTCTATGTGTGATCACATCTTGGAGATGAAGTCACATATTGACAAGAAAGGAGAGTTGGGTGTCAAGGAATTGAGGAAGTTGATTGTTGACTCAGTTCTTTAATCATTTCCTAAGTCACATAGTGAGTTCCTTTAGGAATACTATGCGATAGACCAAGACATGACCCTTAATGATCTTTCCTATTTACTTGGTACTACTGAATCAACAAGGATTTGGAGCACTGGTAAAGCAAATTTGGTTGAAAGATCAACTTCCTAAACTTCCATGGACATTGACAATGGTGACACTGGAAATCCAGAAAAGCTTTCTCTGCCCAATGGAAAGGGATCAGCCATAGTCAACTCGGTTGACCAGATGGTAAAGAGAAAGGCTAAGTTTAGGATAGTCCCGTGTACCATTCCCTAAGAGTCCATATATTGCCAAAGGAAGGGGAATTGGTTACAAAACCTCCCTATTTACCTGAAGAATCATAAGGTTGGTACAATCAAAGAGTTTGACTATACTTCGGGTAAAGTCCACAATCTAACTCTATTAAGTTCATATTTGAGTTTCTTATACATGATGTGACTAGTTCACATGTTGATGTTTTAAGAATCAAAGAAAAGATGAAGCTTAAAGGAAGTATATGCTGATTCTGATGGCGAAGAAGGATTTCGATCGCATGGTTCGGTGATCAGAATTTTGAGCAGTTGCTTAAGAGTTATGATATATTGCCTAGCAATAGATTACAACAAGTTTTCATATGCATTTGCATTGTAAGGATAAGTTTTTCCGCAAGTTTTAAAATAAAAGAAAAGTTTTTACTTTTATTTATTTTAAATATCCTTATAGTGACATTTGTGAAAAATGGTTGTTTATATGATTCCATTGATAGCAATATTGGAAAATGGATTTGATTCTTTCGTTTGTGGTAGTGTCATAATTTACCAAATAAGAAAAGATTCTCATCACCCAAGTTTCATTTGGATAGAAACTTGGAATCAAGCAACTTGCATTGTATGATTAATGAGAATTTTCATATTTGGGAAATTAAGACTAATTCCTTGTTCACATGTATATGTAAGTCAAGTGAAGGACTAGGAGATCGGGTACTCCTGGTTGTACGCCGATTAGGTCCACCACAAAGATCAATAAGACTGTTCATCATGATTTACTGAAGTTTAGTAAATATGGTTATACTTACTAGTTTAAGTATAATTCTGAAACATTGAAAAATTTTCAATGTATGGCAAAACGAATGAGAAGAATCAAATTAGGCAGAAAGATCAAAGTTTCTTAAATCTGAAAAGATGGGAGAGTACTTTAGTATCATGTTTTATGACCATCTTGATGATTGTGAGACCATATCAGAGTTCATCCTCTAAGGACATCTTAGTGCATTCTTATGGCTAAGAAGAGGAGTCATGAATCGTTGAAATGGTTAAATCAAGAAGATGAGTCATACTTCGTTCCAAAACAATTCTTAGAGTCATACTCCAAGAACATAACTTGAGTGACACATCTTAAAGAAAGTTTATAACACTTGTCAAATGTAAGAGTAAATAGTGTTTCTACTCTTGTACATTTGAAATTGGTAAGTTGTGATGTTTTAGATAAAACAAAGACCGACTAAGGCTAGTTGTGTGAGGTGTTTGTCTTGATAAAGAATCCTCACTGTCTCTTGAATATTTGGCAAGTGATTCATATATGTCAAGAGGACAGTGGGCATCTTAAAGGTCTTGGAAAAGTTTCAAGATCTAATCAAGAATAAAACCTATATTTTATCACTAGCTTACGACTTGAGATTTATAACCTATCGTGTTGACATATCCCTATTTCGGTGCCCATTCCAGTTAAAGTTGGCTTTGCATATGAGGTTTGAGAGTTCTCAATCGGTTGCATAACAACTTGGAAGCAATGGCAGGCCCTTGTGCTGCCAGGTGGCAAGAAGTAAAGACTACACAAGTTCAACCCATATAAGTTTGGATTTGTTACTAACCTTGTCTTGAGATTATGGTTTTGAAAAATTCATATGGATAGGAACTCATACACCACAAAATCTAAGTTTCATAAGGTTTCTCTCTGATTCATGAAAATGATGGTGAGGAAACCCTTTCACTAAGTAGATTCTAAGTAGATAGGATTTGTGATATCTACATTCTCAAAGTCGTTAGTGGAGCGTGTGTGGTTCACCGACACACTAACATGGACTTGTGAGGAATGGAAAAGGTCTAAACAATTGAGACTATGATTAAAACATCGCTTTTCATAGTTCTAAATATATTTAGACACACATGTGAGCTATCTAAGGAAAGGTGTATGATTTTGATAAAGTTTTATCAAAGCATCTCGTATCATAAATCTGAACTTAGGTAAGAAAGTCAATAAAGTATTGATTTCAAGAAGTCCAGTTGATTTCTGAGTACATGTCAATGCTATTGGGAGAATAAGTGTTATGCTAATAATCATCATGTTAGTAGGAACATGATAATTATGATAAGTGTTGCAAGTTAGCAATGTTTATTACAGAAAAAACAAAAGTTCAATTAGGAAAAGTTGTTTTGCTATAATTAAGGGAGAGGAAATTATACTTCATTTCAATTCTAAAAGCTTAGGTTGAGGTTTTAATCATCTTTAGTCAGGGATATGTATATGAATTTTATGTTGGAATGGCTCAACATAAGGAAATTCCATATATGGGTCCATTATTTGCGTGCTAAAATTCGATTATGATTACGTCATCCCTTTTCATAATCTGAATTATGAGAACTTGCCAAATAGAAATAGAAATATTATAGCAAAAAGACTGGTCTAGTATCATGTCTTTATGTGAGACATCACGAATCGTGTCCCATATGCTTCAGATATAGGATCAATTTCATGTGCTACGATATTCATCATTTCTAAATTTTTCAAATGCTCATGGCATTAAGAGGGGAAAAGTCTAGAATTGGATATGACTAAAATGATTAAGCAACTGTCGAGAACAATCCAAGGTTTACCAAAGATTGGTAGCTCAGGGACTGTTGGAAGTATAGTGTTAATTTTGAAAGGACCATATTGACATATTCTGAAAAGAAGCAATTCTTGTTCAGAAGTGATAGTCAAAATGAGAATATGGAAATGTTCCCATAGGTGGAAGTTATTCGTTCAATCTGTGTAAGATTAGAAAACTTAATGCAAGAAGGATGTTCAAAACAATATACTTTGAATATGACACTTCGTTTCCATGGACTTGATCTGCATTGGAATACTCTGTAATGTCTATTGACAAGTCTTTGCGACTTGTGCATAATCATTACAAGAGGATCAATGCATATAAGTTTAAAATCTAACATATTTCGGTAAATGGTAGGAATTTTGAATTCTTGCATTTACGGTTAGGATTTGGGACTGTGAAATGAGAATCATCGGAATTATGTTCAATCGATCTATTTCACAAAGTAAAGATCTTAGACAAACTTAGTGTGCATACTTGGTGTATGGCATAACTAATGTTTGGACAAACATAGTGTGCATACTTGGTGTATGGCATGACTAGTGTTTACAAAAACATAGTGTACATGCTTGGAGCATGGGACAACTATTGTTTTAATTCAAGTATAAAGTTTATAATTTGAAACAATATACAATTAATAATGTGTAATCAATATGGTTATAAATAAAAGGTGTTCTATTTATATTCATAAGTTCTGAGACCATATTGGATTCGATTATTCTTGTGTTTCACTTTGCACGTTTTGACTTTCAGAATAACTAGGTCATTCTTCCCGAATAACTAAGTTATTCAAACCATCCACAGTCGAGAATACATTGGAAGTAGGTATTAAGGCAAGACTGTCATGAATCGGGTTTGTAGATGTCTAAGATGTTAGACATAGCAAGAGTTGTTACAACATTCATGATTGCTCATAAGTTCTGAGTATCGGATTCAACCCACGCTCATTTGATTCACTTCATGGATTTTATCACGAGTGATCATGAAAGGAGAATATCTTATATTCTTCAAACCTAGAGATATGAGTTGTTACCTATGAGTTGGCTATACATTGATTGCACAAAAACGCATTGGTAACTCCATGTTATAAAACGTGCCTTTGTGTATGATTCAACAAGTAGTAGAACAAGCATACAAGTCGAAGTTTATCCATTCCTTTTACCCTTGAAGGGATAAAAGCGATATTTGTGGGCCCCTCAATGATTTAGTGATGACACCCTAAAGTGCTTAGCCAAGCCTGGACTGATTTGATTTGTTCAATTAGTCGGTCTTCATAAATCAGAAATCGGGAAACAACAGATGGACAGAGAGAATGATTATAATCCATGTCTCAGTCAATATGAAATCTAGAATGGAGGAATATATGATCCCTTATCTAATGGATGCGTCATTGATTTGTTCATAATTCGACAACAGCTTTTAAGAGCGACGATTGCTAGTCGGGTTTTGAAGTCATACGCAATAATAGTTTTAGAGTTATCCAAGTGGGAGACTATTGGATTAGTGTCTAAGTCCATAACTATAATTGGTATGTACTTGACCCGATTGGCATGGTCCATTTGGGTTGCATGGCATTGGAACAATTTGGATAGACTTTTGTGAGAAAAAGGATATTTATGATTTATATTAATATATTATAAGCTCTAATATATTAATATGAAATCATATTATTTAATTAGTATTGATCAAGAATTAATTTGGAATTAATTTGGTGATCAAAAGGAATTAATTAAATATGGACTCTTTTATATATATGGTGGGCCAAGTTCATTTAGGTTGCGCTAAGCTTTCATGGATAGTCCATGGAGTGTTTAACCCATAGATCCTATGAAAAGAAAGGTCATGGGTATTAGGGTTTACATGGATATAACCCTAATCCTCCATAGTATATAAAGGTGTCCTTGGTTCAAGAAATTGGTCTAAGGATGTACACATGAGGGCATAGCCGATTTGGAGCCAAGAACCTTTCTCTCTCAAGTTATTCCAAACGTTGGTGATGTTGTGTGAACCATTTGAGGTGTCACACTTGAGGGACTAGTCTCTTAAGCTCCATGGAATCAAGCTACATGAAAAGGTATGTCTTCTATCTTGTTTATATTACCCAATTATCAAAGATTGTATGCTAGTTAGGGTAATACCTTAGAAAGTTCAAGTTTGCATGTATAATACATAAAACATAGATCCAAGGTATTTAGGGTTTCATGTACACCATAGGAGTGTTAGAATGCAGAAAACCCAACAGTTACAAGTTGGTATCAGAGCCTTGGTTTGAGGGATTCGATCACACCCTCGGGGGTATCTGGACTCTAATCGAGGGCTTGAAAGATTTTTACAAGAAAACAGTTTTCTAAAATCTAAGTTAAAGAATTTTGAGAAAGAACAAGGCGTGTGATGCGTGCGACCGGCAGAGCTCAAGTAAGTTTTCCCCAAGATACCCATACTTGTTACGTTATGTTATATGATATGATTATGAGAGCTGCATTCTAGATTAAGGCTAAGGATCTTGGAGGATACCCTGTATGCCTGTTATATGATTCTGAGAATTGCATGCTAGAATAGAAGTAAGGATCTAGGAAGGATGCCTTATATGCATGTTGTATGAGCTTATTGAGCTGTATGCTAGGGCTGTCTAGTCAGCAGTAGGATAACCTATTTGGGTTACGTTTAATTTGGATACTCAATGCATGAATGTTGCTTGCTTTGTGTTTATAGGGGTTCTAGCTAGCCTTAACTAACTAGTAAGTGGATATATAATAGTATTCACAAACTAGCTAGGGAAGGATGGTAGGGACTCCTTGTGCAGCTGATGGCGGAGGGTAGGTCGGAGAGGGTCCTAGGTCAAGCCTAGGATGAGATTAGCTTGGAGAGCAGGATTGGTAGAGGGAATTTGGTGAATTCAAGGCAATCCTTGAGGAAAGTACGGATATATGTGGAAGGTAGTATGGGCCCGTACTACTGGAAGCAGAGGATCCGTACTCGAGTCAAGGGAAGCTGAGATGGAACCAAGGACCTGGAAAGTGTGCGAGACCTCTCAAGAGTATGTATGACCCTAACGTTTATATGTATTATTTCAAAATGGTGATTACGCGTCATGGAGTGGGAGGTTTAGGGTCTGGATCTGGTTCAGGATCAGGCTCGGGTACGGGATCCGAGCAGGTTGATGACGGGCTATGCGAGTTCATCGCGTCTGAGATCACGAGAGGTATCCTTGAGGCGACCCTGGTCATTTTCGAGTCAACCAAGGAGGGGATTATTGAGCTGATGGAGGATCGCCTCCGGATATTCAGGAGTGATTTGGCGTCTAGCCAGTCGGGTACGCGCACACCATCCTTCAAGGACTTCAGGGTGAATGGTGCATTGGACTTCCACGGGGTGAAGGACCCCATTGCTGCTAGGAGATGGATCGCAGACATTGAGTCTGCGCAGTTGACGAGCTTCTGCCCAGAGGGGTCGAAGGTCCGCCTTGCTGCGGATTGTTTGAGGGATAGAGCTAGGGATTGGTGGGAGTCAGTTGGTGATTCACTGGGAGCCCCAGCCATCGAGGCTATGACTTGGTCAGATTTCGTGACTAGGTTCAGGGATGAGTTTTCGCTAGCTGTGGAGCTTCAGCAGCTGGCCATGGAGTTTCTTGACATGAGACAGACGACTGAGGCAATGGCGGAGATCACCGCCAAGTTCAGGGAGAGGGCCTTAATGGTACCTCAGTATGCAGGGGATGAGGAAATGTAGAAGACTCGCTACCATGGTATGTTGAGGGCTGATATCCGGGAGCATGTCAGCTTTTCAGCTTGCCCGACCCTGGAGTCCATGATTGCTAGGGCGCGTGAGAGGGAGATTGATTTGGAGCACCTCAGGAAGATGAAGGCAAAGACTGAGCAGGTTACGGGGGTTTCGGGGAAGAAACCCAAGGGGTCCGACTTTAGGTCGAAGGGCCAGCCGGGCCAGAGCCGCTACAGGAAATGCGGTAGGCCCCATGAGGGAGCTAATAGGTCGGGATCGTCGGGCTGCTACAAGTGCAGCAATACAGGGCACTTTGGCAGGGATTGTACTGCCCCCGCCCCCATAGTTCAAACATCAGACCTGATTTGCTTCCATTGAATTCAGAAGGGCGATAAAAAGGTCAACTGCCCTAGATTGTCAGCAGCATCAGCAGCAGCGCCGGTGGTGGCACCGACTCCAGCGACAACACGAGTTGCAAATGGCCGGAAGGTCAAGATAGAGGCTCCAGCGGTGCGGAGCCGAGCATTTCAGTTGAGAGCCAGGGAGGCACGCGCCACACCCGATGTGGTGATAGGTATGATTTCTTCTCTCTAATCTTTTATTATATGTCGTTGTGATTTTGATATGTTATATTATGTGCTCCGATTAGGATCGTTACATGTGAACGGTATTCCAGTTCAGGTGTTATTTTACTCGGGTACTACTCGATCGTTTGTCTCTCTTGCACTTAGCAAGAGGTTTCCCAAGTCTTCGAGCATGTTGGATTGCCCTCTAGAGGTCAAGATTGCGGACGACGAGTCAGTGCGAGCATTAGAGGTTTTTAGGGATTATGTTTAGAGATTGTTTGAGGAGCGTTACCTAGTAGACTTGGTTCCCAAACCGTTGCAGGGGAACAAGGTTATTATAGGAATGGATTGGTTGAGCCCCAATGGGGCGGTGGTCGACTATGCACAGCAGTTGGTCAGGGTCAGGACCCCAGGTGGGGGAGAGTTGGTAGTTCAGGGCGAGAGGCCACAACAGGGACCAGCTTTATGTTCAGCAGCGAGAGTTAGGCGCTATCTCCAGCAGGGTTGCGCAGGGTATGTCGCCTATGCCTTGGATACCCGGGAGGAGGGTAAGGTGACGATGAGTGATATGCCAGTGGTATGAGAGTTCACGGATGTATTTCCATAGGAGTTACCTGGAATACCTCCGGAGAGGCAGGTAGAGTTCGGGATTGACCTAGTCCCTGGTGCGGCTCTGATAGCCAAGGCACCGTATCGATGGCTCCTCCTGAGATGCAAGAGCTGTCTACACAGATTCCGTAGCTGTTAGACAAAGGATTCATTAGACAGAGCATCCCACCCTGGGGAGCCTTGATTTTATTTGTTAAGAAGAAGGACGGGTCGCATCGGGTGAGTATAGATTACCGGGAGCTGAATAAGGTAACAGTGAATAACCGTTACCTTCTCCCGAGGATTGATGATCGCTTTGACCAGCTTTAGGGAGCATCTTGGTTCTCCAATATTGATATGCATTCGAGTTATCATCAGTTGAGGGTCAGAGAGGAGGATGTGCGGAAGACTGCTTTTCGGATGCGATATGGTCACTATGAGTTCATGGTGATGCTTTTTGGGCTCACCAATGCTCCTGCCACGTTCATGGATCTCATGAACCGCATGTGTAGGACGATGTTGGATAGATTTGTGATTGTTTCCATTGACGATATATTGGTTTATTCCAAGACGCAGGAACAACATGAGGAGCACTTGCGGGAGGTTTTGGATACTTTGAGGAGGGAGAGCTTGTATGCTAAGTTCTCCAAGTGTGAGTTCTGGTTGAGCGAGGTGCAGTTTCTTGGGAACCTTGTCAACCAGAACGGGATTTCGGTCGACCCGGTGAAGGTGGAGGCCATGATGAGGTGGGAGGTTCTGAGGTCTCCATCTAAGATTCGGAGCTTTCTGGGACTGGCAGGCTATTATTGGAGATTCATTCAGGACTTCTCTAAGATAGCCGTGCCCTTGACCCGACTGACAAGGAAAGTCATGGTCTTTCGCTGGTGGCCTGAGCAACAGGCCGCAATTGAGATATTGAGATAGAGATTGTACGAAGCGCTATTCTTAGCCCTGCCAGAGAACAGGGAGGATTTTGTAGTATATTGCGATGTGTTCATCTCAGTTTTGGGCGCGGTATTTATGCAAAGAGGGCATGTTATCGCCTACGCTTCGAGGAAACTGAAGCCTCATGAGGCAAACTATCTGATGCATGATTTGGAGCTGGGGGCAGTTGTTTTCGCCCTCAAGATTTGGCGTCATTACCTCTATGGGGTCCGTTGTACCATTTACACGGGCCATAAGAGTCTGAGGTATCTCATGGATCAGCCAAATTAGAATATGAGACAACGTCGGTGGCTTGATGTAGTAAAGGATTATGATTGTGAGAGCCTCTACCACCCGAGGAAGGCCAATGTCATGGCCAACACGCTTAGCCGCAAGGCAGCGCCGATCAAGGATATCTGTATGAGGATGACCATTATGACTC
Organism: Lactuca serriola; assembly: GCF_051521515.1. NCBI lineage: Eukaryota > Viridiplantae > Streptophyta > Magnoliopsida > Asterales > Asteraceae > Lactuca > Lactuca serriola. The sequence goes on along the minus strand of NC_136413.1, from coordinate 125,268,805 downwards.
CACTGTTGGAGCGGATTCGGGAGGCCCAACAGGAGGCTATGAAGGAGGAACATTGTAAGAGTGAGCGTATTATGGGTTAGTTTTTCTCCTTTGATTATGACAGTCGTGGGTTGTTGACTATACACAGGAGGTTGTGGGTTCCATATCATGGTAGTATGCGCCAGGTATTGATGCAAGAGGTGCATAAATCCAGGTTTTCTATTCATCCCAGGGAGACAAAGATGTACAGGGATCTTCGTCTTGACTATTGGTGGCCCTGCATGAAGAGGGATGTAGCTTTGTTTGTGGAGAGATTTCTGACCTGCAGGAAGGTCAAGGCCGAGCACCAAAGGCCTCACGGAAAGATCCAGCCGTTGGATACTCCGCTATGGAAATGGGAGGATATCACTATGGATTTCATCACAAAGATTCCTAGGACCGCACAGGGAGTGGATTCGATTTGGTTCATCATGGATTGATTGACCAAGAGTGACCATTTCATTCCGATTCAGGAGAGCATTTCGGCCGAAAAATTGGCCGACATCTATATCAGTGAGGTAGTGGCTCGGCACGGGGTGCCAGTCTCAGTGATTTCCGACAGGGATATGCGGTTCACTTCCAGGTTCTGGAAGAAGTTTCATGATGAGCTGGGTACAAATTTGCACTTTAGCACTGCCTTTCACCCGTAGACGGATGATCAGAGCGAGCGGACCATCCAAACTCTAGAGGCTATGCTGCGCGCATGTGTTTTAGACTTTGGAGGTAGTTGGGATACTTACCTTCCTCTTGAGGAGTTTTCCTATAATAACAGCTATCATGTGAGTATCGAGCGTCCTCCCTTCAAGATGTTGTATAGGAGGAGGTGCAGGACAACGATATGCTAGGGTGAGGTTGGTCAGAGGGTCATGGGGAGTACCGAAGTGGTACTTAAGACTACAGAGAGGATCCAGTAGGTTCGGAGCAGGCTTCAGACTACTCAGAGTCGGCAGAAAAGTTATGCCGACAAGCGTTGATCGAACCTGGAGCTCTAGGTCGGGGATATGGTACTCCTGAAAGTGTCACCTTGGAAGGGCGTCATTCGATTCAGGAAGTGGGGCAAGCTGGGTCCCATGTATATTGGACCTTTCAGGGTTGTAGCCCGGGTGGGAAAGGTGGCATATAGGCTTGACCTGCCAACCAAACTCAGTCAGATTCATAGCACTTTTCATGTCTCCCAGCTACGAAAGTGTTTGGTGGACGATTCGACAGTGGTGCCTTTGGAGGATATTCAGGTGGATGACAGCCTGAACTACATCGAGCGGCCATTGGCCATCCTCGACAGGAAGTCGAAGGATCTAAGGAACAAGAGGGTGGAGTTGGTGAAGGTGCAGTGGCAGTACCGCAAGGGCTCAGAATGGACCTAGGAGCTGGAGGACGAGATGAGGGAGCGCTACCCCGAGCTCTTCCAGGACTCGGCAGCGGACTTTGAGGATAAAGTCTAAAATAAGTGGGGGAGCTTTGTAACACTTGATTCCACATATTTTATTCAAGAAAACTTCATGTTTTACTCTGGGACTCGACGAGTTGGAGGCCTGAATCGTCGAGTAGACTCGTCATTTATCTGGGGTTTAAGTGACCTACTCAACGAGTCGGGAGACCGACTCGGCGAGTAGGAGCAGTTTGAGTGAAACCCTAAATTTGAGGGTTTGCACCCTATTTAAACACTTTATGAGGACTCCATCCCAACCTTCATCATCTCCAAACCCTATCCACGAAACCCTAGCCAACTTTTGAGTGTTCTTGAGCTATTTTATGCCATTCTTTATGATTTGAAGTTTGAAGGAGGAAGGAAAGACTTAGAGGTTGAAGAGGAAGTCAGTAGATCTAGTGATATGGTTGCATTTCCAGCTTGTTTAAGGTAAAAAGTTCCTACCTTGACTTCTTACTTGTTAGATCTACTCTAGGGGTTGGATTTTGACATCTTTGGGGCATTTCTAAGCTATTTTCGGGTTGTAGCGTGTAATGTAGAGAAATGGCTTTAGATCTTGAACATTGGAGGTTTCTCATTGCATAAAGGTGCCAACTTTATTGCCATGAGAGCCCCATGCATCTTGTAGACCTCATTTTTGGATCTTTTGAGCTTAAAGACCCATGCATGGACGTAAAGTTCATGACTTTACGTGTTATATCGGCCCTGGGAGGTCAGATCTACCCTTTGGATGAGATGAGCTCAACAAAAATCAATTTTACGGACATGTACTTTAGGGGATTCCATGGGTCGTTCTTGGGATTCGGCGAGTCGGGTATTGGTTCCCCGACCTTTTCTGTTTTTGAGGGATCTTGTTGAGTCTAGAAAGGGATTAAGAAAAGATGGACGTGATTATGGATCTGGGAATCATGGGACTCGACGAGTGTATGACCAAACTCGGCGAGTCCAAGGCAATCTCCCAACCCATGAAGACGGACTTGGCGAGTTGTTCATATAACTCGGTGAGTCATAGACTAAACACATTCATATGATGAAGATGAACTCGACGAGTTCAAGGATGAACTTGGCGAGTCGGTTGAAGATGCTCCCGATATTATGGTTGAAGTAGAACCCGTTGAGTTCTTGCTAGACTCAACGAGTAGAGTTAAGGGTTGTATCATTTTGATAGAATAGGTACTCGACGAATTGGTGGACCAACTCGGCGAGTCAAGTCAACTGGAGGTTGACTTTGACCTGGATTTGAGTTGAACCTTGTAGGGGTTATGAGTACGAATTCATAACTTAGAAGAGTCGTCGTGTAAGGATTGAGGAGTCGAGGAGAGTCGATTTTCACACCGAGGACAGTGCAGACACTACACGACATTGAGCTGAGTTATCTTCCAATAGAAGTGGGTCTAAGGCACCAAGGCCGGCCCACCAGTAGTTGTTTAGTTGAGACAATTGTCTGGTTTGCTATTTTATGATATGGTTATATGCCAGCATGATGTGTTATATGTGCTAGTAGTGATAGCAGGGGACTAGTCCCCCAATTCGGTCGCTAGGATCGAAGGGTAGGTCGGACAACCCAGATATGTCTGACAACATGATTATGATATGATATTATAAGCTAGTGGTAGGGGTGAAATAGCCCTCATGTCCGGTTGAGATAGGTCGGAGGGTAGGTCGTCACCCCAGAATAGCCTGACATGTGTAGGTCAGCACCCCAAAACCGCCTGAGATGGGTAGGTCGGCACCCTAGAATGGCTTAACATGGGTAGGTCGGGCACCCCAGAACTGCCTGACAATATGTAGGTTGTTTGGTATGTAGTATGATGGGGGAACTCACTAAGCTTTGTGCTTACAGTTTTAGTATTGGTTTCTGGTACCTCTTCATCCAAGGGGAATGAGCCAACGGTTTCTCAGCGCATTACACACACACACATGATTTCCACATTGAGTTTTCTGGGATTGTACTATGACATTTTACCACTTAATTTTTATGGTGTTCAAGACTTGCAATCTGTGAATTGTTGTTGAAACAATTTTACTTATGTTTTCTGTGAAATATTTCTGAAGTAATATAATTAAACCAAAAATTTTGGGTCTCGATTTTGGGATGTTACACTCACATAAATGTTTGTCATGCGTTTATTATGTGGTTTTTATTTATTTATTGACAGTATGTTTTATGATAAGTATGGTTGCGTACAAATGTTATTATCTACCGTGTGTGTTTTTGGATGGCATGTTTAGTGGGAACGGGTGGGTGTTTAATCGCCATGAGCATGACGGATGTGTGTGATCGGCGGGGATGACAATTGAGAATCATACTCATTTTGTTGGATATTTAAAATACTTGAGTACAATGGATGATGAGTTGTCTCAAGGAGAAGGGAAATGAACCTTTTTTTCTTTCTCTGGATAATTGTGACAACCTGAAACTTTCATCCTATGTAATTGGTCCGCGTATTGTCTTTAAATCTTGAATTCATCATCCTATGTAAATCTTGTGGTTCCAAATGCGTGTTTTTGGACATAATATAGTCTAGTTATGGGTCCTAGGAGGTGTTGGAAAGTGTTTTGCATCAAGAACTTGGATCAAACACACCAAAATAGGTGTGTGCGGCCACACTTTTGTGTGTACGGCCACACACCCATGTGTGCGGCCGCACACCCAACCGCACACCCTCCAGCCTCACACCCAAACATATATATAGATGGATACCCACTTCATTCATTCATTTGGATGCTCCTTACTCTCTCTCTACTTTCTCTCTCTACAATCTTCAACCAAGAACACCTTGAAGGCCTCATATTTGTGATCTAATTCATCTTCAAGCTTATTAGTGGTAAACACTTGAATCCCAAGCTTTAAAACTCATCATGTTCATCATATTCATGGTCCCTTGAAGGTGTACGGCCGCACACCTTCATGAGGGGGGCAACACACATTCAAATCTCCTTAGTGTGAAGAGCAAACACTTCATTTGGACTCACAAGAGGAGTGTACGGCCGCACACTCCTATGTACGGCCGCACACACTTGTGTGCAGCCTCACACACCCTTCTGGCCGCACACCCCAGCCGCACACTCAATTCCAAGGCCATACATTCACTCAAATGCCCACAATTGGCCCTAAACTTGCATGAATCATTAAGTATGGATCATGAGACACTTGTACTCAGTAATGCCAAGCCCTAAGGATGTTTTCCCATCATGTTTAAGCATGAAACACCCGAGTTCTAACCCAATTATGTGTCATCACATGATTTATAGGGACCATTGGCATTCAGGGCATCCGTTGACACTCGAACCCTACGATAAATTGTGAGTTCATACCCCTTTAATGAACCTTTCAAATGTTTTTATATGTTTTAGGGGGGATACAAGTCAAATATACATGTTTATGAATATTAATCACATGTGATTCACTACCCGTAGTTCAAATCACATGTGATTTACCACTCTATCTTATAAAAGAACTTTGCGTTTTCGAAACTACTTTGGACAAATGAACTATTTTATAAATGTTTACTTTGGACAAGATTCTTATTAAATAAATTTTCTTATAAAATGTAACCACACTAATATATTTATATAAGTAAGACTTGAAGGACTTAGGACCGATAGCTCGCCCTATTTCCTGTTCTTGTTTGATTGTGGGCTTAGGGTAGCTGTTATCCGTCCGACTGTCATTGATTTCTTAGTTATATATCATGTACATTAGTGTTGGATACGACCCTTTTCATTTCCTTCGATGCCTACACTACTTAATTGCCAAGAATTACACACGCTAAGTTAACTATAATGGGTATAGTTAAGGCCACTACTTTACATACTATAATACACACTATTACGAGACGACACACTAGTAAGAGAACTCACTACGAGCTATACAAAAGACTACTACACTATAATACAAGAGAAAGCACTAATCAGGGGATAACACACTAACTCACTACGAGATACGCTATTCGCTACATACTATGCCCAGAGTTTTCCAACAGGAATACGACACTACATGTATAGATCTATACGGGGAAGACACTATTACATCCCAACTGATAACCTCAGTCCGAGCCGTGCAGGCCAAGGGATGCCGCTACTTCTCTACACTATGCATGACCGGGAAGGTCATGGGGTCCTCTATTACTCACACTATCAGTAGCATACAAGGAATACACTACATTCACACTAAAATACTAACACTAATGAATAAGTTTAAAATCCCGAAGTAAATAAGTATCTAATACTAATAGGAGTTTGCACCACTATTACTGATATCAGGCATAACTTTTCTTATTACACTACTTATTGGGGACTCACTAATATACTTTTACAACAAACGATTTTCAATGATGAAACTTACATGCAACTTACATGTTTTCAATTACAATGTATTTTCTCGAAAATATAGGATTTTCTAGAGTTTTCTACTTCTTACGAATGTAAACTACAGCCTTTCACACTATCTGTACTAATGCATTTTATACTAAAACTCACACTAAACTCTTATGAACTCACCAGCTTTATGCTGATACTTGTTTTCAAAATAACTTGTATCCTCAGGTCAAAGATAGATAGGTACAGGTGCAACATTTTGTAGAAGGTGGAGCATACAAGATCCATCTCTTGTTTTTATATTACTTTTGGTATTTGATGAACATTACAGAACACACTTGTAATTAAACTCACTATGTAAATGAAATGGTTGCATGTTTCTTGTTTTTACTATTATACAATTGTGATGATACTGTACAGGACTTCCTGCACCCCGAAACGTATTCCGCCGTCACCGGTTTTGGGGTGTGACAATAATTAATCGTTCCCCTAAATTATGTCATCAGGTGATATGTTTGTTGTATTATTTATTGAAACTATATGATAAAATTATTTGTTTTTTTTTTAAGTAATGGACATGTATGTGCAACACGAACTCACTAGGCCCTAGGCTTACCCATTTAGAAACTTTAAATCTGCACAATCCAGGAAACTATTTAGCAAATGGAAGTAGGAAGGTAAAGGAGAAGGATTAATCAACAAGACAACAAAGGAGTTCCGCAAAGACGTAACACCCGAAGTTGTTCAATTGAAGAGTTTATTTTATTTTTTCCGCTGTAGTTTAGTCTATAAGTAGGTTTAGAATTGATCTTGGGAGATGTTGGAATGATTGTTTTTCATTTAATCGATATTAGAAAATTGGGGTGTTACAAGTTGGTATCATAGATTGGTTAAGCAGTTTAGGTGTTTATGTAAACACTTAAGCTTAAACGGTAAGAACGAGAGGTATTCCAACGGCCAATTTAGAACAACTATCGCTTGTGGATATCATGTCCTTAAGGAGGCTAGGTAGGTTTCTAGGGTAACACTAGAGCGGGAAGACATTCCAGTTGGAGCCGATATTGTGACACTCAGAGAAGTAGCATATACACCCATAAGCCCTACTACTAGTCGTGGGTGCGGTTAGGGTCGATGTGAAGGTCGGGGTAGGGGTAGGGAAAGAGGTTGAGGGGTCGTCACAACACCGATACGAGCACAAACGATGCAAGGAAGCTCCAACTCCAATCAAGGTCGTGATCGAGGTCAAGCTCGACGAACGAGGTCACACATCAAATGTGGTCACTCGAGAAAACTTAGTTGACGAGATTGCTCAGCTTATACAAGCTTCGTTATCAGATGTAAATGCTATGGATAGAGATGTAGTACTAAATGTGAACCATGGTAACGTGTTTGATGAAGAGGAAGGCTATGAATATAGTATTTCGGTTTCAATTCTTGACCCTAGTGTTGCACTACGATCAAGGCTATATGTAAATGACAAATGAAAAGGTAATTGTTACAAGGCGTTCATGACTTGTAACCCACGAACGTGTCACATGGACATTGATCCTATTGTATCATCAACATGGATCACAAAGACAGAGGAAAGATTTGATACTAGTAAGTGTGCGAATAAGGACAATGTGGTTTATGTCATGACGAAGTTTAAAAATGAGGCTTTATACTGATAGGCGAGGGTAAAGCAGTTAGGGCGTCGGATGCAACCAATAGGATGTCCTGGGATGAGTTTACAAGAATCTTTAGAGAGATGTTTTTTCTCGAACGACGATCAAGCAATTGGAGGAAGAATTCTTGAGACCGGAACAAGGAAATGTGATAGTGAGAGAGTACACCAACAAGGATGAAAAAATTTAATAGCAGTTGCAAGATCTGCTTGATAAGATTTTATTTGACACCGTACATCACCGTGGGGTGCACCGGTGCCGTTCGTCACGAAGAACGATGGGACGATGTAAATATGCATAGATTAACAAGAGTCAAAGAAGGTGTAAGATCTTGACTGACTACAAAAGTGTCAATTTAATGTTTGATCATATCTGATTGAACACGAGACAACAAGTGTCACACCCCCAAACCAAGGATGGCGGAAACGTCCAGGGTTGGAGGACTTCATGTGTAGTATCATAACAACGAGTATAATAGTGATCAAAGCAAATACAACCATCATAAATATAATTGAAAAGGTTACATCATTGTATGTGATTACATGTTTCAAAACCAATTACATCATGATGACAAAAATGAATAATTTGACGTCTTAACGTCCCATCCTCAAAAGCTATGTGAAACCTGTTTCATTGATTTCCTGAGAATACAAGTAGTTTTGAAAAGTGTCAACAATTAAGTTGGTGAGTTCATAAGCTTTTGAAAGTAAAGTTGTAGTGCATTTGCTTGTGATAGTATTGTATAACAAAGAAAAATCCAATGTTTTCCTTTAAAACGTATGTAGTCTTAAATCCCAAGACCGAACGTAAGTATAAGTTTTGAACGGATAATGATATGTACTGTTTTAAATAAATAAAACCCATTATTAATGTAGTATTTCCCGTAAACTTTATGTTTCGTTAACTCCCTATGTGAGTCGTTATAACCATACTATGACTAACTGAACCTGCTGCGACGTTTTTCAGACGTAGAAAATGATATGACATTTTTCACTCCTGGCCTGCCGTACGGACTGTTGTGAAACAGTTTGAGTGTGGGGTGTCAATCCCAATATAGATCTATACACAAACTATCACGTTCTCCCTACAAGAGACTCTGGTTATAATTAACAAGAATTGAACCCGTACTCTAGGATTACTATGTAGCTTAGAGTGTCTCACAAATTACGTTTAAAGAGTTTACGTGTTGTGTGTATGTAAAACCCTTTATGTGTAGTGGAAAAATGAATCCCATTTATGTATATGTTTGTAAGTGAAAACAATGACTATACCTATTATACTTCATTGTAAGTACTTGTAATGTAATGTTCATAACCATGCTTCTTATAGTTCTTTGTATGAGTTTGTAAGGTATAAAACACTTATTTTGAATAACCACTTCTGTTTAGGATGTGAAACTAACAGTAAATACAATCAACCTATAGAGACTTCTTGATTTACACTTTGCTCAACATATTACAAAGTGTTAGAAGGGTTGTAAACTGATAGTTAAACATTTAACATTTCTGTACTGTTTTGGAAAAATCATAGAAAAATCATACGGACTCAAAAACTAAATCCGTAAACTCGGAGACTTTAGAAATTGTGTCTAGTTTGTTCATAATTTTTGCTATGATTTTTAGCAACCTCAAACTGTGAGTTCATACCCTTTAATGAACCTTTCAAATGTTTTTATATGTTTTAAGGGGGGGGGATACAAGTCAAATATACATGTTTATGAATATTAATCACATGTGATTCACTACCCGTAGTTCAAATCACATGTGATTTACCACTATGTCTTATAAAAGAACTTTGTGTTTTTGAAACTACTTTGGACAAATGAACTATTTTCTAAATTTTTTCTTTGGACAAGATTCTTATTAAATAAATTTTCTTATAAAATGTAACCACACTAATATATTTATATAAGTAAGACTTGAAGGACTTAGGACCCATAGCTTGCCCTTTTTCCTGTTCTTGTTTGATTGTGGGCTTAGGGTAGCTGTTATCCGTCCGACTGTCGTTGATTTCTTAGTTATATATCATATACATTAGTGTTGGATACGAGCCTTTTCATTTCCTTCGATGCCTACACTACTTAATTGCCAAGAATTACACACGCTAAGTTAACTATAATGGGTATAGTTAAGGCCACTACTACTCGTTACTGCCACTACTTTACATACTATAATACACACTATTACAAGACGACACACTAGTAAGAGAACTCACTACGAGCTATACAAAAGACTACTACACTATAATACAAGAGAAAGCACTAATCAGGGGATAACACACTAACTCACTACGAGATACGCTATTCGCTACATACTATTCCCAGAGTTTTCCAACTGGAATACGACACTACATATATAGATCTATACGGGGAAGACACTATTACATCCCGACTGATAACCTCAGTCTGAGCCGTGCAGGCCCAGGGATGCCGCTACTTCTCTACACTATGCACGACCGGTAAGGTCATGGGGTCCTCTATTACTCACACTATCAGTAGCATACAAGGAATACACTACATTCACACTAAAATACTAACACTAAAGAATAAGTTTAAAATCCCGAAGTAAATAAGTATCTAATACTAATAGGAGTTTGCACCACTATTACTGATATCAGGCATAACTTTTCTTATTACACTACTTATTGGGGACTCACTAATATACTTTTACAGCAAACGATTTTCAATGATGAAACTTACATGCAACTTACATGTTTTCAATTACAATGTATTTTCTCGAAAATATAGGATTTTCTAGAGTTTTCTACTAATTACGAATGTAAACTGCAGCCTTTCACACTATCTGTACTAATGCATTTTATACTAAAACTCACACTAAACTCTTATGAACTCACCAGCTTTATGTTGATACTTGTTTTCAAAATAACTTGTATCCTTAGGTCAAAGATAGATACGTACAGGTGCAACATTTTGTAGAAGGTGGAGCATACAAGATCCATCTCTTGTTTTTATATTACTTTTGGTGTTTGATGAACATTACAGAACACACTTGTAATTAAACTCACTATGTAAATGAAATGGTTGCATGTTTCTTGTTTTTACTATTATACAATTGTGATGATAATGTACATGACTTCCTCCACCCCGAAACGTATTCCGCCGTCATCGGTTTTGGGGTGTGACAGATTGGTATCAGAGCATTGTTTATAGTGAATCAAGTATATCAACCTATAAAAGATATACAAACTATATACACTTCGGGACTAAAACACTCTGACCAAGAATATATACTGTTAATTATCTAAAAGATTTAACTAAGTATATATATACACACATCTCTATAAAACACAGGAGCCAGTGTCACCCTAGAACAGAACAAAAGTATTAAGATTTTTGGATAGCACAATTGGTCTTAGAGACATATAGTCACATTTGGGGGGATGTAGCCTGATCAACTATATTTTCCTGAGAGTGACTAGCATGTGCCTAAGCTTGGTTGTGATGTTGCAACAAGTCTAAAACTTACCAACACTACCACAATACTGTTAGCATAAGAATACTATAGGAGTATTTTGTATCTCTAAAACATACATATGTGAGAACTAAAAAGGGTCGTTACTAGTGGAGCAATGGTTGCTAAATGGATACTTTCCGGTTACCTGTGATTAGGGTGTTATAGACTTAGAATCTGTGATCTTTGCTTTACTTCCTGTTCCTTGTTTGGTTGTGGATTTAGAGTTAGGGTCACTTATTCAATGGACCATCCTGCCCCGGTCACATGTAATTAGTATGAATTATGCAAGTATTGGTCCAACTCGTGAAGATCATCTTATAAGTAATTTAGGTTAGTACGTCTATTAATCTTCTTTTCCCCTTTCTCGCATAGATAGCATGGCTGGCTTCCACCTACCTGGCGACCCGTACTACCCAAACCAGGGCAATGGAGGATGGCTCAATGAAGAGTCGGACGATGATCACCAGATCCCTCTGGACGACCACCGAGCTGAAGGCTTTTCGGATAGCTTCGACTCTGAGCCAGAAGTTAACAACCTACCTCCTGGAGCTCCGAACCCCAACCCCCGTCCGGCATTTCAGGGTCCCACTCCCTTGTGGGTAATATCCCTGAACCGATGGAGCGAGGAGCAGGGCTAGCCTTTACCTTACAATGGGGACCGAAGCTTCTACAGCATAAGCGAAGGAGGATCAGCGGACCGAGTTCTGCCCATCATGGTCCGAAGGATTGCCTGGAATGTTGAGCAGGGCCAAGCAGCCATTGGTCGAGTTGTAGAAGTGGATGCCAACTTGAATCTCAACACTGTTCGCATCCGCCAACTTGAAGAAGCCATGGACAGGACAAGGAGGACCAACGAGGCTCTACAGCATCAGCTAGCTGCATCCTGAGCCGAAGTTAGGGAACTCCGAGTACGCCAAAGGATTCACGATCGACACTTTCATGAAGTTATGCGTCAGCTAGCGAATCTGAGGGTTCGCCCAACAAGTAACCGTCGCCAGTAGAAGACATCTAGTTACCTCACTCTTTTGTCTAAAGGACTAGTCTTTTCTCTCAATGTTCCATAGATCTCTTGTCTGTAAACATTCCTAGCTCTAAAAAGTACCCTAACTAGACCTCTAAACTGCCAACATTTTTCCCTATGGTTTGATGTAAGACCTTCTGTTAGGTCAATTTTTCCTGAACGTGTATTACATCATCAATACCAGTATATTGGCAGCTAATTATTCTATTGCTATGACTCTCATTCTGATTTTTGGATTATGTTGAATTAATCCATGAAACACTCTATTCTTATTTTGCAATAGACTCTTACTATTGCTATCATTCCTATGATCTTCTAGTAAAAGATGCCTCCACGAAAGCATCCAAACAGAGGAAGACCAGCAACTCAAACCCCTCCTCCACCACCTCCTCCTCCGCAGTTCGACCCAGTGTTGTTCCAAACAGCTGTGACAGCAGCCATGACCCAAATGAACTCTGGGGATGCTAGCGGTGGAATTTCTAGGTTTGGTGAAGCCCATCAAAGAGTGCAGGGATGCACTTATAAGGACTTCATGAACTGTAAACCTACCTTCTTCGATGGTACTGGAGGAATTCTGGCATTATCCCAATGGTTCGAAAGAACCGAAGCTGTATTTGAAATGTGCTCTTGCCCCGAAGAGAGCAAAATCAAGTTCGCTACTGCCACCCTCACTAACAGGGCTTTGACATGGTGGAACGGCCATGTCAGTGCACTCTCCTTGGTCATAGCCAATGCCATGGGCTGGGACACTCTAAAGGATCTCATGAGAAAGGAGTACTGCCCGAGGGACGAAATTCAGAAACATGAGGAGGAACTCTGGAACCTCAAAATGGTAGGGACCGACATAATAGCTTACACGGCCAGGTTCTGCGACTTGGCGGCTATGTGTCCCAACATGATCCCATCCGAAAGCAAGAAGATTGAACGATATATCTGGGGTCTAGTGCCCCCATATCGAGGAAATGTTCTAGCCTCACGCCCTACCACCTTCGACAGTGCCAAGGAATTGGCCCAAAGTCTGATCAACCATGAAGTCTCTTCTACTCCAGCAACAACAACCACAACTACCACTGTACCACCTGATTCATCTGACAGAAAGAGGAAGCGATGGGATAAGAAGAAAGGAAAGAAAACTCAAACCTCCTCCAAGGACCAGCAAATCGTGGCGGTCCATGCTGCCACTACTCCAGCCACTCCTGCACCGCCAAAAGCTTATAGTGGGAATCTGCCTAAGTATCCCAAGTGCCCTTTCCACCACAACGGCCCCTGCCGTGAATTGCAGTGTTCCAAATGCGGTCAGAAGGGCCATACTGTGTGATTCTGCAAGGCCCCTCCCAAACCTATCTCGCAAGTTTCCGGTTCGGGAGTGACCTCGACGTGTTATGGCTACGGTGAAGCTGGTCATTTCAAGAAGAACTGTCCGAAGGCTGCGAATGCTGGGGGAACTGGTAGGCTACTCGCTATTGGTCACAACGAGGCGGTAGCGGATCCCACAGTAGTCACGGGTACGTTTCTTCTCAACAACTCTTATGCATGTGTCTTATTCGATAGTGGTGCAGAAAGAAGCTTCATAAATCAAAACTTTAAACACTTACTCAAACAATCCCCTCAACCACTAAAAGAAACATTCGTCGTAGAAATGGCTAAAGGGAAAAATGAAAGCTCTAACGAAATCTACGTAGGTTGTAACCTCACGTTAGACGATCACTCATTTCCAATCGATCTTATACCAGTCTCTATCAAAAGTTTCGATGTCATTGTCGGTATGGACTGGTTGAGTCTCCACCATGCCGATATCCTATGCTTCGATAAAGCCATTCGCCTGAATCTTCCGAACCATGAAACTCTATTGATTTATGGAGATAAACCCAGTACGAGCCTTCATATCATCTCCAGTATTCAGACTCAGAAATACTTGCATAAGGAATACCGCGCCTTTCTTGCTCACGTTGTCGACACTAGCCAGAAAGCGAAAGATCCGAAGGACATTCCCGTTGTATGCGATTTCCCCGATGTCTTTTCGGAGGACCTTCCGGGTCTACCTCCCAAACGTCAGGTTGAGTTCAGAATTGACCTAGTCCCGGGAGCTACCCTCGTAGCTAAGTCACCCTATCGTTTAGCGCCTGCAGAGATGCAAGAACTATCCGGTCAACTCAATGAGCTGCTCAGCAAAGGCTTTATAAGACCAAGCTTCTCACCCGGGGGAGCTCCGGTCTTGTTCGTAAAGAAGAAAGATGGATCGTTCCGTATGTGCATCGATTATAGGGAGCTCAACAAACTCACTGTCAAAAATCGCTACCCTCTCCCTCGTATCGACGACCTATTCGACCAACTACAAGGAGCGAGTTACTTCTCCAAGATTGATCTTCGGTCCGGGTATCACCAGTTACGGGTGCTTGAGGAAGATGTTCCGAAGACAGCTTTCCGAACCTGTTACGGGCACTTCGAGTTCGTAGTGATGCCCTTTGGACTGACTAACGCTCCTGCAGTATTCATGGACTTAATGAATAGGTTATTTCGTCCATATCTAGATCAATTCGTCATCGTCTTTATTGATGATATACTCGTCTACTCTCGGAGCGAGGAAGAACATAAGGATCACCTGCGACGAGTCCTAGAAACACTGCGATCAGAGAAGTTATATGCGAAGTTCTCTAAGTGCGAGTTTTGGATCCGAAGAGTTGAATTCTTAGGACACGTGGTTAGTGAAGAAGGAATCCACGTGGATCCCTCCAAAATTAAAGCTATTGAGAACTGGTCAGCACCGAAGACGCCTACGGAGATTCGTCAATTTCTAGGCCTCGTTGGCTACTACCGCAGATTCATTCAAAACTTCTCTAGGATTGCGAAGCCTCTCACCATGTTCACCCAGAAGGGCGTATCATTCGACTGGGAAGAGAAACAGGATAATGCATTCCAGACCCTGAAGCGAGCCCTATGCACCGCACCAGTATTATCCCTTCCCGAAGGAACATAAGACTTCGTGGTATACTGCGATGCATCGAATCAGGGACTCGGCTATGTCTTGATGCAATGAGGTAAAGTCATCGCTTATGCCTCAAGACAGCTAAAGACGCATGAGGTGAACTACACTACTCACGACCTTGAGCTAGGAGCGGTCGTCTTCGCACTAAAAATCTGGAGACACTACTTGTATGGAACGAAGAGCGTAGTGTACACTGATCATAAAATCCTCCAACACATACTGAACCAGAAAGAGCTCAACATGAGACAACGCCGATGGGTTGAACTACTTAACGATTACGACTGCGAAATTCGATATCACCCGGGGAAAGCCAACGTGGTAGCCGACGCCCTGAGTAGGAAAGAGTATTCTGGCCGAAGAACCAAGTCATTAACAATGACTATCCATTCGTATCAATCTGCACAGATCAAGGAGGCTCAGCTGGAAGCCTTAAAGTCTGAGAATGTGGCGGGAGAATCCCTGCGTGGAATGGATAAAAGTTTGGAAGTCAAGGGTGATGGAGCCTACTACCTCATGGACCGAATCTAGACTCCGCGCCACGGAGGTTTCAGAGACTTGGTCATGAAGGAAGCACACAACACTCGCTACTCCGTCCACCCAGGTTCAGATAAGATGTATCTGGATCTCAAAAAGCTATACTGGTGGCCTAACATGAAAGCGGAGATCGCTACCTTCGTGAGTAAGTGCCTTACATGCACGAAGGTCAAGGTCGAATATCAAAAGCCATCAGGACTCCTCCAACAACCAAAGATACCGGAATGGAAGTGGGAGCGGATTACAATGGACTTTATAACAAAACTGCCCAAGACAACGGGTGGGTTGGATACCATTTGGGTCATCGTCGACAGATTGACCAAGTCTGCACACTTCCTACCCATCAAGGAAACGGACAAGATGGAGAAGCTCACGAGAACATACCTTAAGGAAATAGTACGGCTGCATGGCATCCCTATATCTATTATCTCAGACAGAGATAGTAGATTTACCTTGAGATTTTGGCAATCACTACAAAAGGCTCTAGGGACGAGGCTGGACATGAGTACAGCTTACCATCCGCAGACCGATGGACAAAGTGAGAGGACGATCCAAACTTTAGAAGACATGCTGCGAGCTTGTGTGATCGACTTTGGTAAATCGTGGGATACACACTTACCTCTTGTGGAATTTTCCTACAATAATAGTTATCATACGAGCATCAAGGCAGCTCCATTTGAAGCCCTCTACGACCGAAAGTGCAGATCCCCTCTGTGTTGGGCTGATGTGGGTGACACTCAGTGGGCTAAAGGACGAGTTCCTGACAGTGCTCTCACTGGTCCGGAGATCATTCGAGAAACGACCGAGAAGATTGTACAGATTCGTGAACGATTAAAAGCCGCTAGGGATCGGCAGAAAAGCTACGCGGACAAACGAAGAAAACCCTTGGAGTTTCAGGTAGGAGACCGAGTCCTTTTGAAGGTCTCGCCCTGGAAGGGTACGATACGCTTCGGAAAGCGTGGAAAGCTGAACCCAAGGTACATAGGGCCTTTCGAGATTCTTGCTAGAATCGGCCCTGTAGCTTACAAACTCAACTTACCCCACGAGCTAAGTAACATACATCATACCTTCCACGTCTCAAACCTGAAGAAATGCCTGTAAGATGAGACTCTCATGATTCCCCTCGACGAGATCGACGTCAATGAGAGCATCAACGTTGTGGAAGAGCCTACGGAGATTATGGACCGAGAAGTGAAACGAACTAAACAAAGCCCCATCCCAATTGTGAAGGTTCGGTCGAACGCCAAGCGGGGACCGGAATTCACTTGGGAGCGCGAGGATCAAATGAAACTCAAGCATCCCCATCTTTTTGCGTAATAGTTCTGTAATTACCCTCAGTAGGAATTCTAAATTTCGGGACGAAATTCCCTCTAACGGGGGGATAATGTGACAACCCGAAACTTTCATCCTATGTAATTGGTCCGCGTATTGTCTTTAAATCTTGAATTCATCATCCTATGTAAATCTTGTTGTTCCAAATGCGTGTTTTTGGACATAATATAGTCTAGTTATGGGTCCTAGGAGGTGTTGGAAAGTGTTTTGCATCAAGAAATTGGATCAAACACACCAAAAGAGGTGTGTGCGGCCACACTTTTGTGTGTACGGCCACACACCCATGTGTGCGGCCGCACACCCAACCGCACATCCTCCAGCCTCACACCCAAACATATATATATAGATGGATACCCACTTTATTCATTCATTTGGATGCTCCTTACTCTCTCTCTACTTTCTCTCTCTAAAATCTTCAACCAAGAACACCCTGAAGGCCTCATATTTGTGATCTAATTCATCTTCAAGCTTATTAGTGGTAAACACTTGAATCCCAAGCTTTAAAACTCATCATGTTCATCATATTCATGGTCCCTTAAAGGTGTACGGCCGCACACCTTCATGAGGGGGGCAACACACATTCAAATCTCCTTAGTGTGAAGAGCAAACACTTCATTTGGACTCACAAGAGGAGTGTACGGCCGCACACTCCTATGTACGGCCGCACACACTTGTGTGCAGCCTCACACACCCTTCTGGCCGCACACCCCAGCAGCACACTCAATTCCAAGGCCATACATTCACTCAAATGCCCACAATTGGCCCTAAACTTTCATGAATCATTAAGTATGGATCATGAGACACTTGTACTCAGTAATGCCGAGCCCTAAGGATGTTTTTCCATCATGTTTAAGCATAAAACACCCTAGTTCTAACCCAATTATGTGTCATCACATGATTTATAGGGACCATTGGCATTCAGGGCATCCGTTGACACTCGAACCCTACGATAAATTGTGAGTTCATACCCCTTTAATGAACCTTTAAAATGTTTTTATATGTTTTAGGGGGGATACAAGTCAAATATACATGTTTATGAATATTAATCACATGTGATTCACTACCTGTAGTTCAAATCACATGTGATTTACCACTCTGTCTTATAAAAGAACTTTGCGTTTTCGAAACTACTTTGGACAAATGAACTAATTTATAAATGTTTTCTTTGGAAAAGATTCTTCTTAAATAAATTTTCTTATAAAATGTAACCACACTAATATATTTATATAAGTAAGACTTCAAGGACTTAGGACCGATAGCTCGCCCTATTTCCTGTTCTTGTTTGATTGTGGGCTTAGGGTAGCTGTTATCCGTCCGACTGTCATTGATTTCTTAGTTATATATCATGTACATTAGTGTTGGATACGAGCCTTTTCATTTCCTTCGATGCCTACACTACTTAATTGCCAAGAATTACACACACTAAGTTAACTATAATGGGTATAGTTAAGGCCACTACTACTCGTTACTGCCACTACTTTACATACTATAATACACACTATTACAAGACGACACACTAGTAAGAGAACTCACTACGAGCTATACAAAAGACTACTACACTATAATACAAGAGAAAGCACTAATCAGGGGATAACACACTAACTCACTACGAGATATGCTATTCGCTACATACTATGCCCAGAGTTTTCCAACAGGAATACGCCGCTACATGTATAGATCTATACGGGGCAGACACTATTACATCCCGACTGATAACCTCAGTCCGAGCCGTGCAGGCCCAGGGATGCCGCTACTTCTCTACACTATGCATGACCGGGAAGGTCATGGGGTCCTCTATTACTCACACTATCAGTAGCATACAAGGAATACACTACATTCACACTAAAATACTAACACTAAAGAATAAGTTTAAAATCCCGAAGTAAATAAGTATCTAATACTAATAGGAGTTTGCACCACTATTACTGATATCAGGCATAACTTTTCTTATTACACTACTTATTGGGGACTCACTAATATACTTTTACAGCAAATGATTTTCAATGATGAAACTTACATGCAACTTACATGTTTTCAATTACAATGTATTTTCTCAAAAATATGGGATTTTCTAGAGTTTTCTACTACTTACGAATGTAAACTGCAGCCTTTCACACTATCTATACTAATGCATTTTATACTAAAACTCACACTAAACTCTTATGAACTCACCAGCTTTATGCTGATACTTGTTTTCAAAATAACTTGTATCCTTAGGTCAAAGATAGATACGTACAGGTGCAACATTTTGTAGAAGGTGGAGCATACAAGATCCATCTCTTGTTTTTATATTACTTTTGGTGTTTGATGAACATTACAGAACACACTTGTAATTAAACTCACTATGTAAATGAAATGGTTGCATGTTTCTTGTTTTTATTATTATACAATTGTGATGATACTGTACATGACTTCCTCCACCCCGAAACATATTCCGCCGTCACCGGTTTTGGGGTGTGACATTAATTAATCGTTCCCCTAAATTATGTCGTCAGGTGATATGTTTGTTGTATTATTTATTGAAACTATATGATAAAATTATTTGTTTTTTTAAGTAATGGACATGTATGTGCAACACGAACTCACTAGGCCCTAGGCTTACCCATTTAGAAACTTTAAATCTGCACAATCCAGGAAAATATTTAGCAAATGGAAGTAGGAAGGCCAAGGAGAAGGATTAATCAACAAGACAACAAAGGAGTTCCGCAAAGACGTAACACCCGAAGTTGTTCAATTGAAGATTTTATTTTATTTTTTCCGCTGTAGTTTAGTCTATAAGTAGGTTTAGAATTGATCTTGGGAGATGTTGGAATGATTGTTTTTCATTTAATCGATATTAGAAAATTGGGGTGTTACAAGTTGGTATCATAGATTGGTTAAGCAGTTTAGGTGTTTATGTAAACACTTAAGCTTAAACGGTAGGAACGAGAGGTATTCTAACGACCAATTTAGAAAAACTATCGCTTGTGGATATCATGTCCTTAAGGAGGCCAAGGAGGTTTCTAGGGTAACACTAGAGCGGGAAGACATTCCAGTTGGAGCCGATATTGTGACACTCAGAGAAGTATCATATACACCCATAAGCCCTACTACTAGTCGTGGGTGCGGTTAGGGTCGATGTGGAGGTCGGGGTAGGGGTAGGGAAAGAGTTTGAGGGGTCTTCACAACACCGATACGAGCACAAACGATGCAAGGAAGCTCCAACTCCAATCAAGGTCGTGATCGAGGTCAAGCTCAACGAACGAGGTCACACATCAAATATGGTCACTCGAGAAGACTTAGTTGACGAGATTGCTCAGCTTATAGAAGCTTCGTTATCGGATGTAAATGCTATGGATAGAGATGTAGTACTAAATGTGAACCATGGTAACGTGTTTGATGAAGAGGAAGGCTATGAATATAGTATGTCGGTTTCAATTCTTGACCCTAGTGTTGCACTACGATCAAGGCTATATGTAAATGACAAATGACAAGGTAATTGTTACAAGGCGTTCATGACTTGTAACCCACGAACGTGTCACAGGGACATTGATCCTATTGTATCATCAACGTGGATCACAAAGAAAGAGGACAAATTTGATACTAGTAAGTGTGCGAATAAGGACAATGTGGTTTATGTCATGACGATGTTTAAAAATGAGTCTTTATACTAATGGGCGAGGGTAAAGCAGTTAGGGCGTCGGATGCAACCAATAGGATGTCATGGGATGATTTTACAAGAATCTTTAGAGAGATGTTTTTTCCTCGAACGACGATCAAGCAGTTGGAGGAAGAATTCTTGAGACCGGAACAAGGAAATGTGATAGTGAGAGAGTACACCAACAAGGATGAAAAAATTTAATAGCAGTTGCAAGATCTGCTTGATAAGATTTTTATTTGACACCGTACATCACCGTGGGGTGCACCGGTGCCGTTCGTCACGAAGAACGTTGGGACGATGTAAATATGCAATTATTAACAAGAGTCAAAGAAGGTGTAAGATCTTGACTGACTACGAGTGTCAATTTAATGTTTGATCATATGTGATTGAACATGAGACAACAAGTGTCACACCCCCAAACCAAGGATGGCGGAAACGTCCAGGGTTGGAGGACTTCATGTGTAGTATCATAACAACGAGTATAATACTGATCAAAGCAAATACAACCATCATAAATATAATTGAAAAGGTTACATCATTGTATGTGATTACATGTTTCAAAACCAATTACATCACGATGACAAAAATGAATAATTTGACGTCTTAACGTCCCATCCTCAAAAGCTGTGTGAAACCTGTTTCATTGATTTCCTGAGAATACAAGTAGTTTTGAAAAGTGTCAACAATTAAGTTGGCGAGTTCATAAGCTTTTGAAAGTAAAGTTGTAGTGCATTTGCTTGTGATAGTATTGTATAACCAAGAAAAATCCAATATTTTCCTTTAAAACGTATGATGTAGTCTTAAATCCCAAGACCGAACGTAAGTGTAAGTTTTGTACTGATAATGATATGTACTATTTTAAATAATTAAAACCCATTATTAATGTAGTATTTCCCGTAAACTTTATGTTTCGTTAACTCCCTATGTGAGTCGTTATAACCATACTATGACTAACTGAACCTGCTGCGACGTTTTTCAGACGTCGAAAATGATATGACATTTTTCACTCCTGGCCTGCCGACCGGACTGTTGTGAAACAGTTTGAGTGTGGGGTGTCAGTGCCAATATAGATCTATACACAAACTATCACGTTCTCCCTACAAGAGACTCTGGTTATAATTAACAAGAATTGAACCCATACTCTAGGATTACTATGTAGCTTAGAGTGTCTCACAAATTACGTTTAAAGAGTTTACGTGTTGTGTGTATGTAAAACCCTTTATGTGTAGTGGAAAAATGAATCCCATTTATGTATGTGTTTGTAAGTGAAAACCATGACTATACCTATTATAGTTCATTGTAAGTACTTGTAATGTAATGTTCATAACCATGCTTCTTATAGTTCTTTGTATGAGTTTGTAATGTATAAAACACTTATTTTGAATAATCACTTCTGTTTAGGATGTGAAACTAATAGTAAATACAATCAACCTATAGAGACTTTTTGATTTACACTTTGCTCAACATATTACAATGTGTTAGAAGGGTTGTAAACTGATAGTTAAACATTTAACATTTCTGTACTGTTTTGGAAAAATCATACGGACTCAAAAACTAAATCCGTAAACTCGGAGACTTTAGAAATTGTGTCTAGTTTGTTCATAATTTTTGTTATGATTTTTAGTAACCTCAAACTTGTGTGAAAATGTCCATATTCACAGACTGGTCCGAATTCTTTTTGAAATGATAGGCTGTTTTGTAAAAATCACCATAAATTGTATAAAAATCGTGTGGAGATGTGCAAGTAGTAATTTTAAAGCTAAAAATTTGAACTATTTTCATGTAAAACAGTTTTAGAAGGTAAAAAGTTTAACATGTTCAAAACAGTCTGTGAATAAGTCTCAACTCTTCTGTGAAGAGCTGTAACATGAGTTTAAGTTGTATTGGGGTGTTTTAACTTGTATTCTCCCCCTAAAACTTGAAGAAAAACATGAAAATGTAGGGGTATGAACTCACCTTGATTGATTTCAGGTGATGGATGATGAAGAAAATGGAGTTTCTTGGTCAAGAATACTTGATGAATACGTAACAGTGGGATGATCCTAAGAACAACCCTTTGATGTTAAAATGTGTGTAGATGATTCGATGATGTAAGGAAAAATATGAAAGAGTTATGGAGTTTAGATGATACACTTACCAAATGATGAAGAAATGGTTCATGAACACCTCCAAAAAGTATCTGGAAGTAGAGAGGAAAAGGTAGTTTTCTTGAGAGTAAAAAGAGAGTGTAAGAGTTCTTGAAATGAAGCAATGATCAAGTTAAGTCAAGAAATCCTCAGTGATTTCCTTGTGAGAGAGGTTGATGAAGCAAATTTCAAGGTGTTGGGATGTTTACATTGGTAAGTGTGATGTGGATAGGGTTGGAGTAATGGGGAAGTGACACATGGATGCAAGTGGGCACACTTGACCCACTTGTGTGGTAAAATATCTTGGTAATTCTTCTTAATTGAATAAATGATTTTATAATTAATTAATCCTTGGAAAATGATTAAAATATGATTTTTGGGAGTTTAAAATGTTAAAATATGAATTTGGTGAAAAAATCCCGTTAAAAACGTCAAAAATGGGCTTAACAAGCGAAAGCTGCTCAAAACCGGACATCCAGGACCGAACCTGCGAGGTTTGGCTCCTAGGATGCGAGGACCGAAGGTGGGAGGGGGGAACCGAGAGTGGAAGGAGGACGGACCGAGGCTCGGTCCTCTGAGTTTCGGTTCTGACAAGGGGGGTTTCGGTTATGACAGGATCGGCTCCTAAGAGGGTCGGCTCCTAAGAGGGTTTCGGATCCTTAAGAGGGTTTCGACTCTAAGAGGCTGTTTTTCGCGTTTTCTTCCCGTTTTGAGTGATTTTTGACCAAGTTAAGGGTCGGGATGACCCGAAAGACTACCAAAAGTTTGAGAGAGATTCTTATAGAGTGGGAGAGATTTAGAGAGACTTTGTTTTTAACCCTTATTAGTGTATTTCCTTGTAATGCAAGGCTCTTAAGCCCCGTTATGACTCGTTTATGATTATTTTAAGTCCCCGAAGGGGTCATAGTCGTGTTTTTGACGCGTTTAACTCCCTTCTTAGTGTTTCTCCTTGATAAAAACACAGGTTCGCTGCGATACTTGAATTTCTGACATACAAATGTATACTTTTACACATAGAATCACACTTATCAATTAAGTAATAGTTATGCTTGACTAGTTTGACTGGCTGACTTTGACTTTGACCTGTTGACTTTGACTTTGACTTGTTGACTTTGACTTTTTGATTTTGACTTAAACTTGATGGTTGTCACAACAAGATAAGTGGAAATTCTAAGAGATTGTCACTATGAGGTATTATGTCACCTAAGAAATGATAACATTGTAACTTATGCTCTAAGTCATAAGTTAAGGAGGGAATCAAGCAAGATTTAAAATGATGAGAATTGATGTTAGTGTCAGTTTACTGGGTGGACCGAAGAAGAGTCAGAAAGAATCCATGGAAGAGGATAAGTGGAAAGCTTTTAGATTTGTTTAACTGGTGTATGATGACACATTTAATGGGGACATGGGTGTATGATAGTAGGGAACATAACGGGTGTGTTGAGACCGACGGGAGATAGGATTTGAGAAGTTACTCATTTCCTTGGATATTTAAATGTTTGAGCACAACAGAAAGGTTGTGCCAAGTGGGAAGGGAAGTGGACCATTGGTTCTTTCTCTGGATATCTAAAATAGACCCTTAAATTGTGTCGTCGGGTGAAACTTACTTGTTGGAAAAGTTAGTTAAGTTGTATATTGATGAGATAGTGTAGTTGTCTATTTCTGATCGAAACCTTCATCTTATATCATCATTTTGGAAGAGTTTCCAATGATGAATGGATTCTTTGGTCAAGTATGAAATTTTATATGGTAGGAAGTGTAGCAATATGTGGGTATGAGGTAAGGGAGAAACAAATGGTTGGCCTCGATCTTGTTCAGAAAACTACCGATAAATTTAGTAATTTAGGGTCAACCTAAAGGATGCACATAAACGACCAAAATTTTAGGTGGATAAATCTAGGAAGCCAATAGTGTTTCAAACGGGAAAAAGGGCATGTTGAATATGTCCCCAATGAAGGACATGGTACGTCTTATCTAAAGGTAAGTTGATTCTCAGTTGTTGAACCTTCTTCTGATTAAGAAATGAGCCGGAGAGGTTGCATATTGATTGGAGATAACAGGGGATCGAATGCAACATTAGAAAGCGAACGAGATATGAAGACCAATTATCCATATTTGTTTACTGAATTCAAATTCCGAGGTCGGAATTTTTCGAAGGGGGAAAGTTTGTAATAACTCATGTCAAAGTCAAAATATAAAATATATAATCATATTATATTAATATAAAATAATGATTAGTTTAAAGTTAATGAGTCAATTAAAGGCAAATTATGAAGATAAATGTAAAAAAAAACCATCACCTTCATTGGGGCATTAAATACGAGCAAATGAGAGGTTTTCATCGGTTATACTCTTAGGAATTATAAGTAGAACCTAAAATCGAGTGGAAACCCCACATAAATTTTTGAGATCGGTTGAGAATCAAAGGAGAAATAGGGCTTGGGAGTCCTTGAAGAGTTTTCGGAGTATGACCACTCGATTTAAGCTTCATATAGTTGCTTAAATAGGTTTATATACATTTTAAACGTATTTTGGTTCAACCTATTGTCTCAATTTCGTACAACTAAAACCAATTTGACAATGAATTTTAAGGAATGTTTTTTTTTTTACATATAATTTGTCTAATCCACTTTGTTATGGAGTACGATTTTGAAAATTGTTTATGGATAACTGTTAATATGAAGTGGAGATAATTGATGACAGTTTTAGTTAAGCATTTAAAGTAATTTTAAAAGCTTCATTGATTAAAAAAAATGGCTGCAAATCGTTAATTTTTGGGTTGAGAAGATGAGAACTCGGAACCACAACTTTTAAACCAAAGCATAAGTGGCGCGTGTTTCCTACTTTGTTTGTTTTCTTTTTCTTTTTGAAAGCGGCAGTTTCAAGCGTGTTATTTTACTTTGAATTGAAATGATATTTACATAGATGGACCTTATATTTTGAATGATTTGCTAAACTTAACCACAAGCCATATAAAACAAACCCATGTCAGTGTTGAAAGATTTGAGTTCATGAAACTGCAACTTTAGTCCTCGGAGTTTTTATATCATGCTATTTCGTTTGAAATTATATTCTTCAATTTCACACATCTATATTTTGTTTATTAGGGTAAATATTTTTATTAATTAATAATTTTTTTTTAAAGAGTAAAATTCTATTATTTAAAATCATAAGTCAAAGGTGGTATTTTTCGTTAAAAAATAATATATTGACAATGTTGTCATATAATGCAGTACATTTGAAATAAAGTTGTTACAAATATGGTAGATGTGTTAGTTAATAATTATTGGTTGGTCGAACAAGACATTGGATAATTGAACCAAAATAAACATATAAGATTCTTATCTAGTATTGTGACCTTAGAAAGATTTGTTGGCGGAATATAAGGTGCATGTTAGCAACAAGGTTTCAGTTAGGAATTATCGGTTACGAGGTAAGTTTTTTCGTGTTCTGTGGTTGCTCGCACATAAATATTTGTCATGCGTTTATTATATGGTTTTTATTTATTTATTGACAATATGTTTTATGATAACTATGGTTGCGTACAAATGATATTTTTGATTATTTATCTACCATGTATGTTTTTGGATGACATGTTTAGCGGGAACGGGTGAGTGTTTAATCGTCGTGAGCATGACGGATGTGTGTGATCGGCGGGGATGAGAAGTGAAAATCATACTCATTTTCTTAGATATTTAAAATACTTGAGTACAATGGATGATGAGTTGTCTCAAAAAGAAGGGAAATGAACCTTTGGTTCTTTCTTTTGAGAATTAATCGTTCTCTTAAATTATGTCATCAGGTGATATGTTTGTTGTATTATTTATTGAAACTATATGATAAAATTATTTGTTTTTTTAAGTGATGGACATGTATGTGCAACACGAACTCACTAGGTCCTAGACTTACCCATTTAAAACTTTAAATGTGCGCAACCCAATAAACTATTTAGCAAATGGAAGTAGGAAGACCAAGGAGAAGGATTTATCAACAAGACAACAAAAGAGTTCTGCAAAGACGTAACACCCAAAGTTGTTCAATTGAAGATTTTATTTTAATTTTCTTCAGTTATAGTTTAGTCTATAAGTAAGTTCCGAAAGCATAGCAGTTCCACTTCTCATCCCTAAGTAAAGTGGCTAAAAATGCTACAAAGTGTTTTTTAAGGCGAAAAAATATTCGACAAACATTTATATACACATGTTTGACAGGGTTAAAAATGGTTGCATGATTTGTCAAAAACCATTTTTTTTTGTTTAAATTGATAAAGGAATAACACATTGTTGCATAAACCTGTTTTACCCTTTTTTTTACCTAAAATTTTTATTTTATTTTTTCGACCATTTAGAATAAGATATACTAAAAATCAACTTATTTAAGTAATTGAGTTGAAATTATCATCATAAAATTTGTATTTTTACAAATATGAAGTTTTGCATAATTAAAATAATTATTTTACATAAAATATCAATATAATAATGGATTATGCGTTTATATTTGTTTTATATTATTGTAGGGTTTACATGGTTACAGCTTTCTCTACCCACTATTGGTTTTGACATGTTCTTTGGATACATGAAATTTTTATTGCATGTGTACTTTTTGGTCCTTCAATGAGCAAAAGGGCAAAAAGTGAAAATCAAAAGTTTATTAGGCAACAATGGTTGTTTAAGCTTTGAGTTACACAATGTATAGATGTAAAAGGAATACACGCACCCCTTTTTCTTTTGATACTAAATGGAATATATTTATATGTAATGTTGCTTCCTTTTGTTTTCCTACGCAAGAAGAATTTATTTTACGGTCACTAGCAACACTTTCTTATATTCTAAAACCTATGGATGAACATATGACCCGCATAACCGGATCAGACCCGATCGGACCGAAAAAAATGGAATCGAACCCATATGGAACCAAAAATACATCTAATCAGGCCGATTTCCGGATTCAATTTAAAAAAAAAAAAAAACGGTTTTCGGATTAGGACCGAAGCGGACCGTCCGGAAGCTGTGAATTTAACCTGATCGGACCGGAATTGAAGGGTTTTTTTAAGGTGTAAATTATTGATGCTATATATTATATAATATAAAAATCATAATAATCCATACTTTAAGCGGAAATTAACACAAATGCGGCAAGACTTTGTAAAAAGGAAGACGAAAAATCTCTAATCGGTTTTTTGTACTAGAAAACTTTATTTCCGGTGACACTTGCACTTGGTTGTTAATTTCTCTATATTCGAAAATTTTCATCTCAAGAACATAAATTAAAATATGTATATTAGTTTTTTTGTTTGATCGAAAACCAGTATAATGAAAAACAGTCCAACAAATATGAAGTCCAACAAAATGTTAATAAGACCTGCAGCTTATAATTCGGTTCAAAACCGAAACCGAACTTGAAATATCCGTGACATATCCGGAGCTGGCCAATGACATATCCGAAGTCGGCCTATCCTAAACCGATCCGGTCAATGAAATTTTAGAATTGGTTTTCGGTCTTCAACCCGAACCTGACCCATTGCCCATCCCTAATAATATTTGTCATGTCATTTATTTTATTTTTGGATAAATTGATTCTTTTAAGTCTGTCATTTTTTGTATAGAATTGATTTTATCAATTGATTGATACCAAAGTCAGGGCTGACTCTACCCTTTGTACAACTAAGCAAGGTTTAGGGCCCCTAATTTAAAAGCGCCCCCAATTTTAAAGTTTATTCTGTTATATATATATATATATATATATATATATATATATATATATATATATATATATATATATATGTATATATGTACGTATTTCTTGGGTTACAAAGACATGTTGAAACTTGGCGTGGTGGTAAAAGCACTAGTTTATAACATGGTTGTAAAAATCGCTCGGCGGTGGACTGGGGTCAAACGATTAATCGGTTTGGCGGAGATTAATCGGGGATTAATCGGGTACCTTAAATTATTAATAAAACTATTTTAAAATTTAATATATCCTAAAAAATTAGTATTTGAAAATTTAAAATTTTGAAAATTTGAAAATTTTAAATATTTGGTATAATATTTGAAATTTTGAATATTTAAAAATTTAAAAATTTGAAATTTTGTTAATTTTGGTGTAATATTTGAAATTTTGAAAATTTGAAAATTTTCTCGCCTAGGAGCGCCAAGGATCACCGAGGACCGTCAAAGACCACCTAGACCGATTATGACCAATTTCTGCCAAACACCCTAATTGTAATCAGTTGCAGACTGCCAAGCGCCTAGATGCTGCCTAGGCCGATATTTACAACACTGGTTTATAAAACTAAAAGTCTCAAGTTTAAAACTGTTTACGTACTTGAAGGGCCTTGATTTTTTTGTCTGCTTAGGGTCCCCAAATTGATTGAGTAGCCTTCGACCAAAATAGCTATAATACATGTGAAATTTTAACTTAACAATAAATCGTGTGACTTTTGAAAAGTCAAACGCCAAAACTTTTTATGGAGCTAATTTTTGCCTTGATATTGAAGTTGTTTTGTAATATCTTTTACTACTTTTACATTTTAAATAAATGTGTTTTTGTCGTTTATGAGTAGATTGATTGCATTTGCTTTTTCAAAAAACCAAATAAAGGTGTTTTTGTTTGGACCATAAAATTCATTTGTAAATAGTAATGAAAGCCACATTGATTAATTTAATGTAGATCTTATTTTGAATATTGTGTCCCCTATATTGGATCAATACATTATTTTAACCAAATATATATGAACGATATAATTATAATTAGATATTGATTTTTCAGATCAATAGATGACAAATCAAGTAAGATACATCTTTCTTACTTTTGCATCTATTTCCGTAAAATTTTTGGAGTTTTTTGTTCTCTTTTGCTCAAATTCTAGGATTTTCTTTACCGACCAAACATACAAATGATAATAAAGATTAGAAGCCCAATAAGTATAACAAGGATATTGCAAATTTAACCAATGCACACAAATCAATGGAAAGGACTCTTCATGAAATTGTAAAATCATTGAAGCAAGCCATGCATTTTGTGAGTTGTGGAGGTGGTCTAAAACATGAATCGAGCGATTGTTCTAGGCTTAGTGAAGATGAGTTTCATAGATTATATGTTGTCTCGGATAATATTACTAACTGAATTTAAAGTAATTACAAAATAGATTTCACTTTTTCTGTTTTTAACTTAATTTTATTTAATTCTGTGTTAGTCGTGTTTTTAACTTAATTTTATTTAATTCTGTGATAGTCGATTGCTATTATTATTATTTTATTGCCTTTTAATGTTTTTTTTTCAATCATATGTTGTTTATATGGGTAGATTTGTCATTGTACAATGCATGGTAACAATTTACAAAATGATGATATAGAACAAACTAAAATCAATATTTATTTTATTACACCGATTAACTGTCCACCAGAAAGTAAGATACTATAAAATAAAGTAAAATCGGTCTATAGTTTTTACATCGGTCAACACAGCCACAGACGATATAAGTACAAAAAATAATAAATTTGATAGCACAATGCTAGACAAATGAAAGTACAATGTTATACAAGAAGAAAGTAAAATCAATCTTTTTTTATTACATCGGTTACTTGTACACCGAACGGGTATAACACTAGTTAGGTATGGTTATGATTAATTTTGAGATGTTAAAAAAACCAAACCGATTTTCCGATTATCGAGTTAACTGGACGAATAACATCATGTTATC
Source organism: Lactuca serriola (assembly GCF_051521515.1). Classification (NCBI taxonomy): domain Eukaryota; kingdom Viridiplantae; phylum Streptophyta; class Magnoliopsida; order Asterales; family Asteraceae; genus Lactuca; species Lactuca serriola. The sequence continues at coordinate 125,238,560 of NC_136413.1, read as the reverse complement.
ATTTGTCTACTTAGGCTGATATAAACAAGCAAATAACAAAACTTGGAAAGCTAACCAACAAGCGATATTAAAAAGAAAATGTAACAAAATAGACAAAGGAACCGCTAGTACCCATTTCACAACTCCCCAGTCATTCAATCCACAAGCATACTTTATTTGAATGGTCTTTAGCACCGAAGTCCCAGTGTTGTCGTTAACTTCCACAGTAGATCGGGTCCTCAGATGGTACTCATGGTTCTCAAATAACTTGAACTTTATATTGGCCTCCAAATCTACTATGAAGTCGATCACTTTCGCTGGACCATATAGAGAAACATGCGTCTCACCCAGTCTCCTTCGTTGTTCAGTCATTGAAAACAAGTCTTGAATCACCACAGATGCTTGGATATGTTTAACCTCTCCGTGACCCTGATAAAAGCCTTTAATGGCAGATTGTCCGATGGTAGCATTACTGTCTGTTGATATGGTTGGTGGCAAATAAGTGATGGTGAGATTTAGAGGATCCTCGTAGTAAATGCCTAACCCCGAGTTCTTTTGGATTCTCAGGAGCAAATAGACTGCGGTGTTGTTTGTCAACGAAGTGGATGTGTTTCTCAACGAGACAACAGAAAGATTGTCAAGGTAAATGGTGGGTCGGTTGCGGGATAGAAGTAGGACTGTAAAGTAATAGGCAATACCGTATACGGATAGTTGTATGTATGTGGCTATCCACCAAGGTCCATCCATCAGGAAATGTAGAGAGAATAAGGGGGGAAAGTTAATGATAACTGAAAGCAATCTTTTGTTTCCTTTATAAACCAATACTGTGTACGATCTTTTCAGTTATAGAAAAGAACCTTTGATATATGTGGTTTCTGACAAACTACTTGTTAAGTTGTTTATGAACATTATCAAATGGGTAAAAGTATAATTTCACATCTTCATCCTTATCTTTCATCATCTTCAACTTCGAAGTTCGAAACTCACATGGATCGAAAATTATAATATTAGAAAACGAAAGTCAAAACCCTTATTAAAACCAACTTGGAATAGAATAAGAAAGCAAGCATTATGCCATTATGTATGTAATTTATAATTAAAAAAGAAAAGTTAATGTTTTTCTTGAATGAAAACAAAATTCCTACTTGGTTGCAAAATTAAAATCCAAGAATCATGGAGTTGTCATGACAATTTGACAAATTGATTTGTTACTTAATTACAATCCCAGTTTCGAATTACATGTTCTTCTTATTTCATTAATTATTGATCAACAAAATTGGAAGACATCATTTTAACTATTCAACAAGTTTGAGTTTTGCTTTGAACATTACAAAGTTTTGTTTCATCAACCTTCCATTTAATAGATCTGAAATATATGTTTGGGTCTAGTTTTCTAGATCTAGCATTGGCACTTCACTTTCAACTAACTCGCCATTCAACATAAATACCGTCTGATATTAATTTATCTAAAATTTAAACAAAAGAAAAAAAATGAAAGAGTGGAAATTTGATTGAGCAAACCAAAATCGACTTATCAAAGAAACAAGAATAAAACCAAGAACAAAAAAATAGGTTTAACTAATAGTTGACATGAAGGGGGGAAGGGATAGTGGGCGTAGTCACATAGATGCAACAGTGAACCTTGGTTTATATATATATTATATCTAAAATATATATTTATTAAATAAAAGGGATATTATATACAGAATATATATTTTCGGTAAAAAACGACTAGTACATGAATTGTGATATATCCCTCTATCAAAAACTTCAAATTCTATATGAAGAAAATACATTTTGCTAGTACATGTTAATTAAAGAATTGTGGATACAAGTTTTTTAGTAGATCGCATCATTATTCATCAAGTTCGTAATTGTTTTCTATTACTTAATTAATCAATTAACTGTTTTATTTTATTTTTCATCTTAGACAATTTTTAAAGAATTGTGGCTGCAAGTTATTGAAGAATTTTGGTATTTATTTGCATTTTGTAAATTATTTAGCTTACCTTGAGACAAAATCCACTAGGAACATTATCTCAATATGAGATCTAATTCTTTTTTCTAAAAAAAGTATCTTGTATATGGATCATGAGTATTGTAGTAAATCATAGTAATTTTTAGAAGTATCTACAAATATATTGTACTTTGAGATATAATTACAAAAATATGGTATTTTGGTATTTACCACTCCTGCTGTTTAGTTTAAACTAGTAATTGATTTCACTTTCTGTTCTAGGTTTTTACGTGTTTTTGTTGAATATTAGGAAAGTAGAGGAGTAGTATTTTATAGAGTTGATGGTGGAGGGTGAAAGTGTTATTTTAAGAAGTAAATGGATGAAAAATATCATTTTATGAAATAAAATGGTTACATGTGATGGGCCATAAAAAATTAAGCGATTAAAGTTCAACTTCACTGATTAAGATACTTGTACATTTTGTGTAAATTATTGTACTTTTAGCTATATATATATATATATATATATATATATATATATATATATATATATATATATATATATATATATATATATATATATATATGTGGTGAGGTTCAATAGAGAACCATAATTGACCAAGGAACCAAGGAACAAATCTTTTTTTCAACATTTAGAACTTATCTTTTATAAAAAAAAAAAAAAAAAACTAAAAATACAGAAATTCATAACTTTTTATCCTTTTTCCAATGATATAAAAATCGAAATTTTTTTTACGTCAAATTCAGAATGTAAATCTTCAAAAATTCACAACGTGAATCCGGATTCACACGGTGAATCCGAAAAATATTTTTCACATTCACAATGTTAATATATGAATTTAGATATTTTTAGATTTTTTTTCGATAAAGAATAAACTTTAGAAATTAAAAAAAAGATTTGGTTCTTTGAATAACCCATAATTATGGTTCTCTATTGAACTTTTCTATATATATATATATATATATATATATATATATATATATATATATATATATATATATATATATATATATATATATATATATATAAGAGTAAGTACCACGTGACTTTGTATAATGAATTTATTTACAATTTAAACTATACATGATATCTATCTAAGTAACTTTTATATATCAATTATTTTTATAATATTTACATGAAACGAAAAAAATTATCATATCTTTTCTTTATTGGAGTGATTAATAAAATTACTTGAAGTGTTATAAAACATGAATTTAGGTTAAAGACCAAAGTAGGAAATAAGATTGTAAAAAACTTTATTTAAGTAATTGTGGTAAAAAAAAAAACTAAAACTTTACAATATATAATACTTACTATTTATACTAGATAAAGAAGATGAAAGATGAAGTATCTTATGATTTCTCATTATAGTGGTGCATAAATACACTCATAAAACTCAATAATGTTGTTTGTTACAATGCTCACTAATTATGGAGAGTGGTGGGAGATATGGGGAATCCAACAATCATTCATTAAATAATAATTTATAACACTCCCCGCTTGAATGAAAATCGTACCATGCCTCTTTAAAACCTTAATCGGTAAAACCTTGTGGAAAAAACCCCTTATTAAGGAAAAAGAGTTCATGAATAATAATAGACATTGGAAATAATTTCCTCATTAAAAATATTGCTAAGAAGACCCAGTGGGAAAAACTTAGCTAAGGAAAAGAGTAGAATATGTTTGCAACTCCCCCTGATGGACACTCACTTGATATCCTTTAAGTACCACATACCAATGTTTCGTGGATGTAGGAAGTGCTTTAGTAAATAAATCGGTCAAGTTGTTACTTGATTGGATTTTTTGGATGTTGATGCCACGCTCATTCTAAAGATCCTGAGTGAAAAAGAACTTTGGTGATATATGCTTGGTTTTGTCTCATTTGATAAACCCTTCCTTAACTTGGGTTATACAAGTCACATTATCTTCATAGAGTATGGTTGGAACATCCCTGTTAGAAGTTAGACGACAATTCTCATGAATATGATGAGTTAAATTTATTAACCAAATACATTCATGGCTTGCCTCATGAATTGTTATAATCTTTACATGGTTAGAAGAAGCAGAAACTACAATTGATTTAATAGAATGCCAAGAAATTCAATAGCTCCACAAGTGAACAAATAACCTGTTTGGGATCAAGCTAGGTTTGTGTGGATTAGATAAATATCAAGGATCTGCATAACCAATTAACATCTATCTTGATGAATTTCAATAGTATAAGCTCATATCCATTGTACCTCGAAGAAATCGAAGAATGTATTTGACTTCATTCTAGTGTCTTCTTGTTAGGAAAGAACTATATTTTGTAAATAAATTTACGGTAAAAGATATATTAGGTCTTGTACTATTAGCAAGATACATTAGTTCACCAATAACACTAAGATATGGTACTTCGGGACCAAGAAGTTTTTTATGTTCTTCATAAGTTTGAAATTTGCCCTTTTTGGCATCTAAGTCCCGTACCACTATAGGGTTACTCAATGGATGTGAGTTATCCATATAAAACCTTGTAAGAACCTTTTCTAGATAACTGGATTGATATACAAAAATTCCATTTTTGGTGTGCTCCATTTGAAGACCCAAACAAAATTTCATTTTACCAAGATCTTTCATTTCAAAATTTTCTTTCAAACAAGAAGTGACCTTTTCCGATTCTCTAGGAGTTCAAATTATGTTCAAATCATCCACATAAATGGCAATTATGATGAATTTTGATATGAATCCTTTTATGGAGACAAATAGGCTTATTAGATCATTTTTGCAACCCTCTTTCAACAAAAACGTACTTAAAAAATTGAACCATATACGACGAGATTGTTTCAATCCATATAAAGATTTATTTAATTTTACCGAATATACTTCTCGATAATTAGAAGTTTGTGCATCTGGAACCTTAAACCCTTCATGGGATTTTCATATAAATGTCATTCTCAAGTTAACCATATAAATAGCCAATAACTACATCCATTAGACGCATCTCCAACTTGGCATGTGTTGTCAAACTTATTAGATAACAAAATAAAATTTCATCAACCAGAGGAGAGTATGTTTCTTCATAATCAATTATAGGCCTTTGGGTTAAACCTTGTGCAACAAGTCTCGCTTTATATCTCATAAATTCATTTTCTTATTTCTTTTACGCACAAATACTCATTTGTGTCCCACTAGCCTTACACCATTTGGTGTACAGACTACAAATCCAAAAAAAAAAAATTTGTTGAGTAAGAGAATTAATCTCTTTATTGGTTTCATCATCCCATTTTGGGTTGCCGTTTCTATTTCTACATTCCTCTATAGATTCAGGTTTAAGATCCTCATTTTATTTCGTAATCTCACACGCAACATGATATGAAAATTTATTGTCTACATCTATCTTATTTCGGTTCCATCTTATTCATGTCTTGACATAATTTATTGATATTTCTTCATTTTCGTAACTTTCAGGTACCTATGCTTCTTTTGTTATGTTATTGGGCAGACTTGATAGAGGGAACCGGGAAAGCCCATTTTATATTACCAAATGGTACAAGATTTTGTATAGAAAATGTCTTATTTTCTCCAAAGTCTAATAGAAACTTATTAAGTTTCAGTGACATATAATTCAAAATATATAACGCAAAAAATTTGATAATTGAAAAAAAGAAATATATGTATATCATAGTTAAAAACCATGTGCTTGAAAAACTACCAACAATTGATTCTAGTCTGCATTATACATATATACATATGATTGAATCAAATATGGTAATCGAAGGAAAACATTGTGATCCTGGGACATTCAGTTAATGGCATGATAGGTTGGGCCACCCAGGATTAACAATGATACAAAGGATAATTGAGAATACACATGGGCATCCATAGAAGGACCAAAAGTTTCCTCGATCCAATAGCATAGAACCATGTACATCTTGTTCTCTTGGAAAGTTAATTATAAAACACTCTCCAATGAAAGTTGAAAGGGAATCACCTGGATTTCTAGAAAGAATTCAAGGTGATATATATGGACCGATTTACCCTCCTTTTGGACCATTTAGATACTTTATGGTCTTAATAGGTGCATCCAGTAAATGGTCTCATGTTTACCTATTATCAACTCGTAATATGAAATTTGCAAAGTTTATTGCCCAAATTATTAAATTAAGGGCACATTTCCCTGTTTATACTATCAAAAGAGTGAGACTTGGTAATGATGGTGAATTTACTTCACAAGCATTTAATGACTATTGTATGTCTGTAGGAATTATTGTTGAGCATCCAGTTGCTCATGTACACACACAAAATGATTTAGCTGAATCACTGATTAAACGTCTCCATATAACAGCTAGACCATTGATAATGAGGATGAAACTTCTCGTTTCTGTTTGGGGCCATGCAATCTTACATGCTGGATCATTGATACGCATGATACCAAGTTCATATCATGTATATTCTCCACTACAACTTGCATTCGGTCAAGAGCCAAATATATCCCATTTGAAATTTTTTTGGTGTGCAGTATATGTCCCTATTGCACCACCTCAACGGACAAAAATGAGTCCTCAAAGATGGCTAGGAATATATGCTGGTTATGAGCCGGTCTCTATTATAAGATATCTTGAACCATTAACAGGTGATGTTTTCACAACACGACTAGCAGATTGTTAATTCGATGAGGCAAATTTCCCATCATTAGGTGGAGAAAAGAAGATTCTGGAAAAGGATGTGTCATGACATGAGCCTTCTTTATCATATCTTGACCCTCACACAAAGTAATGTGACATGGAAGTTCAAAAGATAATGCATTTACAAGAAATGGAAAATCAATTACCTGATGCATTTACTAACACAAAAAGGGTGACTAAATCATGTATATCAGCTATCAATGTTCCAGCTCGAATTGACATTCCACATGGACAATCTGATGATAAAGTCACTCAAAAGTCTAAAACACGCCTGAAGCATGGAATGTCATTTGGTTCTAAGGATAAGAACCCACGAAAAAGAAGAGGAGCAGAAAATGCACTAGATCATGAGGAAAGTGTTCCTGGAGAAACACGAATTACTCAAATTCCCCCAGGAAAGGAGGATGATGCAGAAAATTATGGTCAGAAAATAGAATATGTGACCAAAATGAAACTGACAATATAGGTGCAATATATTCTTATTCATTTGCATGTGATATTATGAATGATGACCCCGAACAACTATCTGTCATTGAATGTCAAAGAAGAAATGATTGGGCTAAATGGAAGGAAGCTATGTAAGTTGAATTAAATTCTCTTAACAACAGAAAGGTTTTTGGGAACATTATCCTCACACCTGAAGTTGTGAAACCATTAGGATATAGATGGATCTTCGTACGAAAAAGAAATGTGAAAGACGAAATTGTAAGATACAAGGCCAGGCTTGTTGCTCAAGGTTTCTCTCAAAGACCTGGAATTGATTATGAAGAAACTTATTCACCAGTAATTGATGCAACAACTTTCAGATATTTAATCAGCTTGGCAGTATCTAAACATTTATAGATGCGTCTTATGGATGTTGTTACAGCTTACTTGTAGGGATCACTTGATAGTGATATCCTTATGAAAATCCCTGAAGGATTTAAAATGCCTGAAGCATTAAGTGAAAAACTCAAAGAAATGTATTCTATAAAATTACAAAGATCTTTGTATGCTTTAAAGCAATATGGGCGCATGTGGTACAATCGTTTAAGAGATTATTAGACAAGTAAAGTTTATAAAAATAACACTTTTTATCCATGTGTATTTATTAAGAAAATAACATATGGATATGTGATCATAGTAGTCTATGTTGATGATCTGAACATCATTGGAACGAATACAGAAATCCTTGAAGTGATTGAACTTTTAAAGAAAGAATTTGAAATGAAAGATCTTGGAAAAACCAAATATTGTCTTGCTTTACAGATTGAGCATATGCCTAATGGAATACTTGTACATCAATCAAATTACACAGAAAGAGTCTTGAAGTGTTTCAATATGGACAATGCAAATCCTTTAAGCACTCTAATGGTTGTTAGCTCATTAAATATTGACAGGGATCCATTTCGTCCATGCGAAAAAAATGAAGAAGTCCTTGGTTTAGAAGTACCATATCTAAATGCAATTAGAGCTCTTATGTATGTTACCAATTGTACTAGACCTGACATTTCTTTTGCTGTAAACTTGCTAGCGAGATTTAGTTTAGCCCCAAAAAAAAGGACATTGGAATGGAATCAAACATATTTTTCGATACCTTCGAGGAACTAGTGATTTAGGGTTATTTTACCCCAACAATTCAGAACAAGGCTTGATTGGTTATGCAGATGCAGGTTATTTGTTTGATCGTCATAAAGCTAGATCTCAAACTTGATGCATATTCATGAATGGAGCTACTGCAATTTCCTGGCGTTCTCAAAACCAAACTCTTGTTGCCAGATCCTCAAATCATGCTGAAGTCATTGCATTAAATGAAGTTAGTAGAGAATGTACATGGTTAAGATCGATGAGACACCTAGTTTTAACTTCATGTGGACTTGAAAAGGATATATGCCCAACTTTAATATATGAAGATAATTGAGCACGTGTCACTCAAATGAAAGAGGGATATATCAAGAGCGACAGGACAAAACATATACCTCCAAAGTTTTTTTAGTACACTTAAGAGCTTATAAAGAACCATCAAGTTGAAAACAAATATGTTCAATCCAGTAACAATGCAGCATGCCTTTTTACGAAGGCACTTCTTACTGCAATCTTCAGGAAACATGTCCATGACATCGAAATGTGACATGTGCATAGAATATAATGTGACGAATGTCTAAATAAGGGGGAGTCAACTATACATTGCACTCTTTTTCCCTTCGCTAAAGTTTTTTCCCACTGGGTTTTCTTTAGCAAGGTTTTTAATGAGGCAGTATATCAAAGTTGAACGCTAAAATGATGTCATCCAAGGGGGAGTGCTGTAAATACTTGATGGTGTTGTAAATAATTGGTGGTTGACATAATAATTGGTGCATGGTAAATTTGTCAACATTTCTAACTAGTTACAATTATATGTTAGTAAAATATTGTAGTATAAATACCCCTACATTATAAAGAATGAGATACGCCAAAAGTTATAAGAGATATAACTTTCATATTCTCTCTAAATATTCTTTTTTATCAATTAAAGTTCTTATCAAAGTTTACTACTTTGTTCTGGTTTAAATTTACATTAATTACGCTTAATTCATAACAATATATATATATATATATATATATATATATATATATATGTGTGTGTGTGTGTGTGTGTACAAGTCGATCTTATATGGGGTAGGCGTGGAGTATGATTTTAAAAAGGGTGTGTTTTTCTTTGGTTGGATATACTCAAGATAACGACAATTTATTTATCTTGTTTTACCGGATGAGGAGAACACGACTAGAATTAAAGGATGGAAAAATATGTTAGATAAGTTTACTAAAAGGGGTTGTCTAAATGGAATGATAAAATATTTTAGATTCGTGGCTGACTACCTATTTTAAAGTTAATGTTGGCTTCTTCAGGAAAGTACTATATTTCTCTTTTCTATTGCCAGTGTTTTTTGCAGATTTTTTAGAAACTATTTGTCCGTAGTTTTTTAGGAGGGGATAAAGCCTATCGAAAATTGGCTTAGATTAAATGGAAAATAGTTATTGCTTCAAAAGAAAAAGAAAATAGAGTTCTTGAAATTAGGAGTTTTTGGTTATCAATAGTGTGCTTATTTTTAAAATGGAAATGAAGATTTCTTAATAATGAAGAAAACTTGTTAGTCAAAAGTCAATATTTCAATTTATAGGAATCATGGAGGTCACTACAAGAAAAATAACATACAACCACACTTTTTTGAACCTTAAACATGTGACCATATCCCTATAGTCAAACCTTATTTTTCTCGTTGAAAGTCTCATCATATGTCGTAACACCTATGCATATTATTACTACATCAAAATTCAACATTTAAATTTGTGATTATGGAATAAAAAAGTGTGGCTATTTTGTATAGAGTTAATCAATGAGTTTGTGGAATATATGGCCGTAAATACTTTTTAGACACAAATTTTGTAACGACCCGAAAACCATAGGGTAAAATTTTCATTTTGAATATATATATATATATATATATATATATATATATATATATATATATATATATATATATATAAACATTCATTTATCCTTTATTCACACATTTAAAAATATTTAAGAATAGAACAATCATCAGAGTACAACCCAAAATCACAAATTGCGGAAAACATGGGTGTATGCGTTGCGATGAAGCCGGACCCTTCCCTTTCGAACCAAAAGTACCTGAAACCATAAACCACAAACTGTAAGTGCAAAACTTAGTGAGTTCCCCCCAAAATACCATATACAACAAAGCACAACTAGACAACTATGGGTTATCAGCAACCCATAAGACTATAAACAGTCCCAGTGGCTAACAGCATGCCCGATGGATTATCAACAACCCTGGAGATTATCAGAAGTCTGAATCACTTATAGAAAGCATGATAAAATAATAACGTCTAGACGCAGCTGGTCAACACAAATACAACTATCTGACAACACATGCACATATATACATATGAGGGTCACAAAGATAGCTAGCATCATACATACATAATTTAGTGAATCAGCGTTGGTGCTTTCGACTCATTAGCATTGGGAGAAGACTCCCCTCGATAACTAAACCCATGAATAAGATTCGGACTGCTGATCCGTTAGAACCTCGTGTTATCAAACTAATAACACCCAATTAACAATTAGGTTCCAAACCAAATCAAATAATCCATATATGGGGTAAAAAGACAATTTTACCCCTCACCTATTTTGGTTCAAGACTAAGGCAATAACACATGTCAAATTTAGGTCAAAATTAAACTTTTCTAAAAACCATATTTGGGATGAACCAAGTGGTAGATATTGTAACGAGGTTTCCAAAAATAAAAAGAAGAATGAAATCCGAGTTATAACGAAGAAGTTATGACCAATCAAAGATCTGCAACAAAACCGGTAAAATACTATTAAGCATAAAATACGAAATTTCAATAACATACTTTTCAACCTTGGGTATCTGAATGAAAGTTGTAGATATCATTAAACCGTAAATGTACACAAAAGGAACGCCCAAATCAGACTTCGTATGAGGAAGTGACGATTTTTCGAAGTTTCTGACATAACAATAGACAACTAAAAGCTCGAAATAGAGATCGAACTACTTTTAGCCAACGCAACCTAAAGGAGAATCGAAGATCTCGTCAATAGTAATACAATGGTAAAAAGACAGACAAAAATGGACGTCGGATGAAGAAGTTATGGATTTTTAACAGACTTTTCCAGTCCCGGCCTGTTAAAAATATATTATTAAAAATAAATTCAAAAGTAGCCGATGAAGTCTAAACAAGAGTTGTAGAGTATATTCTCACATTCGCATGGATATAAAGAGTGTCGAAAACGGTGACCGTACGTGAAAGTTACGGATTTTACAAGTTCTGGACTCAAATATCGAGGTTGGTCCGAAAGGAATGCCCCGCGTTCGGAAATGCTGGGTCTCGGTTCGTCCACGTCGCTCCGGGTCACATCTGGGTGCTCCATCGAAGATGAAGTAAGCGATGACGTCAAGGGCTGCTAAACGCATTGCATACGAGCCAGGAACGCCCTGCTCTCCGGAACGCCCAACACTCCTCGCAGTTACACCCTGCGTACGAGGGTTAGCCAACCTCTATAAATACCATATGAGTCTGCCTAGGATTTTTTTGCTTTCCACTCATTTCTTTCACCTCGAAACACCTCACAAGCCCCTCTAAAATACCCCGAAACTCCGATATTATCCCTAGCACGCAACGGACGTCCTGACGCTCTCGAGAATTCCCGGGTATCCCGAGAAATCAGCTTTTCTAGTCGAAGTTCTGCTCGATTTTTAGTCTCAACTTCTTCAAGCCACCACTTCAATCAAGTGAGTTCATACCCCTACAACTTTTCCCAAACTTTTTATATATTTTATAGGATGAATACAAGTAAACAACCGGTTCTTCTATAGAGGGAATACAAGTAAACACCCAGTTAATCCCGAGTGAAAACATCAATCTTTTGCTAAGCTTTTCTTACTATTGCTATAACCATTTTACGAAATTTTTAACATGCAAAACACCTCATGACACTACTTTACCCTATTGGGATGATGTATGTTTTATAAATATATATATGTTTTATTTATTAAAATACAAACCACATTATATCAAGGCTAACCATTTCAACCACAACATTTTGTGTATCCAAGTAAATACAACTCATCATTATGTTGTTATTAACAATGTCGAAAGGATAATATTTTATAACAAAATCATATGAATTATATTGATTATACTTTACAAATCAATCCACTTTTTCTATCGTACAAGTTTGTAAATAGAAATTGCTATTCTTATTTACTAAAAGGTTTATCAGATATTTCACATGAACTTATTGTTAGCGAATTCATTTGTGAGACAACAACTTTGTTTAGTATTAAACGAGAGTCTTTACCTTATAACCAGAGTCTCCCGTTCGGAGAGCGTGAGTTTGTTTATAGATCTACACGGACAGACAATCCCATGCCTTGATTGTTAGCTACAGTTGGAACGAAAATTCTGGGGTTACAAATGTCATTTACAAAAGGATATCCGTCGTATTAGTATGGTTATAGGAACTCGCAGCACGGAAACAATGACTCATTCACGTAATAATGTACCACTCAATCATCCTAGGGGGGCTAATAACTATATGATCACTTAGTATTTACATCAGGGTTATATATGGTTTTCATTTGATAGATAGTGGGATGTATGATATCAGCTTCATTTCCTGTTCCTTGATTGGTTGTGGATTTAGGACAGAATCACCCAATCGATTGTCGGTTCCAGTCATAGTCATATATAACTTGTAGGAACTAAGAAATCATGATATGGTATTATCAGCATATTCAGAATTCAGGTTAAACACAACTTCAACTAGTTTTACTTAATAATAAAGCTACCAAGTTATCAAGCTAAGTATGTCATATTTACTTACAAGTTACGGTCTTGGTCATTTAAGACTGCCACATATCTATTAGGGAAAATATGGGATTTTCTGGATATAATACATTCATTTTTCAACACAACGAATCATAACTCATCTATTAGGGAAAATATGAGATTTTCTGGATCTAATACATTCATTTTCAACACAACGAATCATAACTCTTATCATTAGAAAATATCGGATTTTCAGGAGACATATACAAGCATTTTCATGTTGATGTGATAACTTAGTGTGTTTGTTTGGGTTATATAAAATGAAGATTCGATAGATAGTGGAATGTGTGGTTTCTGCCTCATTTCCTGTTCCTTGTTTGGTTGTGGGTTTAAGGCAGATCTACTCATTCGACTGTCAGTTTGATCTTTGATTTTATATAACTTATATGTACTAAGTAATGATCGTAGGAACTAACATTGGTCACTTTTCATATACAAATTCAAAGTATCATATATCACTCTTTAAATGTAAGAATAAAATATATTTTGTTATCAATGCTAAGGGCTACACTTCAAGGTATTAAGAAAATATAGGATTTTCTGTAATATCATACGAACATTTTCAAGAAACAATAAACTTACCTTCTAAATCAAATACTTATGAACTCACCAACTTAAATGTTGATACACTTTCCAAATCACTTGTATTCTCAGGAAGCTAATAAGCAGGTACTCGTACAAGTGTCAAGAAGATGGAGCATAGTAGCTTCAAGTCTTTGTTTTGGTCATCTACTTTTGAAATCACACTATCTACTTTATGTATTCAATGTAAACACTTTATTATCAATACAATGGTTGTTGTTGCTTTCATTACTATTTTACATTTGTTTTGATACTACAGTTGTTGCTTTGATTACTATTTTACATGAACTTATTGTTAGCGAATTCATTTGTGAGACAACGGCTTTGTTTAGTATTAAATGAGAGTCTTTACCTTATAACCAGAGTCTCCCGTATGAAGAGTGTGAGTTTGTTTATAGATCTACACGGACAGAAAATCCCATGCCCTGATTGTTAGCTACAGTTGGAACGAAAATTATGGGGTTACAAATGTCATTTACAAAAGGATATCCGTCATATTAGTATGGTTATAGGAACTCGCAGCGCGGAAACAATGACTCATTCACATAATAATGTACCACTCAATCATGCTAGGGGGGATAAAAACTATATGATCACTTAGTATTTACATTAGGGTTATATATGGTTTTCATTTGATAGACAGTGGGATGTATGATATCAGCTTCATTTCCTGTTCGTTGATTGGTTGTGGATTTAGGGCAGAATCACCCAATCGATTGTCGGTTCCAGTCATTGTCATATATAACTTGTAGGAACTAAGAAATCATGATAGGGTATTATCAACATATTCAGAATTCAGGTAAACACAACTTCAACTAGTTTTACTTAATAATAAAGCTACCAAGTTATCAAGCTAAGTATGTCATATTTACTTACAAGTTACGGTCTTGGTCATTTTAGACTGCCACACATCTATTAGGGAAAATATGGGATTTTCTGGATCTAATACATTCATTTTTCAACACAACGAATCATAACTCATCTATTAGGGAAAATATGTGATTTTCTAGATCTAATACATTCATTTTCAACACAACGAATCATAACTCTTTTCATTAGAAAATATCGGATTTTCAAGAGACATATACAAGTATTTTCATATTGATGTGATCACTTAGTTTGTATGTTTGGTTTATATAAAATGAAGATTCGATAGATAGTGGAATGTGTGGTTTCCGCCTCATTTCCTGTTCCTTGTTTGGTTGTGGGCTTAGCGCAGATCTACTCATTCGACTGTCAGTTTGATCTTTGATTTTATATAACTTATATGTACTAAGTAATGATCGTAGGAACTAACATTGGTCACTTTTCATATACAAATTCAAAGTATCATATATCACTCTTTAAATGTAAGAATAAAATATATTTTGTTATCAATGCTAAGGGCTACACTTCAAGGTATTAAGAAAATATAGGATTTTCTGTAATATCATACGAACATTTTCAAGAAACAATAAACTTACCTTCTAAATCAAATACTTATGAACTCACCAACTTAAATGTTGATACACTTTCCAAATCACTTGTATTCTCAGGAAGCTAATAAGCAGGTACTCGTACAAGTGTCAAGAAGATGGAGCATAGTAGCTTCAAGTCTTTGTTTTGGTCATCTACTTTTGAAATCACACTATCTACTTTATGTATTCAATGTAAACACTTTATTATCAATACAATGGTTGTTGTTGCTTTCATTACTATTTTACATTTGTTTTGATACTACAGTTGTTGCTTTGATTACTATTTTACATGAACTTATTGTTAGCGAATTCATTTGTGAGACAATGGCTTTGTTTAGTATTAAATGAGAGTCTTTACCTTATAACCAGAGTCTCCCGTTCGGAGAGCGTGAGTTTGTTTATAGATCTACACGGACAGACAATCCCATGCCTTGATTGTTAGCTACAGTTGGAACGAAAATTCTGGGGTTACAAATGTCATTTACAAAAGGATATCCGTCATATTAGTATGGTTATAGGAACTCGCAGCACGGA
Organism: Lactuca serriola; assembly: GCF_051521515.1. Lineage (NCBI taxonomy): Eukaryota > Viridiplantae > Streptophyta > Magnoliopsida > Asterales > Asteraceae > Lactuca > Lactuca serriola. The sequence goes on along the minus strand of NC_136413.1, from coordinate 125,222,966 downwards.
AACAATGACTCATTCACGTAATAATGTACCACTCAATCATCCTAGGGGGGCTAATAACTATATGATCACTTAGTATTTACATCAGGGTTATATATGGTTTTCATTTGATAGATAGTGGGATGTATGATATCAGCTTCATTTCCTGTTCCTTGATTGGTTGTGGATTTAGGACAGAATCACCCAATCGATTGTCGGTTCCAGTCATAGTCATATATAACTTGTAGGAACTAAGAAATCATGATATGGTATTATCAGCATATTCAGAATTCAGGTTAAACACAACTTCAACTAGTTTTACTTAATAATAAAGCTACCAAGTTATCAAGCTAAGTATGTCATATTTACTTACAAGTTACGGTCTTGGTCATTTAAGACTGCCACATATCTATTAGGGAAAATATGGGATTTTCTGGATATAATACATTCATTTTTCAACACAACGAATCATAACTCATCTATTAGGGAAAATATGAGATTTTCTGGATCTAATACATTCATTTTCAACACAACGAATCATAACTCTTATCATTAGAAAATATCGGATTTTCAGGAGACATATACAAGCATTTTCATGTTGATGTGATAACTTAGTGTGTTTGTTTGGGTTATATAAAATGAAGATTCGATAGATAGTGGAATGTGTGGTTTCTGCCTCATTTCCTGTTCCTTGTTTGGTTGTGGGTTTAAGGCAGATCTACTCATTCGACTGTCAGTTTGATCTTTGATTTTATATAACTTATATGTACTAAGTAATGATCGTAGGAACTAACATTGGTCACTTTTCATATACAAATTCAAAGTATCATATATCACTCTTTAAATGTAAGAATAAAATATATTTTGTTATCAATGCTAAGGGCTACACTTCAAGGTATTAAGAAAATATAGGATTTTCTGTAATATCATACGAACATTTTCAAGAAACAATAAACTTACCTTCTAAATCAAATACTTATGAACTCACCAACTTAAATGTTGATACACTTTCCAAATCACTTGTATTCTCAGGAAGCTAATAAGCAGGTACTCGTACAAGTGTCAAGAAGATGGAGCATAGTAGCTTCAAGTCTTTGTTTTGGTCATCTACTTTTGAAATCACACTATCTACTTTATGTATTCAATGTAAACACTTTATTATCAATACAATGGTTGTTGTTGCTTTCATTACTATTTTACATTTGTTTTGATACTACAGTTGTTGCTTTGATTACTATTTTACATGAACTTATTGTTAGCGAATTCATTTGTGAGACAACGGCTTTGTTTAGTATTAAATGAGAGTCTTTACCTTATAACCAGAGTCTCCCGTATGAAGAGTGTGAGTTTGTTTATAGATCTACACGGACAGAAAATCCCATGCCCTGATTGTTAGCTACAGTTGGAACGAAAATTATGGGGTTACAAATGTCATTTACAAAAGGATATCCGTCATATTAGTATGGTTATAGGAACTCGCAGCGCGGAAACAATGACTCATTCACATAATAATGTACCACTCAATCATGCTAGGGGGGATAAAAACTATATGATCACTTAGTATTTACATTAGGGTTATATATGGTTTTCATTTGATAGACAGTGGGATGTATGATATCAGCTTCATTTCCTGTTCGTTGATTGGTTGTGGATTTAGGGCAGAATCACCCAATCGATTGTCGGTTCCAGTCATTGTCATATATAACTTGTAGGAACTAAGAAATCATGATAGGGTATTATCAACATATTCAGAATTCAGGTAAACACAACTTCAACTAGTTTTACTTAATAATAAAGCTACCAAGTTATCAAGCTAAGTATGTCATATTTACTTACAAGTTACGGTCTTGGTCATTTTAGACTGCCACACATCTATTAGGGAAAATATGGGATTTTCTGGATCTAATACATTCATTTTTCAACACAACGAATCATAACTCATCTATTAGGGAAAATATGTGATTTTCTAGATCTAATACATTCATTTTCAACACAACGAATCATAACTCTTTTCATTAGAAAATATCGGATTTTCAAGAGACATATACAAGTATTTTCATATTGATGTGATCACTTAGTTTGTATGTTTGGTTTATATAAAATGAAGATTCGATAGATAGTGGAATGTGTGGTTTCCGCCTCATTTCCTGTTCCTTGTTTGGTTGTGGGCTTAGCGCAGATCTACTCATTCGACTGTCAGTTTGATCTTTGATTTTATATAACTTATATGTACTAAGTAATGATCGTAGGAACTAACATTGGTCACTTTTCATATACAAATTCAAAGTATCATATATCACTCTTTAAATGTAAGAATAAAATATATTTTGTTATCAATGCTAAGGGCTACACTTCAAGGTATTAAGAAAATATAGGATTTTCTGTAATATCATACGAACATTTTCAAGAAACAATAAACTTACCTTCTAAATCAAATACTTATGAACTCACCAACTTAAATGTTGATACACTTTCCAAATCACTTGTATTCTCAGGAAGCTAATAAGCAGGTACTCGTACAAGTGTCAAGAAGATGGAGCATAGTAGCTTCAAGTCTTTGTTTTGGTCATCTACTTTTGAAATCACACTATCTACTTTATGTATTCAATGTAAACACTTTATTATCAATACAATGGTTGTTGTTGCTTTCATTACTATTTTACATTTGTTTTGATACTACAGTTGTTGCTTTGATTACTATTTTACATGAACTTATTGTTAGCGAATTCATTTGTGAGACAATGGCTTTGTTTAGTATTAAATGAGAGTCTTTACCTTATAACCAGAGTCTCCCGTTCGGAGAGCGTGAGTTTGTTTATAGATCTACACGGACAGACAATCCCATGCCTTGATTGTTAGCTACAGTTGGAACGAAAATTCTGGGGTTACAAATGTCATTTACAAAAGGATATCCGTCGTATTAGTATGGTTATAGGAACTCGCAGCACGGAAACAATGACTCATTCACGTAATAATGTACCACTCAATCATCCTAGGGGGGCTAATAACTATATGATCACTTAGTATTTACATCAGGGTTATATATGGTTTTCATTTGATAGATAGTGGGATGTATGATATCAGCTTCATTTCCTGTTCCTTGATTGGTTGTGGATTTAGGACAGAATCACCCAATCGATTGTCGGTTCCAGTCATAGTCATATATAACTTGTAGGAACTAAGAAATCATGATATGGTATTATCAGCATATTCAGAATTCAGGTTAAACACAACTTCAACTAGTTTTACTTAATAATAAAGCTACCAAGTTATCAAGCTAAGTATGTCATATTTACTTACAAGTTACGGTCTTGGTCATTTAAGACTGCCACATATCTATTAGGGAAAATATGGGATTTTCTGGATATAATACATTCATTTTTCAACACAACGAATCATAACTCATCTATTAGGGAAAATATGAGATTTTCTGGATCTAATACATTCATTTTCAACACAACGAATCATAACTCTTATCATTAGAAAATATCGGATTTTCAGGAGACATATACAAGCATTTTCATGTTGATGTGATAATTTAGTGTGTTTGTTTGGGTTATATAAAATGAAGATTCGATAGATAGTGGAATGTGTGGTTTCTGCCTCATTTCCTGTTCCTTGTTTGGTTGTGGGTTTAAGGCAGATCTACTCATTCGACTGTCAGTTTGATCTTTGATTTTATATAACTTATATGTACTAAGTAATGATCGTAGGAACTAACATTGGTCACTTTTCATATACAAATTCAAAGTATCATATATCACTCTTTAAATGTAAGAATAAAATATATTTTGTTATCAATGCTAAGGGCTACACTTCAAGGTATTAAGAAAATATAGGATTTTCTGTAATATCATACGAACATTTTCAAGAAACAATAAACTTACCTTCTAAATCAAATACTTATGAACTCACCAACTTAAATGTTGATACACTTTCCAAATCACTTGTATTCTCAGGAAGCTAATAAGCAGGTACTCGTACAAGTGTCAAGAAGATGGAGCATAGTAGCTTCAAGTCTTTGTTTTGGTCATCTACTTTTGAAATCACACTATCTACTTTATGTATTCAATGTAAACACTTTATTATCAATACAATGGTTGTTGTTGCTTTCATTACTATTTTACATTTGTTTTGATACTACAGTTGTTGCTTTTATTACTATTTTACATGAACTTATTGTTAGCGAATTCATTTGTGAGACAACGGCTTTGTTTAGTATTAAATGAGAGTCTTTACCTTATAACCAGAGTCTCCCGTATGAAGAGTGTGAGTTTGTTTATAGATCTACACGGACAGAAAATCCCATGCCCTGATTGTTAGCTACAGTTGGAACGAAAATTATGGGGTTACAAATGTCATTTACAAAAGGATATCCGTCATATTAGTATGGTTATAGGAACTCGCAGCGCGGAAACAATGACTCATTCACATAATAATGTACCACTCAATCATGCTAGGGGGGATAAAAACTATATGATCACTTAGTATTTACATTAGGGTTATATATGGTTTTCATTTGATAGACAGTGGGATGTATGATATCAGCTTCATTTCCTGTTCGTTGATTGGTTGTGGATTTAGGGCAGAATCACCCAATCGATTGTCGGTTCCAGTCATTGTCATATATAACTTGTAGGAACTAAGAAATCATGATAGGGTATTATCAACATATTCAGAATTCAGGTAAACACAACTTCAACTAGTTTTACTTAATAATAAAGCTACCAAGTTATCAAGCTAAGTATGTCATATTTACTTACAAGTTACGGTCTTGGTCATTTTAGACTGCCACACATCTATTAGGGAAAATATGGGATTTTCTGGATCTAATACATTCATTTTTCAACACAACGAATCATAACTCATCTATTAGGGAAAATATGTGATTTTCTAGATCTAATACATTCATTTTCAACACAACGAATCATAACTCTTTTCATTAGAAAATATCGGATTTTCAAGAGACATATACAAGTATTTTCATATTGATGTGATCACTTAGTTTGTATGTTTGGTTTATATAAAATGAAGATTCGATAGATAGTGGAATGTGTGGTTTCCGCCTCATTTCCTGTTCCTTGTTTGGTTGTGGGCTTAGCGCAGATCTACTCATTCGACTGTCAGTTTGATCTTTGATTTTATATAACTTATATGTACTAAGTAATGATCGTAGGAACTAACATTGGTCACTTTTCATATACAAATTCAAAGTATCATATATCACTCTTTAAATGTAAGAATAAAATATATTTTGTTATCAATGCTAAGGGCTACACTTCAAGGTATTAAGAAAATATAGGATTTTCTGTAATATCATACGAACATTTTCAAGAAACAATAAACTTACCTTCTAAATCAAATACTTATGAACTCACCAACTTAAATGTTGATACACTTTCCAAATCACTTGTATTCTCAGGAAGCTAATAAGCAGGTACTCGTACAAGTGTCAAGAAGATGGAGCATAGTAGCTTCAAGTCTTTGTTTTGGTCATCTACTTTTGAAATCACACTATCTACTTTATGTATTCAATGTAAACACTTTATTATCAATACAATGGTTGTTGTTGCTTTCATTACTATTTTACATTTGTTTTGATACTACAGTTGTTGCTTTGATTACTATTTTACATGAACTTATTGTTAGCGAATTCATTTGTGAGACAATGGCTTTGTTTAGTATTAAATGAGAGTCTTTACCTTATAACCAGAGTCTCCCGTTCGGAGAGCGTGAGTTTGTTTATAGATCTACACGGACAGACAATCCCATGCCCTGACTGTTAGCTACAGTTGGAACGAAAATTATGGGGTTACAAATGTCATTTACAAAAGGATATCCGTCATATTAGTATGGTTATAGGAACTTGCAACGCGGAAACAATGACTCATTCACGTAATAATGTACCACTCAATCATGCTAGGGGGATAATAACTATATGATCACTTAGTATTTACATCAGGGTTATATATGGTTTTCATTTGATAGACAGTGGGATGTATGATATCAGCTTCATTTCCTGTTCCTTGATTGGTTGTGGATTTAGGACAGAATCACCCAATCGATTGTCGGTTCCAGTCATAGTCATATATAACTTGTAGGAACTAAGAAATCATGATAGGGTATTATCAGCATATTCAGAATTCAGGTTAAACACAGCTTCAACTAGTTTTACTTAATAATAAAGCTACCAATTTATCAAGCTAAGTATGTCCTATTTACTTACAAGTTACGGTCTTGGTCATTTTAGACTGCCACACATCTATTAGGGAAAATATGGGATTTTCTAGATCTAGTACATTCATTTTTCAACACAACGAATCATAACTCATCTATTAGGGAAAATATGGGATTTTCTGGATCTAATACATTCATTTTCAACACAACGAATCATAACTCTTTTCATTAGAAAATATCGGATTTTTAGGAGGCATATACAAGTATTTTCATATTGATGTGATCACTTAGTTTGTATGTTTGGTTTATATAAAATGAAGATTCGATAGAAAGTGGAATGTGTGGTTTCCGCCTCATTTCATGTTCCTTGTTTGGTTGTGGGCTTAGGGCAGATCTACTCATTCGACTGTCAGTTCGATCTTTGATTTTATATAACTTATATGCACTAAGTAATCATGGTAGGAACTAACATTGGTCACTTTTCATATACAAATTCAAAGTATCATATATCACTCTTTAAACGTAAGAATCAAATATATTTTGTTATCAATGCTTAGGGCTACACTTCAAGCTATTAAGAAAATATAGGATTTTCTGTAATATCATACAAACATTTTCAAGAAACAATAAACTTACATTCTAAATAAAATACTTATGAACTCACCAACATAAATGTTGATACACTTTCCAAATCACTTGTATTCTCAGGAAGCTATTAAGCAAGTACTCGTACAAGTGTCCAGAAGATGGAGCATAGTAGCTTCAGGTCTTTGGTTTGGCCATCTACTTTTGAAATCACACTACCTAGTTGATGTATTCAATGTAAACACTTTATTATCCATACAATGGTTGTTGTTGCTTTAATTACTATTTTACATTTGTGATGATATTGTACATGACGTCCTCCGCCCCCGAATGTTTCCGCCGTTCAGATTTGGGGGTGTGACAGATTGGTATCAGAGCATTGTTTATAGTGAACTAAGTATATCAACTTATAAAAGATACACAACTATAAATACAATGGGACTAAAACACTCTGACCAAGTGTTATACTTTTAAATATAAGAATATTTTTGTAAAAGTATACACGCGAACATATATATAAGGAAACTATCATAATTAAAACAAAACAAAAGTATTAAGATTGTTGAATAGCACGAGTAGGCCTTGGAATATATAATCAGGTCTGGGATGAATATAGCCTGATCAACTTTATTTACTCGAGAGGTGATTAGCATACGCCTAGGAATGGTCGTGGTGTTGCTACAAGGTCTAAAACTTACCAGTATTTTCATACAAAGAAACCTAGGAACCAAACATAAAGTAAAAAAAACACTATAGGAGTATTTTAAGTACAATAAGATAACTTATGTGAAAACTAAAAGACCCTTGCTGGCAGGTCTATAATTACGGAGTGTATGCTCCATGGTTATATATAATTAAGATTTCGTAGACTTAGAAGTAGTGATTTTCGCTCTACTACCTGTTCCTTGTTTGGTTGTGGTTTTAGAGTGGGATCACTTAGTCGAAAGTCTATTTAATCTCAATTATATACATCTGGTATACACTACATAATTATAGGAGGACCCAATGAGGATCACCATAAAAACATTTAATATTCATTAGTGATCCGCATTCTCGCTTGCCAACATAGTTAGATATAACCACTCCACTACATCAGTCAACAGAGGAGTCAAGGAAGATCAAAAAGTGACTCGTAAAGAGAATCCCGAGAAGGGAATAGACGAGGATCAAAGAAATAGAGAAATCATCAAGGACCTGATACGTCATACTAATAACTAATAAATTGATGTAACTTAGTGAGTTGGTGATTTCACTACTCGCTCTATGTGTTAGGCTTAATGCTTTTTCCGACGTGATAAATAACAGTAAATCAAATCACGGAATTTCAATTGAGGATATTCAATATAAAAAATTCATAAGTTTCTTTTATATATAAGCCTCTGTTATGAATTGTTTGCAAAACACTTTCGAATCATGGTGCATTCAAAGCTAAGTTAGCCAAGTTCTTATGACATTCGATTTATAACCATTTCTGATATCTTACCAACCTTTCATCTTCTGACAGAAGGATGCATCCTCGTAGATATAACAAGCGTGACAACAACATGTCAGCAAATCCACCACCGCCTCCACAACAGTTTGATCCTGTTGCAATCCAGGCTATCATAACTGCCGTTGTAGCACCTGTCATAACTCAAATTCAAGCGAATGGTGCCAGTGGGGCAGGAAGTGGTACTAACAACATTAACTTTGGAAATAACCACGGACACTCTAGGGAGTGTACATATAAAGACTTCATGAACTGCAAACCCAAATCCTTTAGTGGAAGCGGGGGAGTTGTTGGTCTAATGCAATGGTTCGAGAAAGAGGAATCCGTATTCGAGATATGAACGTGCCCGGAAGGAAGCATAGCTAAGTTTGCTGCCTGCACCTTCTCTGACAGGGCCCTTACATGGTGGAACGGCCAGGTCAAGGCACTAACGCTCACGGTTGCAAATTCAATAGGTTGGGAGGGCCTAAAAGCAATAATGATAGAAGAGTACTGACCAAGGGGCGAGATACAGAAGCTAGAGCAAGAACTGCGGAACCTTGTTTTGAAAGGCTCTAATATAGTGGCATATACTGATAGATTTAGTGATCTAACGACACTATGCCCCAGGATGCTTACCCCGGAGAACAAGAAAGTAGAGAGATACATCTGGGGACTATCTCCTTAGATTCAAGGACATGTATTAGCTTCAAACCCAACTACTTTTGATAGCGCTAAACACTTGGCCCAGAGACTCATCGACCATAGTGTCCACCAAGGCATAATGACCCCCACTCCGGAGCGAATGAAAATGGACGACTATAAGCGGAAGTCGTGGAGTGAGGAAGAGGGACCAAAAACACAAGAGACCTCGAAAAGACAACAAATAGTTGTTGTTTATACTGCCACAACACCTGCCACTCCGGCACCTACTAGTCGATATGTTGGAACCCTTCCGAAATGAAATAAGTGTAACTTTCATCACACAGGAGCTTGTCGGAGGATGTATAGCAAGAACTGAAATAGGAATGGACACAGTACTCGTTTCTATAGAGTACCTACACAACCTATCTCGCAGAGTTCTGGCTATTACAGGTGTGGCGAAACTGAACACTTCTAGAGGGATTGTCCAATAATAAGGAACTCTGGTGAAGATGGAAGAATCCTAATGATCACCGCATGAGAGACTACTCCGGAACCCCCATGAACAACGATATGCTTTTTCTAGTAAAATTTAAATATTGAACTTAACTCTTATTACAACAAGTACCAGATAAAAAGTAATTATAAATTACTTGCTCGTCAAAACACTTTTTCCGATCGGTTTCGCACTGGTTACGATAAGAAGTTCCCAAATAGCTACTAGAAATGGATTGGCTTGGTCTTCACCATACCAATCCCATATGCTATAGAAATACCCTTTGTTTTCACTGTTGACTAACGAAAACCTTTCGATCTGTAACGACAAACTCGACACAAACTTCCAAATCTTCTCTAGTTCAAAATCCCAAAGTACTCATTTGATGAGTACTATACCTTTTGCAACCTTCCTGAAGTATTACCAACAAACTATTTAGGAATAGCACGCGTACAATGAGTCTAGTTCAAACGTTGAGGCTAGGAATGATTACGACTAACCTATCACTACAAAGTGTGTATGCGACTTGTGTACACAAGGCAGTGATAGGCGAACCAGGTGAGAATTCAACCATGAACTTCAAGACAAATCCGACCTATACTACGAGTAAACATGCTAACATTTAGATGAACATAAGTAAATAAACCCGAATCCACATAACCTATACCGATCAAAACAATAGACAGATAAAGAAGGTCCGTTGGAACGCCCACACTAGAATCTAGATTCACTAGAGAACAAGAAGATCAAATGGAACAAAAGTGCCCATATCATCCCTCAAACAATTGATGTCCCAGTCGAAATGCGAATTTCGGGACGAAATTCCCACTAACAGGGGGATAATGTAACACCAGTCAAATTTAGGTCAAAATTAAACTTTTCTAAAAACCATATTTGGGATGAACCAAGTGGTAGATATCATAACGAGGTTTCCAAAAATATAAAGAACATTAAAATACGAGATATAACGAAGAAGTTATGACCAATCGAAGATCCGCAACAAAACCGGTAAAATACTATTAAGCATAAAATACGAAATTTCAATAACATACTTTTCAACCTTGGGTATCTGAATGAAAGTTGTAGATATCATTAAACCATAAATGTACACAAAAGGAACGCCCAAATCTGACTTCTTATGAGGAAGTTATGATTTTTTGAAGTTTTAGACATAACAATAGACAGCTAAAAACTCGAAATAGAGATCGAGCTACTTTTAGCCAACGCAACCTAAACGAGAATCGAAGATCTCGTCAATAGTAATACAACAGTAAAAAGACAGACGAAAATGGACGTCGGATGAAGAAGTTATGGATTTTTAACGGACTTTTCCAGTCCTGGCTTATTAAAAATATATTATTAAAAATAAAGTATATTCTCACCTTCACGTGGATATAAAGACCGTAAAAAACGGAGACCGTACACGAAAGTCACGGATTATACAAGTTCTGGGCTCAAATATCGAGACTGGTCTGAAGGGACACCCTGCGTTCTGAAGGAACGCCCCGCGTTCAGAAATGCTGGGTATCGGTTCATCCACGTAGTTCTAGATCACATCTGGGTGTTCCGTCCGAAGCTAAAGTAAGCGATGACGTCAAGGGCTGCTAAACGACCAGCGTACGAGCCAAGAATACCCTGCGCTCTGGAACGCCCAGCGCTCCTCGCACGTAAGCCCTGCGTACGAGGGTTAGCAAACCTCTATAAATACCATACAAGGCTGCCCGATATTTTGTTGCTTTCCACTCATTTCTTTCACCTCGAAACACCTAGCACGCAACAGACGTCCCGACGCTCTCGAGAATTCCCGAGAATCCCGAGAAATCAGCTTTTCTAGTCGAAGTTCTGCTCGATTTTTAGTCTCAACTTCTTCAAGCCATCACTTCAATCAAGTGAGTTCATACCCCTACACCTTTTCCCAAACTTTTTATATGTTTTATAGGGGGGAATACAAGTAAACACCCAGTTAATCCCAAGTGAAAACATCAATCTTTTGCTATGCTTTTCTTACTATTGCTATAACCATTTTACGAAATTTTTAACATGCAAAACACCTCGCGACACTACTTTACCCTATCGGGATGATATATGTTTTATAAATAGGAATATGTTTTATTTATTAAAATACAAACCACATTATATCAAGGGTAACCATTTCAACGACAACATTTTTTTGTATCCAAGTAAATACAACTCATCATTATGCTGTTATTATCACTGTCGAAAGGATAATCTTTTCATACAAAATCATATAAATTATATTGATTATACTTTACAAATCAATCCACTTTTTCTATCATAGAAGGTTGTAAATAGAAATTGCTATTCTTATTTACTAAATGGTTTATCATATATTTCACATGAGCTTATTGTTAGCGAATTCATTTGTGAGACATCGAATTTGTTTAGTATTAAACGAGAGTCTTTCCCTTATAACCAGAGTCTCCCGTTCGGAGAGTGTGAGTTTGTGTATAGATCTACATGGGGCAGAGAATCCCATGCCCTGACAGTTAGCTACAGTTGGAACAAAAATTTTAGGGTTACAAATGTCATTTACAGAAGGATATTCGTCGTATTAGTATGGTTATTGGAACTCGCAGCACGGAAGCATTGACTCATTCACGTAACAATGTACCAATCAATCATGCTAGGGGGGCTAATAACTATATGATCACTTAGTATTTACATCAGGGTTATATATGGTTTTCATTTGATAGACAGTGGGATGTAGGATATCAGCTTTATTTCCTGTTCCTTGATTGGTTATGGATTTATGGCAAAATCACCCAATCGATTTTCGGTTCCAGTCATAGTCATATATAACTTGTAGGAACTAAGAAATCTTGATAGGGTATTATCAGCATATTCAGAATTCAGGGTAAACACAACTTCAACTAGTTTTACTTAATTATAAAGCTACCTAGTTATCAAGCTAAGTATGCCATATTTACTTACAAGTTACGGTCTTGGTCATTTAAGACTGCCACACATCTATTAGGGAATATATGGGATTTTCTGGATCTAATACATTCATGTTCAACACAACGAATAATAACTCTTTTCATTAGAAAATATCGGATTTTCAGGAGACATATACAAGCATTTTCATGTTGATGTGATCACTTAGTGTGTTTGATGTAGCGTCCGACTTAAACCAAACGGTTGAAATCAAAGCGATCAATAGAAGTATCGCACTTGTTGTTAAAGAAGTTGGTGGTTAGAAATGCCTAATGTTAAAGTGTGATTATATCACATTAGAACATGAAGGAAGGCATAGTCTGTTTTAGAATTTAACTCTAAGAGACCTAAGTCTAAGTGTTGCAACATACGATGATAGGTCATTAGAATATGACACATAGATCTATAGTAGTAATAAAAGAACTTATCTCAAGTCCGTATCCAGCAAGGATCGAGATTGTGACTTGAAGATCATAATTTGGAGTCTAACCTGAGGTAGAGAGCAGGTGCACGATCGAGTACTCTTACAGTCAATGAGTTTAAGAGATAGAATTGAAGGAATGTAGAAGTTATAATTATTACCTAGGATGAAGAGATGACGTATGGAGTCAATATACAACCCTGTTTCATTGATGATTCCGGGACGTAATCATCCTAAGGGGGAGATAATTGTAACGCCCGCAAATCTGGGCTAGTCAAATTAGAGGCAATAGGGGTCGAAAACGACTTTTCGACAAAAGATTATTTAGAATAAATAATCTTAACCAAGTTGTAGAGTATGTTACAAGGTTTTCGTACATATAAAGAACGCCGAAAACCGAGTTATAACGAAGAAGTTATGACCCGTTGAAGTTTCGCGACGGAACCGGCACGATACCGGGAAACGTAAATAGTGAATTTATGATAGAGCGAGATTTAGCCTTAGCGATCTAAACGAAAGTCGTAGAATATGTTAAACTAAGAACATCAATAAAAAGAACGCCCAAATCTGACTTCGTATGAGGAAGTTATGATTTTTCTAAGATTTAGCATAGCAGTGCACAGCCCGAAATCTGAATTTTAGATCGGTCGATTTTTAGCCGACGGGATCTAAATGAAAGTTGTAGTACTCGTAAATACCAACGCGTGGATATAAAGAACGTCGATAATAGAGCTCGTATGCAAAAGTTATGGATGAAGCTTAGTCCCTACTTTTCGAGCGCGGCGAATTCGATACAGTTTCGTAAATACGAGATAGAATGAGAATTAGCCAACGAGGTCTAAATGAGAGTTGAAGATCTCATTAATAGGAACTCAACGGTAAAAAGACAGACAAAAATGGAGCTCGTATGCGAAAGTTATGGACGAAGCTTAGTCCCTACTTTTCGAGCGCGGCGAATTCGATACAGTTTTGTAAATCCGAGATAGAATGAGAATTAGCCAACGAGGTCTAAATGAAAATTGAAGATCTCATTAATAGGAACTCAACGGTAAAAATACAGACAAAAACGGAGCTCGTATGCAAAAGTTACGGACGAAGCTTAGAGACTACTTTACTATAAAACTCCTATAAATACAAGGGTGAACTCCTCATATTTTCTTCACACCATAAGCCTCCCTTTCTCTCTCTAACTTCTCTCTAGCCTCCCTAAACCCCTCCCAAGTCTACGGAACCTCCCTAGCACGAGAAGAAAGCCCCGGAGCGCCCGACGGCTCCGAGAAGAAAAGCTTTCGGCTTGGAAACGCTGCTCCAGCGAAGCCCGGTTTTTAATAAAAACTCGCTGTAAGTGAGCTACGCCTATACTATATTTAATATAGATTTTATTTAATTATAGTAACATTATTAGGACCTTAAAATAATTATTTGGGCTATTATTATGAGTTATATTGAGTGTTATTTAACGCTTATATAATAGTAATAATAGGTAGACTATTAATTAGTCGTGGTTAACGTTAAAAACTAAACCCTAGTGGTATTGATACTAGGTTTTGTCGAGGAAAATTGTTTTGAGATAACGAAGTGCTGTCTGAGTTCGGAATCACCACCTAATCAGGTGAGTGCATAGTTACTTTCATCTTACACATAGATATGAAGTATTTTATTATAAATTTACGTGCTATGTGTGCATATTGTCTAAATACTTGCTGTCTATGCTGGTGAAAGATTTTTATACATGTTTTAAATGATGTAAACTGTATAAAGTATTTTATATCTACAAAATATGTTGGGTAAAACATGGGTAGATGAATGATGATGGATAAAAGCTGAAATAGAGGAACATTAGTAGTACGGACCTAGTGCCCTATAGGTATACATTGGCAGCAGTGGACCTAGTACCCTATAGATGAGCACTGGCAGCTGTGCCACAACCCGTAGATGATTTAGATCTACGGTAAACGTCCTAGCAGCTGCGCTCCAAGGATAGTATCGGCAGCTGCGCCTAAAAGGGAGCCTTATGACCATGACAGTAGTGTTTAAAGGTCAATACCGGCAGAAGCGCCTCATAGAAAATGTCCTAATTCTGGCAGCTGAGCCTAAGTGACAATATTAGCAGCTGCGCTTGACCAATGTGTCATTGGCAACAATGGACTTCATGTTGTTTCCTTAGGATGATCCTTAGGAATGAATGAATGAGAAATAGCTGATTCTTAGGGTAGATCCTTAAGAATAAAGAAGATAATGAGGATGGGTAATTGGGTTGATTGTTTGATTGTTTAAACACAATAATTATATTATTGTGGGTTGAAAACCCTATGTACTCACCAGGTTTCCCAACCTGACCCACTCAGTTTATTTATATCACAGGTGTTGATATGAAGTGACATTACACTGAGAGATTTAAAGAGATGTAGATCACTAGTGTAAATAATTGTAAGTTCTGTTTATGCTTATGTTTCTGTATTAACGATGACATCCCAAACGTTTTAAAATGAAATAAATACGTTTCTTCGAAAATGTTTTAATAACGTATTTACCATGTTTTTCTGGGAAAAAATTTCGCAACATTTTTATAAAATGAAGTACTCTGATTTTTATAAAGCATAAACAACATTGGTCTTTTTTGGCCGTGAAAATGGGGATGTCACAGTTGGTATCAGAGCATTAGTTTAAGCGAACTAGGAATATGGATTTATTTCTAGACTTAAACTTAGAATGCTAAGCGATGATTGTGAGGTGTGAGCACTAGCTTATTTTAGGAATTATGCCTAAAATGCTTTTATGTGCTAAATGCTTTATGCCTTATATGCTGTTATTTATTCGGATCTATGGTCTGTTGCCGACCGGATCTGGAAACCTTATATGTTTAGGATTCTAAACGTACGACTACGATATTAGAACTAGCATGTAAACGTTTCGGAGTGATAAGGATGATTTAAACGTCAATCCTAAGTAAAGGTCTAGATTCACCTTATTCGGTGTATAGATCAAGATGGCAAGGACCCGTAGCGGAAACGTGAATGCAAATGAGAATAGGAACCAACCCCTAGTGGTTCAGCAAATACCTGTTGTAGAAGAAGTTGCACCTGAGCCAGTCACGATGGCTAGAGTTCAAGCCATGATTCGGGCTATGCGAACTGAATAAAGGGAAGAAATGAGGAGGATGTCGAATAGGGACGAACCTACTATGCCCAATGAGCAACCCGAGCTGATTCCCGAGCAATCGGAGGAAGGGAACTACAGTCGCCAAGTGAGTCAAGTGGGGACTCAAGATGGCCTGGACAGGAGAAACGACAAGGATGGGCGAATGTACAAGAATTTCTTGGGTGCGAAACCACCAAGTCTCTCAGGAAGCCCAAAGCCTGTGGAGATTATGGATTGGATCTCCGAGATGGAAATGGTGTTTGAGAGCTGCGACTATAGTGAGAAACAGAAGAATGTCTTCGCCGTAAGACAACTGAAAACTGTAGTCTTGAGCTGGTGGAAGCTATTGACAGATACGATGCCACGAGGAGAAGCCTTAAGGATGTCATGGGAAGAGTTCTTGGAACAGTTGAAAATGCAGTACTGCTCGGAGATAGATCTGATAGACCTAAACAACGAGTTTCAGAACCTGAAGAAAGGGAAGATGAGTGTTGATGAGTATGCCACCGCATTCACCGAGAGGATGAAGCTATTCCCCTACTTGGTGCCTTCTAAACTCTCCAAGATTGATAGGTTTGCTAACGGACTGCCCACTGACTTTGGCCCAATGGTCAAAATGGCAACTACCTTGAAAACAGCTGTTAGGGCAGCTAAGAACGTAGAGGCCCAGGTAAGAGAAAATGGTCTAGAAAAAGATAAGTCAGGAGAGAAGCGGAAGTTTGAAGGGTCTTCAAGGTCCAAAAAGGAAAGCAAGACTACCCAAAGAGAGAGGGGGCTACAAAGCCATATGTGCCGCCAAAGCAAAAGGCGAGAACATTTCAAATGATTCTTGACGAAGCAGATGACAATGCGAAGATTCAGGAGTTAACGCTTGACATCCAAGGATCGAGTTATGGAGTAATCGTGTAGATAGTACCTCGCGATGTAGCCTGTTAGGGGCATAGTTTAGGGTGAACTTGAACACCTATGTAAACATTTTAAGGAATAATATAAAACCTTCGTTTTGATATTTTATGTGTTAAACTGTTATGTGATTTTCTTGTATGGTGACTTGGAAAACTGCGAGACAATACTTGGGACGGGTATGAGTAGGTGTGGATGGTAGTAGAGGCCTATACTACCGGAAGCACAGGACTCACACTTGGATCAGGGAAAGTCACAAGGTTACCAAGAAGCTAGTAATCGATTTCGTTTTATTCAAGTGTGTTGTTACCATCGTTTTGGTAATGACTAAGAAGATTGTTGATATTCCGACCTTAGTGGTCATATCGAATCAAGTCCGACTACGATGAGTATGTTGTGTGGTTCAGAGAACCAAGTTTGATGTAGCGTCCGACTTAAACCAAACGGTTGAAATCAAAGCGATCAATAGAAGTATCGCACTTGTTGTTAAAGAAGTTGGTGGTTAGAAATGCCTAATGTTAAAGTGTGATTATATCACATTAGAACATGAAGGAAGGCATAGTCTGTTTTAGAATTTAACTCTAAGAGACCTAAGTCTAAGTGTTGCAACATACGATGATAGGTCATTAGAATATGACACATAGATCTATAGTAGTAATAAAAGAACTTATCTCAAGTCCGTATCCAGCAAGGATCGAGATTGTGACTTGAAGATCATAATTTGGAGTCTAACCTGAGGTAGAGAGCAGGTGCACGATCGAGTACTCTTACAGTCAATGAGTTTAAGAGATAGAATTGAAGGAATGTAGAAGTTATAATTATTACCTAGGATGAAGAGATGACGTATGGAGTCAATATACAACCCTGTTTCATTGATGATTCCGGGACGTAATCATCCTAAGGGGGAGATAATTGTAACGCCCGCAAATCTGGGCTAGTCAAATTAGAGGCAATAGGGGTCGAAAACGACTTTTCGACAAAAGATTATTTAGAATAAATAATCTTAACCAAGTTGTAGATTATGTTACAAGGTTTTCGTACATATAAAGAACGCCGAAAACCGAGTTATAACGAAGAAGTTATGACCCGTTGAAGTTTCGCGACGGAACCGGCACGATACCGGGAAACGTAAATAGTGAATTTATGATAGAGCGAGATTTAGCCTTAGCGATCTAAACGAAAGTCGTAGAATATGTTAAACTAAGAACATCAATAAAAAGAACGCCCAAATCTGACTTCGTATGAGGAAGTTATGATTTTTCTAAGATTTAGCATAGCAGTGCACAGCCCGAAATCTGAATTTTAGATCGGTCGATTTTTAGCCGACGGGATCTAAATGAAAGTTGTAGTACTCGTAAATACCAACGCGTGGATATAAAGAACGTCGATAATAGAGCTCGTATGCAAAAGTTATGGATGAAGCTTAGTCCCTACTTTTCGAGCGCGGCGAATTCGATACAGTTTCGTAAATACAAGATAGAATGAGAATTAGCCAACGAGGTCTAAATGAGAGTTGAAGATCTCATTAATAGGAACTCAACGGTAAAAAGACAGACAAAAATGGAGCTCGTATGCGAAAGTTATGGACGAAGCTTAGTCCCTACTTTTCGAGCGCGGCGAATTCGATACAGTTTTGTAAATCCGAGATAGAATGAGAATTAGCCAACGAGGTCTAAATCAAAGTTGAAGATCTCATTAATAGGAACTCAACGGTAAAAATACAGACAAAAACGGAGCTCGTATGCAAAAGTTACGGACGAAGCTTAGAGACTACTTTACTATAAAACTCCTATAAATACAAGGGTGAACTCCTCATATTTTCTTCACACCATAAGCCTCCCTTTCTCTCTCTAACTTCTCTCTAGCCTCCCTAAACCCCTCCCAAGTCTACGGAACCTCCCTAGCACGAGAAGAAAGCCCCGGAGCGCCCGACGGCTCCGAGAAGAAAAGCTTTCGGCTTGGAAACGCTGCTCCAGCGAAGCCCGGTTTTTAATAAAAACTCGCTGTAAGTGAGCTATGCCTATACTATATTTAATATAGATTTTATTTAATTATAGTAACATTATTAGGACCTTAAAATAATTATTTGGGCTATTATTATGAGTTATATTGAGTGTTATTTAACGCTTATATAATAGTCATAATAGGTAGACTATTAATTAGTCGTGGTTAACGTTAAAAACTAAACCCTAGTGGTATTGATACTAGGTTTTGTCGAGGAAAATTGTTTTGAGATAACGAAGTGCTGTCTGAGTTCGGAATCACCACCTAATCAGGTGAGTGCATAGTTACTTTCATCTTACACATAGATATGAAGTATTTTATTATAAATTTACGTGCTATGTGTGCATATTGTCTAAATACTTGCTGTCTATGCTGGTGAAAGATTTTTATACATGTTTTAAATGATGTAAACTGTATAAAGTATTTTATATCTACAAAATATGTTGGGTAAAACATGGGTAGATGAATGATGATGGATAAAAGCTGAAATAGAGGAACATTAGTAGTACGGACCTAGTGCCCTATAGGTATACATTGGCAGCAGTGGACCTAGTACCCTATAGATGAGCACTGGCAGCTGTGCCACAACCCGTAGATGATTTAGATATACGGTAAACGTCCTAGCAGCTGCGCTCCAAGGATAGTATCGGCAGCTGCGCCTAAAAGGGAGCCTTATGACCATGACAGTAGTGTTTAAAGGTCAATACCGGCAGAAGCGCCTCATAGAAAATGTCCTAATTCTGGCAGCTGAGCCTAAGTGACAATATTAGCAGCTGCGCTTGACCAATGTGTCATTAGCAACAATGGACTTCATGTTGTTTCCTTAGGATGATCCTTAGGAATGAATGAATGAGAAATAGCTGATTCTTAGGGTAGATCCTTAAGAATAAAGAAGATAATGAGGATGGGTAATTGGGTTGATTGTTTGATTGTTTAAACACAATAATTATATTATTGTGGGTTGAAAACCCTATGTACTCACCAGGTTTCCCAACCTGACCCACTCAGTTTATTTATATCACAGGTGTTGATATGAAGTGACATTACACTGAGAGATTTAAAGAGATGTAGATCACTAGTGTAAATAATTGTAAGTTCTGTTTATGCTTATGTTTCTGTATTAACGATGACATCCCAAACGTTTTAAAATGAAATAAATACGTTTCTTCAAAAATGTTTTAATAACGTATTTACCATGTTTTTCTGGGAACAAATTCCGCAACATTTTTATAAAATGAAGTACTCTGATTTTTATAAAGCATAAACAACATCGGTCTTTTTTGGCCGTGAAAATGGGGATGTCACAGTTGGTATCAGAGCATTAGTTTAAGCGAACTAGGAATATGGATTTATTTCTAGACTTAAACTTAGAATGCTAAGCGATGATTGTGAGGTGTGAGCACTAGCTTATTTTAGGAATTATGCCTAAAATGCTTTTATGTGCTAAATGCTTTATGCCTTATATGCTGTTATTTATTCGGATCTATGGTCTGTTGCCGACCGGATCTGGAAACCTTATATGTTTAGGATTCTAAACGTACGACTACGATATTAGAACTAGCATGTAAACGTTTCGGAGTGATAAGGATGATTTAAACGTCAATCCTAAGTAAAGGTCTAGATTCACCTTATTCGGTGTATAGATCAAGATGGCAAGGACCCGTAGCGGAAACGTGAATGCAAATGAGAATAGGAACCAACCCCTAGTGGTTCAGCAAATACCTGTTGTAGAAGAAGTTGCACCTGAGCCAGTCACGATGGCTAGAGTTCAAGCCATGATTCGGGCTATGCGAACTGAATAAAGGGAAGAAATGAGGAGGATGTCGAATAGGGACGAACCTACTATGCCCAATGAGCAACCCGAGCTGATTCCCGAGCAATCGGAGGAAGGGAACTACAGTCGCCAAGTGAGTCAAGTGGGGACTCAAGATGGCCTGGAGAGGAGAAACGACAAGGATGGGCGAATGTACAAGAATTTCTTGGGTGCGAAACCACCAAGTCTCTCAGGAAGCCCAAAGCCTGTGGAGATTATGGATTGGATCTCCGAGATGGAAATGGTGTTTGAGAGCTGTGACTGTAGTGAGAAACAGAAGAATGTCTTCGCCGTAAGACAACTGAAAACTGGAGTCTTGAGCTGGTGGAAGCTATTGACAGATACGATGCCACGAGGAGAAGCCTTAAGGATGTCATGGGAAGAGTTCTTGGAACAGTTGAAAATGCAGTACTGCTCGGAGATAGATCTGATAGACCTAAACAACGAGTTTCAGAACCTGAAGAAAGGGAAGATGAGTGTTGATGAGTATGCCACCGCATTCACCGAGAGGATGAAGCTATTCCCCTACTTGGTGCCTTCTAAACTCTCCAAGATTGATAGGTTTGCTAACGGACTGCCCACTGACTTTGGCCCAATGGTCAAAATGGCAACTACCTTGAAAACAGCTGTTAGGGCAGCTAAGAACGTAGAGGCCCAGGTAAGAGAAAATGGTCTAGAAAAAGATAAGTCAGGAGAGAAGCGGAAGTTTGAAGGGTCTTCAAGGTCCAAAAAGGAAAGCAAGACTACCCAAAGAGAGAGGGGGCTACAAAGCCATATGTGCCGCCAAAGCAAAAGGCGAGAACATTTCAAATGATTCTTGACGAAGCAGATGACAATGCGAAGATCCAGGAGTTAACGCTTGACATCCAAGGATCGAGTTATGGAGTAATCGTGTAGATAGTACCTCGCGATGTAGCCTGTTAGGGGCATAGTTTAGGGTGAACTTGAACACCTATGTAAACATTTTAAGGAATAATATAAAACCTTCGTTTTGATATTTTATGTGTTAAACTGTTATGTGATTTTCTTGTATGGTGACTTGGAAAACTGCGAGACAATACTTGGGACGGGTATGAGTAGGTGTGGATGGTAGTAGAGGCCTATACTACCGGAAGCACAGGACTCACACTTGGATCAGGGAAAGTCACAAGGTTACCAAGAAGCTAGTAATCGATTTCGTTTTATTCAAGTGTGTTGTTACCATCGTTTCGGTAATGACTAAGAAGATTGTTGATATTCCGACCCTAGTGGTCATATCGAATCAAGTCCGACTA
This sequence comes from Lactuca serriola, assembly GCF_051521515.1. Taxonomy (NCBI): domain Eukaryota; kingdom Viridiplantae; phylum Streptophyta; class Magnoliopsida; order Asterales; family Asteraceae; genus Lactuca; species Lactuca serriola. The sequence continues at coordinate 125,201,111 of NC_136413.1, read as the reverse complement.
CGATGAGTATGTTGTGTGGTTCAGAGAACCAAGTTTGATGTAGCGTCCGACTTAAACCAAACGGTTGAAATCAAAGCGATCAATAGAAGTATCGCACTTGTTGTTAAAGAAGTTGGTCGTGAAAATAGGGATGTCACAGCAGGTACTCGTACAAGTTTTAAGAAGATGGATCATAGTAGCTTCAAGTCTTTGTTATGGTCATCTACTTTTGAAATCACACTATCTACTTTAGGTATTCAATGTAACCACTTTATTATCAATACAATGGCTGTTGTTGCTTTGATTACTATTTTACATTTGTTATGATACTGCACATGACGTTGTCCGCCCCCGAATGTTTTCGCCTTTCAGGTTTGGGGGTGTGACAAAGGCCCAGACTCCCAATCATAAAGGCCCACAACCAAAAACCATCCAAAGCCAACTTATGGCCTAATTTTGTAAATTGAGCTCAAACCCTTTCTTGGGCCTTACCCTAAAGCCCATTAACATTTCCCCAATCCGAACACATGTTTACAGATGGCCCAATAAAGCCCCAAGTGATCCAAGCGATAAGATAGCCCAAACACACAAAGCCCTTTTAGACTGAGTACGTGGGGCATAAATGCACATACCCTCAGTGTACTCACTTAGAAGCTTGTACGCTATGCGTACTTACTTATACACCCAACATACTCATCCTTATTCAGCCCAAACTTGATTTTCACTTAATCCATTATGAGAAAGCTTCTAAAACACATATATGACCTCCTTAAACTGGAATACCACGTAAAGTTGCCAACTTTACGTTCATGCATGGCTAAAGGAAGCTCTTAAGCTTAAAAGGGACTTAATGGTTGAGTTAATGTATTAATGACTCCATAATACACATAAAGCTTGCACCTTTATGCTCAAAGATACCTAAACCAACTTAGATTTGAAAGGATAAACCCTTAAACAACCTAACTCATCCATAAACCCAAAAAGGAGACCAAAAACATAATAAACTAGCCATGAATAGATCTAATCATACACAAGTCAAGATGCAAACTTGATACCTCAGGAATCTTCCACAAAGTCTCTCCACCAAGGCAAACAACTTCAAGCTTCTCCTCTTTCCTTCCCAAGGGAAAAGTATGCTCCAAAAACCTTCTAAGAGCTCAAGAACACCACCAACAGGCTACAAGGTCGATTTAGGGTTTTTAGGATGTGGAGGATAGCTTAGAAATGAAGCAAAGGAAGTAACATTAAGCTTATATAAGGTACATCACAAAATATTAGGGTTTCTTACTAACCCTCATATGCCCAACGTACTCCTCGTATGCCCAAAGCATGAGGTCTCGCACCTTGATCCCATCTTCGAAGTACACTAAGCGTACACTTCGTTATGCATTGTGTAATCCTCTTCGTATCAGTACACTCTACGTACTCCCTTGGTATGCCCCACGTGCCAGGGTTTTCCTTTAAACCCAAATGCATTCCGAAGGCCATAACATCTTGGATACAATTCTAATTCTGACCATCTTTATATCAATGAAAATGTATCAAGAAGTTTTACAATATTATCAAACCATACTTGAATTAAAGTACCCCGAATATAAAATCCAATCTCCATAAAACCCTACTGCCAATTTATCAAAATACCCCTTGGCACCAAAACCAATTATGAATGCCCGGACCATCTATATTTCATCACCCATGACCAAATAGGTAGCGATTCGAAACATGGTGTTACAACTCTCCCCTACTTAAATTATATTTCGTCCTCAAAATCAGGCCTTACCTTTCCCAATACGCCATTATCCTAAGCAACATAACCACAATCCCGAGAATACGATAGCCTTCCCAAAGCAACTGAAACCAACCCTATCAGAATTCACCAAACCTGAAGAAGAACGAACCTTAAACCCTTATAGAAAACCACCTCTACCTTTCTCTAAACCCGAAATCACAAATTGGTCTGACTTCCCGACAAACCACCCACACTAAACCACTATCTTGCCAAATCCTCATTGAATACTAGACTAAACAAAACACTTTTAATACGAATTATCTTGATGCTTCCAAAGGAGAAAATAACTAACCATAAAGCTACATAAAACTTACACTTGACAGAAGGCTTAGATAATCCTTCGAGTAGAAGATTCATCCATACAATAGAGAGAATCCAACGAGAGCTGCGCAACAGGGTCAAATTAACCACTTTGAGATTATTTAGTCAACTACAAGCGACTTAGCATATTCCCCGAACAACAAGGGACTCTTGACACAAATACTAAATCATTATGACCCCCCGACTCATCTAGCTACCCCTTAGCTGCTTTCCAAAAGCATCTGAGACCTCCCTAGTCCCAATTTGTCTACCAATTATCTGAAACGTTGGAATCCTGCCCGGTTGCTGAGCCGAAAGACACACATAAACAGTCATCCCACGCGACTCCCGAGAGAAACCTTATGGATTTGCAACACCCACACCGATTGCACAAGGACCGGTGAAAGCTACGGGCCACCCCGCAGTCTTACAACACTCCCACACTAACTGTCAACTAGTGAATGCTATGGGCAACCCCGCAGTCTTACAACACTCCTACCTTGCCACAACCACCACTCATGGTATTACCATTCATCTATCAATCCAAACATATCCAGATTCGAGCACGCACTCGTCCAAGCACCCAAGCTAAACTCGGGTCATGACTGGAATCCCCAACTTGGGTCCATCAAGGGCCTTCTAACCAACTGTTGGGAAGTTTCCCGAACTCCCATCTCGCACAATCCTTAATACAGACGGCCACTTGGGCCGCCTTCCTCCCTGACGGGTAAGTGAAACTCATCCTAGTTTCACGCCTGCTTCTTTTCCTGAATACCCGAATGGTTCTCCCCCACTTTGATTTAACCAAGCCCTTCCAACACACAAGATTTGAAGGATTCCCAATCCATCTTACCCTCCAATGATCGAACTGCTGACAGCCTCCGCTTACCAATGCTTGTGATCCATTACTAGCCAAACCCAAAGACCTCACAACCCTTGAAGACCAAATGAACACTTCCCAAAATCCTGACAAATCTGATAACTATAGATACTTTCCATGATACACCACCCAACTCTTGAATTCCTTTACACAGATGACAAGACCCAAAACCTTAGCAATAGATCCCTTCTCTCGGCACTCCTAGTGGCAAACCAAGCACAAAATCTAACACTACTAAACCTTGATGATACTGGAGAACCAACCCACTCAATCCTGACCATAAACCTTCCACACAATACCCTTGAACTGATCTCGATCATAAACCAAAATGATAACTAAAAACTTTGGAACCCGCTACATGATATACAACCCCTCACTAACCCACTAATGATTCATGGCATGAAATGTCATATAAAAATTCTTGAAGATATAACCCAAACATTAACAGAGAATTAAACCAAAGATAATGCTTAACCGAACCGATGCAAGATTCCAAACAACATAAATATTGATACCAACCGAAAAGAGATCAAAAGATAACATACCCGTAATATCGCATGCTTGGGTCCTGACCTCCCCTGTCTGACACTACAATGCCCAACTCCTCTCTGCTGGGGCTCCTGCCCTACTCTCATGACCATTAGTGATCTTCAAAGTAGACGGAGCAGGTGCACTCACTACTCCTCCCCTCAACATCAGACATTTTGCCTTCTTGTGGCCCACCTGGTTGTAGTGAAAACATAACGGGCTTACCCCCAGAGGGTAATCCCTGCTGACATGACCAACCCTGACACACTTATAGCAGCCCAAACCCCTGGAACGAATAACTCCCTCGTGTAGTTTCGCATACGTGTTGCACTGACTCCGTCCCTGATGGCCTCTCAAACGCTGATCAAAAGTCTTAGGTCTCTTCTCGAGACCCTCTAATATATGCACCTAACCGTGCCCCTCTTCCCTAGGCGCTTCAAATCGATCTGCCGCTCTCAGGCTCTAGAAATCATATCATTCAGGGTCTTGCACCCTGAAATACTCACAAACTCCATGATATCATCCCATAGCATATCATGATACCTCACCTTCTTCATTTCCTCATCTGTTGCATACTTCGGAACCAACAAATCCCTCTACCGAAACTTGGAAGTGATCTCTGCCACAGTCTCAACAGTCTTGCGAAGATTAAGAAACTCTTGTACCAACTGTTGTACCTCAATCACCGGTGCAAACTCAGCTTTGAATCTAGTCGAGAAATCATACCATGACATAGCATCAACAACATCATCACCCTCCTCACGACCAACATCCTCACATTAATCTTGTGCCCTGTCCTTCAACAGGCAGGAAGCATATCTGACATTTTCCTCCTCGAGGCAGAAACTCGTCCTGAACTCGTTAGCCGTATCTGCTAACCACCTCCTACTAGCAATGGGTTATTTCTCCCCATAGAATGCAAGAGCTCCGCACGTACAGAACTCCCGAAAAGAAAGAGTGCGAGCTCTGAAGATAGCCATAACTTTAGTGCGAAACGTGCCCAAAGGCTCATCCAAGATCTCCAAAATCCCCTCCTTGATCAAACCAAAAATCATAGGAGTCTGCTCCAAAATACCGTGGGCAATCTCCGATGAGATGAACTCCTGCATTTGATCGCTAATCGGCTTAGTACGTGCACTTGAGACGGAACCAGAACTAGAACCTCTTTCCTGAGTGCTCATCACGAAACTGAAATACAACATGAAATTGATTGAAATATACCCAAAGAAACCCTTCTCCCACAAGCTTCCGAGATTCTCCAAGACTCTCACCGATTCAAGTATGGATCCTATGCTTTTAGTAGTACGGGCGCAATACTACCTTCCACACCTGTCCATACTTTCCTCAGAAATAATCCTGAATCCTCTAAGTCACCTTCTCAAACTGATGCCCCAAAAACTCACTAAACAGCGCCAATAAACCTACCGAAGCATATCGTAGGCTCTCCTAGGTTCCCGACCTCACCTAACCCTCAGCTACTGAAAGGCTCCCACCATTGTCAACTGGATACCTTATAAATATAGTCACATGCAATAGAGATCAAATAATCCTTCGAGTAAAAGACTCAACCCTAGAAGGGTAAGACTCAAACAAGAGCCATGCAATAGAGTCAGATCCAACACTCAAAGATTATTTAACATCTACTCCATGTGACTTAGCATATTCACTTAGCAGCCAATTCACATCACTAAAAGTCCATAATGAAAAAAGCAAGAAGCATTCACAATGGAAAATATAACCAATATACACTATTAAATCCATTTTAACCACTTATTAGAAATTCATACTATCATGCAATTCACATAATCATATCATATATCAAAATCAACATGTATTGGTATTTTGGGAATCACCTACTTGAGCTCAGCTGATTACACACATCACACCTCTTTCTTTGATTAGAAACCATTTATATTAAACGATAATTTTATGAAATTTTTTACCAAACCCCCAGTTTAAGTCTAGACATACCCAAAAGTATGTCCAAATCCCTCAAACCAAGGCTTCGATACCAACTTGTAACGACCTAAAAATCATAGAATAAAAATTTCATTATATATATATATATATATATATATATATATATATAAACATTCATTTATCCTTTATTCAAACATTTAAAAGTATTTCAGAATAGAAAAATCATGAGAGTATAATTCATAAATCACAAATTGCGAAAAACACGGGTGTATGTATTGCAATCAAGTCGGGCGCTTCCCTTTCGAACCAAAAGTACATGAAACCATAAACCACCAACTATAAGCACAAAGCTTAGTGAGGTACCACAAAATACCATATACAACATAACACAACTAGAGAGTTGTGGGTTATCAGCAACCCTGGGGACTATCAGCAGTCTCAGTGTCTAACAACATAAATCCCAATGACATATAAACAATATAATACAATAATAAGGACTAAACCCAACGGGTCATCACAAATACATATATCCTACCACATAGGCATAGACAAACATGCGAGAGTCACAAATACAACTAGCATCCTACATACATAATTTAGTGAGCCGGCATTGGGTCCTTCAACTCATGAGCGCTGGGAGCAGACTTACCTCAACAACTGAACCTACGAATAAGATTCTTATAGCTGATCCGCTAGAACACCGCGCTATCAAATAAATGACACCCAATTAATAATTCGGTTCCAAAACAAATCCAATAATCCATATATCGGCTAAAAAGACCATTTTACCCCTCACCTAGTTTGGTCCAAGACTAAGGCCCAAACTCCTAATCATAAAGGCCCACAACAAAAACCATCCAAATCCAACTTATGGCCTAAGTTTCCAAATTGGGCCGAAAACCTTACTTGGGCCTACCCAAAAGCCCATTAACATTTCCCCAATCCAAACACTTGTTTACAGATGGCCCAACAAATCCCCAAGTAATCGAAGGCAAGAAGATAGCCCAAACACACAATGCCCATTTAGACCGAGTATGTGGACATAAAGGAATGTACCCTCAGCGTACTCTCTTGGAGCTTGTACGTTGCACGTACCTGCTTATACGCCCACCATACTCAAGCTTCTTCAGTCCAAAATCAATTTTTACTTAATCAATTAAAACAAAGCTACCAAAATACATAACTGACCTCCTTGAGCTGGAATACAATGTAAAGTTGCCAATTTTACATTCATACATGGCTAAAGGAAGCTCTTAAGCTTAAAAGGGACCTAGTGGTTGACTAAATGCATTCATGACTCCATAATACATATAAATCTTACACCTTTATGCTCAAGGATACCTAAACAAACTCAGATCTGGATAAACCCTTAAACAACCTAACTCATCTGTAAACCCAAAAAAGAGACCAAAAACATAATAAACAAGCCATGAAGAGATCTAATCATACATAGGTCAAGATGCAAAATTGATACCTCAAAAAGATTCCCCACAAGGTGATGGTTCTGGATCCGAAATCTCTCCACCAAGATAAACAACTTCAATATTCTCCTCTTTCCTTCCCAAGGGAAAAATATGCTCCAAAAACCTTATAAGAGCAAGAGGCTACAAGGTCGATTTAGGGTTTTTAGGGTGTGGAGGCTAGCTTATAAATTAATTGTTTTATTTTATTTTTCATTTAGACAAGTTTTAAAGAATTGTGGCTGCAAGTTATTGAAGAATTCTGGTATTTATTTGCATTTTGTAAATTATTTAGCTTACCTTGAGACAAAATCCACTAGGAGCATTATCTCGATATGGGATCTAATTCTTTTTTCTAAAAAAAGTATCTTGTATATGGATCATGAGTATTGTAGTAAAACATAGTAATTTTTAGAAGTATCTACAAATATATTGTAGTTTGAAATATAATTACAAAAATATGGTATTCTGGCATTTACAACTCCTGCTGTTTAGTTTAAACTAGTAATTGATTTCACGTTCTATTCTAGGTTTTTACGTGTTTTTGTTGCATATTAGGAAAGTAGAGGAGTAGTATTTTATAGAGTTGATGGTGGAGGGTGAAAGTGTTATTTTAAAAAGTAAATGGATGAAAAATATCATTTTATGAAATAAAATGGTTGCATGTGATGGGACATAAAAAATTGAGGGATTAAAGTTCAACTTCACAGATTAAGACACTTGTAAATTTTGTGTAAATTATTGTACTTTTAGCTATATACATACACACACACACACACACACACACACACACACATATATATATATATATATATATATATATATATATATATATATATAGGGTGAGGTTCAACAGAGAACCATAATTAACCAAGGAACCAAGGAAAAATCTTTTTTTTCAACTTTTAGAACTTATTTTTTATCAAAAAAAACTAAAAATACAGAAATTCATAACTTTTTATCCTTTTTCTACTGATATAAAATTCGAAATTTTTTTTACGTCAAATTCAGAATGTGAATCTTCGAAAATTCACAATGTGAATCCGGATTCCCACGATGAATCCGAAAAATATTTTTCACATTCACAATGTTAATATATGAATTTAGATATTTTTAGATTTTTTTTCGATAAAGAATAAGCTCTATAAATTGAAAACAAAATTTGGTTCTTTGAAGAACCCATAATTATGGTTCTCTATTGAACTTTTCCCTATATATATATATATATATATATATATATATATATATATATATATATATATATATATATATATATATATATATAAGAGTAAGTACCACATGACTTTGTATAATGAATTTATTTACAATTTAATCTATACGTGATATCTATCTAAGTAACTTTTATATATCAATTATTTTTATAATATTTACTTGAAAGAAAAAAAATTTATCATATCTTTTCTTTATTGGAGTGATTAATAAAATTACTTGAAGTGTTACAAAACATGAATTTACGTTAAAGACCAAACTAGGAAATAAGATTGTAAAAAACTTTATGTCAATAATTGTGGTAAAAAAACAACTAAAACATTACAATATATAATACTTACTATTTATACTAGATAAAGAAGATGAAAGATGAAGTATCTTATGATTTGTCATTATAGTGGTGCATAAATACACTCATAAAACTCAATAATGTTGTTTGTTACAATGCTCACTAATTATGGAGAGCGGTGGGGATATGGGGAATCCAACAATCATTCATAAAATAATAATTTATAACACTCCTCCCTTGAATGAAAATCGTACCGTGCCTCTTTAAAACCTTAATCGGTAAAACCTTGTGGAAAAAACCCCTTATTAAGGAAAAAGAGTTCAAGAATAATAATAGACATTGGAAATAATTTCCTCGTTAAAAATACTGCTAAGAAGACCCAGTGGGAAAAACTTAGGTGTTACACCCGAAACCGATGGTGGAAACGTTCCGGGGCGGAGAATGTCATGTGTAGTATCACAACCAATGTACATAGTAAGCATAGTAAACACAAAACATTACATTACATATGAATAATTACATTTGTTTGAAAGTAAGTTGATACATGTTTATCTATACATAATTTTGAACAAAAGTAAGACGTGTCTTCTAAAATGCTCCGTCTTCTCCAAAAGATCGCGGGTACCTGTCTAATGTGGACCTGAGAATACAAGCAGTTTGAAAATCTGTTGGGTAGTGTAGGAATTATTTTGTATTGCGTCATTGGGCACGGTTTATAGTCCAATTTTGCACTCCGGTTTGGGCCTGTCCAACCGTGAGCTTGTAGGGTTTACTATATAATAATGTGCTTGCATGCATATTAGGTTAACGATCTAGAATACGATTTAAAGAATTCCGATAGCTTTGCAGATTTCTTTATCGTTCTTGTAAACCTTTAATCCTCTACAGTTGTAGTTCTTCATCGAGCTCTTCTGAGGATTGTTTATCATCATTCGACATTGTTCGATTTATTCTTGAGTTGTTTACTGTGTTCGTGTTCTTGCTGTTTACTCTTTATTTTACTTGTTTAAGATCTAATCGATCTTCAAGTTAGTTTTTAACTTATCAATTGGTATCAGAGCAGGAGGCTGTGTAATCGATACACTTCTTTTCTGAAAAAGGTTTTCGATTAGGGTTGTTCCGCAATTACTGATATTTATTGAGCCGTCATCTCATTATTGACGTATCTCGATATTTATTGTTTTGCCCTAATTTGATTTATTACAAGTCTGATCTTTGAACAGGTTATTTGATCATTATGGACGAGTCGCAATCGAATCCCATCAATATTTCAAACAACATTGGATCAACAACGAAGATTCCCATTCTGTACACCCATGATTATGAAGTCTGGGCGCATCACTTTGAAGATTATGTTATAGGATCTGAGGATAATGGATACCTCATCTGGGAAGCAATCATTAATGGACCGTTTTCTCATTCTGCAACTTCAAGGATTATTAAAACTCAAAAGGAGTATAATGATCTTCTGAAAGATGTTAAAGATATTGCGCAAGATGAAAAGGATAAATTTCAGTGCAATATCAAGGCGTTAAGATTGATCAGATTCGCCCTTCAGTCCGACACTTTCAGGCTGGTAAGTTCATGCACAACGGCAAAAGAAATATGGGACAGGTTACGTGAACTGTACTCTACAGACGAAGATCTAGAACACTCCATTCAAACATTACTCTTGTCTGAGTTTGGTGAATTTAGGAAAGGAACTAAAGAAACCATGACCCAAACGTTCGATCGCTTCAATCATCTTCTTAGCAAGATGATCAAACATGACATCGAAAGAAAGCTTATTGAGCAGAAGGTTACGTTCTTAAATGGTCTAAGATCAGAGTGGAGGGCAGTCGTGTCCACAGTTAAAGCCCATGAGCAATTTAAATCATATTCCTTGGCGAAACTGGTGGGCATTCTCAAATCTCAGGAGAAGATTGTGTTGTAGGAGAAGAATGTGGTTTCAAGCCTAGGTTCGTTAGCCCTCCTGTCCAAAAGTAAAGCTGTGATGGAAGACGAAGACCTCAACTTGGAAGATTATGACCTCACGTCTGAGGATTATGCTATGATGGTGTCTAACCCCAAGAGGTTCATCAAGAAGAGATTTCCCTCCAACAAAAACCGAAACTGGCAGGGGAGTTATAGTTCTGAAAAGGTTAAAGATGAATCGAAGGTTGAAGAGTCTAAGAACGAACCGAAGACAGAAGGTGATTCTGGAGTATGCTGTTACTATTGTGGTGGAAAGAACCACTATACAAAGGATTGTGTCCTTAAAAAGATGGCTGAAAAGGATGAGGAAGCTTTGCTACAGAAAAAGCATGATGAGATAAGGAAGAAGAAATCTACCGCTAACCCTTCTATGAACGCTCTAATTGTGCAGGGTTCGGTTGCTGATGACGAGTTCGGTAGCGTGGAAGTTTGGTCAACCGACTCTGAAGACGATGAAGTGAGGAAGCCTTCTCATGGAAAGGCCTGTGTGGCTAAAGAAGAAAGCAGTGGAGGAAGGTGTTTGATGGTGTCCGACGTATCTCAGATGAGGGGATACAACACTGATGGTGGGAGTAATGAACCGAAGGAGCAACAGGATATGTGCTTTACAGCAAAGCCGCTCAACGTGCAGTTCAACGAGCTCGACGAACTGATCAAGAAGGTACAATCCATCTTTGTCTCATTTAAAGTCCCACAAAGCTCATATGAAAAAGAACTAAAAAGTGTTAATTCAAGAATCTCTCATCTAGATAGTAGTTTAACTCAAACTCGAGTCACCAATTCTAACCTAACTGACCAATTAAGCAGGGTGTCTTCGAAGAGTGAGGAACGGCGCATGTGGATTGAACTAAAGGAGTCGGAATTAATCAAAACAAAAGATGAAAACATTTATTTACAGAGAGACAATTTAAAGTTGTTGAAACAGCGAAATGTTTTTTGTTTAATTGCCAAACGTCTTTACACTAATATTACCCAGCTTCATTTGGATTGTGAAATAGGACAAAAGATTCATCGCATGATTTTACCCTTCCTTGAATTTAAGGAGGATGAAATTGATTCTGAAGCGTATAATTGTGAGAGTGTTATTTCATCTGAGGATGTTAATCCGACGTACATGTATGGACTGGACAAAATAGAATCTTTCATTAAATCCAAGGACCATAAGGACATGATTAAAAACCTTTTGGATGAAAATGATAAACTGAAACTGAGAACCGAAACGATACAAAAATTTGATTCTTTAAACGCCAACTTGAGCTCAGAAAATAAAATTGATGTTGAAAATGCATCTGAGCTTAATGAGGACGATAATATGAGTGAAATTTCTGTAGAGGACACAGTTGACTGCTCAGAATTGGTAAAAAGCAAACCCGAAAACCACAAGAATCTAATTTCAGAAAATTCAGTAGAGTTCGCTCATTTGTCCCAACAAAAGTCCCCGATTCTTGCAGAGAAGGCCGTAGTATATCAAAAGGTTAGAACCACTCCAAATCAGGTATACAAGGTCACAGGCGTAACCGAACATCAGACTGCTGAACTTACAATTATTGTAAACGAAGACAATGCTGATGGCTGCGATGAGTTCTTCTGGTCAGCTCCAATCGATAATGCTGATGAAACAGTAGGTTTGTCTGAAAGGGCCTCATGGAAAAGCAAAGGGAGATACGTACCAGAACCCTTGAATAAACCTGATAACTTCGATGTGCCAAGCACAAGCGGTACGAAAGACATTCCTCAAGAAAAAGGAATTCCAGCAAAAGAAGTCACAACTTCAAGTGAAACTTCCTCAGTTCAGAGTGAACCAGCCATAGAAAAACCGAAACCGAAAGCTAATATCCATCATCAACCGAAGCATATGAGAAATCAGAAACGTCAAAGGAATCAGAGATACAGGAAGAATCTCTCTGAAAGAAAACAGTTCTGGCAATCCCAGAATGCTTATTTCTCTCATCAAGACAAGAACCTAAAGTCTGAGAAAAATCCTATCGAATCGCAAGAGAGACACAACAACCGAAAGCAGAGGTTCGGTTCGGAGAAAAACATCAACTGAAAGCAGAGGTTCGGTTCAGAAAATGATTTCAACCGAAAGCAGAAGTTCGGTTCAGAGAACTACACCAACCGAAAGCAAAGGTTCGGTTCAGAAATCAAAAGAGATCAAAGCTCTAAGGTAAGTCCCACCAATGATCAAAAGCAAAAAGGTCACCTAGAGTCTCCAGCCAAGAAGTCATCTCAATCTAAGCTCTCTCATTCTATCTCATCTAATTCTGCTAATTCTTCCAACTCTTCTTCACCTCATTCTAAATCCCATTCTGCTCTTTCTCAAAAATCTCAATCATCAGCAGAACAAAAGGGAAAACAGAAGGTTTCAGCGTCTGAACCAGAGTCAAAACCAAAAGAACCAAATCCTAATAAAATTAAAGTTTTTACCATAAAAAAGAAAGATGAAACAACTCTAATTAAACGAACATATTTTGTTGACATCTCTTTTACTATTCCTGTTCCTGTGAAAGGCTCACCAGGACCCAAGAAACTTTGGGTTCCTAAATCTACTTAATTTTTGCAGGTTATCAGTGACGAGCAGTTTGACGAAGAATGGTACATTGATAGTGGCTGCTCACGTCACATGACAGGAAGGAAGGAAGAGCTAAGGGAATACAGGTCTCTTTCAAATGGTGGAAACGTCAAATTTGGAAACAACTCCTTCGGCACCATAAAAGGATATGGAATGATTACTAACGGTGATTTCACGATAAGGAAGGTTGCATACGTGGAAGGGCTACAACACAACCTCATCAGTGTATCTCAGCTTGTTGGAGGTACCGGTCTCAAAGTCTCGTTCGATGATGAGGGTTCTGAAATAATTGAGAAGAAGACGAAAAGAGTTATTCTCAAATCTGAACGCAAAGGTGAAATGTTTCCTCTAAACCTCAAACCCATCAAAGGAAACCCAACTATCTGCTTGTTATCAAAAGCGCAATCTGACGAAAGCTGGCTGTGGCACCGAAGGCTCTCTCATCTTAACTTTAAGGACATCAACAAACTTGTCACTGGAGGTCACGTTCGAGGTCTTCCACTGCTCAAGTTCGATAGAGACCATCTATGTGCTGCATGTGAAATGGGGAAGCAGAGTCGTCAAAGTCACCCATCTATAATAAACACTAAAGTTGTTGAACCACTTGAATTACTTCATATTGATTTGTGTGGTCCTTCATCTATCGAAAGCTTCGGTGGTAGCAAGTATATTCTTGTTATTGTTGATGACTTTTCGTGTTTTACATGGGTGTTCATTCTGAAGCTTAAATCTGAAGCGACTCGTAAGCTAAAGGTGTTCATCAAGCAGATTGAAGTACAACTGGAAAAGGTCGTTCGCAACATCAGGAGCGACAATGGTCTGGAATTCAAAAATAGAGAATTCGAAGAATTCCTAGCGGAAAAGGGAATTAGTCACAACTTCTCAGCTCCCTACACTCCTCAACAAAACGGGATTGTCGAAAGACGAAACCGATCTTTGTGTGAAGCCGCCCGAACCATGCTAAGTTTCGCTTCCTTACCTCTTTATTTTTGGGCTGATGCTATTTCTGCTGCTTGTTTTACACAGAACAGGTCATATCTCAACAAGCGATTCTCGCTCACTCCTTATGAGATTCTCAACAACAGGAAGCCTAATGTGAAGTTTTTCCATGTGTTCGGTTCTAGGTGTTTCATTTTCAATTCCAAAGCACACCGAAACAAGTTCGATGTCAAAGCCGACGAAGGGATATTTCTGGGATATTCTCTCACTTCTAAGGCGTACAGGGTATTAAACAAGCGTTCGAGGAAAATCGAAGAAACTTACTACGTGACTTTTGATGATAGCTATGTCAAAAAGCTAAAGGCCAATGAAGACACAGCTGGGGAAATCCTTCCTCAAACTGGCCAAGTCACAGTCTTGATCGCTAATCTATTCGAGAAGTTCATGGAGCTCTTTGATGAACCAGAGAAAGCCACTCTATCAGAAGCAGGCGTAGCAGACAACAAGGTAGATCACATGAAGCAAGTTGTTGAAGACGCTGCAAGAAGAATGAATGAAGGAGAATCAAGTTCTAACAAACCTCCATCACATAATACTTCAGTCGAGGGGGAGGATCAACCATCGTCAACTCAGCCGACCTCACAAGTTGAGGGGGAGCCAAGCACTTTGCCAACCGAAAGCACTTCACCAACCGAAAGTGCCACACCATCCGAAGGTGCATCAACGCCTGAAAGCTCCACACCTTAAGAAACCTCTGAAGCTCAAAACATTCCTGAAAGCTCATCTATCGAGGGGGAGCATGCTGACATGTCTTACGACTATGAAAGCCAGTCTGAACCAGAAGAAATGATAAACGCTGAATTAGATCCAACCTTTGATCCAAACTACCCTCCTCTCACCAAATGGACCAGGGATCATCCTATTTCTCAAGTTGTTGGTGATGTATCTGAAAAAGTTCTGACTCGATCACAACTCAAGGAAAAACAGACTTCCTTGTTTTCTAAAGTCGAATTCTGCATGTTTAACTCATTCGTATCAAAAGTTGAACCAAAGACAGTTAATACTGCTCTTGATCACTCCGATTGGGTTCAAGCTATGCAAGATGAACTGAACAAATTCGAGAGGAACAAAGTCTGGCGTCTTATTCCAACTCCTCCAGATGCCTCGGTTGTTGGTCTTAAATGGGTCTTTAGGAACAAAATGGACAAGGAAGGAAACGTAATTCATAACAAAGCTCGTCTGGTCGTGAAAGGCTACTGTCAGGAGGAAGGGATTGATTATGAAGAAACGTTCGCTCCAGTAGCTAGGCTGGAATCTGTAAGAATATTTCTAGCCTATGCTGCCCACAAAAACTTTGAGGTTTACCAAATGGACGTTAAGTGTACATTCCTCAATGGTGAACTCGAAGAAACTATGTATGTGGAGCAACCTCCTGGCTTTGTAAATGAAAGGTATCCTAATCATTGTTATATTTTGGATAAAGCCGTGTATGGACTGAAACAAGCTCCGAGAGCCTGGTATGAAACGCTGACTAAATTTTTAAAGATGTCCAAATTCAAGCAAGGTTCGGTTGACCCAACCTTCTTTCGCAAGAAGGAAGGTAACCACCTTATGATCGTTCAAATTTATGTCGATGATATCATCTTTGGCTCCACGAATCCTAGCCTAACAGCTGAATTCAGAAAGCTGATGGAGACTAAATTTGAAATGAGCTCAATGGGTCCTATTAACTTTTTCCTTGGTTTAAATATTAGACAGGGACCCGAAGGCATCTTTATCAATCAAGAAGCTTACACGAAGACTCTCCTAGCAAAGTTTGGCATGATGGGAGATTCCAAAGTCAAAGTTCCAATGACGTTCGGCACCAAGCTCACCCCATCCCTGGACAAACCGGCTGTTGATATTACGCTTTATCGACAGATGATAGGCTCACTAATGTATCTCACTGCTAGCAGGCCTGACATAATGTTTTCTGTTTGTTACTGTGCTCGATTTCAGGCAAATCCACACGAACCTCACATGCTTGCAGTGAAGAACATTCTACGCTATCTCAAGCGAACCACCTCTCTAGGTCTATGGTATCCTTCCAACTCAGGCTTCTTCGTTCAAGCCTATTCAGATGCGGACCTTGGAGGTTGTGGACTCGACAGAAAAAGCACAACTGGTGGCTGCCAATTCCTTGACGGGAAGTTGGTTAGCTGGCAGTCAAAGAAACAAACGTGTGTGTCTTTGTCCACTGCAGAAGCTGAATACATTGCAGCTGCATCCTGCACCTCTCAAGTGATTTGGATCCAAAGTCAACTCAGAGACTATGGACTCAATATGAAAAAGATCCCACTATATTGCGACTCTGAAAGTGCAATTAGGATCTGTCATAACCCAGTGCAACAGTCCAAAACCAAACACATAGCACTGAGGTATCACTTCATCAAAGATCATGTGGAAGATGGAAATGTTGAAGTACACTTTGTTAGAACCACTGATCAACTGGCTGATGTCTTTACCAAAGCTCTTCCCGAAGCCTCATTCAACAAAATTCTACAAGGGCTAGGTATGATGGAATCAGAATCAGTACCACAAACTACCTCTCGATCTCAAATGTAAGAAGCGAAATTGACCGAACGTTCGGGTTCGGTTGCATCATCTGCACTCGCTCATCATTTCAAAGGTAGTTTTCTTGGTTGTAAATTTCTTGTACAAAGTTGTTTATCTATTCGTCTAAAGTATTACCTACTTGAATGTCAAAATTCCTTGGTTTCT
The DNA here is from genome assembly GCF_051521515.1 of Lactuca serriola. Classification (NCBI taxonomy): domain Eukaryota; kingdom Viridiplantae; phylum Streptophyta; class Magnoliopsida; order Asterales; family Asteraceae; genus Lactuca; species Lactuca serriola. Next base: position 125,184,491 of record NC_136413.1, on the reverse strand, counting down.
AAAAATTTTTCAAAACCGAAACCTACCGAAGGTTCGGGTTCGGTTTTTCAAAATTTTTCAAAACCGAAACCTACAGAAGGTTCGGGTTCGGTTTTCCAAAATTTTTCAAAACCGAAACCTACCGAACGCTCGGGTTCGGTTTTCCAAAATTTTTCAAAACCGAAACCAACCGAACGCTCGGGTTCGGTTTTCCAAAATTTTTCAAAACCGAAACCAACCGAACGCTCGGGTTCGGTTTTCCAAAATTTTTCAAAACCGAAACCAACCGAACGCTCGGGTTCGGTTTTTCAGAATTTTTCTCAACCGACACCAACCGAACGCTCGGGTTTGGTTCCTAATTTTTCCAAAGTTTTTTTTTTAACTCCTTTTAATTTCTTTCTGAATCTTATTTTTTTTACTTTGTTATTTTTAATTTTTTTTTTATATATATCCAAAATTCCAAAAATATTTTGTTCTTTATTTACTTTTTAGTCTTTCATCTTATATGAGTGTTCGTTCGATTTTGGGAATTTTTTTTAATAAACTACTTAAGTGTCCCTAGAAGCATGCTGCTGTATGCGACCAAAGTCTCATCAGATTTTGAATAACAGCCTTAATGACTTGGTATACACAAACCTTGTCTTCCCAATTAGGCTATCACATTTATTCTAATCAAGAGCTACCTAACTCTCTTCTCACATGAGATAAGAGTTATCTGCTTGGTCCTTCGTTTATAGCAGAGGTAATTTGATTTCTCACACCATCTCCATTACTTTCTCCATTACATTCGTTTCATCAATGTAACCCTTGAGACTCTCAGAAATTACCACTGAGGTTTATGGTTACTCAAAATCTGTGTTTATGATCTTAGTTTCGTGCCACTACAAGCTGAGTGAAACCCAAAATTCAATACCAAATCTGGATTGACGGTGAACAATTAATTTGATCAAGTTTTCACTAATGAATTGACGGTTGTATCCTCATGAAATCTCAAGTTTTTTTTTGTGTGATTCCTATGAAATTGTTACACACCATAACATTTCTTCCCTTGGGATCCAGTTTTATTTTTTTTTTGTTAAGATTTCTATTTACCAGTCACTTTAACATTATTTCATGCCTACTTGTTCAATAGACTACACCGGTCTCACAAGTACTTTGTTCACTTTCTATCTTATTTCAAGATTAGAATTGTTGAATCAAAGCTAAAGCCACCCTAAGGAGCCTAATTAAAAGAAGCCTTTCAACACTTCTTAATAAGTGTTTGATCGTTATTCAATGGGAAACCACACTAACACTTTAAGGTCTCTCTTGACTTTGAAGGAAGAGATTCGTGCCCGGGATCATTTGTTTCGTGTCATTATTGACATCACCTTTATTCCTAAAAAGATTTGCTTTATTTCTTTTCTTTTTACACCCTTAGCACGAAAATCTATGATTTTCCAAATTCTGGTACTAATAATTACAGGCTGTTTTATTGAATTGGTGGTTAATTAAAAGACGTGGTCAAAATTAATCCACGTGGGCGTATCATTCAAAAGATGCCGTTACAAGGATAAGATGAAGGGTTGCTGACTCAGGCGGGAGTCTAATGGATTGAATTTCAAACGGCGGTAAATCGGGGACGCATGCAAAATTGAAACGTCCATTCTTTAACTGACACTATGGACGTGTGTGCGAATTTGAAGCGATTCCAATCTGGCACATAAAGGCGCGTGTGGATTTGAAACGGTTTCTTCAGAAACGGCGCTTGTTGGGCGGCGTGTTACAAGGAATCTGACATTCTCTCTCATGGTGATCATCGCATTTCTTAACTGTCACGCATCAGTCAAATTTCGGAGAAAACCTTTCGTATTTCGATAGAAGATTTGAACAAATTTTTCTCTCCTACAAACCACTATAAAAGGCGACCTTATCTCCCTTTTACCTCTTTACCGCATCCAAATTTCCAAGAGAGCAAAAATTCCCTGAAAACCTAACTGTTCATCATCTTCTTCCCCACTTCAACAATGGCAGAATCATCGTCAGTTCACGCTACTTCCCACATCCTTCCTATTCGCCCTCAACAGTGCTTGGTGATCGATTTAACCCCTCAGGCGTACGATTCCTACATGTTCCCGATTATCGAGTGCCTGAAGTATTCCCCTATCGCTCCTGCACTTTCACGGGTGGAAACAGAGCCCATGGTGATATTATCGCAGATCTATGCGACTGCACATTATGATAAAGCAGTCGATAGAATCTTCTTCGAGGTTGCTGATCACAAAGCCTCGATTTCCAGGCAACGATTTGGCTCATTGCTTGGGTTTGCTGCTGACCCTTCAAGGGTTAATCCGGAGACAATTCCGTTGGGCCATCTCTACAATATGTTTTATAATATGGGGTACACGGAGGTGCTCACCTCCGTCGCGAAGTTCAAAAAGTCATGTTTGCCGCCACAGTGGAACGGTATGTTCACTGTCCTCTTCAAAGGTCTTTCAGAACGGAGCTCAGGTTCAGACGGCTCCAGTCGGCTCTTTCTCTCTATCATGTACGGGGTTTACAACGGAGTCAATCTTGATTATGGGTTGGTTCTCTGGCAACAACTCATTCAGAGTTTATCCTCCTCTTCATGACATTCTGAGGTGTCGTATGCCAGGTTCTGGACCATCGTTACTAAATGGGCGATGGATAAGCACGATGTTCCCACTGCTGCCGGTGCATCGATGTCTTTGATTGGTACATTCCATACCATGAAGATTATCGTCTCAGATGCATCGAGGTTCTCTTTCATTGGCTCCATCCCAGAGACCATGTACGGTGATGTTCCAGGTGACAGCAGGATCATCCGGACTATCAAGGAGTTCAAGCAGTCTGGACCGAGGGAGCTCACACAGGAGATGCTCAAGTCTATACATGATGCCGATAAGCCTGTTTCAAGAGGCAAAAAGGCAGAAAAAGGAAAGCAAGTGGCGAAAGGGGATAAAGGCCCTTCTGCCAAAAAGAGGAAGGCTACTAAACCTGCTCAGTCCCCGCAACAGAAGAGGTGAAAGACAAAACCAAAGCGAAAGCTCATTATCGCTTCCTCTTTCGACGAGTCGGAGGGTGAGAGTTCGGATTCGGACGGCTCTCAAAGAGGCAACACCCCTCCAAGAGGCAACACCCCACCCAGATCACCTACTCCTGACATGGAAATCCATAACTCACCAATCCCCTCTCCTACTCAAACAATTCCCACTTCCATTCCCACCATAATCCCCACTACCAACATTCCTAAAACCTCTTTCCCTATACCACCACCCATTTTCACCGATGCAACAACTGCTACTGCAAAGGTTACAACCAACGTATCTGATACGGGGGTTCATACCGATGCAACCGAACCACCACCAGTAACCGAACCCATACACACAACCGAAACCCAACAACCACCCGAACCTACCCCTCCTCAAACTCAACCTGAACCCATTCACACCACTACACCACCAGCTTCACCACCACCTCCATCTCCCGGTCATGCCTCTGACGGAGATAACCCTTTCCTTGGCTGGGAGAACATGCAATTTGATTCGGTCTATTTCAGTCCGTTTCAGGTCCAAAGCGACGATGATGAGGAAGCTCCAGTAACGAAGAAACATCTTAAGGAGCTGCATGAGAAGGTTGACCTGCTTATTGCTTCATCCTCCAATTCTCAATCCTCTCTCTCTGAAGCTGCTCTTTAGAAGATCGTTGATGCCTTTTCCCGGGCTCAGCAAGCTTCAGTCGCTTCAGCCACTGCCACCATTGACGCCTCGACGAAAGCATGTGAGGCTGCGACCGAAAAAGTCGATAAACTATTCTCTGACGCCTCTTCCCTGTTAAAGTCCTTACAGGAGAGCGCTGATGCCACAAAGACAACGTTGGAACCAATCGTTCAACAATTGGCCACGTTCGTCTCCACGGAGTTGAAGTCGTTCGCTACCCTTCGCCAATCAATTAGTGACGACAACTCGGCCCTTCGTGCCTCCATTGACGAGCGCCTCTCTAAACTTGAAGAGGATCTCGCTGCAGAAAACTCGTTGATGGACGCCCTTGCAAGCAAAACCACCGCCCTCAAGGTCAAGACCGCTCAGCTTTCCAACTCTCAGCAACAACTTGACGCTCTTCGATCCGAACGGGAGGTCATCAAGACATGTGTTTCGGATGTACACTCTGCCATATCCAACATCCTGGAAGCACACGATCCGATTGTCAACCACTCTGTGAGACGAACCCTTGCAGAAAAACTTGCTCCTGCCCTGGACCTGCTCAGTAAAATAGAAGGGCTACCTAGTTTCGTGTCCACTCTGAAACAAGGGGGAGAAGTGAAGTCCGGATCGAAATCACCTCCTTCCTCAAAAGCTTGTCACACAACCGAACCTCCTCCTACTGGTCAAACTTCGGGTTCGGGTGTGAAGGATAAAGGAAAGAAGATAGCTGAGGAAGAAGATGAAGATGATCAAGAAACCATTGCTGACTTGCTGAAACGCAAAAATAGTCGCAATGTTGATAATGACAACATTCGTGTGGCGCGAGAAGCTGAAGAAGCTGAACGCAGACAAAAAGAAGCCCACGATCTCCTCGAGAGCAGGAAGACTCTTTTCCCTGCTTGGACTCGAGAGAGAATGATTAAGGAGGCTATCGATACTCCGAGGATCCTATGGCTCGAACCGGTGATCTCCTTCGACTGCTACAACTCTGTCGACTCGCAGTTCGACATGCCCTTAACCCGAAAGGCGTTCATCTTTCACGCCTTCGCCTGCGTTGCCGAAGTCCCTCATCCTCATCCGGAGGTTGATCGGGAATTAATCGAGTTCTATCTGAAGGCCGCTCAACCACAGTATAAACATGGAGCGCTCAGAAGATAGTCAACGTTCGGGTTTTGAAGCCATATACCGAAGGTAGATTCATCAACGTTCAGTTCAGGGTGATCCGAGGGTCTGCAAGAACCAAACATCTCATATCTTTAGCAGATCTACCGAACCTCAACCCCCATGACTGGATTGTTTTGCACAACATCCTCTTGACGAATGAAGCCGAATATGGTCCGATCATAGACCATCTCAAAAGGATGTTAGTATGCTATATCATGGAGGTAGCACTGATTGATCAGGAGATTGCCACTGTCTTCAAGAAGAAACCGAAGATATCTCCTGTTGGCTCGGCCAGTGATCTGAACCAGATGAAGATGAGAAAGATTGACCCAAGGCGTAATTCGGTCATGTTCACTAGGGCTGAAGGACAGAAATGTCTCTTTGCCTTAGCGGATAAACATCTTTATACCACTGCTTGTCTTGAGCATGTGCTGGGGATAATCCATCGGTGTAAAGAGAATGCAGTGGATGATATCAAATACTTCAACGATATGATTCAGTGGTACATCCGATTCAGACAGACGATCCTTGCTCTTATCTCTCGTCTGTTTCAGACTGTAAAGAAGAAGGTTCCTGCTGCTGCTGGCCCAAGCAAGAAGTAATGATCTCGCTCCAATTGACGCAAAGGGGGAGATTGTTGGGTAGCGTAGGAATTATTTTGTATTGCGTCATTGGGCTCGGTTTATAGTCCAGTTTTGCACTCCGGTTTGGGCCTGTCCAACCGTGAGCTTGTAGGGTTTACTATATAATAATGTGCTTGCATGCATATTAGGCTAACGATCTAGAATACGATTTACAGAATTCCGATAGCTTTGCAGATTTCTTTATCGTTCTTGTAAACCTTTAATCCTCTACAATTGTAGTTCTTCATCGAGCTCTTCTGAGGATTGTTTATAATCATTCGACATTGTTCGATTTATTCTTGAGTTGTTTACTGTGTTCGTGTTCTTGTTGTTTACTCTTTATTTTACCTGTTTAAGATCTAATCGATCTTCAAGTTAGTTTTTAACTTATCAAAATCAGCATAAAGCTGGTGAGTTCATAAGCTGTTTGTTTATGTAAAAAGATCATGTTTCCTTTAGTTTTTCTGAAAAGTTATTATCCAAGAAAATTCCATATTTTTTTATAAAGACAGTTTAGTTAAACTCTAAATTCCATTCGGTACAATAGTAGGTAGTTTAATACGTAAAACTATAGATTGAAAATTACTGGGAATACCATCCAGTACAACAGTAGGTAGTTTTAATACATAAAACTATCGATTATAGAAAGATATAGAATCCATGAATAAACTTATATTTTATATTAATACATATTGTGAGTCGGATAACCATGCTAATATGACAACGAGACCTCTTTGACGTTCTTCAGGCGTCGGACGATATCCATAATTTGTCACCCCAGGCGTGCCCGCCTAACTGTAGCTAGCAGTTTAGGTGTGGGATTGTCAGTCCTAAATAGATCTATTCACAAATTCCACGCTCTCCCTCCAGGAGACTCTGGTTATACTTCTGGGGAGGATTTACTGATAACCCGAAGGGTTTAATGAAGATAATCTCACAAGCTAGTATTAAATTATTCACGGTGTACTCAGTCGTTATCAAACATTGTAGTCGTTTTGAAACATAATACAGTCTAAACAGTTTAATACAATGAAATTATCTGGCATGATACTCTAAATTAAAGAGAGATAAACTGAATCAGACATAGTTTATCTATTTACTTTGCATGAAATCTGTGTCCGTAAAACAAGAACTAAAGATCCCAAATTATTCCCATAATAATTTGATTGGTTTGATTGTTTCCTTTACTATCATTGAAATCCATGTTGTTATATTCGATAAAACATCCCTTATGCTCCGCATAATACATAAGGGGTAAGGATATCTAAAAGTTTGCCAGATATTTATAGAATTTCATCAGTTTTAAGTTTCGAAAACATTTATAATTTGCTTGTATTCCCCCCTAAAAACATTGAAATACACTGAAAAAGGCATAGGGGTATGAACTCACCAGTCAAGAAACGTGTCGATTTGGATGCTAAACGTTAGTTCGAGGCTTGATTACACACGAGGTTCCTATGTAATATGAAGATATACATAAATTTTATCTAATTAGACCTTGATTTACTAATTAACATGAATTAACACTCCGAGGGGCGAAAACACTTCAATTCAAGTGTTAGGAGTGACCCGGGTAGCATCTAAAGGTGTGTGTGGCTTGAATATGGAGTTTGCTCTTCAAGAGTAAACTCCTAAAGGAGTTTACGGCCCAAAAGACTTACTCCTAATGAGTTTACGGCCGTAAACTCATGGTGGGGTGTTCTTGGTTACTAAATGGCCTTATAACACTTGAGGGGTGATGCTAGGCTTGGTTTTAAGGTATTGGAAGGTAATTTGGACATCCTAAGGACCATTTGAGGAGTTTACAGCAGTAAACTTTGATTTTACGGCCACAAACTCTTATGTGCCCATTCAAAGTGTGTTTTGGTGGTCCTAGGTTAATCACATTTGATTCCAACTCATTTTACAAGTCATAGGATGAAGTTAAGGCACCATTTGACCCATTCATAGGAGTTTACGGCCCAGGAACCCATCCTTGGGGGTTTACGGCCATGAACTCCTAAAGGAGTGGTTTTCATCAAGTTTAAGGTCCCTAAAACATTTGTGGTTGCTTCTAGACTTTATTCCAAGGCTTAGGAGGTGTTTAAGGGGCATCTTAACACCTTGAGAGGTGTTTACGGCCTATGAATTGGTGTTTACGGTCCAAGCATGTTCTTGGGCCGTAAACTTATGTTTACTCCTTAAATGATGAGTTTTTGGTGTTCCAAGTCTGGTCTTGAAAGCCCCTAAGTCATATCTAAGCTCCAAAGGTGGCTTGGAAGGGTTTTAAGGCTCAAAAACGCCCTCTATGTGTGTTTACGACCTAAGGCTGTTCCAGGGCTGTAAACACATGTTTATGGTCCTATTTCATAAATTAAACACGAATTTGAAGGATAAAGATGTTCTACTATGAGCTAGGATAGTTATCTTACCGATTTGGAGCTTGGAATGGAGTGATTTTTGAATCAAAAGCTTAGAATTTTAGAGAGAGAGTAGAGAGAGGTTGAAAGAGATCCAAATGAAGTTCTTTGAACTTTATATATGGGTCAAGTTTGAGACATGGAGGAATTCTACCCGATACTGACATTAAACGAGGTTTTTGGTCGTACCCGATAAATTTGCCGTAAACACGCCTTAGATAAAACTAAAATTTTTCCAAACGAATATGGAAAATATTTTAATGTTTATAATGTATCCCGACACTTATGAAACCGAAATAAAAGTCACAATTAAATTAATTTAATTCAAAAGTTAGCGGGACAAATTGAATACAAACGGTTTTATTGAACGGAAACGGGTTACAGTGACGGAATAAATTATGGGTTGTCACACTATCCCCCCGTTAGAAAAAATTTCGTCCCAAAATTTAGAATTTAGATACAAATCATGGAATTTAAAAGAGATGCGGATACTTTTGTTTCATCGAGTCTTTGCGCTCCCAAGTGAACTCGGGTCCCCGCTTGACATTCCAGCGAATCTTCACTATCGGGATGCGACTTTGTTTCGTACGTTTGATCTCTCGATCCATGATTTCGATGGGTTCTTCCACAAAGTTCAAGTTCTCTTCGATCTTAATCTCGTCAAGGGGAATCACGAGGGTTTCATCAGATAAACACTTCTTATGATTTGAGACATGGAATACAGGATGAATGTTGCTAAGCTCTTGAGGAAGTCGGAGTTTGTAGGCTACAGGACCGATCCTGGCGAGGATCTCGAAAGGTCCTATGTACCTCGGGTTAAGTTTTCCACGCTTTCCAAAGCGTATGATGCCTTTCCAGGGTGAGACCTTCAACAGGAGACAATCTCCAACCTGGAATTCCAGAGGTTTCCATCGTTTATCAGCATAACTCTTCTGTCGATATTGTGAAGCTTTCAGTCATTCTCGGATTTGGATGATTTTCTCGGTGGTTTTGCGGATAATTTCAGGACCAGTGAGAGTACTGTCGGGGACTCGACTCTTGGTTAGCTGAGTGTCCCCTACCTCGGCCCAGCACAGAGGGGATCTGCACTTGCGACCGTAGAGGGCTTCGAACGGGGCAGCCTTGATACTGGTGTGGTAGCTGTTGTTATACGAGAACTCGATCAAAGGCAAATGTGTGTCCCACGACTTTCCTAAATCGATGACACATGCTCTCAGCATGTCTTCTAGGGTCTGGATAGTTCTCTCACTCTGTCCGTCTGTCTGAGGGTGATAAGTTGTACTCATGTCCAGCTTGGTCCCAAGAGCTTTCTGGAGGGACTGCCAAAACTTTGAGGTAAACCTGCTATCTCGATCGGAGATAATGGACACAGGCACGCCGTGCAGTCGGACTATCTCTTGGATGTAGACTCGCGTGAGTCTTTCCATCTTGAATGATTCCTTAATCGGAAGGAAGTGAGCGGGTTTTTTCAAACCATCGACAATTACCCAAATGGTATCGTACCCACTCGAAGATCTGGGTAACTTGGTGATGAAATCCATGGTAATCATCTCCCATTTCCACTTAGGTATCTCGGGCTGCTGGAGCAGACCCGACGGCTTCTGGTACTCGACTTTTACCTTGGCGTAAGTCAGACACTTTCCCACAAAGGTTGCAATTTCGGATTTCATGTTCGGTCACCAATATTGTTTCTTGAGATCCAGGTACATCTTGTCCGAACCCGGGTGAATAGAGTATTTGGTCTTGTGAGCTTCGGTCATGACGACGTCTCTGAAACCTCTGAACTTTGGGGTCCAGATTCTATCCATGAAACAGTAGACTCCGTCACCTCTGATCTCAAGTTTCTTAACCATTCCCCTTAAGGATTCGTTCAACAGGTTTTCTAGCTTTGGGGCTTCCAACTGAGCTTCTCGGATCTGTGCGGATAAGTGAGAATGGATGGTCATCGTCAGTTTCTTCATTTTGCGGCTTGAACTCTCCTTTCGGCTAAGGGCATCTGCTACCACATTGGCCTTACCGGGATGGTCGCGGATTTCGCACTCGTAGTCACTGAGCAGCTCTACCCATCGTCGTTGCCTCATGTTTAAGTCTTTCTGGTTGAAGATGTGATGCAGGCTTTTATGGTTAGTGAAGATCGTGCACTTGGTTCCGTAGAGATAATGTCTCCAAATCTTCAGTGCAAAGACCACTGCTTCTAGCTCCAGGTCATGGGTCGTGTAGTTAGCTTCGTGTGCTTTTAACTGTCTCGAGGCATAAGCGATAACTTTTCCTCTTTGCATAAGCACATAGCCTAATCCCTGATTGGATGCATCGCAATAAACAACGAAATCCTCTGTCCCTTGGGGCAGGGACAGGATAGGTGTGCTGCACAAGGCTTGCTATAACGTTTGGAATGAAATTTCTTGGTTTTCACTCCAACAAAAGGGCACACCTTTCTGTGTTAGGGTGGTTAAGGGTTTGGCGATTCTGGAAAAATTCTGGATCAATCTGCGGTAATAGCCAGCGAGACCCAAGAATTGACGGATTCCTGTGGGTGTCTTCGGTGCCGACCAATTCTCTATGGCTTTGATCTTGGAAGGGTCCACGTGTATGCCTTCCTCGCTTACCACGTGACCAAGGAAAGTTACCTTCCGAATCCAGAATTCACACTTTGAGAATTTTGCGTACAGCTTTTCAGATCTAAAGGTTTCCAACACTGATCTCAAGTGTTGTTTGTGATCTTCTTCACTTCTGGAATAGACAAGTATGTCGTCAATGAATACGATGAAGAACTTGTCCAGGAAAGGACGACACACCCGGTTCATCAGGTCCATGAACATAGCCAGTCCGTTGGTTAGACCGAAGGGCATCACTACGAACTCGTAGTGACCATACCGAGTTCTGAATGCTGTCTTGGAAACATCATTCTCGTGAACTCATAGCTGATGGTACCCTGACCTAAGGTCTATCTTTGAGAAGTAGCTGGCTCCCTGAAGTTGATCGAAGAGGTCATCAATTCGAGGAAGAGGATACCGGTTCTTAACGGTCAACTTATTCAGCGCAAAGTAGTCGATGCACATCCGGAAGGATCCATCTTTCTTCTTTACAAACAATATCGGAGCTCCCCAGGGTGAGGAACTCGGTCTAATGAACCCGTCGCTGAGTAGCTCATTGAGCTGGCTGGATAACTCCTGCATTTCTGCTGGAGCTAAGCGATACGAATATTTGGCTATGAGGGTATCTCTAGGAATTAGGTCGATGTGAAACTCAACTTGACGTTCGGGAGAAATTCCCGGGAGCTCTTTAGGAAAGACATCAAGAAAGTTGCAGACTTCGGGGATGCTCTCAAGGTCTTTAATTTCCTGTTTCTCATTGATGACATGGGCTAGGAATGCTTGGCACTCCTTCCGAAGAAGCTTTTGAGCTTTGATGCAGGAAATGATACGAAGATTGGAGCTAAGCTTATCGCCATAGATCATGAGAGTCTGGCCAGAGGGGAGATTGAGGTGGATGGCTTTTTCATAACAAAGGATATCAATATGATTGGGACTCAACCAATCCATGCCAATGAGAACATCAAAGCTCTTTATGGAGACTGGCATAAGATCGATGGGAAAAGAATGGTCGTTCAATGTAAGGGTACAACCTATGAATATATCACTAGCACTTTCTTTCCCACCGTTAGACATCTCGATGGTAAATTTTTCGGTTAATGGTTGGGGATTATGTTTAAGAAGGCGTTTGAATGAATGGCTAACAAAACTACGTTCAACACCAGAATCGAAAAGGATACTAGCATAAGAGTTATCGAGAAGGAACGTACTCAAGACAATGGTGGGATCGGCGACTGCCTCTTCTCGTCCCATAGCTAGGACTCTCCCAGTGTTACCCGTTGTAGCTGCCTTGGCGCAGTTTCTCTTGAAATGCCCTACTTCCCCACATACGTAGCAGGCCTGACCGATACCCGTTCCAGAAGTTTGATTTGTTGATTGGGCTGGTTTTCTGCAGTTTCAAGCAAGGTGGCCCTTATTGCCATAGTTGTTGCAGAGTCTTTCACGACAGGGCCCGGGAGTACGATGATGATAGCTGCTCTTGCTGCACCATGGGAAGGTACTAGTGTATCCGCTGGTAGGAGTTTGAGCGGTGGATCCAACAGTAGAAACAACAGCAGGGGTAGTAGCAGCGTGGACTGCCAAAGTTTGCTGCTTCTTAGAAGATCCATGTGAACCTTGGGCCTTCCGTTTGTTCCAGAATTTCTTTTTACTACCACCACTACTTTTAACCGGTTCGGGAGTGGTGACCTCCTCATCAGGATTGTCTTCGTGATCAATTAGGGTTTGCGCCAGGTATTTAGCGCTATCGAAAGTGTCTGGCTTTGCAGCCAAAACATTCCCTTTGGTTGGCTGGGTCAGCCCCCAGATAAATCTTTCAATCTTTTTACTTTCCGGGGTAACCATTCCCGGACAGAGAAGCGCTAGGTCTTCGAATCTGGAGCTGTAAGCGGTGATGTCGGAACCCTTCATCTTTAGATTCCAAAGTTCATGCTCCAATTTCTGCATCTCACCCCGTGGGCAGTACTCAGCAAGCATAAGCTCCTTCATGGCTTCCCAACCCATAGCATTGGCTACAGGTATGGTTAGGGATTTGACTCGGCCGTTCCACCAAGTCAAGGCTTTATCGATGAAGATGCAGGCGGCAAACTTCACCTTATCCGATTCAGAGCAGGCACATATTTCGAAAATAGATTCGATTTTCTCGAACCATCGGGTTAGGGAAATGATGCCTCCAATTCCATCAAAAAATGTGGGTTTCGCGTTCATAAAGTCTTTATAGGAACACTCCTTCTGATGTCCCTGATTACCGTCCTCGTTTTGAGATTGGGTACCACCTCCTGAACCACCGGAGCCACCGGAGTTCATTTGATACATGGTGGCTGCAACTGCGGCAGTAACAGCTGCCTGGAACATCGCAGGATCAAATTGAGGAAGAGGTGGTGGTGGCATAGGGTTTTTGTTCTTTGAGCTGGGTCTTTTCTTGGGAGGCATCTTGATCTATAATAGCCAAGAAAGAGAGGATCATAAGTCCTCTGAATTGAATCAAGAGATATGGAACAAGAAATATCTTTTTATGACATATATAATGTTCTAGTAAGCGATAAACAAGAAAGAGTTATCAAAGCAGATAAACTATCGCTAAGGAAGGAGTGAGTAGCACCACTCAGAATGGATTTCTACAATGTACTCGACTTTGGCTAAAATACTCCCATAGTATTTTATGCTTCGCTACAATGATGAATCATTGTATGCATCTTAGGTAAGTTTTAGGCATGCTGCACACCACAGTCACTCCCAAGCACATGTTGACCGTGTCTAGAATGAATATAGTTGATCAGGCTATATTGACCCTAGACATGACTACATAACTGCCCAGGTTTAACCGCAGCACACAACACCCAATTACTTATGTTTTGTTCTACTCGTAGTTACGGTTCCCGGCGGTTGTAGCACCTGGTTCATGGTATGTAAAATTTATCTAAGTATTTTGCATTTTTTGCCTTGGAATCGGTGAGTTGTAGGCCCGACTCGCCGACTAGAGCCGGGATATTAAGAACGTTTAAGTTGGCGACTCGGCGAGTCCATATTCTGGACTCGGCGAGTCCCTGCTGTCTGGTGAAACCCTAATTTCAAGGGTTTGCACCCTATTTAAACCCCCATATGCGCCCCCAAGCTCGCCCCCTTCACCCTTAGAGCAACCTTAGCCAAACCCTAACCTTACCCTTTGTGATTTGAGTGTTGGTGTGTGTTTCTTTGAAGTTTTGAAGAAGAGAAGGAGGAAAGATCAAGGAAAAGGAGGAGAACAGAAGTTGTGAGCCCATTTCAGAGATTAGTAAGAGGACTCCTTGGTTCTCTTAGCCTTCAGATCTGATCACGTCTGAGCTCTGGAGGCTTAGATCTACAACCTTTTTGGGCCATTGTCATGAGCAAGCCTAGATCTACACTTCTAACCCCATTAAAGTCCCTAAATCACTTGAATGATCATGCATGCACGTAAAGTTGGAGATTTACGTGAAAAATCAACCTTAAGAACCCAGATCTATGAATGGTATGCACTGGATTCACGCAAAATCGAGTGTACCATTCTTGCATGCATGCGACTCGGCGAGTCGTTCTTCTGACTCGGCGAGTCGAGTCGCGAGTCCTTGATTCCCCCCCCCTTTTTCGTGTATGCTGAGTGGCAGCGAGTCATGGGTGGACTCAGTGAGTCGGAAGCCGGACTCACCCATGGAGGGACTCGGCGAGTCAATGCCCTGACTCGATGAGTCCAGGGCAATCTTCTTGCCTCAAGAACAGACTTGGCGAGTTGTTCATACAACTCGACGAGTCTCAGCGTAGAGTGTTCTTCGGGTGAAGATGAACTCAACGAGTTGTTCATACAACTCGACGAGTAGGATAAAGGACTTTTGGTCATCAGTTTAGAAGGAAAACTCGTCGAGTCCATGCCTAATTCGACGAGAAGAAACGAAATTAAGGACAATCGAATGGATAAGGACTCGACGAGTTGGCGAGCCAACTCCGCGAGTCGGGTCAACTGGAAGTTGACTTTGACCTTGACTCTTGGCTTGGTTAGGGGTAAATGGTCATTTTACCCTAAGGTCGATTAGCAGTATTTGACTGAGTGTTTGGTGGGAATTGCAGCCGGAGGATTTCCGGAGCAGCAGAAGCAGACAGACAGTTCCCATGCGGATCAGCAGCTACTACGAGGTGAGTTACCTTCCAGTAGCGGTGGGTCTACGGCCACAACGCCGGCCCACTAGTAGGAGTTGTATGTTAGATGATTGCCTATGTGATATTCATCTAGGGTTGCTACTACCTATGATATGTTTATGTGCTATTATGATATGATGCTATGTGCTAGTGACAGTAGGGGGAGATAGTCCCCAGATTACCGGTCGATAGGGCCAAAATGCAGTCATGCCCATCCATGCTAGTTAGATTATATGATATGTGTTATGTGGTAGTAGTACGTGTGAAATAGTCCCCAGTATCCGGTCGAGAGGACCGAAGGGGGGGGGGACCAACACCCAGATATGCTAGTCAGTATCCGGTCGAGAGGAACGAAGGGGAGGCCAGCACCTAGATATGCTAGCCAGTATCCGGTCGAGAGGACCGAAGGGGTAGGTCGGGCACCCAGATAGACCTGACAATATATGTATGTTATGTGGTTATTGGTATGTGGTACAGTGGGGGAACTCACTTAGCTTCGTGCTTACGGTTTTCATTTGTTGTTTCAGGTACCTCTTCGGTCAAGGGGAAGGAGCAGGCGTGGTAGCGGCCCATCACACACACACTCCTTGTTTTCCGCACTATAAGTCATTCTGGGATTTGTACTCTGACATTATCATGTTTTACATTTTGGTTTACGGCCACGAGACATGTTTTATCAAATGTTGTGATCGTATGATATTCTGTTACAAACGTTTTCACAAATCACTTAATTAAAAATGAAAATTTTGGCTCGTGTTTTTGGGATGTTACAAGTTGGTATCAGAGCCATGGTTTGAGGGATTCGGACACACCTTCGGGGATGTCTGAACTCAAATAGAGGGATTAAAAAGATTTTGAAAAAGAAAATGTTTTCTAAAAGGGTAAGAAAAGGGTTGTAAGAAGAAACAAAGTGTGTGATGTGCGCGACCGGCCGAGCTCAAGTAAGTATTCCCCAAAGTACCCATACAAGCTCATGTTATGTTTATCAGTTTAGTAGAACAACATGCTAGAATAGGACTAAGAATCTAGGAGTGATGTCTTATGCGCCTGCTTTATGTGCTTCAGTGTATGAAAATTGCATGCTAGAATCGAGTAGACAGCAGTAGGATAGCCTGTTAGGGTTATGCCTGACAGTATGAGCTTAGCACTGTATGCTAGATCAGTTTCTCTCTATGAGAGTGGATTTGCGTGAGATTGTTTCCTTTGTCTGAATGCTACTTGCTTTATGCTTCGTGGGACTCTGAGTGATGAGAGTTAGCCATTAGGTGAGTACGTCACGTCACCTGTGATCAGGGTTGAATAATCTTAGAGTGCTGGATTTGGCCCTATTGCGCAGCTCTTGTCTGAGTCTAACCGTTGTAGGGATGAGTCTGTTACTCGAAGGATTATCTGAGCCACATCACATGTGATGGTATTCAAGTAATGGCTATTTGGCATTACAAGGAGGCCTTCAGCAGCTGAGGACCGGGTAGGCTGGAGTCATAGATTTCCCTAAGGCAAGCCTAGGATGAGTGTAGCAGTAGTAAAAGGGATCTGGTGGAGTCGAGGCAGTCCTTGAAGAAGGTACGGATAGATGTGGAAGGTAGTATGGGCCCGTACTACTGAAAGCAGAGGATCCGTACCATAACCAAGGAAGGCCAAGATAAGACCAGGGAACTTGTAGTCGATGTGATCCCTCAAGGAGTATCAGTATCGCTAACGATTGTTATTTTTGTATTTCAGAATGGTGGTACTACGCTCGAGGCCAACAGTTGGCAGTTCAGGAGAGGGATCGGGTTCAGGATCAGGTTCCGAGCCAGTAGATGAGGGGCTACGCGAGTTCATCGTGTCAGAGATCACTAGAGGCATCCTTGTGTCGACTCCCATTATCTTCAGGTCGATCAAGGAAGGGATAGTTGAGTTGATGGAGGACTGCCTCTGGGCATTCAGGAGCGACATGGCATCTGGCCAATCGAGATCTCGCACACTGTCCTTTAAGGACATCAGGGGCAGTGGTGCGCCGGATTTTCACGGGGTAAAGGACCCCATAGCTGCCAGGTGATGGATTGCAGATATTAGGTCTGCAAACTTGACTAGCTTCTGCCCTGAGGGTTCAAAGTTGAGATTTGCAGCAGGATGTTTGAGGGATTGAGCTAGGGATTGGTGGGAGTCTGTTGATGACTCGTTGGTGGCCTCGACTGTCGAGGCTATGACCTGTCCGGACTTCATGACTAGGTTCAGGGCAGAGTTTGCGGCGGTTGTCGAGCTTCAGCAGCTCCCTAGGGAGTTCCTAGATATGAGACAGACGACGGAAACTGTGGCGGAGATCACCGCCAAGTTCCAGGAGAGGGTGTTGCTGGTGCCCCAGTACGCGGGTGATGAGGATATGAGGAGGACCCACTATCATGACATGCTACGGGCTGATATTCGGGAGCACGTCAGTTTTTCAGCTTGCCCTACCCTGGACTCTATGATTGCCAGGGCAAGGGAGAGGGAGATAGATCTGGAGCACATCCGGAAGAGGAAGGCGGAAGAAGGCATGTTATGGGGGCTTTAGGGAAGAAGTCCAAAGGATCGGATGCGAGGCCGAAAGGCCAACAGGGACGGGGCCGCTGCAGGAAATGCGGCAAGACGCACGAGGGAGCGTGCAAGTTGGGATCGTCAGGCTGCTTCAATTGCGACATGTCAGGGCACTTCAGCCGGGATTGTACCGCCCCTACACCTGAGATACCAACGTCTGAGTTTATGTGTTTCCACTGCAACCAGAGGGGCCACAAGAAGGCCAATTGCCCCCAGTTGACAGCATCAGCGCCAGTAAAGGCGCCAGGTCCAGCTACCCTGTGGATTACTGATGGCCGGCAGGGCATGGCAGAGGCTCCAGTGGTGAGGAGCCAGGTGTTTCAGCTGACTACCGAGGAGGCACGCGCCGCACCTGATGTGGTGACGGGTATGATTCTTTCCTTCTATTTTATTTTATATGATGCTATGTTATTGATGTGTGCCCTGTGTTTATGCGTTAGGATCGTTCCATATGAACGGTATCCCAGTTCAGGTGTTGTTTGACTCGGGTGCCACTCGGTCATTTGTTTCCCTTGCACTTAGCAAGAGGTTTACTGAGTCTTCGGGCATGTTGGATTGCCCTTTAGAGGTAGAGATTGCCGATGATCGATCGGTGCGAGCATTAGCAGTGTTCAGGGATTGTGTTCTAAGGTTATTTGAGGAGCGCTACTTGGTGGATTTGGTTCCCATCCCGTTGCGGGGGAACAAGGTGATTATAGGCATGTATTGGTTGAGCCCTAATGGGACGGTGATAGATTGCGCACAGCAGCTAGTGCGGATCAGGACCCCTAGTGGGGGAGAGTTGGTGATCCACGACGAGAGGCCATAACATGGACCCACAGTATATTCAGTAGCGAGAGCTAGGCGCTACCTTCAGCAGGGTTGCGCGGCATATGTCGCGTACGTCATGGATACCCAAGAGGTGGGTAAGGCGACGGTGAGCGAGGTTCCAGTGGTGCGAGACTACGCTGATGTGTTCCCGGAGGAGCTTCCTGGAATACCTCCGGAGCGTCAGGTAGAGTTCAGGATCGACCTAGTTCCTGGTACGGCTCCGATAGCCAAGGCACCGTACCGATTGGCTCCTCCTGAGATGCAGGAGCTGTCTACACAGCTGCAGGAGCTGTTAGACAAAGGATTCATTCGACCGAGCAGTTGACCCTGGGGAGCCCCGATACTGTTTGTGAAAAAGAAGGACGGGTCGTATCGGATGTGTATAGATTACCGGGAGCTAAATAAGGTAGCGGTGAAGAACCGTTACCCACTCCCAAGGATTGATGATCTCTTTGATCAGTTACAGGAGGCATCTTGGTTCTCCAAGATCGATTTGCGTTCAGGTTATCATCAAATGAGAGTCAGAGAGGAGGATGTACAGAAGACCGCATTTCGGACGCGTTATGGCCATTATGAGTTCGTGGTGATGCCGTTTGGGCTCACCAACGCTCCTGCCATGTTCATGGACCTCATGAACCGCGTGTGCAGACCGATGCTGGGTCGGTCTGTGATAGTTTCCATTGATGACACCTTGGTTTATTCCAAGAAGCAGGAGGACCATGAGGAGCATCTGAGAGAGGTTTTGGAGACCTTGAGGAGGGAGAGCTTGTACGCCTAGTTCTCCAAATGTGAGTTTTGGTTGCACGAGGTGTAGTTTCTTGGGAACCTTGTCAACCAGAACGGGATTTCAGTAGACCCAGCCAAGGTGGAGGCCATGATGAGATGGGAGGTTCCAAAGTCTCCATCCGAGATTCGGAGTTTCCTAGGATCAGCAGGCTACTATCGGAGGTTCATTCAGGACTTCTCCAAGATAGCCGTACCCCTGATATGGCTGACCAAGAAAACCGTGGTCTTTGGATGGGGTCCTGAACAGCAGGCAACGTTTGAGGTTCTGAGGCGCCAATCTTAGCCCTGCCAGAGGGCGTAGAGGATTTTGTGGTATACTGTGATGCGTCTACCTCAGGTTTGGGTGCGATATTGATGCAGAGAGGGCATGTCATTGCCTACGCTTCGAGGCAGCTGAAGCCTCACGAGGCGAACTACCCGACGCATGATTTAGAGTTGGGGGCGGTGGTCTTCGCCCTCAAGATTTGGCGACATTACCTCTATGGAGTTCGGTGTACCATTTACACGGACCACAAGAGTTTGAGGTACCTCATGGATCCGCCGAATCTGAACATGAGACAACGTCGGTTGTTGGACGTGGTGAAGGATTATGATTGCGATATCCTTTATCACCCGGGGAAGCCCAATGTGGTGGCCGATGCGCTTAGCCATAAGGCGGCACCGATCAGGGTTGTGTGTATGAGGATGACGGTGGTGACTCCACTGTTAGAGCATATTCGGGAAGCTCAGCAGGAGGCTATGAAGGAGGAGCATCAGAAGAGCGAGCGAGTAGTGGGTCAAGTCGCCTCCTTCGATTATGATAGCCGAGGATAATTGACACTACACCGTAGGGTGTGGGTGCCGTATCACGAAGGCGTGCGCCAGATCTTGATGGAGGAGGCGCACAAATCCCGATTCTCCATTCGTCCAGGGGCGACGAAGATGTATAGGGATCTTCGTCTAGACTATTGGTGGCCCTGCATGAAGCGGGATGTGGCTTGGTACGTCGAGCGATGCTTGACCTGAAGGAAGGTCAAGGCCTAGCATCAGAGACCGCACGGAAAAATGCAGCCGTTGGATATCCCGTTGTGGAAATGGGAAGATATTACGATGGATTTTATCACAAAGCTTTCCAGGATTGCGCGAGGAGTAGATTTGATTTGGGTCATCGTTGATCGATTGACCAAGAGCGCCCATTTTATTCCGATCCAGGAGAGCATCTCGGCCAAAAAGTTTGCCGATATCTATATCCGGGAGAAGAGTGGCGCGGCACGGGGTGCCGGTGTCAGCGATATCAGACAGAGATGTGCGTTTCACTTCCAGGTTTTGGAAGAAGTTTCATGATGAGTTGGGCACTCGTCTGCATTTTAGCACCGCCTTTCACCCATAGACGGATGGTCAGAGCGAGCGGACCAGCCATACTTTGGAGGATATGTTGCGGGCGTGCGTGCTAGACTTCGGTGGTAGCTGTGATACCTATCTTCCCTTGGCTGAGTTCTCGTACAAC
The DNA here is from genome assembly GCF_051521515.1 of Lactuca serriola. Classification (NCBI taxonomy): domain Eukaryota; kingdom Viridiplantae; phylum Streptophyta; class Magnoliopsida; order Asterales; family Asteraceae; genus Lactuca; species Lactuca serriola. The sequence continues at coordinate 125,164,238 of NC_136413.1, read as the reverse complement.
AACAGCTACCACGCGAGTATCGACCGCCCTCCTTTCGAGATGTTGTACGGACAGAGGTGCAGGACCCCGATATGTTGGGGTGAAGTTGGCCAGATGGTCATGGGGAGCACAGAGGTGGTGCTCAAGACCACCGAGAGAATCCAGCAGGTTCGAAGTAGGCTTCAGACTCTGCAGAGTCGGCAGAAAAGTTATGCCGACAAGCACCGATCAGACCTGGAGTTCCAGGTCGGGGATATGGTACTCCTAAAAGTGTCGCCTTGGAAGGGCGTCATTCGATTCAAGAAGCGGGGCATGTTGGGCCCGAGATACATTGGTCCGTTCAGGGTTGTAGCCCGGATGGGCAAGGTGGTATACAGGCTGGATCTGCCAGCCAAACTTTGTCAGATCCACAGCACCTTCCATGTCTCTCAACTACGGAAGTGCCTAGTGGATGATTCAGCGGTGGTGCCGTTAGAAGATATTCATGTTGATGACAGCCTGAATTACATTGAGTGCGCAGTCGCAATCCTCGACCGGAAGTCGAAGGATCTGAGGAACAAGAGGGTGGAATTAGTGAAGGTGCAATGGCAGCACCGAAAGGGTTAGGAGTGGACTTGGGAGCCGGTGGAAGAAATGATGGAGCATTACCTGAGCTGTTTCAGGATCGAGCAGCAGACTTTGAGGGCGAAATCTAAAATAAGTGGGGGAGATTTGTAGCACCTGGTTCCTGGTATGTAAAACTTATCTAAGTATTTTTCATTTTTAGCCTTGGACTCGGCGAGTTGTAGGCCCGACTCGCCGAGTAGAGCCAGGATATTAAGCACGTTTAAGTTGGCGACTCGGCGAGTCCATATTCTGGACTCGGCGAGTCCCCGCTGTCTGGTGAAACCCTAATTTCAAGGGTTTGCACCCTATTTAAACCACCATATGCGCCCCCAAGCTCCCCCCCTTCACCCTCAGGGCAACCTTAGCCAAACCCTAACCTTCTCCTTTGTGATTTGAGTGTTGGTGTGTGTTTCCTTGTAGTTTTGAAGAAGAGAAGGAGGAAAGATCAAGGAAAAGGAGGAGAACAGAAGTTGTGAGCCCATTTCAAAGATTAGTAAGAGGACTCCTTGGTTCATTTAGCCTTCAGATCTGATCACATCTGAGCTCTAGAGGCTCAGATCTACAACCTTTTTGGGCATTGTCATGAGCAAGCCTAGATCTACACTTCTAACCCTATTAAAGTCCCTAAATCACTTGAATGAGCATGCATGCTCGTAAAGTTGGAGACTTTACATGAAAAATGAACCTTAGGAACCCAGATCTATGAATGGTATGCACTGGATTCACGCAAAATCGAGTGTACAATTCTTGCATGCATGCGACTCGGCGAGTCGAGTCGCGAGTCCCTGATTCCCCCCCCCCCCTTTCGTGTATACTGAGTGCCAACGAGTCATGGGTGGACTCAGTGAGTCGGAAGCCGGACTCACCCATGGAGGGACTCGGCGAGTCAATGCCCTGACTCGACGAGTCCAGGGCAATCTTCTTGCCTCAAGAACAGTCTCGGCGAGTTGTTCATACAACTCGACGAGTCTCAGCGTAGAGTGTTCTTCGGGTGAGGATGAACTCGACGAGTTGTTCATACAACTCGGCGAGTAGGATGAAGGACTTTTGGTCATCAGTTTAGAAGGAAAACTCGTCGACTCCATGCCTAATTCGATGAGAAGAAACGGAATTAAGGACAATCGAATGGATAAGGACTCGACTAGTTGGCGAGCCAACTCCGCGAGTCGGGTCAACTGGAAGTTGACTTTGACCTTGACTCTTGGCTTGGTTAGGGGTAAATGGTCATTTTACCCTAAGGTCGATTAGCAGTATTTGACTGAGTGTTTGGTGGGAATTGCAGCAGAAGGATTTCCGGAGCAGCAGCAGCAGACAGACAGTTCCCACGCGGATCAGCAGCTACTACGAGGTGAGTTACCTTCCAGTAGCGGTGGGTCTACGGCCACAATGCCGGCCCACCAGTAGGAGTTGTATGTTAGATGATTGTCTGTGTGATATTCATCTAGGGTTGCTACTACCTGCGATATGTTTATGTGCTAGTATGATATGATGCTATGTGCTAGTGACAGTAGGGGGAGATAGTCCCCAGATTACCGGTCGATAGGGCTGAAAGGCGGTCACGCCCAGCCATGCTAGTCAAATTATGTGATATGTGTTATGTGGTAGTAGTAGGGGGTGAAATAGTCCCCAGTATCCGGTCGAGAGGACCGAAAGGGAGACCGGCACGCAGATATGCTAGTCAGTATCCGGTCGAGAGGACCGCAGGGGGGACCAGCACCCAGATATGCTAGTCAGTATCCGGTCGAGAGGACCGAAGGGGAGGCCAGCACCCAGATATGCTAGCAAGTATCCGGTCGAGAGGACCGAAGGGGTAGGTCGGGCACCCAGATATGCCTGACAATATATGTATGTTATGAGGTTATTGGTATGTGGTACAGTGGGGGAACTCACTTAGGTTCGTGCTTATGGTTTTCAATTGTTGTTTCAGGTACCTCTTCGGTCAAGGGGAACGAGCAAGCGCGGTAGCGGCCCATCACACACACGCTCCTTGTTTTCCGCAATATAAGTCATTATGGGAATTGTACTCTGACATTATCATGTTTTACGTTTTGGTTTACGGCCACGAGACATGTTTTATCATATGTTGTGATCGTATGATATTCTGTTACAAACGTTTTCACAAATCACTTAATTAAAAATGAAAATTTTGGCTCGTGTTTTTGGGATGTTACTGCGGTTAGGTATACTTGTATACTTTTGAAATACTTATATTTTAAAGTATACTTTTAGTTCAGAGCACTTTGGCCCCTTAGCATTTATAGTTTTATTCCATGTAAAGTTTGGTATACTAGTTCACTATAAACAAGGGCTCTGATACCAATCTGTCACACCCCGAAACCGATGGCGGAAACGTTCCGGGGCAGAGGACATCATGTGTAGTATCACAAGCAATATACACAGTAAGCATAGTAAACACAAAACACTACATTACATATGAATAATTACATTTGTTTGAAAGTAAGGTGATACATGTTTATCTATACATAAGTTTGAACAAAAGCAAGACGTGTCTTCTAAAACGCTCCGTCTTCTCCAAAAGATCGCGGGTACCTGTCTAATGCGGACCTGAGAATACAAGCAGTTTGAAAATCAGCATAAAGCTGGTGAGTTCATAAGCTGTTTGTTTATGTAAAAAGATCATTTTTCCTTTGGTTTTTCCTGAAAAGTTGTTATCCAAGAAAATCCCATATTTTCTTATAAAGATAGTCTAGTTAAACTCTGAATTCCATTTGGTACAATAGTAGGTAGTTTAATACGTAAAACTATAGATTGAAAATCACTGGGAATACCATCCAGTACAACAGTCGGTAGTTTTAATACATAAAACTATAGATTATAGAAAGATATATAATTCGTGAATAAACTTATATTTTGTATTAATACGTATTGTGAGTCGGATAACCATGCTAATATGACAACGAGACCTCCTTGACATTCTTCAGGCGTCGGACGATATCCAGAATTTGTCACCCCAGGCGTGCCCGCCTAACTGTAGCTAGCAGTTTAGGGGTGGGATTGTCAGTCCCAAATAGATCTATTCACAAATTCCACGCTCTCCCTCCAGGAGACTCTGGTTATACTTCCGGGGAGGATTTACGGATAACCCGAAGGGTTTAATGAAGATAATCTCACAAGCTAGTATTAAATTATTCACGGTGTACTCAGTCGTTATCAAACATTGTAGTCATTTTGAAATATAATACAGTAAAAACAGTTTAATACAATGAAGTTATCTGGCATGATACTCTAAATTAAAGAGAGATAAACTGAATCAAACATAGTTTATCTATTCACTTTGCATGAAATCTGTGTCCGTAAAACAAGAACTAAAGATCCCAAATTATTCCCATAATAATTTGATTGGTTTGATTGTTTCCTTTACTGTAATTGAAATCCATGTAGTTATATTCGATAAAACATCCCTTATGCTCCGCATAATACATAAGTGGTAAAGATATCTAAAAGTTTGCTAGATATTTATAGAATTTCATCAGTTTTAAGTTTCAAAAACATTTATAATTTTCTTGTATTCCCCTCCTGAAAATATTGAAAAACACTGAAAAAGGCGTAGGGGTATGAACTCACCAGTCAAGAAACGTGTCGATTTGGATGCTAAACGTCAGTTCGAGGCTTGATTACACGCGAGGTTCCTATGTAATATGAAGAGATACTGAAATTGTATCTAATTAGACCTTGATTTACTAATTAACATGAATTAACACTCTGAGGGGAGAAAACTTTTCAATTTAAGTGTTAGGAGTGACTCGGGTAGCATCTAAAGGTGTGTATGGCTTGAATATGGAGTTTTCTCTTCAAGAGTAAACTCCTAAAGGATTTTATGGCCCAAAAGACCAACTCCCCATGAGTTTACGGCCATAAACTCATGGTGGGGTGTTCTTGGTTGCTAGGCTTGGTTTTAAGGCATTGGAAGGTAATTTGGACATCCTAAGGACCATTTGAGGAGTTGAGGCCGTAAACTCTTATGTGCCCATTCAAAGTGTGTTTTGGTGGTCCTAGGTTAATCACATGTGATTCCAACTCATTTTACAAGTCATAGGACGAAGTTAAGGCACCATTTGAATCATTTATAGGAGTTTACGACCCAGGAACCCATCCTTGGGGGGTTTACGGCCGTGAACTCTTAAGGGAGAATTTTTCATCAAGTTTAAGGTCCCTAACACATTTGTGGTTGCTTCTAGACTTTATTCCAAGGCTTAGGAGATGTTTAAGGGCATCTTAACACCTTGAGAGGTGTTTACGGCCTATGAATTGGTGTTTACTGTCCAAGCATGTTCTTGGGCCGTAAACTCATGTTTACCCCTTAAATGATGAGTTTTTGGTGTTCCAAGTCCGGTCTTGAAAGCCCCTAAGTCATATCTAAGCTCCAAAGGTGGCTTGGAAGGGTTTTAAGGCTCAAAAACCCCCTCTATGTGTGTTTACGTCCTAAGGCTGTTCCAGGGCCGTAAACACATGTTTATGGTCCTATTTCATAAATTAAAAACGAATTTGAAGGATAAAGATGTTATACTATGAGCTAGGATAATTATCTTACCGATTTGGACCTTGGAATGGAGTGATTTTTGGATCAAAAGCTTAGAATTTTAGAGAGAGAGTACAGAGAGGTTGAAAAAGCTCCAAATGAAGTTCTTTGAACTCTATATATGGGTCAAGTTTGAGACATGGAGGAATTCTACCCGATACTGACATTAAACGAGGATTTTGGTCGTACCCGATAAATTTTTCGTAAACACGCCTTAGATAAAACTAAAATTTTTCCAAACGAATATGGAAAATATTTTAATGTTTATAATGTATCCCGAAACTTATGAAACCGAAATAAAAGTCGCAATTAAATTAATTTAATTCAAAAGTTAGCGGGACAAATTGAATACAAATGGTTTTATTGAACGAAAATGGGTTACAGCGACGGAATAAATTACGGGTTGTCACATTAGCTAAGGAAAAGAGTAGAATATGTTTGCAACTCCCCCTGATGGACACTCACTTGATACCCTTTAAGTACTACATACTAATGTTTCGTGGATGTAGGAAGTGCTTTAGTAAACAAATCGGTCAAGTTGTTACTTGATTGGATTTTTTGGATGTTGATGCCACACTCATTCTAAAGATCCTGAGTGACAAAGAACTTTGGTGATATATGCTTGGTTTTGTCTCTTTTGATAAACGCTTCCTTGACTTGGGTTATACAAGTCACATTATCTTCATAGAGTATGGTTGGAACTTCCCTGTTAGAAGTTAGACGACAATTCTCATGAATATGATGAGTTAAATTTCTTAACCAAATACATTCACGGCTTGCCTCACGAATTGTTATAATCTTTACATGGTTAGAAGAAGCAGAAACTACAATTGATTTAATAGAATGCCAAGAAATTCAATAGCTCCACAAGTGAACAAATAACCTATTTGGGATCAAGTTAGGTTTGTGTGGATTAGATAAATATCAAGGATCTGCATAACCAATTAACATCTATCTTGATGAATTTCAGTAGTATAAGCTCATATCCATTGTACCTCGAAGAAATCGAAGAATGTATTTGACTTCATTCTAGTGTCTTCTTGTTAGGAAAGAACTATATCTTGTAAATAAATTTACGGTAAAAGATATATTAGGTCTTGTACTATTAGCAAGATACATTCGTTCACCAATAACACTAAGATATGGTACTTCGGGACCAAGAAGTTTTTTATGTTCTTCATAAGTTTGAAATTTGCCCTTTTTTGGTATCTAAGTCCTGTACCACTATAGGGCTACTCAATGGATGTGAGTTATCCATATAAAACCTTGTAAGAACCTTTTCTAGATAACTGGATTGATATACAAAAATTCCATTTTTGGTGTGCTCCATTTGAAGAACCAAACAAAATTTCATTTTACCAAGATCTTTCATTTCAAATTTTTCTTTCAAACAAGAAGTGACCTTTTTCGATTCTCTAGGAGTTCAAATTATCTTCAAATCATCTACATAAATAGCATTTATGATGAATTTTGATTTGAATCCTTTTATGGAGACAAATAGGCTTATTGGATCATTTTTGCAGCCCTCTTTCAATAAAAACGTACTTAAAAAATTGAACCATATACGACGAGATTGTTTCAATCCATATAAAGATTTATTTAAATTTACCGAATATACTTCTCGATAATTAGAAGTTTGTGTATCTGGAACCTTAAACCCTTCATGGGATTTTCATATAAATGTCATTCTCAAGTTAACCATATAAATAGTCAGTAACTACATCCATTAGATGCATCTCCAACTTGGCATGTGTTGTCAAACTTATTAGATAACAAAATAAAATTTCATCAACCAGAGGAGAGTATGTTTCTTCATAATCAATTACAGGCCTTTGGGTTAAACCTTGTGCAACAAGTCTTGCTTTATATCTCATAAATTCATTTTTCTTGTTTCTTTTACGCACAAATACTCATTTATGTCCCACTAGCCTTACTCCATTTGGTGTACAGACTACAAATCCAAAAAAAAAAAAATTGAGTAAGAGAATTAATCTCTTTATTGATTTCATCATCCCATTTTGGTCATTCGTTTCTATTTCTACATTCCTCTATAGATTCAGGTTTAAGATCCTCATTTTATTTCGTAATCTCACGCGCAACATGATATGTAAATTTATTGTCTACATCTATCCTATTTCGGTTCCATCTTATTCATGTCTTGACATAATTTATTGACATTTCTTCATTTTCAAAACTTTCAGGTACTTATGCTTCTTTTGTTATGTTATTGGGCATGCTGTTAGCCACTGGGACTGTTGATAGTCCTATGGGTTGCTGATAACCCATAGTTGTCTAGTTGTGCTTTGTTGTATATGGTATTTTGGGGGGAACTCACTAAGCTTTGCGCTTACAGTTTGTGGTTTATGGTTTCAGGTACTTTTGGTTCGAAATGGAAGGGTCCGACTTCATCGCAACGCATACACCCATGTTTTCCGCAATTTGTGATTTTGGGTTGTACTCTGATGATTATTCTATTCTTAAATACTTTTAAATGTGTGAATAAAGGATAAATGAATGTTTTATATATATATATATATATATATATATATATATATATATATATATATATATATATATATATATATATATATATTAAAAATGAAAATTTTACCCTATGGTTATCGGGTCGTTACAAAATTTGTGTCTAAAAAGTATTTGTAACGCCTGTGTTTCTGGGCCTGTCATTAATGTTGATATAATAGTCTAGGTTAACCTTTGTAACCCGTTTTGAAATAATAAGAGTGTATTATTTGAGTATTATGTGTTTTGTGCTTAATTGCTTAATTATGTGGTTTGATTAATTAAGAATAAAAATAAGCGTCAAAATTTAAGTGTAAAATGAACTTAATATCTTTGGATAATGTTGTAGTAGTTGAAACGAGGTTTCCGAATATATATAGAACGCCCAAATCTGACTTTGTATGAGGAAGTTATGATTTATTGAAGTTTTGGCTTAGCGGTATGCAGCCTGAAATACTCGATTTGAGATCGAGCGGTTTTTATCCGAAGCAATCTAAACGAGGATCGAAGGTCTCGTTGTTGGTATCGAAGCGATACAAAGTTAGGCGAGAACGAACGTCAAACGAAGAAGTTATGAATTTATAACGAAGTTTTTCTGTCGCGGCCTATTAAAAATAAATAATAAAAATAAATTCGAAATTAGCCGACGGAGTCTAAACGAAAGTTGTAGAGCGTAGTCTGACCTTCGCGTGGATATAAAGAACATCGAAAACGGAGTTCGTATGAAGAAGATATGAATTTCCGAAGTTTATTAATTAATTTGTATTTATTTTTAATCTTTAATTCCGGTATTATCCGAGGACGAGTCATCGGACTCATCCGAAGTACGCCCCGCGTACTCCGAAGATGTCGACACATCGTAGAAAGTGGCTTCAGATACGTAAGCAGTGACGTTTCTCGGACCAGTACGCCCCGCGTACTCCGAGGCTCTAGCCTCCTATAAATAGGATGCGAGGGCAGCCGGCTATTTTGCTAATTTCTTCTCTTCTCTCTCCCGTTTTGCATCGATTTGCATTCCAGAAATACCCCGAAGCCCCGGTATCATTCTCAAGCCCCGAGGCAAGTCCCGAGATCCCGAAGATCCCGAGAAGTGCGGTTCCCGAGTTGAAGCTCTGCCTGCGAGAAGTTTGATTTTTATAGAGATCTTCCAGATCTGCTGAGGATTACTACTTCTGCAAGTCGTAGTGCCGTCCGATCATCTTCTGATCAAGTGAGTGTATACTACCTTTCATAAACACGATAATAATACAAGTATGGTTCGAGTGTATTAGGTATATTGTTGTTTATATGTGTGAGTGTGTAGTTACTTTCTTCTAACGAATGATTATGGAGTATTTTATACGAAATACGTGTTATGTGTAGAATTTGTTGTTATGTGTGTGAATGTATGTTCACCCTCTTCCATCTCATAGATCTGAATTGATTTTTGTGAAATACGTGTTATGTGGGTATGCCTCATTTGTTATGTGGAATATAAATTGAATGAAAATGACATACAGGTTTTAAACTATGTATGAAAATATATATTTTATCTACTAATATGTTGGGTAGAACATGGGTAGATAGTTGGTGTGTAATAAACAGATGAGAGGCCTCGATGTTGTTGTTGTTGTTGTTGATCTAGTTATTCAGCGGAGTATGGATAACGACCACGGACTCTTTCTAGACAGTCCAGTGGAACGCTAGCAGGTTCATAACCTGTAGGTGTTGTGAACGATGTGTTCACCGGTGTACTCTATCCCCCTCATGGTTGCCTTTAGGATATCTATTGTTGAGGAAACCCCTTAGCAGTGATGTCCGTCCCGATGAAAATCCTAGATTAGGTCCCTTGAGATAGATGTTATTTTAGGGATGTAAAGTGAGGATAACGGGAATGGGTAATCGGGATAGTGATTGGTTGGTGAAATTAAATATAACTTATTTATTGTGGGTTGAAAACCCTATATGCTCACCAGGCTCCCAAGCCTGACCCACTCAGTTTTATTTGTATTACAGGTAGTGGCGCGAGGGCATAAGATGGTTGAATCATGAAGTTGTTTTGTTTACAAGTCTGTATATGTACATATTTGTTGAATGACTTGTAATGTTATCGTTTATGCTTTATGGTATGTATCGGAACATGACATCCCAAGTTTTGATTATATAATGAAAATGCATCTCTTGATGAAATGCTTTGATAAATATTATTTTATCATGTTTTGTTTTGGGAACAAATTCCGCAACTCTTTCAAATCAAAAGGATTTACTCTGAAATTATTTAAAAAGCATAAATGAAATGGGTGATTTCTGGCCGAGATTTTGGGGATGTCACAGTTGGTATCAGAGCATTAGTTTAAGCGAACTAGGAATTTGTAGGATTTCTAGACTTAAACTTAGAATGCTAAGTGGAATTTTGAAATGTGTGTCTGTTGGATTTTAGACACGAGCACTAGTTTATTTTAGGAAAGTTGCCTAAAATGCTTTTATGTGCTAAATGTTATATGTTGCCATATATGATATTAATTGTTCGGATCTACGGTCTGTTGCCGACCGGATCTGGAAACCTTATGCGTGTAGGATTCTAAGCGTATGTCTACGTTATTAGAACTAGCATGTAAACGTTTCGGAGTAATAAGGATGATTTGAATATCTATCGTGAAGGAGGATCTAATTTCACCTTATTCGGTGTGTAGATCAAATTTGGTGACAACAAGGAGTGGCATTGGAAACGCGGATGAAAACAGGAATCAACCGCCAGTGATTGAGCAAATACCTGTTGTAGCAGCAACACCGGAACCAATAACAATGGTTGCGGTTCAAGCCATGATTCGGGCTATGCTAGCCGAACAAAGGGAGGAGATGCGACAAATGTTGCATGATAATAGGGATGAACCTATCATACTTATTGAGGAACCTGAATTGATTCCCGAGCAATCGGAGGAAGGGAACAATAGTCGCATTATGAGTCAAGTTGGGACTGAAAGAGAACGAAGGCACGATCCGGAAAGGAGAAACAACAAGGATGGGAGAATGTACAAGAACTTCTTGGGCGCCAAGCCGCCAAGTCTTTCTGGAAGCCCAAAGCCTGTTGAGATAATGGATTGGATCTCCGAAATGGAGATGGTATTTGAAAGTTGCGACTGTAGCAACAAACAGAAGACCGTCTTTGCGGTTAGACAACTGAAGACTGGAGTCTTGAGTTGGTGGAAGTTGTTGGCAGATACTATGCCATGAGGAGAAGCCCTGAAAATGTCATGGGAGGAGTTCTTGGAGCAACTAACGGTGCAGTATTGTTCAGAGATAGATCTGATTGATCTGAACAATGAGTTCCAAAACTTGAAGAAGGGGGAAATGAGCATAGACGACTATGCTACTGCATTCACTGAGAAAATGAAGTTATTTCCGTACCTAGTGCCAACGGAACTATCCAAGATTCAGAGGTTTGCTAATGGACTGCCTGCCGACTTTGGTCTGACAGTCAAGATGGCAACTACTTTGAAAACGGCTGTTCGTGCAGCTAAGAATGTGGAGGCCCAGCAGAAGGAAAAGGGTCTGGAAAGGATAGATGTTGGTGAAAAGAGGAAGTTCGATGGAACTTCAGGGTCCAACAAGAAAAACAAGTTCTCGAAGTTGTTTTGTTTACAAGTCTGTATATGTACATATTTGTTGAATGACTTGTAATGTTATCGTTTATGCTTTATGGTCTGTATCGGAACATGACATCCCGAGTTTTGATTATATAATGAAAATGCATCTCTTGATGAAATGCTTTCATAAATATTATTTTATCATGTTTTGTTTCGGGAACAAATTCCGCAACTCTTTCAAATCAAAAGGATTTACTCTGAAATTATTTAAAAAGCATAAATGAAATCGGTCTTCTCTGGCCGAGATTTTGGGGATGTCATAGTATTTACGGCCATATATTCCACAAACTCATTAATTAAATCCATTCAAAATAACCACACTTTTTATTCCATAATCACAAATTTAAATGTTGAATTTTGATGTAACAATAAGATGCATAGGTGTTAAGACATGATGAGACTTTCAACGAGAAAAATAAGGTTTGACTATAGGGAAATGGTCACTTGTTTAAGGTTCAAAAAAGTGTGGTTGTATGTTATTTTTCTTGCAGTGACCTCCATGATTCCTATAAATCGAAATATTGACTTTTAACTAACAAGTTTTCTTCATTATTAAGAAATCTTCATTTCCATTTTAAAAATAAGCACACTATTGATGTTCAAAAACTCCTAATTTCAAGAACTCTATTTTCTTTTTCTTTTGAAGAAATGACTGTTTTCCATTTAATCTAAGCCATTTTTCGATAGGCTTTATCCCCTCCCAAAAAACTACGGACAAATAGTTTCTAAAAAATATGCAAAAAACACTGGCAATAGAAAAAGAGAAATATAGTACTTTCCCGAAGAAGCCAACATTAACTTGACAATAGGTAGTCAGCCACGAATCGAAAACATTTTATCATTCCATTTAGACAACCCTTTTAGTAAACTTATCTAACATATTTTGCCATCATTTAATTCTAGTCATGTTCTCCCCATCCGGTAAAACAGGATAAATAAATGGTAGTAATCTTGAGTATATCCAACCAAAGAAAAACACACCCCTTTTAAAATCATACTCCACGCCTACCCCATATAAGATCGACTTGTACACACACACACACATACATATATATATATATATATATATATATATATATATATATATATTGTTATGAATTAAGCGTAATTAATGTAAATTTAAACCAGACCAAACTAGTAAACTTTGATAAGAACTTTAATTGATAGAAAAGAATATTTAGAGAGAATATGAAAGTTATATCTCTTATAACTTTTGGTGTATCTCATTCTTTATAATGGAGGGGTATTTATACTACAATATTTTACTAACATATAATTGTAAGTAGTTAGAAATGTTGACAAATTTACCATGCACCAATTATTATGTCAGCCACCAATTATTTATAACACCATCAATTATTTACAACACTCCCCCTTGGATGACATCATTTTAGCTTTCAGCTTTGATATACGGCCTCATTAAAAACCTTGCTAAAGAAAACCCAGTGGGAAAAAACTTTAGCGAAGGGAAAAAGAGTGCAATGTATAGTTGACTCCCCCTTATTTAGACATTCGTCACATTATATTCTATGCACATGTCACATTTTGATGTCATGGACATGTTTCCTGAATATTGCAGTAGGAAGTGCCTTCGTAAAAAGGCATGCTGCATTGTTACTAGATTGAACATATTTGTTCTTTATAAGCTCTTAAGTGTACTAAAAAAACTTTGGAGGTATATGTTTTGTCCTGTCGCTCTTGATACATCCCTCTTTCATTTGAGTGACACATGCTCAGTTATCTTCATGTATTAAAGTTGGGCATATATCCTTTTCAAGTCCACATGAAGTTAAAACTAATTGTCTCATTGATCATAACCATGTACATTCTCTACTAGCTACATTCTCTCGAGAATTCCCGGGAATCCCGAGAAATCAGCTTTTCTAGTCGAAGTTCTGCTCGATTTTTAGTCTCAACTTCTTCAAGCCACTACTTCAATCAAGTGAATTCATAACCCTACAACTTTTCCCAAAGTTTTTATTTGTTTTATAGGGGGAATACAAGTAAACACCCGGTTAATCCCGAGTGAAAACATCAATCTTTTGCTAAGCTTTTCTTACTATTGCTATAACCATTTTACGAAATTTTTAACATGCAAAACACCTCACTACACTACTTTACCCTATCGGGATGATGTATGTTTTATAAATAGAAATATGTTTTATTTATTAAAATACAAACCACAATATATCAAGGCTAACCATTTCAACCACAACATTTTGTGTATCCAAGTAAATACAACTCGTCATTATGTTGTTATTAACACTGTCGAAAGGATAATCTTTTATAACAAAATCATATAAATTATATTGATTATACTTTACTGTCACACCCCAAAACCGGAACGGCGGAAACGTTTGGGGGTGGAGGACGTCATGTCAAGTATCACGAGATATGTATATGGTAAGCAAGTAATGAACAACCATTTCATTTAGAAAGAAAGTGTTTACCATGTGTGTGTTCGCAAAACATAGAAGTCATAAACAAATAACAAAACAAGACTTGAAGCTATATTGCTCCATCTTCTGAAGTCCCAGCACGAGCACCTGTCTAATAGTCTCTTGAGAATACAAGTTATTTGAAAGAGTTGATCATCAATTAAGCTGGTGAGTACATAAGATTTTACTGATGTGAGTAAGCTGTAAAATGTGGCTGAAAATGTATATGTAAAAGTGGTGTAAACAGTAAGTTCTGTTTTGAAAAGTTCGTCAGTTCCTCTAGAAAATCCTATATTTCCTACTTGAATGAATGTTAAGTAAAATGACACTACAAGCCTTTCTATGTGTACTGAGTGGGTACAAGTTATATATATACTCAGAGTAAACAAACAATCGATTGTGCGCATCTGCCCTAAGCTCACAACCCAACGGGGAACAGAAAGTAAGGTGGATAGCACACATTCAATTGGTTGTTAGATCGTTGTCATATATAACCCTGGTGTATTCATTTGTTACTCATGGAGTTATTTGTAATGGTTCCTTTATATCTAACGAAAAGTTCTTTAAGAAAACCTATTTTTCTTATAGTAATATCGGGTAGAAAGTCAATTAGGTGAATCTTCCCTAAGCCCACAATCCAACGGGAACAAGAAGTAAGGCGGAAAACACACATTTAACTATCTATTGGATATTAGTTATATATATAAAAATGGTGTATAAACTAAGGTGTTATAGAGTTACTCACCTAAAGTCTCTAAAATTGTACTGGCTTAATAAAATGGATTAAGTCCTTATCTGGAAAACCTCTAGTTTTGTATACCAAAAGTACAGACTTTGAAAAGTAAGTTTTGTACTAGAAAAGTTGTGCGTTGAATCTGTGTCCTATGACTTGATCCGTATCTGGTACCCTTATGATGACTTAATGTATACTAAGCATATATATATATATATATATATATATATATATATAGAGTCGGGTAGCTAATAGATTGGGCGACCTCATTCCAAGCCCACAATCCAACGAGAACTGGAAGTGAAGCGAAGAGCACACATCCTATTAGCTGTCGGAATCTATTAGCATATATGTATCCTATAGTGTATACATTAAGGAACCATAAAGCTAGCATTATGATCCTAACCTTTAATCGTAACCTTCTACCAAGGCATATTCTGTTCTGTGTTACACCTGACTGTTCCTTTGTCAAATGTAAAAGTATATTTTCCCTAGTTTATAACTATCTTGACTAGAAAATAGAACAACCTTCTATGGGAAAAGTAAGTACACAGATGTCGTTTATAATGACATGCGGATGTACTAATAACCTAAAAACATATTTGTTTTATTACGGTCATAATGTGAAAGCTAGATCCCCTACTAAACGCTGTCAATGAAAAGAGATTAAGGGAACCAAACGCGACCCCAGCAAATCCATGCAAGCGGTGTAATTCACATTAAAGTTATATGATCATGTATACCCAATATAACTATCACTAATGCGTTAGTGATTCATTGGTATAATTAGATCCTGTCTGTGTGTTCTCATGCTATAGCAACTTAACTTGTTATGTTCTATTCTGGTATTGTTTGATTCTCTTCATTGTTCGTTCTGTTCTAGTATTGTTTGATTCTCTTCACTTTTCGTTATGTTCTGGTATTGTTTCTTTGTGTGCTTCATTGTACTAGAAGTAATGAATAGCATTCTCTCCTAAACTATACCTATAATAGCTTACTAATGGTCTACTTGGACTGTTACTGAAAAGACTCATTTCTATACTAAGTTACACTTTTACTTTTAAAAACGGAGTCTTGTATAACTATAAAGTAACATAACCTTAAACGAGTTTTGAAATGTCTTGACAACTTATAAATAACATAAGTAACATTTTGAAAGATGTTTAACAATAACATTTACATAATTAACATTGTGTTCAACCTGTATTCCCACTTAAAACAGTTAAAATAGTTAAAAGATTCATTACGGGGTATGAACTCACCTGATGTGGGTGATTCAAACGGGTATGCGTGTAAGGATTAGAAGTTCCACGAATGAAGTCCCAAGACACAATAAGTCTTAAATGATATATAAGGACACATATTGACATGAATATAGTGTTTATAACAAACTATACGAAAGGAAACACCTTCCGGGGCTAGGAAAGACCTTGACCAAGTGTTGGAATCACATGTGATTCAACAAAGGAAGGTAGAATGGCACTCACATGAGTTTACTACCATGGGTTTACGGCCCAAAGGAGTTTACGGCCGTAAAACCATGGTTACTCATGTATGAATGCAAGTTTGAAGGCCAGGGAATGATTTAGGGACCTTAGCTCTACTCTAGGATGAGGAAAACCACATTCTTTGGAGTTTTTGAGGTGTTTATGGCCCTAATGACTTTACAACCGTAAACTCATGGCCATTTATGTTTATGAGGGTTGTTTAGGGTCCTAAAGGTCATAATGAAGCAGCATAAATTCAAGTCTAAGCCTTAGCAAGTGTTTGTGAAATCAAAACACCCCTAACTTGAGATTTCGGCCCTTGGACCATTTTGGCTTGAGTTTGCGGCCGTGATCACCTATGGGTGATGGTATTTTGATTGTTTTGAGTCCTAAACACATCAAGGTAAAGTGCTAGGATAGTCTCTTGGCTTAAGGAAGGCATTTAGGGCATTTTGGCACCATAAAATGGAGTTCACGGCCCAAGAACATCCTTGGCCGTGAACTCACTTATAGCCCTTGTTTCTTAATGATTTTAAGGCCTAGACATGTCAAGGGTTGTTCTATGTTTGGTTCCAAGGTCTATAGGGGCATAAGGCACCCTTTTGGCCTCAAATTTAGTGTTCACGGTCCAAGAGGATCTTGGGTCGTGAACCCCCCTTCCTTTGGTTTTATGGATGATTTCCATGTTATCTAGTCATGTAGTACCCTTTTATACACTCTAGGGTCAATGTAATTACAATTGGGGGTGAACGGATGAAGATCCTTGAGAGAGAAATCGACTTTTCTCTGGTTAGAAATGTAACAAATGAATAAATATGGTTAAGAACCATATATATACCCCTAGGGTTTTTGGCAGAAAATATTTTATTCAGGCATTGAATTCTAATATCAACGAGTTTTGAGAAAAACAGAGTTGCACAATAACCTAGTGCATCCTCTCTCCTGATAACTCTTTAAGTGTAAATCCTGAAATACTCAAACTTATCCCAAAAGTTTGAAAGTTAGCAGAACGGATTTGACTTCGATTGCTGAGGATGGTTTTACAGAATGGGAACTTGTGGGTTGTCACATTTACAAATCATCCACTTTTTGTATCGTACAAGGTTGTAAATAGAAATTGCTATTCTTATTTACTAAAAGGTTTATCAGATATTTCACATGAACTTATTGTTAGCGAATTCATTTGTGAGACAATGGCTTTGTTTAGTATTAAATGAGAGTCTTTACCTTATAACCAGAGTCTCCCGTTCGGAGAGTGTGAGTTTGTTTATAGATCTACACGGACAGACAATCCCATGCCCTGACTGTTAGCTACAGTTGGAACGAAAATTATGGGGTTACAAATGTCATTTACAAAAGGATATCCGTCATATTAGTATGGTTATAGGAACTTGCAACGCGGAAACAATGACTCATTCACGTAATAATGTACCACTCAATCATGCTAGGGGGATAATAACTATATGATCACTTAGTATTTACATCAGGGTTATATATGGTTTTCATTTGATAGACAGTGGGATGTATGATATCAGCTTCATTTCCTGTTCCTTGATTAGTTGTGGATTTAGGACAGAATCACCCAATCGATTGTCGGTTCCAGTCATAGTCATATATAACTTGTAGGAACTAAGAAATCATGATAGGGTATTATCAGCATATTCAGAATTCAGGTTAAACACAGCTTCAACTAGTTTTACTTAATAATAAAGCTACCAAGTTATCAAGCTAAGTATGTCCTATTTACTTACAAGTTACGGTCTTGGTCATTTTAGACTGCCACACATCTATTAGGGAAAATATGGGATTTTCTAGATCTAGTACATTCATTTTTCAACACAACGAATCATAACTCATCTATTAGGGAAAATATGGGATTTTCTGGATCTAATACATTCATTTTCAACACAACGAATCATAACTCTTTTCATTAGAAAATATCGGATTTTTAGGAGGCATATACAAGTATTTTCATATTGATGTGATCACTTAGTTTGTATGTTTGGTTTATATAAAATGAAGATTCGATAGAAAGTGGAATGTGTGGTTTCCGCCTCATTTCATGTTCCTTGTTTGGTTGTGGGCTTAGGGCAGATCTACTCATTCGACTGTCAGTTCGATCTTTGATTTTATATAACTTATATGCACTAAGTAATCATGGTAGGAACTAACATTGGTCACTTTTCATATACAAATTCAAAGTATCATATATCACTCTTTAAACGTAAGAATCAAATATATTTTGTTATCAATGCTTAGGGCTACACTTCAAGCTATTAAGAAAATATAGGATTTTCTGTAATAGCATACAAATATTTTCAAGAAACAATAAACTTACATTCTAAATAAAATACTTATGAACTCACCAACTTAAATGTTGATACACTTTCCAAATCACTTGTATTCTCAGGAAACTAATAAGCAAGTACTTGTACAAGTGTCAAGAAGATGGAGCATAGTAGCTTCAGGTCTTTGGTTTGGCCATCTACTTTTGAAATCACACTACCTACTTTATGTATTCAATGTAAACACTTTATTATCAATACAATGGTTGTTGTTGCTTTAATTACTATTTTAAATTTGTGATGATATTGTACATGACGTCCTCCGCCCCCGAATGTTTCCGCCGTTTAGGTTTTGGGGTGTGATAGATTGGTATCAGAGCATTGTTTATAGTGAACTAAGTATATCAATTTATAAAAGATATACAACTATAAATACAATGGGACTAAAAAACTCTGACCAAGAGTTATACTTTTAAATATAAGAATATTTTTGTAAAATTATACATGTGAACATATATACAAGGAAACTATCATAATTAAAACAAAACAAAAGTATTAAGATTGTTGAATAGCACGAGTAGGCCTTGGAATATATAATCAGGTCTGGGATGAATATAGCCTGATCAACTTTATTTACTCGAGAGCTGATTAGCATACGCCTAGGAATGGTCTTGGTGTTGCTACAAGGTCTAAAACTTACCAGACTTTTCATACAAAGAAACCTAGGAACCAAACATAAAGTAAAAAAAACACTACAGGAGTATTTTAAGTACAATAAGATAACTTATGTGAAAACTAAAAGACCCTTGCTGGCAGGTCTATAATTGCGGAGTGTATGCTCCATGGTTATATATAATTAAGATTTCGTAGACTTAGAAGTAGTGATTTTCGCTCTACTACCTGTTCCTTGTTTGGTTGTGGTTTTAGAGTGGGATCACTTAGTCGAAAGTCTATTTAATCTCAATTATATACATCTGGTATACACTGCATAATTATAGGAGGACCCAATGAGGATCACCATAAAAACATTTAATATTCATTAGTGATCCGCATTCTCGCTTGACAACATAGTTAGATATAACCACTCCACTACATCAGTCAACAGAGGAGTCAAGGAAGATCAAAAAGTGACTCATAAAGAGAATCCCGGGAAGGGAATAAACGAGGATCAAAGAAATAGAGAAATCATCAAGGACCTGATGCGTCATACTAATAACTAATAAATTGATTTAACTTAGTGAGTTGGTGTTTTCACTACTCGCTCCATGTGTTAGGCTTAATGGTTTTTTCGACGCGATAAATAACAGTAAATCAAATCACGGAATTTCAATTGAGGATATTCAATATAAAAAATTCATAAGTTTCTTTTATATATAAGCCACTGTTATGAATTGTTTGCAAAACACTTTTGAATCATGGTGCATTCAAAGCTAAGCTAGCCAAGTTCTTATGACATTCGATTTATAACCATTTCTAATATCTTACCAACCTTTCATCTTCTGATAGAAGGATGCATCCTCGTAGATATAACAAGCGTGACAACAACGTGTCAGCAAATCCACCACCGCCTCCACAACAGTTTGATCCTGTTGCAATCCAGGCTATCATAACTGCCGTTGTAGCAGCTGTCATAACTCAAATTCAAGAGAATGGTTCCAGTGGGGCGGGAAGTGGTACTAACAACTTTAACTTCGGAAATAACCACGGACACTCTAGGGAGTGTACATATAAAGACTTCATGAACTGCAAACCCAAATCCTTTAGTGGAAGCAGGGTAGTCATTGGTCTAATGCAATGGTTTGAGAAAGAGGAATCCGTATTTGAGATATGAACGTGCCCGGAGGGAAGCAAAGCTAAGTTTGCTACCTGCACCTTCTCTGACAGGGCCCTTACATGATGGAACGGCCATGTCAAGGCACTAACACTCACGGTTGCAAATTCAATAGGTTGGGAGGGCCTAAAAGCAATAATGATAGAAGAGTACTGACCAAGGGGCGAGATACAGAAGCTAGAGCAAGAACTGTGGAACCTTGCTCTGAAAGGCTCTGATATAGTGGCCTATACTGATAGATTCAGTGATCTAGTGGCACTATGCCCCGGGATGGTTACCCCAGAGAACAAGAAAGTAGAGAGATACATCTAGGGACTATCTTCTCAGATTCAAGGACATGTATTAGCTTCAAACCCAACTATTTTCGATAGCGCTAAACACTTGGCCCAGAGACTCATCAACCATAGTATCCGCCAAGGCATAATGACCCCCACTCCGGAGCTAATGAAAATGGAGGACTATAAGCGGAAGTCGTGGAGTGAGGAAGAGGGACCAAAAACCCAAGAGACCTAGAAAAGACAACAGATAGTTGTTGTTTATACTGCCACAACACCTGCCACTCCATCACCTACTAGTCGATATGTTGGGAACCTTCCGAAATGAAATAAGTGTAACTTTCATCACATAGGAGCTTGTCGGAGGATGTATTGAAAGAACCGCAATAGGAATGGACACAGTACTCGTTTCTGTAGAGTATCTGCACAACCTATCTCGCAGAGTTCTGGCTGTTACAGGTATGGAGAAACTAAACACTTCGAGAGGGATTGTCCAATACCAAGGAACTCTGGCAAAGATGGAAGAATCCTAATGATCACCGCATTAGAGACTACTCTGGAACCCCCATGAACAACGATATGCTTTTTCCAGTAAAATATAAATATAGAACTTAACTCTTATTAAAACAAGTACCAGATAAAAAGTAATTAAAAATTACTTCCTCGTCAGAACACTTTTTCCGATCGGTTTCGCACTGGTTACGATAAGAAGTTCCCAAATAGCTACTAGAAATGGATAGGCTTGGTCTTCACCATAAAATTCCCATGTGCTATAGAAATACCCATCGTTTTCACCGTTGACTAACGAAAACCTTTCGATCTGTAACGACAAACCCGACACAAACTTCCAAATCCTCTCTAGTTCAAAATCCCAAAGTACTCATTTGACGAGTACTATACCTTTTGCAACCTTCCTGAAATATTACCAATAAACTATTTAGGAATAGCACGCATACAATGAGTCAAGTTCAAACGTTCAGGCTAGGAATGATTACGACTAACCTATCACGACAAAGTGTGTATGCGACTTGTGTACACAGGGCAGTGATAGGCGAAACAGGTGAGAATTCAACCATTAACTTCAAGACGAATCCGACCTATACTACAAGTAAACATGCTAACATTTAGATGAACATAAGTAAATAACCCCGAATCCACATAACCTATACCGATCAAAAGAACAGAAAGATAATGAAGGTCCGTTGGAACGCCCACACTAGAATCTAGATTCACTAGAGAACAAGAAGATCAAATGTAACAGAAGTGCCCACATCCTCCCTCAAACAATTGATGTCCCAGTCAAAATGTGAATTTCGGGACGAAATTCCCTCTAACAGGAGGATAATGTAACACCAGTCAAATTTAGGTCAAAATTGAACTTTTCTAAAAAACAATATTTGGGATGAACCAAGTGGTAGATATCATAACGAGGTTTCCAAAAATATAAAGAACACTAAAATCCGAGTTATAACGAAGAAGTTATCACCAATCGAAGATCCACAACAAAACTAGTAAAATACTGTTAAGCATCAAATACGAAATTTCAATAAATTACTTTTCATCCTTGAGTATCTAAATGAGAGTTTTAGATATCATTAAACTGTAAACGTACACAAAAGGAATGCCCAAATCTGACTTCGTATGAGGACGTTATGATTTGTCGAAGTTTCAGACATAACAGTAGACAACTAAAAACTTGAAATAGAGATCGAGCTACTTTTAGCCAACACAACCTAAACGAAAATCGAAATCTCGTCAATAGTAATACAACGGTAAAAAGACAGAAGAAAATGGACGTCGGAGGAAGAAGTTATGGATTTTTAACGGACTTTTCCAGTCCTCGCCTGTTAAAAATATATTATTAAAAATAAAGTATATTCTCACCTTCATGTGGATATAAAGACCGTCAAAAACGGAGACCGTACACGAAAGTTACGGATTTTACAAGTTCTGGGCTCAAATATCGAGACTGGTCTGTAGGAACGCCCCGCGTATAGAAATGATGGGTATCGGTTCGTCCACGTCGCTCTGGGTCACATCTGGGTGTGCCGTCCGAAGCTGAAGTAAGCGATGATGTCAAGGAATGCTAAACGAGTTGTGTACGAGCCAGGAATGCCCTGCGCTCTGGAACGCCCAACGCTCCTAGCACGTAAGCCCTGTGTACGAGGGTCAGCCAACCTCTATAAATACCATACGAGGTTGCCTGGTATTTTGTTGCTTTCCACTGATTTCTTTCACCTCGAAACACCTCTCAAGCCGCTCTAAATCACCCCGAAACTCCGATATTATCCCTAGCACGCAACAGACGTCCCGACGCTCTCGAGAATCCCGAGAAATCAGCTTTTCTAGTCGAAGTTCTGCTCGATTTCTAGTCTCAACTTCTTCAAGCCACCACTTCAATCAAGTGATTTCATACCCTACACCTTTTCCCAAACTTATTATATGTTTTATAGGGGGGAATACAAGTAAACACCCGGTTAATCCCAAGTGAAGAGATCAATCTTTTGCTATGCTTTTCTTACCATTGCTATAACCATTTTACGAAATTTTTAACATGCAAAACACCTCACGACACTACTTTACCCTATCGGGATGATGTATGTTTTATAAATAGAAATATGTTTTATTTATTAAAATACAAACCACATTATATCAAGGGTAACCATTTCAACCACAACATTTTGTGTATCCAAGTAAATACAACTCATCATTATGCTGTTATTAACACCGTCGAAAGGATAATCTTTTCATACAAAATCGTATAAATTATATTGATTATACTTTACAAATCAATCCACTTTTTCTATCGTACAAGGTTGTAAATAGAAATTGCTATTCTTATTTACTAAAAGGTTTATCATATATTTCACATGAACTTATTGTTAGTGAATTCATTTGTGAGACAGCGGTTTTGTTTAGTATTAAACGAGAGTCTTTCCCTTATAACCAGAGTCTACCGTTCGGAGAGTGTGAGTTTGTGTATAATCTACATGGGACAGACAATCCCATGCCCTGACAATTAGCTACAGTTGGAACGAAAATTCTGGGGTTACAAATGTCATTTACAGAAGGATATTAGTCGTATTAGTATGGTTATTGGAACTCGCAGCGCGGAAACAATGACTCATTCACGTAATAATGGATCACTCAATCATGCTAGGGGGGATAAAAACTATATGATCACTTAGTATTTACATCAGGGTTATATATGGTTTTCATTTGATAGACAGTGGGATGTATGATATCAGCTTCATTTCCTGTTCATTGATTGGTTGTGGATTTAGGGGAGAATCACCGAATCGATTGTCGGTTCCACTCATACTCATATATAACTTGAAGGAACTAAGAAATCATGATAGGGTATTATCAACATATTCAGAATTCAGGGTAAACACAACTTCAACTAGTTTTACTTAATAATAAAGCTACCAAGTTATCAAGCTAAGTATGTCATATTTACTTACAAGTTACGGTCTTGGTCATTTAAGATTGCCACACATCTATTAGGGAAAATATGGGATTTTCTGGATATAATACATTCATTTTTCAACACAACGAATCATAACTCATCTATTAGGGAAAATATGGGATTTTCTGGATCTAATACATTCATTTTCAACACAACGAATCATAACTCTTATCATTAGAAAATATCGGATTTTCAGGAGACATATACAAGCATTTTCATGTTGATTTGATCACATAGTGTGTTTGTTTGGGTTATATAAAATGAAGATTCGATAGATAGTGGAATGTGTGGTTTCCGCCTCATTTCCTGTTCCTTGTTTGGTTGTGGGTTTAAGGCAGATCTACTCATTCGACTGTCAGTTTGATCTTTGATTTTATATAACTTATATGTACTAAGTAATCATCGTAGGAACTAACATTAGTCACTTTTCATATACAAATTCAAAGTATCATATATCACTCTTTAAATGTAAGAATAAAATATATTTTGTTATCAATGCTAAGGGCTACACTTCAAGGTATTAAGAAAATATAGGATTTTCTGTAATATCATACAAACATTTTCAAGAAACAATAAAATTACCTTCTAAATCAAATACTTATGAACTCACCAACTTAAATGTTGATACACTTTCCAAATAATTTGTATTCTCAGGAAGCTAATAAGCAGGTACTCGTACAAGTGTCAAGAAGATGGAGAATAGTAGCTTCAGGTCTTTGTTTTGGTCATCTACTTTTGAAATCACACTATCTACTTTATGTATTAAATGTAAACACTTTATTATCAATACAATGGTTGTTGTTGCTTTGATTACTATTTTACATTTGTTATGATACTACACATGACGTTGTCTGCCCCCGAATGTTTCCGCCTTTCAGGTTTGGGGGTGTGACAAAGGCCCAAACTCCCAATCATAAAGGCCCACAACCAAAAACCATCCGTAGCCAACTTATGGCCTAATTTTCTAAATTGAGCTCAATCCCTTACTTGGGCCTTACCCTAAAGCCCATTAACATTTCCCCAATCCGAACACTTGTTTACAGATGGCCCAATAAAGCCCCATGTGATCCAAGCCATAAGATAGCCCAAACACACAAAGCCCTTTTGGACTGAGTACGTGGGGCGTAAATGCACATAACCTCAGTGTACTCACTTAGAGGCTTGTACGCTATGTGTACTTACTTATACACCCAATGTACTCATCCTTATTCAGCCCAAACTTGATTTTCACTTAATCCATTATGAGAAAGCTTCTAAAACACATATATGACCTCCTTAAACTGGAATACCCCATAAAGTTGCCAACTTTACGTTCATGCATGGCTAAAGGAAGCTCTTAAGCTTAAAAGGGACTTAATGGTTGAGTTAATGTATTAATGACTCCATAATACACATAAAGCATGCACCTTTATGCTCAAAGATACCTAAACCAACTTAGATTTGAAAGGATAAACCCTTAAACAACCTAACTCATCCATAAACCCAAAAAGGAGACCAAAAACATAATAAACTAGCCATGAAAAGATCTAATCATACACAAGTCAAGATGCAAACTTGATACCTCAAGAATCTTCCACACAAGGTGATGGTTCTGGATACAAAGTCTCTCCACCTAAGAAAACAACTTCAAGCTTCTCCTCTTTCCTTCCCAAGGGAAAAGTGTGCTCCAAAAACCTTCTAAGAGATCAAGAACACCACCAAGAGGCTACAAGGTCGATTTAGGGTTTTTAGGATGTAGAGGATAGCTTAGAAATGAAGCAAAGGAAGTAACATTAAGCTTATATAAGGTACATCACAAAATATTTGGGTTTCTTACTAACCCTCATACGCCCAACATACTCCTCGTATACCCAACGCATGAGGTCTCGCACCCCGACCCCATTTCGAAGTACACTAAGCGTACACTCCGTTATGCATTGTGTAATCCTCTTCGTATCAGTACACCCTACATACTTCCTTGGTATGCCTCGCGTGCCAGGGTCTTCCTTTAAACCTGAATGCATTCCGAAGGCGATAACATCTTGGATACAATTCCAATTCTGACCATCTTTATATCAATGAAAATGTATCAAGAAGCTCTACACTATTATCAAAACATACTTGACTTAAAATACCCCGAATATAAAATCCAATCTCCATAAAAACCCTACTGCCAATTTATCAAAATACCCCTTGGCACCAAAACCAATTAGGAATGCCCGGACCATCTATATTTCATCACCCATGCCGAAATAGGTAGCGATTCGAAACAGGGTGTTACAACTCTCCCCCACTTAAATTAGATTTCGACCTCAAAATCAGGCATTACCTTTCCCAATACGCCATTATCTTAAGCAACACGACCACACTCCCGAGAATACGATAGCCTTTCCAAGGCGACCGAAACCAACCCTATCAGAATTCACCAAACCTAAACAAGAACGAACCTTAAACCCTTATAGAAAACCACCTCTACCTTTCCCTAAACCCGAAATCACAAATTGGTCTAACTTCCCGACAGACCACCCACACTAAACCACTATCTTGCCAAATCCTCATTGAATACTAGACTAAACAAAACACTTTTAATACGAATTATCTTGATGCTTCCAAAGGAGCAAAATAACTAACCATAAAGCTACATAAAACTTACACTTGACAGAAGGCTTAGATAATCCTTCGCGTAGAAGATTCATCTCTACAATAGATAAAATGCAACGAGAGGTGCGCAACAGGGTCAAATTAACCACATTGAGATTATTTAGTCAACTACAAGCGACTTAGCATATTCCCCGAACAACAAGTGACTCCTAACACAAATACCAAATCATTATGACCCCCCCCCCCCCCCGACTCATCTAGCTACCCCTTAGTTGCTTTCCAAAAGCATCCGAGACCTCCCTAGTCCCAATTTGTCTGCTAATTATCTGAAACGTTGGACTCCTGCCCGGTTGCTGAGCCGAAAGACACACATACACAGTCACCCCACGCGACTCCAGAGAGAAACCTTATCTGGAAATTATTTCCTAAGCTATCTCGACACCAAATCTAATGCTAAAAAGGATTCTAATTGACCAAAATGTAGTCACATATCATACCAGGTCTCCATCGACCTACCGTATCCTGTTTCTAAACATGTTATGGCTCTACCACGGCCTTGCAAATTGACCCACCTAGGTCTAAACCATCTGAAAAAATCCGTGACCAATCATGGATTTGCCACACCCTCACCGATTGCACAGGGACCGGTGAAAGCTACGGGCTACCCCGTAGTCTTACAACACTCCCACACTAACTGTCAACTAGTGAATGCTATGGGCCACCCCACAGTCTTACAACACTCCTACTTTGCCATAGCCACCACTCATGGTATTACCATTCATCTATCAATCCGAACACATCCAGATTCGAGCACGCACTCGACCAAGCACCCAAGCTAAACTCGGGTCATGACTGGAATCCCCAACTTGGGTTCATCAAGGGCCTTCTAACCAACTGGTGGGAAGTTTCCCGAACTCCCATCTCGCACAATCCTTAATACAGACGGCCACTTGGGCCGCCTTCCTCCCTGACGGGTATGTGAAACTCATCCTAGTTTCACGCCTGCTTCTTTTCCTGAATACCCGAATGGTTCTCCCCCACTTTGATTCAACCAAGCCCTTCCAGCACACAAGATTTGAAGGATTCCCAATCCATCTTACCCTCCAATGATCGAACTGTTGACAACCTCCGCTTACCAATGCTCATGATCCATTACTGGCCAAACCCAAAGACCGCATAACCCTTGAAGACCAAATGAACACTTCCCAAAATCCCGACAAATCTGATAACTATAGATACTTTCCATGATACAACACCTAACTCTTGAATTCCTTTACATAGATGACAAGACCCAAAAGCTTAGTAATAGATCCCTTCTCTCGGCACTCCTAGTGGGAAACCAAGAACAAAATCTAACACTACTAAACCCTGATGATACTGGAGAACCAACCCACTGAATCCTGACCATAAACCTTCCACACAATACCCCTGAACTGATCTCGATCATAAACCAAAATGATAAATAAAAACTTTGGAACCCGCTACATGATATACAACCCGTCACTAACCCACTAATGATTCATGGCATGAAATCTAATATAACAATTCTTGAAGATATAACCCAAACATAAACAGAGAATTAAACCAAAGATAATGCTTAACCGAACCGATGCAAGATTCCAAACAACATAAATATTGATACCAACCGAAAAGAGATCAAAAGATAACATACCCGCAATATCGGATGCATGGGTCCTGACCTCCCCTGTCTGACACTGCAATGCCCAACTCCTCTCTGCTGGGGCTCCTGCCCTACTCACATGACCATTAGTGATCTTCAAAGTAGACGGAGCAGGTGCACTCACTGCTCCTCCCCTCAACATCATACATTTTCCCTTCATGTGGCCCACCTGGTTGCAGTGAAAACATAACGGGCTTACCCCCCGAGGGTAATCCCTGCTGACATGACCAACCCTGACACACTTACAGCAGCCTAAACCCCTGGAACGAATAACTCCCACATGCAGTTTCGCATACGTGTTGTACTGACTCCGGCCCTGATGGTCTCTCAAACGCTCATCAAAAGTCTTAGGTCTCTTCCCGAGACCCTCCAGCACATGCACCTAATCGTGCCCCTCTTCCCTAGGCGCTCTAAATCGATCTCCCGCTCTCAGGCTCTAGAATTCATATCATTCAGGGTTTTGCACCCTGAAATACTCAAAACTCCATGATATCATCCCACAGCATATCATGATACCTCACCTTCTTCGTTTCCGCATCTGTTGCATATTTCGGAACCAACAAATCCCTCTCCCGAAACTTGGAAGTGATCTCTGCCATAGTCTCAGCAGTCTAGCAAAGATCATGAAACTCTTATGCCAACTGTTGTACCTCAATCACCGGTGCAAACTTAGCTAGGAATCTAGTCGAGAAATCATACCATGACATAGCATCAACAACATCATCACCCACCTCACGACCAACCTCCTCACATTAATCTTATGCCCTGTCCTTCAACAGGCAGGAAGCATATTGTAGAGTCTAAGTGTTGTAAAAGTCGAAATGTTTGTTTCTTTAGTTTCGCATGTTAGTTATTTTACTAAGTTACATTTTGTGCGAAGTGTATTGCTCTAGACTTAGTATATTTTTTGTTCACTCAAGTTGCCTATAAATAGGGACTGAGGTTAGAAGTAGAACATGCTTGTAACAAGTATTCATTCTGCTTATTTTGTAATCAGTTCTTCATCAATATAAGATCTAATTAATATTTACTCTCTGTGTTCATACTTTTCATTCATTCAATCATGATTGCTTTCTAAATCTCGATAACAATTCTCTTCAATTGGTATCAGAGCAGGATTCAAACTGCATTAATCTGATTTTCGTTTTATGTGACAACCCGAAATTTTCATTTGTACGAACAATATCTATTCAATACAAGCCAGTCCAGTTTCAGTGATTTTTAGACTTTTCCGAACAAGTTTGTGTACATTAGGGTTTACACTTCAGGAAATATCAGCAGAGTGGATGCTCCTGGGTTTGTGAAATTTGAACATTTGAAGTTTCATAATGTTATAGTCCAAGTTCAAGAATAAAAATATTTTCTGTCAAAATATTTCAGGACTATAAATAGTTTTCTGAATTAAATTAATTCATTATTCACAATTCCAACTAGAGAAAAGCCATTTTCTCTCTGACGGATCTTCGGGTTTTTATCCCAGATTGTGAGTAACTCTTTCTAGTAGCGTTAGAATACTTATTAGATGCTTATAACATGATTTAGTTGGCTAAATCATTAGATCTAGGAGTTTACACCCCAAGGTGTTCTTGGGCGGTAAACTCCCGAAACGAAGCCAAAACCGACACTTGTGTTATGATAAGGCCTTAGATGTTTATGTATGCATGTTAGGGACAAGAAAACAAGCCAAAATCCACCCAAGATTGGGAGTTTACGGCCCAGAACTCTCATAGGCCGTAAACTCCATTTTCTAACACTAAATGGTGTTTTGAGGACACTAGGACTTTAAGGCTTGTATCTAGGCTATTTTCCCAACTAGTGTAAGTTCTTATACACATCAAATGACACAAAAAAAAAGTGAGTTTACGGCCGAAGTGAAGCTTAGGCCGTAAACTCCATTTAAATGGACAAAATGGGTGTTTTCATGACACCTAAAGCCCTAGGCCTTTACAAGAAATTGTTACACACTTAATGGAAGGACCAAACCACATCAAAATTACTTAACCAAGTGAGTTTACGGCCAAGACATAGTTCTTGGGCCGTAAACTCCTAAAAAGGGCACTAAGGTGTGCCTAATGCCTTCTTATGCTAGGAATAAAAGTCTAGAACATATCCCACAAGTGCAAGAGGCTTGAAAGCAACAAAAACAACACCCCAAGGGAGTTTACGGCCGTAAACTCCAAAGGGAATGGCCTTGAGGCCGTAAACTCCTATTTGGAGTACTTCTAGACCTTAAACCCTTCCAAGGACTTAGCCACTAAGTTAGAATAATTCTAGAAAGCATTTGGGACTTGAAAACACACCAAACACACATGTTTGGGAGTTTACGGCCGTAAACTCAAGAGTTTACAACCGTAAACTCCATGTGTGATGGTTTATAGAGAGTAAACTCTCATATAGGGTCCTTTGGAAACCCTAAACACAAATACCTTATCCCACAATAACTTAGGTGCAATCCTTAAGGCTTAAAACACTTACATAAAGTGTTTATTATGTCTAGGATGTCTTAAACTTATCAATTAGTCATTTGATTCTAATTGAGTGCATATATGTGTGATTATATGTTCATTAGGATCGTAGTGTGTGCACAAGTCCTCGCTTGACACCTAGCCATCCTATACCGTTCAGTTCATCCCAATCACCAACTACAGGTGAGTTCATACCCCTTAATCAATGTTTTAAAGGATTTTAAATGCTTTACTGGGGGGGGATACAAGTAGAAAACAATATGTTATTAAATCAATCTTATGTATTTTATAACTGTGTTTTCACTCAGTAGATTTCACATATTTCAAAAGCTGTCACATGAAATGGTTTTCTATCTTAAAATACATGGATAACAGAAGTATTAGTTTTGAAATGTTTAATGAATTCAAGTCACTCTAAATTATTGTTCAAAACTCCTAGATATCTTGCAAAACCATTATTTTACCTTCTTGAATCAAACTATACTTATGCGCATATGTTCATTTATATGTTGGAGTTTATAGTTTTCATCCTTCGTTCATTTTCCCGCACCCTGGCGTAACGAGGGTGCATAAATCTACTTGAACAACCACATACTTTCCAGTTAGCTATCATAGGGATAGTCAGAAGATATCAAACATTACTTCTATTACAAGGAATCATACAAGATTCAGTTCATTCATGAGTCTATACTAATGCCTTACATGATACATGAGTACACGTACTTAGGATTATATGATACATGAATATGTTTACATATACTTACCTGTTACATGAACACCCTTACATGAATACCATACAGGAACACTCCTTCATAGGTGCATTATCCTATATTTACTTACCTTGGATACTTGTACTTAGAACTAAGAGGATGATTTATTAGTACATACTGTGTAAATCGTCTTTCCTATCCCGGTTCAATGGGATATTTCGGCGGGACTTACCATTCTGAATCCCACTGATTAGCACCAGTGGTCGATGAACGTCTACGGATGTCTATGGTTGTCATTAGGTCGATGAACCATCCCACTGTCCACTATTGCAACAGTGGATGAGATGTAAATCTTCGGAGGATCATTAGGTTGACGATCTGCATTAAGAGATCGATACGGGGACTAACCCTCCCTCCACCCTGCTTCCGCTACAGAGGATGAGGGGACACTCTTCGGATGTTCCATAGGGTCTATCTTTCGTTTCAGCGATGTCGTGTTTGTCCTGGTAACCCAAGACAATAACACTTACATGATTATATTTTCCCTGTTTACATTATTTTGTGATTACTTTCACATAAACGAGGAGTTAGACTAAATGCTCTAGTACTAGTCAATAGAAAGGAAAAACTATCATTATACTTACAAAACATTCGGGTCTTGGTAGAAGAATACACTTCATACTAACAGAACATTCGGGTCTTGGTAGAAGACTACACTTCATACATACAGAACATTCGTGTCTTGGTAGAAGACTACACTTCATACTTAGAAATCATTTGGGTCTTGGTAGAAAACTACACTTCATACATACATAACATTTGTGTCTTGGTAGAAGACTACACTTCATACTTAGAAAACATTCGGGTCTTGGTAGAAGACTACACTTCATATATACAGAACATTCGGGTCTTAGTAGAAGGCTACATTTCATACTTATAGAGAATAAGGGTTTTTCTAGGGATTTCATACTTACCTCAACATTTTCATTTAAAGGTTTATATGGCTTTCATAACAGATTTTCACAAACAAGGCAATGACACTTATATACTTATGAACTCACCAGCTTTAAAGCTGATACTCGCTTTCAAAATAACTTGTATTCTCAGGTCGTCAGTAGACAGGTACGGAGGCGAGGTTTTGAGAAGACGGAGCAGACAAGTCTTGTCTTTTATTTTGATTGTATATTTTGGTGTCTTATTACAATGAAAGAACACACATGTATTAAACTTTACTTATAATGCAATGGATGATGTTGTTGCTTGTTTATTATATTACACTGTTGTGATACTGTACATGACGTCCTCCACCCCTGAACGTTTCCGCCGTTCGTGGTTTTGGGGTGTGACAGATTGGTATCAGAGCATTGTTTATAGTGAATTAAGTATATCAACCCATAAAAGATATACTAACTATAAATACATGGGATTAAAACACTCTGTCTTAGAGTTATACTTTTAAATAATAAAATATTTAAGTAAGTATACGTGCCTGCATACATACTAAAATCAGTGTCACAACGACAAGAACAAAAGTATTACGATTGTTGAATATCACAAGTAAGCCTGGGGATATATGGTCAGTCTTGGGAATGGCATAGCCTGATCAACTATGCTGGTCCGAAGAGTGATTGGAATATGCCCAAGTATGGTTGTGATATGGCAACAAGTCAAAAAACTTACCAACACAACCATAAAGAAATACCATATGGGTATTTGATCTTACTGTAATTATCTTAGTAGTTCGTCTATTTTAGCTATTTCTTATATCCCTTTTCTCGCATAGATTAAAATGGCTGGATTTCACCATGGCGATCCGTACTTCCCGAACCAAGGCAATGCTGGTTGGATAGAGGCTGAACCAGAAGATGATCACCCAATTCCCTTGGATGATCACCATGCTGAAGGTTTTTCTGATAGTTCTGACTCAGAGCCAGAAGTCAACAACCTACCCCCAATTGCTTAAAACCCAAACCTGAACCCTCGCCCTATGTTTCAAGGACCCACACCTCTGTGGGCCACTAACTTGATTACATGGAGTCATGAACAGGGTCAGCCCATTCCCTACAATGGAGACCGAAGTTTCTACAACCTCACTGAAGGAGGTTCTGCTGATAGAGTCCTACCAATTATGGTGCGTAGGATTTCTCGGAACTCGATCATAGCTCAGGCGACTATCAATCATGTTTTGGAAGTTGACGCCAACTCTGGTGTTAACACTGTCCACATTCGCCAACTAGAGTCTGCTCATGAAAGGACTCTGGTCCGCAATGCAAATCTGCAAAGGGAACTTGCTGAAACCCAAGCTGAAGTTAGAGAACTTCGAGCTCAGCAAGCAAGGTCGGACAGGCGTATAAGGGACATTGAACGTCTACTGTCGGGATCGAGGACTCATGCTAGCAGTTCTCGTAGCTGATAGAGTCTCGTCGACACATCTTTTGGATATAACCTAGTTTATGTAAAACTGTGGTCTAATTTCCTATCTGTATAAATCCTAGACCTGTTAGGTCTTGATCTAGTCTTAATTCTGCTAAAATTTTCCATCTTGGTTGATGTAAGGCCTACTTCTAGGCCATTTTACCGAACATGTTACATCTGTAATTCCAGTATTATTAACAGATATCAAATCTTATGGAAGTTATTATCCAAATGCTCTCTTCTTCATTTAATCATACTATTCTTTCTGTTGTTGGACTATGGGGATTTAATCCATGAGACACATTCATTTATCATTTATTCTTATCCATGTCGTCATCTTTTAAACGTATAGTTAAAGATGCCGCCACGTAGGAATCCAAGGAGGAACCCAAACAATGCAGCACCAATACCACCACCTGCACCACCACCTGTACCTCTTCAACCACCAAATCCTTTTGATGCCAACATCTTCCAGGCAGCTTTCACAGCAGCAGTTGCAGCTGATGTGTCAGCAAGCAACGCTCCTGCCCCTAGTGGATCAGGAACAGGTGCACCACCCTCGAACCACGGCGAAAGCCATGGACACCCTCGGAAATGCACTTACAAGGAATTCACTAATGCCAAACCCCGCAGCTTCAACGGAACTGGGGGTGTAATGGTGTTGAGACAATGGATTGAAAAGATGGAATCTGTCTTTGAAATCTGTGCTTGCCAGGAGGGCAGCAAGGTCAAGTTCGCAGCTTGTACCTTCTCTGACCGAGCACTAACATGGTGGAATAGCCATGTTAACTATCTAACTCTGGTGGTGGCGTATTCCATCAGCTGGGAAAAATTGAAAGACATGCTCATGAAAGAATACTGTCCTCGAGGCGAAGTACAAAAACTCGAGCATGAATTCTAGGGTCTACAAATGGTTGGATCCGACATCACTACCTACACAAATAGGTTTTGTGATTTGGCAAACTTATGCCCAGACATGGTTGCTCTCCAGAGCAAAAAGATCGAGAGAGATATCTGGGGACTGTCGCCCCAGATCCAGTCAAGTGTGATCGCTTCCAGGCCTATTACCTTTGATAGCGCCAAGGAACTAGCACAATCCCTCATCGATCACCGGAAACCTTAGAACGCAACAATCCCTACACCTGTAGCACAAAAGTCCAACCCCGACCAGAACAGGAAGGGGTGGAATAAGAGGAAAAGAGGGGCTTCGCAAGGGTCCTCCAAGAAACAACAACTTGTGGCGATCAATGCTGCCACAGTTACTCCTGTTGTCCCTGCAAACCTCTTACCAGCAAGAACATATGTTGGAACTCTCCCGAAGTGCACCAAGTGCAACTTCCACCACCACGGACCTTGCAAAAATATGCAGTGCTCTAACTGCAACAAGAAGGGACACACAGTCCGTTTCTGCAAGACTCCAACAGCTCAAGCTGCTCAGGTTCCTAATGCCGGTATGGGCCAAGCTTGTTATGGATGTGGCGAAGTGGGCCACTACAAGAGGAACTACCCTAAAGCAGGGATGGCTGGAGGAGTGGGAAGAGTTATGGCTCTAGGCCACGAGGAAGCAGTAGCTGATCCTACGATAGTTACTGGTACGTTCCTCCTCGATAACTCATATGCTTGCATACTTTTCGATAGTGGAGCCGAGAAAAGTTTTGTAAGTCACAAATTTGCACACTTGCTTAAACAAAAACCATGTGCATTAGATAATTCATTCACAGTAGAAATGGCTAATGGGAAAACAGAGAGTACAAACTGCATATATGTAGGTTGTACCTTAACTTTAGATAGCCATACTTTCAAGATAGATCTCATGCCAGTCACAATTAAATGTTTCGACGTCATCATCGGTATGGATTGGTTGAGTCTTCTTCGTGCCGACATTATGTGCTTCGAAAAAGTAGTTCGTCTTAACCTTCCTAACAACGAAACTTTAATTATCTACGGCGACAAACCTAGTACGAGCCTTCGCATCATTTCGTGCATTCAAGCCCGGAAGTGCTTGCGGAAGGAGTACCATGCATTACTCGCACACGTTGTCGATACCAGTCAAGAACTGAAAGACATTCAGAAAATCCCAGAAGTACGTGACTTTCCCGACATATTCCCAGAAGAACTTCCCGGTTTACCACCACAACGCCAAGTCGAGTTCATAATCGACTTAGTGCCAGGGGCTACCCCCGTAGCCAAATCTCCTTATCGTCTGGCACCGGCTGAGATGCAGGAACTTTCCAGTCAACTTAACGAACTTCTCAAAAAGGGATTCATTCGACCAAGCTTCTCGCCATGGGGAGCACCGGTCTTATTCGTCAAGAAGAAAGATGGATCGTTTCGCATGTGCATCGACTATAGAGAACTGAACAAACTTACCATTAAAAATCGTTATCCCTTGCCCTACATTGACGATTTATTTGATCAACTACTTCTCGAAGATAGATCTGCGATCCGGATACCACCAACTACGAGTGTTAGATGAGGATGTTCCCAAGACAGCCTTCCGAACTCGTTATGGGCACTACGAGTTTGTACTGATGCCATTCGGATTAACTAACGCGCCCGTAGTATTCATGGATCTGATGAATACGGTGTGTCATCCTTACTTGGATCAGTTCGTCATTGTCTTCATTGATGACATACTCATCTACTCACGAAGTAAGGAGGAGCATGGTCAACATCTCCGTAAAATCTTAGAAACATTGCGAGCGGAGAAGCTCTATGCGAAGTTCTCCAAGTGAAATTTTGGATTCGGCGAGTCGAATTTTTGGGCCATGTGGTTAGCGAAGAAGGTATACACGTGGACCCTTCCAAAATTAAGGCCATCGAGAACTGGTCAGCACCAAAGACACCTACTAAAATTCGTCAATTTCTAGGTCTAGCTGGCTACTATAACAGGTTCATTCAGAACTTCTCCATCATAGCAAAACCTCTTACAACCCTAACCCAGAAAGGAGTGGCCTTCGACTGGGAAGAGAAACAGGAAAGAGCATTCCAAACGCTCAAACGAGCCTTCTGCACCGCCCCGATACTATCCCTTCCCGAAGGAATAGAAGACTTCATTATCTATTGCGATGCATCCAATCAAGGACTCGGATGTGTTCTGATGCAGGGAGGTAAAGTCATAGCCTATGCCTCGAGACAGCTGAAGACACATGAGGTTAACTACACAACCCACGATCTTGAGCTAGGAGCAGTTGTGTTTGCTCTGAAGATCTGGCGACATTACCTATACGGTACAAAAAGCACGATCTTTATCGACCATAAGAGTCTAAAGCACATTTTCGACCAGAAAGAGCTCAACATGAGACAACGACGGTGGGTCGAGCTACTTAGTGATTACGAATGCGAAATTCGTTATCATCCGGGTAAAGCCAATGTAGTAGCCGACGCCCTAAGTAGGAAAGAATATACTAGTCGTAGAGTCAAGTCTTTGACTCTAACTATCCATTCACACTTGTCCACGCAAATAAAGGAGACTGAGCTCGACGCTTTGAAACCTGAAAACTTGGCGGGTGAATCCCTTAGAGGGATGGATAAGAACTTGGAAGTCAAGGGTGGCGGAGCCTTATACCTCATGGATCGGATCTGGACACCCAAACACGGTGGCTTCAGAGACTTGGTCATGACCGAAGCTCACAACACTCGTTATTCCGTCCACCCAGGTTCAGATAAGATGTATCTGGATCTTAAAAAGCTATACTGGTGGCCTAACATGAAAGCAGATATTGCTACCTTCGTGGGTAAATGCCTTACTGGCGCAAAGGTCAATGTCGAATACCAGAAACCCTCCGGTCTTCTACAACAACCAGAGATACCAGAATGGAAGTGAGAGCGGATCACTATGGACTTCATAACCAAGTTGCCCAAGACGACGGGTGGACTTGATTCCATATGGGTCATTGTCGATAGACTGACCAAGTCTGCACACTTCCTACTGATCAAGGAAACAGAGAAGATGGAGAAACTTACCAGAACATACATTAGGGAGATTGTAAGACTGCACGGTGTTCCTTTATCTATCATCTCAGACCGAGATAGTAGATTCACTTCGAGGTTCTGGCAGTCATTACAAAGTTCCCTAGGAACTAGGCTGGACATGAGTACAGCCTACCATCCACAGACCGACGGGCAAAGTGAGAGAACTATCCAAACCTTAGAAGATATGTTGCGTGCCTATGTGATAGACTTTGGAAAAGCTTGGGATACTCATTTACCCCTTGTTGAATTTTCTTACAACAACAGTTATCACACGAGCATAAAGGCAGCTCCATTCGAGGCCCTCTATGGCCGAAAGTGCAGATCCCCTCTGTGCTGGGCTGAAGTGGGTGATACCCAGTTAGCTAAGGGACGAGTTCCCGAAAGCACTCTCACGGGTCCGGAGATCATTCGGGAAACGACAGAGAAGATCGTTCAAATTCGTGAACGATTAAAAGCCTCTAGAGACCGACAAAAAAGCTATGCCGACAAGCGCAGGAAACCATTGGAG
This sequence comes from Lactuca serriola, assembly GCF_051521515.1. NCBI lineage: Eukaryota > Viridiplantae > Streptophyta > Magnoliopsida > Asterales > Asteraceae > Lactuca > Lactuca serriola. The sequence continues at coordinate 125,126,115 of NC_136413.1, read as the reverse complement.
TTCCAGGTGGGTGACCGAGTCCTACTGAAGGTCTCACCCTGGAATGGCTTGATACGCTTTGGAAAGCGTGGAAAGCTCAATCCAAGATACATAGGACCTTTCGAGATTCTCGCAAGAATCGGCCTTGTGGCTTACAAGCTCAATCTACCGAAAGAACTCAGTAGCATACATCCTACCTTCCACGTGTCAAAATTGAAAAAGTGCCTATCCGATGAGACTGTTGTTATCCCACTCGACGAGATCAAGATTTTCATTTGTACGAACAATATCTATTCAATAGAAGCCAGTCCAGTTTTAGTGATTTTTAGACTTTTCCGAACAAGTTTGTGTACATTAGGGTTTACACTTCAGGAAATATCAGGAGAGTGGATGCTCCTGGGTTTGTGAAATTTGAACATTTCAAGTTTCATAATGTTACAGTCCAAGTTCAAGAATAAAAATATTTTCTGTCAAAATATTTCAGGACTATAAATAGTTTTCTGAATTAAATTAATTAATTATTCACAATTCCAACTAGAGAAAAGCCATTTTCTCTCTGACGGATCTTCGGGTTTTTATCCCAGATTGTGAGTAACTCTTTCTAGTAGCGTTAGAATACTTATTAGATGCTTATAACATGATTTAGTTGGCTAAATCATTAGATCTAGGAGTTTACACCCCAAGGTGTTCTTGGGCGGTAAACTCTCGAAATGAAGCCAAAACCGACACTTGTGTTATGATAAGGCCTTAGATGTTTATGTATGCATGTTAGGGACAAGAAAACAAGCCAAAATCCACCCAAGATTGGGAGTTTACGGCCCATAACTCTCATAGGTCGTAAACTCCATTTTCTAACACTAAATGGTGTTTTGAGGACACTAGGACTTTAAGGCTTGTATCTAGACTATTTTCCCAAGTAGTGTAAGGTCTTAAACACATCAAATGACACAAACAAAAGTGAGTTTACGGCCCAAGTGAAGCTTAGGCCGTAAACTCCATTTAAATGGACAAAAAGGGTGTTTTCATGACACCTAAAGCCCTAGGCCTTTACAAGAAATTGTTACACACTTAATGGAAGGACCAAACAAGATCAAAATCACTTAACCAAGTGAGTTTACGGCCAAGACATAGTTCTTGGGCCGTAAACTCCTAAAAAGGGCACTAAGGTGTGCCTAATGCCTTCTTATGCTAGGAATAAAAGTCTAGAACATATCCCACAAGTGCAAGAGGCTTGAAAGCAACAAAAACAACACCCCAAGGGAGTTTACGGCCGTAAACTCCAAAGGGAATGGCCTTGAGGTCGTAAACTCCTATTTGGAGTACTTCTAGACCTTAAACCCTTCCAAGGACTTAGCCACTAAGTTAGAATAATTCTAGAAAGCATTTGGGACTTGAAAACACACCAAACACACATGTTTGGGAGTTTACGGCCGTAAACTCAAGAGTTTACAACCGTAAACTCCATGTGTGATGGTTTATAGAGAGTAAACTCTCATATAGGGTCCTTTGGAAACCCTAAACACAAATACCTTGTCCCACAATAACTTAGGTGCAATCCTTAAGGCTTAAAACACTTATATAAAGTGTTTATTATGTCTAGGATGTCTTAAACTTATCAATTTGTCATTTGAGTCTAATTGAGTGCATATATGTGTGATTATATGTTCATTAGGATCGTAGTGTGTGCACAAGTCCTCGCTTGACACCTAGCCATCCTATACCGTTCAGTTCATCCCAATCACCAACTACAGGTGAGTTCATACCCCTTAATCAATGTTTTAAAGGATTTTAAATGCTTTACGGGGGGGGGGGGGGGGGGGGGGAATACAAGTAGAAAACAATATGTTATTAAATCAATCTTATGTATTTTATAACTGTGTTTTCACTCAGTAGATTTCACATATCTCAAAAGCTGTCACATGAAATGGTTTTCTATCTTAAAATACTTGGATAACAGAAGTATTAGTTTTGAAATGTTTAATGACTTCAAGTCACTCTAAATTATTGTTCAAAACTCCTAGATATCTTGAAAAACCATTATTTTACCTTCTTGAATCAAACTATACGTATGCGCATATGTTCATTTATATGTTAGAGATTATAGTTTTCATCCTTCATTCAGTTTCCCGCACCCTGGCGTAACGAGGGTGCATAAATCTACTTGAACAACCACATACTTTCCAGTTAGCTATCATAGGGATAGTCAGAAGATATCAAACATTACTTCTATTACAAGGAATCACACAAGAGTCAGTTCATTCATGAGTCTATACTAATGCCTTACATGATACATGAGTACACGTACTTAGGATTATATGATACATGAATATGTTTACATATACTTACCTGTTACATGAACACCCTTACATGAATACCATACAGGAACACTCCTTCATAGGTGCATTATCCTGTATTTACTTACCTTGGATACTTGTACTTAGAACTAAGAGGATGATTTATTAGTACTTACTGTGTAAATCGTCTTTCCTATCCCGGTTCAATGGGATATTTCGGCGGGACTTACCATTCCGAATCCCACTGATTAGCAACAGTGGTCGATGAACGTCTACGGATGTCTATGGTTGTCATTAGGTCGATGAACCATCCCACTGTCCACTGTTGCAACAGTGGATGAGATGTGAATCTTCGGAGGATCATTAGGTTGACGATCTGCATTAAGAGATCGATATGGGGACTAACCCTCCCTCCACCCTGCTATCGCTACAGAGGATGAGGGGACACTCTTCGGATGTTCCATAGGGTCTATCTTTCGTTTCAACGATGTCGTGTTTGTCCTGGTAACCCAAGACAATAACACTTACATGATTATATTTTCCCTGTTTACTTTATTTTGTGATTACTTTCACATAAACGAGGAGTTAGACTAAGTGCTCTAGTACTAGTCAATAGAAAGGAAAAACTATCATTATACTTACAAAACATTCGGGTCTTGGTAGAAGACTACACTTCATACTTACAGAACATTCGGGTCTTGGTAGAAGACTACACTTCATACATACAGAACATTCGTGTCTTGGTAGAAGACTACACTTCATACTTAGAAAACATTTGGGTCTTGGTAGAAGACTACACTTTATACATACAGAACATTTGTGTCTTGGTAGAAGACTACACTTCATACTTAGAAAACATTCGGGTCTTGGTAGAAGACTACACTTCATACATACAGAACATTCGGGTCTTGGGAGAAGGCTACCTTTCATACTTATAGAAAATAAGGGGTTTTCTAGGGATTTCATACTTACCTCAACATTTTCATTTAAAGGTTTATATGGCTGTCATAACAAATTTTCACAAACAAGGCAATGACACTTATATACTTATGAACTCACCAGCTTTAAAGCTGATACTCGCTTTCAAAATAACTTGTATTCTCAGGTCGTCAGTAGACAGGTACGGAAGCCAGGTTTTGAGAAGACGGAGCAGACAAGTCTTCTCTTTTATTTTGATTGTATATTTTGGTGTCTTATTACAATGAATGAACACACATGTATTAAACTTTACTTATAATGCAATGGATGATGTTGTTGCTTGTTTATTATATTACACTGTTGTGATACTGTACATGACGTCCTCCACCCCTGAACGTTTTCGCCGTTCGTGGTTTTGGGGTGTGACAGATTGGTATCAGAGCATTGTTTATAGTGAATTAAGTATATCAACCCATAAAAGATATACTAACTATAAATACATGGGATTAAAACACTCTGTCTCAGAGTTATACTTTTAAATAATAAAATGTTTAAGTAAGTATACGTGCCTGCATACATACTAAAATCAGTGTCACAACGACAAGAACAAAAGTATTACGATTGTTGAATATCACAAGTAAGCCTGGGGATATATGGTCAGTCTTGGGAATGGCATAGCCTGTTCAACTATGCTGGTCCGAAGAGTGATTGGAATATGCCCAAGAATGGTTGTGATATGGCAACAAGTCTAAAAACTTACCAACACAACCATAAAGAAATACCATATGGGTATTTGATCTTACTGTAATTATCTTAGTAGTTCGTCTATTTTAGCTATTTCTTATATCCCTTTTCTCGCATAGATTAAAATGGCTGGATTTCACCATGGCGATCCGTACTTCCCGAACCAAGGCAATGCTGGTTGGATAGAGGCTGAACCAGAAGATGATCACCCAATTCCCTTGGATGATCACCATGATGAAGGTTTTTCTGATAGTTCTGCCTCAGAGCCAGAAGTCAACAACCTACCCCCAATTGCTTAAAACCCAAACCTGAACCCTCGCCCTGTGTTTCAAGGACCCACACCTCTGTGGCCCACTAACTTGATTACATGGAGTCATGAACAGGGTCAGCCGATTCCCTACAATGGAGACCGAAGTTTCTACAACCTCACTGAAGGAGGTTCTGCTGATAGAGTCCTACAAATTATGGTGCGTAGGATTTCTCGGAACTCGATCATAGCTCAGGCGACTATCAATCAAGTTTTGGAAGTTGACGCCAACTCTGGTGTTAACACTGTCCATATTCGCCAACTAGAGTCTGCTCATGAAAGGACTCTGGTCCGCAATGCAAATCTGCAAAGGGAACTTGCTGAAACCCAAGCTGAAGTTAGCGAACTTCGAGCTCAACAAGCAAGGTCGGACAGGCGTATAAGGGACATTGAACGTCTACTGTCGGGATCGAGGACTCATGCTAGCAGTTCTCGTCGCCGATAGAGTCTCGTCGACACATCTTTTGTATATAACCTAGTTTATGTAAAACTTTGGTCTAATTTCCTATCTGTATAAATCCTAGACCTGTTAGGTCTTGATCTAGTCTTAATTCTGTCAAAATTTTCCATCTTGGTTGATGTAAGGCCTACTTCTAGGCCATTTTTCCCGAACTTGTTACATCTGTAATTCCAGTATTATTGACAAATATCAAATCTTATGGAAGTTATTATCCAAATGCTATCTTCTTCATTTAATCATACTATTCTTTCTGTTGTTGGACTATGGGGATTTAGTCCATGAGACACATTCATTTATCATTTATTCTTATCCATGTCGTCATCTTTTTAACGTATAGTTAAAGATGCCGCCACGCAGGAATTCAAGGAGGAACCCAAACAACGCACGACCAATACCACCACCTCCACCACCACCTGTACCTCTTCAACCACCAAATCCTTTTGATGCCAACATGTTCCAGGCAGCTTTCACAGCAGCAGTTGCAGCTGCTGCGTCAGCAATCAACGCTCCTGCCCCTAGTGGATCAGGAACAGGTGCACCACCCTCAAACCACGGCGAAAGCCATGGACACCCTTGGGAATGCACTTACAAGGAATTCACTAATGCCAAACCCCGCAGCTTCAACGAAACTGGGGGTGTAATGGTGTTGAGACAATGGATTGAAAAGATGGAATCTGTCTTTGAAATCTGTGCTTGCCAGGAGGGCAGCAAGGTCAAGTTCGCAACTTGTACCTTCTCTGACCGAGCACTAACATGGTGGAACATCCATGTTAACTAGCTAACTCTGGTGGTGGCGTATTCCATCAGTTGGGAAAAATTGAAAGACATGCTCATGAAAGAATACTGTCCTCGAGGCGAAGTACAAAAACTCGAGCATGAATTCTGGGGTCTACAAATGGTTGGATCCGACATCACTACCTACACAAATAGGTTTTGTGATTTGGCAAACTTATGCCCAGACATGGTTGCTCTCCAGAGCAAAAAGATCGAGAGATATATCTGGGGACTGTCGCCCCAGATCCAGTCAAGTGTGATCGCTTCCAGGCCTATTACCTTTGATAGCGCCAAGGAACTAGCACAATCCCTCATCGATCACCGGAAACCTCAGAACGCAACAATCCCTACACCTGTACCACAAAAGTCCAACGCCGACCACAACAGGAAGGGGTGGAATAAGAGGAAAAGAGGGGCTTCGCAAGGGTCCTCCAAGAAACAACAACTTGTGGCGATCAATACTGCCACAGTTACTCCTGTTGTCCCTACAAACCTCTTACCGGCAAGAACATATGCTGGAACTCTCCCGAAGTGCACCAAGTGCAACTTCCACCACCACAGACCTTGCAAAGAGATGCAGTGCTCTAACTGCAACAGGAAGGGACACACAGTCCGTTTCTGCAAGACTCCAACAGCTCAAGCTGCTCAGGTTCCTAACGTCGGTATGGGCCAAGCTTGTTATGGATGTGGCGAAGTGGGCCACTACAAGAGGAACTGCCCTAAAGCAGGGATGGCTGGAGGAGTGGGAAGAGTTATGGCTCTAGGCCACGAGGAAGCAGTAGCTGATCCTACGATAGTTACTGGTACGTTCCTCCTCGATAACTCATATGCTTGCATACTTTTCGATAGTGGAGCCGAGAAAAGTTTTGTAAGTCACAAATTTGCACACTTGCTTAAACAAAAACCATGTGCATTAGATAATTCATTCACAGTAGAAATGGCTAATGGGAAAACAGAGAGTACAAACTGCATATACGTAGGTTGTACCTTAACTTTAGATAGCCATACTTTCAAGATAGATCTCATGCCAGTCACAATTAAATGTTTCGACGTCATCATCGGTATGGATTGGTTGAGTCTTCTTCGTGCCAACATTATGTGCTTCGAAAAAGTAGTTCGTCTTAACCTTCCTAACAACGAAACTTTAATTATCTACGGCGACAAACCTAGTACGAGCCTTCGCATCATTTCGTGCATTCAAGCCCGGAAGTGCTTGCGGAAGGAGTACCATGCATTACTCGCACACGTTGTCGATACCAGTCAAGAACTGAAAGACATTCAGAAAATCCCAGAAGTACGCGACTTTCCCGACATATTCCCAGAAGAACTTCCCGGTTTACCACCACAACGCCAAGTCGAGTTCAGAATCGACTTAGTGCCAGGGGCTACCCCCGTAGCCAAATCTCCTTATCGTCTGGCACCGGCTGAGATGCAGGAACTATCCAGTCAACTTAACGAACTTTTCAAAAAGGGATTCATTCGACCAAGCTTCTCGCCATGGGGAGCACCGGTCTTATTCGTCAAGAAGAAAGATGGATCGTTTCGCATGTGCATCGACTATAGAGAACTGAACAAAGTTACCATTAAAAATCGTTATCCCTTGCCCCGCATTGATGATTTATTTGATCAACTTCAAGGAGCCAACTACTTCTCGAAGATAGATCTGCGATCCGGATACCACCAACTACGAGTGTTAGAGGAGGATGTTCCCAAGACAGCCTTCCGAACTCGTTATGGGCACTACGAGTTTGTACTGATGCCATTCGGATTAACTAACGCGCCCGTAGTATTCATGGATCTGATGAATACGGTGTGTCATCCTTACTTGGATCAGTTCGTCATTGTCTTCATTGATGACATACTCATCTACTCACGAAGTAAGGAGGAGCATGGTCAACATCTCCGTAAAATCTTAGAAACATTGCGAGCGGAGAAGCTCTACGCGAAGTTCTCCAAGTGCAAATTCTGGATTCGGCAAGTCGAATTTTTGGGCCATGTGGTTAGCGAAGAAGGTATACACGTGGACCCTTCCAAAATTAAGGCCATCGAGAACTGGTCAGCACCAAAGACACCTACTAAAATTCGTCAATTTCTAGGTCTAGCTGGCTACTATCACAGGTTCATTCAGAACTTCTCCATCATAGCAAAACCTCTTACAACCCTAACCCAGAAAGGAGTGGCCTTCGACTGGGAAGAGAAACAGGAAAGAGCATTCCAAACGCTCAAACGAGCCTTGTGCACCGCCCCGATACTATCCCTTCCCGAAGGAATAGAAGACTTCATTGTCTATTGGGATGCATCCAATCAAGGACTCGGATGTGTTCTGATGCAGGGAGGTAAAGTCATAGCCTATGCCTCGAGACAGCTGAAGACACATGAGGTTAACTACACAACCCACGATCTCGAGCTAGGAGCAGTTGTGTTTGCTCTGAAGATCTGGCGACATTACCTATACGGTACAAAAAGCACGATCTTTACCGACCATAAGAGTCTAAAGCACATTTTCAACCAGAAAGAGCTCAACATGAGACAACGACGGTGGGTCGAGCTACTTAGTGATTACGAATGCGAAATTCATTATCATCCGGGTAAAGCCAATGTAGTAGCCGACGCCCTAAGTAGGAAAGAATATACTAGTCGTAGAGTCAAGTCTTTGACTCTAACTATCCATTCACACTTGTCCACGCAAATAAAGGAGACTGAGCTCGACGCTTTGAAACCTGAAAACTTGGCGGGTGAATCCCTTAGAGGGATGGATAAGAACTTGGAAGTCAAGGGTGGCGGAGCCTTATACCTCATGGATCGGATCTGGACACCCAAACACGGTGGCTTCAGAGATTTGGTCATGACCGAAGCTTACAACACTCGTTATTCCGTCCACCCAGGTTCAGATAAGATGTATCTGGATCTTAAAAAGCTATACTGGTGGCCTAACATGAAAGCAGATATTGCTACCTTCGTGGGTAAAAGCCTTACTGGCGCAAAGGTCAATGTCGAATACCAGAAACCCTCCGGTCTTCTACAACAACCAGAGATACCAGAATGGAAGTGGGAGCGGATCACTATGGACTTCATAACCAAGTTGCCCAAGACGACGGGTGGACTTGATTCCATATGGGTCATCGTCGATAGACTGACCAAGTCTGCACACTTCCTACTGATCAAGGAAACAGAGAAGATGGAGAAACTTACCAGAACTTACATTAGGGAGATTGTAAGACTGCACGGTGTTCCTTTATCTATCATCTCAGACCGAGATAGTAGATTCACTTCGAGGTTCTGGCAGTCATTACAAAGTTCCCTAGGAACTAGGCTGGACATGAGTACAGCCTACCATCCACAGACCGACGGGCAAAGTGAGAGAACTATCCAAACCTTAGAAGATATGTTGCGTGCCTATGTGATAGACTTTGGAAAAGCTTGGGATACTCATTTACCCCTTGTTGAATTTTCCTACAACAACAGTTATCACACGAGCATAAAGGCAGCTCCATTCGAGGCCCTCTATGGCCGAAAGTGCAGATCCCCTCTGTGCTGGGCTGAAGTGGGTGATACCCAGTTAGCTAAGGGACGAGTTCCCGAAAGCACTCTCACGGGTCCGGAGATCATTCGGGAAACGACAGAGAAGATCGTTCAAATTCGTGAACGATTAAAAGCCTGTAGAGACCGACAAAAAAGCTATGCCGACAAGCGCAGGAAACCATTGGAGTTCCAGGTGGGTGACCGAGTCCTACTGAAGGTCTCACCCTGGAATGGCTTGATACGCTTTGGAAAGCGTGGAAAGCTCAATCCAAGATACATAGGAACTTTCGAGATTCTCGCAAGAATCGGCCTTGTGGCTTACAAGCTCAATCTACCGAAAGAACTCAGTAGCATACATCCTACCTTCCACGTGTCAAAATTGAAAAAGTGCCTATCCGATGAGACTGTTGTTATCCCACTCGACGAGATCGAGATTTTCATTTGTACGAACAATATCTATTCAATAGAAGCCAGTCCAGTTTCAGTGATTTTTAGACTTTTCCGAACAAGTTTGTGTACATTAGGGTTTACACTTCAGGAAATATCAGGAGAGTGGATGCTCCTAGGTTTGTGAAATTTGAACATTTCAAGTTTCATAATGTTACAGTCCAAGTTCAAGAATAAAAATATTTTCTGTCAAAATATTTCAGGACTATAAATAGTTTTCTGAATTAAATTAATTAATTATTCACAATTCCAACTAGAGAAAAGCCATTTTCTCTCTGACGGATCTTGGGGTTTTTATCCCAGATTGTGAGTAACTCTTTCTAGTAGCGTTAGAATACTTATTAGATGCTTATAACGTGATTTAGTTGGCTAAATCACTAGATCTAGGAGTTTACACCCCAAGGTGTTCTTGGGCGGTAAACTCCCGAAACGAAGCCAAAACTGACACTTGTGTTATGATGAGGCCTTAGATGTTTATGTATGCATGTTAGGGACAAGAAAACAAGCCAAAATCCACCCAAGATTGGGAGTTTACGGCCCAGAACTCTCATAGGCCGTAAACTCCATTTTCTAACACTAAATGGTGTTTTGAGGACACTAGGACTTTAAGGCTTGTATCTAGGCTATTTTCCCAATTAGTGTAAGGTCTTAAACACATCAAATGACACAAACAAAAGTGAGTTTACGGCCCAAGTGAAGGTTAGGCCGTAAACTCCATTTAAATGGACAAAAAGGGTGTTTTCATAACACCTAAAGCCCTAGGCCTTTACAAGAAATTGTTACACACTTAATGGAAGGACCAAACCACATCAAAATCACTTAGCCAAGTGAGTTTACGGCCAAGACATAGTTCTTGGGCCGTAAACTCCTAAAAAGGGCACTACGGTGTGCCTAACGCCTTCTTATGCTAGGAATAAAAGTCTAGAACATATCCCACAAGTGCAAGAGGCTTGAAAGTAACAAAAACAACACCCCAAGGGAGTTGACGGCCGTAAACTCCAAAGGGAATGGCCTTGAGGCCGTAAACTCCTATTTGGAGTACTTCTAGACCTTAAACCCTTCCAAGGACTTAGCCCCTAAGTTAGAATAATTCTAGAAAGCATTTGGGACTTGAAAACACACCAAACACACATGTTTGGGAGTTTACGGCCGTAAACTCAAGAGTTTACAACCGTAAACTCCATGTGTGATGGTTTATAGAGAGTAAACTCTCATATAGGGTCCTTTGGAAACCCTAAACACAAATACCTTGTCCCACAATAACTTAGGTGCAATCCTTAAGGCTTAAAACACTTATATAAAGTGTTTATTATGTCTAGGATGTCTTAAACTTATCAATTAGTCATTTGAGTCTAATTGAGTGCATATATGTGTGATTATATGTTCATTAGGATCGTAGTGTGTGCACAAGTCCTCGCTTGACAACTAGCCATCCTATACCGTTCAGTTCATCCCAATCACCAACTACAGGTGAGTTCATACCCCTTAATCAATGTTTTAAAGGATTTTAAATGCTTTACTGGGGGGGGGGAATACAAGTAGAAAAAAATATGTTATTAAATCAATCTTATGTATTTTATAACTGTGTTTTCACTTAGTAGATTTCACATATTTCAAAAGCTGTCACATGAAATGGTTTTCTATCTTAAAATACTTGGATAACAGAAGTATTAGTTTTGAAATGTTTAATGACTTCAAGTCACTCTAAATTATTGTTCAAAACTCCTAGATATCTTGAAAAACCATTATTTTACCTTCTTGAATCAAACTATACGTATGCGCATATGTTCATTTATATGTTAGAGATTATAGTTTTCATCCTTCGTTCAGTTTCCCGCACCCTGGCGTAACGAGGGTGCATAAATCTACTTGAACAACCACATACTTTCCAGTTAGCTATCATAGGGATAGTCAGAAGATATCAAACATTACTTCTATTACAAGGAATCACACAAGAGTCAGTTCATTCATGAGTCTATACTAATGCCTTACATGATACATGAGTACACGTACTTAGGATTATATGATACATGAATATGTTTACATATACTTACCTGTTACATGAACACCCTTACATGAATACCATACAGGAACACTCCTTCATAGGTGCATTATCCTGTATTTACTTACCTTGGATACTTGTACTTAGAACTAAGAGGATGATTTATTAGTACTTACTGTGTAAATCGTCTTTCCTATCCCGGTTCAATGGGATATTTCGGCGGGACTTACCATTCCGAATCCCACTGATTAGCAACAGTGGTCGATGAACGTCTACGGATGTCTATGGTTGTCATTAGGTCGATGAACCATCCCACTGTCCACTGTTGCAACAGTGGATGAGATGTGAATCTTCGGAGGATCATTAGGTTGACGATCTGCATTAAGAGATCGATATGGGGACTAACCCTCCCTCCACCCTGCTATCGCTACAGAGGATGAGGGGACACTCTTCGGATGTTCCATAGGGTCTATCTTTCGTTTCAACGATGTCGTGTTTGTCCTGGTAACCCAAGACAATAACACTTACATGATTATATTTTCCCTGTTTACTTTATTTTGTGATTACTTTCACATAAACGAGGAGTTAGACTAAGTGCTCTAGTACTAGTCAATAGAAAGGAAAAACTATCATTATACTTACAAAACATTCGGGTCTTGGTAGAAGACTACACTTCATACTTACAGAACATTCGGGTCTTGGTAGAAGACTACACTTCATACATACAGAACATTCGTGTCTTGGTAGAAGACTACACTTCATACTTAGAAAACATTTGGGTCTTGGTAGAAGACTACACTTTATACATACAGAACATTTGTGTCTTGGTAGAAGACTACACTTCATACTTAGAAAACATTCGGGTCTTGGTAGAAGACTACACTTCATACATACAGAACATTCGGGTCTTGGTAGAAGGCTACATTTCATACTTATAGAAAATAAGGGGTTTTCTAGGGATTTCATACTTACCTCAACATTTTCATTTAAAGGTTTATATGGCTGTCATAACAAATTTTCACAAACAAGGCAATGACACTTATATACTTATGAACTCACCAGCTTTAAAGCTGATACTCGCTTTCAAAATAACTTGTATTCTCAGGTCGTCAGTAGACAGGTACGGAAGCCAGGTTTTGAGAAGACGGAGCAGACAAGTCTTCTCTTTTATTTTGATTGTATATTTTGGTGTCTTATTACAATGAATGAACACACATGTATTAAACTTTACTTATAATGCAATGGATGATGTTGTTGCTTGTTTATTATATTACACTGTTGTGATACTGTACATGACGTCCTCCACCCCTGAACGTTTTCGCCGTTCGTGGTTTTGGGGTGTGACAGATTGGTATCAGAGCATTGTTTATAGTGAATTAAGTATATCAACCCATAAAAGATATACTAACTATAAATACATGGGATTAAAACACTCTGTCTCAGAGTTATACTTTTAAATAATAAAATGTTTAAGTAAGTATACGTGCCTGCATACATACTAAAATCAGTGTCACAACGACAAGAACAAAAGTATTACGATTGTTGAATATCACAAGTAAGCCTGGGGATATATGGTCAGTCTTGGGAATGGCATAGCCTGATCAACTATGCTGGTCCGAAGAGTGATTGGAATATGCCCAAGAATGGTTGTGATATGGCAACAAGTCTAAAAACTTACCAACACAACCATAAAGAAATACCATATGGGTATTTGATCTTACTGTAATTATCTTAGTAGTTCGTCTATTTTAGCTATTTCTTATATCCCTTTTCTCGCATAGATTAAAATGGCTGGATTTCACCATGGCGATCCGTACTTCCCGAACCAAGGCAATGCTGGTTGGATAGAGGCTGAACCAGAAGATGATCACCCAATTCCCTTGGATGATCACCATGATGAAGGTTTTTCTGATAGTTCTGCCTCAGAGCCAGAAGTCAACAACCTACCCCCAATTGCTTAAAACCCAAACCTGAACCCTCGCCCTGTGTTTCAAGGACCCACACCTCTGTGGCCCACTAACTTGATTACATGGAGTCATGAACAGGGTCAGCCGATTCCCTACAATGGAGACCGAAGTTTCTACAACCTCACTGAAGGAGGTTCTGCTGATAGAGTCCTACAAATTATGGTGCGTAGGATTTCTCGGAACTCGATCATAGCTCAGGCGACTATCAATCAAGTTTTGGAAGTTGACGCCAACTCTGGTGTTAACACTGTCCATATTCGCCAACTAGAGTCTGCTCATGAAAGGACTCTGGTCCGCAATGCAAATCTGCAAAGGGAACTTGCTGAAACCCAAGCTGAAGTTAGAGAACTTCGAGCTCAACAAGCAAGGTCGGACAGGCGTATAAGGGACATTGAACGTCTACTGTCGGGATCGAGGACTCATGCTAGCAGTTCTCGTCGCCGATAGAGTCTCGTCGACACATCTTTTGTATATAACCTAGTTTATGTAAAACTTTGGTCTAATTTCCTATCTGTATAAATCCTAGACCTGTTAGGTCTTGATCTAGTCTTAATTCTGTCAAAATTTTCCATCTTGGTTGATGTAAGGCCTACTTCTAGGCCATTTTTCCCGAACTTGTTACATCTGTAATTCCAGTATTATTGACAGATATCAAATCTTATGGAAGTTATTATCCAAATGCTATCTTCTTCATTTAATCATACTATTCTTTCTGTTGTTGGACTATGGGGATTTAGTCCATGAGACACATTCATTTATCATTTATTCTTATCCATGTCGTCATCTTTTAAACGTATAGTTAAAGATGCCGCCACGCAGGAATTCAAGGAGGAACCCAAACAATGCAGCACCAATACCACCACCTCCACCACCAACTGTACCTCTTCAACCACCAAATCCTTTTGATGCCAACATGTTCTAGGCAGCTTTCACAGCAGCAGTTGCAGCTGCTGCGTCAGCAATCAACGCTCCTGCCCCTAGTGGATCAGGAACAGGTGCACCACCCTCAAACCACGGTGAAAGCCATGGACACCCTTGGGAATGCACTTACAAGGAATTCACTAATGCCAAACCCCGCAGCTTCAACGGAACTGGGGGTGTAATGGTGTTGAGACAATGGATTGAAAAGATGGAATCTGTCTTTGAAATCTGTGCTTGCCAGGAGGGCAGCAAGGTCAAGTTCGCAGCTTGTACCTTCTCTGACCGAGCACTAACATGGTGGAACAGCCATGTTAACTATCTAACTCTGGTGGTGGCGTATTCCATCAGTTGGGAAAAATTGAAAGATATGCTCATGAAAGAATACTGTCCTCGAGGCGAAGTACAAAAACTCGAGCATGAATTCGGGGGTCTACAAATGGTTGGATCTGACATCACTACCTACACAAATAGGTTTTGTGATTTGGCAAACTTATGCCCAGACATGGTTGCTCTCCAGAGCAAAAAGATCGAGAGATATATCTGGGGACTGTCGCCCCAGATCCAGTCAAGTGTGATCGCTTCCAGGCCTATTACCTTTGATAGCGCCAAGGAACTAGCACAATCCCTCATCGATCACCGGAAACCTCAGAACGCAACAATCCCTACACCTGTACCACAAAAGTCCAACGCCGACCATAACAGGAAGGGGTGGAATAAGAGGAAAAGAGGGGCTTCGCAAGGGTCCTCCAAGAAACAACAACTTGTGGCGATCAATGCTGCCACAGTTACTCCTGTTGTCCCTGCAAACCTCTTACCAGCAAGAACATATGCTGGAACTCTCCCGAAGTGCACCAAGTGCAACTTCCACCACCACGGACCTTGCAAAGAGATGCAGTGCTCTAACTGCAACAGGAAAGGATACACAGTCCGTTTCTGCAAGACTCCAACAGCTCAAGCTGCTCAGGTTCCTAACGCCGGTATGGGCCAAGCTTGTTACGGATGTGGCGAAGTGGGCCACTACAATAGGAACTGCCCTAAAGCACGGATGGCTGGAGGAGTGGGAAGAGTTAATGCTCTAGGCCACGAGGAAGCAGTAGCTGATCCTATGATAGTTACTGGTACGTTCCTCCTCGATAACTCATATGCTTGCATACTTTTCGATAGTGGAGCCGAGAAAAGTTTTGTAAGTCACAAATTTGCACACTTGCTTAAAAAAAACCATGTGCATTAGATAACTCATTCACAGTAGAAATGGCTAATGGGAAAACAGAGAGTACAAACTGCATATACGTAGGTTGTACCTTAACTTTAGATAGCCATACTTTCAAGATAGATCTCATGCTAGTCACAATTAAATGTTTCGACGTCATCATCGGTATGGATTGGTTGAGTCTTCTTCGTGCCGACATTATGTGCTTCGAAAAAGCAGTTCGTCTTAACCTTCCTAACAAGGAAACTTTAATTATCTACGGCGACAAACCTAGTACGAGCCTTCGCATCATTTCGTGCATTCAAGCCCGGAAGTGCTTGCGGAAGGAGTACCATGCATTACTCTCACACGTTGTCGATACCAGTCAAGAACTTAAAGACATTCAGAAAATCCCAGAAGTACGCGACTTTCCCGACATATTCCCAGAAGAACTTCCCGGTTTACCACCACAACGCCAAGTCGAGTTCAGAATCGACTTAGTGCCAGGGGCTACCCCTGTAGCCAATTCTCCTTATCGTCTGGCACCGGCTAAGATGCAGGAACTTTCCAGTCAACTTAACGAACTTCTCAAAAAGGGATTCATTCGACCAAGCTTCTCGCCATGGGGAGCACCGGTCTTATTCGTCAAGAAAAAAGATGGATCGTTTCGCATGTGCATCGACTATAGAGAACTCAACAAACTTACCATTAAAAATCGTTATCCCTTGCCCTGTATTGACGATTTATTTGATCAACTTTAAGGAGCCAACTACTTCTCGAAGATAGATCTGCGATCCGGATACCACCAACTACGAGTGTTAGAGGAGGATGTTCCCAAGACAGCCTTCCGAACTCGTTACGAGTTTGTAGTGATGCCATCCGGATTAACTAACGCGCCCGCAGTATTCATGGATCTGATGAATAGGGTGTGTCGTCCTTACTTGGATCAGTTCGTCATCGTCTTCATTGATGACATACTCATCTACTCACGAAGTAAGGAGGAGCATGGTCAACATCTCCGTAAAATCTTAGAAACATTGCGAGTGGAGAAGCTCTACGCGAAGTTCTCCAAGTGCGAATTTTGGATTCGGCGAGTCGAATTTTTGGGCCATGTGGTTAGCGAAGAAGGTATACACGTGGACCCTTCCAAAATTAAGGCCATCGAGAACTGGTCAGCACCAAAGACACCTACTAAAATTCATCAATTTCTAGGTCTAGCTGGCTACTATCGCAGGTTCATTCAGAACTTCTCCATCATAGAGAAACCTCTTACAACCCTGACCCAGAAAGGAGTGGCCTTCGACTGGGAAGAGAAACAGGAAAGAGCATTCCAAACGCTCAAACGAGCCTTGTGCACCGCCCCGATACTATCCCTTCCCGAAGGAATAGAAGACTTCATTGTCTATTGCGATGCATCCAATCAAGGACTCGGATGTGTTCTGATGCAGCGAGGTAAAGTCATAGCCTATGCCTCGAGACAACTGAAGACACATGAGGTTAACTACACAACCCACGATCTTGAGCTAGGAGCAGTTGTGTTTGCTCTGAAGATCTGGCGACATTACCTATACGGTACAAAAAGCACGATCTTTACCGACCATAAGAGTCTACAACACATTTTCGACCAGAAAGAGCTCAACATGAGACAAAGACGGTGGGTCGAGCTACTTAGTGATTACGAATGCGAAATTCGTTATCATTCGGGTATAGCCAATGTAGTAGCCGACGCCCTAAGTAGGAAAGAATATACTGGTCATAGAGTCAAGTCTTTGACTCTAACTATCGATTCACACTTGTCCACACAAATAAAGGAGGCTCAGCTCGACGCTTTGAAACCTGAAAACGTGGCGGGTGAATCCCTTAGAGGGATGGATAAGAACTTGGAAGTCAAGGGTGGTGGAGCCTTATACCTCATGGATCGGATCTGGACACCGAAACACGGTGGCTTCAGAGACTTGGTCATGACCGAAGCTCACAACACTCGTTATTCCGTCCACCCAGGTTCAGATAAGATGTATCTGCATCTTAAAAAGCTATACTGGTGGCCTAACATGAAAGCAGATATTGCTACCTTCGTGGGTAAACGCCTTACTGGCGCAAAGGTCAAGGTCGAATACCAGAAACCCTTCGGTCTTCTACAACAACTGGAGATACCAGAATGGAAGTGGGAGCGGATCACTATGGACTTCATAACCAAGTTGCCCAAGACGACGGGTGGACTTGATTCCATATGGGTCATCGTCGATAGACTGACCAAGTCTGCACACTTCCTACTGAAAGAACACTCGCAAGAATCGGCTCTGTGGCTTACAAGCTCAATCTCCCAAAAGAACTCAGTAACATACATCCTACCTTCCACGTGTCAAAATTGAAAAAGTGCCTATCCGACGAGACTCTTGTTATCCCACTCGACGAGATCGAGATTTTCATTTGTACGAACAATATCTATTCAATAGAAGCCAGTCCAGTTTCAGTGATTTTCAGACTTTTCCGAACAAGTTTGTGTACATTAGGGTTTACACTTCAGGAAATATCAGGATAGTGGATGCTCCTGGGTTTGTGAAATTTGAACATTTCAAGTTTCATAATGTTACAGTCCAAGTTCGAGAATAAAAGTATTTTCTGTCAAAATATTTTAGGACTATAAATAGTTTTCTGAATTAAATTAATTCTTTATTCACGATTCCAACTAGAGAAAAGCCATTTTCTCTCTGACGGATCTTGGGGTTTTTATCCCAGATTGTGAGTAACTCTTTCTAGTAGCGTTAGAATACTTATTAGATGCTTATAACGTGATTTAGTTGGCTAAATCACTAGATCTAGGAGTTTACACCCCAAGGTGTTCTTGGGCGGTAAACTCCCGAAACGAAGCCAAAACTGACACTTGTGTTATGATGAGGCCTTAGATGTTTATGTATGCATGTTAGGGACAAGAAAACAAGCCAAAATCCACCCAAGATTGGGAGTTTACGGCCCAGAATTCTCATAGGCCGTAAACTCCATTTTCTAACACTAAATGGTGTTTTGAGGACACTAGGACTTTAAGGCTTGTATCTAGGCTATTTTCCCAATTAGTGTAAGGTCTTAAACACATCAAATGACACAAACAAAAGTGAGTTTACGGCCCAAGTGAAGCTTAGGCCGTAAACTCCATTTAAATGGACAAAAAGGGTGTTTTCATGACACCTAAAGCCCTAGGCCTTTACAAGAAATTGTTACACACTTAATGGAAGGACCAAACCACATCAAAATCACTTAGCCAAGTGAGTTTACGGCCAAGACATAGTTCTTGGGCCGTAAACTCCTAAAAAGGGCACTACGGTGTGCCTAACGCCTTCTTATGCTAGGAATAAAAGTCTAGAACATATCCCACAAGTGCAAGAGGCTTGAAAGTAACAAAAACAACACCCCAAGGGAGTTGACGGCCGTAAACTCCAAAGGGAATGGCCTTGAGGCCGTAAACTCCTATTTGGAGTACTTCTAGACCTTAAACCGTTCCAAGGACATAGCCACTAAGTTAGAATAATTCTAGAAAGCATTTGGGACTTCAAAACACACCAAACACACATGTTTGGGAGTTTACGGCCGTAAACTCAAGAGTTTACAACCGAAAACTCCATGTGTGATGGTTTATAGAGAGTAAACTCTCATATAGGGTCCTTTGGAAACCCTAAACACAAATACCTTGTCCCACAATAACTTAGGTGCAATCCTTAAGGCTTAAAACACTTATATAAAGTGTTTATTATGTCTAGGATGTCTTAAACTTATCAATTAGTCATTTGAGTCTAATTGAGTGCATATATGTGTGATTATATGTTCATTAGGATCGTAGTTTGTGCACAATTCCTCGCTTGACACCTAGCCATCCTATACCGTTCAGTTCATCCCAATCACCAACTACAGGTGAGTTCATACCCCTTAATCAATGTTTTAAAGGATTTTAAATGCTTTAATGGGGGGGGGATACAAGTAGAAAACAATATGTTATTAAATCAATCTTATGTATTTTATAACTGTGTTTTCACTCAGTAGATTTCACATATTTCAAAAGGTATCACATGAAATGGTTTTCTATCTTAAAATACTTGGATAACAGAAGTATTAGTTTTGAAATGTTTAATGACTTCAAGTCACTCTAAATTATTGTTCAAAACTCCTAGATATCTTGCAAAACCATTATTTTACCTTCTTGAATCAAACTATACTTATGCGCATATGTTCATTTATATGTTAGAGATTATAGTTTTCATCCTTCGTTCAGTTTCCCGCACCCTGGCGTAACGAGGGTGCATAAATCTAGTTGAACAACCACATACTTTCTAGTTAGCTATCATAGGGATAGTCAGAAGATATCAAACATTACTTCTATTACAAGGAATCACATAAGAGTCAGTTCATTCATGAGTCTATAATAATGCCTTACATGATACATGAGTACACGTACTTAGGATTATATGATACATGAATATGTTTACATATACTTACCTGTTACATGAACACCCTTACATGAATACCATACAGGAAAACTCCTTCATAGGTGCATTATCCTGTATTTACTTACCTTGGATACTTGTACTTAGAACTAAGAGGATGATTTATTAGTACTTACTGTGTAAATCGCCTTTCCTATCCCGGTTCATTGGGATATTTCGGCGGGACTTATCATTCCGAATCCTACTGATTAGCACCAGTGGTTGATGAACGTCTTCGGAGGATCATTACGTTGACGATCTGCATTAAGAGATCGATACGGGGACTAACCCTCCCTCCACCCTGCTGCCGCTACAGAGGATGAGGGGACACTCTTCGGATGTTCCATAGGGTCTATCTTTTGTTTCAGCGATGTCGTGTTTGTCCTAGTAACCCAAGACAATAACACTTACATGATTATATTTTCCCTGTTTACTTTATTTTGTGATTACTTTCACATAAACGAGGAGTTAGACTAAGTGCTCTAGTACTAGTCAATAGAAAGGAAAAACTATCATTATACTTACAAAACATTCGGGTCTTGGTAGAAGACTACACTTCAAACTTACAGAACATTCGGGTCTTGGTAGAAGACTACACTTCATACATACAAAACATTCGTGTCTTGGTAGAAGACTACACTTCATACTTAGAAAACATTCGGGTCTTGGTAGAAGACTACACTTCATACATACAGAACATTTGTGTCTTGGTAGAAGACTACACTTCATACTTAGAAAACATTCGGGTCTTGGTAGAAGACTACACTTCATACATACAAAACATTCGGGTCTTGGTAGAAGGCTACATTTCATACTTATAGAAAATAAGGGTTTTTCTAGGGATTTCATACTTACCTCAACATTTTCATTTAAAGGTTTATATGGCTTTCATAACAGATTTTCACAAACAAGGCAATGACACTTATATACTTATGAACTCACCAGCTTTAAAGTTGATACTCGCTTTCAAAATAACTTGTATTCTCAGGTCGTCAGTAGACAGGTACGGAGGCCAGGTTTTGAGAAGACGGAGCAGACAAGTCTTGTCTTTTATTTTGATTGTATATTTTGGTGTCTTATTACAATGAAAGAACACACATGTATTAAACTTTACTTATAATGCAATGGATGATGTTGTTGCTTGTTTATTATATTACACTGTTGTGATACTGTACATGACGTCCTCCACCCCTGAACGTTTCCGCCGTTCGTGGTTTTGGGGTGTGACATTTTAGAATCATTTGATTTTTGAGTAGTAACTTTACTCAAAATTTTCCGCACATTTTGGTTTTGAAAATCACTCTTGATCTTCAGATTTGAATCAATTTTGCGTTTGAATTGTTTAGTCGAGTGATCGATTAGCAATCTGTGATCAATTCGTTTGATCAATTCACAAATACATCAAGTTTTTCAAGCTTTCTAAAAATTTTCGTGTTCATCAATGGCGAACTTCAACATGAATACCATGACTTCTTTCTCTCACTTACTTGGTTCTTCAAGCAAAATTCCAATGTTAATCCCTGAAGACTATGATCAGTGGGCTGATAGGATGGAGGATTACTTAAATCGAATCGATGAAGAGCTCTGGAATTGTATAATTGGAAAAGGTCAACTTCCTAATAATCTTAAACAAATTGGACAATCTACTTCTTCAGAAGAAGTTGGTAATCAAGAAATTCGCATGAAGCAAAAAGAGAAGAGATGCATGAGGGAACTAAGAGGTGCTTTGCCTTCTGTGGTTTACAATTACATTCGTAGTTGTAAAATAGCAAAGGATATTTTGGATTACTTTGAAAGAGAAGTATCAAGGTAGCAAAAAGACGAAGATCAACTCTATGAAGCAATGTCTTGTTGAAGTTAAGGAATTCATACAAAAGGATGCTGAAACTCTCGAAAACTACTATGATCGTCTGAATGAGCTTTTTTATCGTTGCAATAGGTATGGAATCACAAGGTCTCTCATGGAATTTAATCTAACATTCATCATGGGACTTCTCAAGGAATGGCGAAGTGTGAGTATGATAATAAAGAATCAACAAAGTTTTGATACAACCAGCTTGAATGATCTCTACAATCAGCTAAAAACACACGAAAGTGAAGTTTCAGAAATGTTTGAAGAATCAAAACAATGTCTAGGAGGTCCTTTGGCTTTTGTTTCAAAGGTTTCAGAGGTTGATACTAATGAAACAGATGGTTCAGACAATGAAAGCTTCTTAATTAACTCTGATGATGAAGCTGTTGCATTCTACTCAAACAACAGAGTTAAGAAATTTTTCAAAAAGCCTTTCAATCCAAAAGGAAAGTCAAATGATGTGAAGAGTGGTGTTGCAAAAAAGGGAGGTGAGGAGAAGAAGAAATTGGAAAAGAATGACGAAAATCAAGAAGATGCGAAGGATGTGAAAAAGTTAAAAAGTGATTCGGGAATTTATTGTCACTACTACAATGGTGCAAATCACTTCGCAGCTGATTGCATGTTGAGAAAGAAAGAGGAGAAGAAGAGCAAAATCAAAGATGAAGCCTACTATTTCGAAAAGCTCGAAGAAGTGTGTGCGAAGGCGAAAGGAATGTCATTAGTTGCAAAAGGAGAGTCGGATGAAGAAGAGAGTGGAACATAACAGATCTGGTCTTCAGGATCTGATGATGAAGAAATGAGGCATCCAACTCATGGTGCAATGTTCGCAAGCTTTGAAGAAAATTGCGAAGAGAATGTTGTAGGACGATGCTTTGTATCCAAATCCTCAGACAAATCTCCAATGACCACCAATATATGTGCTATTCTTGAATCTTTTAATATTCCTTTATCTGCTTGTGATGCTGAAATTACTTCATTTGATGATACTGTGGCTTATTTTGATTCTGTTATTGTGTCTGCTAGTACTGAAGCTCAAAATTTAAATATGCAACTAGTTGAGACACGGAGAGAATTAGAAATAAAACGAAGCAGAGTAGACAAACTTGAATTGTAGATCAGAAATGTAAATTGTGATAGGGACAAACATGGAAATGAAGTTAGGTTGTTACTAGCACAAATAAATATCTACTGTAACTTTGCTAAGCGTTTGTATGCAAAATTAACTGCTTTACATCATTCATCTGAAATTAACAAAGAACAACATAGGAAACTTTTACCTTTTCTTGAATATGAATGTGAAAGAGTTGATGTTGTTTCTTATGATTGCGAAAACACAATTGCACAATTTGACCAAATAGCTGATGATAGATTTGATGGGTTTTAGCCAAAAGACATCCTATGTGCTCATGCAAACCCTAAAGCTTGGATCTAGGTTTCTCTATTGAACATGCTTTTAATCCAAGACTTAAAACCCTAGATCTAATCAATATAACATATGAATAAGGCTTTAGATCATACCTTGATTGTTATATATAGTAATAACAATCTCAATTTCATCTTGTATTGACTTTAGAAAGCTTAGAGTCACAAATGTCACTCCTCTAATGGCTCACAAACACCAAGAGCAAGAGGATGAAGAAGAGAAGAGAAGGAGCTGCCCAAAAACGTGTGGAAACCCTAGAGAACAAGTTCTCCACGTTTTTGAGGCTTAAGGGTACTATATATACATGTAGGCTATTAGGGTTTTTAACTAGGAAACCCTAATTTGGATGCTTAGGCCCTAAGCAACCCATGAACCCTTCATTAACAAGCCTTGGATGATGTCTAATGGGTTTCCCCATAGAATTCGTCCAACCTTAAATAATAAGGTAATCCATAGCCCAATTGTGATTATCTTATAATTACAATTTCAGTCCCTTAAGTTTAATTAATCTCTTTTAGCCACAAACTTAATTCTTATTAAGTCTTGACTAATATTAATTAAACAATATGATTTATCCTTTAATATATTATTCTCATAATATATTAATAAATCATATTTAATCCTTTCTCTCCATAATTCATCCTATCAAGTTCCTTTGGTGAAAGCAACCCAAAAGGACCATGCACCATCGGGTCAAGTACATACCAAAATAGTTATGGACTTAGACACTAATCCAACAAGATTCGCATATGGTATTGTCAAAATTGATGAATTCTTGAATGCTGATGAGTTGGTTGGTATTTTCAATGAAAGTTTGACAAAGAATGAACAAGTGATAATCTTAAAGAAAACCGAAACCTCAACTCTTGATTCTCAACTCAATTATGCTGATGCTAATGACAATTCAGATAATGTGAGTGAAATCAGTGAGATCGAAGAGGAAGAAGGGGTTGATTGTTCTCAATTGTCAATCATTAATATCACATCTAAGATCAAAGGTAAAGAAATTATAGTTGATCCAGTAGTAAAGGATGAAAATGATAAACCCTCTACTTCGCAACATAGTAATTTTGATAATATGGAAGTTGAAAGCTGGAAGTCTGATGACACTGATAAAGAAAAAGAAGAAATGAAGGATTCGCATGAGACAACTCAACAAGTTGTTGTTGATCAAGTGTTTGGTGATACAAAAGAATTAGACAAAATTCTTAGTGACAAAGGTGCACATTATTTGGAAATTAACACTGTGGTTTATCCAAATTTTACATGCACAGATAACACAATTTTTCCAAATCATGTTTTGTCACAACTGGAAATGTTGAGAACTTTAAACCTGAATTGAATAAAATGGTTGAAAATGATAATCAAAAGTCAACTACTGAAGTTTTCTTTGCAAATCAAAATACAGTAAAAAACAAGTTGACTCAAAATTCATATGTTTTTCAAGGTCAAAAATCATCACAAAAATGGGTGGTTAAACGTGAAAAAGAAAACAAAGTTTTTGAAAAATATGAAAAACCAAAAATGGAAGTGAAACTAAACTCTCATGAATTTGACTTGATGGTTGGAGAGTATTCAATAGAAAATAATGTTTCAAAAAGAAAAGCAAGAAAAGCAATCTTTCGGCAAATTGTGTCAAATGATAAATCAAAAGATGAAAAAGCACAAATTTCAAAGAAAAAATCATCAAAATTTCAAAAGGATACAAGTTTTCACAAACCAATATATTCTGTTGACAAAATTCCAATGAAAAATAATGATAAATTTGTTCGGAAATATGACAACATTAGAAAATTTGAGACTTCGCAAAAATTTGTGAATGATCATTAGTTTCACAATCTTGGCAAATTAACGAATAATTCATCAAATTTGAATGTCAAAACTCAAGCAAAACCAAAATTTTGACCTAAACAACCAAATTTTCCAAATTCCTCGATCTCAAAACCAACCAAAGTTTTGTATATAAAAGGAAAATCTGATGTTTATACGATCAACCATTGGCTTGATGGGAAAGGAAAACAATATAAAAATGGGAAGTTCTCAGAGCAACAGATAAAGAATGCATTTGACAAGTTTGTGAATAACTCTTCTACTGGTAGTTCATCATCTCATGATTCGCAAGTTCCAGTACAAAAATGAAAACCAATTATCAAAGTTGCGAATGTTGTGAATGAGGAGATGAATGTCAATGGAAATCCAAAACTGTTGAATAACTATATTTCAATATCTAGATCTAATGATGTTGACTTCATGGATAGTGTCTCAGATAAAGTGAAAACATGGTTTTTAAATTCAAAGAATTTGTTCAAAACTACTAATGATGGACCCAATAAGTTTTGGGTTCCTAAATTTTTTCAGTAAATGCAGGTGATGTGTGACGAGCAATATGATGTGAAATGGTATATTGATAGTGGTTGCTCTCGTCACATGACTGGAAGAAAGGAAAACTTGCGAGATTATAGAAGCTTGGAGAATGCTGGAGTAGTCAAATTTGGAAATAATCACAAGTGTCAAGTGAAAGGATATGGAAAAGTCACAAATGGACAATTCACAGTTAACAGGGTTGCTTATGTTGAAGGTCTTCAACATAACTTGATTAGTGTTTCGCAACTTGTTGTGGGTACTAGAAATCAGGTTGTTTTTAACGAAGAAGGAAGTATCATTTCAAATGCGAAGAAAAATGAAGTACTTGTCAAATCCAAAAGATATGGTGATATGTTTACACTGGACATCAAACCAATCATGGGCAAACCTACTGTGTGTTTACTAACAAAGGCATCCAATGATGTTAGTTGGCTTTGGCATCGAAGATTGTCGCATTTGAACTTTTGCAACATTAACAAACTTGTCACTGAAGATTTAGTTAGAGGTTTACCTATACTAAAATTTGACAATGATACTTTGTATGCAACTTGCGAACAAGGAAAACAACATAGAAAAGGTCATCCGATTGTGATAGATTCAAAAATCATGGAACCATTGGAACTACTTCACATTGACTTATGTGGACCGTCGACTGTTTCTACAATCAATAAAAAGCGGTACATTTTAGTTATTGTTGATGATTTTTCTCGGTTCACATGGGTATTTTTTCTCAGGTTAACATCTAAAGTTCCTCAGACGATGATTGATTTTATAAAAAAGATTGAGATTAGTCTTAGAAAGAGTGATCGCAAAATTAAAAGTGATAATGGTTCTGAGTTGAAAAATCAAACACTGGACTCTTTTCAAATAGAAAAAGGCATTTCGCATAATTTCTCATCACCATATACTCCACAACTGAATGGTGTTGTTGAAAGAAGAAATAGGTCTTTATGCGAAGCAGCCAGAACCATGTTAACATAAGCGAACTTACCTCAATATCTTTGGGCTGAAGCAGTATCAATTGCATGTTTTACTCAGAATCGGTCATTCATTCATCACAGATTCAATGTCACTCCATATGAAATACTCAACAATCGAAAACCTAATGTCAAATTTTTCCATGTTTATGGTTGCAGGTGTTTTATAATGAATCTAAAAGATAGTTTGACCAAGTTCCAAGCTAAAGCTTATGAAGGCATATTCTTAGGATATTCGCAAAATTTAGTTGCATACAAGGTGTTAAACAAGAGAACAAGAAAAGTTGAAGAAACTTTCAACTTAACTTTTGATGATTACTATTTTAAACAAACGGTTAGTAAATTTGAACATAAATCAATTCTTGTTGATTCAGATACTCAGATTGAAAATTCAGAAATAAATGATTTTGATTATGACTTAATTTTTGGAACTCCTGACAGGGCAATTGATGCGGAAGTTAATGCTCCTGATAATCAAACATCAGAATGCTCAAAACATAATGATGATTCAACAATCACTACAACGTCGATATCTTGCGAAAGTGTGCCTGAAGTTCGTATGGTGGAGGAGCAAACTTTCGAGGGGGAGAATGAAAATATGAATCATCAAGTTGAGGGGGAGCATTCGCAAATTCAACAGGAATATCATTTTGAGGGGGAACATGTTGAAACAGAGACAATTAATCTTGATGAAAATGATGAATTTCATGAATTACATGATAATTTTTATGTTGCAGGATCTGAAAATGAAGAGATGTATGAAGATGCACCAATGGAATTTAATCCTGATTTTCCACCACTTGAGAAATGGACAAGAAATCATCCCAAAGAACATGTGATTGGGAATCCACAAGATGGTGTGTTGACAAGAGCTCAAATTCATGCGAAAAATGAGGTACTGAATGCGAACCAAGAATTGTGTATGTTTAATGTTTTTATTTTGAAAATAGAGCGAAAGACAGTAAAGAATGCTATGGAACACTCAGATTGGGTTGTTTCTATGCAATCTGAACTGGCTGAATTTGAACGAAACAAGGTTTGGAGATTAATTCCTAAACCCTCTGATGTTTCAATTTTCGGATTAAAATGGATTTTTAAAAATAAAACTGACAAAGATGGCAATATTATTCGAAATATAGCTAGACTAGTGGTTAAAGGCTATTCGCAACAAGAAGGAATAGACTATGAAGAAACATTTGCTCCTGTTGCAAGACTCGAAGCAGTTCGCATATTTTTAGCTTATGCAGCTCACAAAGATTTTGACGTTTTTCAAATGGATGTTAAGTGTGCATTCTTAAATGGAGAACTTGAAGAAACGGTTTATGTTGAACAACCACCAGGATTTATAAATGAGGAACATCCTGATCATGTCTACATTCTAGACAAAACAGTTTATGGGTTAAAACAAGCACCAAGAGCCTCGTACGCAACACTTACAAATTTCTTGAAACAATCTAAATTTAAACAAGGATCAGTTGACCCCACATTATTTCACAAGAAAGTTGGGAATCATCTCATGCTTGTTCAAATTTATGTTGATGATATTATTTTTGGCTCAACTGACCCAGCATTGTCAATTGAATTTGAAAATCTAATGAAGAGTCAATTTGAAATGAGTATGATCAGAAAAATCAATAATTTTCTTGGTTTGAATATAAGACAGAACAGGGATTAAATTTTAATCAATCAAGAAAAATAAACAAAGAACTTGCTTGAAAAGTTTGGAATGACCAACAGCACGAAGCTGAGAGTACCTATGGCAGTGGGAACAAGACTAACTCCTTCGTTAGATACTTATGCTATTGATTTAACTCTTTATCGAAGCATGAGAGGGTCTTTATTGTACTTAACTACAAGCAGACCTGATATTATGTTTTCAGTATGCAATTGTGCTAGATATCAAGCTAATCCTAGAAAACCTCATTTAACCGCAGTGAAAAATATTTTTCGCTATCTTAAGGGGACTGTTTCGTTAGGACTTTGGTATCCTTCAAAATCGGGATTCTTCATTCAAGCTTTTTTAGATTCTGATCTAGGAGGATGTACTTTGGATAGGAAAAATACAAGTGGTGGATGTTAACTATTGGATGGGAACTTGGTGAGTTGGCAATCGAAGAAGCAAACCTATTTTGCTATACCAACTATTGAGGCTGAATATATTTCAGCTGCTGCTTGCACTTCGCAAATCATTTGGATTCAGAGTCTACTTCGTGATTATGCGATAAACATGAAAAAGATTCCCTTGTATTGTGATTCGCAAAGTGCAATTCGCATTTGTCATAATCTAGTACAACATTCAAAGACAAAACACGTTGCTCTTCGATATCATTTTATCAAAGATCATGTGGAAAATGGGAATATTGAAATTCATTTTGTTAAAACCACTGAACAACTTGCTGAGATTTTTACTAAATGTCTTGATGAAAAATCATTTGTGAGAATTTTAGCAGGTTTGGGGATGATAGATGTGAATTCAGTTTCAAAATCTCGAGAATGAAAGGTCCATTCAGCAGCTCTGAGTCGGAATCGTTCAGAAGTTACTGTTCATTCAGAGGCTTCGCATGGCTTCGCATCCGTACAACTGGTAACTAAGATTCAATTGTTTTTGTTTTGTTTTCATTTTCAAAAATACAAAAATCCAAAAAGATTTTATTTTGTTATGCTTTTATTTGCGAAAAACATGAAAAATCAAAAATATTTTCTTTTGTTTTGTTCTTATTTTCGAAAATCCAAAAATCCAAAAGATTTTATTTTGTTATTTTTTTGTTGTTAACTTTGTTCTTTAAGTATTGTGTGTTTTTAGTTTAATTCAGAGCTTAATGTGAAGAGGTTATGCTTGTATGTTTCTATGGGAAGATACTATCTTTTTCAACTTTGTACTAGTTAGGATGTCCCTAGAAGCATGTTGCAGTATGTTGACTCAAGCCTCATATGACTCTATGTGTAAGAAACGAAAGCCATAAAGAAATTATCACATGAAAATTTCTTCCCAATAAGGCTTGTATTCGCATTAGTCAAAAGAGCTACCTTACTCTTCTCATATGAGTTAAGAGTTTTCTGTTTGGTCCACACATAACAGAAGTACATTCGATCTAATAACCACTCTTTTTCATCACAAAATTCTTAACACAAATCACACACAAAGACGTAAGTCCGAGAGGTCTCTGATCAAACCCATCAGGACCTAGATATACAAACATTCTGTGTTAATGATCTGACATCATGAGCCCGTAATGATGGTGAAACCCAAACATCTTTCAACTTAAGGAATTGATGGGGAACATTGTTCTAGATATTAACGAAACTTTTGTTTCAGTACCAAAATTTCAAAACTCCAAATAATATTCTATTCGCATGTGTGGTCTTGATCAAACATTTGCAACCCATGATGTTTGTTACCCAAAACAACAATTTTTTTTGAATATGATTTCAGTGTGAGTTTTATTTGCATATCCTAGTCATGATAAATATTTTCAAAAGCCGACTTGTTACTGACTACACTGGTCATACAAGTAATTTCAGTTACAATTTCTCACCTTATGTTAAGGTTGATATGTAACGAAATTTTTAACCAACCAAAAAATCACTTTTCAAAAGAAGCCCTTTGATACTTATCAAAAAGTATTCGATTGTAATTCACAGGAACCTACACAAGTTGTTGATCATTTCTCTTGATGATTAAGGAAGTAACCTTTGCCTGGGGTTTAACTGCCTTCGTGTCAAATTGAGTTTTTGACATCACAGAATTCCAATTTTTTTTGTTTCTTATCTTATTTCTTTGGAACACTGCACTCACGAAATCCTTGAGGTTCTGAGTACTACCAACTCAGGCTGATGATTTCGCAAGTCTGCCATATGACTTCGCTTTACATCCCAAAAGTGAAAGAGCCTTGTCTCCATGCGAAGGGCTCAAATGGTTACACTTCTATAACGGGAATATTGACAGGCTGTGTGTACGAAACTTATGGTATTATGTCTGGTTTTCTAGGCGATGTGACAGCTGCTTTTTGAAACATGGATAACTTTTTGCAGTAATGATCCGATTTTCAAGGTGCCACATCGGATTATATTAAATGCATCCCGCTTCAAATTCAAATCATTTAGGGCTACGTATAAAAAGGGGTTCAATATTATCTTAAACAGTTACGCGATCAAATTCATACATTCACAAATCCTCTGAATCTTCATCCTCTTCAAACCCTAACAATGGCTGCTACTCAATCCAACACCGACGAAGTTGTTTCACAATCACTAATGAAGATTCAAAGCACCAACTACCTTGTTGATCCTAAAGTCTCATCTTACCTAGAAGAACTAAAGACGTTGATTGTTGCATTGAAAAGATCACCTTTAGCAACCGCAATGTTCAGTTCTTTTCCAGTTCTGATGACTTGGTTGTCAATGGTGGCATCAACAACATCTTACAACTATGCCACTAATGTTATCACCTTCCACATGATGAACAACAAGAGGGTTCGTCTGAACAAGAAGATGTTCATTGATTTCTTCAATATTCCCAATAACCCTCCGTTCTTTAAACCCATCAATTCCCAAATTATTTTCATGTTCAATGAGATGGGCCATCAACCTACTCTTGAAAAGATAAATGATTTCAGAACATCATGTTTACCCTGCATGTGGAACTTTCTCTTTGGTATTTT
The DNA here is from genome assembly GCF_051521515.1 of Lactuca serriola. NCBI lineage: Eukaryota > Viridiplantae > Streptophyta > Magnoliopsida > Asterales > Asteraceae > Lactuca > Lactuca serriola. The sequence goes on along the minus strand of NC_136413.1, from coordinate 125,094,839 downwards.
TCTAAGGTGCTTAACAGGGAGGACTATCGGTCTAGACAGGGGTCGGATGGAAGTCTATGTAATGGTGATGGGTTTGTATTATCATGTGAGTGTAGATTATGGAACTCAACTGTGGAAGGAGTTTGTCAAAAGCCTTGAAAACATGAATGTTGAGAAGGGGATTTCGTGTGCCAGGTACTGGAGTCTGATTCTTGAGAAGGTGTATGAAAAAGAAAGTATTCAAGTTCCAGAAGATGGGGAGGTTGCAGAATTTTCATTGTATCAATTTCCTAAAGTGGTTGAAGATGATGAAAATATCTTCACCAATGTAGCTCGCATTCCAGATGCGATGCTTCGCAAAGGGCACTCAACTCGCAAAGTTCTAATTCGTTATATGACAACTTTTGATCCAGTTGTACAAACTGGAGTCTTACTGGAAATTACCGGAGCATCCTCAAAGAAGAAGAAGAAACCACAAAAGAAAGAAAACTTTCAGTCTTCTAAAGTCTCACAAGCTGAAGAGGTTGAGAATGAAGAAATTGCTACAAAAACAAAGGAGATTATACCCTCAAAATCTGGGGTATTAAAGAAGCTTCGTAAAACTTCTTCTCCTACTATTTGCAAGACGGAGATCAATAGTAAGGGGCATCGTTTCGTGATGTTCCAGCTCCTGTTTCTCCTGGCTCAAAGCGCCAAAGAGCTCAAGAGGTTGCGAAGCATATGAAAGCAACACTTTCAAAGAAACGCAAGTTAATGATTCGCATCGAATCTTCTGATGAAGAAGTTATTCTAGAAACTCCACTTGTTTCCTTCTCTATTGTGGTACCTGTTTCCATTCCTTCTGCTTTGCAAATTTCTACAACCACATCTATCCCAATTGAAGTAGTCACTACCACATCACTACCCAATTCTTCTGCAAATGTTTCTACTTCATTACCACCATTTTCTCTTCCAACCACAACCATCACTACATCATCCATATTTGATCATCCTCTACAACATCCATTTACCACTTTATTTCCATCACAATCACCCGAAAATCCTCAACCTTCGCAACCAATGTCTGATGATGAAACTGAAGGAGGAGGTTTTGGAGGAACCTTTGAGGCCCTACATTTTGATTCAGAATAGGAGGATATACCTGATCATATGCTTATGTCAGGTAAGCAATTTAAAATCCTGAATCGCAAATTGAATGCCATTATTCAGTCACAAGCTGATTCTGGTTCAAAGTCAACAATGTCGGGATTGGAGGTGGAATATCTAATTAAAGAAGTTGATAAGAGAATCCTTGAAAAAGTTGATCAATCTGACAAGAACAATGAGCTTCGCATTCAAGCTCAAGGAAACTCATTCAATGGCGTTGTTTCTAAGTTGAAAGATGTTACAAAAAAACGACATGTTCTTTTTGTGCAAGATGTCAAGAAGGTCAGAGAGGATGTGAATTTTAAGATCGAAGAATTAAAGAAGGAAATTGCAACAGAGCTTCAAGCCATTAATTCTCAACATTTGGAAGTTCAAAAGAAGGTTGATGTGGTTGCCATTCATCTTAATAAACTTATCACTGATTCTCAATCTCCTGCTCCAATTCTTGAAGCCACCCAAAAGGAAAACAAGGAGCAGTTTGATAAATTAATTCAGTTGGTGACTAAATTAAAAACTTTGGTTTCACAATCTACTCATCAGACAATTTTGACTCCTGAATTCTTGTCTCTCAAAGTCAATACCTTGGAACAAGCTATTCAGAAGGCATGGCCCCGATTGCGAACTTTACTTCTTTGTTACCAAAGAATGCCCCACCTGTTTTCACAAGGGTGCAAGGGGGAGAGAGTAAAGGAAGTAAAGATGATGATGCGAAAATAGTGGGAAAGGTGATTTCTACTCAACTTAAAACCACTCTGCCAGTGTTCACAAAGCCAATTTCCTTGACTGTAATGACAACAAGACCAATTACCAAAGGAATTTCAATTGGGTCAAAAGAAGGAGGAAGCTCAAGTCCTAAACCACAAATAGACAATGTTGGTAAAGGGAAAGGGATTGCTTATGAAAAATCAAAGGAGGAAAAGAAAGTAGAAGCAGAAGCATAAATGGAGAGATTGAGGCAAGTGCAGAGTATCATGAGGCAAAGGGCAAGTGATCCACCAACAATGAACAAAGGTGATTCTGCAAAGTTATATTCATATGAAACTATTGAGTCCAAAGTGTTGGGGAATCACTTATATGAGTTCGAGAAAAAGCCAAGGAAGAGTTATGATGTTGTGAACTCTGATAGAAGCCAACTTGATTTTCCGATAAACGAGATGATGTTTATTACGGCGCAGTACAAGATAAGTGAAAAGTTTGATAATGTTGATGAATACACTTATTTGAAGATAAGATTTCATGTTGTACTTGCGAAGGATCAAGATGAGGTGTGGTCCTTAATGAAGATCAAGACAGTTTTAACAATTAAGAAGGATGTGATGTTCGAAGATATGCTTCAAAACTTACGTTATTTTGTGGTTCGAGCAGACAACAAGGCATGTGACTTCACCATTGCTGATTTTCCCTTAATGAATCTAAATGATCTCATTCAAGTGGAATCCATTCTCAAAGACATGCAAGATAACAAGCTGAAAGGACATGATACTGATGTGTTCAGATTTGGTTTCGCACATATCAAAATATTCATAGATAACTACTATGATTGTTTGGCATTGACTGCTGAATAACTTGCTGTGGGTCTTGGAAGAAAAGTTATTGTTGCTTGGGTATCAACCTTACCTCAAACAGAGTTAAGGAAGAATGCTGATGGAGAAATGTGCCTGAAACCATTTGGAATGGTTTTCGCAGGGAAAGATACTAAAGGAAAGCCCAAGAAGTTTTTGTTAAAAGTCTCAGAGATTGAAAGATATACTTCTTCGCAATATACGAATTTTATTGTTCGTATGAATAACTGCAAGAAGAATAATGAAGGAGACAAGAAGGACCTTAAGAATATAATTACTTGGTATTCTGAAATTCGAAGAACAATGCACTCAGCTATACAACATCTCAGAAACTGAATAGTTTCGACTGTTTACAAAGGGGGAGATTGTAGATTCTAAGTGTTGTAAAAGTCGAAATGTTTGTTTCTTTAGTTTCGCATGTTAGTTATTTTACTAAGTCACATTTTGTGTGAAGTGTATTTCTCTAGACTTAGTATATTTTTTGTTCACTCGGGTTGCCTATAAATAGGGACTGAGGTTAGAAGTAGAACATGCTTGTAACAAGTATTCATTCTGCTCATTTTGTAATCAGTTCTTCATCAATATAAGATCTGATTAATATTTACTCTCTGTGTTCATACTTTTCATTCATTCAATCATGATTGCTTTCTAAATCTCGATAACAATTCTCTTCACATATCTGACATTCGCCTCCTCGAGGCAGAAATGGGTCCTGAACTCGTTGGCCATATCTGCTAACCACCTCCTACTAGAAATGGGTTCTTTCTCCCCATAGAATGCAAGATCTCCGCACGCACGGAACTCATTAAAAGAAACAATGCGAGCTCTGACGATAGCCATAACTTCAGTGCGGAACGTGCCCAAAGGCTCATCCAAGATCTCCAAAACCCCCTCCTTCATCAACCCAAAAATCACAAGAGTCTGCTCCAAAATACCATGGGCAATCTCCGATGAGATGAACTCCTGCATTTGATCGCTAATCAGCTCAGTACGTGCACTTGAGCCAGAACCAGAACTAGAACCTCTTTCCTTAGTGCTCATCATCAAACTGAAATACAACATGAAATTGGTTGAAATATACCCAAAGAAACCCTTCTCCCACAAGCTTCCTAGATTCTCCAAGACTCTCACCGATTCAAGTATGGATCCTATGCTTTTAGTAGTACAGCCCAATACTACCTTCCACACCTGTCCATACTTTCCTCAGAAACAATCCTGAATCCTCTAAGTCACCTTCTCAAACTGATGCACCAAAAACTCACTAAACAGCGCCACTAAACCTACTGAAGCATATCCTAGGTTCCTGACCTCACCTAACCCTCAGCTACTGAAAGACTCCCACCATTGTCAACTGGATACCTTATAAATATAGTCACATTCAATAGAGATCAAATAATCCTTCGAGTAAAAGACTCAACCCTAGAATGGTTAGACTCAAACAAGAGCCATGCAATAGAGTCAGATCCAACACTCAAAGATTATTTAACATGTACTCCATGTGACTTAGCATATTCACTTAGCAGCCAATTCACATCACTAAAAGTCCACAATGAACAAAGCATGAAGCATTCACAATGGAAAATCTAACCAATATACATTAAATCCATTTTAACCAGTTATTAGAAATTCATACTAGCATGCAATTCACATAATCATATCATATATCAAAATCAACATGTATTGGTATTTTGGGAATCACTTACTTGAGCTCAGCTGATTGCACACATCACACCTCTTTCTTTGATTAGAAACCATTTATATTAAACGTTAATTTTATGAATTTTTTTACCAAACCCCCAATTTAAGTCCAGACATACCCAAGAGTATGTCCGAATCCTTCAAACCAAGGCTCCGATACCAACTTGTAACGACCTGAAAATCATAGGATAAAAATTTCATTATATATATATATATATATATATATATATATATATATATATATATATATATATATATATATATATATATATGTATATATATACATAACACAACTAGAGAGTTGTGGGTTATCAGCAACCCTAGGGACTATCAACAGTCTCAGTGTCTAACAGCATACCCGGTGGATTATCAGCAACCCTGGAGACTATCAGCAATCCCAATGACATATAAACAATATAATACATTAATAACGACTAAACCCATTGGGCCATCACAAATACATATATCCTACCACATAGGCACATACAAACATGCGAGAGTCACAAATACAACTAGCATCCTACATACATAATTTAGTGAGCCGGCATTGGGTCCTTCAACTCATGAGCACTGGGAGCAGAATTACCTCAACAACTGAACATACGAATAAGATTCTTATAGCTGATCCGCTAGAACACCACGCTATCAATTAAATAACACCCAATTAATAATTCGGCTCCAAAACTAATCCAATAATCCATATATCGACTAAAAAGACCATTTTGCCCCTCACCTAGTTTGGTCCAAGACTAAGGCCCAAACTCCTAATCATAAAGGCCCACAACAAAAACCATCCAAATCCAACTTATGGCCTAATTTTCCAAATTGGGCCGAAAACCTTACTTGGGCCTACCCAAAAGCCCATTAACATTTCCCCAATCCAAACACTTGTTTACAGATGGCCCAACAAATCCCCAAGTAATTGAAGGCCAGAAGATAGCCCAAACACACAAAGCACATTTAGACTGAGTATGCGGGCATAAAGGCATGTACCCTCAGCGTACTCACTTCGAGCTTGTACGCTGCACGTACCTGCTTGTACGCCCACCATAATCAAGCTTCTTCAGTCCAAAATCAATTTTTACTTAATCCATTAAAACAAAGCTTCCGAAACACATATCTGACCTCCTTGAGCTGGAATACAACGTAAAGTTGCCAATTTTACATTCATACATGGCTAAAGGAAGCTCTTAAACTTAAAAGGGACTTAATGGTTGACTAAATGCCTTCATGACTCCATAATACACATAAATCTTACACCTTTATGCTCAAGGATACCTAAACCAACTTAGATCTGGATAAACCCTTAAACAACCTAACTCATCCGTAAACCCAAAAAAGAGACCAAAAACATAACAAACTAGCCATGAAGAGATCTAATCATACACAAGTCAAGATGCAAAATTGATACCTCAAAAAGATTCCCCACAAGGTGATGGTTCTGGATCCGAAATCTCTCCACCAAGCTAAACAACTTCAATCTTCTCCTCTTTCCTTCCCAAGGGCAAAATGTGCTCCAAAAACCTTATAAGAGCAAGAGGCTACAAGGTCGATTTAGGGTTTTTAGGGTGTGGAGGCTAGCTTATAAATGAACCAAAGGAACTAACATTAAGTTTATATAGGGTACAACACAAAATATTAGGGTTTCTCACCAACCCTCGTGCGCCTAATGTACTCCTCATACACCCAGTGTACAGAGTCTCACACCCAATCCAATCTCCGAAGTACGCTAAGCGTACACTCCATTACGCATGGTGTAACCCTTTTTGCAACAGTACACCCCTTGTACTAGGGTTTTCCTTTAAGCCCTAATTAATTCCAAAGGCCATAACTTCTTTGATACAACTCCAATTCCAAGCGTCCTTATATCCATGAAAATTTATCGAGAAGCTCTACACTATTATCAACTCATACTTGACTTAATGTTCCCCGAACAAAAAATCCAATATCCATAAAATCCTGCTGCCAGTTTACCAAAACACCCCTTGGCACAAAAAGCAATTCTAAATGCTCGATCCATCTACATTTCATCACCCACGCCCAAATGGGTAACAATTCAAAATAGGGCGTTACAAATTTTTGTTAACTCAGTGACATTAGGTAACTCTATGGTGACAATAATGTGTTATTAGTGTGGCACATGCTATTATTTGTAATGCATAAAATTGTTAAGTATAAAAGTAATTAAAGTGATATGAATTTGTTTTACACATGGTTAGTTTATATTTTTGTGACAATTGCTTACCATTTAGTTACATTAATTTATGTTAAAGTCTGACCTATTATATTATTTAGTCACATAAAGAGATATCATGAACAAAAAAAATGTGATCATTCTTTAGTATTAGTGATACATAATTTTTCAAGCCATCATTGAATATTACTTTTAGCAACACATCGTTTCTAATTGATGTGGTTTTTTGTTTCCCGTTAGTGACATTTAGTAGTGTTATAAAGTGTGACATATGACATCATTTACTCACAAAACAAAACACATATATAAAAAAAATGTGAGTGTTGCATGATTTTGTTGATACATAATTATTAAAACTATCGTTGAATAATACTTATACCAACTCATTTTTTCTAATTGTTGTGCCTATTTGTTATCATTTAATGGCATTCATTTATGTTAAAGCATGACATATGACATCATTTAGTCACATTAACAAAAAAACATCAAAAAAAAATGTGACCATTGTTCGCTTTTAGAGATACATAATTCTTAAGACCATCACTAAATATTAATTATAGCATTGTTTTTTTATCTAATTGGTGTGACTATTTTATACCCTTTACCAAAATTCAGTTATGGTAAAGCGTGATATATATGATATCATTTACTCACATAATAAATGTCATAAAGAAATAAATGTGACCGATTTTTTGTGTTTGGTGATACATAATTGTTAAAACCATCCTTGTATATTTTACTTACATCAACATATTTTTTCTAATTGATGTGGCTATTTATTACCATTTAGTGACATTCATTTAACGTAAAACATGATATATCATATCATTTATTCACATAAAGAAAACTCAAAAAGAAAATAATGTGACAATTGCTTGCTTTTGGTGATACACAATTGTTAAAACCATCAAATTTTTTTCTAATTAGTTTGGCTATTGGTAACCCTTTAGCCACCTTCAATTTTGAAATCGCGGTCCTAATTAGCATTTGTTCATATTTTTTAATGGACAACAACAATATTTAAATGTTGCAAATAAATATTATAGGAGTAAACAAGAATAAAAGAAAATAATACGCATCACTAATCCAACTTAAAAGTCTACAAAAATATAGTGATAAAGATATATCTACCATGTATATAAACAAATTATGAAATATAAGTCAAAAAATGAAATGCAAATTACTTCTTCAACTTATTAACACTCCTCCTTTTCTTCTCGTGATTTGAATCATTGTATAGTTTATTTTCCATTTTTTTAGAGTTATCAGTATTACCATCCTTAGTTTGAAGTTGTAGTTGGTACCTATAGAAACATAATTTGTAAGTATCATCAAACATTAAAAGAAAAATTATTAAAATAAAAATAGCTTTAAGCGTTTCTCCAACTTATTCATGTTCTGTAGTTAGATTTGGTAAATATGTTTTCTCCTTTAACACTTGTTTAGTAAGTGGAACCCGATGAAGATATATCTTTTCTGATGAGAATAACCTTCACAACGGGCAAAAAGGTTTCTTGGTGTTTGTTTTACTAAGTATATTTAATACCCGAACCCAATATTTAAAATCATACCTGACCCCGACCCGAAACCCGAGATGTTTCTTATTGGGGCGCCCTGTCGGGGTAGGAAATTTCCCCAATCCTGAGCCTGAACCCAAAACCCGATATTGACCTAAAAACCCGAACCCGAAACCCGAAAATGGGAAAAAAACTACAATTGAACAATTATAAATTAAAACCTTAAAAAGGCTTAAAATCAACCAACCAAGTCACCAAAGTACAAATATATGAAAAACTAAATTCATCACCATAGTACATTACATTTAAACATTAAAACAAACTCAAAATCAAGCAACTTCATCCAAACTTGTTGCCCCGCTTTCTTTAGTGCTTTCCCACAAAATGTTAAACAACCTCAAAATTAAATCAAATCATTCGAAGTTCTGAACTATACAAATAAAAATGTAATATTCTTATTATCGTGATGTTACCTCTTCCTCATCATAATCAAATTCAATAGGACAACAATATACCTCCGTCTCTTCTAAAAAATCATTGTATATAAGTAAACGTAAAGTCATCTTAACAAAAATATTATTAATATGAAAAAACGATTCATAATTTCATATAATTGATATAAAATTCCATACTACCTCAAATTTCGTTCAACAACCAACTTTGAGCACACATTAAAACCTCCAATTTCTTTGCATGAAGTCGACTACGATGAGGGCTTACTAATCTTCCAATAGCGCTGAAAGTTGATATAGGAATACCTAATATATCTTTAGCTATATTTGGAGTGTCGAGTACTTAAAGCCATTTGTTTTCCACCACACCAACAAATCAAATTCCATATCTTTAGACAACAATTTCTCCTTCAAGTAGTTATCCAACTCACTCATACCTCCAGATTAATCATTATTTCTAGTAAAAGAAGAAATATCCAATAAGAGTTTTTTGAATCCAACATGATAACGAGAAGACAATCCAGAATACAATACCTTGACTAGATCTTTTTCTAGACAAACTACTTGACTCATTATTTACTTGATCCACAGATTCAATATTTACTTGATCAGAACATGAACCACCCATCTATTGACTACTTGCAGCTGGAGCATGATTTTAACTATATGAATTCTTATCCCCTGAAAAATAACAACTAATGTGATATTAGAAATTAGATTCAACAGTTTGAAGGTGTGAATATTCAACATAACTCAATTCAGAAATTCAATAGAACTCAACTCATAAATCAGATTCCTCATAAATCAGAACTCAATTCAGCATAAAAGGTGTGAATATTCAATAGAACTGTTCTAAATAGATCACATATATAACTTACAAACATGCTTTTCTGCAATATTGAACTTACAAGAAGAAATTACAGATTACATAACAACTAATAGATGTTAGATGAAAATTCATAGCTCTTAAATCACACATATACACAATAGAATGAACAATAGAGCATATTACATATCACAAAAGTACAAAATCGTTTCATATGGTTGGTAAGCAAAATACAAACATACTCAAGCCCTTAGAGTTGGTTGTGCCGTAGAGCAGGCTACCCGCTTCCTCGATACGTTGGTGACTAGTGAGTCGAACAGAACATGACCGATGTTATAGCTGTCATAATACAATGACGGACGAGTGACCTTCGACTGCAACGAGAAACTAGCGAGGCTACAAAGTTCGTTGTCGGCTGGAAGGCTTTTGTTCTGCTGTTTGATTCTATGATCAAGGATGGAAGTCTTTGATGAAACATAAGTTTAACGAGCTTACATAGAGGATGACAGGAAATTTTGATTTTTTTCAATTTTTAAATTTCGATGTCGGCTAGAAGAGAAGGGAAATTTAGATAGTAGTAACTGGTAACGTGCTTTTAGGGTTGGAGTCTTTGAGGGGCTGAAATGTATATATATATATATATATATATATATATATATATATATATATATATATATATATATATATATATATTCGAGGTGGGGCGGGCCGAGGAATGCATATCCTGTTGGATTTTGTGTCTAAGCCCATGACTATAACTGGGATGTACTTGACCCGATTGTAGCATGTTCCTTTTGGGTTGCCTTCACTAGTGCAATTTGATAGGATGGAATTTTGAAAATAAGGTTATTTACGATTTATTAATATATTACAAGTATAATATATTAATAAGAAATCATATTATTTAATTAGTATTGATAAAGAATTAATTTGGAAATAATTTTGTAGAAAAAATTGACTAATTAAATATATGGGGATTGATTGTGTAAATCAATGATTCTTATAGTGTGGGCTAACGATCCATGATTATTTAGATGGGCTAAACCAATGAGATAATCCATGGATAGTCCATGGAGGTTAAACCCATGGGGCATGAGAATGTGAAAGGTCATGGAACATTAGGGTTTGCATGAATGTAACTCTAGCTTAACAACACTATAAAAGCATACCCCTAGTCCAAAAACCAACATCTATTCATTTCTAAGAGAGTGAACTTGATTTTATGCTAAGCAACCTATTCTCTCAAGCCTCCTCTTGCATATTGGTGTTTGTGAACCATTAGAGGCATCACACTTGGGGTGCTCAAGCTTTTAACGACCAAGAACTACAAGTCCTTCTAAGAGGTAAGTCATGTAACTAGTTGTATTATTCAATTGTTCAATTGTATGCTAGTTAGGGAGAATGCTTTGGAAAAATTGAAAATGCATGTATAATTAGAGAAAACATAGATCCAAAGCATTTAGGGTTGCATGTGCACCATAGGAGTGTTATAGTGCTCAAAACCCAACAGTGGTATCAGAGCCTTGGTTTGTTTTCTATTATATGTATATATATATATATATATATATATATATATATATATATATATATGTATGTATAAGATAAGTCGGTCTTCCCGTTAGTAGGCCTCATTCCCAAAGCCGGTATATAAGGGGGGCTATAAGGTTACTATCTATAAAATGGTGGTTTAATGGGTGCCCACTCTCACCCACCGCTTGCTTGACTGGTGTAGGGTCGTTAGCCGAATGGGCAGGATATGACATTAATTCTCCCTCATTAAAAGTATAATGATAAATATAAAGTAACTAAACTTTTATTAAATTCCCAATCATAGTTACTTTAGAAAAATGTGAAAATGGTGCTCATCCATGAAATTACACTTTGCACTTTGTGAAGTCATTAGTGGAGCGTATGTGGTTAACCGATATACTAATCTGGGACTGAGAATGTGTGGCAAAGGGTAGCTTGATGTTAATAATAGATCAATAGAGCGTGTGTGGTTAACCGACACATTGATTAGGTGATCTGTAACATTGGGTGTACCATGATAATTTGCATGGTTATTCACACCTTGTTTGTGCTCCTCGGCATCCCAGTCACAAATTTGAAGGGCACAATTGAGATTTAAACATGCCATTGAAAAGTTCAATGAATCTCAAAGGATCTAGGAATTTCAATCCATTTAAAACTTAATAATCTATTTCGTTTTTCAGGGTGGAAATTGGTAAATTGTCATTTACCTACCTTCAAATATTTTACAATTGGATTACAACATCCCTTTTTGCAATTGTAGAATATTGTGTTGGGTCCTAGCCTTAATATTTCCTTTGGGTGTAATATTAAAGATTATCATCTAACCTAAACTTTCTTCTTCTTCTTTTTCAGATGTCTATCCTAAACCATGCTTCCAACCCAATCCCTTCAGGCTCTTTCTCCCTCATGAACCTATGTGGGAGGGTCATGTTCGATGGCTCAAACTTCAATGACTGGATTTGAAACATCCAAATGGCTATTCACTATGAGGACAAAGAATATGTCCTAGATAAAGAGCTCAAGGAGATTGATGTCACCACTGGTACTCCCAAAAAAATCATTGAACATACTACTCATGAGATGGATTCGACAAAGCTGTCGTGTCTAATGATTGCTACAATGACTGCTGAGTTGCAGAAGTCCAATGAGGACTAATATCCTTTCGAAATGGATTAGGATTTGATGTAAAGATACCATCAAAGTGCTCGGCAGGAGAGGTATGAGATCATTTCCTTCATGATCACAACCAAAATGAAGGATGGTGAACCCATCATGACCCACTTGAAAAAGATGTAACAACCCGAAGTTGTCCATCGCCGAAAACCCGTTCTACCCGTAAAAATTCGCCGTTTCTCAATTCGTTCCGTTTTCGTTTTGGGTTAAATTAGTTAAACTTATATGTTTATTATAATCTAATAAGTGTCCAAACCCCTTAGGAACTCATGAAATTAGCCCAAAATGTTTATTTCAGAAATTTTAGAATCGTCCCCGCCGGGTTACAGAAACTTAATCGGGTGCGACCGAAAGCCCCGTTTAATGCCGGTATCGGGTAGAATTCCACCGTGTCCAAGTTTTGGGACCTATTTAAATGTGTTCAAGCTTTCATTTGAAACTTTTGCTTCATCTCTCTACTCTCTCTCTAACCTCTCTCCTCAAACCAAGTTTAAGGGTCCAAAATCATCAAATTTAAGCTCCAAATCACCAAGGTAACTACCCTAACTCCTAGTATAACATCTTAGGCCTTCAAATTCGAGTTCAAATCATGGAATAGGACCATATTCATGATTTTACGGCCCTAGAACCGTCCTAGGCCGTGAACTCACATAAAATGGGTTTTAAAGCCCAAAAACCCCTCCAATCGACCTTTGGAGCTTAGATATGGCTTAATGGCTTAATGGACTGGACTTAGAATGCCTTAAACATGGATTTTGAAGAGTAAACATGAGTTTACTGCCCAAGAGCATGCTTGGGCCGTAAACTCATATAAATGGGGTTTTTATGCCCTTAAACCCTTCCAAAATACCATTGAAGCTTAGATAGGAATTTAAGAATATTGGATTTGGCCTTGGAACACCTTGAACATTAATTTAGAGGAGTAAACTTGAGTTTACTTCCCAAGAACATGCTTGGTCCGTAAACTCATTATCTTGGGGAGTAAACTCCTTCTAATGTGTTAAAAAGCCATTTACACACACCATAAGCCTTGGGATAAATTCTAGAAGTGACCACAAACAAGATTTGGACATTAAAACATATTAAATCCCCCATCTAAGGAGTTCACGGCCATGAGGGGGTTCATGGGCTGTAAACTCCTAAATCTATGCCAAAAGTCCCCTAAAAATCCATACAAGGCTTTGGAAAAATCATTGGAATCACATGTGATTGTTTAAGGATCAAAACATTAAGGATTCTATGTGTGGGGAGTTTATGGCCGTAAAATTCAAGTTTACTGACGTAAACTCCAATAATGGTACTTAAGTGAGTTTAAATTCATCCCAATGCCTTAGATGTAATCCTAGCTAAATTATCCATGAGTTATGAAGCCATTTAGCACCCAAAAACACCTTCCATGAGTTCACGGCCGTGAACTCATGTGGATGGGGTGTTTAAGGCTGAAAACTCCTCTATGAGTTTACTCTTGAAGAGTAAACTCCATATCCAAGCCTTACATGGCTTCAAATGCCACCCGGGTCCTTCCAAACACTTGTAATGAGGTGTTTCCGCAACTAGAAGTGTATATCCCTAGCAAATAAGTAATTGAAGTCCTAATTAGATACAAATGTGTATCTTTTCATAATTTATAGGAACCTCGTGCATTTGCAAACCCAGGACTGACGTTTAGCATCCAAACCGACACATTCCGCGATTGGTGAGTTCATACCCCTACCCTTTTTCAATGGTTTTTCAATGTTTTTAGGGGGGGAATACAAGCAAATTACAAATTTTTTCAAAACATAACATTGATGTATTTCAATAAATATCTGGTAAATTTATAAATATCTTTACCCCTTATGTATTATGCTGAGCATACGGGATGATTTATCAACTACAACTATATGAATTTCAGTTAAGAAAATAATCTAACTAATCAAATTATTATGGGAATAATTTGGGGTTCTTTAGTTCTCGTTTAATCACATACTGATATATATATATATATATATATATATATATATATATATATAAAGTTATTTGATAAACTATGTCTAATTCATTTTATCTCCGTTTCATTTGAAAGTATTGCCAGATAATTTCATTGTATATAGCTGTAATTACTGCATTAAGTGTCACACCCCGCTAAAGCGGAAACACGAGGCGTGGCAGTACAAAGGGTTTCATACCAAAAGTCTAAAGACAACACCAACCATAGTATTAAAAATCATTACAAATTTATAATGGGTTTGAACAACTTTTAAAAGAAATTACAATGTAAATTGAAATACAACACATGCGAATGCTCCTAAAAGTGAAGTGTCCCTAAGTGCCACTTACTCGATGATTCCTGAAAAAGCATGTAAAACGAGCGTCAACTATAAAAATAGTTGGTGAGTACTCACAAGTTTAACAAAATAATATTGGTTCATGAATTGAAATCAAAGTTTTGATAAAAGTTTCCAATAATAAAAGTATATTGTTAAAAGGATTAAATAAGTTTGTAAAAACAAAGTTCTTTGTCATCATGAGAGATAAAGTATGTTGCCCGAATAGGATGCAACATTCATATTCTCATGGAAGATAAAGTTCGTTACTCAAACGAGTAAACAAGTTTCATTGCTAAAATGAGCAATCAATTTCGTTTCTACAATGAGCAAACAATTTCATTGCTAAAACATGTATATGAGTTTTCAGTAGTAAAAGTTCGTTGTTGTAATGAGAAACAAAGTTGATTGCTATAATTGATAAACGAGTTTATTGCCATAATAAATAACAAGTTTGTTGCTAAAATAAGTATACAAGTTGCATTGCTAAAAATAAGTATACAAGTGTCATTGCTAACATGAGAATACAAGTTTCGTATGTGCATAAATGTTCGTATGTGCATCAAGTTTCCATTCATGAGTTCACAACCCAAGCCTAATGACCGAATCGTGCCCTATTGACTACTTTGTGTATCGCAAACATAGTGTAAAAAAATGGTAAAATGCACTAAAGCGAATCATGCGAGTGAGGAGTTGTCTACCTCCTGATAGCGCTATCCATAATAACCATAGGCTCAAGAGAGTTAATGAGTTGTGTCTAGAGATTCCAGGGACTTAACCGCGATACAGTCCTCATGAATTAAAGTAACATACACATACATACGAAATATAGCAACCAAGTTTCATACAAGTCACAATAAATACAACGAACATAAAAAGTTTAGGACATGCTTTTCCACCCCAAAACATTTAAAAAAAACAAAAATAGGGGATTGGTGAATACTCACAATATGCAAAATATAGTAATCAAGTTTATACGAATCAATTAAATATAACGAACATAAGTAGTTTAGGACATGCTTTTCCACCCCAAATAATAAAAATCGAAAATAGGGGAGTACGTGAATACTCACAATGCATTGAGAAGATGCAAATGGTGCCTTGACCTACGCTCCACTCGTACCACTATCATTTTCCTACAACGATGTTACACACTAATGAGTCTCTAATTGGAATCTAATACTAGTATACTTACTACTATAATAGAATTATGCCAATAATTTGTCAAAATTTAATATTGTTAAGTTACAAACATTTTTCTGAAATGGTGAAATCTTATAGCTCATGTGATTAAGACAATTTTGAATAATAATTTCCAGATTTTTGTAATATTAATTGAGGCTATTTCAATACATTTAAATGTGTTTTAAGCTCTTAAAAGCCAAAATAGTATCAAACAGTTTCAAAAAATTCTCAAACTTTGCATTTTGATTCTAAACACAGTAGAGGTCTTCCATAAATTATCCTTTGAAGTTGTGATATGATTAACTATTTTTCCAAAATTTTAAGCCTTCATAACAATATAAATTCGTGAAAAATAGTATCCAAATGATAAAAATTCCCTAACTTTTTATAATACTGCCATTAGACATACTTGAGCTGGGAAAAATATAAACATGGTCTTCTAAATTGTTTAACCCAATTTTATGATTTTTGTGAATTTATTCTAATAAGAATTGAAATAAATAGAAAAAGGTTTCCAAAATTACCCAAAATTTTTGTAAGACTTTTATTATACATGTAGAAGCTTTGAAAAAATATACAAGATATTTTTCAATTAGTCTTTCTATTTTTCTTTGTTTTATCCTCTTAAATAATCATTAATTGGAGAATAATTATTAAACAGTTAAAGTAAATTACCAAAAATTTTGTACACTTCATTTACAGAGTAAATAATCTGGGAAAAATACCAAATGTGGTTTTTATATATTGAAATCCGATTTTGTGTATTTAAGTGTATTTAATCTTAGAAAATAGAAGACAAATAGTATACAGAAGAGAAAAATCATAAAACATTTTATGTAGCATCCTGATGTACTACAATGTGTTCTGGTAAATTTTCATGAATTTTGGAAGAGCAGAACTATTTTTCCTGATTTTAGTCCATTATAAACACAAAAATCACGGAAAAATAGATTTACATTGTGAAAAATTCCCAAAATATTTTTCTGACTCTTAAATACAGGGTACAAGCTGCGAAAAAATAAGAAATAATATTTTCAATTTCCCAAAAGTTGTTTTATGATTTATTAGAGCTAAATAAAAAGAAAATTAAAAACCATACTAAACAGTAACAAAAGTCATTGAAACTTCATGGGAGATGTTTATTAACTTAAATAATCATCCAAGAATTTTTCTCAGAATTCATTTACTAGTGTAAGTATTTTATATGATTTAACACTCTATTTTATTATTATTTTCATATAAAAATAAAGAAAATATATATTGAGCTGAAATTTCCAGAATGCAACTTCAAACAATTTAATAAGAATGAAAAATTGTTTTCTTATTTTTTATGTCGAAAAACATGCCTAAAGGCTGAAACAATTATAGAGAAAACTTGATTCTTGTGATTTTGGTAAAAATTATTGATGTTACTTTGAAAATTTTTGCAACATGTTTCAAAAGCTTTTGAAGCAAGATATTTTTATACCTCTTAATACATGATGTTAAGTGCTCAAATAATTTTTTCCTTGATTTGTAGTGATGAATAAGACCTTTGAACGTGCAATAGAAAACTAGTATTCACAAAAAGGTGCTGATTGAGTAACGGTTTTGTAAAAATTGCTAAAAATCGAAATATTTGAATTTTCCAGTGAGGTCAGATGGGTTTGAAAGATAACTCAAAATATTATACTTCAGAAAAATAATCACGAATTTTGGTTAAGAAATGAGTGAGATATGATAGTTTAAAGTCAGGTAAAGAAATCTGGCAGATTGCATGAATGATGATTGGTTAGAAAAGTGAGTTTTCATCGTTTCCTTGAGTAAATCTTTTGAAATAATTTAAATATATCATGATAAATTCATATTCTAGTCATGTTTCCAGAGATCAAAAGATTAAAACTTATCAAAATGTATACATGCATTTATGAACAAAATTTTGTTTCTCAAAAACTCTTAACTTGAGTTTGATGTTTTAGTCCTTAAAATCGATTTTTGCACTAAGATCATGAACATGCAACCTTGTTTATCATACATTCATGGTGTTATAACACATCCATGATGTTCTAAAAACCATTTTAACAAAAAGAAAACAAGTTTGAAGAAGATGAAGAAGTAAAAGTCGGTTTTTGAAGTAAAATGCACATGCATAGCTTAAATCATTGTTGTGGATCTTCAAGAGATGTCTGTTCTTTACCTTAAATTTATTTGTGGATTGAAAAACCCTTATGAATCTCCATAATTTCGTGGTTAAGAGGCTGTGGTTGTGGTGTTTTGAGAAAAAAAATTTAGAGAGAATGTAGAGAGAGTTTTCTAGAGAGAGAAAGAAGAGAGATGTGTGTGTGTTGGAGAGTGAGAGTGTGAGAGAGAGATATATGGGAAGAGAGGGCTCCGAAATTTTGAGTATAATAACCCTTTCTCATTCATTTTGTTTTATAAAATTTAAGTTATTTTATAAATTATCTAAATTTTATATAAAATGTGCACTAAAATCAAGTTTTTATTCATGAAACCTTGATTTTTGACTTATAAATTAAGGATGAATGTTAATGACTTCAATTTTTATTTTTCTTGATTATATTTCCCTGAATTTAATTGTTTTAAGATAATATTATAAGTTTCATAACTATTTTTATAGAATTCTTGATGTCAAATTTTATAAAATTTAGGTTTTAGGGCTTTTAGGGTTTTGGAGTTTCATAAACTTTGAATATCAAAATAAATTGAATATTTGAGACTTAAAATTATCTTATGGTATTATAACTCTTTTATAGTTATAAATAATGTTTGTAATTTATTTTTATCGGTCTATTGGCATTCTATGTAGTGATTCCAAGATTCAAGCGAAATTGAGGAATCAAGTATACTAGTCCTAGTCTTCAACTTTGACTTAAATTTCTATGAGACTTTGAACTAACGTCTACTTCTAGGTCAAGTGCATGATGTGTGTATATGATTCATGAAATGTTGTTCGAGTCAAAGAGTAACCCGAATATGGATAGTCACTACAGTTAAGTAGTTGTAGAATTCACATACCAATGTGAAATCCAAGCACATTATCCATTGTCTCTATCTGTTTCCAAGATTCTACTAGGTTATAACTTAGCTGCTAGTTACCAAGTCTAATATGTGTAGTGCCTATATGTGTAACTAAGTTTATTCAAATCTAGAACTAACTCAAATTTTGACGGTTGTCACATTAAGTTTCATAACATATTGTATGTTTGATATCGTATGAGAACCCTATGAATAATTTAGTACTAGCTTGTGAGTTTCGTCATTACCCTTTTGGGTTATCAGTAAATCCTCCTCGGAAGTGTAACCAGAGTCTCCTAGAGGGAGAGCATGGAATTTGTGAATAGATCTATTCGTGACTGACAATCCCACACCTAAACTGTTAGCTACAGTTAGGCGGGCACGCCTGGGGTGACAAATTCTGGAAATCGTCCGACGTCTGACAAATGTCAAGGAGGTTTTGGTGTCGCATTAGCATGGTTACCCGACTCACAATATGTATTAATATAAGTTTATTCATGGTTTCGCTTTGGGTTTGGTTTTGACTTTGATTCGATTTCATATTTACTTTCTATCTATAGCTTCCATATCTAGTACGGGATGGTAGTCCCATGGTTTTCAGTTTATTGATCTTGTATCTAGTGCGGGATGTTATTCCTATGGTTTTCAGTATGTATATATCTTATATCTAGTACGGGGCGATAGTCCCATGATTTTAATACATATCTTGTACGAGATGGTTATCCCATGATTTTCAACTTATATCTAGTACGGGATGATAGTCCCATGATTTCAATCTATATCTTGTACGGGATAGTAATCCCATGGTTTTGAATCTATATCTAGTCCGGGATGGTAGTCCCATGGTTTTCAATCAATCTTTTCATGTATATCAAACTATCTTGTATCTAGTACGGGATGTTAGTCCCAGGGTTTTCAAACTACTTTCCATCTATAGTTCATGTATATCAAACTATTTTATATTTAGTTCGGGATAGTAATCCCATGATTTTCATTATGTAGTTTTATGTATTAAACTTACTCTGTGATATTCAACCGGTCTTGCATTTAGGAAAATATGGGATTTTACTGGGGTAAAATACAACACATAATCGAATTGGTAACAAGTGATAACTAAACTAACTTTACATAAGAAAATATGGGATTTTCTTGGATAACAAACCTTTTCGGAAAACTAAAGGAAACTGGTGCATTTTCAGAAAACAAACACCTTATGAACTCACCGGCTTTATGGTGATTTTCAAACTGCTTGTATTCTCAGGTCCGCATTAGACAAGTACCCGGTGATCTCTTTTGGTGAAGACGGAGTGCGTAGAAGACTCGTCTCGTTTTGTTCATATATACTATGTATCACACTTGTATGATTCACTTTTGAAACAATGTAAACTTTTATATATGTAATGTAATGGTTGTTTACTTTGATTACTATGTGCATTGGATTTGATACTCAACATGGAGTCAACCCCGGAAATGTTTCCGCCTTTGGTTTTCGGGGTGTGACAGATTGGTATCAGAGCCCTTGTTTATAGTGAACGGAGTATACCAAACCTTACATGGTATAAAACTATAAACAATAAAGGGCCTAAGTGCTCTGAACTAAAAGTATCCTTCAAAATATAAGTATTTTCAAAAGTATACAAGTATACCGAAACATCGAGATTCGTAACTACCAGTAGAACAAAACATAAGTGAATGGGTGTTGTACGCTGCGGTTAAACCTGGGCAGCTATGTAGTCGTGTCTAGGATCAATATAGCCTGGCCATCTATATTCATTCGAGACACGGCCAACATGTGCTTGGGAGTGACTGTGGTACGAAGCAATCCTTAAACTTACCCAACACCCCAAACAACGAGTCGCCGTTGCAGTGAATCATGAAATACTATGGGAGTATTTCTCGAGTAAATCCTTCGTAGAAAATCCTCGTATACGCGTTGTTCCTTGATCGTTCCTCTAGCGATAAAATTATCTGCCTTGATAACTCTTTCCTGCTTTATTGCTTAATATAATGTTATATCTGTCTTGATGAGATATCCTCTGATCCATATCTCTTGATTCAATTCAGAGGACTTATGATCCTCTCTTTCCTGATCTTTTAAGATCAAGATGCCTCCAAGAAAGAGACCCAACTCAAAGAACAACAACAATCCTCCACCACCACCTCCTCCTCAATTTGATTTTGCATTAGACAGTTCTGACTGCCGCAATGGTAGCAGCCATGTCGCAAATGAACCCCGGTAGTTCAGGAGGTGGTCCCCAGCCCCAAAACCCAGAAGATAGTCAGGAACACCGAAAAGGGGGTTCCTATAAAGACTTGATGAACGCGAAACCCACATCCTTCGATGGCACTGGAGGTGTTATTTCCCTAACTCGATGGTTCGAGAAAATCGAATCAATCTTTGAAATATGTGTCTGTTCGGAATCTGACAAAGTAAAGTTTGCCGCCTGCACCATCCTTGACAAAGCCCTGACTTGGTGGAACGGCCGAGTCAAATCCTTAACTCTACCTGTAGCATATGCTATGGGTTGGGAAGCTATGAAGGAGCTTCTACTTGCAGAGTATTGTCCTCGGGGCGAAATACAGAAGCTAGAACACGAACTCTGGAACCTTAAGATGAAGGGATCCGACATAGCCACTTATACTTCAAGATTCGATGACCTGGCGTTATTCTGTCCGGGAATGGTTACCCCGGAGAGTAAAAAGATTGAGAGATTCATCTGGGGGTTGACCCAGCCAACAAAAGCAAATGTCTTGGCTGCCAAGCCAGACACCTATGACAGTGCTAAATGTCTTGCGCAAACCCTGATCGATCACGAAGACAACTCAGATGAGGAGGCTACCACTCCTGAGCCAGTCACAAGTGGAGGTGGAAGTAAAAAGAAATTCTGGAACAAGCGGAAGGCCCAAAGTACGCAAGGTTCCTCTAAGAAACAGCAAACGGTAGCAGTCCATGCTGCTACTGCCCCTGTTGTTGTTTCAGTTGTCGGATCCACAGTCCAAACTCCCACCAGTGGATACACTGGTACCCTTCCTTGGTGCGGTAAGTGCAGCTACCATCACCGTATTCCTGGTCCATGTCGCGAAAGAATATGTGACAACTGTGGCAAGAAGGGCCACCTTGCTCGAACCTGCAGAAAACCAGCCAAATCGACAAACCAATCATCCGGAGCGGGAATCAGTCCAGCCTGCTATAGTTGTGGCGAAGTAGGGCACTTCAAAAGAAATTGCCCCAAGGCAGCAACAACTGGCAACGCTGGAAGAGTCCTAGCAATAGGACGAGAGGAGACAACCGCTGATCCCACTATCGCCGCAGGTATACTTCTCGTTGACGACTCTTATGCCTGCAACTCTTTTCGATTCTAGTACTAAAAGGGAAACCTGTTATCTATGCATTCAAACACCTTTCTAACTTAATCCTTCGTTTGTAATCGAAAATGTGTACCGTCGAGACGACTAGCCGGTGAGATAGAGAACGCTAACTTCGTACCTATAGATTGTATTCTCAGCCCGGAGGATTATTCTGTTCCATTCGATTTAATGGCAAACTTTTCATGAAATGCTTTGATGCTATGTTTGACATGAAATGACCGAGTCTCATTCATGTTGTTATTCTTGATTTCGAAAGGGTTGCTCGTCTAAATCTTTCCACCGACCCGACTCTCACAATCTTCGGCCTCCAACCTAAATCCAATCCTCGCATCATTTCGTGCATCGAAGCTCAAAAAGTTTTCCCGATAGGAATTGCCATGCATCCCTCGTTCCTATGATCATCGGGAAACGGGAAGTTTGCAACTCTTTTCCCTAAATGTCTTTCTCGAAGGATTCCTGAGAATTCCTTCCGAACGTCTAGCCTAGTCTCGCACCGGCCTAATCTATGGGACTACCTCGTAACCAAACCTCAGTAAGAATGACGTGTCCAAGACGATGACCAAGGATTGATATGATCACTACGAGTTAGTAGTGGTATCCTTCAGTCAAATCATTTTCCTCGATCATGTAGCTAAGCAAAGTAGTCGTACTCGTGAACCTTTCAAAAAGTTAAGGCGATAGGAAATTAGTCGGTACCAAAAATACCCATAGAAACCTGTCGATTCTTTGGTCCCATCGACTATTATCGCAGACCTACCTATAAATTTCTTCTAAAAGCCATCAGACCCTTAGCTACTCGGCTCCATGAAGACGTGCTTTCCTGTTGGAGCATGTGTCCTGTTGAAGGCTTTATCCCAGAAAAGCATGATATGCTTTGAGAAATGTACAATACTTCCCTCATGATACATTAGACCCTTCGCGATCCTCATAGAATCGATTTCGTAACCTTCCAACTTCGGCTACCCTCAGAACTTAGTAACATCCATCCGGTACTTCACGTCTCGAATCCTTAGAAGTATCTACCCAATGAAACCCTAGTGATTCCTTTGAGGAGACCGAAGTCATCAAGGGTCGGAACCTCCATGGGATAACCAATTGAGATTATGCATTGAGAGAGTCAATGTACAAAACAAAGACGCGTCCCGATAGTGAGGGTTCGCTGGAACGCCAAGCGGAGACCCGATTCCACTTGGGAGCGTGAAGATCCGAGGCAACAAATCCATCTGTATCTCATTCCAATTCATGACCTGTATCTTAATCTCTGAATTTCGGGACGAAATTCCCTCTAACGGGGGGATAATGTAACAACCCAAAGTTGTCCATCGCCGAAACCCGTTCTACCCGTAAAAGTTCACCGTTTATCAATTCGTTCCGTTTTCGTTTTGGGTTAAATTAGTTAAACTTATATCTTTATTATAATCTAATGAGTGTCCAAACCCCTTAGGAACTCATGAAATTAGCCCAAAATGTTTATTTCAGAAATTTTAGAAACGTCCCCGCCGGGTTACGGAAACTTAATCGGGTGCGACCGAAAGCCCCGTTTAATGCCGGTATCGGGTAGAATTCCACCAAGTTTTGGGACCTATTTAAATGTGTTCAAGCTTTCATTTGAAACTTTTGCTTCATCTCTCTACTCTCTCTCTAACCTCTCTCCTCAAACCAAGTTTAAGGGTCAAAATTCATCAAATTTAAGCTCCAAATCACCAAGGTAACTACCCTAACTCCTAGTATAACATCTTAGGCCTTCAAATTAGAGTTCAAATCATGCAATAGGACAATATTCATGATTTTACAGCCCTAGAACAGTCCTAGGCCGTGAAGTCACATAAAATGGGTTTTGGAGCCCAAAAACCATTCCAATCGACCTTCGGAGCTTAGATATGGCTTAATGGCTTAATGGACTAGACTTAGAATGCCTTAAACATGGATTTTGAAGAGTAAACATGAGTTTACTACCCAAGAGCATGCTTGGGCCGTAAACTCATATAAATGGGGTTTTTATGCCCTTAAACCCTTCCAAAATACCATTGAAGCTTAGATATGAATTTTAGAATATTGGATTTGGCGTTGGAACACCTTGAACATTAATTTAGAGGAGTAAACTTGAGTTTACTGCCCAAGAACATGCTTGGTTCGTAAACTCATTATCTTGGGGAGTAAACTCCTTCTAATGTGTTAAAATGCCATTTACACACACCATAAGCCTTGGGATAAATTCTATAAGTGACCACAAACAAGATTTGGACATTAAAACATATTAAATCCCCTATATAAGGAGTTCATGGCCATGAGGGGGTTCATGGGCCATAAACTGCTAAATCTATGCCAAAAGTCCCCTAAAAATCCATACAAGGCTTGGGAAAAATCATTGGAATCACATGTGATTGTTTAAGGACCAAAACATTAAGGATTCTATGTGTGGGGGAGTTTACGACCGTAAACACCAAGTTTACTGACGTAAACTCCAATAAATGGTCCTTAAGTGAGCTTAAATTCATCCCAATGCCTCAGATGCAATCCTAGCAAAATTATCCATGAGTTATGAAGCCATTTAGCACCCAAAAATACCTTCCATGAGTTCACGGCCGTGAACTCATGTGGATGGGGTGTTTAAGGCTGAAAACTCCTCTATGAGTTTACTATTGAAGAGTAAACTCCATATCCAAGCCTTACATGACTTCAAATGCCACCTGGGTCCTTCCAAACACTTGTAATGAGGTGTTTCCGCAACTAGAAGTGTATGTCCCTAGCAAATAAGTAATTGAAGTCCTAATTATATACAAATGTGTATCTTTTCATAATTCATAGGAACCTCATGCATTTGCAAAACCAGGACTGACGTTTAGCATCCAAACCGACACATTCCGCGATTGGTGAGTTCATACCCCTACCCTTTTTCAATGGTTTTTCAATGTTTTCAGGGGGGGGGGGGAATACAAGAAAGTTAAAAATGTTTTCAAAACATAACATTGATGTATTTCAATAAATATCTGGCAAATTTATAAATATCTTTACCCCTTATGTATTATGCTGAGCACAAGGGATGATTTATCAACTACTACTATATGAATTTCAGTTAAGGAAATAATCTAACTAATCAAATTATTATGGGAATAATTTGGGGTTCTTTACTTCTATTGGATCTCATATATACTGATGTGTGTGGACCATTCAGAACCGCCACAAGGGATGTTAACCGCTTCTATGTGACTTTCACTGATGATTACAACAGATATGGCTATGTCTACTTAATCAAGCATAAGTCAGAAACCTTTGAAAAGTTCAAAGAGTTTAAGCAAGTAGTGGAGAATCAATTGGCCAAGAAGATAAATATGATGCAATCCAATCGAGGAGGAGAGTATCTAAGTATCGAGTTCCTTAACTATCTTAAGGAATGTGGAATTTTTTCATATTTGATGCCACCTAGGACACAACACCTTAATGGTGTGGCTGAGAGACAGAATGCAACCTTGCTAGACATGTTTCGTTTCATGATGAGTCGAGCTTCGTTACTTATCTTATTTTGGGGGTGTGCCTTAGAGACTGCCGCCCATATCCTTAATCTAGTCCCTACCAAAAAGGTTTCTAAAAAATCTCACGAGATGTGGACAGGGAAGGTTCCCTTATTAGACCACATCAAAGTTTGGGGTTGTGAGGCTTTTGTGAGACGCGAGACTCATGACAAGATCGAACCTCGGAGTGAGCGGTGTATTTTCATCGGCTACCCACAGAATTCCTTTGGATATCTCTTCTATAGAGCAAGTGACTATGTTGTCTTTGTTGCGAGAAGAGGAGTCTTTCGTGAGAGAGAACTCATATGGCAAGGGGACAGTGGGAGGCAAATTGACGTTGAAGAGCTTCATGATTCAAGCGGTGAAGGAACCTCAAACACTAGCATTCATCCCAAGGAAGAAACTCCGGTTGAGCCGATTGACGAATACGTACATCTGTGGCGTTCTAGAAGAGTTAGTGTTCCACATGTGTTATATGGTTTTCATATAATAGCTGAAGGTGATACATTTATCAGTGATAGAACACTGGTAAATTTGTATGAACCTAACAATTACAAGGAAGCCATGGTAGTGCCCGAGTCTGCAAAATGGAAAAAGACTATGGATAGTGAGATCCAGTCCATGTATGACAATCAAGTTTGGAACTTGGTTGACAATGTACCAGGCCGTAAGACATTCGGGTCCAAATGGATCTTTCTTAGGGTGCAAAGTCACGCTTGGATGTGGCTTACCCTTATTGATGTGTAAATGAGTTGTCTTTCTTTTAAATCGGAAGTGAGTGACACTCATATTTAGAATGATCATTTTGGAGTGTTAGTCTAGAGAGATAATTTGTACAAGACCCATTTGTATACTCTTTCAAGATCTAATAAGAGCTTAAAAGGATTTATTTACTTCATGTGTTCTTGAGTTTGTATGATGATTCACTAGATCTTTCTTATTTCGCATATGCCATCATAACCAACACCACTACAATTTGTATCAGAGCAGATGTTCTTGATTTTCATCAAGAATTGACCCATGGTGGCAATCTTGATTTGGTGATTCTTCATTGTTTTTTTATCTTCATGATTTAGAGAGTTTTTGGATTCTATAAATCGAATTCATCATTTTTCTATTCATAATTTGATTTTCTTCACCAGAATTCAAGTGATTTTTGCTTTCAGTTTCTAGAAAGCCCATTCAAAATCACTTTCTCTCTCTAGAAATTTTCAAGTTCTTTTGATCATGGTGGATTTGCCATACGATTCTTGGATTGTGATCATTGAAGATATCAAATAAAAATTCAAAGAAGATCAATTTTATGTGTTGGTGTTAAGCGAATAGATTTCATGGGGTAATATAGTTTCTTATGGATATTTGAGGGATGATAATGGAAGCTTGATTTTTCAACAACTTTGTAAGATTGTATGGTTGAATAAAATGGCTTTACCCATATTAGTCCATATTAGAAATCAAAAAGAAGGAGAAGAAAGAGATTTGTTTAATAAGAAATACATTTCTCTAATTGAAAACCAAAATGATCTCCGTGCTCTAAAGTTTGTTGAAGTTCTTGACAATGGAATTCAATGTGATGTTCTTGATGTTCAAGAAAGAGGAGTTCAAGTTTATTCTGATGATGAAAACGCTTTTTGATTGATTGGAGTTCAAACCGATGGTATTTTGTGTTCTTGTGATTCGTTTGAAGGAAGGATTCCTTATCGGAAGTTAGTGATCCAAGAAATTAACAAGTATCAAACTCCAAAAGATTTGATTGAAATTCACAATGTTTAAGTTGTTGAAAGTGGGTATGTTCATTAAATCAAGTCTTCGAGATGCAAAAAGATGAGAAAGAAAAAGAAGAAGAAGATTAAACGGAAAAACAAGTGGGTTTATTCACAAAAATCATCGAATGTTGTTGTGAATCCGAAATCCGTGAAGCAAATTTGGGTTCCAAAGCAACAATCTCCAAAGGTTGCATTGATTTTGAAGTCAAAACCCAAAAGTGTTGGTGGTTCTTTTGAGGATGTTCTTGGATCGTTGAAGAACACAAACAACACAAAGAACGAGTTGTACAACATGCATAGTGGATGGTACAATGTTCAAATTGGATATTTTCTCATTCCAACAAAAGAACCAAGATCTTTTAGATTTGATTCGTTCGTTACAAATGGAAATCGATTCGTTAAAAGGTATCTCAAATTCTCAAATGGATTCCAAAACGTCCATGATTTCGATTCGTACTTTTCGTTTTTCATTTTCGATCGAATTGTTTCGTTGGATGTAATCCGTTTTTGCCCAATTTTTGATCCAACAAATTTTTTTTTAGATCAAGCCCAAACAATTATGATTTGTTTGATCCAAAATTCGAGCCTAAAGTTGTTTTTTGCTGTTCATAGATCCTAGTCTTTAGCCCAAATCATTTGAATATGGTTACTGTTCATCTTTAATTCAATCATCCCTATCCACAATCCATTTGTAAATATCGGTGTTTGATATATCAATTTCATTCCAAATCAAAGAAGTCGAATGTATGTTTCATGAATCAAACAATTTGACGAAATCGACTTGTAGTTGACTTTTTGGAGTCAACATTAGTTTGATTGATCTCGTTCTTCCATAATTGATATCAATTTAGACTTGATTTCAACGGGTTGAGGGTCCTTATGAGAAATCGATTTCGACAGTATGTTGATCGATGGTTCGTATCGATATTGAGGGTTGTTTGTTTTTGGATCGATGTCGATGGTCACCTGTTGAATTTTGGGTTTAATGTCGATGACTATTTGTTGTGTTCGAAGATCTGGAGTTAAGCTTATGATTCAATTTCAAATGGGAAAGATGTACAATTGAAGACTTTGTGAATTGAAGGATCTGTAAAAGTTTTCATGTCGATCACGACTATATTTGGGTTTGATAGTCAAAGGAAAATTTGGAAAAGTCAAAATCAGTTTGAAGTTCCGATTGGTGTTCGAATTCATTGAGTCTGATGGTTCGTCGTTTGCATCTAATATTGCATCTGATATCAAAGTTGATGGCTTGATAATGAGATGAACAATCGAAGATTTAAGGTTGTTGCTTGTAATCTGATTTCGAAGGCCATAGATTTGGACTCGCATATCGGAATTTGAACTGGCAATTTCGAGTTTGATGAAGAAATCGGTTCTAAGGTCTGTTAAAGTCACAATCGGAATCGATTTTGGGGTTAGATTTCGAAGGTATTTGATTTGGATTTGAAGTAGATGATTGGAATGAATGAAAAGAGAAGGATGACAATGTTGGAGTCGATGGACTTCATAAACGAATTCTTTGAGATTAATAATCGAATGGTTGGACTAGAGAAACGAAGGTTTTGATATCGATTGGAATCGAAACATTGAAGTTGAGCATTGATATGTCGATAGCGAAGTTTGTATACTGATGTAATTATCGGTTGTCGACTGATTTGGGTTGCGAATGAGAATGTTTTTGGAATCAATTGTAGTTGATGTCGATTTTGTAAACCCTTCCATTGAAACCGGTGTATTGTTAAAAGGTGGTAATGAAGGTTTCTCAAAGAAGCCAAAGAAGTCCAAAAATGTTACTGATGAGGTTGTTGTTCAAGATAGTCCCAAGAAAGTCAAAACTACTTCTCCCCAGAAGGTTATTGCTGAAAAAGAGAAAGTTTCAAAGAAAATCGAGAAGGTTGAGAAGAAGGGGGTTACCGAATCTTCGAAGGAATTGCTTCGTTCAAAATCAAGGGTTTTTAAATGCCCCAGGAAGATGTCTCATAAATCTCGACATTCGTCTGATGATCTCTCACCAACTATTCGAAGAACACAGATCAACAGTCGAGGGGTCATTATTCGTGATATACCAGTCCCAGTATCCCCATCTTCGAAGAAAAGACGAGCTGAGGATATGGCAAAGCATATTGCTGAAAAAAGAAAGAAAAGGAAGTTAGTGATTCGTGAAGACTCGTCTGATAATGAAATTCTACCAGACACGCCTTTGGGATCGAATTCTCCTGGTATCTAATTACCAATATCCACTATCTCAATCTCACCAACAACAACAACCTATCCACTCGAAATTGTTCTTACCAAATCAAATACATAGGAGGTTCCAATTTCTAACATTGTTACAAATGTATCTGATATAGGTATACTTGTTACTACGAGTGCAGAAACTGATGGCTTTTTTGCCTTAAGAACTGAAGAGTTTTATGCATAAGAACAATCCTATGTGCTCATACAAACCCTACTGCTTGGATCTAGGTTTCTCTATTTTACATGCAATGAATCCAAGACTTGCAAACCCTAATCTACCATACATAATTTCGAAATTAGCAAATAACATCAGATCTAGATGTTTACCATTTTGAATAGTGGCTTGAATCTTCTTCTCTTGAGCTTAGACTCATAATTGTAATTGCTCTAATAAATCACAAACACCACAAGCAAGAAGGCAACTTTTGGAGAGGAGGGAGGATGCTAATTTTTGGCCCTAGGGTTTCTCTTAGAAGCAAGTGGTCGAAAATTGAAGCCTTGGCGTCTTATTTATAGTAGAGACTGCTAGGGTTTCACTCTAAACCCTAATGGACAACTTAGCCACCAAGCAGCCCAAGGAACCTTCTGGAATAAGGCCCTTGGATGAAAATATGACGATCCTTCATCATAATTTCGTTCCCCCTTAGTCCATTAGGTTCCTAGTACAAAAATCAATTATCACACATTTGACAGTTTATGCCCCTTTATTTAATTAATCTCTTTTAGTCACCAAATTAATTGCTAATTAATTTATGACTAATACTAATTAAATAAATATGATTTCTCCTTTAATATATTATTCTTATAATATATTAATAAACCATAATATCCTCTCTCTCCTTAAATTACCTTGTCAACTTGCTTTGGTGAAGGCAACCCAAAAGTACCATGCACAACCGGGTCAAGTACATACCAAATATAGTTACAGACTTAGACACTAATACAACAGTCTCCTACTTGGATAAGTCTAGTAACTATATCTCATATATGACTTCAGGATTCGATCAACAATCATAGCTCTTATACGCCTCTGTCAACTCTGATCAAAACTAGCCCTTCAGATAAGGGATCGTACAATCCTCTGTTCTAGATATCATACTGACAATACTTATTTTCCAGCATTTGTTCCTCGATCTCTGATTTGTTCGACATAGAATTTAGTTGAACACATAAACTTCATTCTGACCGGGCCTGACGCATAAGTCAAACCAAATCATCGAGTGGCCAGATATCGCTTTTACCCTCTTAGGATAAAAGGAACAGAAAAACTTCAACTTATATGCCTTTATCATTCACTGGCTAAGTCACACACAATAATGCATTTTATAACATCAAGTTACTGATGCGTTTTCACATTATCAATGTATAATCAACCAGCAAATAATAACCATATCTCTAGGTTTAAAGATTATATGATATTATGATCTTGCGATCACTTGTAAGCAGTGATACTACCAAGTGCGGGTTTATTCCAATGCTCAAATCATTTTCATAAGCATTCATTAACTTTGTAGCAAACCTTTTCTATGTCCAAAACCTTTTAGACAATCCAGAAGCAAATTCATGATAGTCTTTATTCATATCTACTTCCAACATATGAACGACTGTGGACTGTTTGAATAATCTTATTACTCTGAAGTCAAAACATGCAAAAATGAAACAATAGATAAATAACCAACACAAGATAGTAGCTTTACTCATAAATAACATAACTTTATTTATTCATTAAATGTCAAGTACAAACTATCTATTACACGTTTCTTATCTATCTAATCTAAACTTATATCGTCCTTCAGCCCTATGCTCCTAGCGTGCTGCAAGTGTTTGACCCTACTCATTTCCTTCGTTAGGGGATCTGCTGGGTTTTCTTCTGACGATACCCTCTTCACAACGAGGAGTCCCTCTTCTACCCGATGTCTAATAAAGTGATATTTTCTGTCGATGTGTCGAGATCTATCATGATCTCTTGGTTCCTTGGATAAGGCAACCACTTCTTCATTATCACAGAAAATTTCCATTGGCTCCTTTATGGATGGCATAACTCCAAGGTCTACAATGAAGTTCTTTAACCATATAGCCTCCTTTGACGCTTCGCTCGCAGCAATGTACTCTGATTCGCACGTTGAATCAGCTACGGTTTCCTGTTGGAACTTTTCCAAGTCACTGCTCCTCCATTTATGGTAAAGACCCAGCCTGACTGCGATCGGTAATTATCCCGATCCGTCTGAAAACTAACGTCACTATACCCTCGTACCCTTAAGTCATCACTCCCACCGAGGACTAGAAACCATTCCTTGGTCCTTCGTAGGTACTTAAGAATATTCTTAACTACAATCAAATGAGCTCTACTAGGATTCCCTTGATATCTGTTGACCATGCTCAAAGCAAAGGCCACATCAAGGCGAGTACAAGTCATAGTGTACATGATAGAGCCAACTGCAGAAGCGTAAGGTATTCAGCTAATATCAGCTATCTCTGCCTCTATACTTGGGCTCTGAGTCTTACTCAGCTTGGCATTGCTTTGGATTAGTACTTGGGCTCTGAGTCCACTTGCACCCGACTGTCTTACGACCCGGTACATTATCAACCAAATTCCAAACTTGGTTGTCGTATATGGACTGAATCTCGCTGTCCATCGCCTCTTTCCATTTAGCAGACTCCGAGCCTGCCATGGCTTCCTTGTAGCTGCTAGGTTCGTCCAAATTTATCAGTGTTTCATCACTAATAAACGTATCCCCTTCAGTAGTAATATGAAAACCATAAAACTGGGTTAAAAACTAATCCTACTAGAATGTCTAAGAGGTAAGGACTCGTCAACGGGTTCAACATGAGTTTCCTCCTCGGGTTGAGTGCCAGTGTTAGAGGTTCCTTCATCGCTTTGCTCTTGAATCTCTTTAAGATCAATTTGCGTCCCACTGTCCTCCTAGCTTATCAATTCCCTTTCTCGGAAAACTCCTCTTCTAGCAACGAAGACAACATTCTCACTCAGTCTATAGAAAAGATAGCCAAAAGACTTATGTGGATAGCCAATGAAATAACACTTCTCACTACGATGTCCGAGCTTGTCGTGAGTCTCTCGTCTTACGAAAGCCTCGCAACCCCAAACCTTGATATGTGCCAACGAGGGAGCTTTCCTTGTCCATATCTCGTGAGGTGTTTTGGAAATCTTCTTGGTGGGAACTAAGTTAAGGGTATGGGTGGAAGTCTCTAATGCATACCCCTAGAAAGCTATTGGTAATGAAGCCCGACTCATCATAGAACGAACCATTTCCAACGAGGTCCGATTACGTCTCTCAGCCACACCATTCAATTGTGGCATTCTCGGAGGTATCAATTGCGAAACAATTATACATTCTTTTAGATAGTCGTGAAACTCAAGACTTAGGTACTCTCCTCCTCGATCTGACCGAAGCATCTTGATTTTCCTGCCCAGTTGATTCTCCACTTCATTCTTAAACTCTTTGAACTTTTCAAAGGTTTCTGACTTTTGCTTGATTAAGTAGATATATCCATATCTGCTATAATCATCCGTAAAAGTCATGTAGAAGCGGAAAGCATCTCTTGTGGTAGATCTAAAGGGCCCACACACATCGGTATGTATGAGATCCAATAGGCCTTCACCCCTATCACAAGTGCCAGTGAAGGGTGACTTGGTCATCTTCCCAAATTAGTGTTTCGGTTAACCACACACGCTCCACTAACGTTTGACAAGGGTACAAAGCGTAATTCCATGGAATAGCATCATTTTCACATTTTACCCTAAAGTAACTAAGATTGGGAATTTGTAAGACATTTTAGTTACTTTTTAATATTCATTATACTTATAATGAGTTATTAAATGCCCTATCCTATCCGTTCGGCTAACGAACCTCCACCAGTCAAGCAAGCGGTGGGTGTGAGTGTACACCCATTAAGCATCATTTTATAGGCAACAACCTTATACCCACCTTATAGACAGGCTTCGTGAATGAAGCCTACTAGCGATAAGACTATCTTTAATCTTATACACACACGCACACACACACACACACACACACATATATATATATATATATATATATATATATATATATATATATATATTAATCCTATAATAGGTAAAGTATAAGGTTGATTTTTAAACTTGTAAAAATCGAAGGGTTGAAATTTAAAACTTTTCAATAATTGAACTTTTAATCAAAGAATTTAAATTTCAAAAATTGAGGGCCAGTTTCAAACTTTTCAAAACACAAGGTGTGACACCCTAAAACCAAGAACGACGGAAACGTTCTTGGGCAGAGGACGTCATGTATAGTATCACAACATAGTATAATAGTAAACAAGTAAACAACCTCATCCATTGCGTTAATAATATAATTTTAATACAAGTGTGTTCGTGGTTTATAATGCACCAAAATATGAATGAAAATAAAAGATGAGTCTTGTATGCGCTCCATCTTCTAAAAAGCTGACATCGGTACCTGTCTACTGATGACGTGAGAATACAAGTCATTTTGAAAGAGTTTATCAGCATTAAAGCTGGTGAATTCATAAGTATTTAGTCTCATTGATTTCTAAAAACTTGTAATGAAAGACTTATAATTGTTTTGAGGAAACGTTTGTATAAGTATGAAAACTCCAAAAAATCCCATATTTCCTACTAGTATAACAAGTAGTCTTCTACCAAGACTTGACTGTTTTGAAAGTATGTATCATTGTAAAAATGACAGTTTTTCCCTTGTATAAATATTATTATAAAAATATAGTCTACCTCATCGTTTATGTGAATGCATCACAAAATAAAGGTAATGAGGAAAATAATATATTTATATCAAAATATATCCTACCTCATTGTTTATGTGAAAGTGTCACAACATAGAGGTAATAAGGAAAATGGTATAATCCTTAAGAATGTATCCATTTGTCTAGGATAAACACGGCATGGTAAATCGCCGAACAGTACAACCGAGAACATCCGAAGATGAATACACCTTCTGTTGCGAGCAGCTAAGTGTAGGATGGTCAGTCCATGAGTGTGTAGAAGTATAACTTCCTGTAGTATATAGTAGTATCTCCCCATATCGTATGTACTATTGTCTCATCGTATAGTATGTGTTCATATCTCTTCGTATAGTATTATAGTATGCACTAGTGTCTCTTTGTACTGTATGTATTAGTGTGACTTCGTATAGCATGTACTAGTGTCTCTTTGTATAGTATGTATTAGTGTCTCTTTGTATAGTATGTATTAGTGTCTCTTCGTATAGTTTGTACTAGTGTCTCTTTGTATAGTATGTATTAGTGTATCCTCGAATAGTATGTATTAGTGTATTGTATTTATTGACTCATGTATGAACTGACTCTTAGTGTGATTCCTAGTACTAGGAATAGTAAATAGTATCTCCTAACTATACCTATTATAGTTACTAGTAATGTACGTGTATAACTGAAAGTATGTCTTTGCTACCCAAAGGTACTGAATTGACTGACAGAACTTTTATGTGTATATATGTATACATAATATATAACTAATATTTAGATGACATTCGGACAAATAACCGATACTCTAAGTCCACATCCAAACAAGGAAAAGGAATTAAAGCGAGCTAGCAATCCTAAGTCCTTTAAACATTACTTATATAACTATGCATATATAGGCATGCATTAGACAATATAAAAGTATAAGAGAAGTTTTGTAAAAGCTTTGAAAATTTTAGTAAATAAGAATTGATGACTTGATGTCAGATTATAAAACGATTTAAAAGCAGTTTGTTTGATAATAACAGTTTAAAGTATAAGAAATCCTTTGTTTAAAGCACAATTGTAATAGAGTTTGAAAGGAAAGATATAGTACGTAATACAGTTTAGTAAAGAGTTTAGTATGTAAAGATGTTTTGAGAAATCATTTTGAAGTAGTATACTAAGTAAAAGCGCTAAAAGCATAGTAAATCTATACTTTGATAGTTATTAATCACATGTGATTGATATAATAACTATCGCAATTCAACTTGTACTCCCCCCATAATAGGATTTATAAACATATAAAAACATTAAAAAGGTTAATTAATGGGTATGAACTCACCTGTAGTAAGTGACGTGGCGGTAGGATCGGTTTAGGAGGTTGAGTGTCAATTGTGGACTTGAGCACAAACGAATCCTATTACCCATATAACGACATATGTATGCATACAATTAATGTTTAAAACAACTAATTATGGAATGGGGACCACCTTAGGGACTAGCATACATTTATATTGAAGTCATACAATCATATATGATTTTATATAATGGGTGTATGGCTATACAAGGGAGTGTATGGTCAAAATACACCATATTGGTGTGTGTGCGGCCAGGATCTGTGTGCGGACAGGTGTGTGCGACCAGGCCTGTGTGCGGCCATACACTCCCATACAAATGTGTCCAAATCGATTTTCCAAGGCTTTCTGATGATCCTAGGAAGGTGTTTTGGCCGATGCTATGCTTAGATGAGTGTTTAAGTTCATTTTAGGACCAAAGAATGTATGTGCGGTCACACGTGATGTGTGTGCGGCCGTACACACATGAAGATCATACGGAATGATGATTTAATGGATCAAACTCAAGGAAAAGGCTTTCTAATGTGTTGTAGTAATGATCTAAGGATGTTTACTTACTTGTATTGCCGATTGTAGAGGAAAACTTGAAGGACTCTTGAGAGAGAAAGTTCCAGCTTTGAAGGAGTAGGGAAAAGGTTGTAAGGTTGACTTAGGGTCCTTTATATAGGCTAGAGTATGAGGCTAAGGGGGTGTACGGTCGGCTGTGTACGTTGCTTGGTGTGTTTGGCACGATTTTAGGTTGAGTTTGTAAGCTACAGGGCCGATTCTAGCGAGAATCTCGAAAGGCCCTATGTATCTTGGATTGAGCTTCCCACGCTTTCTAAAGCGTATCAAGCCCTTCCAGAGTGAGACTTTCAAAAGAACTCTGTCTCCCACCTAGAATTCCAACGGTTCCTTCGTTTGTCTGCGTAGCTTTTCTGTCGGTCTCTAGAGGCTTTCAATCATTCACGAATCTGAACGATCTTCTCTGTCGTTTCCTGAATGATTTCCAAACCTGTGAGAGTGTTTTCAGGAACTCATTCTTTAGCTACTTGGGTGTCTGCCACTTCAGCCCAGCACAGACGGGATCTGCACTTTCGGCCATAGAGGGCTTCAAATGGAGCAGTCTTGATACTCGTGTGGTAACTGTTGTTGTAGGAAAATTCGAAAAGGGGTAAGTGAGTATCCCATGCCTTCCCAAAGTCGATCACACAGGCTCTGAACATGTCTTCCAGTTTAGGGATGGTTCTCTCACTTTGTCTGTCGGTTTGAGGATGGTAGGCTATGCTCATGTCTAGCCTTGTTCCTAGGGAACTTTGTAGTGATTGCCAGAACCTCGAAGTGAATCTACTATCTCTATCGGAGATAATGGATATAGGAACACCATGCAGTTGTACGATTTACCTAATGTATGTTCTCGTAAGCTTCTCAATCTTTTCACTTTCTTTGATAGGCAGGAAGTGTGCAGACTTGGTCAATCTATCAACGATGACCCATATGGTATCAAGTCCACCCGTTGTCTTGGGAAACTTGGTTATGAATTCCATAGTGATCCACTCCCACTTCCATTCTGGTATCTCTGGTTGCTATAGTAAACTAGAGGGTTTCTGGTATTCGACCTTGACCTTTGCGCAAATAAGGCATTTACTCACGAAGGTAGCACTCTCTCCTTTCATGTTAGGCCACCGGTATAACTTTTTAAGATCCATATACATCTTATTTGAACCTGGGTGGACGGAATATCAAGTGTTGTGTGCCTCGGTCATGACCAAGTCTCTGAAGCCACCTTGTTTCGTTGTCCAGATCTGGTCCATGAGATATAAGGCTCAGTCACCCTTGGCTTCTAAGTTCTTATCCATTCCTCAAAGGGATACACCCACCACGTTTTCAGGTTTCAAGGCTTCAATTTGAGCCTCCTTTATTTGTGTGGACATGTGTGAATGGATAGTCATCGTCAGAGATTTGACCCTTCGACTAGAATATTCTTTCCGACTTAGGGTGTCTGCTACTACGTTGGCTTTACCCGGATGATAACGAATTTCTCATTCGTATTCATTAAGTAGCTCAACCCACCGTCGTTGTCTCATGTTGAGCTCTTTCTGATGGAATATGTGTTGTATACTCTTGTGGTCGGTAAAGATAGTGCTTTTCGTACCATATAGGTAGTGTCTCCAGATCTTCAGGGCAAACACAACTACTCCCAGCTCAAGATCATGTGTGGTGTAGTTGACTTCATGTGTCTTCAATTGTCTCGAGGCATAGGCGATGAACTTACCTCGTTGCATCAGAACACAGTTGAGCCCCTGGTTGGATGCATCACAGTATACAACGAAGTCTTCTATCCCTTTGGGGAGGGATAGTATCGGTGCGGTGCATAAGGCTCGTTTCAACATTTGGAATGCCTTCTCTTGTTTCTCTTCCCAGTCAAAGGTAATGCCCTTCTGGTTCAGTGTTGTAAGAGGTTTCGTGATACAAGAGAAGTTTTGTATGAATCTGCGGTAGTAGCCAGCGAGACATAGAAATTGACGAATTTCTGTAGGCGTCTTCGGTGCTGACCAATTCTCATTGGCTTTAATTTTGGAAGGGTCCACGTGGATTCCTTCTTTGCTAACCACATATTGTAAGATTTTGAATCTTCGGATCCAAAATTCACACTTAGAGAACTTCGCATAGAGTTTCTCCTTTCGTAAAGTTCCTAGAACTTGTCGCAGGTGATCACCATGCTCCTCCTTAATTCGAGAGTAGATCAGTATGTCATTAATGAAGACGATGACAAATTGATCTAAGTAAGGACGACATACTCTATTCATTAAATCCATGAATACCGCGGGCGCATTGGTCAATCCGAATGGCATCACCACGAACTCGTAGTGTTTGTATCGAGTTCGGAAGGTTGTCTTCGGAACATCCTCCTCTAGCACTCGTAACTGGTGATATCTGGATCTTAGATCAATCTTGGAAGAGTAACTCGCCCCTTGCAGTTGGTCAAATAAATCGTCTATGCGAGGCAGAGGGTAACGATTTTTGACCGTCAGTTTGTTGAGTTCTTTGTAGTCGATACACATACGAAATGATCCGTCTTTCTTCTTAACAAACAAGACCGGTGCTCCCTAGGGTGAGAAGCTTGGTCTAATAAAACCCTTGCTGAGTAGTTTGTTAAGTTGACCAGATATTTCCGACATCTCGGCTGGTGCTAATCGGTAGGGCGATTTGGCTACTGGGGTAGCTCCTGGAACTAAGTCGATTCTGAACTCGACTTGTCGTTGCGGAGGTAATCCAGGTAGTTCTTCTGGAAAAAATGTCAGGAAAATCGCTTACTATTGGGATGTTCTTTAGTTCTTTCGTTTCTAGGCTCGTATCGACAACGTGAGCAAGGAATGCATGATATTCCTTACGTAGATACTTCTGTGCTTTAATACTTGAGATGATACGAAGACTCCTGTCGGGTTTGTCTCCGTAGATGATGAGAGTTTCGTTAGACGGAAGATTAAGGCATACAGCCTTTTCGTAACACATAATGTCGGCGTGATCAAGACTCAACCAATCCATGCCAATGATGACGTCGAAGCTTTTAATAGAGATCGGCATGAGGTAGATTGGAAATGAATGGCTATCTAGAGTTAGAGTACATCCTATGTATCTGCTACTAGTGCTCTCAGTCTTCCCATTTGCCATTTCCACAGTGAATGGTTCTTTATGTGCGCATGGTTGTTGTTTAAGTAAGCGTGAAAATTTCTGGTTTACAAAGCTTCTCTCCACTCCACTATCAAATAGTATGCATGCATAAGAGTTTTCAAGGAGAAACGTACCAGTCACCACCATAGGATCAGAAACTGCTTCCCCGTGGCCTATAGCCAGAACTCTTCCCGCTCTACCAACATTTCTTGCTTTGGCGCAGTTCCTTTTGTAGTGGCCCACTTCGCCACAACCATAGCATGACTGGGTCATACCAGCACCAGGGACCTGGTTGATTGGCCTTGCCGGGGATCTACAGAAGCGGACAGTTTGTCCCTTCTTGTTGCATTTGGAGCACTACAAATCCCGGAAGGGTCCGTTGTGGTGGAAACTGCATCTTTTGCACTTAGGCAAGTTCCCCGAGTACTGCTTCACCGGAGCAGTAGCGGTAGGTGTTATCGCGGCATGAACCTCCACAACCTGCTACTTTTTGGCAGCTTTTTGCTTCTTCTTGTCATTCCTAAACTTCCACTTGTTGTCAACAAGTTTGGAGGGTTCTGAGATGGCCAGGGTTGTTGTTGATGGCCGGGATTGAACTCCATGATCGATGAGTCGCTGTACCAATCATTTGGCACTGTCGAAATTAGCAGGGTTTGAAGATAAGACTTTTCCTTGATACGGAGGCACCAGTCCCTAGATGTACCTTTTGATTTTCTTTCCCTCAGTGGGAACCATGTTGGGACAGAGGGCCACTAATTCGCTGAATCTGGCGGTATAAGCGACTATGTTGGAGACCTTCATGGTTAGGCTCCACAGCTCCTGTTCCAACTTCTGGATCTCGCCCCTCGTGCAGTACTCCTCAATCATGAAGTCTTTCAGAGTTTCCCAGCTCATGTCATTTGCCACTATGAGAGTTAGTGACTTGACATGGCTATTTCACCATGTCAGAGCTTTCTCCTTGAAGGTACAAGCAGCAAACTTGACCTTGCTTCCTGTTGGACAGGAGCAGATCTCAAAGATCAACTCCGTCTTTTCGAACCATTGTGAGAAGGCAATGACTCCGCCAGTCCCTCTAAAGGATTTTGGCTTGTAGTTGGTGAAGTCCTTGTACGAGCACACTCTCGAGCGCGTGGGAATTTCACCTTGGGTAGAATTAACGGGTGTTCCGCCTCCGCTGGCACCTATGGAGTGATATTGAGCCATGGTTGTAGCCACAGCCGCATCTACTGCAACATTTAGAGCTGTCGTATTGACTAGTGGAGGAGGTGGTGTTTGATTTTCCGGCTTCCTTTGGTAGGACACGGGAGAGGAGGCATCTTTTACTACAAGTTTATACAGATGATGATGATAATAAGAATCAATTGCAAATTATGATGAGAGTGATCCATGGACTAACGCTCCATAGCCCAAACATTAGAATCAGTGTATGAGTTGAATAGAGATGCAACAACAGATTTGAAAATACAAGAGTATAGACTTTCCAATAGGTTAGAAACTGTCAACATTACTGGTATTACTGATGTAAATGAGTTCGGGAAAAATGACCTATCAGAAGGTCTTACATCAAACCATACGAGAGGAAAATGTTGACAATTTAGTAGAGTAGATAGTGTACTGAAAGACAGGAATAATTTATAGACAAGTGCTTCCTAGATCATAGGTAAGAAAAGGCTATCCCTTAACTAAAAGAAAAAGGATGTGCTAGACATCTTCTAACGGCGGCGGAGGACGTTCCTCGGGCGAACCCTAAGGTCTGCCAGTTGGCGTTCCACATTGAGAAGATGTCATTCGTAGACTCTCTGGCGAACCCGAAGCTCTATGACTTCAGCCCGAGTCTTAGCTAGTGCTTGCAGCAGGGCCTCGTGGTCCGTTGCAGACCTCTACCGAGCATGCTCTAGGCAGCTGATGTGAACGGAATGCATTCTTGCATTTGCATCAACCTCCGTGATGTGTTGGAGAGCTGTCCTGCCCTGGATTCCGTTGCGGGTAACTCTTCGGACCAGGATTGGCAAGACCCTGTCCGCTGTTCCTCCTTCACTCGTGTCATAAAACCTTCGGTCTCCATTGAATGGCATGGGTTGATTTTTCTCTTCACCCCATGTTTCTATGCATTCCACCCATGTAGGCGTCGGGCCTTGAAAAGCCTAACGGGGGTTAGGATTTTGGACCGGAGCCACAGGGGGTAGGTTGTTGACTTCAGGATCGGAGTCGAATCCATCCGAGAAGCCTTCTGCTTGGTGATCATCTAAAGGAATTGGATGCTCATCTTCGGGCTCTTCCTCAAGCTATCCAGCATTGCCGTGGTTTGTGAAGTACGGGTCGCCATGATGATGGAATCCAGCCATGATATCTATGCGAACAAAGAGGTATAAGAATCTTATTTAAATAGGAGTACTACTTAAGATAATTATAAGATAATCTTTATCAATTACATCAATACTTTCATAGTGCATACCAGTTATATGAAATCAACGCACGAATGACCTTTGAATAAGTAACCCTAACTACAAATCCACAACCAAACAAGGAACAGGAAGTAAAGCAAAGATCACAGATTCTTAGTCTATAACACCTAATTTTATATAACCTTAGCGTATCCACTTATCAACTATTGATCTACTTGATATAGACCTTTTTAGTTCTCAAATAAGTAATTACAGTAACA
Organism: Lactuca serriola; assembly: GCF_051521515.1. Lineage (NCBI taxonomy): Eukaryota > Viridiplantae > Streptophyta > Magnoliopsida > Asterales > Asteraceae > Lactuca > Lactuca serriola. Next base: position 125,052,972 of record NC_136413.1, on the reverse strand, counting down.
CAAAATACTCCTATAGTATTTTAGACTTATGTTATGTTCTAGTGTTTTCATTGTAGTAGTGTTGGTAAGTTTTTAGACTTGTTGCAACACCATAACCATTCTTAGGCACATGCTAGTCACTCCTCGGAAAACATAGTTGATCAGGCTATATCCTCCCAGATTTGACTATATGCCTCTAAGCCTAATTGTGTTCTTCAACAATCGTAATACTTTTGTTTTGTCCTAGTGACACTGATTTTAGTATGAATGCAGGCATGTATACTTAGTTAAATATTTTATTATTTAAAAGTATAAACTCTTGGTCAGAGTATTTTAATCCCATTGTGTTTATAGTTAGTATATCTTTTATGGGTTCATATACTAGATTCACTATAAACGATGCTCTGATACCAATCTGTCACACCCCAAAACCAAGAACGACGGAAACGTTCTCGGGTGAAGGACGTCATATATAGTATCACAACACAGTATAATAGTAAACAAGTAAACAACCTCATCCATTGCGTTAATAATATAATTTTAATACAAGTGTGTTCGTGGTTTATAATGCACCAAAATATGAATAAAAATAAAAGATGAGTCTTGTATGCACTCCATCTTCTAAAAAGCGGGCATCGGTACCTGTCTACTGATGACCTGAGAATACAAGTTATTTTGAAAGTGTTTATCAGCATTAAAGCTGGTGAATTCATAAGTATTTTGTGTCATTGATTTGCAAAAACATGTAATGAAAGACTTATAATTGTTTTGAGGAAAAGTTTGTATAAGTATGAAAACTCCAGAAAATCCCATATTTCCTACTAGTATAACAAGTAGTCTTCTACCAAGACTTGACTGTTTTGAAAGAATGTATCATTGTAAAAATGATGGTTTTTCCCTTGTATAACAAATATTATAAAAATATAGTCTACCTCATCGTTTATGTGAATGCATCACAAAATAATGGTAATAAGGAAAATAATATATTTATATCAAAATATATCCTACCTCATCGTTTATGTGAAAGTGTCACAATGTAGAGGTAATAAGGAAAATGGTATAATCCTAAAGAATGTATCCATTTGTATAGGATAAACACGGCGTGGTAAATCGCCGAACAGTACAACCGAGAACATCCGCAGATGAACACACCTTCTGTTGCGAGCAGCCAAGTGTAGGATGGTCAGTCCATGAGTGTGTAGAAGTATAACTTCATGTAGTATGTAGTAGTATCTCTCCATATAGTATGTACTAGTGTGTCTTCATATAGTATGTGTTCATATATCTTCGTATAATATGTACTAGTGTCTCTTTGTATGGTATGTATTAGTGTTTCTTTGTATACTATGTACTAGTATCTCTTTGTATAGTATGTATTAGTGTCTCTTTGTATAGTATGTATTAGTGTCTCTTCGTATAGTATGTACTAGTGTCTCTTTGTATAGTATGTATTTGTGTATCTTCGTATAGTATGTATTAATGTAGTATATGTATTGACTCATGTATAAACTGATTCTTAGTGTGATTCCTTGTACTAGGAATGGTAAATAGTATCTCCTAACTATACCTATTATAGTTACTAGTAATATACGTGCATAACCGAAAGTACGTCTTTGCTACCCAAAGGTACTGAATTGAGTGACAGAACTTTTATGTCTATATATGTATACATAATATATAACTAATATTTAGACGACATTCGGACAAATAATCGATACTCTAAGGCCACATCCAAACAAGGAAAACGAATTAAAGCAAGCTAGAAGTCCTAAGTCCTTTAAACATTACTTATATAACTATGCATATATAGGCATGCATTAGACAATATAAAAGTATAAGAGAAGTTTTGTAAAACCTTTGAAAAATTTAGTGAATAAGAATTGATGACGTGATGTCAGATTATAAAACGATTTAAAAGCAGTTTGTTTGATAATAACAGTTTAAAGTATAAGAAATCCTTTGTTTAAAGCACAAATGTAATAGAGTTTGAAAGGAAAGATATAGTATGTAATACAGTTTGAAAAAGAGTTTAGTATGTAAAGATGTTTTGAGAAATCATTTTGAAGTAGTATACTGAGTAAAACCGCTAAAAGCATAGTAAATCTATAGTTTGATAGTTATTAATCACATGTGATTGATATAATAACTATCATGATTCAACATGTATTCCCCCCATAACAGCATTTATAAATATTTAAAAACATTTAAAAGGTTAATTAAGGGGTATGAACTCACCTGTAGTGAGTGATGCGATGGTAGGATCAGTTTAGGAGGTTGAGTGTCAATTGTGGACTTGAGCACAAACGAATCCTATTACCCATATAACGACATATGTATGTATACAATTAGTGCTTGAAACAACGAATTATTGAATTGGGACCACCTTAGGGACTAGCATACACTTATATTGAAGTAATACAATCATATATGATTGCATATAAGGGGTGTCTGGCTATACAAGGGAGTGTATGGTAAAAATAAACCATATTGGTGTGTGTGCGGCCAGGCCTGTGTGCAGCCATACACTCCCATACAAATGTGGCCGAATCGATTTTCCAAGGCTTTTTTATGATCCTAAGAAGGTGTTTTGGCCGATGATATGCTTAAATGAGTGTTTAAGTCCATTTTAGGACCAAAAGCTGTATGTGCAGTCACACATGATGTGTTTGCGGCCGTACACACATGAAGATCATCTGGGATGATGATTTCATGGATCAAACTCGAGGAAAAGGCTTTCTAATGTGTTGTAGTAATGATCTAAGGATGTTTACTTACATGTATTGTCGATTAGAGAGGAAAACTTGAAGGACTCTTGAGAGAGAAAGTTCCAGCTTTGAAGGAGAGGGGATAAGGGTGTAAGGTTGACTTAGGGTCCTTTATATAGGCTAGAGTGTGAGGCTAGGGGGGTGTGTGGTCGGCTGTGTGCGGCTGGCTGGCCGCACACTCGGGTGTGCAGCCGCACACACCTTGCTTGGTGTGTTTGGCCCGATTTTTCGATGCTACACACATTCTAACCCTTCCTAAGACTCATATGTTGATTATACTAAGACTAATACACTTATATAGACCCAAAACTACATTGTAAAATAGCAAAACGAGGCTAACTTTGATAAGATGAAGGATTTGTAAATTAGAAATTTCGGGTTGCCACACAAGGGATTAAATAACAAATAATATAAATCAAAAAATTAATTTAGTGATTATCTATATTTGACCTAATTCAATTTCTTTCAAGATAAGTTACCCAATTAATTCAAATAATCAATTTTAATCATATAATGAATTTATTATCTAATCAATTGGTAATTATCTTGTGTTTTGGCAAGGATAATCTTTCAATAACAATAAAATTCATATTTTATCAGTATAAAACATATATGGAAATTATCCTTTAACAAAATAGTAAGAAAATCCGAAAATCCCTCTATCTGACACTCCGACTCGTCGAGTCACTCACTGGACTCGCCGAGTTGGGTTGACTCGCCGAGTCAGTTCGAACAGAGGGCCAGAAAACGTTTTTCAGCAAATGAACAGATAGCATCACATACAACAAAAACAAATCAAGGCTCTGATATCACTGATGGGTTTTATGCATAAGAACAATCCTATGTGCTTATACAAACCCTAATGCTTGGATCTAGGTTTCTCTATTGTAAATGCAATGAATCCAATACTTGCAAACCCTAATGTAGCATACATAATTTTGAAATTAGCAAGTAACATCAGATCTAGATTTTTACCTCTTTGAATAGTGGCTTGAATCTTCTTCTCTTGAGCTTAAAGTCATAATTGTAACTCCTCTAATGAATCACAAAGACCACAAGCAAGAAGGCAACTTTTGGAGAGCAGGGAGGATGCTAATTTTCGACCCTAGGGTTTCACTTAGAAGCAAGTGGTCAAAAATTGAAGCCTTGGGGTCTTATTTATAGTATAGGCTGGTAGGGTTTCAGTCTAAACCCTAATGGACAACTTAGCCACCAAGCAGCCCGAGGAACCATCTAGAATAAGGCCCTTGGACGAAATATGATGATCCTTGATCATAATTTCGTTCCCCCTTAGTCCATTAGGTTTCCAAGTCCAAAAGTCAACTATCACACATTTGACAGTTTATGCCCCTTTATTCAATTAATCTCTTTTAGTCACCAAATTAATTCCTAATTAATTTATGACTAATAATAATTAAATAAATATGATTTCTCCTTTAATATATTATTCTTATAATATATTAATAAACCATAATATCCTCTCTCTTTCTCTCTCTCTCTCTCTCTCTCTCTCTCTCTCCTTAAATTACCTTGTCAAGTTGCTTTGTTGAAGGCAACCCAAAAGGACCACGCACAACTAGGTCAAGTACGTACCAAATATAGTTACAGACTTAGACACTAATCCAACAAGAACATCCTATGTGCTCATGCAGACCCTAAAGCTTAGATCTAGGTTTCCTTATTGTACATGCATTCATCCAAGACTTTAAACCTTGAATCTAGCATGTGATAATCGATATTAACATAAGAATAGGGTTTAGATCTTACCTTGATTGTTATGTAGCAATAACAATCTCAAATCTTCCTTGTAATTGACTTCTGAAAAGCTTAGTGTCAAAAATGTCACACCTCTAATGATTCACAAGCACCAAGAGCAAGAGGATGACTTAGGATAAGAGAAGGAGGCACCAAAAACTTCCAAGAAACCCTAAGGAACACTTAGCCACGTTTTTGGATGCCCTAGGGGTCATTATATAGTGAGGTCATTAGGGTTTTGAACTAGTAAACCCTAATATGGCTGCTTAGTCCCTAAGCAGCCCTTGGGCTCCCTCCTTAGAGGCCTTGGATGAATTCTCATGGGTTTCCCCATAGATTCGTCCACTCCATCCTTTATGGAGTCCATTAGCCCAATATCTAACTATCACACAATTGACAGTTCCAGTCCCCTTTATTTAATTAATGTCTTTTAGCCATAAAATTAATTCTTATTAATTCTTGACTAATATTAATTAAACAATATGACTTCTCCTATAATATATTATTCACATAATATATTAATAAATCATAATTAATCTCTTTCTCCACAAATCATCCTATCAAGTTGCTTTGGTGAAGGCAAGTAGAAACCAAAATAGTTATGGACTTAGGCACTAATCTAATAGTATCCCACTTGGATAACTCTAATAACTATTTTGCGTATAACTTCAAACCTGATCAGCAATCGCAGCTTTCAAAACCTGCTGTCAACTCTGATCTTATCAAATACGCGTCCTTTAGATAAGGGATCATATATTCCTCCATTCTAGATATCATATAGACTGAGACACGGATTCTAATAATTCTCTCTATCTATATGTTGTTTCCCGATTTCAGATTTACGACGACTGACAACAGACTACAATTGAACACATCAAATTAGTCCCGGCTTGGCCAAGCAGTTAGGGTGTCATCACTAAATCATCGAAGGGCCCACAAATATCGCTTTTGATCCCATTTGGGTAAAAGGAATAGATAAACTTCAACTCAATGCTCGCTTGTACTGACTCACCGAACCACACACAACAATACGTTTTATAACACCAAGTTACTGGTGCATTTACATATTATCAATGTGTAACTGACTCATAAGATACAACTGACGCATCTCGGTTTCAAGAATAAAAGATATTATCATCTCACCAATCACTCATGAAAAAATCCATGAAGCAATCCAAGTGAGTGTGGGTTTAATCCAATACTCTAATCTTATAGCAGCACTCATGAACCTTGCATCAAACTTTTCCTATGTCTAAAACACTTTAGAAAATCTACAGTCAGATTCATGACAGGCTTCTTTCATTCATACTTCCAAAGAATGAGAAACTGTGGAGAGTTTGAATAATATTATTATTCAGGAAGTCAAAACATGCAAAGTGAAACACAAGAATAATACTAATCCTATATGGCCCTAAACTTTTGAGTATAAATAAAACACCATTTATTTAATCACCATATTGATTACTCATTATTTGTTGTTTCAGGTAATCAACTTCCTACTTGAATTATAACAACAATTGTCCCATGCTCTTAGCATGCACACTATGTTTACCTATGGTACTTACTTTGTGAAATAAATCATATGAACACATTTCCAATGATTCTCATTTCATAATTCCTGATCCATTAGTGTAAGAATACAAAATTCTCTCCACTACTATGATATATTAGGTTCTAACATTTTATACAATGGTCCTTTCGTAATATCACAATGCCAAAGTCACCAAGACTTTGCCAATGAAATTACAAAGTACTCTGTTGGAGATTTTTACAAGACAATTCCATAGTCATGAAGTCTCATATTCAAAGTACATTCATTTGAACGTCCTTCTTGCATAAAAGTTTCTAATCTCGACATTGATTCTCGATATCCAACTCCCAATATGGAAACATTTCCATATTTGCCATATGACAACTCCTTCTAAATAGAATCTTGTCTATTCATAATAATGTAAATATGTTCCATCCATGACTACACTTCCAACTGTCCATAAACGGCCAATCCTTGGCAACCTTAGATTGTCCATGACAGTTGTTTAATTATTTTAGTCAAATCCGGTTCTATTCCCCTTTTCCCTCTAAATTCCCTAGGCATTTGGAAATTTTTAGAACGGTCGAATATTACACCATATGCAATCGATCCTATACCCGAAGCGTGTGGGATACAATTCATAATAAAAAAACTTGATACTTTACCAGTTTCTTGGTATAATATTGCCATAATATTTCTATTTGTCGTGTTCTCAAAATTTGAACTATGAAAAGGGATGTCGTAATCATAATAGAACTTTGAGACTGCAAATAATAAATATACCCTTGACTAAATTCAATTAAAATTTCCCGATCTAAGCTTTTAGATTAGAAACGAAGTATAACATTCTCTCCCTTAATTATAGCAAAAACAACTTTTCAACCCCTGCAACTTTGCAAAGTGAAACCTTTTGTTTTTCTATAATTAATATTGCCAACTTGCAATACTTCAATAATAATCATGCTCCCACTAACATGATGATTATATTTATCTCAGCATAACATTTATACTCCCACTAGCTTTGACAAGTATTCCGAAAACTGTTGGACTTCTAAAAGACAATACTTATTGACTTCCAAAGTTCATATTTCCAATACGATGTGCTTCGATAAGCCTTTATCTAAGCTTCGCAAACTCACACACCTTTCCTCAGACAGCTCACATGTGTGTCTAAACTAATTCAGAACTTATATTACTAAGTCCCAAATGTTTAGACTAATTGCCAAATCTCACAATTCGAACTATGAAGAGGGATGTCGTAATCATAATCGAATTTGAGAATGCAATTTACATAATCGCTATCTCCTTAAAATCTCTCTTAGTGAAAGCGTTTCCTCACAATCATTTTCATGAAGGAGAGTAACCTTATGACACTTAGATTTTATGGTGCATGTGTTCCTATCCATGTGAATTTGCCATAAGCATAATCATAGGATAATGTTTGTGACGAATTCAAACTCTTATGTACTGAACTTGTTCATTCTTAATTTCTTTCTATCAAGGGTCCCACCATCGCTTCCAAGTTATTTAGCAGTTCACCTATGCCAATCAATGTACTTTCAATGAACAAGGTGTTCGCCCTTATGCAGTAAATTGAGAACTCGTAGAACTCATATGCATAACCACTCAAGTGGATTGGCACATAAGTAAAATTTTGTCAACACGATAGATTATAAACCTCAAGTCATATGCTAGTGTTTAATAGGTTTATTTCTTTATTTGTTCGTGAAACTTTTCAAGATCTTCAAACTCCCACTGACCTCTTGACATATTAGATTCTCTTGTCAAGAAAACATTTCTTGACAAACAAATATCCAAGAGTTAGTGTCTGTCTATATCAAGACAAAACCTACACGCAATTTGGTACTAGTTGGTATGTGTCTTATTCAAGACATCACAACATACTAAAATGTGCAAGTGTAAGAACATTCCTACTTAAGATTATCTCACTCAAGTCACAATCTTGGAGTATGACTCTAAGACTTATTTTGGAACGAAGTATGATACATCTTATTGACTTAACCACTACAACAATTCCCGATTCCTCTTCTTAGCCAAATTAGTGCACTAAGGTGTCCTTAGAGGATGAATTGTAATATGATTCTTAATCATTAAGACGATCATAAAACCCGATACGAAAGTACTCTCCCTTATTCTTAGATTGGAGAAACTTTTATCTTTCTGCCTAATTGATTGTTCTTATTCATTCTGCCATCCATTGAAACTTTTCAATGCTTCAGAATTACACTTAATCCTGTAAGTATAACCACATTTACTAGACTTTTAGTAAATTATGACGAATAGTCTTATTGTTATTTGTGGTTTACTTGACTAGTACACAACATTGTGTTCTATTCCTTTAGTACTTCACTTGACTCACATACTTGTGTGGTCAAGGAATTAGTCTTAATTACCTAAGTACCAAGATTTCCTTACACCACACAATGCAAGTTGTATGATTCCAAGTTTCTGTCTAGTTGAAACATGGGTGATGGGAATCTTTCATTACTTAGAAAAATTATGACACTACCATAAATAACATAACTAGGAATCACATCCATTTATAGAAATACACAACCATCAAATTTTCACAACGATTTCATTGCAAGGATATATATAAATATATATATATATATATATATATATATATATATATATGAAAACTTTATTTTATTCACAAAAGCAGCGGAAAACATGTCCTTACAATGCAAAATAAACTGAATAACTATGTAATAAAATATTACTGACAAATCTATCATAAATTTCTAAGCTCAAAATCTGATCTTCGAATCCATGCGATCGTGATCCATTTCTTCGTGATCAGACTCATCTTGTTTTTCCATCAAGCTTCCTCTCTTTTCTCTGATCCTACAAAACATTCAAATGTAATCTTATCACATTATGTGTTAAAAATCAATGAATAGGAGCTTAATGGAGTTAGATAGTGGATTTTACCTGAAGTAGAGTCATACTTCTTGACTCTCCCATCTCTTAGATTCTTCAGGTTCTCTGGGCAGCTTCCCATCCAACGCCCCTTCTATTGGCAGCAAAAACATGTGGGTTCTCCTGGAGCGACCACATAAGCATGGTTGGTTGAATTACCAGACAAATATGCTCTATTACTTTGCAAAATCATTTCTGATTCAGCAGCAATAAGCATAGTAGTTAGGTCAATGAGGGTCGTGTCAAGATCAATCATATAATACTCTCTTATGAACTTGTCATATAATTTAGTGAGTGACTGAAGAACCCAGTCTACAGGTAACTTCTTTGGAAAAGATGCACCCAACAATGTCAACCTATCGATGTGTGATTTCATCCCTAGGACATGAGCACACATGGATTTTTCATCTTCATGTTTCATTGCCAATAAGGCTTGAGTGATTTTGAACTTTTCAATTCTTCAATCTTGTGAGTTTGGGAGAACAATAGGAGGAGGTGGAGGAAGTGAAACCAAACTAGTCGACAAAGAAGGGATCGATCTTTCACCTTCATTGTGTAACATACTTTCACTTTGAGCAGGAAAACCTTTTCCATGGGATTTGGGAAGACCATGATTAGATTCAAACATCTACAAAACGGGAGAAAAAGCAAGTTAGTTGATTGATTGAGTCCTTAATAAATCACCCAAATGAGATATTAAGGCTAGGACTCAACACAATACTCTACAACTTGGGAGAGGGATGTCGTAACGCAAATTACAGAACATTTGTAGGTAAGTGAATGATGATTCACTAAGTTTCCACCATGAAAAATGAAAAAGAGATTAAGTTTTAAATGTATTGAAAACTCCTAGATCCTTTGAGATTCATTGAACTTTTCAATGGCATGTTTAAATATCGATATGGCCTTCGATTTGTGACTCGGATGCCGAGGATCACAAAACAGGGTGTGAATAAGCACACAAACTTACATGGTGCCCACAATATTACAGTCATCTATTTGATGTGCCGGTTAAGTACACACGCTCCACTGAACTATGACAAACATCGAGTTACCCTTTGCTACCTTTGCTTAGAACCCATTTAGTGTGCCGGTTAACCACACGCTCCACTAACGTCTTAGCAAGGGTACAAAGTGTAATTTCATGGAATTGCATCAATTCACTTTTTCCAAAATAACTAAAATTTGGAATCTTTTTAAGAACATTTAGTTACTTCATAATTCATTATACTTCTAATGGAAAAGGTTTGCCCTATCCTACCCGTTCGGATAACGACCCTCCACCAATCAAGGAAGCGGTGGGTGGGAGTGGACACCCATAAAATGACCATTTTATAGGCCATAACCTTATACCCCCTTATAGATTGGCATCACGAATGAGGCCTACTAAAAGTAAGACTAGCAGTTTTAAGTTATACATATATAATACTAGACTTTTTATGTTATATATAGTATAAGGGTGTATTTTACACTTTTAAAATACTAGGTGGTCTAATTTAATAAATTTCAATTTTAATTTAATTAAATGTAAACCATATCACTATGGATTTATTAACTCTCTTTTAATTGTACACTTAATTAATTTAATAAAACCATAAGAGTGCAATTTGAACTTTTTTTTTCAAAAACTAGGGTTTTAGAATTTAACATTTTAAAATTAAACTTTCAATTAAAATTTAAATTCCAAAATTTCAGGGCAAGTTTTGAAACCTTTCAAAACTATTAGATCAAAATAAAAATAAGGCAATTAAACAATTAATTGGTGATTATCTAATTATGACCTAATTCAATTTCATGCAAGATAATGATCAAATAATCCAAAAAATTTAACATTTATCATATAAGGAAGTAAACATTTGATTAATTTGAAATTATCTTTTATTTTGGTAAGGATAATCATCAAATATCAATAAAATTCGTAAGTTATCAATAAAAAACGATTTGGCAATTATCCCACAGCAAAATAGGCATGAAATCCCGAGAATCCCTTTTTCCGAAAACATAACTCGCCGAGTTCCCATATGGACGCGACGAGTTCACTTTGGGACTCGACGAGTTTGTTAGCCAGAGGAACAAAAAATCAATTTTCTAAGCATGAATGAAACACAAAGCATCAATACAATAGAAACCAATCAAGGCTCTGCTACCACTGATGGGTTTTTGCCATAAGAATATCCTATGTGCTCATGCAAACCCTAATGCTTGGATCTAGGTTTCTTTATTGTACATGCATTCACCCAAGACTTTAAACCCTAGATCTAGCATGTGATAATCGATATTAACATAAGAATAGGGTTTAGATCTTACCTTGATTTTTATGTAGCAATAACAAAATCAAATCCCCGTTATAATTGGCTTCTGAAAGCTTAGTGTCACAAATGTGACACCTCTAATGGCTCACAAACACCAAGAGCAAGAGGATCACTTAGGAGGAGAGAAGGAGGCACCAAAAACGTCCAAGAAACCCTAAGGAACACTTAGCCACGTTTTTGGATGCCCTAGGGGTTATTATATAGTGAGGCCATTAGGGTTTTGAACTAGAAACCCTAATCTGGTTGCTTAGGCCCTAAGCAGCCCATGGACTCCCTCCTTAGAGGCGTTGGATGAATTCTCATGAGTTTCCGCATAGATTTCGTCCACTCCATCCTTTATGGAGTCCATTAGCCCAATATCTAACTATCACACAATTGGCAGTTCTAGTCCCTTTATTTAATTAATGTCTTTTAAGCCACAAAATTAATTCTTATTCATTCTTGACTAATATTAATTAAACAATATGATTTATCCTATAATATATTATTCACATAATATATAAATAAATCATAAGTTATCTCTTTCTTCGCAAATCATCCTATCAAGTTGCTTTGGTGAAGGCAACCCAAAAGGACCATGCTCACAATCGGGTCAAGTACATACCAAAATAGTTATGCACTTAGACACTAATCCAACCGAAATATCACAGTCACTAGTTACTCGGGGTATTCCTAATCCATCTATTTTCGAATCTATTTCAACTGTCAATGTGTCACTTCCACCTTTTGTCACTCAACGTCAAACTGCTACCACATCACCTACATTCGAACAAATTCTACAACAGCCTATTACCACTATTTTTCAATCTCAATCCACCAATACACCAAAACCCTATTCCGATAATGACACAGATGGAGGAGGTTTCGTAGGATTAATGATTTAAACTTTGATTCGGAAGAAGATGATATTCCAGATCATATGTTAATATCTGGGAAGCAGTTCAAGTTCCTAAACAAAAAGCTTAAATCCATACTTCAATCCCAAGTAGATGCAGGGGGTAAGAATTATGTTTCAAGTATTGAAGTTGATGTCACGCTTAAAGCTCAGGAAGTTCGGTCGTTCAAGAAAGTGGAGAAACTGATTAATGAATCTGAATCTCGTATTTTCGAAAATCTTGATTCCATGGATAAAAGTAATGAGTTGCGAGTCAAGCATGCTTCTTCGAAGTTTAATGACGAGCTCACGCACTTGAAAAGGGTTGCAAAGGAACTCCATGTGATGTTCGTACAAGATGTTAAAACATTTCAGCAGAATGTCAATCACAAAATCGACGAACTGAAGGTTGATGTATCCAAAGAGCTTCATGAACTAGATATTAAATACTCTTCTCTTCTTGAGAAAGTTGATATTATCTCAGATGCTGTTACAACATTCATTAAAACCCATCAATCATTTGATCATAAATTTCATGAGAATGTAACAACTGTTGTTACAAGTGTTGAAACAGTTACTTCTCTGCTTGAAGAATTAAAGGGCATTGTTTTGAAACTTAGTTCTTCGTCACATTTTACACCTGAGTTTCTAGATCAGAAGTTTCATTATTTAGAAGCTGTCATTCAAAAAATGTTGGCTCCCTCGTCTCGGTTTGTCAATGTCTTACCAATGAATGCCCCACCTGTTGTTACAAGGGTGCAAGGGGGAGAAAAGGTGAATGTTGGTAAAGGAGAAGAAGCATCTGGAATTACAAAAGAAGAAGTCAAAGTAGTTGGCAAAGTTTTTACAACTCACATTCCCAGTTCAAAACCAATAATTTCGAAAGCTGAACCTATTCTATCAACTATTGTTACTACAAGGCCAATCACAAAAGGCATTGTAATTGGGTCAACTGCTAAAGAGGTAAGTAGTTCGAAACCCAGTGTAACATTAAAAACTTCGGATAAAGGGAAAACAGTTCGTGTTGAGAAGTCGAAAGAAGAAATAAAGGTAGAGATGGAAGCATAAATGGAAAAGCAGTGTCATATTCAGAGTATTTTGATGCTTCGTGCAAATGATCCACCTACAATAAACAAAGGTGACCCACTTAAGTTGCATAGTTACGAAAACATTGAAGCAAGAGTTGCATACAATGAAATGTATGAATTCGAGAATAAGCCAAGAAAAAGTTATGCAATTGAAAACTCTGATATGAATCAGCTTGATTTTCATATTAATGAGATGATGTTTCTCACTACTCAATACAAGGTTGTGAACAGATTTGATAACAAGGATGATTTTTCACACATGAAGCTGTGATTCCATGTAGTGTTGGGAAATGAACAAGAAGAGGTTTAGTCACTAGTAAAAATAGTTCATGTTCTTGGTATATTGAAAGGGGAAATGTTCGAAAATATGCTTCAGAATTTTAACTATCATGTAGTGAGGGCAAACAAAGAAACTTTCGAATTCTCCATTGTTGATTTTCCTTTGATGAACTTGAATGATTTTATTAAAGTTGCATATATACTCAATGATTTGGACGCTTCTAAACTCCAAAACACAAGCAAGGATGTGTTGAGATTAGGTCTAGGTCATATAAAACCCTTCATAGAAAACTACTTTGATTGCCTTGCTATGACAGACGTTGAGTTGGATGCTTTAATGGATAAGGAAATTTTTGGTCTTAAATCAAGGCAATGACTGATTCTCAGATGAATAAGTATATAGATGGAGAAATATGTTTGAATCCTTTTGGTATAGTTTTTGCTGGGAAGAATAAGAATGGAAATCCATCAAAGTTCTTTTTTCAAACAAGTGAAATTGAATGATATACAACTGCTCAGTATGCGAACTTAATTATTCGTATGGAATTTATTCCCGAAATTTATTCCAATTAATATTTTATTAATTATTAATTAAATAGTATTTTTCTAATCAATATATTACTCTTACAATATATTAATAAACTATTCATTTAAATTTGTTAATCACATAATAAATTAATTTCTCTCTCTCTCTCTCTATAAAAGTCATCATATAAAACTGCTAGGTTTGAGGGCAACCCAAAAGGACTGTGCTACTATCAATTCAAGTATATACCAATTATAGTTATCAACTTAGACACCTAATCTAATAGTCTCCCACTTGGATAAGTCTGTAACTGTAAGTATCAGCACAACTTCTGAATTGAACAACAAATTGTAGCTTCCTAAGGCCGCTGCCGAACTCTGACCCAGTCAGTTACGTGTCCTAAGATAAGTGATCATATAATCCTTTGTTTTGCAAGGTATCATTCAGACATGATACATGGAATAGAATCAATCTCATTGTCCAAGACATTGTTTCCTGATTTCTGATTTGTGATGATATAGAACTTTTGATTAAACACATCAATTTAGTTCTAGCTGGGCCCCACACTATAAGTCAACACCAAATCACTGAGGGGCCCAAAGATATCGCTTTTCCCATTAGGAAAAAGGAACAAATAAACTTAGACTAATATGCTTGCATCATTTACTCATGAAATCATGCATGACAATATGTTTTATAACATCAAGTTACTGATGCGTTTACGCATTACCAATGTACAACCAACTTGTAAATTAAAACTTATATATCTTTGTTTAAAATTATCAGATATTATCGTCTCATAATTACTCGTGATATAATCCGTGAATTAATTCTTTGAGCGTGGGTTTATCTAATACTTCAATTTCTATTTCTAAGTACTCAAGAACATTTCAACAATGCTATTCCTATGTCTAACTACCTCAGAGAATCTACAATCCAATTCATGAAAATTTTAATTCACTACTTACTTCCAAAAGTATGACTGATTGTGGAATTTGAGTAATCATATTATTCAAGAAGTAAAACATGCAAAACAAAACACAAGAATAAACAATTGACAAAGGAAGCAAACAAACTCATAAATTATTTTCCATTATTTAATCACCAAATGTCAATTACATTTAATTTGTTACAAGTTTCAAACTAACTATCTAACTACTAAAACTAATAGCATCTCTCAGACCAATGCTCCTGGCATGTTAAATGTGCTTTACCCTACTCAGAGCCTTCATTAAAGGATTTACAGGATTCTCTTCTGATGATACCCGCTTCACTTCCTCTACCCTATTTCTGATGTAATCATACTTTTTGTCGATATGTTAAGATTTTCCATGATCTCTTGCTTCCTTAGTCAAGGAAACGACTCCTTCATTATCGTAGAAAATTTCTATTGGCTCCTGAATGGTTGGGACAACTCCAAGATCTCCGATGAAGTACTTCAACAAAGCTGCTTCTTTAGATGATTCACTTGCAGCTATGTATGCCGATTCATAAGTCGAACCACCCACCATATCCTGTTTGGAACTCTTCCAAGTTACTGGTCATCCATTTAATGTAAACACCCAACCAGATTGAGAATAAAATTTGTCTCTATCTGCCTGAAAGACGACGTCACTGTAACCATTCACTCTCAACGTATCACTGTCACCAAGGACTAGAAGCATGTCCTTCGTCCTCAACAAATACTTGAGAATATTCTTAACCACTGTCGAGTAAGCTATACCGGTATTTCCATGATAACGACTAACCATGCTTAAAGAAAAGGACATATTAGGGAGAGTACATATCATAGCGTACATGATCGATCCTACAATAGAAGTGTAAGGTACCCGACTCATATAAGCTATCTCTTCACATATACTAGGGCTTTGAGTCTTACTCAATTTGGTATTGCTCTAGATAGGTAGCTCTTCTTTTTTTGTTTTTCCATACTAAACCTATTTAGTACTTTATCCAAATATGTACTTTGACTAAGTCCAATTAGCATCTTCTTTCTATCTCTTAAGATTCTTATCCCTAGAACATAGGCTGGTTCTCCAAGGTATTTCATGGAAAAACACTTTCCAAGTCAAGTCTTAACCTCTTGCAAAGTTGGAATGTGGTTTCCTATGAGTAGTATGTCATCGACATACGCCACCAGAAAAGTCACTATACTCCGAATAGCCTTGATATACACACATGACTCATCTTCACTCCTAGAGAAACCAAACCCTTTGACTTTTTCATGGAAGCAAAGATTCTAGCTACAAGATCCTTGTTTCAATACATAGAGGATTTCTCAAGCTTTCACACTCTATTTGGAAACTTTGCATCTACAAAACCCTCTGGTTGACTCATGTAAACATCTTCAGCCAACTTCCCATTAAGGAAAGCAGTTTTGACGTCCATCTGCCAAATTTCATAGTCATGAAAGGCAGCTATGGCAAGCATTATCATTATAGATTTTATCTTGGCTATTGGTGAGAAGGCCTCATCATAGTCAACCCCCAGGGGTTTGAATGAAGCCCTTCGCAACTTGTCGAGCCTGAAAAGTAGGTACCTTTCCATCCATGTTTATCTTCTTCTTGAAGATCCATTTGCACCCAACTGTCTTTTGATCTATTACATTATCAACCAAATTCCAAACTTGGTTGTCATACATGGACTTGATCTTGCTTTCCATCTTGCTGTCCATCACCTCTTTCCATTTAGTAGCCTCGGGGCCTGCCATTGCTTCCTTCTAGCTAGTCGGTTTATCCAAATTATTAGTGTTTGATCACTGATAAATGTATCACCTTCAAAATTATATGAAAAACATAACTCTGAAGTGGTGCTCTAACTCTACTAGAATGACGGGGAGGTAATGAAGTGTCACCTGGTTCGATAAGAGTCTCATCCTCTAGTTGACCGCTAGTATCATTTAAGGTTCCTTCACTATTTTGCTCTTGAATTTCTTCAATTCAATGGTATTCCCATTGTGCACATTGAATATGAACTCTCTCTCTCTCCTTCCCTCTCTCTCTCTCTCTCTCTCAAAAGCCTCCTCTTCGTGCTACAAAGACCACGTTCTCACTAGGTCTGTAGAACAAATATATAAATGGCTACTTTAGGTAACCAATGAAAATACACTTCTCACTTCTAGCAGCTAGCTTTTCATGAGTCTCTCGTCTCACGAAAACTTCATAACCCCATAGTTGTATATGTGCTAGTGAGGGAACGTTCCCTGTCCACATCTCGTTAGGTGTTTTGGTAACCTTCTTTGTTGGGACAAGATTGAGGATGTGGGTGGTTGTTCCTAAGGCATATCCACAGAAGTGAATAGGAAGAGAAGCATGACTCATCATGGAATGAAACGTGTTTAACAAGGTCCAATTATGCCTCTCATCCGTACCATTCAATTGTGGTGTCCTAGGTTGATTCAATTTTGAAAATATTCCACATTTATTTAGCCAATCGTCGAACTCAATACTGAGATACTCTCCACCTCTATTGGACCTAAGTATCTTTATCTTCCTGCCCAATTGATTCTCGACTTCATGTATAAACTCCTTGAACTTTTCAAAGTTTTCTGAATTATGCTTAATTAAATAGATATAACCATATCTTCTATAATCATCTGTAAAAAGTCACATAGAATCTATTAGCATCCCTTGTAGATAATCTAAATGGTCCAAACACATATGTATGTAATAGATCTAACAAACCTTCACCTACTTCACAAGATCCATTGAAAGGTGATTTTTTCATCTTTTCCTAAAGACAAGATTCATGTGTATCATCTGATCTTAGGTTAAATGGTTCATACACTCCATCTGGAGTTGGGCTATGCATTTCTTGTTAATGTGTCCAAGACGATAATGCACCAAGCACGATTTTTCAATACCATTAGACAAATCAATATGAAAAACATTATTACCTAAATTATCAACACACGTCACAGTTTCATACACACCATCACAAGGCTGTGCTTCAAATATAAAAACACCATTTGTAAAAATAGAAATAGAACCATTCAAATAATTAAATGAATATATATAACCTTGTATGAATAAATCATGAAAAGAAATAATGTTACGTGTCATTTCTGATAAGTAGCAAGAATTTATTAAATCTAAATAAACCCCACTACTAAGAACTAGTCTATAAACTCCAATCTTGGTAACATGAGAAGATCGCTTATTCCCTATGATCAGGTTCAGTTTTCCATGCTCCACCTCCTCACTTTCTCTTACCCTTACAAATCAAAACAAATGTGAAACCCACATCTTGTTTCAAGGAACCAAGAACGAGAAGATGACGAGTTATTAGATGAAATAATGTATATACCTACAGAAGATGGCTTCACTTTTCCATCCTTGATGTCTTGCAGATACTTTGGGCAACTTCGTTTCCAATGCCCATTATCATTGCAGTAAAAGCAAGTGGCCTCTTTGGGGTCAGAGCTGTGAGGAATGCCATAACTGGGCTTGGTCTTTGGGCCACTATTATATAACCCAACATGGGCCTTTCCCTTCTAGTTTTTCTTAGAAGGTCCTTTCATATTCTTCTCTTTTCCTTTACCAATGTCCAAAATACGATAACTAGTAGGATTAGGGTTTAAGTTCTTACCCTTCATTCCTATGTCAACAGCCTACCGTAGGTTGTGCAATTAAGTCAAGGTGGTCTCACTATTGTTCAAATGATAGGCTAGGATGAACTTATCATAACTGCTTGGTAAGGAGTTTAGGACTATGTCAATAGCCAAATCCTCATCAGAAAGCACATTTAGCCTAACAAGGCGCTCCACATACCATTGCATTCTTTGCACGTGGCTACATATAGATTCTACCTCTTTTCATCTTGCATGCCATGATGGACTTCATCACTTCATACTTTTCTTGACGAGCTCGCATAAGGTACTTTTCCATAAGGTCCTTGTTCATATCATAAGGCCAATATTCCTCATAGAATCCCTGCAATTCAGGAGTTGTACTGGCGACCATGATGCAAGAAACTTTTTCTGCATCATCATAAGGAGGCTAATTCTTCAGGAATAGCCTTCTCTTCGTCGATTTCCTTAAGCTCTTTCTCAAGAACATACTCTTTTTTCTTGAATCGAAGGGCCATCTTTATATTCCACATGCAATCATTATAAATGGAACCATCTAATATGTCTTTAGAGCAGATAGAGAGCAAGCAGAAGTTATGGTGGTTGGAGGACAAGGAAGCAAAAGCATCAGCTGGAGTAAACGTCTTTAAAAGTAACGTAATTTTAGTTAGATAAGAATAATCCTTAATATAGTGACCCAAAATGAAATATTAAGGCTAGGACACAAATTCCACCAAAAAAGAAATTAACTGAAATTCCTACATCTTTTGAGATTCATTGTATTATTTAATCGCATGTTTAATCTCATATTATGATATTCTATTTGTGACTGAGAGATATCAAGGATCACAAACAAGATGTGAATAACCATACAAATCTGTTGGTAACCTCATTGTCATTTATCAACCCAATTTATGTGTTGGTAAGCCGCACAAGCTCCATCAACAATGATAATTTGTGAGATACCCATTACAACTCCTTATTAGTCACTAAAAGTGTGTTGCTAACCACACACTCTCCACTAACGACTCATAAAGTGTAATGTGCAATTTCATGGGTTAGCATACTAATTCACATTCTTCCTAAAATAACTAGATTTGGGACTTTAATAAAAAAAGGTTCTAGTAATTTTTAGTAGCATTATACTTTAATGATAATTATTGTCCTATCAAATCCGTTCTGCTAACGACCCTCCACTAATCAAGGAAGCGGTGGGTGAGAGTGAACACTCATTCAACTACCATTTTATAGCTAGTTTCCTCATACCCCCTCTTATAGAATAGCTTTGTGAATGAGGCATACTAGTGATTTGACTGGATGATTCTTATATAAATAATATATTACCAATTAAGAATAATACATGTAAGGCGTATTTTAAACTTTTCAAAATACAAGGTTTATTTAATCTTTAAATTTCGAAAATTAATAATCAATTAATTTAAATTTAAATAAACCAAAAGATCTAATATTTATCTATTAATTAACATTTAATTAAATCAAATAAGGACTAACTAATTAAATTAATCAAATAATTTAATCCAAATCATAACCTTCTAATTTTTGAAAATTAGGGTGCAGGAGTATTCGATTTTATAATTATCCCTTTTAATCAAATTAAACTAACAATGATCTAAATTAAGAACCCTAACAACCTAACCATCTTCGAAAACTTTTGGAGGAAGGTTAGGCTTTCAAAACTCTAAACCTAATTACGAAATCCAAGGGGTTTGGGCTAGGGCTTCGGAAAACCCTAACCCTAGTCGAAATTCAAACCTTTTAGGGTTTACTGTCACACCCTAAAACCTATGAACGGTGGAAACGTTCTGGGGTGGAGGACATCATGTATAGTATCACAACAATACAAAGTAGTAAACAAGCAACAATATCATCCATTGCATTAATAATATAATTTCATACAAGTGTGTTCTGTCAAGTTATATAGACACCAAAAACAATATACATCAAAAATATAAGATGAGTCTTGAACGAGCTCCATCTTCTCAAAACCTTGCTCCGATACCTGTCTACTGGCGACCTTAGAATACAAGTTATTTTGAAAGAGTTTATCAGCTTTAAATCTGGTGAGATCATAAGTATTTTAGTGTCTGGTTGTATGAAAGCATTTGTAAGACGTTTTGTAAAATGCACTGTGTATGTTTGTAAAAATTTTGTATTTTTTTGAACTCTCCTAGAAAACCCTATGTTTCCTACTAAAAGTAGCCTTATACTAAGGCATCTAGTATATGTGTGTGTGTCTCTTGTAAGAGTGTTTATTTTCCCAAATTCGACTATCATTAACCAAAAATATAGTTTCTACATTACCGTGCATCGTGTGAATGTTCACAAAGTGAATGTAATGGGAATAATATTATAGTACTGTAGTGTTGTATTAAGTAACTACTACTGTACTAACTACCTTATGCCAATTGTTATTTAAGGTACCATGTGATCGGCCTGTATCTTGCTACCGACTCAATAGTAAAACAACGATGTAAGACGCCGTAAGAAATGAGGTTTGGCACCCGTAGACTTGCAAGTCCCACTGTAGCGAGCAGCAAGGTGTAGGATAGTCAATCCAGTATAGATCTATACACAAACTCATACGCTCCCCAATTAAGGAGATTCTGATAAAAAAACAGTCATGGTAGGTAGTGCCATGCCCCATTTAATGGCTCACATAAATGTATAAATGTATATGTAATGTATTTGTGTGCTAGCTGTATTGTGTTTTCTTTCTCTGTCTATCATGTATGTTTGTTTCTCATCATAGTGTCTATTGTTTGTTTCTCATCATTGTATCATATGTTGTTTCTCATCATAGTATTATGTTTGTTTCTCATCACTCTGTATCTATTGACTCATGTATGAACTGACTCATTGTATGTTTCATTGTTCTAGTAATAGTATTAGTATCTTCCTAAACTACTCCTATAGTAGTTTACTAGCAATGTATGAACATGTTTGTATACCTTTGCTGCCCAAAGGTATGGATCTGAATGAAAGAACGTTTATGACTATCTATGTATACAGGATATACAATTAATATTTAAGCTACCTTCGGACGGATAACCGATGCCCTAAAGCCACATCCAAACAAGGAAAAGGAATTAAAGTGAGCTAGCCTTCCTAAGTCCTTTAAACATTACTTATATAACTATACATATATAGGCAGGAATTTGACAATATATAAGTATAAAAGAGTTTAAGTAAAGGTATTTGACAAGTAAAAGAGTTTGTAAAACAGTTTGAGGTAAAACAATTTGGTAAACAATTTAAAAAGTAAGAAAACCACTTGTTTGGTAGTTATTAATCACATGTGATTGATATAATAACTATAATTGTTCAACTTGTATTCCCCCTCATAAAATCATTTAAAAACATTTAAAAGGTTAATTAAGGGGTATGAACTCACCTGTAGTGAGTGGTTTGGATGAATTGAAGATATAGGATTGCTAGGTGTCAAGTGAAGACTTGTACACACACAATGATCCTATTTAACATATAAATACACATATATGTATCCAATTAGTCTTTAAAAAACTAATTAACAAAGTTAAGACATCCTTATACATGTAAAACACCTTATATAGGTGCTATAAGTCCCAAGGATTTCATCTAAGTGTTGTAGGACAAAGCTATTGGGTTTAGGGTTCAAGGGAACCCCTTACTTGAGTTTACGCTTTCTTAACCGTAACTCATTGAGTTTAAAGTCGTAAACCCATGAATTTACGGCCGTAAACTCATACTCCTTTGACCATTTGTTGATTTTAAGGTTTATAAGTCCTCAGAAGTGTTTCCACTTGAAGTATAAGCCTATGGAAGAAGTTAGGGCACCATTTCACTCCTAAATGGAGTTTACGGTCCTAAGACCATTTACCTTTGGGTTTACGGTCATAAACCCCTATGGGTTATGGTATTTTGATGTTTTCAAGTCCTTAACATATTAATGAAGGGATCCATGATAGTTACCAAGGTATAGGAAGGGACTAGGGCCACTTTGGCCCCTTATTTAGGGTTTACGGTCCAAGGTTTTCTTGGACCGTAAACACCTTTGATCTTGGTGTTTCATTGTGTTTTCTTGATGTAAAGAAGTGTATCAAGCCTTCATATACTCTAGGATAGAAGTACTTACAATATAGAAGCTTCAAAAGGTCCAAAAGTCCAAGAACACTAGTGTGTGTTCTTGGTGTTCTTGGTCAAACTTGAAGAATCAATCTTTTGGAAAGATTTCATGGTTAGAAGTGTGTTAAATCACTAGATTAAGTGATATACTAACTTAAAAGGGCTAGAAAAACTTACTAGATGAAGATCTTGAAGAATTCTTTGGATGATACTTGAGAGAGTTTGAGTTCTTGTTCTTGAAAGTTGGAGAAATGGTAAAAATAACTATGTGTCACCTTTATACCTCTTTCCTTTAGGGTTTTACGGTCATAAACTCCTTGTTTAGGCCGTAAACTCTAAACTTTTGATATGTCGGGACTTTATATTATTGCACAATAAAACCTAGGGCATCCTCTCTCCTGATATCTCCTAAGTTGTTAATCCTAAAATACTCAAACTTATTCCAAAAAGCTTGAAAGTTTTCAGAAATTGTTTTGACTTCTATTGAATTCACATGTTGTACAGAATAGAAATTTCAGGTTGTCTCATCATCCCCTCCTTAGAAGGAATTTCGTCCCGAAATTAGAGTTTAAGTAAATAATTATTTACAAATAACTAAGTAAAAAGACGAGGATATTTCAGTTTCATCAGATCCTCTCGCTCCTAAGTGAATTCAGGTCCTCGCTTTGCGTTCCAGCAAACCTTCACTATCGGGATGCGACTTTGTTTCGTTTGCTTGACCTCCCGGTCCATGATTTCTACTGGTTCTTCCACGAAGTTGAGGCTCTCGTTGATCTCGATCTCGTCTAGTGGGATTACAAGAGTCTCGTCGAACAGACACTTTTTCAAGTTCGATACGTGGAAGGTAGAATGTACGTTACTGAGCTCGCGCGGTAAGTTAAGTTTGTAAGCTACAAGGCCGATTCTTGCGAGAATCTCGAAAGGCCCTATGTACCTTGGAATTATCTTTCTACGCTTTCCAAAGCGTATCAAGCCATTACAAGATTAGACCTTCAATAGAACACGACCGCCCACCTTGAATTCCAACGGTTGTCTTCGTTTATGAGCGTAGCTTTTCTGTCGGTCTCTAGAGGCTTTCAATCGTTCATGAATCTGGACGATATTCTCTGTCATTTCCTGTATGCTCTCCGGACCTGTGAGAGTGCTGTCAGGAACTCGCCCTTTTGCTAACTGGGTATCACCCACCTCAGCCCAGCACAGAGGGGATCTGCACTTTCGGCTATAGATGGTCTTGAATGGAGCAGCCTTTATGCTTGTGTGATAACTGTTGTTGTAGGAAAATTCTACAAGGGTTAAATGAGTATCCCATGCTTTCCCAAAGTCAATCACACAGGCTCGCAGCATATCTTCCAAGGTTTGGATAGTCCTCTCACTTTGCCCGTCTGTGTGTGGATGGTAGGCTGTACTCATGTCCAGCCTAGTTCCTAGGGAACTTTGTAGCGACTGCCAGAACCTCAAAGTGAATCTACTATCTCTGTCCGAGATAATGGATATGGGAACACCATGCAATCGTACAATCTCCCTAATGTAAGTTCTTGTAAGCTTCTCCATCTTGTCTGTTTCTTTAATCGGTAGGAAATGTGCAGACTTGGTCAATCTATCGACGATGACCCATATGGTATCAAGTCCACCCATTGTCTTGGGAAACTTGGTTATAAAGTCCAGAGTGATCCGCTCCCACTTCCACTCCGGTATTTCCGGTTGTTGCAATAAACTGGAGGGTTTCTGGTATTCGATCTTGACCTTTGCGCAAGGGAGGCATTTACTCACAAAGGTAGCAATCTCTGCTTTCATGTTGGGCCACCGGTATAACTTTTTAAGATCCAGATACATCTTATCTAAACATGGGTGGACGAAATAATGAGTGTTGTGCGCCTCGTTCATGACCAAGTCTCTAAAACCACCGAGTTTCGGGGTCCATATCCGATCCATGAGATAATAAGCTCCGCCATCTTTAACTTCCAAGTTCTTATCCATCCCTCGCAGGGATTCACTGGTCACATTTTTAGGTTTCAAAGCGTCGAGCTAAGCTGCCTGTATTTGTGTGGATAAGTGTGAATGAATAGTCATAGTCGTTGATTTGACTCTACGACCAAAATATTCGTTCCGACTCAGGGCGTCAGCTACTACATTGGCCTTGACGGGATGATAACGAATTTCGCATTCTTAGTCACTGAGTAGTTCGACCCACCGTCGTTGTCTTATGTTGATCTCCTTCTGGTCAAATATATGTTGTAGGCTCTTGTGGTCTGTAAAGATTGTGCTTTTCGTACCGTACAAGTAGTGTCTCCAGATCTTCAGAGCAAATACTACTGCTCCTTGTTCAAGATCGTGGGTAGTGTAGTTGACCTCATGTGTCTTCAACTTTCTCGAGGCATAGGAGATGACCTTACCTCGCTGCATCAAAAGACATCCGAGACCTTGGTTTGACGCATCGCAGTAGACAACAAAGTCTTCTATCCCTTCGGGGAGGGATAGTATTGGTGCGGTACACAAGGCTCGTTTGAGCGTTTGGAATGCTCTCTCCTGCTTTTCTTCCCAGTCAAAGGATACGTCCTTCTGGGTAAGTGTTGTAAGAGGTTACACTATGCGGGAGAAGTTCTGAATGAACCTGCGATAGTAGCCAGCGAGGCCTAGAAATTGACGAATTTCTGTACACGTCTTTGGTGCTGACCAGCTCTCAATGGCTTTAATTTTGGATGGGTCCACGTGTATTCTCTCTTCGCTAACCACGTGCCCTAAGAATTCGACTCTTCGGATCCAAAATTCGCATTTCGAGAACTTCGCATAAAGCTTCTCCGTGCACAGGGTTTCTAAGACTTATCGTAGATGCTGACTATGCTCCTCGTTACTACGAGAGTAGATAAGTATGTCATCGATGAAGACGATGACGAACTGATCCAAGTAAGGACAACACACCCTATTCATTAAATCCATGAAGGTAGTGGGCGCGTTTGTTAATCCGAACGGCATCACTATGAATTCGTAGTGCCCATAACAAGTTCGGAAGGCTATCTTCGGAACATCCTCCCCTAGTACTCGTAGCTGGTGATATTCGGATCTCAAGTCAATTTTTGAAAAGAAATTTTCCCCTTGGAGTTGATCAAATAAATCGTCGATCGGAGGCAAAGGATAACGATTCTTGACTGTCAGTTTGTTGAGCTCCCTATAGTCGATGCACATTCGAAATGACCCGTCTTTCTTCTTGACGAACAAGACTGGAGCTCCCCAGGGTGAGAAGCTTGGTCTTATAAAGCCCTTGTTGAGCAGTTCGTTAAGTTGACTGGACAGTTCTTCCATCTCTGCAGGTGCTAGACGATAGGGTGACATGGCTACGGGGGTAGCCCCTGGAACTAAGTCGATTCGAAACTCGACTTGGCATTGCGGAGGTAATCCTGGAAGTTCTTCTGGAAAAATGTCATGAAAGTACCGTACTACTGGAATGTTGTTGATGTCTTTCGCTTCTTGGCTCACATCGACCACATGAGCAAGGAATGTGTGACATTCCTTTTGCAAGAATTTATGAGCTTGAATGCTCGAGATGATACGAAGGTTCGTGTCGGGTTTGTCGCCATAAACTACTAGGGTTTCGCCAGACAGCAGATTAAGGCGAACAACCTTTTCGTAACACATGATGTCGGCACGATGAAAACTCAACCAATCCATACCGATAATGACGTCGAAACTTTTAATTGAGACCAGCATGAGATCAATCGAAAATGAATGGCTATCTAAAGTTAGGGTACACCCTATGAATATGCTGCTAGTGCTCTCTGTCTTTCCATTAGCCATTTCTACAGTGAACGGTTCTTTAAGTGCTCGTGATTTTTGCTTAAGTAAATGAGCAAATTTTTGGTTCACGAAACTCCTCTCCGCTCCACTATCAAATAAAATGCATGCATAAGAGTTATGGAGGAGAAACGTACCAGTGACCACTGTGGGGTCGGAAACCGCCTCCTCATGGCCTATGGCCAGAACTCTTCCTACTCCACCGGTATTTCCTGCCTTCGGGCAGTTCCTCTTGTAGTGGCCTACCTCGCCACAGTTGTAGCAAGTTTGGCCCACTCCAGCGCCGGGGACTTGTGTGATTGGCCTCGCCGGAGATTTGCAGAAACGGGCAGTGTGCCCTTTCCTATTGCAGTTTACACACTGCATTTCCCGACAGGCTCCCATGTGGTGGAAGTTGCATTTGTTGCACTTGGGCAAACTCCCAGAGTACTGCTTGACTGGAGCAGCAGCAGCAGGTGCTATCACAGCATTAACTGCCATGACCTGCTGCTTTTTGGCATCCTTTGCCTTCTTTTTGTCATCCCAAAACTTCCGCTTGGACTCAGCAGTTCTGGCGGGTTCTGAGATGGACAGGGTGGTTGTTGCGGCCAAGGTACGGACCCCATGGTCTATGAGCCGTTGTGCCAATCGCTTGGCACTATCAAATGTAATGGGGTGTGATGCCAATACATTTCCCTGGTATGGCGGCATCAGCCCCCATATATATCTCTTTATCTTTTTCCCCTCGGTATGCACCATGTTGGGACAGAGGGCCACCAGTTCACGGAACCTAGCGCTGTAGGCGACTACGTTGGAGCCCTTCATGGTTAGCCTCCATAGTTCTTCCTCTAGTTTCTGGATCTCGCCCCTCGGGCATACTCCTCAATCATGAGGTCTTTCAAAGTTTCCCAGCCCATAACATTAGCCACTATGAGAGATAGTGACTTAACATGGCTATTCCACCATGTTAGGGCTTTTGTTTCAAAGGTGCAAGCAGCAAACTTGACCTTGCTCTCCTCTGGACATGAGCAGATTTCGAAAACCGATACGATTTTCTCGAACCATTGAGGGAAATGACTCCGCCAGTCCCTTTGAAGGACAATGGCTTGCAGTTGGTGAAGTCCTTGTAGGAGCACTCTTTCAAGCGCATAGGGATTTCACCATGAGTAGATAAGATAGGGGTTCCTCCTTCAGTGGAACCGGATTAATGATATTGAGCCATGGCGGTAGCCACAGCTGCAGCTATAGCAGCATTTAGAGTTGTCGTGTTGAACTGGGGAGTAGGTGGTGTTGGTGCGGGAGGATTGCTTCTTGGTGATTTACGTGGAGGCATCTTTGCACTATAAGATTACGAAGATGAAAACATTGATAAGAATTTAATAGAAAAATTGATGAGAATAATTCATGGACTAAATCGCCATAGCCCAACTATACAACTGAATAACACAATTACTTGTAAATGAAAGCATTTGGATATAAATTTCCATGAGATTTAGATATCTATCAATATTACTGGAATTACAGATGTAACAAGTTCGGGAAAAATGACCTAGAAGTAGGTCTTACATCAACCAAGATGGGAAAATTTTGACAGAAATATTACCTAATCAACACCTTAACAGGTCTAAGATTTACAGGGATAGGAATTTAGCATAGAGTTTTTACACAAACTAAGTTATATCCAAAAGAGAACTTGATGAGAATCTATCAGCGACGAGAACTACCAGCGTGAGTTCTTGACCCCGACAGAAGATATTCTATGTCCCTCACGCGCCTATCAGCTCTTGCTTGCGGAGCTCGAAGTTCCCTGACTTAAGCTTGGGTTTCAGCGAGTTCCCTCTGGAGAGTTGGATTGTGGACCAGTGAAAGACCCTATATAATTGTTTGGTCTAGGCATACTAGTTAGTGGTAGTAACTGTGTAGGAAAAAACGATTTTGTCTAGTTTACGGTTGTTATGTGTTACGGCCGTAAACTCCTTGCGGCCGTAAACACCTCACGGTTGTAAGTCAGTTCTATAAATAGGGCGTTGTGTCAGACTTTAAAGGTTATTGATGCCTTCGTGTTTTCTCCAAGTTGTATCTGACGTTTTATTGCTTTAAGGCGTGTGTAAGCTTGGTTCGTTTGTTATTTGCTTATTGTTTCATCTTTTGGTTCTGTTATTTGTCTTTGATCATTGGTAGATCCGTTTTCGGGCTTTACAATTGGTATCAGAGCGAGACCAGTGTCAAAGACGTCCTACAGTTGCGATTTTACTCAAAACAATATTCACAGCGAAAGAAGGGTTTTATTCTAGTCGAATTTCGTGTGTTCAGAAGTTCACGGTCCAAGCTTACGGTCGTAAACACCAAGTTCACGGCCGCAAGCTATTCAAGGCTCAAACACCGCAAATATGATCATTCAAGTGAGGTAGTTGCAAATATGATAGATCACAACATGAAATTTAAGAGAAATCAATCAAAAGGTCTAGGATATAATAATGTGCCACCTCCCTTTAATCATTCATATCTACATAAGCCACTGTCCAAGGAAGAAATTGCTAATGAATCTTCTATGGTTTATGGCAAATCTTATGGTTTTGTTTCGGGAGGATTTGATAATGTTGACAGTACTAACATTTCTACTTCTCCTGCAGATCAATCGTTGAATCAGCCACAGCACGAAGTTAAAGGATCTGTGTCTGAACATAAAACTGAGTCTGAACCTGAAGTTTTAGTTTTAATCAAAGACAATTCGTTTTCAAATGTTTTGATTGACAATAGTTCTTGTGGTGTTTTTGACTCGTCTGATACTGTTTTTAATTCTTCTGATACAGTAGTTGTTACTTCTGATACTGTTTTGAGTGCTTCTAATAGGTCTGATAAATTTTTGAACAATTTGGTTGACAACTTGAATGTTTATGATAAAAATGTTGAGACACCACTAGTTTCACAACCCTCCACAAGTATAGCACCCTCACTTGCCTCACAACCTAATAATGTTGCATGTTCTTGTGAGAGAAGCAAGGGTGTTTGTAGGGAAAACAAATCTGATAAATGCAGCACAAGTTCTAACAATAACAAGCAGATTTGTTTTAATTGTGGTACTAGTGGTCATATTGCTAGAAATTGTCTTAATCGAATGTTTGTGAGTCATAATCTTCCAAGAGGGGAGAACGAGTTCAAAGGAAGGTCTTTAAATAGAAATTCCTCTAGAAGTCGCTCTCGAAATGATGATTGGGCAGATGAACGAAATAGAAAAAGGGATATTTTTCACAAACATAAAAATATTTTTAATCACCATGTCCCAAGCAGTCTGCCAAAAAGGAGCATAGCCACGCCAAGGTCAAGCTCATCCCAAAGCAGTAGTGCATCTTCAACCAACTCTGGTAGAAGTCACACATGCTTTGAGCAGACTGTCAAGCATAAAATGACAAAGTTAACTGAGACATTCAGAAATCCTAATTATAAATGGAGGCCCAAATCTGCTCCCAATACATCACTTGTGTCCTCACCCAGGAAGATCATGACCTGGGTGCCCAAATCTAATTAAACCCGCACATTTTGCAGGGACAGTTACAGGTAAATGTCGTCAGACCCTGGTTCGTCGATAGTGGTTGTTCCCGGCATATGACGGGAGATATCACCCAACTGCACAGCATTCAATCATTTAATGGGGGGTATGTCTCTTTTACAGGTGGAGATGGAGGGAAAATCACTCAAAGAGGAACCGTGTCAAATGGAGTTCTAAGTTTCGGAAACGTGAACTTCGCTCCCGAGTTGGAACACAGTCTGTTAAGCGTTTCTCAGATTTGTGACAAGGGCTATTCTACGCATTTCACTGACAAGGAATGCATGATCTTAAAGCCAGGCTTTGTCATCCCAGAAGAATGGATTCTCGTAAAATCAAAAAGGGATGGGAACGCCTATATCATTGATATGAATAGCAATCTCCCAGAACAAGTTACATGTTTATTCTCCAAGATCTCCGAGCAAACTGCAATGCTGTGGCACCGAAGATTAGGTCATGCTAACGCCAAGAATCTAAATCGTCTTGTGAAGAATGAGATGGTCTGTGGATTGCCTGTCAAAGACTTTATTACGTTTGACAAATGTGTGTCGTGCGCTCAAGGAAAGCATCATCGAAAGCCGCACTTGCCAAAACAAGTTAACTCAATCAGTCAGGTTCTTCAATTACTTCACATGGATTTGTGTGGTCCAGTGAACGTGCTAAGCATCAACATAATCTCTTACTGTTTAGTTGTGATTGATGATTTCTCTCGATTTACGTGGGTTTTCTTTCTATCCAACAAAGTTGGCGTCACTTAATTGATCAAGAAGTTCATTGTACTTGTTGAGAATCAGACCAATCATAGGGTGAAGGTGCTTCGTACCGATAATGGAACAAAGTTTAAGAATTCTGTCCTCAATCACTTATGCGCTGAAAAAAGTATCCTGCGTCAATTTAGTTCAGCTCATACACCTCAACAAAATGGTGTTGCTGAAAGGCGGAACAGAACACTCAAAGACGCTGCAAGAACGATGTTGTGTGACTCAAATCTGCCAGTTTTCTTTTGGGCTGAGGCAATAAACACTGCCTGTTATGTTCAGAATCGAGTGCTTATCAACAAAGCTCAAATGAAAACTCCGTATGAAATTTACTATGGACACAAGCCGTTAGTCAGTCATTTCCGAGTATTTGGCTGTCCTTGCACCCTTCTTCACCTATATGCCAACCCAAAGTTTAATGCCAAAGCCGATGACTGTTACTTTGTAGGGTATGCTGCTCGCACCGCTTATAGAGTCTACAATAAGAAAACCAAACAGATTGTGGAATCCTATGACGTGCGTTGGTTGGAAGAAAATGAGACAGACGCAAGAGTAGGTCCGAATTGGCTGTTTGATTATACGTCACTTTTCAAATCCTTAAACGTGTATTCAAATGATGTATCTAGTACTGGTTCGCATTGGAAGAGCATCTCTGAAGATGAAGACGAAGAAGTTGTGTACAAGCCCGTATCTAAATCCTCTGCTTCATCAAAAAGGAAAGCTAAAGCTTCACTTGAGGGAGAGACCTCTGGTTCGCATAAGGGAGAGCCTTCCGCTGCATCTGAGGGGGAGCCTTCTGCTGCACCTGAGGGGGAGTCTTCTTCTACATTCTCGGGAGAGTCTTCTTCTTCTCCTCAAGAGAGCCCGTTCTTGGAACATGATAGTCCTCAATCAGTCCATACTGATTCTTTTGATGCTGGAACACCACCTCATATATCTATAGAGAAAGAGTTCATTCTAAACGATGCTTCCGCTGTCTCCTCAACATTTATGCAATTACTCTTTCCTGATCTTATTGCAGCTGAGTATGTCGCAGAACCATCTGGTGCTGCCCAACCAGCAAATGAAAGGAGGTATCAACATTCACACTCTTCCTGTTTCTCTAAATGATATCAGCCAAGAAATACCTTCAAGAGTTCAACGCGATCATCCGATCGAAAATGTCATTGGCCAGCTAGATGATGGTGTTAAAATTAGAAGCCAGAGTGGAGAGGTAAATACATGTCTGTATTCTTGCTTTATCTCACAGATTGAACCCAAAAATGTAGAAATGCCTCTTAACGAACCTAGCTGGGTGGATGCAATGCATGAGGAATTGGACCAATTTGAAAAACTCGGTGTTTGGAAGTTAGTTGAGTTACCGAAGGGCAAAAATTCTCTTGACACACGATGGGTCTATCGTAACAAGCAGGACGATTCAGGGGTTATTGTGCGAAACAAAGCTAGACTGGTAGTTCGTGGGTTTCGACAAGTCGAGGGTCTTGACTACACTGAATTTTTTGCTCCAGTAGCTCGCCTGGAGGCTATTCGTATCTTCCTAGCGTATGCTTCGTATATGAACTTTACTGTCTTTCAAATGGATGTCAAGACTGCCTTCTTGTATGGCAAGGTGAAGGAAGAAATCTACGTTGATCAACCTCCAGGGTTTGTCGACTCGAAGTATCCTAATCATGTCTACAAGTTGGACAAAGCATTATATGGGCTGCATCAAGCTCCTAGAGCATGGTATGCAACCCTAACAAAGCATTTGCTCGAACATGGTTACACTCGCGGCACTATCGATCAAACATTGTTCATAAAGCATGTCGACAAGGACCAAATACTCGTACAAATATATGTCGACGACATAATCTTTGGATCAACGAGTCAAAAGCTTTGCAAGGAGTTCGAAAGTGTAATGAAGAAAAGATTTGAAATGAGTTCGTTGGGAGAAATGACCATGTTTTTGGGGCTTCAGGTTAAACAGAATTCAACCGGAATCCTGCTACATCAAGCCAAGTATGTGGACGATATTCTTGAGAAGTTTGCGCTTCACGATGCTAAACCTGCTTCTACACCGATGGCTGAACGACCTCTCCTGACTCCAGATCCTGAAGGCGAGTCCGTAGATCAAACTCTATATCGATCGATGATCGGATCGCTGATGTATCTTACTGCAAGTCGACCTGACATTATGTTTGTAGTCTGTCAATGCGCATGATATCAAGCTAATCCTAAACTTTCTCATCTTATTGCTGTTAAAAGAATTTTTCGGTATATCAAAGGAAGCCCTAAATTGGGTCTTTGGTATCCGAAGAATTCTGAATTTGATCTTTATGCTTTTACTGACAGTAATTATGGAGGCTGTGAGCTTGACAGGAAATCAACTTCAGGAGGATGTCAATACCTAGGTGACAGATTAGTTTCATGGCAATGCAAGAAACAGAACACTATCTCGACTTCAACAGCAGAGGCGGAATACGTTGCAGCATCAGCTTGCTGTTCTCAAGTTATCTGGATCCAACATCAGCTGTTGGACTACAATTTGAATTACTTCGAAACCCCTATCTATTGTGATAATGAAGCGGCAATTCAAATAGCTAAAAACCCAGTCCAACACTCTAAAACCAAGCACGTTGACATTAAAATTCACTTTATCAGAGACTGTTATGAACGATCTTTAATTCGAATCGAACAAGTTCACACTGATAACAATGTGGCGGACTTGTTCACAAAGCCATTTAACAAAGCTCGTTTCGATGTGCTTGTCGGATTTCTGAAAATGATACGTTTTAAGGATTAAGTTTTTTTATTTTTATTTTTATTTTTTATTTATTTTTCTTTTCTCGAATTTATTTTTGGTTTTATTAGTTTACATTTTCATTTTTTTTATTTTAGGTTAGTTTAAAATTTGCGCATTATTTTGATTCGTATTCTCACCCATGCACAAATTTAGGGGAGAAATAAAAATCCAAAAACAACAAAAAATTTAAAAAAAAATTTAAAAAAAAACAAAAAAAAATAGTGTCATTTCTGTTCAGCATTTTAAAATTTATTGTTGACAACTTCGGTTGTAAGTACTGTGATGGGAAATGAAGTTATCCTGTGATAACGGACAATCTGAATCGGCGTAACGTAGCTAAGTTGAATCGTCTACGCTCTGTACTCGATGTGCTGGTAGGCACGAAAGATTTTAAATGGACTTGACTAGGGAAAGTTGAACCTAATAAATTTTATGGACTTGACAAACTTTGACCTAGTTAGATCCGTTTAACCTGATGTCACGACGGTCGGATAGGTTGAGCAGGGAGATATACATGGGAATCTATCAGGCACATTAAATAACCCGTATCTAGAACTGTGGATTCACTTTTCCTCGATGTGCGGATTCTATCCTTAATTCCGGTTGGATGGGGCGACTGGTAAATTCCGATAAATTAGGTCTGTAGAAAATTGTTTTTCTTTCTTTCCGTCTGTTAGACATATGTTGTCTCCTTTGTGTGACTTCCAATCCGACCTGGTACACAACATATGCAACTCTATTTCTCTGCATGTTATATACGTGAAATACTTCTTATCTGTTAGCCATATGTTGTCTCCTCTGTGTGACTTCTAATCCGACCTGGTACACAGCATATGCAACCTTCTACTTCTCAACCCCTCTGAAGTGATAAGTTATTAAATTCTGAATCTATCTTCTCTCTAAATAGTTGTCTGCTCACCTAGTGTAAGGAGTACTCTGGAAGTTCTTGATGGCTGGAGCATATTAGGAAGCGGCAAACACGTTCTAGTACACTTAAAAAAAATTGAACACATGCAGATTGTCTGTAGATCTCGCTGTTCGATTTAGGTGGACAACAATATCCTTGGTTGTAGTCAGTTAAATGGTCGTAGGGTAAATGTATTTAAGATTTAGGATTTATCATAATAATAGATATTTATGATTAGATATATGCCTGAATCTTGTCATTGGTAAAGTGTCCAAATATGTCAAATGTTTTCGTGTTTAAGTGGACCACAATACTGGCAATCGATCAGACGGTGATGTGAAGACGAGGGTACCGACAAGTAAATAAGATTGTCCAATAACTTTGATCCAAGCATCACGAAAGTAATAGTGGTTAAGTTTTTTTGTTGTGTAAAAGTTTTATTTGAATTTTATTTTCGCTTTTGAATTTTATTTTTTTATTTTATTTTAATTTTTATTTTTACTGTTTTATTTTATTTTATATTACCTGTTTTTTATTGTATTTTGTTAGGTTTTATTTTATTTTTATTTTATTTTTATTTTCGAAATTAAATTAATCCTCAAAGTTTTTTTTATTTTAATTGTTGGAAATTGAAAATACTGGGTAGTTATCAAGTAAGAGGGTAAGTGAGGGTGAAAGAGGGTAAAAAGGAGTTCACTGCCGGAATCTCCTCATTCACGAGATTCCGGCCGCAAACACCTTTTAAACCCTCTCAAAAGGCTCAAAAAAATTTCTTTGATTTTCGAAAAACCGCTTACACCATCACAAAGGTAATCACTTCTAGATCACAAATATGTATTTTGTTTCGAGTTTCACCATGCCATTATGCCAGAAATCACAAAAATAGATCCGACAGAGCTTACGGCCATAAGCTCCGGCCGTAAACTCCAAGTGTTTGAAATTTGGATTTGTTTCTAATTTATATTGATGCTACTGATGTTTACATTTACATATCTTCAAGTATTATGCATCAATTTGATGTGCAGGATCGATTTTTGGCGATTTTTCGATTGACAGTTCTTAGGCCGTAAACTCCTAGTTTACGGCCCTAGAACAATGAGTTCACTGCTTAAGTTTTGAATGTATTAAATAAGGAAATATTGTGTGTTAACTTTTCAAAAGGGTCCTTAGGCCGTAAACTTTGAGTTTACGGCCCAAGAACAAATTTTTCAATTAATGTTTATTTAAAAAAAAAACCAAATTTCACAATTTTTTTAATCTTGGCAGTAAACTCAATCTTCACTCATTTTTATAATGAAATTTTTATTTTGGTCATATTTTTAATTAGAGTATTTTTTTTGGGTCAAAATAAAATTTTATTTTGAGGTTTCTTACAGTTGTGTTTGAGTGCAGACAATGGCGAACTTAAAATTTGCAGATATGCACAACCTAGCAATTGTACTCGCGGATCCTCCGGCTATTCATTCGGATATGCGTTCGATGAGTCATCGATTGCATGAATGCTGCTTAGCGTCTGCAATCACTGTCAATCCGGTGGTTTATCAAAGTTTAATACGCGAGTTTTGGGCAACTGCAGAGACACACATGGATAATGATGGCAATTCTACAGTGAAGGCGAATGTACAGGGTCGAGAGATTGTCATTAATGAAGGCGTTATTCGTGAAGCGTTGTTAATTGATGATCAACCCGACTTCCCGATAGAGATTGGAATCGAAGATGCTCAAAGAATTCTGCAAAGAATGAGTTATGAGGGAACATTTTCGCCGACACTGAAAAAGTTGTTACATCCATACTGGAGGTTTTTGGCCCATGTTTTCATAAGCTGCATCTCGGGAAGGAGGTCTGGGGCAGATGGGATTTCTCAGTGCACAATTGGTGCTCTAGTATCTCTTGCTGTTGGGTTTCGCTTTAATTTCTGAAAGTTCATCCTTGAGGAATTTGTTATCAACATCAGAGCTTCTACTCGGGATACTTTTCTGTTGTATCCCCGTTTCGTGCAAATGATCATTAACATTCAGTTTCCAGACATGAGGAAGACGGGAGAAACATTGGATATGAAGTCCTTGGGTCCCCACACGGTGGGACTCATCAAACAGAATCGGAAAGGCAAATTCATATTTCAAGGACTATATCCTCTTGAAAAGTTTGGGAAGTTTACTGAACTGGATGAAACACCAGAGTTTTACGAGTCGTCTGAGAAAACATCCTCGGAGCAAACATCTGCTGAGAAATCAACTCCATCCAACATTGTTATAGATGTATCTGAGGATGAAGAAACCGAGAAAGAAGACTCACCAACTCCCAAAGCTCAAACTGTCTCAGAACATGAAAAGGAGTTGAGTGATGATCAAGTTGGTGGAGAGATGAGTATTGGTGAAGAGAGAAGTGATTCTTTTGATGATCTTGACTTAACTGGTTTTGATCATGATGATATTGCAACTTCTTTGGCAAGCAGTGCTAATGTTGAGTCTCATGAAAATCTTGACACAATTTTCCACAATGTCGATGATGTTGTTTTACAAACAACTAAGACAAGGAAATCGAGTGAGACGTTTGAAACGCGAACTCCTACTTCCAAGAAAATGGTGTCGACTTCTATTCCTATGGAGATGGTTATGGGATGTTCCCCTCCTGTGTCCGTTTCTCCTACTTCCGAACCGTTTGTGAGTGTGTTTTCTCCAAAAGCTGGCCAACCACAATCTAAAAGAAGAAGACTTGATGCAAGACAATCTAAACTGATCGCAAGTTTGGTTAGTGGTCTTCCTACCCCACCTATCACTGCTAGTACTACAAGACTCACCACTACAAAGATGTTTCCTAATGGTCCGAGTTCAACATTTGATGTTGGTGGTTCCTCTGCACCGCCTGGTTTCTCAGTTCCTAGATACAGTCGAGACGCTGCTTCTGAAAGGTTGGCGTTGCACATGGCTGAAGAACAACTTTTATCGCCAGATCCTCGAGGAAAAGGTGTTTCCATTGAAGAAGGTGGTGCTAGGGATGATAATCTTACTCTTGCTGGTCTGCAGAAAGAAATTTCGGTTCATAGCCAGAAAAACATTGAACTCGATATTCAGGTGGCAGAGCTTCGTGCCGAGAATGTCAATCTTCGTATCCAAGTATCCAAGCTACAATCAGATAAATCTAGTCTTGTCGGACAACTGGCTGAACTCAAGAAAGAAAAGAAGCTGAAGACCAAGCAGATTTCCGACCTGCAAGATCATTTTAATTTGCTGACTTCGAGCTATTTTGAGCTAAAGAAGAAACTTGAAGTTGATCTTGGTGAGAGATACCAAACGTCCGTTGAGGAACAAAGGATTATTCTTCATGTACAAGCTTTTCCGGTTGATGTACCAGTCGGTCAGTCTTCTGGTATTGCTAAACGTGTTGTAGTTGAACCTCCATTGGCTCCACACATTCAAGAACTTATTCGTCGTAATCAAGAAGAAGATGTTCAGAGAGGACAATTACTGTTTAAACGGAATACTAATCGGAATACATCTCGGAGCGAACCCTTAATAACTGTTACTGATCTTGAAGTTGTTAGGTTCCGAGATACATTTGGAGATAGATCAGGAGTAGCTGCCTGGGGATTTCACGACCCTCTCAGAATGTGGATTGTCATTCGTAAGAGTGGTAATTCAGAGTTGTATAAGGATATTCATGCATTTAGGTCGTTCACAAGAATTGATCTGACGGAGTTGTCTCAAGCTCCGTTCATCAATCTTTTAAACACTCCTCAGGTTACTCAGTTTAAGCATTTTCTGGATGATCAAGTAAAGAAAGGATTTCCGTCGATGTCGACGGTAGAATCAGTTATATTTGAACACCCAGATGTCTTTGAAGAATCTACCGACAAGCCATTACAGGTGGTTATGTGGCCTCCAACGAAGCAGGTCAAGCAATTTCCGATTCTTCAAGGCTATCAGGATGGATCTCTCAGTTCTTTGGAATGTTGGGTCTATGATGAAAATACATCTGGAGCGGTTATCAAACTTAAAATGGGTGTATCCGTTTGTACGATCGCAGAGACTTGCTGAAATTCAGGAAATGGGATATTCATTATCTTAGCAACTTTCAAATTAAAGTTGTTGAAGATATACACGAGGAAGGAGCCAAGGTGTACACAACAATGGTCGCAAAAATTCTAAGCAAGAGAATGTGGAATGGAGCGATGGGCCAGATGGACGTGATGGTTGTCAACAAAGGAATGGGTGATTGATAGACTCCTTGCGGCCGTAAACACCTCACGGTTGTAAGTCAGGTCTATAAATAGGGCGTTGTGACAGACTTTAAAGGTTGTTGATGCCTTCGTGTTTTCTCCAAGTTGTATCTGACGTTTTATTTCTTTAAGGCGTATGCAAGCTTGGTTCGTTTGTTATTTGCTTATTGTTTCATCTTTTGGTTCTGTTATTTGTCTTTGATCATTGGTAGATCCGTTTTCGGGCTTTACAACTAGAGTCCTTTCATGAGCAGACTCTAGCTAGCGAATGCGGACAGTGTTTACGCCAGAGTTGGCGTCAATCTCCATGACTCGGTCGATAGCTACTCGACCCTGTTATGTGTTCCGAGCAATCCTATGCTCAATAGTCATATTAAAATGATATTCATAATTAACATATGACCCTAATAAAGGGTTACACTAACAAAAACTTGATGCAATTGACTATTTATAAGAAATTAGTTTTAATAAATATTCATAAACTTTTATATTTAGTTGAAAAATATATATTCCATGGAAATAAATAATATTTCAATGGCAAGTAACATTATGTTTCATATGGTAGGAATTAATATGTCACACACAACATTTTGGAGTAGAAAAATCCTTTTGTCTTTGACCAAAAGGTTATAGTTTATATCTTATAAACTAGTTGCGAGTTTTATAAAATGTTGATGTTCTTTTTGTCCTTTAAAATTGTAGATAAAATAGGGAAAAATAGAATGGGTTCTTGAATTGTTTAATCTAAAGTGCACACCCTAACAAAGCATGCTTGGATATATTCTTAACATCAGAACATGGTTGCTAAAAGGTTTTAACATCAAATGGTTAAGGACATCAATTTATGCACGTAGATGCGGCTTAATTCTTGCCTTGCATTCTAGCATGAAAAATTGTATCCTCTCCATCTCAAGCTCTCTCATTCTTTCAAACTAAAGTGTTAGAGTTTATGATACTTGCATTTTACTCTCTTGAAGTAAAAAGTTGGTTTTAGTTTCAATCTTAAGATTTTCTTCACAAGACTGGCATCTTAAATCAAGTTGGATTATTGTTGGTGTCTCAAAGGTTCATCCATTCTCCATTAACTTCCTAGCCTCCCTTGAGGATCCAAAGACAACGAAGGTTGGTATTTCTTTATCTCTTATATGGTTGGTGTTTTTCTTTCTATTTCTTGCAAGATGTTGCTTGTAGGTTATATAACTAGCTTATGTTATTTCAAAAATCTATGTCTTCCGCTTTCTATTATTTTAGTTTTTAAAACTATTTTTAAATTAAAACCCTACAATTGGTATCAAGAGCTATTTTGCTGGTTTGGTTAGAATTTTATGATTTTTTTGAAAATCTTAGTTTTTAGAAGATACAAATAACTTATTTTTGTATAAAAATGAGTTGGTACATATTATCTATGACAACTTTCTAATTGTTTTTTTTTTTGTGACAAAGGTTTACATACATTTTTGTCACTTAAATTTGTCTTAGAAAAAACAAAGGTTATTTTATTTTTATATGTATTTTAGAGTGAATAAACAAGTCATGAACCAATAATGTTGTTATTTTATGTGGACATGTAAAAATGGTATGTAATATTCTTTTATTCATATGGTATGTAATAATAAATAACCAATTTTTCATATTTGTTATTCAGTGTAATAAAGTAGTTTGAGGGTATATTTATTTTATGTAAAATATAACAAGATAAATATGAAGACCATTTTGAAGATGATGAATGATTCCCATGATTTTATATGATTTTTATAAAAGTTCATAACTATTATAAAAGCCTTATAAAATTGCAACAAAGTAGGTTGTCATTGCAAGTGGGAGCATGAAGTCAACTTGGAGTTAACATAAATATCATTTGGTCCCTCTTGTCCCATTATGAAAGGACTTGGCACTTTGTGTTGGATCATAAAAGTGTCAACTAGATCATTGCTTGTTTATGTCTAATGCATGTTTTTGTTGTTTATTTTTCAAGTAAATATTTTGTGTGGTTGATAATTTAGCTTTTCTGAAACTCAGACTATTTTTTAGAAAAAAATAATAATCACGTGGAGTTTGGTTTTCACAATTTAAAATGTGAACATAAGATGTAACTAGTTTATTTATTTATTTTTATTTTTTTTATTGGTTTAATAAAAACGTTAATAACGTCAAATTTTGAAATTGTAAATTGTAAGTCTAAAATTGGTGATTTTGAAACTTATCCAAACTCGAAAGTATTAATAAAATGAGATTTTATTAAATGATATAAAAGGCTCTATAAGGTTCAAACTCAAACTTAATATTAGATATTAATTTTAAAAATTGAACCGCGTCAAAATATAAAAATTGGATTTTATATATGAAGAATCCTTAAGTTTGATGGAAGATTAGAAACATTCTTTGGATTTACTTTTAGGTAAGGAGGAATTTTGAGGTGATTTTAGAGGGGAGTTTGACTTTGGAGTGTGAGAAAAGCGATAATTAGTTATTTTTGGAGAAGAACGAGGGATTGTTTGTTCAACATTTTCTTCGGTTAATGATCCAGACTTGGATATGGATCCAGAGTTGAACGAAGATGTCCTTGCGGGAATGGTGGAAATACAAGATGTGAAGGTGGAGGTTCACACTACAAAGGCGGTAACTCATTTTATGATATGAAAAAAAAGGGGGAAAGTGCTAAACACTACCAACAACAAGAAAAAGAAAAGAAAATGAACAAAACTCCTCGTGACTCTGATTACGATTGTAGTTTTTGCAATGGCAAAAACCATTTTTGAAATAACATGTGCTAAGGGAATGTTCAAGTGTGGTCCACAAACTCCGAAGACGATGAGTTTAGGAAGCTAACTCCTGATGAAGCCTATTGAAGTGCAAGGAATATTGAAGTGTGGTCTACAAACTCCAAAATCATTTTGTGAAATAATATGTGCTACCGAAAAAGAGTGAGAAAAGGGGAAAACAAAGCATAAAGCCTATTATGTTCAGAAGAGTGAAGACCTTTGTAAGACTAACATTCAGGGGAAGACTTTGATTGTTGAGGAAGGAAATAGTGATGCAAGGAATATTGATGTTTGGTCCACAAACTTCGAAGACGATGAGTTTAGGAAGCTAACTCATGATGTTATGTTTGTTTACTATGTGTTTGTAGGTATGAAGGATAGTAAATGTTTGATGGTGTGAAGTTCAAGTTCTTAGATTCAAGGTTATATTTCTAAAGGAGGTGGAGATTCAGATGCTAACTCTTATGATACTTGTGTATCTGTGAAGAGTACAGGGGAACATGTGGAGGCATGTGAGAAGGTAATAGAGAATATAGATTTCAGTCTTAAAAGGTAACAAGGAGCAAGGTCGCGATGGAAGAGATCAAACATGGGAATAAGAAGTAATTCCATTACCTTTTTTTTCATTTTTATAGAGGGGGATGGAGAAAGTGGACAAAATAGACTCGCACTTATCATCGAACAAATACAGGAAAATAATCATATTGAAAACGCTCCTAACCCAAGTCTAGAAAGAACAGAACTTAAATCAAAATACTTAATAGCATGACAATTCATTTATACAAAACTTCTACCCCGAGCACACACAATGGAGCCGTAGACAGTAAAGTGAAATACAATCCACTAAATAATTTGATCTATGGACAGCATCATTATGGTAAATGTCGTAATGTTAGATGAATCATTGGGGCAGCCCTCGGCCCGATCATCCAATTCGCTCTAACGGACAGGCATGGTTCTTTAGTCAAAGAAACTTCATCACTTTCGTGTACCCATCGGACAACAACCCTTTCGGGGGTTCCTTTGGGACCAATTCACTAATGTTCATTCATACCAGTAGCCCTTCTTACAACAAAAGGTATTATGCCCGCGGGTTTTGGAACAACTCCTTCTATGGCTGCTGATTCGTGATCTCGACAAAGAGATTTCGAAAGGCTATGAGCTGAGTCTCTTTAGATATTAATGTCCATCGTTATGATGGGGAATTAAATGAACTAAAGGGTAGTATTTCAGAATTAGGTGAAAGTATAAGATTGAACCGAAGAAAAGTTTCTAATCTTGATGACGACCTTAGCAGATACATTTTCAGGAGTAAAGAACGGAGGCTTAAGATTGAGAAACTATAAGTTGAGATAGCAAGAGTTAGAGATGACGTGTATTTTGAAAAATAATAATAGACTGATAATGAAACAACATAATGTGTTTTGTCAAATTGTGAAGCGTTGATATGCTCAAATTACACAACTCTATCTTAAATGCGAAATTTCTAAAGAAATGCATAGAAATATGTTACCATTCTTATAATTTCAGGAAGAAGAAATAGATACACTTGCTATGAATATGAATCCTTGGTTTCATCGAACAAATCCTTACGTGATGTTTATAGAGTTGGATGATTTACCTACCCATTGATTATTATATCATTTACCTTGTGATTATAAAAAACTAGTCATAATACATCATTTATAAAAGAGTAAATTACTGAAATCGTCCCCGTGGTTTGGTCAAAATTGCACGTTTGGTCCCTAACTTTCTTTTTGCACTCGGATCGTCCATGTGGTTTGATTTTGTTGCGTTTTTCGTCCCTATGGTTTGGTAAAAATTGCATGTTTGGTCCCTAACTCTATGTATGTAAGGGACGAAAAATACAACAAAATCAAACCACAGGGACGAAAAATGCAACAAAATCAAACCATAGGAACGATCCGAGTGCAAAAAAAAGTTAGGGACCAAGCGTACAATTTTGACCAAACCACAAGGACGATTTCAGTAATTTACTCTTTATAAAATATATTGCTAAAAAATAACTACAAGTTAGAGAAACGTAAAGTGTGCAATAATCAATAATAATTTAAATGAATTTTTATTGAATTTGACGTTTTCAAATATATGACGTTTGCCGTCGTTTTTTATTTTTTATTTTATTAGTTTTTATATGAAAAAGATGTTTATGTGACTGAGAATTCTTTAAAGGCTCAAGACAAAATAAATTATTGGGTCATAGGGTGGCAGGTGAGCTAAGTGATGAAAAACCATGCGTTTAATTAGTGATAAAATTATGTTATGAAAGAGAGACTAATTTTTTAAAAAAATAAATAAGAAATGTTGCTGAGGCAAAGCACCTGTTAACCCCCTTACGACGAGACATGAACTTTTAACCCCGGTTAATAAATAAGAGAAACTTAGAGTCGAAACCTTAATAGGATCACCATGAGCTGGATAAAATTTACTCTAAAATTAATGTTATGGCATCGAAGCTACAAAATTTTAAATAAGTTCCTATACAAGCAGACAAATTAACTACATTTAAAAACAAATAACAAGAAGAAATGAAGTAAAAAGTCCCACGACCATAACTGGTCCTCCAACGGAGGCTGCAGATTCTACCAACTCAATGCTTCCAGACGAAACCTTCTCACCAGTGTTATTATCAACGACCACGTTAGCACCCAGCTTGAGTTGATGCTTAGATGATCCGACCCAGTACTTGAATCTATAGTTAATAACAACAGCGATCCTTATATTCACCTCCAGTATCCGACCCACCATCTCCTTACGAGTCTCTCCCAACGTAGATGGCAGCTGGAGGTGATCCTTGAGCAGGGATCTCACATGATCAGTCTTTACAAGATCTTCGGTGTGCTCTTCTGGGTCGACCACCACCGTAGATGGAAGTTGGAGGTCATTCCCCTTGAGGGATCTGATATGATTAGTCTTGCCATTGCCTTGGTAAAAGGCTGCGAGAGTGCCTACCCACGCATATTTCTGGTAGGGTTCATCATATGGGTAATAAAAGAAGGCGATGCTTAATGGGTCATCGTAGTAAAGACCGATTGCCTTATTCATATTTCTGAGTTTAAGGTCAAAATAGATGTTTCCGGTTGTATGGTTTGACGAGTTGTTGAAGGCTGGAACTGAGAATTCCTCTATAGAGAGTTTTGGGGAATTCGGATTTGAGTAGAAACATAAAAGGACGATTGCCACGACGGCGACCACAAGATTGAAAATTAAAGGAGCACAACCACTAGGAAAGGTCCTCATGATACAGGGAAAATTTACGAAATATAGTGGATGAAACTTTGAAACAGGATTGTTTCATTATTTAT
The DNA here is from genome assembly GCF_051521515.1 of Lactuca serriola. Lineage (NCBI taxonomy): Eukaryota > Viridiplantae > Streptophyta > Magnoliopsida > Asterales > Asteraceae > Lactuca > Lactuca serriola. The sequence goes on along the minus strand of NC_136413.1, from coordinate 125,008,161 downwards.
AATACCTTTAGACTGAATTAAGGAAATTATTAAATTTGCTATTTTAATCTAAAAATGAAAAAATGGTGTCGCACCACATGTTTTTAAACATGGGTTGACCTGGCCGATCGAACCGATTGGACCGTGATCCGGTGAAAAAAACGGGACAATCATTAATGGGTTTTGGCCTATTTCTACTTCGGATGAGCTCGGTTTCTCAAGAAATAGGTTGAACTGATTTTACCAAACTTTTTGAACGAGAATGGTTGATATTTGACATTTCTCAAGATAGCATGTCAAATGATTTAAGAATAAACATTTCATCTATTGTTTGCTCATTGTGTTAGGCTGTCATATTTCATTTAAGGAAACAAGAAAAAACACTTATATTTGGTTTTTTAATGATTCAAACACTACAAGGAAAAAGGCTATTACCGGCGACAAAAGTCGCCGGTAAAAGTCCCAAAAGTCGCCAGTAATATTAATAGCAGCGACGCGTCGCCGATACTGAGGCGCCGCTACTGCCTCGTCGCTATTGATCAGTTTGTCGCCGCTAATGATAAAAGTCGTCGCTATTGCTATGTCGCCGCTAATGAGTATTGTCGCCGCTAATAATCTAGTCGCCGGTAATGACGTCTGTCGCCGGTAAAAGTGTCGTCGGCAAAAGTGTCGCCGGTAATAATTTATGTTGCCGGTAAAAGCGTCTCCGGTAATGTTTTTTTCATTTTTTTTTAAATAATGATTTTGGTTGCCGGTGATAATATCGCAGGTTAAAGTGTCGCCGGTAATAACAATATTCGATTAAATATCAAAACCAATAGTGTCGACGTTAATTACAAAACAAACATCCTATTAAATATCAAACATAATAATGTCAATTCAAATTACAAACAAACATCCAAATACAAATAAATATCAAAAGTCATAATATCCGAGTAGCAAAACAACAAAATTTTTACAATCTACCAAGTAGCAAAACGAGACAACATATGCAAATAAAACCCATCCTTACATACCATCATTGTTGTTCCCATCGTTTCCTTGATTATTTTGGGATTGAAAAAACGAATAAAGTTCATCCCTACATGCCGGGTCGGCGAGCATTGCACGAAGATTTTCCAACTACATAATTAATAACAATATATATAAACTTATAAGTTAGATCGTCAAACATAAACAAAATCTATCAAAATACATTGTTATTTTTAAACTAAGATAGAAAACCAAAGTACATTGTTATTTCTTGCACTTGGTACAAAAACCAAATTACCAAACTTTTTAGCAAATAATCACCACAAAACCAAAACTACCAAATCAACATGCATTTTACGATGCTAAAGTAGATTGCTATTCTTAAACAAACATAGAAAACCAAAGTACATTGCTATATTTTGCACTTGGGACAAAAACCAAATTACCAAACTTTTTAGCAAATAACCACCACAAAACCAAAACTACCAAATCAACATGCATTTTACGATGCTAAAGTAGATTTCTATTTTACCTGTGATGGTTGTGATGGTGGTTGTGATGGTTGCGAAGGCTGTGGAATCGTCGGCAGACCAGAAGGTTTGCGGCCAATGCCTCTAATGTGGCCACATCGCTCTCCTAATACTTTCTCGAACGTAGCTCTTTCTTGAGCGGGCGTTAACTCACTTTCACCTTGAGTTTGTTCTAACAGCTCTTCAACTAACCGATTCTGTAACTCCCAAAAGTGAGTAACAATTAAGTATAAATAAACATTTAAATATATGATAAAATTATAATTAAATACTTACATATTGTTGTTCTGATTCAGCAGTAACAAATACACCATTCTTATCGGTATGAGCTTTGCGAAATGTTTCCACTCTCTTAAGGTTCTGTTTAAGTTTAAGAATTAGATAATATTTTAAATAAATAATTACATGTATTATACGGTACCTTCTTATAGCAAGTATTGCTATACGAGCTCGAACCCCCATGATTCACATTTGTTTGCATTTCACGGATTTTTTTGTTCCTTTCCGAAGCAATTATGTGTTCGTCAGTTTGAAAATACTCAATTGTCTTTGCCCAGTTATCAACAAGCATACCATCCGGAGGATTTGCCAATGCTCTCGGGATATCTTCATACCCTCCGACCATCTTGAAATTGTAACGTCCCAAAATTCAAGACTAAAAATTTCTTTTAATAAAATATTACTTAAAGTAAAATCGTCGATTCAAAGCATAATCAAAGTAATAGTTTTCAAAACACATGTTCATTATCAGAGTACTACATCCCAGGCTGTCTAAAATATGGTGTGTGCCATGCGATCATCCCGAGCTCCATCATCCGCTACCAGAAGTACCTGAAACCAAAACTGAAAACCGTAAGCACGAAGCTTATGAGTTCCCCACCCTACCACATACCATGAAAACATACAACATACATACTGTCAGGCTATTCTGGGGTGCCTGACTACCCTGTACGGCCATTCCGGGGTGCCGACTACCCGTGCGGCCATTCTGGGGTGCCGACTACCCGTATCAAGCTATTCTGGGGTGCTGACTGCCCGTGTCAAGCCATTCTGGGGTGCTGACTGCCCGTGTCAAGCCATTCTGGGGTGCTGACTACCCATCGGTCCTAACAACCGACCCTCGGGGACTATTTCACCCCTTACTGCTACTAGCACATATATCGTAACATAACATATTATCAGACATGTCTGGGGTGTCTGACCTACCCTTCGGTCCTAACAACCGAACTTGGGGACTGGTCCCCTCCTACTACCTCTATCGTATATAACATAATAGGCCAGCATGCAAACATATCATCACATACTGTCAGACGTTTCTGGGGTGTCTGACTACCCTCCGGTCCTAACAACCGAACTCTACTGATGAGCCAGGGAGCTCCGTCCATGCTCTTACTGATAGTGAGATACGGGCCCAGCCCGCACTCACTCTTTCCCTAACTTGGGCCTCGCCCCTGATCTGCTGCTAATGAGATGTGGAACACCATCCACACTCTGCTATTGGTGAGGTACGGGACCTCGCCCACACTCACCACCCTACCAAGCGCATACAAGTATCACACAGACAACAAGTATAAACTATCACATAAACCATTCCTTGGGCACCCGCCCGCTAACATTGGACCTCATCCTGAACAACATTCTAGCATACAATGCCTAGGGCTAACCCCCGGGTCTTCTACTCATATCTACATGGGTCGGCATTGTGGCCGTAGACCCATTCACACAAAGGGAAACTCACCTGATACTGCTAAACTGCTGCTGCTAATCCCTTTGACCGCTACCTGACCAATGACTCCGAACTGCTGCTCCAATAGCTCCCCGAGCTACCAATATCAACATAACACTTAGTCTAACTGACCTCCAAGGTCAACTAAGTCAACTCTTGCCAATGACAAAGTCCTGGTCAAAGTCAACCTTTCCAGGTCAACCTACTCACCGAGTCCACATACTAACTCGCCGAGTTCATATACTTAGGGTCCTTCCATTCGCCACATGACTCGCCGAGTCAGTCCATGACTCGCCGAGTCCAACGATTTCCGAGTCCTAACCTGTCCAACTCGCTGAGTCTCCACCCAACTCACTGATTCAAATCTCAACTTGAAGGGTTTGGGGCTACGCGACCTGACTCGCCAAGTCCAAGAACAGACTCGCCGAGCACAAGGAAATCTTCATCCAACTCGCCGAGTTGTTCATCCAACTCGTCGAGTTCATGCCCATCTTCATCCGACTCGACGAGTTGTTCATCCCACTCGTCGAGTTCCTCCTCATCTTCATGTTACTCGCCGAGTCCACTCGAAGGACTCACCGAGTCCATTCAGATCTACATACATGCAGAGGACTTTTGAGTCATGCATGGACCCCAAACTGTAGATCTACCCTTCCTAAGCCTATTCCTCACGTAAAGTTGCAAACTTTACGTGTAGAGAAGGAGATCTAGGCAAAATACACCACAAACTAGGGTTTAAAGCAAAGAGGCTCCATAATCAACTCAAGGACTGAAACTTTATGCTTTCCAAGACCAAAATACACTTAGATCTGAAGTAGCAACTCCAGATCCAACTTCTAACTCCAATGGATCACTACCCATGGCTAAAAAGCCCCAAAACTCACAACCAAAATAGATCTAAAGGAAGGGAAACGACTTAATACCTTTAGATGTTCAGAAATATCTTCCCAATCTCAGATCTATAGCCCCCTCCTTGTACCTTCAAGATCCTTCTTCCTTCTCCAAGCTTTAATTCACTCCTCAAGACAACAATTGGCTCAATCAATGGATATGGCGGCTAGGGTTTGGCATTCTGGGTTAAAGAGGCAGTAAAGGAACCCTAGGGAAAAGAATGAGGCGCTTAAATAGGCTCCAAGTCCAGAATTTAGGGTTTTCCTCGCACAGACCAGACTCGCCGAGTCCACTTGGCCGACTCGCCGAGTTGGTCACTTACACCTCGACCCGGATCCCGCTCGGACTCGCCGAGTTCCTCCTTGGACTCGCCGAGTCGCCCCTAAAAATTAGGGTTTTCTTTCCTTTCTTGGCCTTCAAAACTTTGGGTGTTACAGAAATATTCTTTTGCGTCGGCTTTACGCTCTCGAAAACCTTTTAACAAGGCTGCTTGAAAACTCTCTGTCAATAGAGTAGCTTGTGCATCCTGGTACATTTGATTGAGATCAAACTTTGTCTACAAAAAAAAGTTAACCAAGTAAAAAACAATTATAGTTAAACCTATAAAATATATTTAAATAAATAATTACCGCTAAATGTTGTAATATAGTGTCTTTTATGTCAGGGGAAACTCTTTTCCAACTCCAGTTGTCAAAAAGGACCATCTACCACATTGTTTTCCCAACTTCTCGGGAAAACATGTCTCCCGCCTCTCCTACGGGATTAAATGTGATATCCCTATCATATTGCATGCCTATTGTGTAACATCTGCCTCTGGCACGTATCACAATATTGTCCGCTTTGGGCCACTCGGCATGAGGACTTCCCATGGGGTCACCCATCCTGGTACTACTCCCGCCCGAGCACGCTTAACTGCAGAGTTCTTATGGGATCTGCTGCCCTCACGGCTTTAAAACGCGTTGTGATAGGGAAGGTATCCACACCCCTTATAAGGAATGCTTAGTTCTCCTTCCCAGCCGATGTGGGATCAGATCTAACCCACTTTAACTGTGACATCCCCATTTTCACGGCCAGAAAAGACCAATTTTGTTTATGCTTTATAAAAGTTAGAGTACTTCTTTTCATAAAAATGTTGCGGAATTTGTTCCCAGAAAAACACGATAAATACGTTATTAAAACATTTTCGATGAAACGTATTTTATTGATTTTAAAACATTTGGGATGTCATTGTCAATACAGAAACATAAGCATAAACAGAACTTACATTTATTTACACTAGTGATCTAGATCTCTTTAATCTCTCAATGTAATGTGACTTCATATCAACACCTGTGATATAAATAAATTGAGTGGGTTAGGTTGGGAAACCTGGTGAGTACATAGGGTTTTCAACCCACAATAATATAACTATTATGTTTAAACAATCAAGCAATTAAACCCAATTACCCATCCCCATTATCTTCTTTACTCTTAAGGATCTACCCTAAGAATCAGCTATTTCTCGTTCATTCATTCCTAAGGATTATCCTAAGGAATCGGCACCAAGTCCATTGTTACCAAAGCTTATAGATTACAACTGGTGAACACGTAGTCCAAAACATCTAGTAAACACTTAGTTCAAAAGTAAGTAGTGAACACACTTAGTTCAAAATACCTAGTGAACACACTTAGTTCAAAGATACATAGTGAACACACTCAGTTCAAAATACCTAATGAGCACCTAGTTCAAAAACACCTACAGGTTACGAGGTTACGAGCTTACGAGCGTTCCACCGGACTGTCTAGTATCGCCCATGGTCATCATCTATACTCCACTAGATTACTGGATCACTGACAACATTGATGTCTCCCATCGTGTTATCACAAAACAACTATTTCATCTACCCATGTTTTACCCAACACATTTTGTAGATATAAAATACATATATAGTTTAAATTATTTAAAACATGTATAAAAATCTTTCACCCAGCATAGACAGCAAGTATTCAGACAATATGCACACACAGCATGTAATTTATATTAAAATACTTCATATCTATGTGTAAGATGAAAGAGACTATGCACTCACCTGAGAAGGTGGTGACTCGGTACTCGGACGGCGCTTCGTTTACTTTAAAATAATTTCCTTCGACGAAACCTAGTATTATTATCACTAGATTTTAGTCTAATATTTACCGTGACTAATTATTATTATTATTATTATTATCATTATTATTATTATTATTATTATTATTATTATTATTATTATTATTATTATTATTATTATTATATAAGCGTTTAAACAATACTTTCCAACCACTATGTACAGACAGGGGCCAGACATAAGACACCGGAGGGCAGGACCATTTGGCATATAGCACTTCTGAAATCCAACAACCCTATGCGGCCCTTTAAACTAGATTCCATGTACCGTGAGTAGTTAAAAAGATATTATAACGACACTTATATAAGTCATAATAATAGCTCAAATATTTATTATAAATTTATAATAACAATATTAATTTTAAATATAAACTATATTTAAAATAGGGTAAGCATAACTTACTTACAATGGGATTTTAGCTAGGAGTCGGGCTCTGTAGGGGCAGAACTTCGTCGCTGAATCTTTCTAAGAAAGATTCGTGCAACGCTTCAACACTCACCTTACTATACTAAAACTACAGAAAGAGAAGTCGAATCACGAGAGATCGAAATGCTCGGGGGATAAGGAGAGAAAGACTCTTGAATCAAGAGAATGGTGCAAGAAATATGAGAGCCCAAGCCTCTTATTTATAGTAATTGAATTTACAAAAACTACCCTCCATAATTACTTAATGACCTTATGGTTATATAAACAACTAAACACCCCTTTATAATACTATTTTAAATAGATTTAACAATATTTGCACTAAACTAATGTCGAAAGAACTCAACATTAGTCTTATAGTGACCGCATTGTCGATACCTTTCTAATGATATATACATATGTATATATATGTGTACGTATATATGATTTATACTTTATTTTAATACGTAAATATGCTATTATAATTTGTAACTCGTTCATATGAACTCCGTTTTTGACGTTCTTTATATCCATGCGTAGGTGGAGACGTACTGTACAACTTTCGTTTAGACTCTGTCAGCTAATTTTGACTTTATTTTTAAAGTTATATTTTTAATAGGCCGGGACAGGATTGGTCCGTTAAATACTCATAACTTCTTCATCCAACGTCCATTTTCACCCATCTTTTTCTCGTTATGCTACTCTTAACGAGATCTTCATTTCTTGTTCAGGTTGTGTCGGCTAAAAATCGCTCGATCTAATATTCGAATTTCGGGCTGTACACTGCTAATCCGAAACTTCGAAAAATTATAACTTCTTCATACGAAGTCAGATTTGGGCGTTCTTTTTATCGAAGTTCTTAGTTTAACATATTCTACGTCTTTCGTTTAGAGTGCAAAGGCTAAATCTCGCTCTATCGTAAATTCAATATTTACGCCTCTTGGTATCGAGCCGGCTCCGTCGCGAAACTTCGACGGGTCATAACTTCTTCGTTATAACTCGGATTTCGGCGTTCTTTATATGTACGGAAAACTAGTGACATATACTACAACTTGGTTCAAATTATTTATAAGCTTCTATCGAAAAGTCGTTTTCGACACTTATTGCCTCTAATTTGACTAGCCTGGATCTGCGGGCGTTACATATTGGTTTCCCCTGGTTCTGCAAGATTGTTTTTTCAAGCTTTATATTTTTTTCTTTTCCTCAAACTTTCCTTCGGGCACGTCCCTCAACTACAAATGTAATTAAAAATTATTAGAAACGACATTTAATTTATGATAATTGAACAAAAATAGTAAATAAAAATTCATGATAAGACTTACCGTCCTGCTCGTGCTGGCCAGGACCTCTACCACCTGAGAAAGGTGGGTCCTCAGCTCCGTCTCCCCCATGTCCACGACCCATGACAGCAGCCATGGTAAACATAAACAAAAGCCACACTCTCATCATTTCCTGAAAAATTATAAGATATACAAATATAATTTTTATTATAGATACACATTACATAGAAATAAACATTTAGATACGAATAAACATTTAAATAAGAATAAACATTTCTATTTAAACTAGAAATCCAAATAAAGTTCATATTACAAACACATATTACAAATACACATTACATAAGAACTATTCTAATAAGAATCTTCTGCGTATCCTTCAGTGTCTTCTTCAGTATCATAGTCAGAATCGGTGTCATCGTAATCAGTCTCGCAATCAGAAACATCATTGACTCTACCAGTTGGCGGAGGAACTTCAGATGCACTTTCTACATCAACATTGACTCTAGGAATGTTTTGAAAGTACATGCTGAAATCGGTAAAAAGTGGAGGATCGGATGAAGAGATATTTTGAAGTACATCGACATCGTCTACATTTTCGTGTGAGACATTGTCAACATTTTGAACAAGGTCATCGTTCGATGGTAGATCCCAAATACTTTGATGATTAACATGTTCGACAACACACTGATGGTTATTGTTTGGCTCTTTGATATAGAACACTTGTTTGGCTTGTGACACATATATGAGTTGATCATCTTTGTATGTTGCTGAAACATAATTTTGGGTTTGGAGTTTAGTATATAGAATTAGCATTGTTTTTTTTTTCCAATCAACATTGTTTTTACATCTAAAATAATACAAAAATTAAGTAATAAAAAAATAAAAAAAATAAATTTAAAATTTTTATTTATGCATTTTTTTAATTAATTTTAATTAAAATTACTTGTAAGTTTTTAAACAATTTTATAATTTTTTTTGTGTTTTTTTTCCAATTATAACAATAATTTATTTATTTATTTATTTTTTCAATTATAGCATCCTTTAACTTATTTTTATGGTAACCGATTATTATTGGTTATAGAAATATAATCTTATGAATTAATTTGAAGATTATAAGTTAACTATATAACTTAATGGTTAATTAATTTGGAGTTAGTTTGGATAAAAATTAGAAACTTTCTAGTTTTTGTATATAAGTTTTTAAACAATTTTTTATATTTATTTTTTTGTGTTTTTTTTTTCCAATTATAACAATAATTAATTTTTATTTTCTTTTCAATTATAGCATCCTACTTATAAGAAAACCACATAATTTTACATAATACATAAGAACATGAAATTCACATACTTTTACATACATATTATGTTGTTGTATTGTTCTTTTTTACCGTCGAGATTAAAATATATATAAGTTTTTAAACAATTTTATAATTTTTTTTGTGTTTTTTTTCCAATTAAAACAATAATTTTTTTTTTTTTCAATTATAGCATCCTTTAACTTATTTTTATGGTAAACGATTATTATTGGTTATAGAAATATTATCTTATGAATTAATTTGAAGATTATAAGTTAACTATATAACTTAATGGTTAATTAATTTGGAGTTAGTTTGGGTAAAAACTAGAAACTTTCTAGCTTTTGTATATAAGTTTTTAAACAATTTATATATATATATATATATATATATATATATATATATATATATATATATATCTATTGTGTTTTTTCTTCCAACTATAACAATAATTAATTTTTATTTTCTTTTCAATTATAGCATCCTACTTATAAGAAAACCACATAATTTTACATAATACATAAGAACATGAAATTCACATACTTTTACATACATATTATGTTGTTGTATTGTTCTTTTTTACCGTCGAGATTAAAATATATATAAGCTTTTAAACAAGTTTATAATTTTATTTGTGTTTTTTTCCAATTATAACAATAATTTATTTATTTATTTTTTTTTTTCAATTATAGCATCCTTTAACTTATTTTTATGGAAACCGATTATTATTGGTTCTAGTTTTTGTATATAAGTTTTTAAACAGTTTTATAATTTTTTTTTGTTTTTTTTTTCAAATTATAACAATAATTTTGTTTTTCAATTATAGTATCCTACTTATACCAAAACCACATACTTTTACATAATATATAAGAGGATGAAATTCACATACTTTTACATACATATACCACAAATACACCAAATACAAATACATACACATACACACAAAATAACATCCTACTTAAACCTAATACACATAATTTCACATATAAATAATAACATCCTATTTATACCAAATACAAAAGTTTCACAATCATATAAAACATTTACAACAAACATACATACACTCATATACACACAATAATATCCTACTTATAACAAATACATATCATTTTTACCAAATACCCATATACCACATATATACATCAAATACACATACATTGGCATATATACAACAAATTCACATATATTCAAATTAAAAGTGAAATTAGCAAATGAACTTACCTTTGTTGAAGAATTGAAGTTAGAAATTGGTCCCAGAAGCTTTAACCACACCTAATCCAAAACAACACCACCAAAAACAAATATATGAACAATTTATTACCATTCAATCACTAGATGAAGCTAAAAATCGAAATTAACATACAAATTGAAAAGGAAATTACAAAATCAACTTACCTTTGTTGAAGAAATGGAGTTACAAATTGCTCCCAAAACTTTAACCACACCTAGATTCTTAATAGGACACAATGACGGAAAAAAATTGCTTGGAAATGGAGAAATAGAGTGCTTAAAATCGGATGAAGTTGGAATTGGGGAAGGAAAGAAGCAGCAAACAGGAAGGAGTTGGAGAAATGAACCCTCGTCGTGCATTTTTTTTTATCCGCGAGAGGCAATAGCGGTGACACCTTTAGCGGCGACAACTCGACCTTTACCGACGACTTTTAGCAATAGCGGCGACAAACTGGAGGGAAGGGTTCCGCGTGTTTTTTCGTTAACTATTAGCGGCGACTATTTTAACTCTTTAGCGGCGACAAATATGTCACCGCTATTAGGTTTGATGCGATAAGACACCCACCCATTGGATTAGATATCTCATCGAACGATTCATATGCAACAGAGGGGGAAAGAGCGGATTCGGGTGCCAACCCTTTACCGGCGACACTATTACCGGCGACAAAGGGCTTTAGCGGCAACAATATCTTGAGTCGCCGCTAAAGCCCCTTGTCGCCGGTAATAGTGTCGCCGGTAAAGGATATATTTCTTGTAGTGAAATTATGGACAATTATTTGTAGGTTTTCATTGTTTATTTGAATGTATTAATATATAAAATGAATAAAAACCTGACATTGAACCGACGATCGTTATTTCAAGATTCGTCCTACCAATCCTATGCAAGTTTGGTTCTTGTAGATAGCATTTCATCTATTTTTTGCTCAGTATGTTAGGTTGTCATATTTCCTTTGGCTAACAAGAAAAAACACTTCTTAAATTAGGTTTTTTTAATGATTGAAATAGTGGACAATTATTTACAAGTTTTCTATGTGTATTTATATAAATAGTTGTGAGACCGGTATATTATACGGGTTGATTAAAACAAAATGTTAAGTACGAACGATTAAATAGAAATTTTATTTGACTTTGAAATTGAAATAAATGAAAATTATGAGAAAAAAAAACATTCAAAAAATAAATAAATTAAAATTATATGTTTAGTGTGTACTAAACGGGTTAATTATAACAAAATGATAAACACAAAGGTTTGAACTGTAAATTTATTTGAAATTGAATTTGAAATTTAAAATTTAAAATTTAAAATTAATAGTCATTATGGTAGGTTTAATTTATGGAAACTAAATTAATGATATATTGAAAATGAAAATTAAAGTAATGATAAGTGGAAAATAAATATATCTCAAATTATGACAAAATGACATGTGGCTAATTATGAGAAAAAAGACATGCAAAAAATAAATAAATTAAAATTATGTGTTTAATGTGTACTAAACAGGTTAATTATAACAAAATGTTAAACATAAAGGTTTAAACTGTAAATTTATTTGAAATTTAAAATTTAAAATTTGAAATTTGAAATTTGAAATTAATAGTCATTATGGTAGGTTTAATTTATGCAAACTAAATTAATGATATATTGAAAATAAAAATTAAAGTAATGACAAGTGGAAAATAAATATATCTCAAATTATAAAAAAATGACATGTGACTAATTTTAGAGCGCTCGGTATGGGACCAACGAGATTCAACGTATCCGACGTGGACCGTGCGCAACGGCTGCATAACGGGGGGAACACCGCCCCCCCTGCTCGTTGCAACTCGTTGAGGTGGCATCTCGTTGGCGTTGCGACGGGAAGAAACGGATATATTTTGACCGTTTGATGCAACGGTTAAAAAAAAATTAATTATTAAAAAAACCAATTTATTATCCTATAAATACCTCTTATTTTTTTTTTTAAAATTTTCACACTTTCTTCTCTTCTCTACATACTTTCAATTATCTTCAAAAAAAAAATATAGATCCTTTCGACTCGTCCGATGATTCAGATGACGATATTTTCCTTAGGATGATGTATCATTATTACACTACCGAATTGCTACAACCAGACCCAGCCCCGCTACTAACAAGACGTGCGATGTTAAACAGAAATCGCGAGGAAGGATACGAACATCTATATCGCGATTACTTTGTGGATAATTGTGTATACGGGGCGAAGGACTTCAAAAGAAGATTTTGTTTGAGTAGGGATGTGTTTTTACGAATCGCCAACACCTTGGAAAGCCGGTATCATTTCTTTACTTTATTTTTATACAAAATAAATGAAAAATGTACTATATGTTTCTTTAATTTTACAACATATGCAATATATTTTTAACTGTAGTTAATTTATGTTTAGGTACGAATTTTTTCAATTAAGATATGATGCTAGAGGTAGACGCGGGTTTACAACGTTGCAGAAATGTGTTGCGGCCATTCGTTTGATGGCTATGGGGGAGTCACCCGACACCATGGACGACTATATGAGAATGTCCGAAAGAACCGCAAGAGAGAGTTTGTATACATTGTCAAGGGGTGTTGTTGAAACTTTTGGTGACGTGTATTTGCGGAAACCTTCGTTGCATGATTTGCAAGAATTGTATGCGGCGCATGAAGAACGCCATGGGTTTCCCGGAATGATTGGAAGCATTGATTGCACACACTGGAAATGGAAAAATTATCCGGTAGCATGGAAAGGGCAATACGCAAGTGGTCATCACGGATCACCTTCTTTGGTGTTAGAGGCTGTCGCTTCTCAAGATTTATGGATTTGGCATGCGTTTTTTGGGTTGCGGGTTCCAACAACGACGTCAACGTTCTTGATCAGTCGCCAATATTCGACGATCTTTTGAATGGAAAAGCCCCGGATGCTCCTTTCACGGTGAATGGAAACGAATACAAATATGGGTATTACCTTACAGATGGAATATATCCTCAGTATTCCACATTCGTGAAGGCATTCCGCCACCCGGTTGAAGAACGAGACAATTTTTTTAAGAGAAGACAAGAAGGAGCACGTAAGGATGTGGAACGTGCTTTTGGGGTGCTGAAGGCGAAGTGGCATATAGTCGAACATGCAGCACGACCATTGGATTTAGAAACTTTACGATATATCATGTATGCGTGTATCATAATGCATAACATGGTAGTAGAAGATAAAGGGCGAAATATTGCACACTATATCCCAACGGAGCCCAAACACGTTCAGTTTCAACCAGGAACAGCAGATTATTTGCATCGCGTTGTTGACATTCAGGACGCAAATAAACACAGACAACTTCGAGAGGATTTGGCGGATCATATCTTCTATGGTAACAACAACGATAACGAATAGCGTTGTTATTTGTTTTTTTTTGAATTTGGATGTTATTTCTTTTTTTGTTTTTGTTTTTGATATTATGTGTAATTTAGTCTTTATGTTAATTTTAATTTTTAGAAAATTTTAATTGTTTTTTATACTTTTTAAACATTATGTTTTATTTATTTTTAATTTAAAAAATACTTGTCTTAATTTTAAAGAAATCGAAATAAATAAAATAAAATATAAAATGAAAAAAAAGTTGGTGTCATAACAAGATATAACATGTTGCTCATTTTCTCACTTGGTGTTATAACACCATTGATGATGTGGCATGTGATGTGACACCAAAATGGTGTTGCATCTAGTTGCCCACACCTTATGGTCTTATGAAAGAAGGACATATAACAAGTTATTTTTATTTATTAGGATAGAAACGAATAAATGTTTAACAATCGGGTTTCCTCACCATTGAACCGGCGATCGTCATATAGAGATTCGTCCTATCGATCCTACGCAAGTTTGGTTCATGTAAATAACATGCTACACAATTAAAATAAATATTAATAAAAGTATAGTAATAATTAATCATTTAACTTTATTTATGATTGTAAGATTATTTAATTATTTTTTAAGTTTTATATTGTTTTTAAGCATGTTATTTTTTGTTTTACATATATTTTTCATAAATTTGATAAAGGTTTTAAAAGCTTGTCATGTCTTCGTCATGGCTTCAACGCTTGTACATGTCGCTAAACTTTATCAAAATACTGTCTTAAATCATATATATACATAAAAATGAATAATAGTAGAAAATACATACAAAAATATTAATTATATACAAAATTGCCGCCTTAAGTCACCACAAGGTTCGGAAAAGCTTGAGGCTTTACATCGTAGTAAAGTCACTATTTACGTTATTTAGAACATTGATTTTGATGTGTGTATATGTAGAAGTAGGTTCAATCTAAAATGAACAATTAGGGCAACATATGCTGGAACCAATGATCAAGTGACACGTGTCCATTTTTTTTATTCATAAGCAATGTATTATGGAAGTTATTTATGTAGTTATTCCAAAGTGATGTGTTGTTATGTTTTCATTGGTTCCAACATGTGTTGCCCTAATTGTTTATTTTCCATATAACCTTTCCCTATATATATATATATATATATATATATATATATATATATATATATATATAGAAGTTCAAATAAGAAAACTAAATAAAGTGACAAACATCATTAGTATGTTATTATTCTTCTTTGAATTTTATATGTATAGTATTGTAGTAATTACAATATAAATATATTCAATTTTATATTGCTATTCTACTATAAAATTTACATATATGTAGTAATTTAATAATTTTAATGTGAACGTTAATATATGATTGTTATATATTCGTTGAAGAATAATGTAATAAAGTTGTATATACAAAATTTTAATGTGAATATTAATGTGTGATTGTTCATATATTTTTTAATGAATAATGTCATAACGTTGTATATATAAATTTATAGCACAATAATAACATAAAGTAGTGTTCTCACTTTTTTAGTGTTTTATTTTGAACTTAACCCTATATATATATATATATATATATATATATATATATATATATATATATATATATATATATTCTAATTCGTTTTTACAACTTAAGTTTTTAATTTTTTACATATATTTCACAATCTATTTTTACAATTTCGTTTCTTTATTTGGTTTTGAAATGTTTATTAAGTACATCCTTCGGGAATTTCTCAAGATAGCATGTCAAATGATTTAAAAAGAAGCATTTCGTCTATTGTTTGCTCATTTCATTTGGGGAAACCAGAAAAAACACTTCTTATATTTGTTTTTTTTTTTTATGATTGAAATTGTGGACAATTATTTGCAGGTTTTCTATGTGTGTGTATATATATATATATATATATATATATATATATATATATATATATATATATATATATATATATATATATATATATATATATATATATATATATATATATATATATATAAAGAGAGAGAGAGAGAGAGAGAGAGAGAGAGAGAATAAAAGTCTTACAATCGGGTTGATTGTCCATTGAACCGGCTATCGTCATATTAAAAGTTAGGGCAATTATGACACGACACGATAAAAATACACGAAACGAAACAAAATTGAGACAAAATTGAAATTTGAATTCCTGTTCGTGTCAGGTGTAAAAAACACGACGTCATGCCGTTTCGTGTTCGTGTTCAAAATTTGACACGATTTAGCTTTTTTTGTCGTGTTTTTCG
Organism: Lactuca serriola; assembly: GCF_051521515.1. Classification (NCBI taxonomy): domain Eukaryota; kingdom Viridiplantae; phylum Streptophyta; class Magnoliopsida; order Asterales; family Asteraceae; genus Lactuca; species Lactuca serriola. The sequence goes on along the minus strand of NC_136413.1, from coordinate 124,992,087 downwards.
TGTTATGTGTGAATAAATATTAATTAAATACATAATTTTTATTTCATGTTATCTTTATCGTGTCGTGTCGTGTTTGTCGTTTTTTAATCGGTTCGTTTTCGTGTTAGTTAAAAAAAAAACACGAGATCGTGTCGTGTCGTGTTCGTGTTACATAAAATTTTGTCGTGTCGTGTCGTGTCAGACAAAAACACGACACGATTGCCCGATTTACCACCCTATTAAAAGTTTTGCTAATAAAACACCCTTTAGACACCATATTGACACTTTTATAAAAAGTCCACAAATAATTCATTACTTATAATCAGTTTTTCCAGAAAACAATGATATTTCAGCAAATCAAAATATTTTAAAAAGTTAATTAGGATGTCCATATTGCAGTATGAGGTGTCTTTTTAGCAAACCTCTTGTAGATAATATTCTTCGTAATTAATCATTTAAATTTATTTATTATTGTTAGATTATTGGGAGTATAATGAATTATAATAAAAGTACATTTATAATTAATTATTTAAATTTATTTATTATTGTTAGATTTACCAAAAAACTTACCTCTTTTTTTTTTCGTTTAAAACTTTTTAGGCCACATTTTTTATTGAAAAAAAAAACCGAATATACCGTTGTTCTTGATTTTTCGTCCTTTTTCCATAGAGATCAATGTTGATACATAAAAAAACAATTTTTTTTTCGAAAAAATTCCACTTCATTTTGTTAGTTTTTTCAAAATTTAACTTTATTTTTATAAAAAAAAAAAACTAATTATATCAAAAATATTAACTTTTTGTACTCTATTAATAAGCATCAACACCGATTAAAAAAAACTTCATCAGTGTAGATTCACACTGTGAATGAATCTAATCTATAAATATTTCAATTTTTAACATTCACAATGTGAAAAACCTCGATCAGTTCAAATTTACATTGTGAATCTGACTTAGTATTATACACACTATGAATCAGAAGGTTCACAATGTGAATATGAACATGTTCACAACGCGAATCTGAACAGGTTCACAATGTGAATCTGAACTGTAATATCTATTTTTTTAACATCAATATGAATATATGTTTAATAAGTACCAAAAAAGTTTTAATTTTAATATATTTATTAATTTTTTTCTATAAAAAATAGACCTACTTTTCAACAAACAAATAAAATGAAATGCGTTTTTTGAAAAAAAAAATTCACTTTTTTATATATCAATATAGATCTGTGTGGAAAGAGGATGAAAAATCACAAACAATGGTATATTCGATTTTTTTTGATAAAAAACATAACGTAAAAAAAATTTAATCTAAAAAAAAGGAAGTGAGTTTTGTTATAATCCAATGCATGTGCGTTCAATGTAAAAGTCTACAACCCTCCTTTTGCCTTTGATCGCTTTAAATTTCGAAGTTTTGGATTGATTCATTGGTTCCTTTATTAATAATGGTTATGTATTAAACTTATATATATATATATATATATATATATATATATATATATATATATATATATAATTCGATTTTACAACTAAAATTTTTTAATTTTTTACATAAATTTAACAATCTATTTTTATAATTTCATTTTTTTATTTCGTTTTGAAAAAGGCGCACTACAAGAAAATAGGTCTTTAATGACGCGCAAACAATGACACGCTCTGATAGAGGACACGCATTTATGCGTGTCCTATAAAATATTGTCAGTTTTGCAAAATCTGAAGGATAGAGGGCACTCATTTTTGCGTGCCCTAAAATTAGTGTCAGAAAAGAAAAAAATGGAAATGCGGAGGGCGCCTTTCTTAAAATGTGTTTCATCTAAGTGTGTCGCTTTATAATTTTTTAATGAAACACGCGTTTTAAGCGGGATTTCACCCGCCTATTGGATCCCAAAAATTAAAACCCCCCGCCTCTTCCAATTAGCAAGAAAAAGCCCTAGGGCCTTCGTCTTCATAGCAGAATTGCTCTTGCTTTCGTGATCAAAATTGTTTTGATTTTTCCAATCTTTTTCTTAGTGTTGTAAGCCACTATAGGGAGTGGTGTTATGCATTTTCTTTACTCATTGACTCATACGCATTCTGGAATCAGGGAGCTAAACTCATGGAGTCGGCGATTGAGGTCTATGACTCCTCACACTCAAAATGGCGGTGATTTTAAGGTTTTTTTTACCCGGTATCAAAGAAGGACTAGGGCTTTTATGCTCTAGACGTCACAAGTACGCACCCATGAACTAGGGCTTTTATATCGGCGTGTTCAACCCCATCATTCACTTTCTCTCTCCATCATCATCGGCGACTTCACCTGATTTTTCTTAAAGCTTCGTCTTAAAGCACTCATCAGCTTCTTTCCACTTCCATTGCTTCTTTTCGGACTATCCTCCATACAACACTCATCGGTTCATCCAAGTCTCGTTACCGGATTTAATCGACGGCAATGGAAACAGTTGCGGCACGTACTTGGTGGAAACTGGGGAGGCGGAAGGTAGTGGCATTAAAGAGTTCCGCCGTGGTGGTACTGATCTCACTGGAACTCGCTGTGAAGTCGTCGTGCAAATTGATGCTCTACCTGTTCGTTTTGGAGCTGTGAACTATTCCGGTAAATAAGGGTTGTTTTCTTTTTCGACGAAGCCGTCGACGTCGAGATTGACTAAGTCTCTCGTCGGAGGAAGTGGCGTTGGTAGTTTGTAGGTCATGTTCTTGTCGATAAGTGGTTGTTGGTTTTCTTTGCTTTTGTCGGAGTTTTTATAAGTATTCAATGGTTTAGAAACAAGTGGAAGTCGATGATCGTCTAGCTGTTGTTGCTGCTTCATTTGCTGTTCAACTATCTTTGTGTCAACATGTTGTCGTGCGAGTTTTCGCTCTACCAAAAGCTGCGATTCCAATTCTTTAACCTAATAATGAAAAAACCCAAATCAGTTTATGATCATGATCTCAAAAACCCAAATCATTCTTGATGTCGCACCTTATCTTGAAGATACTTGTTTTTCAACTCTTTCTCCTTCAACTTCATGTCTAAACCATGGAATTGACCCTCAATTTTCTTGATTTGCAGGTCTTTGTTCTTCATCTCGTGCTTATATCTCTCGGCCTAAGATCATAATTCACAAACAAATAAAAACTATAAGGGTTTGATTCGATTCTTGAGAAAACAAACATGATTGACAACAAGATTACCATTTGTTTGTATTTCAAAACTTCTGAACTTTCGACTTGCTTCTTTGCGGGACACAATTCGATTCCTCTCACTCTGCTTGCAAAGTTAAGGGAGCAAAGCGATTCGCTCAAATCGTTCTCATTGGGATTCATTTACACAAACATCAACGTCTTCGAATTTCCACCTAACGAGTCTTGAAGCAAATGAGTGATCTTTGAGTTTCTGCAGAAAACACACCAATTGATGGTTTTTTAATCTCTATCTTGTTGTTCCAGACCATTTCTAAAGTAGTAGAAGCTTCTTCTCAAGATTATGAAGAAAGCATAAATATTAAGGACAAATTTTATTTCTAGTAGTGCATCTGTTCAAGTGATGGTTTTTTAATCTCTTAGTATATGATGATTACATGTCTATTATATTTTGAGATATTTTACATTTTACTAAGTTACAAAAGAAAAAGAAAAGAAACCTTACCAAGTCTATATAAATAAGTCGTTTTTAAGAAAAAACTAATCAAATTAACTATCAATCAAACATTAAGGATGTACAATGGACAATTTGTGGATGCAGCATCAATGGACAATTTGTGGATGCAGCATCAGGTAAGCTCTTCAATACAGTGTGTCTTTTTGTTACTGTGCACAACTCAACTATGTTGAAGAACTAATATCCACCCATCTATGTCTTTTTGTTACTAATTTAGTTGAGCAACATGCTGATGAAGTAACAACTCTTGAAGTTTGGGATAACGGGAAACCATATGAACATGCATCTGGAGATGTAATACCATTATTCATTCGTCTTTTCCGGTATTATGCTGGTATGCAGTGGCTGATTCAAAATAGAATCTAATGACATAAACTATCTTCAAATTTCTAAAAGTTATCATCTTTCTTGGTTTCTATTGTGATATTTTATAGGTTGGGCTGATAGAATCCATGGCCTCATAATTCAAGTTGATGGACCCTATCATGTCCAGACTCTACATGAACCCATCGGTGTTGCAGGGCAGATTATACCATGGAACTTCCCTCTCCTTATTCAGGGTGCAGATTTATCACATGTGTTTTGTACCTAAAGATGCTGCTCCAGTAATAAAAGGTTATAGTCCTGAGTTAATTGTACATCCTTTGCTAGAGGAATCTTAAAATATAAGGTCAGTTAATTTAATTTTATAATTTATAATATATATGAGTTTCTTATGTGATTAATTATTTAAAGATATAATACATTGCCCATATTAGTAGTGAGAGTAAAGTACATTGCTATTCTCCTCTATTTGACATTCTTTGTTGATTGCAAATGACAGGCAGGTCTTCCTCCTGGTGTGTTGAATATTTCACATTCCATGAGGTAATATTATTATTGTTTATAAGGGTAAATGGTATGACATTCTATTGTAGGAAGGTATGTTCTATTTATTTCCTCTTATAACTCCTGTCATTAGAATCCTGACATGCTCTTATGACTTGATTACTTGACTTTTTCTCAGGTTTTATGTTACATGTTTGTTCTATTTTCAATGCAACAGATGGCTTTTGGTCTCTTTCGTACGTTGGCTGCAGTTGCAAGAAATGTGATCATTGCCAATACTTTCGGTTCAACTGCCCTGCTCGTGGTATTCTTGTTGGGTGGATTTATCATGCCCACAGGTAATTAAATTGCTAAAGTGTTTTTTAGTTTAATTTTCAATGAAATCCAATTATCTTCTTTTAGATATGAATTCAAAGAAATTCAACTCAAGGAAAATGTTTCTTTTGTAGGATTTGCATTTACTCCTGTTGATCTGCTAATATTATTACTATTGGCTTAAGTTAATGAATCATTTGATTTAACTGCACAATATCCATTCACTTCTTCTTTCTGCTTTGAACAATCACTTTCAGCACTCAAGGTCTTTTTTCCATTAGAATTTTCAGTTTTCATGGCTTCATTAATAGGGTCAAAAGTAGGTTGTTAGAGGAGACTCGGTTACTTCTTGTTTTAGTAACTGTGTCTTCATCTTTTTTATTTGAGTTACTGATGTGAATGCTTTTGGACTCCATATTTGACTTTGTTTGTAGGTTGTTAGAGGAGACTCGGTTACTTTGACCACCTTGTTCAGTTGACTTTTGTGACCATGACATTGAAACTATCGATCCAGGTTACTTCAAAAACTTGAAGTGGATGCTTGATGTGAGTCGCACTGAGTCAACCCATTTTCTCCTACTAATAAAAATCCATTTTTTACTTACATCTTTGAAAACTCATGTGCAGAACAATATCAATGATATTTTAGATCTTACATTTAGTATTGATGTTGATGAAGAGAAGGTCATCTTATGTGAAAAAACAGAAGTAAGAATTCTTAATTTGATTTGTCACTCACTTTTATCAGAATCAATGCTGTAATTGGGAGGGGTTTTTTGTAATTATTTTCTGGTGTTGATTCAAAGTAACGAACATAAATCTGTCATTCTCATAACCTTATACCCTGAATAAATAGAATTATTATATAAGACATGAATAAAAAGTAGAAAGCATTTTAGAACACCTATTTGAATAATTTGCATCTTGGATATATGTATATATACTTTGTATTGAGATTTAAGAACAATTTGCGATTTGCAGGTATGCTATATGTGGGGATTTAACGCTGAAAAAGATAGTAGCTACAAGACCATCTACTAAAGCAAGGTTGGTGTAAGAGTTGATGACGAGAACATTGTTCCCAAACCTGCAGTGAGTCATGATGATGTCCCTTAATAGCAATGTAGTATTAGGTTATATACTTAGGGATGATTATTTGTATTTGACATGTTAGTGCAATGAATTATCTTTCTTATTTATTATATTGTATTTTGTATTTTGTATGACATTAACTTTTGTGCAATGGATTGTATTTTTTGTCAATGGTATTTTATTTTCTATTATGAGACATGAAATGCAAATTTAATTTGAAAATTAGTAAATCTATAAATATTTTTTTTTTAAAAAAAAAAAGAAAAATTAAAATTACGATACGCAAAAATGTGTGTCATCTTCATTTATGACATGACCTTTCTTGACAACGACTTTAATTATACGCACTGCGTTTCATAAATGCGCGTCTTCTCTCGTTATGACATGGCCTTCCTTGACGCGCATTTGCGCGTCGTCTGAGCGTTTTACGACGCGCAATGAGCGTCGTAAAAGGCTGTTTTTCTAGAAGTGAGGTTTTCACAATTTTTTTTATAAATTCATATATTATCATTTGTTTTTATGTGTTTTCACAACTTATATATTGTATATAGTGATAGATCTTATTTGTCCAAGAGTCATTATAAATTGATATCGATAATGACATATGATCAAATAAAGTCACACATTATAGCCAATTACTACTAGTTGATTATTTATTAGTATAATTGGATTATTAATAAACATTATCAACACTTGTATTTATTTGGAAAAACATTATTTTATAAAAATAATATTTCTACCAACATATTGACAATTATTGTTTCTAGGAAGTAATAATAAAAGAGAAAAATACCCGTCATAATTAATATTGTATGAATTTAAAAGTTATGTACATATATTTGGTTAATTTGAGTAATTATGTAAGTAGAAGTTATGTGCAAACGAGTGTTTCTATATCGACAGTTGAGGCAAAGTATATAAACGGTGCTGCTTGTACTTCACAAGTAATTTGGATACAATGTTAACCATGTGAATATGCGATTAACATGAAGAAAGTACCTTTGTTTTGTGAGTCTCAAAGTGCAATTCGCATACATCATAATCAAGTTCAGCATTCCATGACCAAACATATTGTATTTCGATATCACTTTATCAAAGATCATATTGAAGATGATAATATAGAAGTCCATTTTATTCAAAGAACATATCAACATGCGTATATTTTCACAAACCCTCTTGATGAAAAATATTTTCTACGAATCTTGAATGGCCTGGGAATGATAGAGGCGTGTTATGTTCCAAAATCAAGTTAATTTTCATGTCTTTGATGTCGATGTTACTATTCCTTGATAAAGACTTCAGTACTCTTTAAACATCGACATTGGAACTGTATCATTCAGAGGTTATTGTTCACATTTAGAGCTTTCATAGTCTTCATATTCAACATTTTCACTGAACCATTCAGAAGTGTCTGGCCTATTATCAAAGTATTGGTACAATTCTTCTTTGATTCCAAGATTATCTTTATTTCTATCTTTTCAAAAATCAGGAATTCCGAAAATATTTTCTTTATATTTTTGTTATTTGAAAAATCAAAAATATCAAAAAGCATTTCTTTATTTTTTGTCTTTTTTTTTAAATCAAAATCACAAATTTTTTTGGTATACCTTGTATTCGAAAATGAAATAATCCATTAAATATCTAGTCGAAAGCAACATATTGAGAATTACTGTTTTTAAGAAGTAATAATAAAAGAGAACAAAACCAGTCATAATTTATATTGTATGAAATTAGAAGTTATGTAGAAATGTTTGGTCACTTTGAGTAATTATATACTAGAAATTTAACTAACTGGTTAAAGATAAAGTGATGAACACTTCAACCTTGTCCCCTAGCCATGAAGAACCATGGGTTCGTACATGATGAAGGACATTAGCTTTTGATTTGTTTATTGCCTCAATGAATGATTGTAAGTAAGCACATGCTTTCATTATTTTATGTCTAGCTTTTGTAGCAAGTGTTTGAAAAAAAAGTAAGGCAAAAGGTGTCAGAATAAAGGGTTCATATGTTGCTTATTTTTTCAACATATTTTGTATATGTCTTACAGCTTAAGAACAACATTTAGAACGTCTATTTTGGAGTTTCATGCCACACTTCATCAACTTCGAATCTCTTATGAGAATCAAATTCTTCGAAGGTTGTAACAATTAACTTTCTATGGATGTTGTTTTAATATTTCTAAGTCTTGCAAAATAGTTTTTGGTGGGTTAAAATGGTTTTAGTTTATTTATCTAAAAAAGCTTCCGATGTTAATTGTGTCAATTTTGTCATTAAACTTACACTATATTTTACTAAAAGACTAACAATTGGTATCATAACCATTTTTACAAGCTTGGTTAGATTATTTGATAAGTTGATGTTATCTTTCTTTTTGGTTTTCTTTTTGCAAAGAAAATCCTGTAATGACCCATAAACAGTGATAAAAATTTTCATTGAAAGTTAAACAAATCATCCACCAATTGTTTCAAAATCCAACACCGAACAATGATATTCAAAACATCAGAGTATAATTATTCAATTTTCAGAAATCATGAGGGGAGGATGTTGTGCCATCACACCGAACCCTTACCTTTCGAATTGGAAGTAGTTGAAACCATAAACATAAACTGTAAGCACAAAGCTTAGTGAGTTCCCCAAAGTACCACATACCACACATACACGATAATGAATGAGATGGGTCAAATCAAAGTCTTACAGTCACTTTCTTCCATGGGCTAAATCATGGTCTTTCCTTGGAATACTAAGGGCCAAATCCTGGTCTTACTACAAGTGTCAGGGCTAGATGCTGGTCTTTCATTAAATTGTCAGGGGCTAGATCATGGTCTTTCATGAAAGTATCACAAATACAACTAGCATTCCACATAACTGTTGGATTAATGTCTAAGTCCATAACTATAATTGGTAAGACTTGACCCGACCCGACATGGTCCATTTGGGTTGCATACCATCATGCACTTGGATAGACTATAATGAGAGAAATAAGACACTTATGGTTATTAATATATTATAAGTTCTATTATATTAATAATAAGAATAATAAGATTATTTAATTAGTATTGATCAAGAATTAATCTACGATTAATTAAGTGATCAAAAGAAGACTAATTAAATATATGGGTTGATTGTGTAAATCATCCATACTTGTATAGTGGGCTAATGCTCCATGGATAATCAAGTTGGGCTAAAACCCATAGGATGGTCCATGGATGCTCCATGGTGTATTTGTACCCATGGATCATGGAAATGAAAGGCCATGTCAATTAGGGTTTACATGGTGTAACCCTAACTATATAAGCATCTTATTCTTGACCAAAATCGGCCACTAGTGTGAAGTGAAAGGGCTAGCCGATTTCATGAGTTGTAGAATTCTCTCAAGCTATTCTAAGTGTTTTGGTGATTGTGATTCCATTTGAGGCTTCCACACTATTGGGGCTAGGCACTCAAGCTTCATGAAGACGTTCTACATCAAGAGGTATGTATTCTATCTTGTTACACTCATTGTTTTGTATGCTAGATTAGGATAATACGTTGGAAGTTCTTATTTGCATGTATAATAGAGAAAACATAGATCCAAGGTATTTAGGGTTGCATGTACACTTAGGAGTGTTAGAATGCTCAAAACCCAACAGTGGTATCAGAGCCTAGGCTTGCTTTCTTTTATACTTGATGCAAATTGCTGAAAAATGCTGAGAAACTCGATTTTCTGGCTTTCTGGGCACTGGACTAGCCGAGTCCACTGATGAACTCGCCGAGTCCATGAGTAAAATCATCCTACTCGCCGAGTAGGAGCCCCAGACAGCATATATTCGACGTTTTTGGCTAGAAATGGACTAGGAACATTAACCTAAGTTGTTTTTGAACTTATAAACTTGTTTTTTTTTATGTGGTAATGTTCATGCTAATCCATTTTCAAAGATAATTGTCAATAGATTCATGTTTTGTATTAGTTTAAGGTTTAGACTAATTACATGAAAAAGTTTGATTTGAATTATCTTGTTCTTATGAGTTGCTTAGATTAATAGAAAAGTAAATTGAAATCGTTGTTTTCAATCCATTTTAATCTAAGAGTTGAGTATAAAATGTGTTTGTGTAACATGTCCTCAAGTTACATGAAGAGTCACATTAAAGACTCATAAAACTCATAAAAGTTGGCAATGGTTACAAAATGAAGAGTCTTGTGTCATTGAATAATTTTTTATGACTCCATAACTTGTCCTCAAGTTATGGAAGTTCAAGAGTCACTTCATTAAAGAAAAATATGTAACCATAATTAAATCCATAAGTTATAAAATAAAGAAAAGTTAGTTCTTTTATTAGTTTAAAGTCTTCCATAACTTGTCCTCAAGTTATGGAACTTGAAGAGTTTTTGGATTAAAACTACTTTAAACACATAAGTTATGGAATTAATTAGTTTTGAATAGTTTCAAAACTTGCCCTCAAGTTTTGGAATTTGAAAAGTTTTCACTTATGAATACTTTAATTCCAAGTTAGCCCTTATAATTTTAAAAGTTAAAATTCAACCCTTATACTTTATAATATTATAAGTTAATAATATATATATGTATAAGAGTAAAGTCAGTCTTACCGCTAGTACGCCTCATTCACGAAGCCGGTCTATAAGGTGGGTATAAGGTTGTTGCCTATAAAATGGCAACTTAATGGGTGTCCACTCTCACCCACCGCTTGCTTGACTGGTGGAGGGTCGTTAGCCGAACGGGTTTGACAGGACTAGAATTCTCCCTTCATTAAAAGTATTAATGATAATACTAAGTAACTAAACTCTTAATAATACCCAATCTTAGTTACTTAGGAAAAATGTGAATAAGGTGCTAACCCATGAAATTACACTTTACACTTTGTCTAAGTCGTTAGTGGAGCGTGTGTGGTTAACCGGCACACTAACTTGGACTTAACAAGGTAGGTAAAGGGTGACTTAATATTTATCAAAGTATCGATGCAGCGTGTGTGGTTAACCGGCACATCGATTGAGGGGTAATTTATTAAGGGTACCAACTGATTTGCATGGTTACTTCACACCTTGTTTTGTGATCCTCGGCATCCCAGTCACAAAACCTGAAGGGCACACTCGAGATTGAAACATGCCTTTGAAAAGTTCAATGAATCTCAAAGATCTAGGAGTTTCAAAACCAATTAAAACCTAATAAATACATTTTGTTTATCTTGGTGGAAATTGGTGAATCGTCATTCACCTACCTTCAAATATTTTATAGCTTGGATTACGGCATACCTCTTCTAAGTTATAAAATAGTTTGTTGGGTCCTAGCCTTAATATTTCATATTGGGTGTCATATTAAGGACTTTAAATCAACTATCTTGAATATCTCCCAAAAGTTGTCTGGTTTAGGCATCTATGATCTTCCCAAATCTTTTTGAAACAAGGTTTCCTAATGAAGATGATGTCCCATGGATATCATACTTCTTTCTCCTCCTCCAACTATTCTCCCTAACCCACAAGTTCTTGAAAAGTTTAAGGTCACTCAGGCCCTATTGGCAGGGCAAGGTCTAGGTGTGGTCACATCTTGGAGATGTAGTCACATATTGACAAGCCGGGAGAGTTGGGTGTCAAAGTCTTGAGAAAGTTGGTGGTTCAATCACTTTCTAAGTCACATAATGAGTTCCTTTGGGACTCCTATGAAACAGACTATGACAAGACCCTTAATGATCTTATCTATTTGTTAAGATCAACTTCCTTAAAACTTGATGGACATTGACAATAGTGACATAGGAAATCCAGAAAAGCATTCTCTTCCCAATGGAAAGGGATCGGCCATAGTCTCGTGTACCATTATCAAAGGGTCCATATGTTTATATTGCCAAAGGAAGGGGCATTGGTTGCGAAGCTGCCAAATTTACCTAAGGATGTTAAAGTCAATAAGTTTGACTCTACTTCAGGTAAAGTCCACTATCTAACTCTGTGAAGTTTCTATTCTGAGATTCTTGATACATGATGTGACTGGGTCACATGGTGATGTTTTAAGAATCAAAGAAAAGTGAAGAAACTTAAAGAAAGAATATGCTGAATCTGATCGCGTAGATGGATTTCTATCGCATAGCTTGAAAATCGGATTCTTGAGCTACTTCTTAGGAGTTATGATATTTTTGCTTAGGAATAGATAACAACAAGTTTTCATATGGATTGTAAGGATTAGTTTTTCCACAATGTTTTAAAATAAAAGGAAATTTTTGATTTTATTTATTTTAAAATATCCTTACAATGGCATTTGAGGAAAAATTGTTGCTTATATGATTCCATTAAGAGCAAGAGTGGAAATATGAAATTGATTCTTTCATTTGTGGTAATGTCTATATTTACCAAATAAGGAAAGATTTTCATCACCCAAGTTTTAATTGGACCGGAACTTGGAATCATGCAAGTTGTATAGCATGATGAATGAGAACTTTCAAGTTTTGGAAAATTAAGACTAATTACTTGTTCACATGGATGTGTGAGTCAAGTAAAGGACTAAGGGATCGAGTACACATTCTTGTGCACTGATTAAGTCCACCACAAAAGTTTGATAAGACTATTCGTCATAGTTTACTAAAGCTTACTAAATATGATTATACTTACATGCTTAAGTGTAATTCTGAGACATTGGGAAAAAGGTTCCAATGTATGACAGAGCGAATAAGAAGAATCAAATTAGGCAGAAGGATAAAAGTTTCTCAAATCTGAAAAGATGGGAGAGTACTTTAGTATCAGTTTTTGTGATCATCTTAATGATTAAGAAACCATAGCACAATTAGTTCTCTAAGGAAGTCTTAGTGCATTCTTATGACTAAGAAGAGGGATCTTGAATTGTTGAAGTGGTTAAATCAAGAAGATGAGTCATACTTCGTTCCAATACAAGTCTTAGAGTCATAATCCAAGATTGTAACTTGAGTGACATGTCTTAAAGAAGGTTTAAAACACTAGTCAAATGTAAGAGTAAAAGTTTTCTACTCTTGTACATTTGAAATTGGTAAGTTGTGATGTTTTGGATAAAACAAAGACCAACTAAGGCCAATTGTGTGAAGTGTTTGTCTTGATTAGAATCCACACTATTTCTTGGATGTTTGACAAGGGAGTCTTATAGGTCAAGAGGATAGTGGGAGTCTTAAAGGTCTTGTAAGTCTCAAGAACTAATCAAGAATAAAACCTGAAGTTCTTCTCTAGCACATGACTTGAGGTTTATAACCTATCATGTTGACATATTTTGTGCCCATTCCAGTTAAAGTTGGCTTTGCATATGAGTTCTTAGAGTTCTCAATTGGTTGCACAACAACTTGGAAGCAATGGCAGGCCCTTGAGCTGCCAGGTGGCAAGAAATTAAGATTGAGTTCAGTCCATATGAGTTTGGATTTGTCATTATCCTTGTCTTGTGACTATGATTTTGACAATTCACATGGATAAGAACACATACACCATTAAATCTAAGTGTCATAAGGTTTCTTTCCGATTCATGAAAATGATGGTGAGGAAACACTTTCACTAAGTAGATTTTAGCTAGATAGCAATTGTGATATTTGCATTCTCAAAGTCGTTAGTGGAGCGTGTGTGGTTTACCGGCACACTAACCTGGACTTGTGAGAAGTGGCAAAAAGGTCTAACCATTATGATTACGGCATACCTCTTCATAATTGTTTAGACTCACAAGTGTGCTATCTAAGGGAAGGTGTATGATTTTGATAAAGTTTTATCAAAACAATCTAGCATCAGAAATCTGAACTTTGGTAAGAAAGTCAATGAAGTATTGATTTCTAGAAGTCCAGCTGATTTCTGGGTACATGTCAAAGCTAGTGGGAGCATAAGTGTTATGCTAATAATCATCATGTTAGTGGGAGCATGATAATTATGATAAGTATTGCAAGTTAGCAATGTTAATTATAGAAAAACAAAAGTTTCAATTGGGAAAGAGTTGTTTTGCTATAATTAAGGGAGAGGAAATTATACTTCATCTCAAATCTATAAGCTTAGATCGTGAGGTTTTAATCATTTAGTCAAGGATATATATGAATTTCATGTTGGAATGGCTCAACATAAGGAAATTCTGTATATGGGTCCATTATTTGCGTTCTAAAATTCGATTATGATTACGGCATCCCTTTTCATAATCTAAATTATGAGAACTTGGCAAATAGAAATGGAAATGTTATAGCAAAAGACTGGTTTAGTCTTTATGTGAGACATCATGAATCGTGTCCCATATGCTTCAGATATAGGATCGATTACATGTGCTATAATCATCCGTTCTAAAATTTTCCAAATGCCTGGGGCATTAAGAAGGGAAAAGGTTTAGAACTGGATATGACTAAAAGGATTAAACAATTGTCGAGGACAATCTAAGGTTTACCAAAGATTGGTTGCTCAAGGACAGTTGGAAGTATAGTGATAATTCTGGAAGGACCATATTGACATAATCTGTAAGGAGGCAACTCTTGTTCAGAAGTGATAGTCAAAATGGAATCTGGAAATGTTTCAAAGTTAGAGATTTCAATCTGTATAAGATTAAGGAAACTTAATGCAAGAAGGATGTTTCCAAGGAGTTGATCTCTTTTGGAATACTCTGTAATGATTGTTTCCAAGTCTTTGTGAGTTTGTGCATAATCGTTACAAGAGGATCAATGCATATAAGTTTAGAATCTAACAGATTTCAGTAAATGGCATGAATTTGGAATTCTTGCATTTGCAGTAAGGATTTGGGAGTGTGAATAGAGAATCATTGAAGTTATGTTCAATTGATCTAGTTCACAAAGTAAAGATCATAGACAAACATAGTATGCATACTTGGTGTGTGGCATGACTAGTGTTTAAGAAAACATGGTGTACATGCTTGGAGCATGGGACAACTATTGTTTTAAATTCAAGAATAAAGTTGATAGCTGAAACAGTATACAATTAATAATGTGTAATCATATGGTGATAAATAAAAGGTGTTTTATTTATGTTCAAAGGGTTGATACCATATTGGATTCAATTATTATTTTGTTTCATTTTGCATGTTTTGACTTCCCGAATAAACTGGGTTATTCTTCCGGAATGACTATGTTATTCAAACCATCCACATTCGGTCATATGTTGGAAGTAGATATGAATTAAGACTGTCATGGGTTGGCTTGTAGAGGTCTAAGGTGTTGGACAAAGGGCTACAACACTCATGAGTGCTCATAAGTTCTGAGTATTGGATTCAACCCGCGCTCATTGGAATCACTTCATGGATTTTATCACGAGTGATCATGAGACGATAATATCTTATATTCTTCAAACCTAGAGATATGAGTTGTTACTATGAGTTGATAGTACATTGATTGCACGAAAACGCATTTGGTAACTCGGTGCTATAAAACGTGCCTTTGTGTATGATTCAACAAGTAGTAGAACAAGCCATATGAGTCGAAGTTTATCTGTTCCTTTTACCTTCGGGATAAAAGCGATATATGTGGGCCCCTCGATGATTTGATGATGACAAATGGAAGTGCTCGGCCGGGCCAGGACTGATTTGATTTGTTCAATTAGTCAGTCGTCATAAATCGCAAATCGGGAAACAACAAATGGATAGAGAGAATGATTATAATCCATGTCTCAGTCCATATGATATCTAGAATGGAGGAATATATGATCCCTTATCTAATGGACAAGTCATTGACAAAGGTCAGAGTTCATCTACAAGGTCAGAGTTCGACAGAAGCTTTTGAGAGCTACGATTGCCAGTTGGTTCCTGAAGTCATACGCAATAATAGTTTTAGACTTATCCAAGTGGGAGACTGTTGGATTAATGTCTAAGTCCATAACTATAATTGGTAAGACTTGACCCGACCCGACATGGTCCATTTGGGTTGCATACCATCATGCACTTGGATAGACTATAATAAGAGAAATAAGACACTTATGGTTATTAATATATTATAAGTTCTATTATATTAATAATAAGAATAATAAGATTATTTAATTAGTATTGATCAAGAATTAATCTAGGATTAATTAAGTGATCAAAAGAAGACTAATTAAATATATGGGTTGATTGTGTAAATCATCCATACTTGTATAGTGGGCTAATGCTCCATGGATAATCAAGTTGGGCTAAAACCCATAGGATGGTCCATGGATGCTCCATAGTGTATTTGTACCCATGGATCATGGAAATGAAAGGCCATGTCAATTAGGGTTTACATGGTGTAACCCTAACTATATAAGCATCTTATTCTTGACCAAAATCGGCCACTAGTGTGAAGTGAAAGGGCTAGCCGATTTCATGAGTTGTAGAATTCTCTCAAGCTATTCTAAGTGTTTTGGTGATTGTGATTCCATTTGAGGCTTCCACACTATTGGGGCTAGGCACTCAAGCTTCATGAAGACGTTCTACATCAAGAGGTATGTATTCTATCTTGTTACACTCATTGTTTTGTATGCTAGATTAGGATAATACCTTGGAAGTTCTTATTTGCATGTATAATAGAGAAAACATAGATCCAAGGTATTTAGGGTTGCATGTACACTTAGGAGTGTTAGAATGCTCAAAACCCAACAATAACAAGGTAATGGGCCGACATTGGTGCATTCGACCCATGGATTTAGTGAGAAGACTCACCATGTAAACGAATGAACACTGAATAATACACTGCTCCAGAATCGAATCTACCGATCACCTTAAAAAATATAGTGACCAACACTCAGAATACATATCACAATACCATAAATACCCTAGGTCAAACTTGGTCAAAATTTGGGTCAAAATCAAAATTCAAAATTCCACCCAAAAAGCCACCACATCGTGTCCTCCTTGACTTTGTCATGGTCGCAAACTGCCAAAACAGACGTTCTGGACTAAGTCACTATGTTGTGGTGATATGTCAGGACATTTTAACCCATTAAACCCTTTTTCCCTCAACTAGACGAACCCCAAGGCTCTGATCTGGTCCTTTTCATGGTCTTGATGGGTAAGGTTTCCAATATTATCCCTCAACCCTTCCATAAGCCAAACAACCCAAAAAAATCACTAATGGTGAGTTAATGCATCAAGATTCCCATTAAGCACCAAACCCTTAAAGTTGCATCTTTAAAGTTTCTAGAATCATTTCATGCTCCAATGTATCCTTAAAAATGGTGTCCTTACGGACTTACAATTCTAAAACATCCCTTTTCCATTTTTGTGAAAAAATAGGGCTTAAAGACTAAAATCTCATGCATGACATCAAAACATGATTATAATCCAGATCCAAGACACCACTTGCTTATTTTAACCTGGAGATTCATAAAGTTGCAAACTTTATAAGATCCCATCACTTAATTCCAAAAAAAATTGAAAAGGGTACACAACAAGAGATCTAGCAACATGGCAAGAAAAGGGCTGAGTTTTGGCACTCACCAAGGTCCAAGATATGAGCTTAGTTGAAGAAATGATGCCTTCCACGAAACCACCTCACCAAAACCTTCATTCTCCTTGTAAAATCACCAAAATGCACCAAGAATGAGCTCACAACTTCAATGGAGGCTAGGATTAGGGTTTCTGAGGTTTGGAGGAAGATGAAGGCTAAAACCCTAATCTTAATGTTCCTTAAATAGGGTCGAAGACCCAAAAATTAATGCACCCTTCACGCCGTGATGTCTCAAGACCATGTCGTGGTGGGTCATTAAAAGACTGCAATCCAAACCAATACGCCACGTTGTGGTGGTGCCCCACCACGCCGTGGACACTTCCTTTTAAAAAACAATCAATAAAAATGATTCATACTTGGATCGGATGTTACAAATCCATAAATATTTTCTATTAAAACTTTAAAATGTTTATAATTGTTATTTTTTTATGACTAGAAGTTTGTGTGCATCTTTTTAGTTATAAAAGTTGTCTTATAAAAACAAAGAGTTGTTTTACATAATTTTGAGTGTGTATGTGTGTGTGTGTCTATATATATATATATATATATATATATATATATATATATATATATATATATATATATATATATATATATGATGTTTATAAACTAGCCATGTAACCTTGTGTTTTTACATGTGTTGATTTTTTTTTAAATTGCTTTAATAATTTATTTATTCATTTGGTATGTAATAATTAAATAGATTGTTTTCATTTTGTTTATTTTTGAAGTAATAGATTAGATTTAGAAGTTGTTTATTTTTATAAAAATGTAACAAGATGAAGATGAAGAACATTTTGGAAGATTAAATGTCAACCCATGATTTTATAAAAGTTTTCTTGACTTTTATAAAATAATGTAGTTTTGGAGCTTGAAGTTGTCAAAGCAAGTGCGAGGTTATTTTGCAACAAGTTCAAGACTTAAAAGCCCCTTAATGTCCCTTTATGAATGAACTTGACATTTTTTATAATGGCTCACTAAAATGTCAATAGATGGTCGGTTTATGCATATATGTTATAACATGCTTGTGTTGTTTAATATTTCTATTGATATTTTGTTTTGATTGTTAAAATTAGTGTTCAGATGCAAATAATATTTTGAACATAAATAAATATCACAAAGAGTTTGATTTTAATGAGATTCACGTTTTAACATAGGATGATAAAAAGAGTTTTAAAAATGAAATTAGTTTTATTGTTAAAAACTAGATAACAATAAATTTTGGGATTAAAATTATTTTAGTTTAAAATTGAGATTTTAGAAACTTATGAAACTCCAAACCTTGTTTTGTAAAATAGAGTTTTATTAAAAGTTTTACAAATGTTATAATGTGCTCAAGTGGTAAAAATTTAATACTAGTTATTAAATTTATAAGTTTATCGTGTCAAATTATATAAAACGTGCATGGTTTTATAAAAGAACATTGTTAAAATATGATTTTACATAAAATAAGATCTTTTAAAGGTATACCATGGCTTATTGAATGCAAACAATAACCATGAAATAATATGTTTTTTAAACTAGATTTATAAAAACATCAAAGACCCCTTAAAAACCTCAAATTTATGGAATCCATTTTAAAGAACACTTGAACTTCTCTTGTATGCACTAGTGGGATAAAAGGTCCTAACTGCTTAGTGTTGTCTTTTTATAGTTGGGGTGTTTTCGTGATTTCCATAACCAACTTATAGGTCGATTAAACAAGTTTTTGAAATTATGTGATTTCATCATAAATCTTTTGTGATAAAGGATACCTAAGCAAGATAGTCTGAGGCATACATGAGATCAAACATGTCTAATTAAAATTTGTTTTAAGCGATTCCATAAGTATAGGAATTATATACTAGTATATGAATGCTAATCGATATCTACCTAGTTGGATTCAAATGAATGGGATAAAGGATACCTAACCATTTTTTTTGCAACTTGGATCCTACACTTTGGTAATTAATGTTTTTGAGAACTAAGAAGTGTATTAATAGATTAAATATTAAAAATACTAAATACATTTTGTTAAAATTTTGTAGATATATATAATCCAATCTCATTACCATGAATCATCATTTCTTTAGTGATATAAAAAACAATAGCATTCAGTAGATATAACTTCAATGAATGAGTTCATGTCTTAAGAGACAATCTCATGACAGATCTGAAATTGTACATACTTAACGGTCCTAGTCCTAAACAACCTACTTTGAGCAATAGACCTGAAGACGATACCTGGTAAACACATAAATGTGACGTTGAAGATGCTTCTAAACATCATATTAGGAACATTTATTCCTAATATCCAAGATGTCTTGAATAATTTAGATCTATACCTGATGATATAATAGGTTATGCAAATATTCCAACAAAACAATGATATTTTTTAAGCTAGGTTAAGCAATGAAATAATACAAGGCTAAAAAGAGTCACGCTGTGTGATCTAAGATGCCTATTGTTTATGAAATAGATACCTTTAGGCCAAAGAAATACATTATGATCCAAAAAGATGGATCTTATTACTTTTGTGAAGAAACATAAGACTAGAAAATGAATTGCTCCTTTTATCTGAAAAGAAATTCTAGAGACACTAGTACTTTGAGTATCTACTAGATAGAACTTATACTTTTTATATAACACTCAAGTACTTGGTACTTAAATGTTAATATAACATTTGGAAATTTCTTGCATATATTCAAGAAGCATAACCAGCTGAGCACATGCAAGTTGGATCTTTACTCTCGGAGTTTAGTTTATAACTTATGCTTAGAAAATAATGTAATAATATTGGAAAACAGTGTTTGTTCTGGAACAATGTATGTTTTAATTTTGGCATGTCTAAATATATGTCTTGGTTAATTTATGAAAATTTTATTTAATTAAATCACATTTTCATAACAATAATATTCATATTCTATAATGATTAAGTTGGATTTATGAGACTAGATATTATAATAGAATTATAAAGTAAATATCAATTTTCTAAATGACAAGTTCTATATGCAAATACTTTTAAATTAAACTTGTTTTAAGTCAAACTGTTCTAAGACATTGTTATCCTTATTATATAAATGATATTCACATATTCCAACTTCAAGAATGGGATCTTTGAATGAAAATAATGTAGTTTATTTGAAAGATGTGAATCATATTACATATAAAAGATTTATAATGATATTTTCACTAAAATGTAGAGATAATAATTATTAACAAACTGTACACTGTGATGTATGAAATCCTTTCTAGTGAATGTCTAAGAATAAGCACAAGATACCAAATCAAATTTATTATTAACTATAGTAGTTATAATTATATTTTACACGTTAAAGCATAATTATGAAATATCCGTTGAAGTTTTCAAATATAACGTTAAGATAAAAGTCAGTAATACCATCTAAATCCTTAGTAATAATAAAGGATGAATTAAACATGTATTAATATGGTTAAGGATAAGCAAAGGAACCCACCCGGCTGGAACCGGCCCGAACCAAACCCGGCCCGGGAAGTGTTTGTAAAATGAAATGTCTAGGAATAACAAGATACATTCTTGGAATGTAAAATATATAGAGATAGATAAAGATGAATATTAAAAGTTTTAAATCTTTTGCATATATTAACAATATTTTGAAAGAGATCAAGATAGAATATTACCTTGGGGGATTCTTGGTATTGTCAAATTAGACCATTTTAAGCTTGTGTCATAAGGACTTAGCATATAGGTTTGAGCTTGATAAAATTAATGATTTATTATTTAGTTCTCATGGGAAATGAATGCATCATTTATGCCATATTATGCATAAGACTAGGTATATCATTATGCGATGGACATATCATAATATACCAATTAGATACATGGGTAAGTCACTAGATGACTACGACAACATTCTAAGTGTACTTAAGAAGAACTAAGAGAATGTATATGAGATAATTAGTTTAGAAGATTATGTTCATGTAAAGAGATATACAAGATGTTGACGTCCAAACACACACACATACACACACACACACACACACATATATATATATATATATGAATTATAGTTAGATTATGACTTCATTATGGAATGAAGAGTAAGTTTTTTGTTGGAATGAGGTCCAAGCAAAACATAATTGCACAATCTACTAAATAAGAATACACTGCAACTTCAAAAGTTGAAATCAAATATTATTTGTTGAACTAGATCATTGAAAAACAAGGTTGAGTCCTTCCGTTAAGGGATAACCTAGAAATCTTTTGACTTCGAGAGTATATTTAATCAATCTATGAAACTCTATATCACATCATAACACTAGTTATATTCTCCAAGTTATTTAACTATACTTAGAGTAAAGTTAAATATATGGATAATAGTATTCAAAGAATTCAAACATATTGAATTTAATCAGACCAATTAATAAAGTACTTCATTTAAGCTAAGTACGAATGGTCACACTTCAACTATAGAACTTCATTAGTCTAGAAATAGGATTTTGATTTAAATTTAGTATTTGGATATTGGAAAATTAACACAACTATTATATTGTTTTGATATATTAGGATATGATCATCATATAATTACTTGTTGTGTTATATATTAACATGTTCAATCCATGAATAATATCATTATTCTAAAAGTTCATATTCAATTATAATTATGGGTGTAATTATGAAGTAGGAGTAATATGAATTGGATTTGTACTCTCACCAGATGAAATTAGTCAAGTGGTCGTAAACAAGGCTCATAGGTACTTGTTAGATAACTAGTACTGAACAGACCCGCATCAAGGTCACCTCATAGATCGTTGTTATAAGTGATACTTGATTAAAAGGAACTACCTTGTATCCTTAACACCCGAGTTACATAGTGGGACTTGGGTACATGAGTGTTGTGATTAGATATGGTGAAATGTTGATCTTTAAATGGGTAGTTATAAAAGCCATTTCCAGGTATGGTGTGAACTATGCAAGTAGCCTATGTAGTCAAGATGAGATTTTGTCCACTTACGTGTTGAGAGCTAGACATCTAGCGTGCATTACCCAAAGTTGAACTCCATATGAGATTAAATTTTATCTAAGTCTCGTGTTCAACATGATGTCCGTAGCAAAGCGATAACTAATGAATTCACCTTATACATCAAATGAAGCTTTGAGATTTTAGGAATTAGATGTTGATGAATGGCATTCTTCATTGTGTGATATTTTGGGGCACTGAAATGTTGTTAAATGTTAACACTGTCTATATCAATCTATGATAGGTCTGTTCTAAGTAGAAGATTGAAAGATCTTAATGCCCAAGAGTCATTATGGAATGATATTACTAATGACATATGATCCTATATGGTCACACATTATAACAAGTTAATACTAATTGATTATTTATTGGTATAATTTGATTATTAATAATATTATCAACACTTGTATGTATTACAAAAACATTATTTTACAAAAATAATATTTTACCAACATATTTGGGAGTTATTGTTTTTAGGAAATAATAATAAAAAATAACAAAACTAGTCATAATTCATACAATATGAATTTAGTTTATTTATATAAAAGTACTTCTATTTTCAATTATGTCAATTTTGTCACTAAAATTAGACTATTTTTGAATAAAAACTTGACTTCTGAATGATTTCCTTGTGAAACACTTATGGGAACTAACATATATACTAAATGTAAAGATATGCGGAGATAGATCTATGTCATTGGATTCAATTAGAGTACATACGGTCTTGGCGAAATTCAAAATGCCAAACTCTAAGAAAAGAGCTTGTGCCTATAAAACATGGTCTGACTTTTAGCAATGAATAGTTTCCTACTTCTAGTGATGAGCTAAACAGAATGAGGTGAGTCCCATATGATTCTGTTTGGGATTGATCATAAATTCCATGACATGTAGTAGATCTTATACCTTATATGCCTCGAGGATGACGAGTCAATATTAGATCAATTCTAGTTAAAATAATTGAATCGAAACAAAGAACATTCGTAAGTAGAGGAAAAAAGAGATGTTTTTATCACTATGTAAGATATTAATGTTAGGGTTACACTGATACTTGTTTTATACTAGTAGAGATGATTCTGTTTGCAGTCGAAATTTGTGTTTATACTGAATGGTGCAGTAGTTACTTCGAGTAATACCAAGTTAGACACCATAGTGGACTTAGCACATGGTAGAGTATATTGAAGCTAGTGAGATTGAAAAAAAAGGCTAAGTTGCTCAAAAGGGTTCATTAATAATCTTAGTGATGTTTTTCCAATCATTGATTATCTTGTTAAAATCCTTTGTAAGTATAAGGATGAAGTCGACCTGACTAATGATTTGAAAAGTTACACAGGAGCACAACATATGTACTCGATAAATACCATCATATTTGATAATTAGTCAAATACAAAGAAATCAAAGTCAATAAAGTCATTTCAAATGAGCATCTTATCAATCTATTAACCAAGCCATTGTCATTGATCATGTATGATTTTCATACAAGGTTTGAAGGCATTAGATGTGAAAATAAATTTGTAGAGTATAAGAAGTTTTGATGATATTCTCTACCAAAGTCTTTTATTCTTAATGTAGATGTAGCGTCTTGTAGTCTATATCGAAGCTTACGCACCTTCGATATATCTATGTATTTTAGAGAGTACACGTATTATAACACTATAAACGTCGAAGTCTCTCTATATGTTTTGAGTTTGTTGAGGGTAATATATATAGTACTGTAATGTAGTTTATAAAGATACTTTTCAGAAAGCTTATATCATAATTCTCATTGTACTTTGTAACGTTGCTACTTCTAGATAATCAAGAGCTGAAATAGATTTATTTACCTTTTGTGTCCATTTACATTACAAAATCGTTACTTGATTGATGGAACTTATCAAATTTTTGGGCATACGGATTTGATAATGAGGTGATGTGTTATCCGATATATGGTGTGATGTTTATAAAGCACACTAGTGATGGTAACGAGGAATAGTTTGTGAGAGGATAAATTGTTTCTGATTGTGACGGTTGGAGTGATGAGGGAGACTATGTCGAAGGTAGATGTATGACAAAAGGAATAAGGTCAAAGAGAAAAACTCTAGGATAGAGAGTTTAAATCTAAATATAAACAATGTAATAATTAATAAGGACTCTATTAGAATTAATAATAATTCACTAATCAAACAAACAAAGATTTACTATAACATTGCCAAGCGTTTAGATGGTAAGCTCACTTTGTTATATCACTCTTCTAATACATTTAAAGAGCAACATATAAAACATTTTCCTTTTATCACTTTCAAAAAGGAGTTAGTAGATGAAATATTTTTTGATTATGAATGTAGGGTATCCATGTTTCATTAAGTACCAAATAATTCTTATGCTTACGATATTTTTAATATTGATGAATATTTGGATGTTGATGATTTGATGAATATTGTTAATGATACTTTGAGTAAGAATGAACTAATGAAAATTTAAACAATGGCATTGGAGGATAAGCATCAACAGAAGTCACCACCGTCCATCCCGAATACAATATTTTCAAAACTTTCTCTTGTAGTTGATATTGACAATGTCCTTAGGGGCATTAAATCATTCCCTAAATGAACTTCGTGCGGGAGAGATGGGTTGAGATCTCAACACATTTTGGATGCTATTTGTGGAGAATGTTCAACTATAGCCAAATGTCTCCTACATGCTATTACATATGTGGTTAATCTATGGCTAGGGGAAGATGCCCTTCGAGTTTGGTAGAATTTGTTGCCTCTACTCCTCTTACATCGCACTTAAAACCTGACAAGGGAATACAACCAATTTTCACAGTCATTATATGGAGGTGTTAGCTTCCAAGTTAGATATGAAAGGCGTTGGTAAAGATATGACCAAGTATCTCAATGATTTTGAGTTCGGGGTCAGGCTTTCTGGTGGCATCGTGGCCATATTACATAGCACCAACAGGGTATTGAGTGAGCGTCATGATGATGAGTCTCTTTCCAAGCTTATCGTGGACTTCTCCAATGCCTTTAACCTTGTCAACAGATCTACATTACTTGAAGAGGTCAAATTGAGGTGCCCTTCTGTATCCTTGTGGGTAGAATTCCTATATGGTCAAGCCGCAATGTTGTATCTAGGAGGCACACATATTTTATCAGCTACTAGGGTTCAGCAAGGAGACGCCTTGGGGCCAATTCCCTTGCCCTAGTGTTGCACACGCTCTTGCATAATATTAGAGAAAATTGCACGCTTCTTCTCCATGCACGGTACCTTTATGATGTCAAACTTATTGGAGATTTAGAGGAGGTGGCCAAAGCTTTGGACATCATTAAGGTGATTGGGCCAAAATTAGGCCTTCTATTGAATATCAAGAAAACCGAGCTCTTTTGGCCCTCGTGTGGTGGTTGGAAGCTACGTGAGGGGTTATTCCCGATTGGTATCAGGAGGGCACCAATGGGGGCAAAACTTCTTGGGGGAGCTGTTAGTAGAGATGTTAGTTTCATCAGAAGCTTAGCCCTAAAGTGATCGAAAAACACTGTGAATTTGATGCACCTTCTTCCATAATTGTCTGACCTCTAGAGTGAGATGCTTCTGCTTCAGTCTTATATGGGTATTGTTAAACTTTCTTTTGTGGTAAGGAAGTGCCAACCATTGCACATGGAGGAGGTAACGTTGTTCTTTGACAATCGGTTGTGCAGGAAGATTGAGGACATTGTGGTTTGTGATGGCCCTTTCATTGGCAACATATAGTGGTGAATTGCTTCCCTACCGATTAAGTTTGGTGGTGCTTTATACTCACCATTAGAGGCTAATTCATATGCTTTTGTTGCCTTAAGGGCCCAATATTGGGTAATTCAACACCACATCATACATGATAGTGACATATATGGTATGGATTCTGATTAGGATTGTGCCTTGGTTTATCTTCTTAACAAGATTCGAAATATTGAAATTAGTAGTTTTACTAATGAGGACACGACCCCCTAAATCCAAGAATACACTGGTGAGTTCCCTTTTTAGTAAAATTGTCAAAGATATGGAAGTGCATCTAAACATGATGGCTTGGCAGAAAGCAGTTTTATAGTGTTTACCTACACCACATGCTAAAGATTGTCTTCTAGCTATCCCTATGGATAGGTTTGGCCAATATATGTCTCATGTGGAGTATCGTACTGTCCTAAAATATCGAAATAGGGTCCCAATATTCCCAAATGATGAGATATGTCTACTGTGTCACAAGGAATGTATGGACTCACTTAGATAGCATGCAATTCACTATAAAAACTCCTAGGGTTTAAATACAAGAACAATATGGTTAAGGATGTTTTGTTTGACGTATTTAAGCATGCCAGAGTTTCTGCCAAGAAAGAGGCTCATGTGACTTTCTTCATTGACCCGACAAAAGGAAGGTCAACCCTTAGACCGGCCAATGTTTTGATTTTTGGATGGAATGGAGGGAAACACACATTTATGAACCTGACAGGGGTATCCCCTTTCGTGTGCTTAAGGGCTGGGGGTTTCACGAAGGGATAGGATACTTTGAAAGTTGCTACAGGAAAGGTCACTAAACATGAGAAATCGTGCATGGAAAATCAACACATGTTCATACCATTTGCATTTGATACAATTGGTTTCCCTGTGCTGGATTCAGTGGAGCTTCAACGGATCATTCATAGGAATGTTATATCCCTAGATCTATTGATGTAGTCTTCAAAAGAATTAGCTTTCCCATATAAAAAGGCTTAGCAACGCATCTTGTTGCCCGTTTTCCATCCCACTCAATGTATGATGATAACTAAGTTAGGTTAAGTTCTCAATAATTTTATTATACGAATGGAAATGAAGCAAATTTAGGGCAAAATGAATCTTCGACACAATGTCCTCAGGAAAATTTTGCTGATATTGAAGATGATGCTAAAAATATCAGTGAAATTGAAGAAGTGGAATGTGTTGATTGTTCGAATTTATCAGTCATAAAATTTATTTCCTTAGCTAAAAGTGAAAAAACTTTTGATTCAATGTCGAAACTCAATAAACATTCCTCTTCGGCCAGTGATAATAATGTCACACAAGAGAAAGTTATTATTGAAGATATCACAAACATTGAAAGTGTCTTTGATAATGTTTCTAATGATGAGGAAATTCCACATGTTGTTCAAGCACAAGTTTTTGAATATACAAAAGAGTATACTAAGGTTTTCAATGAAAAAAGCATTATCTTGAACAAAATGTTATGATTTATCCATAATTCTTGGATTTTCCAAACCAAGTTTTTGTGACATCAGGAAATGGAGAGAATGTTAACTCGAAGTTGAAGAATTTGTTGGAAGAAGATAACAAGAGAGTAACTGATGAGGGTTTTTACTCAAATAAAAATGTTGAAGAAAACAATTTGAATCAAAGATCAAAGACTTTTTAATGAATGAAAAATCAAAATTTAATTTTTAAACATAACAAGAAAGACAAAACAGGTGTTCGAGTTGTTAAAGGAAATGAATCTCTTATTAAAGACATGTCAAAACATGTTGTGTCTATTGCAGAAGAATTGAAGGTTCAAAATTCCAAAACAAAATGCACAAAAATCACCTTTGAAAAAGTTTCAAACAAATCGAAATGTTTGATATAATTCTTACTACAAGAATAGTCGCAATCTTCAGAAACAAAATTGATTACAACAAGGTCCTAAAAATCAAAATCAACAAGGTCTTCAAAAACAATTTCAAAAAGCACATCAAAATGAATTTTCAAAAGGCTCTCAAAATCATTCACAAAATTGTTTTCTAAACAATAGGAAAAACACTTTTCAAAAAGGTTTTCAAAATTGTTGTGAAGATAATTCACAAAATCGATTTCAAGAAGATTCTCAATCTGGTTTTCAACAATGTTATGAAAACCGTTTTCAACAAACACATCGTAACTATTTTCCCTAACCAAGTTAAAAAAACCACGACCAATGTGGTTAAGAAAAATGTGTCTTTTACACCTATAACCAAAAATATCCAATTGCAAAATAGAAACAATAGTCGAAGGTTACCTTTTCAAAAATTTAAAAGTTTTGATGATTTTAACCATTTGTTTGAACTTAATGGCTAAAGA
Source organism: Lactuca serriola (assembly GCF_051521515.1). Lineage (NCBI taxonomy): Eukaryota > Viridiplantae > Streptophyta > Magnoliopsida > Asterales > Asteraceae > Lactuca > Lactuca serriola. The sequence continues at coordinate 124,963,813 of NC_136413.1, read as the reverse complement.
TATCAATCCAAAGAATTTTTACAAGCTCAAGTAAAATGTGCTTACAGAAGTTAATTTTGTGACCCGACAAATGAAAGTACTTCTTCACAAGAAACACTATCGAAACCATCAAAATGGAGTGAAGTAAAATCAAAATCAAAATTGAATTTTTTGAGTTCATATATAAGAAAGAAAAAGTTAATATTGATGCTTCGATGTCGAATGAATTTATATCTTTGCCTCAAATTAACGAAATTGATTTGATTAACCGACTTAAAATTAAAGTTCAAAATTGGATTTGTAATTGTCTATTTCACACTAATGTGCAAGGACCAAAAAAGCCTTGGATACCTAAATATCTCTAATTAATTGCAGGTACTCTATGAGAATCATTATGATGAAGATTGGTATATAGATTGTGGTTTCTCGCATCACGTGACTAGAAGGAAGAAATGTTTGAGAGATTTCACGAAACTTAACAATGTTGGATTAGTAAAGTTTAGGAATAACAAGTGTACAATCCAAGGATATAGAAAATCCACAAATGGAAATTTTACATTAAATGGAGCTGCCTATGGAGAAGGTTTGCAACACAATCTAATCTGTGAGTCTCAATTGGTTATAGGTACAAGAAATCACGTGTTATTTAATAGAAAAGGAAGTGTCATCTACAATAAAACAAAAAATGATGTGTTTTTCAAATTCAAACAAAAAGGATATATGTTTACATTATATATGAAGCATGTTATTGGTTTACCTTAAATATGCTCACTATCAAAGGCTTCTTCACATCTATGATGGCTTTGATATCCGAGGCTTTTAAACTTGAATTTTTAAAATCTCAATCAACTTGTATAAAATGATTTAATTCGAGGTGTACATGTACTAAAATTTGATAATGATTCTTTGTGTGCGGCTTGTGAACAAGGAAAACAACATGGATAAGGACATCTAGTTGTCATCGACTTGAAGATAGTTGAACCCATGGAACTTCTACATATTGATTTATATGGAACATTCAAAATTGAGTCAATTGGTGGGAAAACGTATATTTTGGTCATTATAGATTACTTTTCTCATTTTACATGGGTACACTTTCTTCGACGAAAGTATGAAACTGCTCAAGTGATGACTAAGTTTATCAGAAGCATCGAAGTATGCTTGAAGAAAAAGGTTCGTAGGATCAGAAGTGATAATATAATATAATATAGGAATCATGTTCTTGAGTCATTCTTAATCAATCATGGGATTTCTAATTATCTTTAAGCTCCATATACACATCAACAAAATGGAGTACTAGAAAGGAGAAAGCGATCCTTATATGTAGCAACTAGAATAATGCTAACATATGCAAATCTACCAAAATATTATTGGGCTAAGGCTATTTTCATTACTTGTTTCACTAAAAATCGTTCTTTTATAGATCGAATATTTAATATCACTCATTTTGAAATCGTTATTAGATGAAAACCAAATGTTAAGTTTTTACATGTTTTTGGTTGCAGGTGTTTCATCATTAATTGGAAATCATCTTTCAAAATTTCATGCTAAACTTAATGACTGAGTATTTCTTGGATATTCTGAAAATTTATTTTCATACCGGGTGATGAAAAAAAGAACAAGGAGTATCGAAAAAATGTTCAACTTGACCTAGGATGATTATTTTCTTAAAAGAGTCAAAATGTCTTTTCCTCAAAATTCAATCTTTTCTAACTCCCAAGAGGATTCAGATAAAATGCATACTTTTGATGTTGATTTTGACTTAATATTTTGTGTTCATGACATTTAATCAATGTTGAATTAAATATTGAACATAATCAATTTCCTGAGGCATCAAAACATTCAGATGATTCTATAGTCACTGACTTAAGGATTGATGCATGTATCACTTTGATACCTAACGTTCAAGTCAAAGGGGATCCATTCTCAATACCAGTTCTAGTTGAGAGGGATAAATTATCATCACCCGCTCACATTAAGGGGATAAATCGATGTCGATTGCTTATGTTAAGGTGGAACAACATATAACAGATGAACATGTTTACGGGAGAAATGCGAACATATGTCGAAGTTGAAAATGGTGATTTGAATAATTCAAGTTTTAATGAATATATTAGTGATACTCTTTCATTTCTAGAAGAATATCCTGGTACAAAAGAGATTTTCGAAGATGCAAATCCTGATTTTGATCAATCTTTTCCTCCAATAGATATGTCGAATCGTAATCATCCTATAACAAATTCTTTATAATAGTAACTATTGTATCTTAACAAAAGAACAAATTAGAGCTATCAATAAAGTACTTAAATTCAATTAATAATTTTTCATGTCTCAAGTTTTCATTTCCCAGATTGAACCTATTCTTGTTAAGGTTGCACTGGAACATCTTGATTGGGTTGTTGCTATGCAAGCTAAACCGACCGAGTTCAATAGAAACAAATTTTAGAGGTTAATACCTAAACCTGAAGATGTTTTTGTTGTTGGAAAAAAATTAGTTTTTGAAAATAAAGTTGATAAAGAAGGGAATGTTGTTCGTAACATGGCAGGACTTGTACTTTTTTTTAAACCGATCAATCTAATCTACTTCTACGCCAACACCTAATTCCACTTATATGCACGACATGAATTGAACCCTCAACCTAAAAGAGGGAGGGCACCACGTAATACCACTAGGCTAGAGGTATTGTCAACAAGAAGGCATTGATTATGATAAAACATTTGCTCCAGTCCAAAGACTCAAAGCTATTCAATGTTTCTTGCTTATGTAGCTTACAAGATCTCCAATGTTTAGCACATAGAAGTAAAATGTGATTTTCTAAATGGTGTACTCGAAGAGACATTGTATGTCGAAAATTCACTTGGGTTTGTGAATGATAAGTTTCCTAATCGTTGTTATATTCTCGATAAAGTTGATTATGGTTTAAAACAAGAACCCAGAGCATCATATGGAACTGTAACCAATTTTTTGAAAATCTCTACATTTAAGGAAGGATCGGTTGATGATATAATATTTCAAAAGAAAGTTTAGGATCATCTCATGCTTTTTCAAATTTATGTGGATGATATTATTTTTGGTTCTACTAACCCTGATTTATCAAAGGAATTTGAATGCATAGTCAATTTCAGATGAGCATGATAGGAAATATGAATTAAATCTTGGGGTTGCATATTCGACAAATCAAAGGAGGTATCTTTATCAATCAAGAGTTTATATGAAAAATTTGCTTGAAAGATTTGGCATGAAAAATTCTTCATATGCTAATGTACCTATGTTATGTGGCACGTGATTGAGTCCATATTTGGATAAACTAGTTGTTGATCTCAAGACATATTGAATCATGATAGGTTCTTTATTGTATTTGAATGCAAACAAACCAGATATCATGTTTTTTATGTGTAACTATTCCAGGTATCAAGCTAACCCAAGGGAACCTCATCTTACTGTTGTGAAGAATATCTTTTGATATCTACATCGAATTCCCATACTTGGGATTTGGTATCCTACAAACACATGCTTTTTCGTTCAAGCTTATTTTGTTGCTGATTTGGATGGTTAACAAATTGATCGAAAAACTAAAATAGGAGGTTGTCAATTTCTGGATGGAAACTTGGTGAGTTGGTAGTCGAAGAAGCGAACGAGTGTTTCTATATCGACAGTTGAGGCATAGTATATTAATGTTGCTGCTTGTACTTCACAAGTAATCTGGATACAAAGTTAACTACGTGAATATGCGATTAACATGAAGAAAATATCTTTTTTTGTGACTCTCAAAGTGCAATTCGCATATATCATAATCTAGTTAAACATTTCAAGACCAAACGCATAGTGATATCCAAGATCATGTTGAAGATGACAATATAGAAGTTCATTTTGTTCAAGCAACATATATACATGCATATATTTTCACAAACCATCTGATGAAAATTATTTTCTATTAATCTTGAATGGCTTGGGAATGATAAAGGCGTTTTATGTTCCAAAATCAAGTTAATTTTCATGTCTTTGATGGCAAAGTTACTATTCTTGGTAACGACTTCGGTACTCTTTAAACATCGACATTGGAACAGTATCGTTCAGAGGTTATTGTCCATGTTTAGAGCTTCCATACTCTTCATATTTGACATTTTCACTGAATCATTCAGAAGTGTCTGGCCTATTATCGATATATTGGTATAATTCTTCTTTGATTCCAATATTATCTTTATTTCTATCTTTTCAAAAATCAGAAATTCCAAAAATATTTTCTTTATATTTTTGTTATTTGAAAAATGAAAAACATAAAAAAGAATTTCTTTATTTTTTTTTTCAAAAATCAAAAATTTCAATTTTTTTTTGGTATACCTTGTATTCAAGAATGAAATAACCCATTAGATACCTAGTCTTAAGAAACTAGAATCATAGTTTACCAAAACTCTATGTTCATGATCTTGAAGTCATTGGTACCATTATTTTAGTCAAATCCACAAAACAATACCTTCTATGGAATTTACAGTGAATTTTTTTTGTTCTCAATTGTTTTGGTCAAAAATCGACCGAGTGGATAGTAACTAATTTGAATGAGAGGTTGTGGTGTTGTTTGTAAAGTGATTATCAAAAGTTGAACAAGGTTGCACAAGTGATTTACTAGGAAAGCCCTTGATCTTTGCTAGGATCTCTAACACAAAACCTTGGGAGGTGATCATGATCACCAACCTTGTTTGATTGTATTGATTGAATAGTTGATTTAAGAAATGGAAGAAAGTAAACAAGTAAAATTATTGCAGTGAGTCTAGATCTGTGTAGTGTGTGAAATACATGTGTACTTATAGTGTAGTCTTAGTAACAATAAGTACGTTATTTACAGGATCCTCTCGAATAAAAATGAACACATTGTTTTAACTTGGTCTTCTCAAGTCTTTTGCTAGACTGAGAATGAATCCTATGTTGACTAATTCTACACATGTGAGAAAAAGACTAAAAATATATCCTTTACAAACATTAAGAAATAATAGTAATAATAATGGTCAGGATCCTTATATAAGTTTGGGATCGCGAAAGTTCTTGAATATCTGGGATCCTGAATAGGGTTGTGAATTGGCCCTAACAATTGCCCACAAATTATACCTGCGAAATATTTAGGTTAATTTATAAATATTTTAAGGTATAGTTTAATATAAATAGAGATAAGGTTTCTAAATTTCAAACCCTAACAAATACAATTTTATCCATTTAATTTTCATGATGGCATGGTAAAATCTATCCACTCTTTCCTGTTTCCTATATAAATTGGGGTAAATAGTGAAAAATTCTTTCACTTGTTCCTAGATCATCTTTGGTTATCTGTCAAACCACTAGCTGAGGTGGCGGAACATGTCGGGCTGTGCGACTAATTTCATGGATCACACGTAAACTGAATATAAAGCGCTATTACAACAATAAACAAAACAACATTTGTATTCCATCTTTAAGTTCGAAAATAGGGTTCTTATAGATAATAATAGTACATGAATTGTCTTAACAGGTAGCCAGACATAACAAAAACTAATAATTTGGATTGCATCAAATCCATGATTGTCCATCGTTTAAATGTTTGAATTATTGATTCCTTAAGAATACATGTAGGTTTTATGGTCAACATAAGGTTGGTGAGAATTACGGGTTTTCTACTAACAGTAGTGATACTTTTAAAAAGTCTAAAAACTATTTTCTTTTTAAGTATATCCATACTTCAATTTTTTTTGTAAAGAGTCTTTTTTTAAGTTTTAAAATCCAAAATGTATCTTTGTATAATGAAATGCACACTTAAAATAGTCTTGAAAGGAACCAAGACCATGGTTTTAGTAAAAAAAAGATATTTTAATTAATGTTTATAGTGAGTCCTATAACTGAGCTACGTGATTGAATGTACCCCCTACAACACTTCATTTTACTTCATAGTAATGATAATAGATACTTATCACTAGTTTCATTTGATTGGTCGAGGTTGTTGTTGAGAGAAAAACTTGATCAGATTTAGTAATGAGATAATAAGTTGCGGAATAATAAATTAATATCAATGGATCTTCCTGATGTGCATGAAAGTACCCACCAATTTTAATATTTTTAACCTAAAAAACTTCGACTAACTATGCACTTATAGGCAGTGTACCTAGTCAGATTACAGTATAGCTTAGGTAAGTCGGGTGTCGATCACAGGGAACGGTAGTGAATTAATTTAAAATATTTGATTATAGGTTACAGAACACACGAAAGGAATAAAGAAATGGTTATTAAATCTCAAACGAACAATTAATTAACAAATCTCTATAAACTAACCGGAAAGCAAATCTCTTCAGGTACTTTGGTTTAGATAAATTACACCTTAAAAGCATAGACAATTGCATACACAAATTCATTTATTCATGTTCACCGATTCCTAAAATGATTAGATTCGCATTCACTATTACTAATCCTTTAGAAAACAAGTTAATTCAAACAGTGATCAGTTGATTAAACTAACATGATTCCTAGTGTTAAGTTCGTATCAAGGAAGCCTAGTAAATATAGTTAATCAAATTGGTCATTCGATTAAACACTTGTTGATGGTCATCAAACAAGGCTCACACGTTAACTTATTTATTTCCAAGTTAATCCTAGGTTCACGTTCGCTATTCCTAGACTTATAATCTTGATGGTCATCAAAGTTATAGGACACAGGAAATCAAGCAGATGTTCAGACAACTTAATTTACTTGACAATTAACAGCAAATAATTATCATTAACACATAAGGATCTTTTAACAAGCTTGGCAAGATAAAATAAACATAAACAAACAATTCAATATAGCAATTAGTCAAATAATCAAGGTTTCATTCAATCATAAACACAAAGTAAAAGGTTTTTACACCCAAATCAGAAACTAAATACATAATAGTAACACAGTGGAATGCTAAACATGGTCACGTTAACAACCCACATGATTACCGACACGTATCCGCTCTTCAATCCTTCCGATCTCCGCTCCCGTTAGCTTAACGGCCTTCCGGCCGCCTTCCAGACCCTCAAAACGGCTTAACAGAAGTTAATTATCGACTAAATTAGGTTAGAAGTCGAATCCCCCCCCCCTCTGGTTAGCTGATAATCGCTTTTTATAACCCTTGTAACCGACTTACGTACGCTGGACGTAAGTCGTATTATGCTGGGCGTACTGAGGATCAATGCGCGATGAGGAAATCCGGATACAAGCAGTTACGCTGGGCGTAAGTCGTTTTTGCTATTACGCTTAGCGTACATGTAAATTACGCAGGGCGTAATTGGAATTTTTCAGCATTTTCATTCTTTTAGCTTCTAAACCTGATTTCCACTCCAGTCTTTTCTTTTGTGCTCTATGGACAACTAATAGCTGCAAATCATAATTCAAAGCATCATAAGTACTTTTTAGTTCTAAAGAGAATAATAAAGGCTAAAATATTAAGATAGAATGCATAAAAATATATATAAAAACACACAATCAAAATACCCCACACTTAGCCTTTGCTTGCCCCCAAGCAAATTTACTTTTATTTTACCAATATCGCACTAAACAATCCGTTTCAAACTCAGCCATTATGCCAAAACCTCAACGCATGCATTTGTGTCTAAATTTTGTCCTAAGGACCCCCCTAATTCTATATACTCACAATCCTCATAAACACTCGTCCACTTCTTTTGAACAATGCTCATTTTATGCATCCCTCCGAATCCATCCCCAGAAAGCTTTCTTAACCTCAAGGTATTTTTGGTCAAGCAACCCAAGCATACATAATCTAGAAAATTACAATTTTTGATAACACAATGGAGCTCTTTGAATTCTTCACTTCTTTGATAATATGATCTTGATTTCTTTGAATTCATCACCTTCTTCGATTTTTGGTATCTTCAACTTTTTGAATCTTCGGAATTTTGATCTTTTGATCTTCGCTTTAAAAGCTCCAAAATTCTTACAACTTTTCTTGTAATTCTCTCTTCTTTTTTTCTTTTTTCTTTTAAACATGTATCTCACTTTATTTTCACTCAAAACCCTACATGCTTAAGCAGGGGCGCTCAACTTCAACCTTTATTGGTTAGAGTATTAGTTTTCCTGGATACATTTTAGGTACAGGCTGCTAAACGTATTGCATCCTTCAAAGTATGCGAAGTTGTGTTTTTGCTCCATGATTTCAATAAAATAAGGGAGGCCACAAATGCACTATAACGTATATTGGCTCAACTAAACATTTGAGTTCTCATCGGATCATCTCATACAATATTAACAAAATTTTAAATTATCACTAGATTCTTCTAAAGTAAACTATTATTTCAATTTTATAAAAATTTTTAAGTTTTCCTAAATCTAGCAATTTAAAACTATTATTTCAGTTTTTAATTTACTTTTATCGACCCCCTACCCCACACTTATTTCATACAATGTCCTCATTGTATGCATAAAACTAATTAAGCACATAAAAAAGGAGAAAAAGGAACCGACTCCCCTAGGGTAGTTGTGGCGAGATCAAATGGGGCTACTACAAGTTGCTCCAAATATTGTTGAAAGACTAGAAACTGGAACTGCCGCTTCTAAATTTTCAAGAACGCGGACTTCTAAGATGTGGTGCAAAGATTGAAAATAATTGCAATATATAGTAACCATGACATGGTAAAGTGTCGACCACGTCGTCTCGTCAAGAATGGTAGTCTCTTCTTGTGATAAAAACTCCCCCACGACATAGGAAAGTGTCAACCATGTCGTGGCAGCCGGGATGATATTTCTACCGCGCGTCGAAATAAAACTCTATGGTATGGGAACAACTCGTTCATATCATAAGAGTCAAAATATAGTAAAAATGCCACTCTTCTAAATAATGTATCACGAAATCAATATGCACCCCAAACTTATGAAAAATCGTGGGTCTTGACTATAATCTTCGAACTCTCACACGACTCTCTCTAGCAACAGTTGGACCTAGCTGCTGAACTTACTGCTAGCTTTCTAAGGGCGAAAATTCTGCAAAGATCTAAACAACCAAAGAGAATCAACACGGAAAACAAAAGTGTCAAAAAAATAAAACAACCTAAATTAAACTTATATACATACCAAATAAAAAAAACTAAATACTAATACTAAGCAAATAAAAATAAACTAAAATAACACAAAAAGATAAAAAGGATAAACTAAATCACTCGTGACTGGAATTGTGAAGGAAAAGGAACCGAGTACTGAAACCCCTGGTGGGCAAAGAATGCGGTCAATGCATCCCCGTGTGCAACGTACTCACCCAGGCTCTGAACTCCCTCGTCAATGCGGTCAATGCGCTGAGCCAGGTAACGCATATCAATCTCCAGCTCAGGTCCCTGCTGCACTCCCCGAGGAGAAGATCTACGCCGCTGGACCCATCTCGGCTGTGGCTCGACTACACCTTCCTCGTCCGCAACGTCATCTGGTCGTACCCGTAAGACACCATCCTCGCCCCGCTCAAGTACATGCATCGAATCCAATAATTGAAGGCTCATCGGCCTCATATCATGAAACACCATCGATCTCGTAATATCATGCGTCAATAGCTGATAGGATCGAGCTAATTGCGTGATAAACTGCCTTCCGCAAATCGGGCTATCCACCCGAAGTCCCCTGGCCCTCCTACCCAAATAAGTGGCTAAAGCAACTGGAAGGTTCAGGCGCCTCCCTAGAGTAACAAGTGCCCATAAAAAATACAAGTTTGTCGAAGGCACTCTCTTACTGTTCTTATGGTGCGTGAGAGATACGGAAATCAAATGGTGCAGCAGTCTATATGTCGTAGACCGAATCATCCTCCCCCGTGCAGTAGATGGTGTATATACTCCCCCAGTAATCTCGGACCAAAAAGTGTTTTCATTGTAGTCATCTGGCTGGCCCATGAGACAATCAGCAAGGAATGCCGGGAAGTGGACAATCATCGTCTCGTCTGCTGTATATATCCTAACACGAGTGGCAAGCTCAATTGCACTGCACTCCCGACTCACACCACCCAGTCTGAAGGAAAAGGCTGTCCTATAGTCAGGTGTCTTCCTAGGATCATAGGAAATTGTAGCATAAAACTCCAGCAAAAATTCCCGATAAACAGGCTCCTGGATCCTGAACAATCTTGCCCATCTCTGACATACGAACAATGGCACGCCACTCGCGTCCAAGTGCGTGTATTGCAAAAAATCCTGGATCAGCGCAGCAAGTCCAGTCTGGGTCGCCAATTCCCAGTCGAATAAAGGTACTATGTTGATCTCCTTAGTGAGCAGCAGATTCAAATTGTTGACATATCGGTCCCGCGTTGCATTATTTAGAGTTTGCAGAAATTGTAAGAAACGGTGATCGGTCACGTCCTCGGGTGGGTTGGTCCTTTGAGTTCTTCGGGCCATAATCTGCACAAATAAACACCTAACACAAAACCCAACAAAATAATTCCAGCATTAACAAATTTAGACTGAAAATAATGGTCATTGGGCATGACTGTACGCTGGGCGTACATCCAACATACGCTGGGCATACATCCAGATTCACGAAACTGTCCCCCTGCTTGCTCTAAAGTCATAAAATACACGGGTATACCCGCAGGAGTATTCTACATGACATTAAAAAATGGGGTATTTTCCAAGTCATATGTCGAAGAATGCGTAAGAGCCCCTGTTTGTTCTAAAGTCATAACCCATATCAAAGTTTTCAGATTAAGCACATACACAAACAATAAACAATCCAGGGGTCAAACACATGGGGGGGGGGGCATACACAAGTTATTCATCTAGAATGCTATGCGTTCGCTCAAATCCTCGAATCGAATGTTCATACACAAGTTTAAAGGCCAAATGAAGTTCAAGGGTTTAGTCTATTGGTCCGAATTGGTGTATTAAACAACAGATTCATGCAATCGACCCCAATTGACGAAGGGTATAAACCCTAGAATTCTATTTAGGCTAAATGAAGCTAATACCACTAATTTAAACACAAATTAACGTGATATGGCTTCCGAATGACATACCTAGTGTCGAATTCTACAAGAAAAGAAGAAGAATCGAAGATTTTGTGGGAGAACTTGGCCGTCACACTGCATGCGTGTGCGAAGGAAGAGAAATTGAAAGAATAACAAAAAAAGTCAAAGGGTAAGAAAGATATAACCGGTCGTCGATTTACGTTGGGCGTAAATTCACATGTACGCGGGGCGTACCTCCAACTCCGAAAAGAAGCATCCGCGATCAAAGGTTCATTACGCTTGGCGTAATGTAAATTACGTTGGGCGTAATTTTAACTGAAATATTTCCTTTTCCTTATTTGAAATTCCTTTTCCTACTAATAAATTTGGGAAATTCTAAATATTAAAATTTTAATTGCCTCACGATGAGTGACATAAAAAATGAGACATCATGATCAATTGTCTTTGTCGAAATCAAACAGCAATAGTTGATTAAAACCCTTGCACGCAAGAAATGGTTTGTGAAAACAACAACTTTCGGGACCCGTTAGAATATTTCGTTTGTTTTCTTCATAGCTTTAACTAAAAGTAGAACAGCAAGAGCTCGGTCTTCTACCTAACCACCACAATACGCCTTGCTATACTACGCCCCATGGATTGAGTTGGACAAATCAACAAAATAGTAGGCTAAGCAGGTCAAGAATTCCCTAATCGCTTGCATTCTCGAAACCCATGCAAAAGGTAAAACCAAGCAATGTGTATGATCCCAAATTCCTGCAATTAACAACAAGAACCTTCCCGACAAGTGAAATGATATCATTGAAAATAAAACTAAAAGAAAAATAAAAACTAACTAAAAACAAATAACGAATAATCAAATAAACTAAATTAATTAAAATTCATTCCCCGGCAACGACGCCAAAAACTTGATGTGCATGAAAGTACCCACTAATTTTAATATTTATAACCTAACAAACTTATACTAACTATGCACTTATAGGCAGTGTAGCTAGTCAGATTACAGTATAGCTTAGGTAAGTCGGGTGTCGATCACAGGGAACGGTAGTGAATTAATTTAAAATATTTGATTATAGGTTACAGAACACACGAAAGGAATAAAGAAATGGTTATTAAATCTCAAACGAACAATTAATTAACAAATCACGATAAACTAACAGGAAAGAAAATCTCTTCAGGTACTTTGGTTTAGATAAATTACACCTTAAAAGCATAGACAATTGCATACACAAATTCATTTATTCATGTTCACCGATTCCTAAAATGATTAGATTCGCATTCACTATTACTAATCCTTTAGCAAACAAGTTAATTCAAATAGTCATTAGTTGATTAAACTAACATGCTTCCTAGTGTTCAGTTCCTATCAAGCAAGACTTGTAAATATAGTTAATCAAATTGGTCGTTCGATTAACCTCTTGTTGATGGTCATCAAACAAGGCTCACACGTTAACTTATTTATTTCCAAGTTAATCCTAGGTCCACGTTCGCTATTCCTAGACTTATAATCTTGATGGTCATCAAAGTTTTAAGACACAGGCAATCAAGCAGATGTTCATACAACTTAATTTACTTGACAATTAACAGCAAATAATTATCATTAACACATAAGGATCTTTTTACAAGCTTGGCAAGATAAAATAAACATAAACAAACAATTCAATATAGCAATTAGTCCAATAATCAAGGTTTCATTCAATCATAAACACAAAGTAAAAGGTTTTTACACCCAAATCAGAAACTAAATACATAATAGTAACATAGTGGAATGCTAAACATGGTCACATTAACAACCCACATGATTACCGACACGTATCCGCTCTCCAATCCTTCTGATCTCCGCTCCCGTTAGCTTAATCGCCCGGCCGCCTTCTAGACCCTCAAAACGGCTTAACAGAAGTTAATTATTGACTAAATTAGGTTAGAAGTCAAATCTCCCCCTCTGGTTAGCTGATAATCGCTTTTTATAACCCTTGTAACTGACTTACATACGCTGGGCGTAAGTCGTATTACGTTGGGCGTACTGAGGATCAATGCGCGATGAGGAAATATGGATGCAAGCAGTTATGCTGGGCGTAAGTCGTTTTTGCTATTATGTTTAGCGTACATGTAAATTACGCAGGGCGTAATTGGAATTTTTCAGCATTTTCATTCATTTAGCTTCTAAACCCGATTTTCGCTCCAGTCTTTTCTTTTGTGCTCTATGGACAACTAATAGCTGCAAATCATAATTCAAAGCATTATAAGTACTTTTTAGCTCTAAAGAGAATAATAAAGGCTAAAATATTAAGATATAATGCATAAAAATATATATAAAAATACACATATCACTTCCTAACTCAATAATAAAAGTTAGAAAAGTTAGATTACAGAAATGTAAGGAAAGTAAATAGTAGAAAGTTTATATCAATAAGCATTAAACAAGTAGGCACTTAGTTGAATCGTAACATGGTTTGCATGCAAACAAAAATTAGCATATGATGAACAACATAAGCGAAGAGGGACTCGGTTTAAGTATCAGTAAGATAACTTGAGATATAGAGATGAAAGATCTTATATTGATAAGCTCTACATTTGTAAGTAAGCATGAAATGGGAAGATCTTATAGTGATTGGAATGAAGAATTTAGGATTTGTTTGAGACTGATCAAACGATCCCGAGCTCTGGAAAGCCTTTTTCACCAAGGTTTATCTCTTGAAATTCCTCAGTGATAGTTTGAACATAATCAAACGGAGGAAAATCAAACTTATGAGCAAGAATAGGATGAATATATGCGTCTATCTTTCCAAAGTCACATACGAGGGCCTTAAGGAATTCATATGCCCTATCAAAATAGATCTTCATCTTGGGATACTTTTATGCCTTTAGTTGGAACACTCGAGCAATCATGAAAATATCTTTAGGATTCATACATACAAATTTTGCTTGTGATATGCCATAATCACATCCCCTCCGAGACAAAGTGTGTTAAAAGAATTAACTCTTCATAAATTTCTAACCTTGTAATTAACTATCCCTTCAGGTTTTTTGCTTAAAAAGATGTCTTTAAATTTTCCACCATGTTTAGCATGGAAAAGGTTTAGTCGCTCAAACTCCATGGGGAGCCTTCTATCTTTGGGAATGGTGATCTCAAAAGATTGAAATACTGGGATGTATTTGGAGTTTGGAGAGATTAGAGTATCCCAGTAGCCATCTGAAGGAGGTTCTGCATATGTAAGAAATGGAATATAATCAGAGTCCAGGAGTCTTCAGGTAGGGTTTACCCATGAATTGATTAGGGATTCAATAAAGGTAGTATCAAGCCCTTATACTCTCCAGATTTCATTCGCAAATTTCGCAACCCTCCAGTCTTGTTTCTTTTGAGTCGTAGCTGGGGAGTCATCGGAGTGATTTGATGACATATATTCCTCTAGATTCTGTGGGTGAGGAGCAGTTTAATTTCAAGGAGAACAATGAGGTGTTGAATGTCGAGGAGAACCTAGATGAGTTGGATCTTTGAGGTGCTCTGAAGAGGGTAGATCCTGAGGAATAGTGATGGAATGTTTATCAGAGTGAGTCTTTGACTTGGACGATTTAGAATATGAAACCTTTTCAACCCTTATTCGCTTGTTCTGATCACCTGTCCCCTTTTGAGGAAGTAGGGTCCACCTACTCCTCAAACCAATGCTTCAAGTCATCCAACTTTTGAAAAGTTGTGTTGAACTGCATTTCCATCTAGTCACACACTACCTTGTTATTAGAAATCTTGCGGTAAAAAAGTGTTTGATAAATCCCTTTGGTAAGAAGAAGGATTTCATCGACACTTTATTTGACTATTAAGGATCGCCCAACCCTTTGCTTGTTTCTTGAAGAACCGAAGCCCTGATTCATAAGTAGTGTTTGTTTCATCGATGAGCTACTTGGATTTGCTTTCTTAAGCCTGCAGGGTTTGTTGATGTTTGGTCTTGAGTTCTTTTACCTCTTCGATAAGACCTTGTGCCTTGGAGAGAAATTCCTTATGATCCAGAGTTTGCTGATTATCAAGTTGTCTGATCCCCATTTCTATGTGTAGAAGTGTCCTCTGTGTAGTGAGTTTCTCTCTAGTTTCCAAAACATTGGTTCGATCACATATAAACTATAGAGTGGGGGTTTCAGTGATCTGAAGTGTGTAGAAGAGATTGCAGCCAAAATTCGATCAACTTTGGACTGAAAATTGAGGAATTATTTTTGAGGCACAACTAATTTGTACTTCTTCTTCTGTTTGGGCTTAGAGGTTGAATGTTGGGAACCACTGGATTCTACTTCATCAAGTACCATGATGAAGTCATCGGACGAGAGAGGTTGTTGGTCTTCATCATTGTTCTTATAATCCAAGCTAAAGGTTGGTGCAGAGCTGATTTCAATCATAGTTTTGTCTTCATTGGAGTCATGCTCTTTAGTGTTTAGGGGATAAGGTTTTGAAGTACCAACAATATATTCCTTATCTTGAACCTTTTGCAATGTGTTTTCCATTTCAGACATCAATTGTTGAATTGTGATGATATCATGCACCATTTTAGCATTATTAAAAATAGTGTCCTAATACATAGCCACACGAGGAAGAGATTATTCCTTCTGCCGTTGTTGCTGAACTTGTTGAGCTCTTGTTACCTAAAGATCCCTTTTGAAGGCTTCAAAGTTTCTTATCCCAGATTATGTTGTTGGGCGATAGCGAGACCATGAGTCATCTAAGGCATATCCGTTAAATCCTTATCGCACCGAGGTGTCTCTCGGGTTCATGGATCCTTTCATATTGGTGCTCACCATGCGTAGACCGCTTGAATGTAATATTAGCGGTACAAAATTTCCAAAGCTTCCTCGGTTTCCTTGGTCTAAAACCAAATCTGTCCTCGACTCTGTTCCTTCTAGGGCCTCTGTAAAAGGACCATGCAGTGTAACTGGTGTTTGTTGTGTTTGTGTGACATGAAAGAGAATGGACTTCAGCTCCTTGGGAGATAGAAATTGTAGATGTGAAGCCTTGGAGACCTTAGGGCAAATACTGACATCCGGATCCACTTGGGATTTTGATTGGGTTTGTCTCCATGTTTTAATGAAACTGATATGCCTTTTGTATCAGAGAGGTTAGATTGGGTTGCTTCAGGTGAGTCAACGTTGACTTTAATGGCTGCAGGAGTCTGTTAAGAGACTCCAACATCTGTCGTATTTTGCTTTTGGCCATGACTTGGGGTAAGTTTCAACTTCTTTCTTCAAAACACATCTGCAAAATCCAAAGACTCATTTTAACTATAATCAATCACATTAACTGGAGGATAATGAGCTTTGGATGGAGAAAGTTAAACCTAAGGAATGGACTTTGTGGGAGTGGCTTTTATTTTCTTTGAAGCACCCGCACCCTTGGATATAACATTTGTGGGTGCTCGTTTGACATCCATGGATTTAACCCTTTTAGGCTTAGGCTTTGGGTCTTGGACTCTGGTTGACTGAGGAGGGCTTGGAGAGGTAGAGAAGAATGGGGAAGTACCGCTCGTATCCACAATGTGGCCAACCACCAAAAGTGTAGTGAGTCCAACAATTTGAAGAATATGAAAGGGAAGACGTCTAGTAGGACCGAAGATAAATTGGTGTTTGAATGGAATGTAACTTTTGAGATCTCTTGCAGAGAAGAGATTGGTGTAATCGCCAAGATTGCGTTTTGTGTATTTAGGGCACCTTTGCAAATGTATTGAAGAAAATCCTCCAGAGGATGTGCACGTAGTTCACTCGGTTGCCTGTGAAGATGCTCCAAAAAATGTCAATAAGAGGCTTGCCTATATTGTCTGTTCCTCCAGTTCTTACTGATAAGAACCTGATCACGTAATGACACACATTTTGCCAAACAACAGGGTATTTTTCTATCTTGAACCCAGAAACTCCTTTAAGCCTTGCTTGATACCCCATCTGGTACAGTGTGGAAAAGACGTCGCAATAAATGGGACAGCGGAACTCCATTGATGGTAAAACCCTTAAATTGATGGCCTCCAAAAATAAATTCTTTGGTCAGAACAACCATAGACTCGTTGACTAATCAGAGATGGATTTATTGAGGTTTTTCGAGTGGCCTAAAAGCAAAGAAGGCGCACTTGAACAAAATGTCTTGAGGAACAGCTTCAATGAATGAATCAAAAGCACCAAAAAGAGGATGAGTAGGAAGAAACTTGATCATGATCTTGATAGAGTCACTGTAGCTTTTATGATCGTCGAAGATGCCTCTATAGTTACTTGCTGCAATGGAAGGAGTTAAATCCTTGACTGTTGACCTAGATCCAGTGGGTTTAGCAGAGCAAGATGCCTTAGATTGCTTCGGTGAGATTTCAGATTTCACCATGGTTGCAGAAAAAGGTTCTGAAGAACTTGCACGAAAAGTGTTTTTGCAAGATGGTGAAGAAAGAGAAAATCGTTTGTAAGAGTTCAAAAAGCGTAAAGCTTTCTTGTGGAAGAAGATGGATTTTTATACATCTGGATTTCAAATTTAGTTAACATCAGTTTAATTACGGTTGATCAAACAAAAACCTTTGGGTGTTTTTACCATTAATAGTTAAAATTAAATTAAAAAGGTTTTCCGGTAAAAGAGGAGCATTTAATGAGTTTGAAGGTGCATGACGATGCGTTGTACAATCATGGCGCGAAAATGGTTGCAGCCGTTAAATAAAGTGGGGAAGTGGAATGGAGGTGACCCCAACAGTTGCTTTATATAAGTGGTTCAGTGAAAAAGATTTTGAAAAAGGATTTCATCTTAGGAAAAACAATTTATTTATCCTTTATCCAAAAATAAGCCTAATTGAGAAAAGTATTTTAAAAGGTAACTAAATTTTTATATGCGACAAATTGAATGTTGACAAATGTTTCAACTTCATTAAGTAGCACATAATGAATTTTAATGTGTCAGAGCAATGATTACTTTGGGTTGTTTGATGCGTCTGTAGGAGATGATACTGAATAGTAACTTATTCATAGAGGTTAGAATTACAAATAAATAAAGATACATGAGGAGTATATAGATCATAAATGGCTTCAGTAAACCGAGTATACCTATGAGCAACCTATGAAGTATGTACTACATTAGTTATTCTAGAAAAGGATAAGATGAGTAAAATACTTCAAGAATTTGTTATGATAAAAACAAAAGAAGCAATTTACTCACACATGAAGATTATAAGGTCTTCGGTAGTTATCCTTTCAAGAAGAACTGAGGATTTGGATTCATCATCCGTAACATTTCCAAAAATCCATTATGTTTTGTAGAGTCGAGTACCTTTGTGAAAACATCAACTATTTCCTCATGAGTTGGGACAAAGATGAGTTTAATGTTACCTTTGAGGATATGGTCCTTAATGAAGTGATACCGTAGCTCTATGTGTTTCGTCTTTGAGTGATGAATAGGATTGTGTGAAATGACTATTTCACTCTCTGAATAACAATAGATAGGTACCCGTAACATCCTATACCCATAGTCTAAAAGGTGTGTCTTAATCCAGAGGACATGAGAGCAGCAACTGGCTACGACCATATATTCAGCCTTTGTAGTTGAGAGTGAAACACAATTACGTTTCCTTGAGGACCAACTTACTAATCTTCTATTAAGAAACTGATATCCTCCCGAAGTTCTCTTCCTATCAAGTCTGCATCCTGCATGGTCTGCGTCAGTGATAACCTGCAGACTGAAGTCATTTCCCACTGGGTACCAAAGACCCAAGGCCTTACTCCCATTGAGATACCTAAAGATCTGCTTGACTGCGATCAAGTGGGATACTATGGTGTAACAACCCGTTATTTTCTATTTTGTAAAAATAAACATAAGTCAAACATATCAAATTAAAGTCAAACTTATTGATTTTTTTTAATTTAATAAAGGTAAATTAATAATTTTGATATGTATAAACATTGTGTAAAAATGTGGTAAAGTTTGGAAGTGAAATTACTCTAAACCGAGAAGCCTCGCATGAGAAGCTTCCCAACCGCAAACCTTTGCAATTCCCTTCTTTTCGGATAGTTAGCCTCGAACCCCAAACTGAAGGCAGCAAACCATGTTTACGGCTGCAAAATCCTCGAAATGCAAACACGTTTTTGGCTATGAACCTCGGACCAAAAAAAAAGCGAGACCGACTCCACAGCTTTACCTCCTCGGGGTTTCAACAGCCTTATCTTCTTGGTATGAGTTCCCAACCAAGAACTCCTTCCTCGGTATGTGTTTACAGCCGAAAACCCACCCCTATATATATAAGGTGTCCGAAATTACCTGTCATTCTTACACATTCAGCCGAAAACTCCAACATTTCTCTTAAGGAATCCAACCGAAAACACCCCTCTTCTCTCAAGAACATGCGAAGCCTCCCCTCTCCTCTCAAGAACATACGAAAATCACTGGATTCTTCTTATAATCTTAAAAGTATCAACTATTGATCTTGTTTTCATTTCAAAAATACCTTCCAATCTTCAAGTGTTGGGCCAAAAACTCATAAAAACACTAGTTTTCACGAAGAACTCGAAGAACGCGAAGAACATGAAGAACACGAGAAACAACCATACACTATACTAATGATTATTGTAAGTCTTTTTACAATAATTAAGTGTTGTTTTTCACTTTAAACTTCATTAGATTATCTAATTTATATTTAATTTTATATTAATATAAATTAGGATTCGATCTTATCACGAGCTTTAACTTGTGGATTTAGCACTGTTATGTCGTATCCACAACCGGAAACTCACAAAAGGTGTGTTCATACCCCTACATTTTTAATATTTTTCACTGTATTAGGGGCGGAATACAAGTCTAACACAAGAATATTATGTTTACAATCAAAGAATTTCTAAACATTTCAAAAGCAACTTTAAATTACTGAAACTCTTTTAAATATTGTCAAACTTTTTTAAAAGTTTTAAAAACTCTTTTAAACTTATATTTTAACTAAATTATATTTATATATATATATATATATATATATATATATATATATATATATATTTATCTAAATAAGATTTAAAGGGATTAGGACTAATAATTCACTTTTTTCCTTTTCCTTGTTTGGATGTGGGCTTAGGGTAGAATAATTTGTCCGAATGTCGATTATATTTTAATTATATATATATATATATATATATATATATATATATATATATATATATATATATATATATAAGTTATTTCAATCAGATTCATTTTCCCTATGTAACATGTCTATGTAACATGTCGAGCAAAGAGGATACCTTCATGGATATTACATATGAAACAGAAGACACACAAAAATTATAATAGGTATAATTTATGAAACTCTCAAACTATTTTCACTAATCAGTTATACAAAGTTTAATAGTATACTCTCGTACAAAAACTTTACATTCAAGTATATTAGAAAAGGAAACATACTATCGGTTCATTTCTTTCAAATTGACTTTACATCATTATTATGTACATAATCGTTAATATGGTTTTTGTGTGACAATATTCATTTGCTTATTCATTTAGGCAATACTATTAAATTCATGATATTATAACCAGAATCTCCAGACATTGGGCGAGACAAATGTGTATAGATCTATACGGGATTGACAAACCCGCACTCAGACTGTTAGCTATAGTTTGGCTGGTATGCTTACGAGTGATGAATGTCTTTAACAGTTCGGGCGCCTACAAAGCGTCATATCAGACCATCTAGTCATAACATGGTTATAATAACTCACAAAAAGATATGAACAAATACGATTAGTGTATAATTAATTAAACCAAAGGGTACGAATACAAAGTAATGGTTTTACAATAACACGATTTATAGTATTACATTATAATTTACAATTAAAGCTGGTGGAGCCAGACACACTCACTTTATAGGGTTTTGAAAGAGTATAATTAAAGAACTTGGAAAACATAAAAAATACAGAAAATATTTTTTTTATAGTTTTATTGAATTAAATCTATGTTACACTACTTTATAGTAGAACAACACTTATGCAGAACGCTTTTATGGTATTAAAACTACTTTTGGTTATATTAGAAAATATTGGATTTTCTGGAACAATAAACATGATTACTATTACAAGAAACAAACAATAAACTTCTAAATATAAATACTTATGAACTCACCAACTTAAAGGTTGATACCCTCTTTTCAAAAAACTTGTATTCGCAGGGAACCAGTAGACAAGTACCTCCCCGGGATTTTGAGAAGACGGAGCAATATAGAGTCTTGTCTTCTATCTTTTGTTACATAACTTTTAAAGTCATATATACAATGACTGAATACATATGTAAAACTTATACTTTATTAATACAATGGTTGTTGTACTTTGATTACTATGACGCATGTGTTGTGATACTTAACATGAAGTCATCCACCCCCAGACGTCTCCGCCGCTCTGGTTTGCGGGTGTGACAAATTGGTATCAGAGGATACATAGTACCTTCGGTTCTAGACTTGATCAGAGAAGTGCTCTTATCGCTTGTCATTAAATAGCAAAATTGGTCATCAAATTCAACACGATGGCCTGCTTTACATAGTTGACCAGCACTTATGAGATTGTCTTTAAGGCCTTCTACATAAGCAACCTTTTGAATAGAGAAGTTTCTCGTAGTAAGAACACCATAACCTCAGATTATCCCAATCGTATTGTTCCCGAATGTGACATTTCCACCGTTGCAAATTAGCCTGAAGTCTGGAAGGTATTCTAAACTTTCTGTCATGTACAAGGAGCAGGCACTGTCGATTAACCATTCTTATTCTTGTTCCTCCTTGCATAAGGCCTGAAAATTACATGGTTAGTTTAGGCATCTAAACTAGTTTGGAGCCTGGAAAAAATGATGAATTTCTGATTGATGCATGAATCGAGCTTGCAGGGACTGGTTTCGTGTCAACTTTTAATCCTAGTCCTGGGTGTTTGTGAGTTTTTGGAGTGTTGCGTTTTTTTGAAAAGTTACGAGGTTTTTGAAAAGGGTCAGTTTTGACATGAGATAACCTTTTCTGACAACTACATTGACATTGACAAGCTGAAATTTTGTCTTTTGTTTGGTTAGCGGGCGGAAGGATGAGGTAGATTTGTGACTGGTCCGAGGTTGGTAGAATCTGACATTTGAGCTGTTGGGATTTGAAAAAGTTCTTTTCGAAAAAGATTTAGCACGTGTAAATTCTTTGGACCTTTTTCTAGGATTTGGTAAAATGCCCTTCCACTTGTTGAAATTTTGATGGGACTTTAAAAGTGTTGGAGTGGGTAAGATACTTTTCCATTTTAGATCATCTAAGGAATAGATTTGAAAACCATTGCTTCGAAAAGGCCTTTCTTTCTTTTGGGTTGTGTCAGATGAGTTAGGAATGGATGTTGAAACTATACATTCCTTTTTGCATGTTTTCTTGATGGGAGAGTTTTTTGAAAAATAGTGAGCAAAAACAAACTTTTCTGGACTCTTAGATTTTGGAAATCTGAGATGTCTTTTATTTTTAGAAAAGGTTTGGCGATTTGTACCTCGGGATAGAATATCCTTCTTGAAAGCCTTATTTGCTAATGTTTTTGGAGAACCGTGGTTATTAGTGTTCAACTGTGGTTTCCTGGAAACCTTTGAAAAGTTTTGACAATGAGGGCTTGACTCATCAGAACTTGAAGATTCAGTGCTTTGAGAGCATTGACCTACTTCAAAGTTTTCTATGGGTAGTTCATGGTGAATTGGTTGAAGAGTCACAAAGCTTTTTATTGTGGGCTGTGGTAAGGAAGACTTAGCTACCGTAGCGTAATTCTAAGTTGTGACTTCAGTGGGACTTTTCTGAGGATCATGACTACATTGAGAGGCACTGCGGTCTGAGGATAAAGGTGGAAAGTCATGTGAGACTTCGGGAATTACTATGACAATTTCTTCATCAACAACAGATGAGGGCTGAGAAATTGAGTTGATCGTGCCACAGGTAGGAGTTTGATCACTTGTGTGACCGAAAACCTCAGACACAATTTCCTCAATGACATAATAATTACTTAGGTTATGAAGTCTACCGAAGTGGGTTCTGATATCTTCGAGAAAAGTCTTGTCATTGACTGGGAAATGAAATTCTCGGTCCGGTGGAACATACAGTCGATCTTTGTTTAACCAGGGTGAGGAATCCTTTGCGGTAGGATATCCATTGGACCAACCCCAATTGCATGTATTGTCCATAGTTCCATTATTAACCAAATTTTCAATAGCCTCACTTTCACTGAACAGTTTTTCAATTAATAGATTTAAGCGTACAATCTCAATTTGAGCTAAATCTCTTTGGTTCAAAGCTATCTCTAGTTGTGTTTCAGTAAACATTCTTGCATCTTTTTCTAACTCTAAATCCTTTTCTAACATGGTCATTTTGAGTCTTTTGTTGTCCAATCGTCCTCTTACATGAAACATCTCTTGGGAAGCTATGTTCTTCTCATCTAAGGCTTTGTTGTAGTCTGTAAGGACGGCAACACATGTGTCATTAAGTTTGTCTATGAAGGGTTGACAGTCATGCAAGTTATAGTTTAGAGTTTGAATCATGAGTTTTACATGTTCAACGATGCTTAGAGTTCCATCTTTTGCCATGTAGCAGTAGTTCTATTCTAGCTTTGTAGATCCATCATCATCAGCAGTTGCTAGCATGCATATTTTGCCTTTTCCTTTGATATTGCTGACGGTTTTTTCTTCATCTCCGGATGACCAAACTTAATGGTCTCTTTAGACATGGGCCACGTATGCCCTAGCCTTTTCCTTTTCCTCCAATTCTTGAGCCATTCTAATTTAGAATGCTCTGTCTTTCACCACATTTGCTTTGCAATCCTTTGCAAAATTATTCTCTTTGTTGCACTTGTGACATATTACAACATCACTTTTGTCTTCTGAGGGGGTATCGGAGTTAGAGGTTTGAATGGACTGTAGTGCCACCTTTGGTTGAGTGTTTTAAGATTGCGGTGGTGGGTGAGAACTTTTAGGATAATGAGAGTGATTGTTTTGTGGGTTGAAGTTATGGTTGAAAGGAGGTTTTTTGAATTGTTGATTATTGTGAAAAGAGGGAGGTGGTAGTCGATTGAACTGTTTGCTAACAAGAGAAATAGCCTTCTTAAATTCTTCTTCATCATCATACGTTGAGTCGGCTTCGTACGAATGCGATGTAGTATCATACGAGGGAGAGTAAGATTGATTATGAAGAGCTTGTCCTACAAGAGCAAGTGGTCCTCCGAAGTCAGCACAGTCTTTGAGTACGGTTGATTCTTGTGCATGCAGTTCCCCATTGAGCTTGTAGAGAGACAGGGAATGAATCTTTCTATCTCCTTGTACTATCATCTTAGCAGTAGTCCAATGTCTTCCCAAATCGTTCAGAAATTGGAGGTTTGTTTCATGGTTACTGTAGATGGTTCCGGCATTTGATAACTTAGTGACTATTAGATTGAATCTTTTGAAGGAGTCTTCTAAACTTTCGCCAGTATGCGCTTTGAAGTTGTTGAATTCATTGAGTGCAGTTGTGAGCTTCTTATCTTGAGCTTCTTCTGAGCCTTCGTACAAATTATTGAGAACATCCCAGATCTCTTTTGCTGATTTATAGTTTATGATAATGTCGAAGTTGTCAGGAGCAACTCCACAAGAGATTTCATAAAAAGCAACAACATCATTTTCCATCTTATCGAGATCATCTTTGGTGGGATGGTTCATGACTGGTTGTCCTCCTCCTAGTCTGGATATGGCGCCATCAGTTTGAACTGGTGTAAGAACAGGGACATATGGTCCTTCTTCAACAGATCGCCATATATCTCTACCAAGTTTCCTTATGTATCTTTCCATTCTCTAAGACCAGTGATGGTATTCATTTGCCACTAATATTGGAGATCAATTTGAACCACCAACATTATTGGAAACATTCAGAGATAGTGCTTGTGCCATTTTTTGTTCCTTTTTTTGTTTTAAGAAATGAGCTTCAGTGGTATAGACGGCCCTTTGAAAATCAGAGTTTTGTTTTTCAAAAAGCAACCACTATGGCTCTGATACCAATTGTTAAGAGAAAAACTTGAGACACACTTGAACAAACGTTAGAATAAGTATAGTTGTGGAATAGTTAATCTCAAAGGATCAAAAAGCTCAATAATAATAAGTTAACGAATTAGACAGTTAGATAGTTAGTTGCGGAAATGTAAGGAAATATAAATGACAATAGGTGATATATCAAGTAAACACATAAGTAGATTCATAACATGGAATGCATTCAAGCCAAATTAGTGAGTGAGATCAAGCTTAGTGATAAAGTCACGAATGACTTGCTCCGAAGAGGAATAATATTAAATTATGTTCTAGATGATTTTGAGAGTAAGAAGAGATATGAGATGCGTAATAGAGAGACGTAATAGATAGACTTAAAGATTGTTCAGATTGATATGTTTAACCGTGAAAGAATGAGCTCTATATATAGAGACTCAAGAATTAGATTTGATCAACTCTCTAAGAGTAGTCATGCAAGGCATACTGGACAATAGAGAGTATTACAGAAAAGTAGATAGAATTAAACTAAGTAAAGTAAGTAAGACCACAGTTGGATAGATGACTTCAGATGAGGCTGCTAATGAGAGCTTGACTGCGAATCCTTGAGGGCTGCGGTAGACGAAGTTTAAGAGGGTTACTTCCATGATTCAACATTATCTTAATTTTGTTCCATGACATGTGTTTTTATCGTGTCATATATTGATGTTAGGAAAAACAAAAAACAACATGATGGTTTGACTTATTTTGTTTTAGGATTATTTGGCGTCGCTAACCGAATAAAATTGAGCTTATTTCATTCGGTTTTCGTTAATTACTTTTATTTTGGTTGAACTAAATAATCAGTCAACTATAATTTTTATATTATTATTATAAATTATCATTAACTTTTCATTTTCTAGATTAGTTATTAAATTTTTTTATTTAACTTGGTACTTTAATAACTAATAATAAAACTATTTTTGTTTTTTGTGTTGTATATATTATTTAGTATTACATGAATTCAACATATACCTTTTAGTGAAATAAAATTTTAAGGTTTTGCTCAAATGAAATTTTATTTGATTTAACCACTAAATGGAAAGAGAATAAACGGAAATGGAATAACACATAACACAAAAATAATATAACTAAATTTTTTTGAGTTTGCTTGCGTTAAATTTTAAGATGTCAAAAAGCCGATTAATTATAAAACTGATTTAAGCGATTGAATCACATCCTGTCATTGATTGATACCTTACAAAACAGAAACAAAGGCCAAAACCATGAAAGCTAACCAACAACCAAGACCTAGAACAATCTGTAACAAAAAAATCAAAGGAACTGCAACTATCCATCGCCAGACTCCCCACGTATTAGATCCAGAATCATCATTCATTTGAACGGTCTTTAGAATAGACGTCCAAGTGTTGTCGTTAACCTCCACTCCAGATTGCATCAACAGATGGGACTTTTTGTTCTCAATCGACTTGAACTTTATGTTGGCCTCCAAATCTACCACAAAATCGATCACTTTAACTGGACCATAAAGGGAAACATGGGTCTCACCCAGTCTCCTTCGTTGTTCAGTCTTTGAAAACAAGTCTTGAACCACCACAGATGCTTGGATATGTTTAACCTCCCCTTGCCCTTGATAAAAGCCTTGAATGGCACATTGTCCGATGGTAACCTTACTTTCTATTGATTTGGTTGGTGGCAAATAACTGATGGTGAGATTTAGAGGATCCTCGTAGTAAATGCCTATCCACGAGTTCTCATTCTGGATTCTCAGGTTCAAATAGGTTGCGGTGGTGTTTCTAAGCGAAACAACATTAAAATTGTCAAGGTAAATGGTGGGACGGTTGCGGGATAGAAGCAGGACTGTAAACCAAAAGGTAATACAAAGTACACATGATTGCATGTATTTGGCGATGTGCATAACTTCAGAGGCCATCAGGAAGTTTAAAGAGAAGACGAGGGGAAAGTTAATGATAATTGAAACAAATCATTTGTTTTCTTTATATACCAATAATTGACTAACATACAGCCATAAATCGGTGTGTTTAATAAAGATATAGAGTAAACTATAAAGTTTAATCCTTAGACTATATGCAGGCCCATACATTTTGCATCCTTAATTTAAAACACCCAAAAGAGTCGCTATACTATTTCAGTCATAGAAAATAATCATTCATGTAAGTGGTTTCTTTCAAACTATTTGTTAAGTTGTACATGACAATTATCAAAGGGGTAAAACTATATTTTCACACTATCTTTATACTAATTTTTCATCTTCTTGAACGTCGAAGTTTCAAAATCAAAATCAAATACGTATATAGATTTAGAATTATAATATTGAAAATTATATAGATTTAAATTTATACCATTTCAAAATCAAAATCAAATACGTATACCATTTGCGTTTGATACGTTTGGATTATTCGCACCAGATGCGGTAGAGCTTCTTAATAGAGTACAACAAATTATGCATTGCAATGGTATATCCCCTATTTCTATGAATATAGTCTTTAAAAGATTGAACTTTGCTATACAAAAAGGTTTAGCGGCGCAGCTTGTTGCCCGTTTGACATCTAACTTGTTGTACGATGATAATTAAATTTAGAAGTTATCATATTGAAAAACAAAAAAATCAAAACCATTACTAATGCTGAATGTAATTGGTAAACACAAAAATATGAATACGAGAGAATCCAAGGACACTTTTTGTAACAAAGAAAATTACTTGGAAGTTCTACTACGAACGTTTCGTATGAATCTCTTAATCTCATATATATATATATATATATATATATATATATATATATGATTGGTAGATAATGATTCCTCCGTTCTTAATCTTTTTTTTTTCAATTGAACCTTTATATATATATATATATATATATATATATATATATATATATATATATATATATATATATATATATATATAGAGAGAGAGAGAGAGAGAGAGAGAAAGAAAGATAAAAGCATAAAAGACACAGTGGTAAAGTTGTAAATATGATAAAATAACCTTCAATTGCACATAAGTAACTATGGATAATTAGATAATAGTTCAAATTCATTCCTAATCCATAGTTCATCATCCAAATTTCTCCAACCTTAAAAAATCATCCAGATTTCTTCAATTAAACGCTCAATCAACATCATCCAGCGTTAATTAATCATCGATGTTTATCAATAACACGTTTATCAACATCATTCAACAGTAGACAACAAAAGTTCATTTTTGGTTCTATCAATCCAACATTCAATTCTACTTGAATACGAGCATATCTTCAACATATGCGATTAATTATACTCCCAACGTCATTAGATCAACATCATCGATAATCAACAATAGATCCACCTCATATCATACATTTAACATCAAATCAAACAAAACTTCAAAATTAAGGTTAGAAAAACATCAAATCATTTATTTTTTGAAAAATTTCATATAATTCTCTATCAGTCTACTATTTTGTAAAATTTAAATAGTCAATGTATCATGTTTTTAACATTTTAAAAAAGCTAACTTGTATGCACTTCAAGTGTTTGATGAAATGCATGAACTAAATTACTACGTTACATTCATATATTAATATGGTTTCACACCTTATTCAGTTTATGATTATTAAAACACAAAACAAATGTAAGTCTTAATGTCATTTATATGTGAATAACATACAAAAAAATATATCTATTTCTGAATACACCTTGTAATATTCATATATTAATATATTGTGTAATATTCACATATGAATATACCATCTAATATTCATCGGTGAATACAACATCTAATATTCACAAGTGAATAAACTATGTAATATTCACAAGTAAATGTATCGTCTAATATTTAAATATAAATATATACTATATAATATTGATATGAGAATACATTATGTAATATTCATGAATGAATATATACTATGTAATATTTAAATATGAATATGATGTGTAATCTTCACAAGTAAATATACTGTATAATATTCACATGTGGTTATACCTTCATTTATGAATATACCATGTGATAATTAGAATGTGATAAATCGCTATTACGATGAACTAACAATATATTTTTATTAACATTTTATAGGTATTCACATGTTTGTCAGGAATGGTTATAAATCAATTGATGAATAACATTTCAATCAATGGTAGGCTCATATCTCAATAGTTGACAATTGGTTGACATAAATAAGTAGATATTATTGACGAAGACATTATATTTTTATACTCATGTGTAAATGTTATACAATGTAATACATTCTTCATTTTGATCGTGTTAAATTCAAATGTAAATGATATTATTAACCGATACAATGTTGTTTGCATCAGTATAATGTAAAATTAATATGTAAAATAATATTGTTACAATATACAAAAAAAAAAAAGTTATTCACACACCAATTCTTATAGTGTATTATTTATTTATATATATATATATATATATATATATATATATATATATATATATATATATATATATATAAATGTTATGTTCACAAATGAAAAATCAACACATATAGTTTATTCACATAAATAAAAATAATAGATTAAAATGATATTTTTAGTAGTGAGATTGAAGTTACTAACATTATCAGTAAATATGTCATAATAATTTTTAAACTTTATTCATATATTAATAGAATAACATGTCATGATGATCTCATCATTAGCAGGAATGAAAATTTAGTGACATCATCAAAAAAATTTGCCGCAATGAAGTTTAGTCTCGGAATTCGACAAAATTCACATATTTGATGTAAAATGGTGTGATTTACAAAACTCATAACTCCACCAACACGTACGATGTTTTTCGGTCATTCGGGACTGTTTACGGCCTTAAAATGACGTTTTTCTATTTTTATAATTTTGCAAAAAAAAGGTATCATTTATTCACAAATGAATATAACTGTAATAAAAAAATATGCTTATATGATTATTTAATTAACCATAAAAAGCTTAGGTATATGTGAATAAATACATTCTAATCGAATATTTTTTAAGGAATCAGAGATAAGGTGTATGTGGTAGTCCATAATTTCCAGATTTAGAGTCCTAACTAATTCGGGAGAGTCGAGATGTCCGGTGGTGTGTCGGTGTGAGATTTTTTGGCGATTGGAGGAAGTCACATCAAGAAGATCCTGAGGTTTTCATTTGAGAATCGGATAACTTGGAGTTGCTTGGCCTTTATCGAGGAGGTCATCAAGTGTTGCGTGGTACGTTCCAAGATTTGGGAATGGTAGATCTGGGGAGCCTGTCTGTAGTATGGCCTATCAAGAATGCCAAATTAGCGATGGTCTGAATCCTAAGTGGGGGAGAATTGGTATTATGTTGGAAGGATCAGCAAATTTTGTAAGTTGCGGTTAAAGAGGATTGGATGATGAGGATTTGTGGTCCGAGTATATGAGGCTTGGGTCTTGTGGTATTCAAGGCAAGGTATGGAGCGAGATGATACATGTGGTATGTGTCTAGGTGAGATTGAGTGTCTTCACGACAGGTAGCCGTTGCACAGGGGTCTTATTACGGTCAGTGTTTCTTTTGTGTTCGCCAAGGTTCGAGTTTCAAGGAGGTTGGGACATTGAGGTCAAGTTTCAACTTTTGAGAAATGTGTTAACTCAACATATGGATCGCTAGCCATACTTCAGGAGGGGCAATGGTTGATTATCAATCAACTTCAGATTCAGTAGGTGTAGTTCGCATTGGTCGAACAGTAGTGTTGGGTTTGGATGGTAATTAATGTGTTTTCAGGAATTGACGATTTTTTCATACATCATTAGGGAGTTGGGATACTTCGAAGGCTTCGAGTTGGGTAGTTGAAGGTCAGTGTTCATGACAAGCTATTGTGAGATTCTCAAATGGTGTATCGGGTTTTCCGAGTAGGATACCCTAAATTGTACTAAGACTACGGGGAGCCATAGCATCCACAATTTAGAGAAAGAGTGTTGTAAGACTACGGGGAGCCGTAGCACCCGCAATTCAGTGACAGAGTCTTGTAAGACTACTAGGATTTGTAGCATCCACGAGTCAAAGAAAGAGTGTTGTAAGACTACGGGGAGTCGTAGCATCCATGGGTTAGTGAGAGAGTGTTGTAAGACTACTGAGAGTCATAGCATCCGTGAGTCAGTCAGAGAGTGTTGTTAGACTATGGGGAGCCGTATAATTTGCGAGTCAGTGAAAGAGTGTTGTGAGACTGTGGGGAACCGTAGCATTCGTGAGTTAGTAAGAGAGTGTTGTAAGGCCGCGAGGAGCCACAACATTCACTAGTCAGTGTGTGATGCGAAAAGGGGAGGTTCTTAGGCTTGGGTAGCCTTGCCATTTGAGTCTTTAGGAGCCTAGTGGTCGGACCATGGGTGAGACTGGGGTCTCAACAATGGTTGGGAACCGTTATTTCCCAATTTAGCGAGGGATTGTCGTTAGTCAAAATAATTGGAGCATAATGCTTGTGTAGAGACGCGAACCTCGGGTAATGAGTTGAGGATCAGACTGGATATGAGTGGGTTAAATTGTACTGTCAGACCAGATTTATGTGTTTGATTTCTTCTCTACCTGTGTAAAGGATGGGCATATCGGGGATTTAGAGTTCCAAATAGATTTCATTTTGAGTGTTTATGTTTTATATCTAACGTGTTAGACCTGGGTGGGTCGGTTTGCTTGGTTTGGGGAGGACCACCACATGCATGAGATTAGTAAGTAGTAGATGACAGAGGTCAGATGTGATGTGTGCCTACATATCGGTTGTAATGTTCGTTTAGGGTGAAGCGAACGTGGTGATTACGGGAAATGTGTGATTAAGTGAGATAGCTCTGTTAGATTGAAGGACTGTGGGGTCGTATTGCCGAATGTGTTAAGAGTAGCCTGCGGTGGTACCACTAATGGGTCGGGAGTCGAACCTGTATTCGAATTTGGTGTTCAGCATTGAAGGATGGATGGAGTTATGTTTTCGGATATTAGTGGAAGGTTTCGGTTGGGTATGGTCATTCAGTTTGGGGCCAGAGCTGAGTCATCCTCGGAATTGTGTCGGGGTGGTTCAGTCTGATGGGAGGTCAGACCTTATATAGGGTTCGGTTTCCCTGTGGATCAATAAGGGATTTTTCCTTCCTCGGGTTGGAAGTTTCTGATGGGTTTGGTTGTTTCGAGGAGATCGTGTATGTTCTGAGTTTCCGAGTTGTGCTTTAGAGCCCAAGAGTATCGGTGAAGGAGTTGGCTCGATCTTTTATGAACCTTCGATTTTGGAGTTTTGAGGTTGTGATGAGTTGCTCGAAGCGTATGGCTTCTCGCCACCCTTCCGAACAGAGAGTGTTGGGGAGCACCGAGATAGTGCTCAACACAACAGATCAAATGCAACAGGTCAGATAGAGGTTGCTGACGGCCCAGAGTCGTCATAAGGGTGACGCAGATTGGAGATGTTCCGAGCTCGAGTTTCAGGTTGGCGACTTTGTCCTCCTGAAGGTATCCCAATGGTAATGGGTGATCCGATTCAGGAAGTGGCGCAAGTTGGGCCCTCTATTCATTTGTCCTTTCAAGATGATTGCCCGGGTGGGTGAGATAGCATATCGATTAAAGCTGCCTGAGGAGTTGAGCCAGATTCATAACACCTTCCATGTATCCTAGCTGAGGAAGTGTATAGCCAACGAGACGGCAGTGGTTCCTTTATAGGACATTCAGGTTGATGATTGCCTTGAATTTATTGAGAGGCCGGTCATGATTTTGGATAGGAAAGTAAAGACCTTGAGAAATAAGGAGGTGTACCTGGTTAAGGTGTAGTGGTAGCACTGCAGGGGTTCAGAGTGGACTCGGGAACCGGAGTCCGAGGTGCGTGAGCAGTACCAAGAGTTGTTTCTAAGGAATAACTTCGTGGGAGAAGTCTGATCTCAGTGGGGGAGAATTGTATCACCCGATTTCCCAGGTGTGAAATTTGAGGGTTTCATGCATATTGTAGAACCTAATCGATGAGTTGGCTACTCCAACTCGTCGTGTAGGAAATATCAGCCTGCGTGGATTTTTAAGGGAACGACGAGTTGGAAGGGCCAACTCAACGAGTTGAGGCTATTTAGTGAAAACCCTAATTCTGAGGTTTTGCACCCTATTTAAAGAACTTATAACCCATTGTAGCCTCCGTCATCATCATTTCAACCAGAGAAAAACCCTAAATCGAGCTTCGTATCTTCTTGCATGTGTTTGAGAGCTTAAAAGGATGACTTTTCAGGAGTTTTGGAAGGAGACTTGAGGATTGAGAAGCTTGGATTAAGAAGCGGGTTGTAGATCTGTCATCTACTATGTATTGGCAATCAAACTGAGGTATAAAGTTAAAACCTTGACTTCTTGATACTTAAATCTTTTATTGGGAGTCTTTATAACCAATTTTTGGACATTATGGAGTCATTCTCGGGTTTGAGCTTGTCACAAGGAGATGGTTTCAGATCTAGACTCCTCTAGGTTCCCATGGTCATAAAGTCATCAACTTTTTCAAGCTTTGGCCCTTCTCCATACCCTATACCTTTCTTGAGCTTAGTTTTGGGTGTTTTAGCCGTGTGCGACCTTGCATGCACGTAAATTTAGCAACTTTATGTGTAATGGCTGAAGCACTTGACGAGTTGAGTCAGGTTTTCCTTTTTTTGGATAAAGAGTAAACTCGACGAGTTGGTGAGCCAACTTGACGAGTTGGTTAGGGTTTCCACGATAGTCTGGACGCATTATAAACTCGACGAGATGGTGAGACAACTCGGCGAGTTGAGTTGGATTTTCTCGAGTTTTCTGAGAACAGAGGGAACTAGAGGAGTCGCATAGTTGCACTCGACGAGTTGGGTCAACATTGACTGTTGACTTGGGCATTGACTTTCGTTGACTTTTAGGGTTTGGTCAATTTGTGGACTTTGGAGACCATGGAGGGGTAAAATGGTCTTTCACCCTTCCGATAGTTAGTAAAGGAGTAGCTTATCATTCTTGGAGTGGTTATTATAAATTGTTAATTAGAGATGATTATGATATATGTAGGCGGAGACTACACCTACCGTTGAGTACGAGACATACTTGCTTACTTACGAGGTGAGTCTTCTCACTATATTTACCTGAGTGGTAATATTGTGTGACTGGAGGGTCTTATCTAAGTTATTGACCAGAGGGTCTTATGTACTTATACTAAGTTATGTGATATTATGCATTTTGTCTTTGTGATTTATGTGGTATATTATTATGTGCTTTTTGAGTTAGGACCAGAGGATCCGAATGGAGTTGTGAGACCATAGGGTCTTCACTGAGATATAGGAATAGAGGGTCCAACCCGAGTTGTGAAACTAAAGGGTCCTCACTGAGATACTAGATCAGAGGGTCCAACCTGAGCTGTAAGACCGAAGGGTTTTTACTAAGACACATGACTAGAGGGACTTTATCGAGTATAGCCATGAGAGGCTAATTATTTATGTGTGGTATTTTGAGGAATTCACTAAACTTCATGCTTACGGTGTTGTACACACCAGCTAGAGATTGTGTTTTGAGGTTTATGGTATATTATCAAACTATTGAATGTTTTGTGCTGAGAAATGTAAACTGTGTTTTCCTTTGAAATTAAAAATGAAAATTTTATTTTAAAATTTAGAGTGTTACACGATCTGAATCTCGTTATCTCTCACACTCTTGATTTAATATCAAAATCGATGGTTTCTTAAAATTGATTTTTCTTCCTGTTTATCGATTTTTTTTCCTTTTTATTTCAACATCGTCTCCTCAAAGTCAATTTCTCTTCGTGTTTTTCAATTTATGTTAGCTGAATGCTTGCTAAAAGCATTGTTTTTGTCTACATTCTGTCAAAATCGGTGGTTTCTTAAAACCGTTGTTACTGAATGTTTGTTAAAATTAATCGGTTTCTTAAAATCACTATTACAGCAATGTAATTCTGTCATTTTTTTTTGTTAATTGAATGATTGTTAAAATATATTTCTCATTACATTTATTAATCTCTTTTTTTATTTCGCAGCAACATTATGAAAATTGATTGTGCTGTTTTAGATATATAGATATGAGTTTTACTGCTGGTGAGCATAAAAGGTGTATGAAATCTCAATTCCTTTTTATTATAAGTTTACTATTGAATTTAGAAAGATTGGTAACAAAATTATATGCTCTTGTATATTGACATGAAAAGATGAAAGAAATAGCATGTACAAGAATCTTGATCATGAAATGGAAGTCGTTAAAGATTTTGTTTTATATTTGGGTTTCAATTGTTGAGGAAATATGAAAAATAAGTTTAATGATATAGTAAATTAGAAAAAATCAATACTAATTTAGTAATTTATATAAGATATATATATTTACATATAACTTAGAAAACAAAGGAACTTTAACCAAAATAGACAAAAGGGTAATTCTATAATTCTAAATGAATTAGTCAAATTCTTTTTTCTAATTGCAATTCAAATTTCTTCAGCAACATTCTACAAACGAAACAACAACTTAGTATTTTTTTTATTTCAAATTAAGAAGAATTAGAGAGTGGGAATTTGATTTTGAAAAAATAAATTTGGAATGGACTTATCACACAAAAAGAGTATTTTCAGCATTCACAAATTGAGAAATATGATTTCATATGGTATTGCATATCATACACATTCCAACAAAAAAATAACGATTTGAAACAATAACGAGTATTTTCAAAATCAAATAACAATAAACAATCAACAAGTAACATTCAACAACAATTTGAGATAATAAAGAGTATTTTCAGCAAAATCAAAACATTCACATCGTTATTTCACATTTTCAGCATAACATTCACAGCATTCACAACATTATTTCTACTATTTTCAACATTTTGGCCTTATGAATTTTTAGATTGAAGTGTGATTTTCCAAAAATAATTTTAATGTCCTTTGTCTATAAACAAGGCAGCAGTGTTAATATATTATACTAGGTATGAGACTCATATATTCCATGAGTTTATTTTAAAAAAATTAAATATGAAATTTTAACAATTTGAAAAGTTTGAATTTATAAGAAAAATGAGAAAAATTTTAAATTATTAAAATTAATGGGGCTTTAATGTATTGAATACATTACATATACAAACTTTATATATATATATATATATATATATATATTACCTTACATATTGAATGTGGAATTTTAATTTAATAAAATGAAAAATACAATAAAATGACAAGTGGAAAATATAAAATTTAAATATTTTAGAAAATGTCATGTGTCCAAATGAAGAAGAGGAAATGTGGCAAAAAGTTTTTTATTTATTAGGTAGGATTTAAAGACTTGATCAACTTGTTTATGTATACAATATTATATACATTTGTAGGGTCATTTCTAAATTAAAATTATTCCAGTAAATGGCTTGGTGTAAACCTTGTGAATATTTTGATGACCTAAACATAAACATGAAAATAAAAGGCAAGACTTTCTTTCCGTTGGTTTAATCTTAATTTTCATAATTATTGATCTTTAGCAAAAGCAAAATAGGCTATAAAGAGTTTTCCCAACAATTATAGTTAACAAGAAATTTAAGCAAGAAACAAGAATTTGAAGCAAGAAACAGTTAACAAGAAATTGAAGCAAGAAACAAGATTTTCAGTGCATTAAAGAGTTTTTCCAGCAAGATTAATGCTCAATTTCATGTTGGAACCGAAAAAAAAACGTAAGGGTTCTGTCGAAACATGTTCGCTGGTGGCCTATATCGCGGCTGTCGACTGGTCGAGATGTCGCCGGGTCGCTGGACGCCTTGGATCGAAGAGGAGGGCATCGACGGGGGTGCTAATCGGAGGTGATGGTCGGCCGGATTGAAGATGGAGAAGGTTATGTCGGGTGGAGAGACATGGACTAGGTGGGAAGTTTGACGAAGGAGGCGGTTAGAAAAGAAGGACGCATTCTTTTTTTTTTTAGGTTTAAAACACTCGCAGACTTTAGAAAAGGTTGGTCCAAGTCTGTGTGGTGAAGACCTCGCGCAGAAGTTTTTATGTCTACGCACTTTAGAAAAACAAATGCATTGCAAACTTTTAAGTATGTGTGTGGTCTGCGCCTCGCAGACAAAAGAGCGCACGCAGATCTGCAGTCTCTGCATTCTGTCAAAATCGGTGGTTTATTAAAACTGTTGTTACTGAATGCTTGTTAAAATTAATTGGTTTCTTAAAATCACTGTTACAGTAATGTAATTCCGTCAACTTCTGTTAATTGAATGATTGTTAAAATCGATTTCTCTTTCCATTTGTTAATCTCGTTTTTATTTAGCAGCAACATTATGAAAATTGATTGTGTTATTTTAGATATATAGATATGAGTTTTACTTCTGGTGAACATAAAAGGTGTATGAAATCTCAATTCCTTTTTATTATAAGTTTATTATTGAGTTTAGAAAGATTGGTAACAAAATTATATGCTCTTGTATATTGACATGAAAAGATGAAAGAAATAGCATATATATGTACAATAATCTTGATCATGAAAAGAAAGTCGTTAAAGATTTCGTTTTATATTTGGGTTTCAATTGTTAAGGAAATATGAAAAATAAGTTTAATGATATAGTAAATTAGAAAAAATCAATACTATTTTAATAATTTATATAATATATATTTACATATAACTTAAAAAACAAAGTAATTTTAACCAAAATCGACAAAAGGATAATTCTATAATTTTACATTAATTAGACAAATTTGTTTTTCAATTACAATTCAAATTTCTTCAGCAACGTTATGCAAATCAAACAACAACTTAGTATTTTTTTTATTTCAAATTAAGAAGAATTAGAGAGTGGGAATTTGAGTGTGAAAAAATAAATTTGGAATGGACTTATCACACAAAAAAGAACAAAACCAAGAAGAAAGGAACAATTATAACTCACAATTGGCATAACTTGACATTATAAACAATCGAAAACACTTACATCAGCTTTATTTTTATTTATTTATTTATTTTCGAACACGACGTCATTACATTAAAATAAAACAACTAGCTTGGAAGATGCTATTAAAGCATTACAAAATGATAGTCATAGACTACACCTAACATGCCAATCTTAGGTTGAAATTTTTGTTCTCTTTACTTTATATCCAATAAGAAAAGACGAACTTGAATATCATCCCCAAACTCCATAAAATAGTCATCCTTAATTTAATGAACGTCAACTCATTCCGTTTCCCCCAAGTATACACAAGTACACAACATCAATTGGACAAAAGCGTCGAGAGCAGCACGAATTTGCTGCGGGAGTCCAATAAACCACAACAATATAACAATTGATGAAGTGCGCTCACTGAACCGAAATCAACTCCAAACTTAAAGGAAGCCCAACATGAAATTTCTTTAGAGAAGCAGTAATTTACGGAAATCAATAAATGTTTATTTCAGTGTCAACGCAAAGAGTATAATTTAATGATCGGACATTTAAGCCACTTTGATTAAATTAAAGTGGGTATGTGATGGAACGTGGCTATCATTAAAAACAAGTGAAATTTTGATAAACCTATTTGTTTCATTAAAACACTGAATACTTTGTGGGGGAGACCTTCTACACAACGAGTTTCCCTAAGACCATCCGTTATACCCACCACATATCATATATGTGGTGGGTATCACATCAGCACCATATTCTACTACTATTAACATGGGATACTTACCACTAAACACACCACTCCATCTCATTTTTTTTATTTAAATTTAATTCAAAAATACATTAAAAACAATTTTTTAATACTAGTTTTTCCATTAAATTAAAATACCAAATTACATTAAATAAAAACTAAATTAACTGAAATTAAAAAATAAAATAAAAATAACAATCAAAATAAAAATTACATTAGTTATATTTAAAAAAAATTAAAAAAAAACTAAAAATTCCAACCATAAATAAAATAAACTACACCCTACGCTTACATCGGGCTCGAACCGACTCTTTCATTGCTTGGAAAAGTTCCAAGTCTTCGCCCTCAAGGTCGTCCGCTTTCATTTTCAAGATTTCCATATCGATTTTTGTTTGGAGTGTCTCTTGTGCCTCTTGAAATGATGTTTGTGCTTCGATCATTTTTTGTTCCATCCGAGTCATCACCTCGGCCTTCGTTTCTTGAAGTTGCACATATCGATCAAATTTATCGCCAAACATATCCATAACACTAGAATTCGAAGATGTTGACGCCACTTTTTTTGTTTTATTTCTTCCAATGGGCCGACGAAGAGGTTGGTCGTTTTCAAGATCTATCGGATCGTCGTTGATGTCGATGTGTGTTCGGCCGTCCGATTGTTGAGAAGTTCCATCGGGGTTTCTCGAACGCTTTGAACCGGAAGATTGGGAACTTCCTTCCGTTTGCTCTTTCCATTTTGGGGCGTCTTTCAATTTTAGCCACGGTTTCATATACGGAAAAGCTTTGCGTGTTTGTGTTGTTTTTCCAAATTGGTCCATGGCCGCCTTGAAAACATCAAAATCGTTCGAGCCGCTTTTGCGTATGTTTAGGAGGTTGTTGTAGATTCCTCCAAACTCGGTGCATTTTAGTCGAATATCTCGCCATTTCGACGTAATTTGATCTGCATTTCGAGTTTCACTTTCCATTAACTCGTAAAAAATGGCTTGGACTTTTTCCCAAAAACTTCCGTAAGGCTGGCTATCTCCTACAATTGGATCTTCGGAAGTCGCCACCCATGCCTCCGCTAACTTTTCTTCTTCTTCTTTTGTCCATGGGACCCTTTCTTGGGTGGTAGTGGGTCGGGCCGGTTTTTTTCCTTTTTTCTTTTTTTGTTGAGGTGGTGGTGAAGGTTGCGTTTCCGGAACCAAATCCGACGAAAGTGGTGGTTGTGAGCTTGGTGGTTGTGAAATTGGTGGTTGTTGTTGTTGTGACGATTGTTGTTGGAGTTGTTGGAATTGTTGAAATTGTTGGTATTGTTGTTCTTGGAAAGCCGGAAAAAGTTGATATTGTTGTTGGAAAAGTGGTGTTTGTTGGATAGGGGAACCACTTTGAAGTAGATTGATAAAACCGCCTTGAGGTGACTCCATAGTCGCGAATTGTCGACGTGTTGTCTCTAACACAAAAGCGTTATCGGGTTTGCGATTTCGGTAGTTTGGAGGGGTATTTTGGTTGGGATCCATGATTTTTGGTTGTGAAGATGTAGTGTGTAGTTTGTGTATAGAGAAAGAAAAGAATGGTGTAAGAAATAAGGAGTAAAAATATGGTATTTATAGGTAAATAAATTGTTTATTTATTTATTTATTTATTTTTTACAAAACTAGCCGTTCAACGGCTAGACAACGGTCGAATTTTTGCATCTTAATCTCATTGGCCGTGCAACTTCGTTGCCCCGATAACGAGCCACCACGAAAACGAGTCACCACGAGACAACGGGGTGGTGTGCACGCCCGTTGTTCGTGGCCAGCTCGACCACGAAACTCTTCGTCGAACGTATACCGTTTGGCCTAACAAGCTCGCAGTGAACAAATCATTCAGACCTAGTGACCATCTCCAGTGATCCATGAAAGCTGAAACAATAAAAGAAGACAAAGGAAGCAATTTGACTAAAGTGGAAATTTTTTAATGTGTTTGTGGGATTCTTTTAATCGTTTTGAGTGCCATTTCACATCAACAGATCCCGAATTCGAGATAGTCACCAACTTCGAAATGTGGAATTCGAGATAATCATTTTGTTCGTGGGATTCTTTTAATCGTTTAATCATTGTGATTAGCCAAGCCTACAAGCCGTAACAACGGATAGAAAAAGGGTGTAACAATCATGCGACCGTTTAACCAAGAAAAAAAATATATTTTTTAAAGAAATCCAACTTTTACCTATAAATAATCCTATTTCACACACGTTTTCACACTGGATATATATCATTCATTTTTTATCAAAATTTATATAGTACATTCTACACTGAACAATGATGAAAAAGAAAATTCATCTTCAACTTTATGTGATGATGATGACACGTTTTTCCACTTATTCCAAGAAACTAAAATTACTTTGCGGGTAAAGAAGCTGGAAATTCAAAAGTAATCACAATGACTGTAATATCAATCAATTGGTTACGTGTGATTGCACACACAAATTTGGTTAAGGTTGTAAAACAGGTAGGCCTTGCTAAATTGCCGACTAGCGATAATAGGTCTAGTTGGGGACTAATCGAAGACACGAAAATGTAAACTCGTTAGTATTTTCAAAAATTTAAATTCATTAATTTTTTTAAAAAATAAATATGACTAATATGATAACAAAGTTCGTAAAATACTAACAATCATAAAAACGAAGTTAATATGATTAATACAATGCT
Organism: Lactuca serriola; assembly: GCF_051521515.1. Lineage (NCBI taxonomy): Eukaryota > Viridiplantae > Streptophyta > Magnoliopsida > Asterales > Asteraceae > Lactuca > Lactuca serriola. The sequence goes on along the minus strand of NC_136413.1, from coordinate 124,922,690 downwards.
ATTCATTAGACCTGGCAATGGAGCGAGTTTTGACCCTGATCTGATCCAAACCCATAAAAATTATATGGGTTTGGAGCGTAGTTTTTGATTCGTTTACTCGTTAACGATCCATACCAGCTAACCCTTGTATTAAATGGGTCGGGTATGGATCATCACTGATCCGCTCCATTTATAACCCGCTCCATATAAATTTTAGAATTATACATTTATATTTTATACTTCTTAACATTTAATTTTAATTCCAATCAAAAGTCCAAAGGACAAAGGCCAAAGAAAAAAACGTTTTTACATAGGAATCGATAAGTCGGTTTCTAAACTTATAGATTTCTATCAAGAATCATAATGTCATTCAATTTATATTCATCAAGAAATCATCATATCCATTTCTAATTCAATAAATCATTTTTTAACATGAAAAAAATTTGGCAATTGCTATTCGCTATCACTACAACTGATAGTCATAAATCAATTCAAAGTTATTGCAATAGTGATTTTTAATTCCGATTGAAATTCCTCGAGTATGTAATGTCTTTTTCTAAATCATTTTTTTTTATTTAAAAAAAATTATTTAAGTATTAATATATAACATACAATTTTTTAAAGAAATTTTATTTTAGGAGTTAATTAAAAAGTGTTTGATTATTTAAAAAATCTTTGGGTTACGGGGCGGGTTTGGATATTCGTTGATTCGGTGGATAAGGGTATGGGTCCGATTATTTAAAACCCTGCGGGTTACGGAGCGAGTTTGGATCGGATTTTGAAATTTGTTAAAAGGGTTTGGATCAAGGCCGATTCGCTCCAAACCCGCTCCATTGCCAGGTCTAAGTCCTCAATTAGTTGGTACTGAAAAAGAATTTCTTCAAAAAGTTAAAAATCCATCGACTTTTACGACTTCACTCATTGTCTAGGCAGGAATGAGATTAATCGCTACATGCATTCTAGTCGGCCGTGCAGCGGCTATAGACTAATCAGATATTAACCGGGGCCTTTTAAGATTTTTACAACACTGTTTTTGGTACATTTTTACTTTTTCCATGATTGCATGTATGACCATTACAAATTCAAACGTCGTTTATTAAACAGTAGATGCTTATCCCTATGTGTAGTTAATGATTTTGGAGATAATTACAAATTTTGAAAATTAAGATGGTTTATTAGAGGGAGATAGTGTTTTAGTCCGCTATAAAAGTATGCATCTGTAATTTAGTTTTGGCATGCGACATCACTACAGATGCATCACATGAGTATTTGAAGATATCTCAAAGAACAACCCAAAAATTTATATTTTGTGATTATGTTCTAATGTTGAAAATTTTACGATGCACATCAAGTTAAACAATGTTTCCCATGAATGATTGATAATATTAATTGTACACATTGGGAGTAGGAAAATTGTCCTATGGCCTAGCGAAGTCATTTCACACGAGCAGATCGTGGGGTGTCGACTATGATGCTGGAAGCAGTAATTCAAACAATCTATCATTTTTCCATTCATTCTTTCGTATGACGGGTCAAAAATTGATCTAAACTTTCTAGGTGTGTCTCTGATATTCAATGACATTCTGTAGGATGATGCTCATGATTTACTATATGTTGTGAATGAAAATGAATACAAGTTTGGATACCACCTTGTAGATGAGATATATCCAAAGTATGTTATATTGGTCAAATCATACTCATATCCATAAGATGGAAAAATAAAAATGTTTACGTTAGCATAAAAGTAGCTAAGAAAGGATCTTAAACGGGCTTTTGGAGTGCTCAATAACCAATGACACATACTAAAACACTTGGCATGATTTTGGGATAGGGAAAAATTAAATAATGTAATGATTGCTTGTGTCATTTTAAATAAAAAGATAATAGATGATAAAGGTCATGCTATTTGTATGTATAATGCAAACGATTAACGTCATTCACGAACACATATACAAGTAGACATACTAACATACTACAAGAGATATTTTTTGAAATGTAAAGTATAAAAACACATAAGAATCTTGATGGGGCACATATACTAGAGGAAACTGAACAATAACAATGAGGAAAAACGAATGATAATGAAGATGTAACATTGTATGAGGAGAACAATGACGACGATGATAACAACAACAAATAGTAGCTTTAATAATTTTAATGCTAAATTTTAGATTTCGTCTTCCTAAGATCAAAATATAGGACAGAGGATGAGAGGAAAACCAATTTATTTATGTGTGTATGTAGCGTTTTATTTTTCTAGGGTTATGGACCTGATTTATAGTTAATAGAAACCCTAATTTGAATAATAAGATAATAGTATTTTAGACATATTCAAATTTGTTTCCTTACTAGCTTCAAGAGGCTTCCAGAACCCTTTTGGTTCATCCTCAAAACAATTCAAGGTATGGGAGGTTCTAGAATTGCATCTCTTGCGCAGTTGTTGAACAATTGTCATTCGACCCTTGTACCATTACTTAATTATGATTAATACAAAATTAATTTTCAATTAATTCTCATTAATTCCTAACTAAATATTAACTATTTATAATTAATATATTAATAATATAATATATTAAAATATCAATTTCTCTTTGCTAACATCAATCCTAGCTATTTTTGGTTATTAGGGCAACCCAAAAAGTACTTTACTTTATTCACTAAGACTATACAAATTTAGTTAAGAATTTAGACACCTTAATCCAATAGTCTCCCACTTGTATAAGTCGTCAAGTACAATTGCAAGTATAGTCTTCGAACAACCAGTAAATAGCGATTTCCAAATCCTTTGCCAAACTCTATCAGATGCTAACCCTAAGATAAGTGATCAACTATTATTTTGTTCTTCAATATCCAAGATTCTGTTTCCTGATTTTCAAATTATAATGATGTCATCACTACTAGAAAAACAGCCTTTTACGACGCGCAATCAATGACACGCGCTAATAGAGGACACGCATTTGTGAGTGCCCTAAAAATTGATGTCAGATTTCCAAAATATGAAGCATAGTGGACACGCATTTTTGCGTGCCAAAAATTAGTGTCTAATAAAAAAACACGGAGGGCACCTTAAATAAAACGTGCGTCGTCTAGCTATGTCGCTTTATAAATATTAATGAAACACGCGTTTCATCCAAGGGGGAAATGAAATCCAAAATTTAAAAAGCCCGCTTTGTTTCCACCGGCTGAAAACCCTAACTCATTCCCGCTTGAAACCCCCTTTCTTTCTTTCTTCTCTCTCGATTCTCAAACCTCCACCGCTTCACTTCCCACAAGTTCGCATCTTCGTCGCTTATTCATACATAATTCCACTCTAATCGGTTTGTCTCTTAAAAATCAAATCGTTCATTAAGGTGTACTTGGCCTTGCTATGTATATCTTTTTTTCTGAAGAGAATGGATCGGTTGTGCTTCAACAAGGAGTAAGTCGCCTCATAAATTCAATAGGTATTGTTCTTGGTCCTGTATGTTTTGAATTCTCGATTGCTTTTTTTTCTGAAGAGAATGGATCGGTTGTGCTTCGGCATGGAGTAGCTCATCTCTTTCCAATCACTGCTAATGAACCTATTTTGTGTTTAATTTGGGAGCAAATAGCGATTTTTCCTTACTTACATCTTCCTTATTGATCTAGATTTGACTTGAGTCCTAATATTTAACAGGTTTCCACACGCTAGGGTTTTTATCTGAGCGAAGTTATGAAAACGGTTTCAAGAGGTGTAGGTGGCCGGTGACCGACGCTACTTTGGATGAAACCACCGCTTCCAATCCACTTTTTCATTATGGTCAATCTTTATCACGCAACTGTAATTTTCGATTCCACAAAACGAAACCCACGACTTAATTCACAGATTATGAAGATCATCCCATCCTATTGTCAACCAAGAAAATTTTCATCTTGAAGGCGTCATTCAATTTGAAAACCCCATATCAATTCCAGTTTTAGGGAACAGGGGTACGTAATTCACTCTTCTCCATCTCTCTATTTATGTTTATTAAGAAATCACATATATCACTCTCTGTCTTCCATGTTTCCATGATTGCTTCTTGCGTTTAATTCTTTTCCTTCTTCGAACTATTTTTGATGTTGAAGTTACTTTGTGTACAGGTATTAAATAAATATATTTGAAAAAAAGACGGTTTTACCCTTGTTCACTATTTCTAAATTCCAATTACTTTGTATGTTTCAGTGGTCTCCTGACAAATCATCCATCTTTGGAAGCTCAGCAGAAGATGGTGTCTTGAACATCTGGGATCACAATAAGGTGTGTCAACTCAACCAAAAACCACTTTTACTTTTATTCCATTTTCCCCTATTCTTTTCTTGCAACAAATTGTTTTTTTTTTAATAGAAGGTTTGTTTGTTTGTCTACAGGTTGGTGAACGTTCTGGTCCAGCCTCAAAGTTTGCACCTGACTTATTGTTCAGACACTTTGGACATAGGTATATATATTTAATTTTAATTAATGGTTTTCCTTTTTACAGAAATAAAAAAAATAGATAAAAATTGAAACAAGATTATATTGTGCTATGATTGAAGGGATAAGGTGGTTGATTTCCACTGGAACTCGCATGATCCATGGACAATTGTCAGTGTGTCGGATGATGGTGAAAGCACAGGTGACGGTGGAACTCTACAGGTATGTATATATATCACTTATTTATTATTATTTTAGTTTTTATTAAAATGTTATTTATATTGATTAGTTGAAATGTTTGTTTTGTTTGAATGATGATGTGTGTAGATATGGAGGATGATTGATTTGATTCATAGACCACAGGAAGAGGTGATTAACAAGCTGGAGCAGTTAATCACCTCATCCCTGTTTTTGATGTTGAAGTTATTTCCGAATTTGGGATTTGGAAATTTGATTCGAGTCTATTCAACTTGTGAAGTTTTGTTTAATTTATTTTCTTTTTAAAATTAGTTGCAATGGAGTTTAGATTTCGAATCAATGTTTCATCTGTTTGATAAAAAAACGTTTCTCTAGCTTTCAAGGAATAGATCCGGTACAAGCACTTAAATAATTAGAGAAAAATATGACTACATCCACTAATCCATAGTTTTTTTCAATTTTTCTATGAACACAATTGGTATGAGACATTTCTTGCGGTTAAGTTTTTTTCATTGCTAACCAATAATTGTGACGTTGAAACCTTATGCTAGTTTCATTTCAAGTGATATAGATTCTGTGAGAAGAAGTTCTTGAGCTAATGGGAGACCAAAGAGTCAACATCCAGAAAGCATATTTATATCTTGCTCTGACCGATTAAATTATTGCTAACACATATTAATTAACTACTGTACGCATATCAAATAATTCTTGAATTGTTGGTTTTTGATTATATGCAGTCAGGTTCTTTTATCTTTTATCCCTCGCTTTAGTAGCCATCTTTGGAAAGCCCTTGTTCTCAAAACAAAACAGGTGATTCTTACAATTGTCAAACTGAATTTTATCTATGGTTCTGGTTGCATAATTATTGTATTCATCATTTTAACTGAGATCTTATTTTACTTTGTCAGGATATGGACATCCAAGATAGAGAACTAGTAAATGACTGGCTCATGATCATAGTTTACAGAGAACGTGGTTTTGGCTGAAAAACATATTACCATGTGGTATGCATCTTCCTTTAAACTTCATGATCTTAGGCCTTTGTGTTTGTTTATTTAAGGTGTTAGCATAAATGGGAAAGCATACTTTTGAATGTCACATTGTTGCCTTCACTTATAATTTGCATAATGTCGATTGTGCTTTAGAATATTATTAATTTATTTTTATTTCTCCTTAGTAACTGTGGGCATAGCACCACCTATTTTTGTGTTTCTTTTATTGTGAGGGCAATCCTTAACTGTACCAGTGGTTCCGATTATTTTGGTCTCTTAATGGGGTATTTAACCCTTGGCTGGGAATTAAATAGTTAAGCAGATTTTTGTGATGCTTATCTGAACTTGAAGAGTTTTTTCACCTCTTGAACATGAGAATAGAGTTTCTACCTGATCCTTTATAGGGGATACTTTTGACTGGTGCAGGGAAACTCTAATGTTACTACGGATTGTCTTAATTGCCTTAGTTTCGACTGATGCAGAGTGTTTGACCAACACTGATGCTAATGCCTAATGCCTAATGCTATACTGCTTTGTCTTTCTTTGTTGGTAAGACATTTGTATGCTAAACCAGATGCTAATGCCTAATGCCTAATGCTATCACTTGTGGTTTAATTCAGATTCTGGGACAAAAAGAGTCATAGTTGGGCCGTTAATGTTCCTGTTTGTTTTCATTTATGCAGGTAACAATCTTGTAGAAAGGACTTATGAATCAGATGTTAATGGTAACAAGTTTAACACTCGAGTCCATACGATTAGATGTTAATGGTAACAAGTTTAACACATGTGTCTTTGTTATAGATACAAATTAAATGCAATGGATTGTATTTTTTGTATAATATTATGCAATGGATTGTATTTTTTGTATATGGTATTTTATTTCTATTATGAGAGATTAAATGCAAATTTAATTTATAAATTAATAAATATATAAATATATTTTTTTAAAAAAAAAAATTAAAATTACGATATGCAAAAATGTGTGTCGTCTTCATTTATGACATGGCCTTTCTTGACAGAGGCTTCCTTGATACGCATTGCGTGTCATAAACACGTGCGTCGTAAAGTTACGACACGCAAATGCGTGTCGTCTTCCTTTATGACAGGGCCTTCCTTGATACGCATTGCGTGTCATAACCGCGCGTCGTAAATGCGCATCGTAAATGCGCATCGTAAATGCGTGTCATAAATGCGCGTCGTAAATGCGCGTCGTCTCTCTTTATGACAGGGCCTTCCTTGACGTGCATTTGCGCGTCGTCTGAGCGTTTTACGACGTATAATGAGCGTCGTAAAAGGCCTTTTCTAGTAGTGCATCAGACTAGGACTTAAAAAAATCAATTTAGTCCAGGTTGGGCCCAATACTATCATGTCGACATCAATTCACTGAGGGTTCCAAAGATATCGCTTTTCCTTAATAGGAAAAAGGAACTATTAAACTTTAACTATATAATCATAACCTTTACTCATCATGCTATACATGAAATAACATTTTATAATATCCAGCTACAGTCGTGTCGATGCAAAACAAATGTGTAATAGATTTGTAAACTACAACTTATATATCTCTGTTTGAAGAATAAAAGATATTATCATTTTAAAATTACTCATCATAGAATCCATTAAGTAATATCTAAGTGTGGGTTTTCCAATACTCAAAAGCCCTATTTTCAGCACCCATGAATATTGCAACAATCCCTATGCAATGCCTAATCACCATGGACAATCTACAAAATATTCCATGACAATCTTAAATTAATAACTAATCCCAGAAGTATGACCGATTGTGCAATTTTGAATAAATCAATATTCAGGAAGTAAAAATGCAAAGTGAAACACAAGAATAAAAAATTGAAGATGGTAGTCAATACCCATAAAGAACTCTATATTATTTAATGACCAAAACAAAAACCAATTTACTTTGTTACATTTTTCCAAAACTATCAACTAATTATTAAAACTTAACATCATCTCTTAATTCAATGCTCATGGCATGTTCGAAGTGGCTGATGTTGCTTAACCCCTTTGTTAAAGGATGAGTAGGATTATCTTCTGAAGATACACGATTGACCACAAGCTTGCCCTCTTAAACTGCATGTTAGATGTGATGGTATTTTATTTTAATGCACCTCGATCTCCCATTATCCTTTTGTTCCTTTTTTCAAATTAACTTCACCTTCATTGTCACATAAAATCTCCATGGGCTCTTGGATTGATGAAAAAACTCCACGGTCCCCAATGAAATTCTTTAACTAAGTTGTTTCCTTTGTCACCTTGCTAGTTGTAGTGTACTCTGACTCACAAGTAGAACCAGCCACCATATGTTGCTTGGAACTTTTCCAAGTTATTGCTCCACCATTTGAAATGAATACCCTCCCAGATTGCGAATAACTATTATTCTCATATGGTGGAAAGATGGAATCACTATAACCATTCACTTCAAGTTCCTCTTTTTCACTGAAAACTAAGTTCACATATTTCATTTTTTTGTAAATACTTAAGTGTACTTTTCATTGTTGTTCAATGAGTTGTACCAGAATTTCACTAATATCTGCTAACCATGCTCAAAGTATAAGCCACATCAGGGTGAGGACAAGTCATAACATACATGATCGATCATGTAGTTGAAGTACCAGAAACCCGACACATTTAATCTGTTTCTCCATATTGAATCGTTTCAATATTTTATCCAAGTAAGTAATCGGGCTAAGAGCTAACAAATGTCTTTGTCTATCCCCAAAAATACTTATTAAAAGAATGTATGTTGCCTCACCTAGATCCTTCATAGTGAAACATTTTCAAATACAAAACTTCACTTCTTGCAAAGTTGGAACATGGTTTCCTATAAAGTGTATGTCATCAACATTCAAAACTAGCAAGGTCACTACATTGCCACTAGCTTTGACATACACACATGACTCGTCCTTACTTCTAGAAAATCCAAACTCCTTGATCCTTTCATGGAAGCAAAGATTCCAGCTATGAGATTCTTATTCAAGTATATAGATAGATTTCTCAAGCTTGCACACCTTCTTAGGGTATTTGGCATGTTAAAGACCTTCTAGTCGATCCATGTAAACATCCTCAGTCGACTTCTCATTGAGGAAGGATGTTTTAACATCTATTTTCCATACTTCATAATCTTGAAATTAAACTGTGGCAAGTATTACCCTAATCGACTTGATCTTGTAAACTTGTGAAAAGGTCTCTGTATAGTCAACCCCTTAGGTTTGAATAAATCCCTTTGCAACCATTCTGGCCTTGAATGCGTATACATTACCATCCATGTTGGTCTTCTTCTTGAATATCCATCTACAACCCACTTTCTTCTGACTGTGTGTATGATCAGAAAAGGTCCATACTTATTTAGCATACATAGATTTCATCTCGTTATACATTGCCTCTTTTCAGTTAGCAACCTTAGGGCATGCCATCACTTCCTTCTAGTAAGTTGGCTTATCAATATTTACCAATATATTGTCATTTCTAACGAATTAAAAAATTATGTAAATAAGCCCTAACACCACTATCAATTATAATCTCATAAGTCTCAATCTTGGTAACAGTGAAAGTACATCTAGTACCCATGATTAGGTTCAGCTTCCCATGCTCGACCCATTCACTTTCCCTTTATCACTGTATATTAGGACAAATATGGAAATGACATCCTGTATCAAGGATCCAAAAAGTTGAAATTTGAGTGTTATTTAATTTTATAGAGTACATAGCAGATGTAGATCCAGATACCATTCCCTTTACTTCTCGCACTTCTTGTAAGTACATAGGGTAGCTTCTCTTCCAATATCCCTTCTGGCTACAATGAAAGCACACGACAACTTTTGGATCACAGACCGGAGGAGCATCAAAGTTGATTTTTCCCATTGACCCATCACTAGACTCTCTAGTGTGGCCTATCCCTTTCCATTTGGGTAGGAAAACAACTTTCCTTTTGTTTATGTTGCTTTGATGAATGGATAGGACAGGGGTAGTTGTAGTGTTGTTAGGATGAGATTTTCATTTTATTCATATGATAATTTAAGATAAAATGATCATAATGACTTGGCAAAGAGTTGAGGACCATATAAATAACCATGTCCTTGTCTGAATTCACATTGACATTTTCCATTCTTTCCACGTGTCTCTGCATTTTCTAGTAATGAGCACACACATATTCCACTTTTTTCAACATGCATGTCATTAGGGCCTTGATGACTTCATAAAACTCTTTTTGTGGAACATTTGAGCAAGAACCATGTCCATTTCATAAGGTCAATACTCTTTATAGGAATTTTGTAGATCAGGTGGCATGGTTGCAATCATTATGGAAGCGACCTTGGTAGCGTCTTCGACTTGTTATTTATGTTCAATAAGTCCCTCAGGAGTAGTTATTGCAGTGTGAATCTCAATAACATGGTTATCAAGATCATACTCTTTGTTCTCATAGCGAAGTGTCATATTCATATTTCACATCCATCCCATATAGTTTGGACCAGTAGGCCTATCTTTTTTCAGAATCGACAGAAGAGTGAAATTCGATTTTTGAGTGGGTAAAGGAGGATGATGAAGATCCTATAATAATAGATAATGTTTTGGTTAGTTGATTTAATCCTTAATATTTTATCCTAGAGTAATAAATAAGGCTAGGACATATATTTAAAATTCGTAATAAGAAGATGGATGTTGTAATCATATTGCGAATTCATTTTAGGTAGGTAATTCACTTTACCAATTTCACTCACTCTGAAATTCCTAGATCTTTCAAGATTCATTGAACTATTCAGTATGATTTTTCATCTCATATTATGTTTTTCGATTTGTGACTAGGATACCGAGAATTACAAAGAAGATGTGAATAAATATGCAAAATTATGTGACACCCTCATTCTCATTTATGATCTCACATTGTTGTGCCGGTTAACCACACACGCTCCATCAATAATCATAAACTCGATTTTTATAACCATTTCAACTTTGCAGTCCTAAATAAGTATGTCGGTTAATAGCGCATACTCCGCTAATGACTCAGAAAGAAACAATGTGCATTTCCACGGATTAGCATACAATTTCATAGTTTCGTTAAGTAACGAGAGTAGGATTTTAATGTGTGTTCTAGTACTTTATTGTTATACTTTTAACGTAATAACCTTTTGGCTAACGACAATCCACCACAGAAAGAGGTGGTGGGTGAAAATGACAGACATTCAGTATTCATTTTATAGGTCGTTTCCTTATACCTATCTTATAACTTTTTTTCATGAATGAAGCTTACTTAGTGATTGACAGTAAATCTCATACATATAGTATTATAACTTAAATACATACATACATACACACACACACACCCCCACACACACAAATATATATATATATATATATATATATATATATATATATATATATAAGTGTAGATGATCTTTTTCCAAACAAGCTCTTTGAAAATAACCTAATCTTCTAATCTCTGTCCAAACAAGCTTTTAGACAAAAGTAAATCAAGGACTGCATTATGTTTTGTGTGAATGATCCTAACAACATCCAATATTCCTCATTAAAATCATTTAGTGGAAATAAATTTAATGTTTGTTACTAGTTTTAATTCACAAACCAATTATGGATTTTGCAAATCTGTTAACTTGAATGATCTAACCCTAATTCAATTGGACAACTAGAATCAAAAGTTAAAATGAAACTCTTAATTTATACGGAACCAAACTCATTAGCTAGAACTGAACGAAAACATCAAATAACTTGCTTGACTTACAAACCAAAGTTGAAACATGGAATCTGTATAGCTAGTGTTCTAGCCACACATGAACAATCAACAAGTCCAGGAAATATGAAATAATCTATAAAATAGACTTTCAAATCTAATAGAAAATGTTTCCAAATGTTGACAATCGAAAAATTGCAATGATTCTTGAAATCTTCTTTCTCTTGGTGCTATGAAATGAAGTGTTTTCCTCAAAATGTCAAAAATCCATATATAAATTAAAAATGAAAAACTGTTGAAAAGCAGTTAATGGGGTGAACATGGCCTATATCGAAATAGAGTAAATTGTCATGACCCGTGACGTGTAGAAACTAGCTTTTCAATTTCAAACCTTCCTCCAAAGTAGAATGTTGAAAAATGCTAAAACAGCCCAACACGTCATGCGTTGATTTAGGGAAAAACAAAATGGCTTGTGTTTACGAATAATCAACAGTCCTTGTTCCAATCAGCATGCTCTATGTTCAGATTTCGGTGTAATTCGAGCATGCCTCGTGTTCCTTTCTATTTTTCGACACCAACTTGATTTTTAGACTTTTTCCGTTTTAGGTCTAATCATCCTAATATCTTTACCCGACCTTCCTGACACCTCCTAAAGTGTGTTTCCACCACCAGTTCACCTTGTTCACATAGTTTCATTTTTCCACTACCTCAATCTTTTTTCCATATACTCCAAAGTGGTAAAATGAAACACATACACACATCAATCATAAGAAGATTAGCTAGTCCTCTTCTAGTTACATTCCTTAGAGCAACACTCTCTAACACTACCTATATAACATATAGGTAACAGTCAACAAAATTACCAAAATACTCCTCATGTGTTACATTAGTAAATTTTATTGCTTTAACTTATCCCTTATGTAAGAATATGAATGTAGTTGAAAACTAAATGTAAATCCAAGTCTGTATGCAAAAGTTAGAAAAATAATAAGTGCTAATTTCTCAAAAGTGAACACGGGATGTGTTTCTCTAAGCCCTAAGAGATCACATGTCGTGTTCATTTGGCTGCACACATTCTTAGTACATTTTGTCTCAAAATAGCACTCTACTTTGCGTTTTTCATGAAGGTCATTTCCAATACGCTTTGTACCATTTTGTATAGGTTCTCACACATGATTAAGAATTGTTTATGATCCAAAAATATACTACTTAATCCATTAAAGCACTCATTGAAACCTTTTAGAACATGATGATCTTCAAGTTCTAAAAGAAAGGTTAATTAGTCCATTTTGCAATTGAACATTCTAAACTCACATAGTTTTCTCCATCTTATTCATCACATACATGTATATTCTTAAGTATATAAAACTACAACCAATCTCATTGCAAGTGCTTAATGTAACTATGGAATCATCAGTTCCATTCCATGTTCCTAAATTACCCTTATGGCTAAATACTCCACAAATCCAAATAAATATCCTTCAAGTCATCATGTTTTTTCATTCATATCATTCTAATAGCATTTATATATTTTACCCAAAACCAACTAAAATCCATGTCCATGTAAGATTCGACAATCATGGATGTGTTTCAACATTGCATTTGGATTCATTGCATCCAAGCATCATATAGGTCATTGAATTTATTCCATAAAAGCTTATAGTTACAAAATCCATAAATTAGATTTCTAGGGTTCATGGAGATTTTTACCCAAATCATCAAAGTCGTCAATCAGATTATTGGATTAAGATCAGAAACATGGAAACCACTGGAGGGAGGTTAGAAAACCAAATCCTAGATAAAAAGAAGATGGAAATTTGATTTCTATCTAAGATGGGAAGAAATTCCACCTTGAAAGTCTTTGTTTCCTCCCTTCTTTTTTTGGTTGCTCAATTCCCAACTTAAAACAAACCCTAGTGTAACGATGTCAGATTTTCAAAGAAATTTTTTCAATTTAAATTACCAACATCACATATCATAATACTCAAAATCTCAAGTGTCAAAGTCATAACATTTTTAAAAATATTTTTCAAAATTATTTATCAAAATCCAGGATCCACAAACATAGCTCCATCTCAACTGTGTGTACAATCAAGCCGATGCCTTCCCACGATCCTCGAAAGCACCTGAAACACATAACACGGTAAGCACGCATGCTTAGTGAATTCCCCAAAATACCACATATAACCTGTAAGCCAGTCATAACTATAACTATATAAGACCTTCGAATCAATGTGTCTCAGTGGGACCTTCCGGTCCCACAACTCTAATGGACCTTCTAGTCCTAGCTCTGTAGACCTTCCGGTCCTAACTCTATTGACCTTCCGGTCCCAACTCTGTTGACCTTCCGGTTCCAACTCTATTGACCTTCTGATCCAAACCCTGTTGACCTTCTGGTCCCAACGTGTAAGCTCAGAATATATCATATACAAATCACATAAACAAAATCATAATATCACATAACTCATGTAAGCACATAAGACCTTCCGGTCATACATAGTTACTACTCTAGGTAAGGTATAATGACAAGACTCGCCTCGAAAGAACTCAGAATAATCTCGAACTCAAATCATCGGTCTAGCCTCCGCCTAACAAATATAATAATTATCTCTAATTAATAACGGCTTTCTCTCTCAAGGCTAGACTAACCCTCCCATACCCTCACAGAAGGGTAAAAGACCATTTTACCCCTCTGTGGGCTTAATGGACCATATGTTGACCAAACCCTAAAATTCAACCGAAAGTCAACGGTCAGGGAATACGCTGCGCTTACCGACCCTCTACGCTGGGCGTATTCGTCTACTATGCAGGCATCGGGGATGCTCGACCCCTACAATGCGCATACTGGGATTAGGCTCGACATACGTCCCAGTTTCACCCTTCTCACATTTTTGGTCTTAATCCGTCAAGACCTAGGCTCATATCTTAGATCTGGACTTCCTAATGTCTCTTAATCCATAAAGTTAACCACTTGAAGCCTTTTGGATGGATCATTAGGTCTAAAACATTCAAAGTATCCATCCTCTTTCCTTATGAAGTTCAGAACTCATCCATTGTTCATCCTTAACGTCCAAGATTGGAGTTTTATGAATCTACTTCACAGAATACACTAAAAATGGGTAGATCAATGTCTCTGGAGTTCATCATTGCATAAAGACTCCACATTTTTGGACCAAAACCCTAAAATACTCCATATGAATGAACCTAATCAAATAATGAGAAAGCTTGAAGCTATATACCTTTTTTGTGAAGCTTTCCTCATAGCTAAGCTCAGATCCAAACTCCTAGAGCTCTCCCTCTTCTTCTCCAACCTTCTTCGCTTCTTCAAGAACATACAATCACACTAAGAAGCTTCCAAATGAACTCTCTAGCTATAAGAACGAAGATTTAGGGTTAGATGGGTATTGTGTCTGGGAATGCTGGCCAGGAGTGAGGCCATCATGTCCTTTTAGTAGGGGGCTTGCTCACAATTAGTGTTTCATTCTGGGCCATGTACGCCCAGCGTACACACTGGTACGCCCAACATACTAGGTGGCATCCTTTAGGAGTACGGAGTCTCCGACCTGAAACTCTTACTCGGAACGTCGCCTGCCCGCATAACTATTTTGGAGATCCTGTGTCGTCAATAATCTCTGCCTAACCTGCTGAATCTGTTCAGTCGTCTTCAACACTATCTTGGTGCCATCCATCACTCTCTGTCCCACTTCTCCCCAACAAATGGAAGTTCGACACCTTCTCCCATAAAGAAGCTCATAGGGAGGCATACCAAAGCTCGGAAGGTGGATGTTTTTGTAAGAAAACTCAGCCATTGGTATGTAGGTGTCCCAACTTCCTCCAAAGTCCATGACACATGCATGCAGCATGTCCTCGAGTGTCTGTATCCTCCGATAATTCTGCCCATCAGTCTGAGGGTGATACGCAGTGCTGAAATGTAGACGCGTGCCCAACTCCACATGAAATTTCTTCCAAAATCTGGAAGTAAATCGAACGTCTCGATCTGATACAATCGAGATCGGCACTCCGTGTCGTGCTACCACCTCTCTCACATAAATCTGAACCAACCTCTTTGCAAAAGAGCTCTCACTGATAGCAAGGAAGTGAGCACACTTCGTCAGTCAGTCCACAATCACCCATATCGCACCAACACCACGCACCTTCCACGGTACTTTGGTGATAAAATCCATGGAGATATGTTCCCACTTCCACTGGGAATCTTTAATGGCTGCAAGGGACCATGCGGTCGCTGATGTTCTGCCTTGACCCGACGACAGGTCAAGCACCTCTCGACTACCCACGCAACATCCCTCTTCATAAAAAGCCACCAGTAGTCCCTCTTCAAGTCCAAGTACATCTTAGTGGCCCCGTGGTGGATTCAGAATCTCGATATGTGCGCCTCCTCCATCAGTATACCCCGAGCTCCCCCCGTATAGGGCGCTAAATACGTCCTCAAAAAGTCATAAGCCCTCGACTATCCATCACAAACTCTGAAACATGTCCAATCATCCACACCCTCTTGGGGTTTGCCAGCTTCACGGCCTCCGACTAGGCCTCTTGGATGGTATTCGAAACTAGAGTCATCACTTTCATCCTCATATACATGTCTCGAATCAGGGAACTCTCTGCTTGACGGCTTAGGGTGTTGGCTACCACATTAGCCTTGCCCGGATGATACAAGATCTCGCAGTCATAGTCCTTCACCATGTCCAACCACCTCCTCTGGCGCATATTCAGGTTGGGTTGGTCCATAAGATACTTCAGGCTCTTATGGTCCGTGTATATTGTACACCGAACCCCATATAAGTAGTGGCGCCAAATCTTGAGGGCGAACACGACCACCCCCAACTCTAAATCGTGGGTGGGATACCTCGCCTCATGAGGCTTCCGCTGTCTCGATGCATACGCTATCACGTGCCCACTCTGCATAAGCACCGCACCCAACCCAAATATAGATGCATCACAGTAAACCACAAAGTCCTCCATTCCCTCGGGAAAAGCTAACACCGAGGCTTCACACAGTCTCTAGTGAAGAGTCTCAAACGAGGTCTGCTGCTCGTGACCCTAGGTAAAAGTAACGCCCTTCCGGGTCAACCTGGTGAGTGGAAAGGTAATTTTGGAGAAATCCATCATAAATCTCCGAAAGTAGCCAGCCAATCCCATAAAACTCCTGATCTCGGTAGGGGACCTCGGCACCTCCCATCTTATAACTTCCTCGATCTTCGTCGGGTCGACCAAAATCCCATTTTGGTTAATGAGGTGTCCCAAGAACTAAACCTCTCGTTACCAGAAATCACACTTGGAGAACTTGGCATAAAGCCTCTCTGATCTCAATACACCCAGAATCTCTTTCAAATGCTCCTCGTGCTACTCTCAAGATCTCAAATATACCAAAATATCATCGATGAACACGATCACCGATCGATCCAGCATAGACCTGCATGCCCGATTCATGAGATCCATGAATGCTGTCGGTGCGTTGGTGAGCCCGAAAGGCATCACCACAAACTCGTAATTCCCGTAACAAGTCATAAAGGCCGTCGTCTGGATATCCTCCTTGCGGACCCTTATCTGATGATATCCAGACCTCAAGTAAATCTTGGAAAACAAGACATGCCATGAAACTGATCGAACTAATCGTCGATCCTCGGTAATGGATAACGGTTCTTGACTGTCAGCTTTTTCAACTCTTGGTAATCAATGCACACCCGACGTGAACCATCCTTTTTCTTGACAAAAAGGATCGACGCTCCCCACGGCGACCTACTCGGTCGGATAAAACCCTTTCCCAACAACTCCTGAAGTTGTGAGGATAACTCCTGCATCTTGGGCAGCGCAAGGCGATAAGGTGCCTTGGCAATAGGCGCTGCTCCCAGAACTAAATCGATCTAGAACTCCATCTGCCTCTCGGGAGGCACACCCGGTAACTCCTCGGGAAAAACATTCGGAAATTGACTGACTTTCGGAACCTCCACGATAGAAATCGATCTCTTGGTAGTCACCCGCGTATCCATTACATACGTTACGAAACCCTGGAAACCCTGTTGAAGAATCTGTCTCGCTTTGGCATCCGAACATAATGCTGACCCCGATCTAGTACCCTCTCCATATACCATAAGTACTCACACACTGGGATCTCGTATCGTCACCATCTGACGCTCACATTTGATCATAGATCCAAATCGACTCAACCAGTCCATGCCCATAATAAGACATACATCACCCATCGCGATCGGTACCAGATCTATCAGAAACTCAACTCCAAAAATCTCAAGCACACATCCCCGAATTACATTAGTCGCAAACACCGCATGCTCATTGGCTATGGAGACTCTCAGAGGTCGACTCAACGCCTCTCATCGAATACTGATGTGACAACTAAATGCTAAAGATACAAAAGATCGACTCACACCCGAGTCAAATAACACCAAAGCAGGTACATAATTCTCAAGAAAAGTACCTACCCATATCATACTATAAGCACAAAATAACTCAAATAAAATAAATAAGAGATTGCATATCAGCCACTACATCGAGTGTTGCGCGGGCCTCCTCTGGTGTCAACTGAAAGGCTCTCCCGCAAGCCTTCGGTGCCTCGTCCTTCGCTAGAAGACTCTCTGTAGCTCGAATAATAGCAGGTGCAGATCCAAATGCTGACCCCTACAACAGCTGTCGGCACTCGGCATTCCGATGGCCGGTCTGGTTACAGTGAAAATAGACTGTGATCTCCTTGGGGCAATCCTTGGCTATGTTCCCCTCCTTGTTACACTTGTAGCAAGCGCCTGCTCGACAAACCCCCTCGTGACCCTTGCCGTACTTCCCACAAGTGCGGCCCTTTTGGCCTCCAGATCTCGAATTAGCGGGCTTTGCCTGCTTGGCTACCGGCTGAGACTGTGCCAACCTCCTATCCCTTATCTGAGACTCTGCCTCCTCTATGACCTGAGTCTCTAGCTCAATCTCCCTCTTCTGGGCATTTTCCTGGAGCTCGGAAAATGTCTGGTATGTCGACTTTGCCACGAACTCATGGATATCTCTCCTCAGTATGATCAAATAGCAGCTCATGCATGCCTGTTCAGAAGACACGTGCTCAAGGCAAAACAACAACCACTCA
The DNA here is from genome assembly GCF_051521515.1 of Lactuca serriola. NCBI lineage: Eukaryota > Viridiplantae > Streptophyta > Magnoliopsida > Asterales > Asteraceae > Lactuca > Lactuca serriola. Next base: position 124,904,301 of record NC_136413.1, on the reverse strand, counting down.
TGAAACATCCTCGTAATCACTGTCATAGACTCTGTTCCCTGCTTGAGGGACAAGAACTCATGGGCCAACCGTTCCTTCTCTACTGGAGGAATATACTCATCGCAAAACATAGAAGTAAACCTCTCCCAAGTCACTGCAGTGAGCTCTGCAGGAGTGAAGCTAGCTGTCACAAACTTCCACCAGTCCTTCGCCCCCAAACGAAGTTGGTTCAGTGCGAACCGTACCCTCAAATGTTCTAGACAGGAACAAGTGTAGAAACATCCCTCAATGTTAGAATCAATGTCATCACTGCAATCGGATCCTGAGTCCCATGAAACTCTGGTGGCTTCATGTTGCTGAACTCTCGATATAGCAACGAGTCACTCCCCTATGGCCTGGCAGTAGAGACAGCTGCGGTGGCTGCAGCAGCAGCTTGCTGAGTAATAGCAGTGTATCGCTCGTCAAACTTCTCAATCAGTGTGGTCTTGATAGACCCGAATATCTCTGGAATAGCCTCACGGATCACTGTGGCCACCTCGTCATGACTCATCCTACGAATCTGATCATCGCTTACTCCACTTCTCTGAGGGTTGTGGCGCGTACCCACCATGATGTCTCTGAAACACAACAAAAAATAATCAGAGACTCGACTGAGATTACTCACACCCGATCACTCACCCATACTTGCTCATTAGCACCCTAAGGATTCATACTTGGACTAGTCACTGACCTGGTGTTTCCAGTAGCACGGGCCCAATACTACCTTCCACACCGCATTTGTGTTCATCCCAAGTCCTCCTCCTAGGATCCTAGCTCACAAGCACTCTATTTCTCATCAAACATCGACTACTATCATAATAGATCTATCACATGCTCATTCCTGCTTCCTACTTGCACTTAAGCAAATCACAGATAGCAAACCCCTAGGCTAAGGCATCACAAATCAAGCCACTCTAGTCCTAAATTATAAAATACCTAGCCTACTCGCTAGCATGCATAACATATCTTATAACAACTTATAACACATAAAGTAAGGGTATTTTGGGAAATCACTGTTCGGACGCTGGCTGATTGTACACACTGCTCTTTTCCTCTTTATCTTAAAATTCTCTTACTCATTTTTAGAAAAATAGTTCCTTTTGAAAACTTTTCTCAAATCCCCAGTTTGAGTCCAGACATACCCGAAGGTGTATCCATATCCCTCAAACCAAGGCTCTGATACCAACTTGTAACGATGTAAAAGTTTCAAACAAAATTTTTAAATTTAAATTACCAACATCACATATCATAATTCTCAAAATCTCAAGTATCAAAGTCATAATATTTTTCAAAATGGTTTTCAAAAGTATTTATCAAAATCCAGGATCCAGAAACGTAGCTCCATCTCAACTGTGTGTGTACCATCAAGCCGGGAAATCAAGCCGGTGCCTTCCCGCGATCCTCAGAAGTACCTAAAACAGATAAACACATAACACGTTAAGCACGCTTGCTTAGTGAGTTCCCTAAAATACCACATACAACCCGTAAGCCACTCGTGGCTATAAGTCTATAAGACTTTCCGGTCAATATGTGTCAGTGGGACCTTCCGGTCCCACAACTCTAATGGACCTCCTGGTCCTAACTCTGTAGAACTTTCGGTGCTAACTCTGTTGATCTTCCTGTCCCAACACTGTTGACCTTCCGGTCCTAACTCTGTTGACCTTCAGGTCCCAACACCGTTGACCTTCCGGACACAACCCTGTTGGCCTCCTGGTCCCAGCTTGTAAGCTCAGAATATAACATATACAAATCACATAACATAATCAGAATATCACATAATTCATGTAAGCACATAAGACCTTCCGGTCACACATAGTTACCACTCTAGTTAAGGTATAGTGAGAAGACTCACCTCGAAAGAACTCGGAATAATCTCGAACTCAAATCATCGGTCTAGCCTCCGCCTAACACATAGAATGATGATCTCAAATTAATAACGAGTTTCTCACTCAAGGCAAGACTAACCCTCCCATACCCTGATAGAAGGGTAAAAGACCATTTTACCCCTCCATGGGCTTAATGTACCATATGTTGACCAAACCCTAAAAGTCAACCGAAAGTCAATGGTCAGGGAGTTCCCTGCGTGTAGCGACCCTCTACGATGGGCGTACTCGGCTGCTATGCAAGCATCTGGGATGCTCGACCCCTACATTGCGCGTACTAGGATTACGCCCAACGTACGTCCTAGTTTTACCCTTCTCACATTTTTAGTCTTAATCTGTTAAGATCTAGGCTCATATCTCTGATCTGGACTTCCTAATGTCTCTTAATCCATAAAGTTAATCACTTTAAGCCTTTATATGGCTGATTAAGTAAAAAACAATCAAAACATCCATCCTCTTTCCTTATTGAGTTCATAACTCGTGCATGGTTCATCCTTAACGTCCAAGATTGGCTTTTTATGACTCTACTTCACAGAATACACTGAGAATGGGTAGATCAAGGTCTCTAGAGTTCATCGTTGCATAAAGTCTCCACCTTTTGGGACCAAAACCCTAAAATACTCCATTTGAATGAACCTAATCAAAGAATGAGAAAGCTTGAAGCTTTATACCTTTTTATGAAGCTGTCCTCACAGTTAAGCTCAGATCCAAACTCCTGGAGCTCTCCCTCTTCTTCCCCAACCTTCTTCTCTTCTTCAAGAACACACAATTACACTAACAAGCTCCCAAATGCACTCTCTCGCTATAATAACGAAGATTTAGGGTTAGATGGGTATTGTGTCTGGGAATGGTGGCTAGGAGTGAGGCCATCATGTCCTTTAAATAGGGGGTTTGCTCACAATTAGGGTTTCATTCCGCTCCATGTACGCCAAGCATACACACTGATACACCCAGCGTACTAGGTGGCATCCGCGTCTCATGCACGCATTCAAGTAGGTTGAGCGTACACTCTATTACGCCCCGCATTCTTGCTTATCACATTTTCTCTAATAAGGACCAAAATGTTCAAGTAATCAAAAGATCAAGGATTTATAAGATATACCTGAACTTGGGATATTACACCTAGATAGAATGAAGATGGAAAGTCATAGTTATATAAGACTCTAGGACGAAGAACATGATCTGGAAGAGAGATGGAGAGTGTGTGCATCTAAATTCCCAACTTTTCATATTTGGTCCCTCTAATTCACATATTTTGGCCAAAGCTCATCAAACCTCAATATTTGTGATTTAGAATTATGCTTTGACATAACATGCCCTTCCTCATATATTTTATAAAGTTAGTTGTCCATCTTCCATCAGTTGATTCAACCCTTTGGTTAACACACTTTTCCAACTTGAAACTTTTGGCACTTTAACTTTTGAAATGTTATTACATTCATTTATAAATTTTTAACTTTGTATCAATTAAAAATATTATTATTCCTTGATGATTTAACTATGTAAATTATATTTCATTTATGTACTTTGTTAATCAAAGAACCTAATCTTAAATTGTTAGGATGTTATAGGAAAAACCTTTTTTGCACATTTTATTGTAACGACCCAATTTTCACGTCCAAAAATTTCATTTTTAAAACATTACTTTAGAAAACATTAATAATTAAAAACATTGTTTGATCAAACCATATCATAACGTAAACCATGTCTAAAAGCCAAATCATACATCCAATCGAAATATCAGAGTATCAATCCCAGAGTAAACTCATAAGTGCGGAATCAAGGAGTGTGTGTGATGAGCCGCTACCGCGCCTGCTCCTTCCCCTTGGCTGAAGCGGTACCTTAAACAACAACTGAGAAACGTAAGCACAAAACTTAGTGACTTCCCCCATCGTACCACATACCATACAACACATATCATACATACTGCCAGGCTATTCTGGGGTGCCTGACTACCCGGTACAACCATTCTGGGGTGCCGACTACCCGTGTCAAGCCATTCTGGGGTGCTGACTACCCGTGTCAAGCCATTCTGGGGTGCTGACTACCCGTGTCAAGCCATTTTGTGGTGCTGACTACCCGTCGGTCCTGACAACCGATCCTCGGGGACTATTTCACCCCCTACTGCTACTACTATCACATATCATAACATAACATATTATCAGACATATCTGGGATGTCTGAACTACCCTTCGGTCCTAACAAACGAACTCGGAGACTGCTCCCCTCCTACTACCTCTAACTCATATAACAGATCATGCTAGCATATAAACATAACATCACATACTGTCAGACGTATCTGGGGTGTCTGACTACCCTCCGGTCCTAACAATCGAACTATACTACTATCACATATAACATATCATGCTAGCATACAACATATCAGGTGGTAGCAAATCTAGATGATATCACAGAGACAATCATCTATCATACGTCTCCTACTGGTGGGCCGGCATTGTGGCCTTAGACCCACCGCTACTGGAAGGTAACTCACCTCAAAGTAGCTGCTGATCTGATCGGGAACTGACTGTCTACTACTGTTGCTGATGCTCCGGAAATCCTCCGGCTGTTATTCCCACAACATACTCAATCAAACACTGCTAACTGTCCTTTGGGTAAAATGACCATTTTACCCCTGATCATGCCCTAAGTCAAAGTCAGAGTCAACTTTCAGTTGACCCGACTCGCCGTGTTGGCTCTCCAACTCGCCGATTCCCTACCCAAACGTGTCCTGAATCCCGTTTCTACTTGTCGAGTTAGGCGATGACTCGACGAGTTCTCCTTCTAAACTGATATTCAAGTCCTTCATCCTACTCGCCGAGTTGTATGAACAACTCGTCGAGTTCATCTTCATCCGATGAACACCTATGCTAAGACTCGCCGAGTTGTATGAACAGCTCGCCGAGTTCATCTTCATCCGAAGAACACTTATGCTGCGACTGGCCGAGTTGTATGAACAACTCGCCGAGTCTGTTCTTGATCTAAGGAGATTGCCTTGAACTCGTCGAGTCAGGGCATTGACTCGCCGAGTTCCTCCATGGATGAGTTCAGCTTCCGACTCACTGAGTCACACCCCGTGACTCACTGTTCACTCGACACTACGAAAAGGGGACAAACTCGAAGACTCGCGAACCGACTCGCCGAGTCAGATGAACGACTCGCCGAGTCGTTACCATGCAATTACTATATGGTCGATTCTGCTTGAATCCAGTCCATGCCAATCATAGATCTGGGCTCCTAGGGCCTGGTTTACACGTAAAGTTTCCAACTTTACGTGTAGATCATCACCAATAAAAGGTTCTAAGGCTTAAAGTGCACCAAAAGGGGTAGATCTAGGGCTTGTGTGCAACATAACTCCATAAAGGCAGTAGATCCAAGCTCCAGGGACTGAATGGGGTCTAGATCTAAAGGCTAATCAACATGAATCAACCAATAATGCACAACCAAGCTTGGGACATGGCTCAAGAGGGACTTTAATGGAGTAATAAGCATAGAAACAGAGGGAAAACGGGTTATACCTCAAGGAAATTACTGAGAGAACACAGAGGTGCTTGGCTTCCTTCCCTTCCTCTTGATTTACTCCTCTTCCTTCTCAAAATCTTCAAGGAAAACACACTAATAAGCCTCAAACTCACAAGAACAAGGGTTAGGTCGTATGGAGGGTTTCTGAGGGTGAAGGGGGCTAGTTTGGGGCGGAAATGAGAGATTATATAGGGTGCAAACCCCTAAAACTTAGGGTTTAATCCAATAGCGGTGACTCGCCGAGTACAGGATATGGACTCGTCGAGTCGCCAACTTAAACGTATCCTGGGTCCCGTCTCTACTCGGCGAGTCGGCCCTATGACTCGCCGAGTCCAAGGCTAAAAATGGAAAATACTCAAATAAGATTTACGTACCAGGAACCAGGTGCTACAAATCTCCCCCACTTATTTTAGACTTCGTCCTCGAAGTCTGCAGCTCGATCCTGAAACAGCTCGGGGTAATGCTCCATCATCTCTTCCACCGGCTCCCAAGTCCACTCCGAACCCTTGCGGTGCTGCCATTGCACCTTCACTAGCTCCTCCTTCTTGTTCCTCAAATCCTTCGACTTCCTGTCGAGGATTGCGACTGGCCGCTCAATGTAATTCAGGCTGTCGTCAACCTGAATATCCTCTAACGACACTACTGCTGAGTCATCCACTAGGCACTTCCGCAGCTGAGAAACATGGAAAGTGCTGTGGATCTGGCTGAGCTCGACTGGCAGATCCAGCCTATACGCCACCTTGCCCACCTGGGCTACAACCCTGAACGGCCCAATAAACCTCGGGCCCAACTTGCCCCACTTCCTGAATCGGATGACGCCCTTCCAAGGCGACACCTTCAGGAGAACCATATCCCCAACCTGGAACTCCAGGTCGGATCGGCGCTTGTCGGCGTAACTTTTCAGCCGACTCTGAGCAGTCTGAAGCCTGCTCCGAACCTGCTGGATCCTCTCGGTCGTCTTGAGCACCACTTTGGTACTCCTCATGACTCTCTGACCAACTTCACCCCAGCATATCGGGGTCCTGCACCTCCGTCCATACAACATCTCGAATGGAGGGCGGTTGATACTCGCGTGGTAGCTGTTGTTGTATGAGAACTCAGCCAAGGGAAGATAAGTATCCCAGCTACCACCGAAGTCTAGCACGCACGCCCGCAACATATCCTCCAGAGTCTGGATGGTTCGCTCGCTCTGACCATCTGTCTGCGGGTGAAAGGCGGTGCTAAAATGCAAATGAGTGCCCAACTCGTCATGAAACCTCTTCCAAAACCTGGAAGTAAAACGCACATCCCTGTCCGAGATAACCGATACTAGCACCCCGTGCCGCGCCACGATCTCCCTGATATAGATGTCGGCCAATTTCTCGGCCGATATGCTCTCCTGAATCGGGATAAAGTGAGCACTCTTGGTCAATCGATCCACGATGACCCAAATCGAATCCACTCCACGCGCGGTCCTGGGAAGCTTCGTGATAAAATCCATCGTGATATCTTCCCATTTCCACAGTGGAATATCCAACGGCTGCATCTTGCCATGCGGTCTCTGATGTTCGACCTTGACCTTCCTGCAGGTCAAGCACCGCTCAACGTACCATGCCACATCCCGCTTCATGCAGGGCCACCAATAATCTAGACGAAGATCCCTATACATCTTCGTCGCCCCGGGATGAATAGAGAACCGGGACTTGTGCGCCTCCTCCATCAAAATCTAGCGCACGCCTCCGTGATACGGCACCCGCACCCTATGGTGTAGTGTCAATATTTCTCGGCTATCATAATCAAAGGAGGAAACCTGACCCACCACACGCTCGCTCTTCCGATGTTCCTCCTTGATAGCCTCCTGTTAGGCCTCCCGAATCTGCTCCAACAGGGGAGTCACTACGGTCATCCTCATGCACATATCCCTGATCGGCGCCGCCTTGTGGCTAAGCGGATCGGCCACCACGTTAGCCTTCCCCGGGTGGTAGAGGATCTCGCAATCATAATCCTTTACCACGTCCAACCACCGACGCTGCCTCATGTTCAGATTCGGCTGATCCATGAGGCACCTCAAACTCTCGTGGTCCGTGTAGATGGTACGTCGAACCCCGTAGAGGTAATGCCGCCAAATCTTGAGGGCAAAAACCACTGCCCCCAACTCCAAATCATGCGTCGGGTAGTTCACCTCGTGAGGCTTGAGCTGCCTCGAAGCGTAGGCAATGACATGCCCCCTCTGCATGAGTACCGCGCCCATCCCTGAAATGGAGGCGTCGTAGTATACCACAAAATCCTCTATGCCCTCTGGCAGGGCTAAGATCGGCACCTCACACAGTCTCTGTCTCAGTGTCTCAAATGCAGCCTGCTGCTCGGGTCCCCATCGAAAGACCACGGCTTTCTTCGTCAGCCGCGTCAGGGGTACGGCTATCTTGGAGAAATCCTGAATAAATCTCCGATAGTAGACTGCTAATCCCAGGAAACTCCGAATCTCAGATGGATACTTCGGAACCTCCCATCTCATCACGGCCTCGACATTGGACGGATCGACCAGAATCCCGTTCTGGTTGACAAGTTGTCCGAGAAATTGCACCTCGCGCAACCAAAACTCACACTTGGAGAACTTGGCATACAAGCTCTCCCTCCTCAGGGTCTCCAACACCTCTCTCAGATACTCCTCATGCTCCTCCTGAGTCTTGGAATAAACCAAGATGTCATCGATAAAGACTATCACAGACCGATCCAGCATCGGTCTGCATACGCGGTTCATGAGGTCCATGAACACGGCAAGAGCATTGGTGAGCCCAAACGGCATCACCACAAACTCATAGTGGCCATAGCGCGTCCGAAACGCGGTCTTCTGCGTATCCTCCTCTCTGACCCTCGTCTGATGGTATCCCGAACGCAAATCGATCTTGGAAAACCAAGACGCTCCCTGAAGCCGGTCAAAGAGATCATCAATCCTAGGGAGTGGATAACGGTTCTTCACCGTTACCTTGTTCAGCTCCCGATAGTCTATGCACATCCGTTGCGACCCATCCTTCTTCTTCACAAACAGGATCGGGGCTCCCCAGGGTGAACTACTCGGACGAATAAATCCCTTGTCTAGCAGCTCCTGCAGCTGTGTAGACAACTCCTGCAGCTGCGTAGACAACTCCTGCATCTCGGGAGGAGCCAACCGATACGGTGCCTTGGCTATCGGAGCCGCACCAGGAACGAGGTCAATCCTGAACTCCACCTGTCACTCCGGAGGTATCCCAGGAAGCTCCTCTGGGAAAACATCTGCCAAATCTCGCACCACCGGAACCTCACTCACCGTCGCCTTACCTGCCTCCCGGCTATCCATCACGTACGCGACATATCCTGCGCATCCTTGCTGAAGATACCGCCTAGCCCTCGCTGCCGAACAGACTGCAGGTCCACGCTGTGGCCTCTCACCATGAATCACTAACTCTCCCCCACCTGGGGTTCTGACTCGCACTAGCTTCCATGTGCAATCTATCACCGCCCCATTGGGGCTCAACCAATCCATTCCTATAATCACCTTGTTCCCACGCAACGGAATGGGAACCAAGTCTACCAAGTTGCGCTCCTCAAACAAACACAACACGTAATCTCGAAACACCATCGATGCTTGCACCGATCGATCATCAGCAATCTCTACCTCTAAAGGGCAATCTAACTCGCCCGAAGTCTCATGAAACTTCTTGCTAAGCGCAAGGGAAACAAATGATCGGGATGCACTCGAGTCGAACAACACCTGAACTGGGATGCCGTTCACATGGAACGATCCTAATGCATACATATACATACGGAGCACATATCAATATCATAACATCATAAAAATAGAATAGAGGGAAATAATCATACCCGTCACCACATCGGGTGCGGCGCGTGCCTCCTCGGTAGTCAACTGAAATGCTCGTCTCCTCACCACCGGAGCCACTGCCTTGCCCTGCCGGCCATCCGTGATCTGCAGGGTCAGTGGAGCTGGCGCCTTCACCGGCGCTGAAACTGTCAATTGGGGGCAGTTGGCCTTCTTGTGGCCCCTCTGGTTGCAGTGGAAACACAGCAACTCCGATGTCTGAATAACTACCGCCGGAGCAGTGCAATCCCTGCTAAAGTGCCCAGACTTGCCGCACTTGTAGCAGCCTGATGATCCCATCCTGCACGCCCCCTCATGCGGCCTGCCGCATTTCCTACAGCGGCTCGGTCCTGAATGGCCTTTCGGCCTACCATCTGATCCCTTGGGCTTCTTCCCCGAAGCCCCTCCTGTCTGTCCCTCCTCTGACTTCCGTTTCCGGATGTGCTCCAATTCTATCTCCCTCTCCCTCGCCCTGACAATCATAGAGTCCAAGGTAGGGCAAGCTAAAAAGCTAACATGCTCCCGAATGTCAGATCGTAGCATATCATGATAACGGGTCCTCCTCATATCCTCATCACCAGCATACTGGGGCACCAACAAAGCCCTCTCTCGGAACTTGGCGGTGATCTCCGCCACAGTCTCCGTCGTCTGTCTCATGTCCAGAAACTCCCTGGGCAGCTACTGAAGCTCGATAGTCGGCACAAACTCTGCCCTGAACCTGGTCACAAAGTCCGACCAGGTCATAGCCTCGATAGCTGAGGCTCCCAACGAGTCACCCACTGACTCCCACCAATCCCGGGCTCGGTTCCGTAAACACCCTGCCGCATACCTCACATTCAACCCCTCGGGGCAGAAGCTAGTCAACTGTGCAGACTCGATGTCTGCAATCCATCGCCTGGCAGCAATGGGGTCTTTCACCCCATGGAAATCTGGCGCACCATTGCCTCTGAAGTCCTTAAAGGACAGTGTATGAGGACCCGACTGGCCAGATGCCATGTCGCTCTTGAACGCCCTGAGGCGATCCTCCATCAACTCGATGATCCCTTCCTTGATCGACCCGAAGATAATGGGAGTCGACTCAAGGATACCCCTGGTGATCTCTGACGCGATGAACTCACGTAGTCCCTCATCTACCAGCTCGGAACCTGATCCCGAACCTGATCCCTCTCCTAAACCGCCATCTACCGGCCTCGATTGAAGTACCACCATTCTGCAATACATAATACAATCATTAGTGATACTGATACTTCATGAGGGATCACTGCTACTCACAAGTTCCCTGGTCTTATCTTGGCCTTCCTTGGTTCGGGTACGGATCCTCTGCTTTCAGTAGTACGGGCCCATACTACCTTCCATATCTATCTGTACCTTCTTCAAGGAATGCCTCGACTCCACCAGATCCCTTTCACTACTGCTGATCACTGCTATACTCATCCTAGGATCGCCCTAGGGAAATCTCTGATTCTACTCTATCCAGTCCTTAGCTGCTGCAGGCCTCCTTGTAATGCCAATTACCATTACCCGAATACCATCACATGTGACGAGGCTCAGATAATCCTTCGAGTACCCGACTCGTCCCTACAATGGTTGGACTCAAACAAGAGTTGCGCAGTAGGATCAAATCCGACACTCTAAGATTATTCAACCCTGATCACATGTGACGTGATGTATTTGCTTAATGGCTAACTCCCATTATTCAGAGTCCCACATAGCACGAAGCAAGCAGCATTCGGACAAGGGTAACCATCTCAATCAACTCTATCTGCTTACAGGAACTTCACTAGCATAAAGTGCTAAGCTCATACTATCAGGCATAACCTAATCGGGCTATCCTACTTGCTGTCTACTCAATAACTAGCATGCAATTCTCATACAACTGAAACACATAAAGCAGGCACATAAGGCATCACTCCTAGATCCTTAGTTTTATTCTAGCATGCTGTTCTACAAAAGCTGATAAACATAACATAAACTTGTATGGGTACTTTGGGAATACTTACTTGAGCTCAGCCGATCGCGCAAATCACACACTTCGTTCTTTCTCGAAACTCTTTTCTCAATTTTTAGAAAACATTTTCTTTTAGAAAATCTTTTAATCCCTCGATTTGAGTTCAGACACCCCCAAAGGTGTGTCCGAATCCCTCAAACCAGGGCTCTGATACCAACTTGTAACGACCCAATTTTCACGTCCAAAAATTTCATTTTTAAAACATTACTTTAGAAAACATTAATAATTAAAAACATTGTTTGATCAAACCATATCATAACGTAAACCATGTCTAAAAGCCAAATCATACATCCAATCGAAATATCAGAGTATCAATCCCAAAGTAAACTCATAAGTGCGGAATCAAGGAGTGTGTGTGATGAGCCGCTACCGCGCCTGCTCCTTCCCCTTGGCTGAAGAGGTACCTTAAACAACAAATGAGAAACGTAAGCACAAAGCTTAGTGAGTTCCCCCATCGTACCACATACCATACAACACATATCATACATACTGCCAGGCTATTCTGGGGTGCCTGACTACCCGGTACGGCCATTCTTGAGTGCTGACTACCCGTGTCAAGCCATTCTGGGGTGCTGACTACCCGTGTCAAGCCATTCTGGGGTGCTGACTACCCGTGTCAAGCCATTCTGGGGTGCTGACTACCCGTCAGTCCTGACAACCGATCCTCGGGGACTATTTCACCCCTACTGCTACTACTATCACATATCATAACATAACATATTATCAGACATATCTGGGGTGTCTGAACTACCCTTCGGTCCTAACAAACGAACTCGGAGACTGCTCCCCTCCTACTACCTCTAACTCATATAACAGATCATGCTAGCATATAAACATAACATCACATACTGTCAGACGTATCTGGGGTGTCTGACTACCCTCCGGTCCTAACAATCAAACTATACTACTATCACATATAACATATCATGCTAGCATACAACATATCAGGTGGTAGCAAATCTAGATGATATCATAGAGACAATCATCTATCATACGTCTCCTACTGGTGGGCCGGCATTGTGGCCTTAGACCCACCGCTACTGGAAGGTAACTCACCTCAAAGTAGCTGCTGATCTGATCGGGAACTGACTGTCTACCGCTGCTGCTGCTGCTCCGGAAATCCTCCGGCTGTAATTCCCACAACATAGTCAATCAAACACTGCTAACTGTCCTTTGGGTAAAATGACCATTTTACCCCTGATCATGCCCTAATTCAAAGTCAGAGTCAACTTTCAGTTGACCCGACTCGCCGAGTTGGCTCTCTAACTCGCCGAGTCCCTACCCAAACGATTGTCCTGAATCCCGTTTCTACTCGTCAAGTTAGGTGATGACTCGACGAGTTCTCCTTCTAAACTGATATTCAAGTCCTTCATCCTACTTGCCGAATTGTATGAATAACTCGTCGAGTTCATCTTCATCCAATGAACACCTATGCTAAGACTCGCCGAGTTGTATGAACAGCTCGCCGAGTTCATCTTCATCCGAAGAACACTTATGATGCGACTCACCGAGTTGTATGAACAACTCACCGAGTCTGTTCTTGATCTAAGGAGATTGCCTTGAACTCGCCGAGTCAGGGCATTGACTCGCCGAGTTCCTCCATGGATGAGTTCAGCTTCCGACTCACTGAGTCACACCCCGTGACTCACTGCTCACTCGACACTACGAAAAGAGGACAAACTCAGAGACTCACGAACCGACTCGCCGAGTCAGATGAACGACTCGCCAAGTCGTTACCATGCAATTACTATATGGTCGATTCTGCTTGAATCCAGTCCATGCCAATCATAGATCTGGGCTCCTAGGGCCTGGTTTACACGTAAAGTTTCCGACTTTACTTGTAGATCATCACCAATAAAGGTTCTAAGGCTTAAAGTGCACCAAAAGGGGTAGATCTAGGGCTTGTGTGCAACATAACTCCATAAAGGCAGTAGATCCAAGCTCCAAGGACTGAATGGGGTCTAGATCTAAAGGCTAATCAACTTGAGTCAACCAATAATGCACAACCAAGCTTGGGACATGGTTCGAGAGGGACTTTAATGGAGTAATAAGCATAGAAACAGAGGGAAAACGGGTTATACCTCAAGGAAATTACTGAGAGAACACAGAGGTGCTTGGCTTCCTTCCCTTCATCTTGATTTACTTGTCTTCCTTCTCAAAATCTTCAAGGAAAACACACTAATAAGCCTCAAACTCACAAGAACAAGGGTTAGGACGTATGGAGGGTTTCTGAGGGTGAAGGGGGCTGGTTTGGGGCGGAAATGAGAGATTATATATGGTGCAAACCCCTGAAACTTAGGGTTTCATCCAACAGCGGTGACTCGCCGAGTACAGGATATGGACTCGCCAAGTCGCCAACTTAAACGTGTCATGGGTCCCGTCTCTACTCGGCGAGTCGGCCCTATGACTCGCCGAGTCCAAGGCTAAAAATGGAAAATACTCAAATAAGATTTACGTACCAGGAACCAGGTGCTACATTTATGGTCTTTCCGGAGGTGGAAACGCGATTTAGGAGGTGTTGGGAAGGTCGTGTGAAGATATTAGGATGATTGGACTTAAAACGGAAAAAGTCTAAATATCTAGTTGGTGTCAAAAATAAAAAGTAACACAGTGTGCTTCAATTACACTGGAATCTGAACATGGAGCGTGTTGACCGGAAGAAGTTCTGTTGAATTTTCTTGAACACATGCCATTTTGTTTTGCCCTAAATCAACACGGGTTGTGTTGGTTTCTTTTAGAATTTTGCAACATTCTACTTGGGAGGAAGGTCCGAAATTGGCAAGCTACTTTCTACACGAAACGAGTCATAACGATTTACACTATTTTGATATAGGCCATGTTCGCCCCAACAACTGCTTTTTGGCAGTTTTTCCATTTTAATTTATCTTGGGATTTTGGGCATCTTGAGGGAAACGCTTTGTTTCATAGCACTAGAAGAAGCATGATTTCAAGAATCACTACAAGTTCTCGATTGTAAGAATTTGGAAACATTTTGTGTAAGATTTGTATGTCCTGTTTGTAGATAATTTCATATTTTCTAGACTTGTTGATTGTTCTAGTCATGTGTGGCTAAAACCCTTGTTTTTCAAAATCCATGTTTCGACCTTGGTTTGTAATTCAAGCATGTGATTGATGTTTTCTTTCAATTGTATCCAGTGAATTTTCTTTGGTATCAATTAAGAGTTTGATTTTAATTTTTGATTCTTGTTGTCCAATTGAATTAAGGTTAGATCATTCAAGTTAACTGATTTGCAAAATCCATAATTGTTTTTTGAATTATAATTGGTAACAAACATTAAATTGATTTAATGAGGAATATTAGATGTTTTTGGGAACATTCACACAAAACATAATGTAATCTTTTTATTTTTATTCCTTTAGTTCCTAACTTAATCTTTTGTAAACACCCCTCCCCCCCCCCCCCCCCCCGGCTGACTAAATTCTACCCTGTGAAATGAGGTATAGATATTAACTGTGTGTGTGTCTCTGAGGATCGAACTTGCTTGTTTAGTCCAACTTTTTGTGCAATTTAGTAGTTGTTTTTAGAGCCTATTTTAGCTATTTATGTGTTGGGATTGATATCCTCACAGGGGAACATAAAGAGAATGTAGTTGGTACAAACAATATGTACTAACAAATTATGTGTTATGTGAATGTGTGAAGGTGTATGATTAATATAATAGGTGAGTAATGTGTATGCTCACTAAGTTTTATGCTCATCCGTTGTCTATTAATCTTTTTCAAGACCATTTAGTTTTACTCTATATTTATGACTTTTTGAATACGTAATCTAGAATTAGAAGTTCCACATTGTGGTTATTGTAACATTTTTAGTTAACTCTGATATTATATTTTGAATGTTTTTGGATGGGATGATACCAACTTTTTATTTTAATTAAAGCTTGAAAGTTATGATTTAAAAATATATCCTCTATATTTATGAAAAATTAGGATGTTACAGCAAGAAGTTGACAATCAACTTTAACTCCAGATAAAGTTCATTAACATCAATATTTTATCGTTTATCATGCAAAGTACAGCTGTCAGACAACTATAACACAACTTAATATATTTGCCATCGAATTTCTTCAATTTTTTTGCAAACAAAAAGCCAAAATTATATTCATTCTCTTTGGATTATTAAAACATTGTTTTAAGAGAAGCTCTCACTTGACGAATAATATATGAAATATATGTAACATTAAAATTCTCTTTGACTAAAAGTACGACACCTTGATTACATGAATTCTCGTCAAAGAGTTTTTTCTATGATCGGAAAGCTTTATAAGGAATACCATATCAATATTTGTTTCAACAGAAAGTTCATTAGCATCATCAATGGCTTTAGAGACCATTGTTTCTCTAATTTCCTCGAACAACTCGATCAACATATTCGTTTCTTTAATAGCAACATCGATCAACATATCATTTAGTTATAAATGTTTGCTAACCATGTTCATCATATATAGTACGTTAGAGCGAGCTATTGGAATTGGAACAAGACACTAAGTTTTTTCTTTTGATTACCGATTTTCGATTGTTGGACAACATTGCCTATGTGGTTGCCCGTCTTGTACAACCTTTACTCAACTCAATTTGTATTTTTACATCAAACTATAAAAATAATTCTCATGTACATAAAAATGTGAACTATTACTTCAAATAAATAGAAATAACAATAAAATACTAAAAATTAGATAAAATACTGGAAGGTTTATACATACCCGAAATTGTTTTGCCTACCCACTTATAAATGTACTAGTATTTGGGTTCCCTTAGTAACACCCTATTTTATGACATAAAACATTCGGCTAGGTTGAAAATTTCAGATCAAAGTAAATCACAACTTAACATAAATAGTGTAGACATGTTTTGGTTTGAAAAATATAACATTGTAGTATAATATATATGATGATGAAAATTATTTGTTCACAGCTAAATGAAAATTTTTTGGCCCTTATATTATATATTTCTTAATATTCAATATTAGTTGATTATATTGAAAACTAGCATACGAATGAAAATGCAACTTTTATATATATATATATATATATATATATATATATATATATATATATATATATATATATATATATATATATATATATATATATACTAGTAGCGTACCCGCACAATGCGGCGGTGACGATTTGTTTCATTCCAGTTATTAGTTTTCAAACAAAAGTTAGTGTCATTTCGGGAATCGTCAAATTATTTCATTTCGACTTGTTTCATTCCGGCGATTTGTTCCTTTCGGCTTTCAAAAAAAGGAACTTGGTCATTTAGGGAATGCTATAATCACAAACAAACAAAAAAGGGTTATTATACAAACATAACGCCAAAATCAAAAATCATTTTCTTTTTTGGTTTGGGTTTGGGACACATTGGTCATATTGGTCATTTCGGGATTGGGATCTGAAATCAAAATCCACACAAAAATCAAACCAAGAGAAAAAAAATCCACACAAAATCAAACCAAGAGAAAAAAAGAACTTGTACCTTGTTTTCTGGCAAAATCTTGGAATAATTTAGATTGTTTTTGTGACAACCCAATATTTTTCAAACCAATGTGGTGGAATGGCCACGTCAAGTCACTAACTCTGGTGGTGGCAAACTCCATGGGTTGGGAGAACCTGAAACGGCTGCTACTACGAGAGTACTGCCTAAGGGGCGAGACTCAAAAGCTCGAACAGGAGCTTTGGGGCCTTACGATGGTAGCCTCAGACATCACAAGTTATACAAATAGATTTAGTGACTTGATGATACTTTGTCCAGGAATGATGATTCTGGAAAGCCAGAAGGTGGAAAGGTACATCTGGGGGCTGTCACCCCAGCTTCGAGGAAGTGTGCTAGCTTCCAAACCCACAACGTTCGACAGCGCCAAGGAACTGGCACAATCTCTCATTGATCATGGAGTCTGCCAAAGTGTCACAACCGTCATCCTGGAACCAACCAAAGGGAGCAACAACAAAGACAGCAATGCCAAAAACAACAACAAGAAGATGTTTTGGAACAAGAGGAAAGGTCAAACTTCGCAGGAACCTTCAAAGAAACAACTAGTGGCGGTCCATGTTGCGACTGCCCCATAGCTGTTCCCGCTACCCCTGCGCCGACGAAACAATATGCTGGGAACCTGCCAAAGTGCAACAAATGCAATTACAATCACCACGGTAATTGCCCGGAGATGCACTGTAAAACTGCGAAAGGAAAGGGCACACTGCCCGTTTCTGTAAGGCACCGACGCGACCAATCACCCAAGTTCCTGGAAATGGAGTGAGCCAGACATGTTATTGGTGTGGGGAAGCTGGGCACTACAAGTGGGACTTCCCTAAAGCAAAGAATGCTGGCGGTGTAGGAAGAGTACTGTCAATAGGGCAGAACGAGGCAATAGTTGATCCTACAGTAGTTACGGGTACGTTTCTCCGCAAGAACATTTATGCATGCATACTCTTTGACTGTGGTGCGGAGAGAAGCTTCGTGAGTCATAAATTCAAACACTTACTTAATCAAAAACCCCAATCACTCAATAAAATATTCACTATAGAAATGAAAAACGGTAAAACAGAAAGCGCAAACGATATGTACATAGGCTGTACATTAAATTTAAATGAGCACTTGATCCAAATCGATCTTATGCCAATTACTATAAGAAGTTTTGATTTCATCATCGGTATGGACTGGTTAAGCCTTCACCATGCCGATATACTTTGTCATGAAAGGGTCGTTCGCCTCAATCTGCCAAGCGGAAAAACTTTTGTCATTTATGGTGACAAACCCAGTACCAATTTACAAATCATCTCCTACGTCAAAGCCCAAAAATATATTCGCAAGGAATATCATGCCTTTTTAGCCCATGTGGTAGACAAGAAACAAGAATCGAAAGACATTAAAGACATTCTAGAAGTCTACAATTTCCCCGACATCTTCCCAGAAGTTCTCCCAGGAGTCCCACCGGAGTGCCAAGTCGAGTTCAAGATCGACTTGATTCCCGGAGCTACCCCAGTAGCAAAATCGCCAAACTCACGATCAAGAACCAATATCCCTTACCGCGCATAGACGATCTGTTCGACCAACTACAAGGAGCGAGCTACTTCTCAAAGAACGATCTAAGATCTGGGTATCACCAGCTGCGAGTCCTGGAAGGATACATTCCCAAAACGGCATTCCGAACTCGCTATGGTCACTACGAGTTTGTAGTGATGCTCTTTGGATTGAAAAATGCACCAGCTGTGTTCATGAACTTGATGAACTAGGTATGTCATTCCTTCCTGGATAAATTTGTGAACGTGTTCATAGATGATATACTCATCTATTCAAGGAGCAAGGGAGAGCGTAGCCAACACCTTCGATAAGTTTTGGAAACATTAAGGACAAAGAAGCTATACGTAAAATTCTCAAAGTGCGAATTTTGGATTCGGGATGTAGATTTCCTAGGTCACGTGGTCAGCAAGGAAAGGATACATGTGGACCCATCCAAAATCAAGGCAATCGAGAACTGGACAATCCACGGACTCCAACGGAAATCCGGCAATTCTTGGGCCTCGCCGGGTATTACCAAAGGTTCATACAAAATTTCTCAAAGATTGCTAAGTCGCTTACCACCCTGACTCAGAAGAGTGTAACCTTCAACTGGGGAGAAAAACAAGACATCGCATTCCAAAGACTGAAGCGAGCCCTATGCAGTGAACCTATTTTAACCTTACCAGAAGGAACATAAGACTTTGTGGTCTACTGCGATGCGTCAAACCAAGGACTTGGATGTGTTCTAATTCAGCGAGGGAAGGTCATCGCCTATGCCTCAAGACAACTAAAGACGCACGAGGTAAACTACACGATGCACGATCTCGAGCTAGGAGCAGTCGTTTTCGCTCTAAAGATCTGGATGCACTATCTCTACGGCACGAAATCTACAATCTTCACCGATCATAAAAGCCTCCAGCATATCCTCAACCAGAAAGAACTCAACATGAGACAAAGACGGTGGGTAGAACTATTAAACGATTACGAATGCGAAATTTGTTATCATCCCGGAAAAGCTTGTGTGGTAGCTGATGCACTCAGCCGGAAGGAATACTCGGGCCGCCGAGTGAAATCTTTAACTATGACAATCCATTCACACCTGTCCGTGCAAATCAAGGAAACTCAAATAGAATCCTTGAATTCCGAAAATGTGGTAGGGGAAGCCTTAAGGGGAATGGATAAGAATCTTGAAGTCAAGGATGACGAAGTTCGTTACTTCATGAATCGGATCTGGACGCTGAAGTTTGGTGGATTCAGAAAAGTTGTCATGGATGAAGCCATAAGACACAATACTCCATACATCCTGGTTTAGATAAGATGCATTTGGACCTCAAGAAACTGTATTGGTGGCCGAACATGAAAGCCAAAATTGCTACCTATGTAGGTAAATGTCTGACCTGCGCCAAAGTCAAAGTGGAATACCAAAAGCCCTCGGGACTGTTGAAACAACATGAAATACCCGAATGGAAGTGGGAGCGGATAACCATGGACTTCATAACCAAGTTACCCAAGACGGCAAGCGGACTCGACACCATCTGGGTGATCATTGACAGGTTAACTAAATCCACACACTTTCTGCCAATCAAAGAAACGGATAAACTGGAGAAGCTAACTAGAACATACATCAGGGAGATTGTGCGACTGCATGGTGTGCCAATATCCATTATCTCGGACTGAGATAGAAGATTCACCTCGAAGTTCTGACAGTGGCTACAAAGATCTCTAGGAACGAGGTTGGACATGAGTACCGCTTATCACCCGCAGACTGACAACTAGAGTGAGAGCACCGTACAAACCTTAGAAGACATGTTGAGAGCTTTCATGATCGATTTTGGCAAGGCATGGGACACCCATCTACCATTGGTCGAGTTTTCGTACATCAATAGCTACCACACTAGCATCAAGGTTGCCCCATTCGAAGTCCTCTACGGCCGAAAGTGAAGATCACCTCTGTGCTGGGCTGAAGTGGGTGACACACAACTAGGAAGAGGACAGGCAACGAACATCACTCTCACTGTGCCAGAAATCATAAGAGAAACTACGGAGAAGATTGTTCAAATCCGGGAGCGACTGAAGGCTTCAAGAGATAGACAAAAGAGTTATGCAGATAAAAGACGGAAACCCTTGGAATTCCAGGTTGGAGACCGGGTACTACTAAAAGTCTCGCCCTAGAAGGGATTAATATGTTTTGGAAAGCGTGGAAAGCTAAACCGAAGGTAGATCGGACCATTCGAGATCCTTGCCAGGATCGGCCCGGTGGCTTACAAACTTCGATTACCACAGGAACTCAACAACGTACACCCTACCTTTCACGTATCGAACCTAAAGAAATGCTTGTCCGATGAGACCCTCGTTGTCCTTCTGGATGAAATTGCAATCAACGAGAATCTCCAATTCGTAGAAGAGCTGGTAGAGATCATGGATCGGGAAATTAAAAGAACTAAACAAAGCCGCATACCCATTGTGAAGGTCCGTTGGAACGCCAAGCGAGGACCAGAATACACCTGGGAACGTGAGGATCGGATGAAACAAAAGTACCCGCATCATTTTCCTAGAACTCTATCTTAGATTAAATTCCGGGATGAAATTCCCTCTAACAAGGGGATGATGTGACAACATGATATTTTTCAAACCAATGTAACATTCAAAAAGTCAAATATAATGAACTATTTAGAATCAATGAAATCAGCATCAAAAATGAAGTTTTATAAAATCAAAATTGGGATTCATAAATTGTTAGATATCGTGCCAAGGTTTCCAAAAATATAAAGAACACTCAAATCCGACTTATAATGAAGAAGTTATGACCAATCGAAAATCCACGGCACACCCAGTAAAACACTAATAAACGTAAAAAGTGAAACTTCAATAAAATACTTTTTATACCTAGACACCTAAACGAAAGTCGTAGATTACGTTAAACTTTGAGCGTGCATAAAAAGAACGCCCAAATCTGACTTCGTATGAAGAAGTTACGATTTTACTAAGTTTCGGAACATCGGTAGACGGCTAAAAACTCGGAATAAAGATCGAGCGATTTTTAGCTAATGCAACCTAAACGAGAGTTGAAGGTCTCTATAATAGCAGTACAATGGTAAAAGGACAGACGAAAACGAACATTAGATAATGAAATTATGGATTTTTAACGCAATTATCCTGTCCCGGCCTATTTAAAATAAAATATTAAAATTAAAGTCAAAATTAGCCGACGAAGTGTAAATTAAAGTTGTAGAGCATATTCTCACCTACGTGTGGATATATAGAACATCGAAAACGGAGTTCGTATGCGAAAGTTAAACATTTTTTATGTTTTTGGCACACACTTCGAGGTTTATCCGAAGGAGTACGCCCAACGTACTTCGGAGTACGCCCAACGTACGTAATGCACGGACACGGACCGGTCACGTCGCCCCTACACCCTCTACGGCAGTCCCATCCGTAGACCAGAGACCGGAGACGTCATTGCTAAAGTACGCCCCGCGTATGAGGGTACGCCCAGCGTACTTTGGAGTACGCCCAACGTACGAGGCCTGGCAGCGCACCCATAAATACCTTGCAAGACCTCCGACTTTCCTTGCTTATTTCTCTCTTCTCTCTCACATTTACTCCCCGTTTAGCATCCCAAGACGACCCCATCAACCCGGTTTCATACCCCAGCCCCAACGAAGGTCCGAAGCCCCGAGATTCTGGAGAATCTCGCCACTTTCCGGTCGAAGTGCCGCCCGAGAAAAAGCTCGCTTTCTTTGAATCGTCCACTTTCCAAGTGAGTTCATACACATACTTTATTTTCACGTCTTTTCATATTTTAGGGGGGGGGGGGGAGGATACAAGTGTAATACGAGAAAAACTCAACGTTTTATACAGATTCAAATACACCACCAACATTTTTATAAATGTTAGACAACTTCGATATCGACGTATAAACTATATACAAAGTTAGTATTACATCGAGTTTTTATCACCAAATGGTACACGCTTTCGGAAAAACTATAATGGGTATAATTTACAAGTTATTATTACATCTTTACGTAAACATTGTGAAAATGAAATACTTTCATCTACATGAAATATAGACTTTTCTTTCATAAATCCATTAATACTAAGTGTTGTGAGACATTCAACTTCAACGTACTCTCAAGTACGTATTTCAAGCCCTATATTATAAACCATAATCTCTTGGAGGGAGAGCGTGATACTTATGTATAGATCTATACGGGATTGACAATCTCGCACCTAAACTGTTAGCTACAGTTGGACCGGCAGGTCTGGGGTGACAAACGTCGTAACACTACAACGCCTGAAGAACGTTGTTACAGGCAGTCTGGGTCAATAGGATGGTTACAAAACTCACACAAAAGTATTAAATAAGATTGATTTATGAGACTCTTGAATGCATTCAGTAAATACATTATTTTGAGTATAAATTCACTTTCATCATTTGAGCACGAAATATACTGTTGCACTCCAGCCTTTGGAACTTTTTCAAAGTATGGAAAGAAAATATTGGATTTTCTGGAAAACACGTTCATTTATTTTTACTAAAAGCTATATAAATTTCAGTACAAAAACACTTATGAACTCACCAACTTAATTGTTGACACTTTTTCAAAACAACTTGTATTTCTCAGGGAATAAATAATACAGGTAACCATCAGCTTTTGGAGAAGGAACGCTAAGGCGTCTATTATCAAAACATTTTAAATCATCATATTGTAATATTTTTTGAAACATGTATTACAAGCAACAATGTAAGTTTTTGTTATATATATGATGGTTGTGTTTACTTTCTTTACAATATTCAACTGTTATGATACTATGTGAAGTCACCCACCCCCGAATGTTTCCGCCATTCTGGTTTGGGGGTGTGACAGTTTTACCTCTAGCACTTGAAATCAAAACCCACAAAAAATTTAGTCCCTTAGGTTTGGGATAAAAATTATTTTACAAACATATTTGTATGGTTATTCGAATAACAAAACAAGAAAAAAATTCATCTGTACCTTGTTTATTTAGCATAATCTTGCAAGATTTAAATTTTTTAGCTCTATAACCTAAAATTGAAACCCACACCAATATATGTTCATTGGGTCTGGGACAACCATCAGTTAACTGACAAAACACCAAAACCAAATCAAGAAAAAAAAACAAACCTTTCCCTAGAACATGAAATCAGTTTACACACAAAGCGCGAACTTGGAAGAAATCAACTTTGTTTGATCCCTAGCACAAGAAATCGAAACCTACATCAAAATCGGATTACAAACATAAAATCGAAACACACACCAAAATCAAAACCCACAAAAAACCTTATGAACTCTTAGTTTGTATGAATCTGCATACACACAACAGATAGCTTGAACTAACAAAATACATAAAACTTGTTTTTAACATCCATTTTGTAAATCCAAACTTTTCCATTATAATTAGTTTTCCAAAGCTGCAAGTACCAAATGAAAAAGTTAAAAATTAACCAAGAGCCTAATACATGTTGCCTCAATAACTTCAAATGTCTTCTAAGTTACAATATCTGAAAAGTGAAAAAGCACAATTGTCATAATCTACATACATATAATGTGATTAATAGTATAAAGAAACTATATATACTAATTAATAATTGCTGATGTTCAAACCGAAATAGGTTCAAAATATTTTTGGGTTAAACTATATGCATAAGTTCCACCATGACTTACTTGCTTCTGAGAGCTTTTGAGTAAAATGGGACTACTGGAAACATCTTCTATCCTAATATTTTAGATTAGAACCCATATTTTAAATAGATTAATCTTAGAACTCAAGCTATTTAGTATGAAAAACACTGCGTTTGAGTAAGGAAGAGTAAAAATAGGATAGAAGATAGAGATTCAACTACAAGAGTTAAAAAACCAGCAATGAGGTGAAATTTTCGGTTAAATAACAGAACACTAAAACCAACTCAAAGCATAATCGTTGAAGAATTCAACTTTTTTGATCCCTAAAACATGAAGTCGAACCCAACATCAAATTCAGATAACAAACAGGAGTTGTTGAGAAGAAAACACAACAATCAATTAAGGTTAAAAAACGAACAAGTCAGTAGTTTCTTCGGCACAACCTTGTAAAACTTAAAGATTAGTTACCTCTAGCCCATCAAATCGAATACAACTACCAATTCGTTTATACCAGAACAAAAGTAAGGAGATTTAGCCTGCTAAAAATGGAGCCCATAGTGGTGCGACATTAGTACAAAAATAAAAATAGTGGGAAGAAGCTTCAACAATTTTCAATTTCATAGAGAGCTTACCAGGGGAAAGAGATATCAAAATCAAAGGTAGAACATGATTGTAAAGAGAATCAGTTCAGATAAAAGATTAATCGTTGCGTTTGTTCATCAACTAGTCTTTTTGAGTAGAGAGAAGTAAGGTTGAAGAGCATTTTCATTTTAGGAGAGGCGGAGACAAATGAGAAGGTATACGATTTAGAGTTGTCTTGGGATATAGGGAGATCAAGCCGTTTATTTGTTTGCATAAAAAATGGATGAACGGGATTATAACATGTTGGCAATACATGTGTCGATCCATGTGATAGGCCCATGCTTTTAATCCCCACCATTCAAGTTAGATTCAACGGTGCAGATCAAGTTTCCTTGTTTTTTAAGATAACATGCTTAATGTTTTGTACCTTAGGCTTTAAAATTTGTACTTAAGACATTGATTATGTATGGTTTATAATATATATATATATATATATATATATATATATATATATATAGAGAGAGAGAGAGAGTGTGTGTGTGTGTGTGTAACGCCTCATTTCTGGTATGTGATTTAAATAAAGTAATATCATTTCTTGAGGGGTACTCGACGAGTCTGTAGCCCGACTGGTCGAGTAGAGACAGGATGATCACGCAAATTGAGTTGGCTACTTGACGAGTCCATACGCTGGGACTCGGTGAGTCTGCCTGTCTGGATAAAGCCCTAATTTTAAATATTTGCACCCTATTTAAACACACTTATACGCCCCCAACCTTGCCTCTATCACTCTCAGAACATTTCCCATGTAAACCCTAGCCCCATTGTTGAGTTTGAGTGTGTTTGTGCTAGCTTGGAAGCCTTGGGAAGAGAAAGAAGGAAAGGAGCTCCATAGAAGAGAAAGGAGATCCAAGAGTTAGCTTCCATCTGTTTCTCATTCAGGTAATGAAGATTTGACCTTGTGCATTCCTCCATTAAAATGCTTGTTATGCCTTCGTTGGAGCCTCTTATGATTCAAAATTGAGACATAGACTCCCCTTTGTATGGAAACTTCAGATCTGGACCCTCATTGTATTCTAGAAGTGTAAAGTTGTAGTCAAAATTGTGATTGAGGTCCCTCTTGAGCTTAGAACCCCATTAAGAGCTTAGTTTTGTCATTTGTAGCCTTTAAAGCCATGCATGCACATAAAGTTTGCAACTTTGCGTGATAAGCATGCCCTAGAAGCTTGGATCTGCGATTTGGAGCCGCTGCATGGCTCAAATCAGGTCTGTATGGAAAAGGACTGAATGGACTCAGCGAGTCGCAAGCTTGACTCGGCGAGTCATATGAAGATAGCCATGGAATCGACGAGTTGGATGAGCAACTCGGTGAGTCCGATGAAGATTGCCTTGGACTCGACGAGTTGCTTGAACAACTCGGCGAGTCGGATGAGTTTTCCCGAGTAAAGTAGTGTTTGAGTGAAATAGCTTCATTCCTTCTTTGTTACATGTAAAGTTAGCAACTTTACGTGTTCAAATGGTTCCAGGGGCTCAGATCTACGAGTTAGATGCTCTGGAATGGATTAGAATTCAATTGCATGGAATCTTCACGACAAGACTCGGCGAGTTGTTCGTCGGACTCGACGAGCCAAGTCGTGAGTCCCCCTCTTTCTTTGGTTTGTGAGTTTAGGGTGAATCAGTGAGTGGGAAAGAGGACTCGTTGAGTTAAAGTCAAAGTTAGTAAAGAAGGGACTCGACGAGTCTGCGCCCTGACTCGGCGAGTCCGGTCAACTGGAAATTGACTTTGACCAGGGAGTTGACTTTTACTAGGGGTAAAATAGTCATTTTACCCTGAGAGCATTTACCAGTAACTGGTCTAGTGTTTTTGGAATTTGTAGTCGGACACTTTCAGAGCAGCAGTCAGCCACTTTTAGAGTTAGCATCTCAGCAGCCAACACTATAAGGTGAGTTTTCCTTCCAGTAGGAACAAGTCTATGGCCACAATGCCGACCCGTCTAGTTAGCAGTAGTTTCGGACTTTGGTCCGATGCAGTAGTTCAGTGTGCTTGATGTCATTGTGATTCAAGCATGTCTTTGTGCTATGTGTTCCGGACTTCGGTCCGATGCAATATGCAGTATATGTGTTTATGCTGGTGGATATGTTTAAGCTATGCTATGTTATGCTCAGCCAGTTTTCGGACTTCGGTCCGATACAGGGGACAAGGTCCTAGTCAGTTTCGGATTTCGGTCCGATGCAGTTAGTTCCGGACTTCGGTCCGATGCAGGGACAAGGTCCCAGTCAGTTCCGGACTTCGGTCCGATACCGTTAGTTCCGGACTTCGGTCTGATGCAGGGGACAAGGTCCCAGTCAGTTCCACACTTCGGTCCGATGCAGTTTCCGGACATTGGTCTGATCCAGTGAGCAAGGCCCAGTATGTGCTTTATATGTTGTTGTATGGTATGTGGTAGTTTGGGGGAGCTCACTAAGCTTTGTGCTTACAGTTTCAGTTTTGGTTTCAGGTACTTCCGCAAGCAAAGGGAAGAGCTCGGGATGATGGCATTGCACACACCATAGCTTCAGCTTTTGTCCTAGGGGTTTATTTTCAGATAATATGTTATGTTGTTACAGTTCTTTAGTTATGACACATCTATTATAACTTTTTGGGATTTATAACGTACGATTTCATGATATATTATAAATCGTTGATAACCTTATTATTATTTAAACAAAAATAGTTGGGTCGTATTTTGGGTTGTTACAAATTGGTATCAGAGCCATGGTTTGAGGGATTCAGGCACACTTATGGGTATGACTAAACTCAAAATAAGGAAATAGTAAAATATTTTTGAAAGAAAAATGTTTTTGAAAGAATTTCTGAAAAAGAGACTTAAAAAGAAAAGTGTTTTGAAACGAGAAAAGGGTGCGGTGCATGCGATCAACCGAGCTCAAGTAAGTACTCCCTGATTACCCATACAAATTTACATTAAGATTATCTATTTCTGTTACAGTAGAACAACATGCTAGAATAGGACTAAGGATCTAGGGGGATGCCTTATGTGCCTGCTATATGTGTTTCAGCTTTATGAGAATTGCATGCTAGTATTCAGTAGACAACAGTAGGATAGTCTGATTAGGTTATGTCTGATATTGTGAGCTTAGCATTGTATGCTAGTACAGTTTCTTGTTATGAGAATAGAGTTGCTTGATTAGTTCCTGTGTCCAAATACGGCTTGCTTTGTGCTTTGTGGGACTCCAAGTGATAGGAGTTAGCCATTAGGTGAATATGTCACATCACATGTGATCAGGGTTGGATAATCTCCGAGTGTTGGATTTGGCCCTAATGTGCAGTTCTTGTTTGAGTCCAACCGTTGTAGGAATGAGTCCTTTACTCGAAGGATTATCTGAGGCTCGTCACATGTGGTGGAATTCAGGTGATGACTAATTGGCATTACAAGGGGTCCTTCAGCAACTGAGAACTGGTTTTTGGTTGAGTTAGAGATTTTCCTAGGGCGAGCCTAGGATGAGAGTAGCAGAGATCAGTAGCAGTAGCAGTGACTTGGTGGAGTTGAGGTAGTTCTTGAGGAAAGTACGGATAGATGTGGAAGGTAGTATAGGCTCGTACTACTGGAAGAAGAGGATTTGTACTTCAATCAAGGAAGGCTGAGATGAGACCAGGAAACATGTAGTAGTAGCGGTGCCTCGAGATATATCAGTTTTTCTAACGTTTATCATGATGTGTTTTCAGAATTGTGGTTCTACGTCCTAGACCAGCAGGCGGTAGTTCAGGTGTCAGGGAGGGATCAGGATCAGGCTCGGGGGCCGAGCATTTGGATGAGCAGACTAGGGAGTTTTTCACTTCAGAGGTTACCCGTATCATACTTGAGTAGACTCCTGTGATCTTTGGTTCGATCAAGGAGGGTATTTTAGAGTTGATGGATGAAAAGTTAAGCACGTTCCGTGCTGAGATGGCGGCCATGATGGGGTCGTGCACACTCACCATCATGTAGTTCTGGGCTTGTGATGCTCCAGACTACCATGGGGCGCGGGACCCCATTGCGAGTACTAGGTGGTTGACAGATGTTGCCAACGCGTTCCGCACTAGCAGATGTCCCGAGGGGGACAAGGTCAGATTAGCATCCTGTCTTCTGAAGGACAGGGCACGAGATTGGTGGGAGGAGGTTGGGCATGTCATCGGGGATGTTGCAACCCTTGATGCTATGACTTGGCCTGATTTTACTACCAGGTTCAGAGCCGAGTTTGCACCGATTATTGAGGCGCAACAGCTAGCCAGAGAGTTTCAGGACCTTACTCAGACTACGGAGACAGTGGCGGAGATTACCACCAAGTTTAGAGAGATGGCTCTTCTAGTTCCTCAGTACGCAGCTGATGAGGAAATGAAGAAGGCCCGTTATCATGAGATGCTGCGGAGTGATATCCGTCAGTTTGTGAGCCGATCCAGCTGTAAGACGCTGAATGATATGATTGCGAGGCCTCGAGAGAAGGAGATTAATCTTGATATGGAGAAGAAGAGGAAGCCGGAGGTGGCTTCGGGTATAGGGAGTTCGGGCAAGAAGCCCTAGATTTCGGATCATAGGTCCAGAGGTCAGCATAGCCACAATCGGTGTGGCAAATGTGGGAGATTGCATGATGGTGCGTGCAACGCAGGAAGTTCCGGTTGTTACAAGTGTGGTCGGACTGGGCATATGAGCAGAGATTGTACAGCTTCTACCACTGCCACCGTAGCATCAGATTTGATTTGCTTCCATTGGAATCTGAGGGGACACAAAAAGTCCCAGTGCCCGAGCTTAGCCGCAACGGGGAAGGTGTTGGCACCTGCCCCTGCTACATTTAGGATTATGGATGATCTTTAGGCCGGGCCGAGGCGCTAGTGGCGAAGAGTAGAACTTTCTAGATGACAGCAGAGGACGCGCGAGCGACTCCTAACGTGGTGACGGGTATGTATTTTCCTTTTATCTCTGCATTTATTATTGATTGTTTCTAATGTTATATGTTTGCGTATAGGGTCGTTCTTAGTGAACGCCATTTCAGCTACAATGTTATTTGATTAGGGGGCTACCCGATCGTGTGTCTCTCTTGCGCTTAGCAAGAGGTTTAGCAGAGCTCCAGGGGAACTAGATTGTCCACTCGAGGTGGAGATAGTCGATGATAGGACCTTCAGGGTCGTGAGAGTGCATAAGGCATGCTCACTGCAGTTATTCGATCATCATTTTTCGGTAGACATGGTCCCTATTCCTTTGCGAGGGAAAAAGTTCATAATAGGCATGGACTGGCTGAACCCCAATGGGGAGGTGATTGATTGCGAGTTGCAGCTAGTGAGGGTTCGCACTCCAAGTGGGGGAGAGTTAGTGATTCAGGGAAAGAGACCATAATGCGGAACAATTCTTAGTTCAGCAGCGAGAGCGAGGCGCTGCTTCCAGCGAGGTTGCGCAGGTTATGTCGCATATGTGATGGACACCCGGGATAAGGGTAAGACAACAGTAGATGATTTAGCAGTGGTGCGAGAGTACCCGGACGTATTCCCAGAGGAATTGCCTGGGATACCTCCGGAGAGACAGGTTGAGTTCAAAATTGATCTGGTTCCTGGTGCGGCTCCGATAGCCAAGGCACCGTATCGGTTGGCTCTTCCAGAGATGCAGGAGTTGTCTACGCAGCTGCAGGAGCTGCTAGACAAGGGTTACATCAGACCGAGTAGTTCACCTTGGGGAGCCCCGAATCCTGTTCGTGAAAAAGGATGGATCGCACCGTATGTGCATAGACTACCGGGAGTTGAGCAAGGTAATAGTGAAGAACCGTTACCCACTCCCGTGGATAGATGACTTGTTTGATCAGCTTCAGGGAGCATCTTGGTTTTCCAATATTGATCTGCGCTCCAGTTATTATCAGATGCGGGTCAAGAGTGAGGATGTTCAGAAGACAACTTTTAGGACCCGTTATGGTCATTATGAGTTTGTGGTGATACCGTTCGGACTCACCAACGCTCCAGTAGCGTTCAAGGTCAAACAAAGTCAACAAGTCAAACCGGTCGACTCAATTAAACATTGTATATTAGGGTTTACGTTATGTAATTACTGTATAACTCGCTATTTTAATGAGAAAACATAATTTGGAAAATTCGTGTGTTTAATTTTCCTTAGCCTTAGTGCTAAACAATGAACCAAACCGATAAAAAAATGTTGCATACTCATCTGGAGTGTGTAAGACCCTAAAACATGGCTTAATGGGGTTTACGGACCTTGCGTTGCGAAGCCAGACACTTAAAAAGGTCACAAAAGAAGCCTCTCTTAATATCCTTCACGCTATCTCTCTATATTCTCTCTCCGTATGTGATATTCTCCAAGTATGTCAAATCTCTCCCAAATCTTTCCAAGAATGTGGAATCTCTCCGAAATCTCTCTTCATAGGTGAAATCTCTCCAAATATGTCAAATCTCTCCCAAATCTCTCCAAGAATGTGGAATCGCTCCCCAATCTCTCTCCATATGTGAAATCTCTCCAAGGATGCCAAATCTCTCCCAAATCTCTCCAAGTATGTGAAATCTCTCCAAAATCTCTCCCAACTCCTTAAAATCACTCGGGGCATCCCGACCCTTAATTTAGTCGAAAATCGCTGGAAAACGGAAGTCTACGCGAAAAACAGCTTTAAGGAGCCGAAACCCCACTTAAGGAGCCGAAACCCCTCTTAGGAGCTGAAACCCTTTTTAGAGCCAAACCTCCAGAGAACCGAGACCCTCTCAACCGAAATGGACCGAGCTCTCTATCTATTTCGGTCCCGTGATCATTCCAAACCGAGACCTGATTTTCGGCTCAACCCTTCTTACTTTCGGTCCGAGAACTTGAGCTGCTGTCCGAGGAGCGAGCCTGCGCAGCCGAGACTGAGCCTCGCCTTTTGTTCTTCTCCTCACGCTCTCGGTTCCTCTTCCCCTCCTCTCGGCTCCCACTTACCTTCGGTTCTAAGCATCAGGAACCGAACCTTCGGTCCAGGACTTCGGATTTTGACAAGTTTCACCCGGTTTTCAATATCTTTAGCGTTTTGAGCCCGTTTTTCGTGATTTTAACGCGGGATTTTCTCCAAAAATCATATTTTAACATATAAGACCCTAAATATTCATAATTTAAACATATTTTTATGGAAATCTTTATTTAAGAATAAAATCTAGTGGGTGAATATTTGAGGTGGAGTGTTGACTTTGCATTAGAGTATGACACAAGCAACCTCCCCATACCTTCATAGTACAACCCCCAGTCACTATTACACCATACCTAGTCACTTCATTGTACTTTCTCACTATTTTCCAGCTATTCCCACGTTCAAGAGCTGGAACACTCACCCTCATTTTTCACACTTCACTCATTTTCACTCATTCCACCAAAAGATCAAACCCCTTTTTCTCTCAACTCTCCTCTCTCAAGTCCGAGAATTTCAAGCACTTTCCAAGGCTTATCTTCTTCATTGGGTAAGTATCATCGTCTTCCTTGTGATTATTACACTTCCTTTTACCCCAATCATAGATTGCTTACACAAATTCCATCACAATGGTGTTAGATTCTCGAATCTTCAAGCAATCCTCCAAGTGTTCTCGAGTTGAACACTTCTATTCTTCAACAATCATCCACTAAAATCACTCTAGGTGAGTTCATACCCCTACATTTTCTTTTTTCTTAAGTTTTAGGGGGGGGGGGGAATATGAGTTAAATCATCAAGAACACAACTAAACTTTTCCAACAGCTTTCATCAGAAAAGTTGGACTTCAATCACGGACTGTTTAGGACAACCTAAACATTTTAGTTTTAAAAACTATATAAGTTTCGAGTAGCTCAAGTCATTTGATTTAAAATGGATACTTTCACATCTCCATACGATTTTCTACAATTTATAGTCATTTTTACAAAACTGCCTATCATTTGAAACATCAATCCGGACCAGTCTGTGGTTATGGACTTGTTTACACAAGTTAGAGGTCACTAAAAATCATGAGAAAAATTATGGAGAAAGTAGACTCATTTTCCAAATTCCCAGAATTTACGGATTCTAATTTGGACCTTTGATAATTTTTCTACAAATTTTTTAAGAACAGTGATAGAAAATGTTAGCAACAGAAAAATGCTATCAATTACAATTAACCTTGTAACATGTTGACAAAGGTGTATATCTTTGTGTGATTATATGTTATTGCAATATATGATGTTTTTGTCTTAGTATATAGACATACATCAGTTAACAGATGGAGTTTTCTACATAATGCATAAAAATAACAATTTGTTATAATCAAAGTACATCCATTACATACAAACATTTGAATAAACAATGTTAAGTATAGTTTACGTACATTACCACTACTACCTTTTTTTTTATAAACTATAATAGGTATAGTTTATGATACATCACATAACACACTCATACAAAAAGGGTACATTTAGACAAAAAGGGATTTTCATTACATTACATGTGAATCCGTTAATGACTTTTGTGAGACATTCGCTTCACTTTACCAATAAGTCTTGTATTGTAACCCGATTCTGCTGGAGGGAGAGCGTGATAGTTGTATACAGATCTATATTGGGATTGACAAACCCACACCTGAGCTGCATGCAACAGCTAGATTGGTAGGTCTGATGTGACAAATGTCATAACATTTCCGACGCCTGAAGAACGTCGTTTCAGGCCACCTAGGTCATAACATGGTTATAATAACTCACATTAAGTATTAACAAACATAGAATTTACGGGGATTTCACCGAAATCAAACGAGTTTATGTCAATTTAAACTTGTATTGTGTTACTATAAATATGACAAATTATTTGTACATTCCAGTCTTTGGGTTTTAAGAATACATTTACACATCAAGGAAACTATTGGATTTTCTGGAATGGACACTACTTTTAAAAGAAAAGGTTTTTATAATTGCATAAAAAAACTTATGAACTCACCAACCTTTGTGTTGACACTTTTTCAAACAATTTGTATTCTCAGGAAATCACTAAACAGGTAACCAAGTCCTTTTGAGGATGGGACGTTAAGGCGTCAAACATTTCACATTTTGTCAACATATTGTAATTGATTTGGAAACATGTAAACACATACAATGATGTAACTCTTTCAATTATATATATGTTGGTTGTGTTTACTTTAATCACTATTGCAAATGTTGTTATGATACTATACATGAAGTCCTCCACCCCCGGACGTTTCCGCCGTCCTTGGTTTGGGGGTTGTGACAGATTGGTATCAGAGCACAGTTTATAGTGAATTAAGTATATCAAACCACATAAGAAATACAAACTATAAACACAATTGGGACTAAAAGTCTCTGATTTGAGCATTTTTTTCAATCGATTATACTTTTAGAAAATAAATAGTTTTTCTTGATTAAAGTATACGTACATGCATTACATACTTGCATAGTGTCATAACTAGGAGAACATAAAGTAAAAGAAGAGGAGTTGTACACTATAAGTGTGCCTTAGTATATGTGAATCAGGGGATAGTCATAGTGGGCAACAAATCTAACCACCTAACTACACCCTATACAGAACACTCTAAGAATCAGATCTAAACACTTAAAATACTATAGGAGTATTTGATTATGCTATAGCACAGTATTATTATTATTATTATCCGCTACATGCTTCTTACACCCCCATTTCTCCCGTAGACAACATGGACGGATTTCATCTACCAGGAGACCCATACTTTCCCAATCAGGGAAATGCCGGCTGGATTGAAGAAGAGCCCGAAGAACTGATCGAAGAAGATCCTGAGGAGGACCCGTAGGAGATTGACGAAGAAGAAGAACCCGAGGAGGACGTTGAAATAGAGGACGAAGAAGAAGAATCTGAAGAGGAAGAAGAAGAGGAGGAAGTCTTCAACCCTCCTTACATCGCCAGGGTGCCTGCGAACTGCTTTGGCCACAATGGGCCTGAGCCCCGTTAGGCAACCATGATCGAGAGGTGGAGCCGACAACAACGCCAATGATCACCATATGGAGACCAACGTGGTTACTACAACCTCAACCACGGGGGTCCGACTGACAGAGCCATCCCCGTCATGGTCCAGCATATCACGAATTTCGGGTACCAAAGTAGGGAAATGGCAGACCAAGTTCAAAATCTCAACGCTATTACGGC
Source organism: Lactuca serriola (assembly GCF_051521515.1). Lineage (NCBI taxonomy): Eukaryota > Viridiplantae > Streptophyta > Magnoliopsida > Asterales > Asteraceae > Lactuca > Lactuca serriola. The sequence goes on along the minus strand of NC_136413.1, from coordinate 124,869,663 downwards.
AACCACCGATGCACACACCAGGGATTTGGGAAGAGACTTCTATCCAGTGGACCAACTTATCGAGGACCTTACCACTGCTCGAGCAGAGGTAAGGCAGACTCATTAGTATCAACAGCTTATTAAAATTTTAATTACACATAACTAGGGCACATCGAGCGAATCTTAGGAGTGGGCCAGACACGGAACCGAACACATGACTTCGTTTGCGTCACCACTATTTAATTCATAAGTTTAATTACATAAAAGTTTTCTACGAATTAGTGACTAATGCACTAAAGTCGGGATATAATACAATGAGATAAAACAAGTAAGACTCGACTCGTTATTACTATTGAAAAATTACCGAGTTGTCATTTTAAAAACTTATGACAGAGCTATGCCGCCAAGCAAAATACCAAGACCTTCCAGCAGCGCAGCACCACCTCCACCGCTGCCGCCTCCACAATTTGATCTGGCAATGTTCTAGGCTGCAGTAGCAGCAGCTATGGCGGCAGCTATGTCGCAAATCGACACTAATGGCAATGGTGGATCCGGATCTGGTGCAAACCCGATACCTTCAATGGGAGCGGGGGCGTCATCACACTGATGCAATGGTTCGAAAGGACCGAAGCAGTCTTTGAAATCTATGCTTATCCCAAAGCGAGCAAGGTCAAGTACGCGACATTCACTTTCACCAGTAGGGCTCTCACTTGGTGGAATGGCCGAGTTAAATCACTTACTCCTGCAGTAGCTAACTCCATATGCTGGGAAGATTTTAAAGCAGTATTGCCCGAGGGGCGAGATACAAAAACTCGAAGAAGAACTCTGGAACCTCAGAATGTCGGGCACATATCTTGAAACTTACACTGCCCGGTTCAATGACCTAGCACTCCTCTGTCCAACAATGGTCACTCCAGAGGGGAAAAAGGTGGAACGATACCTCTGGGGACTATCATCCCATATTCAAGATAGTGTACTGGCCTCGAAACCCGCTACCTTTGAAAGTGCCAAGGAATTGGCACAACAACTTATCGATCATTGGGCCAGCCGTGGTACCGTGATCACCACCATCGACCAAGCAAAAGGAGGAAACAACAAGAGGAAGTTCTGGAAAAATAAAAACAAGCAACCGACACTGGACCCCGTCAAGAAGCAACAGACTGTTGCTGTCCGTGTTGCCACTACTGCTACCACTCCAGCACCACCGAAGCAATATGTTGGAAATCTCCCTAAGTGCAACTTCCACCAAAATGGTGCTTGTCGGAAATGCACTGCAAAAACTGTGATAGGAAAGGGCACACCGCTCATTTCTGTAAAGTGCCAGCACGACAAATCAACCAAGTTGCCAATGCAGGAGCAAGCCAAACCTGCTATGGATGTGGTGACACAGGAAACAAGAAGACAATCTGCCCCAAAGCACAAGCTTCTAATGCTAGTGGTGTAGGGAGAGTCCTGGGAATAGGACACGGGGAAGCAGTCAAAGATCCTATAGTGGTTACCGGTATGTTCCTCCTCAATAACTCTTATGCATGCGCACATTTCGATTGTGGGGAAGAAAGGAGTTTTGTGAGCCACCAATTCAAACATTTACTTTAACAAAATCCCCATCCATTAAAAGATTCATACGTCGTAGAAATGGCAAACGAAAAGGTTGAGCGTACTAATGATATTTACATAGGGTGTACCCTCACTCTAGATAACCATTCGTTCAAAATCGATTTAATTCCAGTCACAATAAAAACTTTCAACATCATCATTGGTATGGATTGGTTAAGTCCAAAATTGTGCCGACATTTTATGTTACGAAAGGGCCGTCCACTTTAATCTGCCAAATGGTGAAACTCTTCTTGTCTACGACGATAAACCCAGTACAAATCTACAAATCATTTCTTGCGTCAAGGCTCAAAGGTATCTCCAAAAGGAATACCATTCCTTCTTAGCCCATGTCATAGATAAGAATCAAGGGGTGAAGGATATCAAATACATTCGAGAAGTGTGCAACTTCCCCGACGTATTTCTAGAAGATCTGCCAGGTTTTCCGCTCGCACGACAAGTCGAATTCCGAATCGACTTGGTTCCCGGTGCTACCCCCGTAGCCAAAGCTCCATATCGCCTCGCACCGACAGAAATGCAAGAACTGTTTAGTCAACTGAACGAACTATTGAGAAAGGGCTTCCTCAGACTGAGCTTTTCACCATGGGGAGCACCAGTCCTATTTGTGAAAAAGAAGGATGGATCCTTTCGCATGCGCATCGACTACCGAGAGTTAAATAAACTTACTATCAAGAATCGATATCCCCTACCCCGAATCGATGATCTCTTCGACCAACTTCAGGGAGCAAGCTACTTTTCAAAAATCGACTTGAGGTCGGGTTACCATCAACTACGAGTTCAAGAGGATGATATTCCTAAGACAACTTTCAAAACGCACTACGACCATTACGAATTTGTGGTGATGCCCTTTGGTCTAACAAATGCACCTGCGGTGTTCATGGATCTGATGAACCGAGTGTGTCGACCCTTCTTAGACAAATTCGTGATCGTATTCATCGACGATATCATGGTCTATTCGCGAAGTAAAGAAGAGCACAACCAACATCTATGGCTAGTATTGGAGACTCTCAGAGCTAAGAAGCTTTATGCTAAGTTTTCAAAGTGCGAATTTTGGGTTCGAGAAGTGGGATTCCTTGTCCACGTGGTTAGCGAGAAAGGGATACACGTGGATCCCTCAAAAATCAAAGCGATTGAAAACTGGTCAGTACCTGCAACGCCGACAGAAATTCGACAATTTTTAGGACTCGCCGGCTACTACTCGAGATTCATACAAAACTTCTCCAAGATCGCTAAACCACTCACCACCCTGACTAAAAAAGGTGTGATATTTAAGTGGGGAGATAAAAAAGAAGTCGCCTTCCAAACGTTAAAACAAGCCCTGTGCAACGCACCGGTCTTGTCTCTTCCAGAAGGAACTGATGACTTCGTGGTATATTGTGATGCTTCAAATCAAGGCCTCGGATGCGTGCTCATGCAGAGGAGGAAGGTCATCGCTTACGCGTCAAGGAAGCTAAAGACACACAAATTAATTATACTACCTGCGACCTTGAACTGGGAGCAATAGTGTTTGCCCTAAAGATCTGGAGGCACTACCTCTAAAGCACAAGGTGCAATATCTTCACCGATCACAAAAGTCTTCAACATATCCTTAATCAAAAAGAGCTCAACATATGGCAAAGAAGATGGATAGAGCTGTTGAACGACTACGAGTGTGAAATTCGCTACCACCCGGGCAAGGCCAATGTAGTGGCCGATGCCCTAAGCAGGAAGGAATATTCGGGCCGCCAAGTAAAAGCCTTAACCATGACAATCCATTCCCATCTGAACACGCAAATCAAGGAAGCTCAACTGGAAGCCTTGAAACCAGAAAACGTGGCAGGTGAGGCATTAAGGGGAATGGATAAGAACATAGAAGTCAAGGATGATGGAGCTCGTTATCTCATAAATCAGATCTGGACACCGAAGTTTGGTGGGTTCCGAGACGTTGTCATGAATGAAGCACACAAGACTCAATATTCCATCCATCTAGGTTTGGATAGGATGTATCTAGACCTCAAGAAGTCATACTGGTGGTCGAACATGAAAGCCGAGATTGCTACTTATGTGGGCAAGTGTCTGACTTGCGCCAAGGTTAAGGTGGAATACCAGAAACCCTCAGGACTACTACAACAACCTGATATACCTGAGTGGAAGTGGGAACGGATAACCATGGACTTCATAACCAAGCTGCCTAAGACGTCAGGCGGGCTTGATACCATATGGGTAATCATAAACAGATTGTCCAAGTCTGCGCACTTCCTTCCGCTAAAGGAAACCGACAAGATGGAGAAGTTAACCAGGACGTACATCAAGGAGATTGTGTGACTACATGGTGTACCAATATCCATTATCTCTGACCGAGATAGTAGATTCACCTCGCGATTCTGGTAGTCCTTACAGAAGTCTTTGGGAACTAGGCTTGACATGAGTACGACCTATCATCCACAAACCGACGGGTAGAGCGAGCGAACCATACAGACATTGGAAGACATGCTGAGAGCTTGTGTGATAGACTCTGTTAAGGCATGGGATACCCATTTACTGCTTATCGAGTTCTCCTACAATAACAGCTATCACACTAGCATCAAAATCGCTCCATTGAAAGCTCTCTACGGACGCAAGTGCAGATCACCCCTGTGTTGGGCTGAAGTGGGGGATACTCAGCTAGCTAGGGGGCAAGTCCCTAACATCACCCTCACTGGTCCTGAAATCATAAGAGAGACCACATAAAAGATTGTTCAAATTCGGGAAAGGCTAAAAGCGTCTCGAGATCGAAAAAAGAGTTACGTAGACAAACGACTCAAACCCTTGGAATTCCAAGTGGGTGATTGTGTGCTACTAAAAGCTTCCCCTTAGAAAGGAATAATACGTTTTGGAAAACGTAGGAAACTAAACCCAAGGTACATCGAACTGTTCGAAATCCTAGCCAGGATTGGTCCCGTGGCGTACAAACTCCGACTGCCTGAAGAACTTGATAAAGTACATCCTACATTCCATGTATCGAACCTAAAGAAGTGCCTGTCTGACGAGACACTCGCAATACCACTCGAAGAAATCGAAGTTAACAAGAATCTCCACTTCGTGGAAGAACCGGTCGAGATCATGGATCGGGAAATCAAAAGAACAAAGCAAAGTCGTATTCCCATTGTGAAGGTTCGTTGGAATGCAAAACGAGGACTCGTGTTCACCTGGGAACGCGAAGATCAAATCGAAGTTAACAAAAATACTCTTGAAGTCCCAGTCAGAATGTAAATTTCGGGAAAATATTCCCTCTAACGAGGGGATGATGTGACAATAGTCAGATTCGGGTCAAGTCAAGGTCAAACAAAGTCAACAAGTTAAACCGGTCGACTCAATTAAACATTGTATATTAGGGTTTACGTTATGTAATTACTGTACAACTCGCTATATTAATGAGAAAACATCATTTGGAAAATTTGTGTGTTTAATTATCCTTAGCCTTAGTACAACTCGTTATTTTAATGAGAAAAAATCATTAGGGTTCACTCTATCTCTCCCAAATCTCTCTCCGTATGTGAAATCTCTCCAAGTATGTCAAATCTCTCCCAATTCTCTCCAAGAATGTGGAATCTCTCTCCGTATGTGAAATCTCTCTCCGACCCTTAATTTAGTCGAAAATCACTGGAAAACGGAAGTCTACGCGAAAAACAGCCTTAAGGAGCCGAAACCCCACTTAGGGAGCCAAAACCCCTCTTAGGAGCCGAAACCCCTCTTAGAGCCAAACCTCCCGAGAACCGAGACCCTCTCAACAGAAATGGACCGAGCCCTCTGTCTATTTCGGTCCCCTGATCATTCCGAACCAAGACCTGATTTTCGGCTCTACCCTTCTTACTTTTGGTCCGAGAATTTTAGCTTCTGTCCGAGGAGCGAGTCTGCGCAGCCGAGACCGAGCCTAGCCTTCTGTTCTTCTCCTCACGCTCTTGGTTCCTCTTCCCCTCCTCTCGGCTCCCACTTACCTTCGGTTCTAAGCATCAGGAACTGAACCATCGGCCCAGGACTTCGGATTTTGACAAGTTTCACCCGGTTTTCAATATCTTTAGCGTTTTGAGCCCGTTATTAGTGATTTTAACGCGAGATTTTCTCCAAAAATCATTTTTTAACATATAAGACCCTAAATTTTCATAATTTAAACATATTTTTATGGAAATTTTTATTTAAGAATAAAATCTAGTGGGTGAATATTTGAGGTGGAGTGTTGACTTTGCCTTAGAGTATGACACAAGCAACCTCCCTATACCTTCATAATACAACTCCCAGTCACTATTACACCATACCTAGTCACTTCCTTGTACTTTCTCACCATTTTCCAGCCATTCCCACGTTTAAGAGCTGGAACACGCACCCTCATTTTTCACACTTCATTCATTTTCAGTCATTCCACCGAAAGATCAAACCCCTTTTTCTCTCAACTCTCCTCTCTCAAGTTCGAGAATTTCAAGAACTTTCCAAGGTTATCTTCTTCATTGGGTAAGTATCATCAGCTTCCTTGTGATTATTACACTTCCTTCTACTCCAATCATAGATTGCTTACACAAATTCCATCACAATGGTGTTAGATTCTCGAATCTTAAAGCAATGCTCCAAGTGTTCTCGAGTTGAACACTTCTATTCTTCAACAATCATCCACTGAAATCACTCAAGGTGAGTTTATACCCCTACATTTTCATTTTTTCTTAACTTTTAGGGGGGGGGATACGAGTTAAATCATCAAGAACACAAATAAACTTTTCCAACAGCTTTCATCAGAAAAGTTGGACTTCAATCACGGACTGTTTCGGACAACCTAAACATTTTAGTTTTTAAAACTGTACAAGTTGCGAGTAGCTCAAGTCCTTAGCTTTAAAATGGATTCTTGAACATCTCCATACGATTTTTCTACAATTTATAGTGATTTTTACAAAACTGCCTATCCATTCAAACATCAATCCGGACCAGTCTGTGGTTATGGACTTGTTTACACAAGTTAGAGGTCACTAAAAATCATGAGAAAAATTATGGAGAAACTAGACTCATTTTCCAAACTCATAGAATTTATGGATTCTGATTTGGACCTTTGATGATTTTTCTACAAATTTTCTAAGAAAAGTGATAGAAAATGTTAGCAACAGAAAAATGCTATCAATTACAATTTACCTTGTAACATGTTGAGCAAGGTGTATATCTTTGTGTGATTATATGTTATTGCAATATATGACATTTTTGTCTTAGTATATAGACATACATCAGTTAACAAATGGAGTTTTCTAGATAAATCATAGAAATAACAATTTGTTATAATCAAAGTACATCCATTACATACAAACATTTGAATAAACTATGTCAAGTATATTTTACGTATATTACCACTACTACCCTTCTTTTGATAAAATATAACAGGTATAGTTTATGATACATCACATAACATACTCATACAAAAAGGGTACATTTAGATAAAAAGGGATTTTCATTACATTACACGTGAATTCGTTAATGACTTTTGTGAGACATTCGCTTCACTTTACCAATAAGTCTTGTATTGTAACCAGAGTCTGCTGGATGGAGAGCGTGATAGTTGTATACAGATCTATATTTGGATTGACAAACCCACACCTGAGCTGCATGCAACAGCTAGACTGGCACGTCTGAGGTGACAAATGTCATAACATTTCTGACGCCTGAAGAACGTCGTTTCAGGCCACCTAGGTCATAGCATGGGTATAATAACTCACATTAAGTATTAACAAACATAGAATTTACGGGGATTTCACCAAAATCAAACGTGTTTATGTCAATTTAAACTTGCATTGTGTTACTATAAATATGACAAATTATTTTTACATTCTAGTCTTTGGGTTTTAAGACTACATTTACACGTCAAGGAAACTATTGGATTTTCTCGAACGGACACTACTTTTAAAAGAAAAGGATTTCATAATTGTATACAAAAACATATGAACTCACCAAGCTTTGCGTTGACACTTCTTCAAACAACTTGTATTTTCAAGAAATCACAAAACAGGTAACCAAGTGCTTTTGAGGATGAAAGTGATTACTCCATTGTTGGAGCAGATCAAGGAGGCATAGGTCGAGGGCCTCAAGGAAGAGAGGCAGAAGTGTGAAGGGATCGTGGGCCAAGTAGCTTCTTTTGATTACGACAGTCGGAGATTGTTGACCCTTCATGGGAGAGTTTGGGTACCGTACTGGGGCAGAGTACGACAGTTGTTGATGGACGAGGCCCATAAGTCTCGATTTTCCATCCACCAAGGGCGACAGAGATGTACTGAGATCTTCGACCCGACTATTGGTGGCCCTGCATGAAGCGGGATGTCGCCTGGTATGTGGAGAGATGCCTGACCTACAGGAAGGTCAAGGAAGAGCACCAGAGACCCCACGGCAAGATACATCTGTTAGAAATTCCCGTATGGAAATAGGAGGAAATTAACATGCATTTTATCACTAAGCTTTCGAGGACCGCACAGGGAGCGGACTCGATTTGGGTCATGGTGGATCGGCTAACCAAGAGCATGCATTTTATACTGATCCAAGAGAGCATCTGGGTTGAGAAGCTAGCCGACATCTATGTGCGCGTGGTAGTGGTAGGGCACGGAGTCCCTGTTTCGGTGGTGTCAGACCGAGACGTCCGTTTTACTTCCAGATTTTGGAAGCGGTTCCGTGACGAGATGGGGACTCGTCTTCATTTTAGCACCCGTTTCCACCCCCAGACGGACGGGCAGAGCGAGAGGACGATTCAGACTCTCGAGGACATGCTCCGGGCATGTGTTCTAGACTTCGGTGGTAGTTGGGATATGTATCTTCCACTAGCAAAATTTTCGTATAACAACAGTTACCACACTAGCATTGACCGTCCTCCTTTCGAGATACTCCATGGAAGGAAGTGTAAGACCCCGATGTGTTCGGGCGAGGATAGTCAGCGAGTCATCGGGAGCACCGAGGCGGTGCTCAAGACCACAGAATTGATCCAGCAGGTTCGTAGCAGATTGCAGACTGCGCAAAGTAGGCAGAAAAGTTACGCCGATAGGAGGTGTTCGGATTTGGAGTTTCAGGTGGGCGATATGGTCCTCATGAAGGTATCACCCTGGAAGGGTGTTATCAGGTTTCGGAAGAGGGGCAAGCTGGGCCCCAGGTTCATTGGTCCTTTTAGGGTTTTGGCCCAGGTAGGTCGGGTTTCTTATCGGTTGGATCTTTCGGCAGAGCTTAGCCAGATCCACAGCACTTTCCATGTTTCTCAGTTGAGAAAGTGTTTGGTGGATGAGTTAGCAGTTGTACCCTTGGAGGATATTCAGGTTGATAGCAGCCTGAGTTATATCGAGAGACCAATGGCAATCTTAGATCAAAAGACGAAGACCTTGAGGAAGAAGGTGGTTCCGTTAGTGAAGGTGCAGTGGAAGCACTGGAAGAGTTCAGAGTGGACGTCGGAGTCCGAGGGGGAGATGAGAGAGCATTATCTAGAATTATTTTCAGATACGGCAGCAGCAACAGCAGACTTCGAGGACGAAGTCTAAGATAAGTGGGGGAGAGTTATAACGCCTCATTTCTGGTATGTGATTTAAATAAAGTAATTTCATTTCTTGAGGGGTACTCGACGAGTTTGTAGCCCGACTCGTCGAGTAGAGACTGGATGATCACGCAAATTGACTTGGCTAGTCAACGAGTCCATACGCTAGGACTCGGCAAGTCCTCCTGTCTGGATGAAGCCCTAATTTTAAGGGTTTGCACCCTATTTAAACACACTTATATGCCCCTAACCTTTCCTCTATCACTCTCAGAACATTTCCCCTGTAAACCCTAGCCTCATTGTTGAGTTTGAGTGTGTTTGTGCTAGCTTGGAAGACTTGTCAGTGCTTGGTCCGTTGGATGCCTAGTCAAGGCACTGCTGGATGGCTTGAAGTAGAGCTAGAAGAGGATCACCCAATCACTTTGGATGATCACCTCGCAGAAGGCTTTTCGGATGGTTTTGACTCCAAACCAGAAGTCAACAACCTACCTCGAGAGGTTCAAGTCCCAAATCTCAACCCCCGACCAACATTTCAAGGCCTCACACCCTTTTGGGCGACAAACTTGAATCGCTGGAGTCATGAACAGGATCAACCTTTACCCTTCAATGGAGATCGAAGCTTATACAATATAAGCGAGGGAGGCTCAGCTGACCGAGTCCTGCGCATCATGGTCCTCAGGATTTCTCAGAATGTTGAGCAAGGTCGGCCAGCTATCAACCGAGTCATGGAAATTGATGCCAATTCGGGCATTAACACGGTCCACATTATCCACATCAAAGAAGCTATGGAAAGGACTAGGAGGGCCAATGAGGCTCCGCGGCAGAAACTAGTTGCATCCCGAGCTGAAGTCTTAGAACTTCGAGTGTGTCAGAGAGCTCATGAGTGACACCTTCAAGACATAGTTCGTCAAATGGCAGATCTGAGGGTTCACCTGAGGAATACCTGTCGCCGATAGAAGATGCCTAACTCATATTTTCTATTGGTTTAAGGAATAGCCTTTCTATCTATGCTCTATGTAGCACTCTTATGTAAAATATTCATGTCTTTCAAACACTATAACTAGACTTCTAAGCTGTCAACATTTTCCCTTATGGTTTGATGTAAGACCTACTGTTAGGTCATTTTCCCGAACTTCTAACATCAATAATACCAGTAATATTGACAATTATCTAATCTGTTGGAAAATCTTTGCTCTTGTGTTTTCCTACTCTACTATTGTGTCTCTATTTCAATCATGCATTCATTCAACTGTTGGACTATGGAGATTTAGCCCATGGATCACTCTCACTATACTTACAATTGATTCTTACTATCATGTTCATCTTTGTAAACTTTCAGTTAGGCAATGCCTCCTTGAAGAGTGATAAGGCGTAATCCTCTGATAACTCCTACGCAACCTCCAACTCCTCCTCAATACAACCCAACAACTATTCAAGCTAATGTGAATGCGGCTGTTACGACAGCTTTAGCACAATTCACCTCGAGCGGTACTAGTGGAAGTGAAGCTTATGTGCCTCATACTATTATTGAAGCTCCAATGCGCTCTCGGGAGTGCTCATATAAAGACTTCACCAGCTACAAACCCAGGGCCTTCAATGGGACTGGCGGAATCACTTCCCTCTCGCAATGGTTTGAGAAATGACAGCCGATCTTTGAGATCTGCTCCTGTCCGAAAGGGAGCAATGTAAAATTTGTTGCCTGCACCTTCGCGGACCAAGCACTGACAAGGTGGACAGGTATATCTGGGGGCTGGTGCCTCCATTTTAGGGGAATGTACTAGCTTCAAACCCCGCTACCTTCGATAGTGCCAAGCGATTGGCACAACGACTGATTAACCATGGGGTCTGTACCCTATCAACAACAATAACCCTAGCCATCTCAGAACCCTCCAAAGTTGCTGATAACAAGCGGAAGTTCTGGGATCACAAGAAGAAGCAAAAAGCTACCAAAAAGCAACAGGTCGTAGTTGTTCATGCTGCGATAACACCTGCCGCTGCCGCTTCGGTAAAGTAGTATGCTGGAAACTTGCCGAAGTGCAACAAATTCAACTTCCACCACACTGGAACCTGCCGGGAAATGCAACGCTTTAACTACAACAGGAAGGGGCACACTGCCCGTTTCTGCAAATCTCCAGCAAGGCCAATCACCCAGGTCCCCGGTGCTGGTGTGGGCCAGTCTTGCTATGGATGTGGCGAGGAAGGCCACTACAAAAGGATCTGCCCTAAGGTAGGGAATTCCAGTGGAGCGGGAAGATTTTTGGCCATTGGCCACAAAGAAGCAGTTGCAGACCCTACAATGGTCACTGGTACGTTTCTCCTCGAAAAGTCTTGTGCATGCATACTATTTGATAGCGGAGTGGAGAGGAGTTTCATAAATCAGAAATTTGCTCACTTACTTAAACAATGACCACACGCACTTAAGGAACCATTCACTGTAGAAATGGCTAACGGGAAAACTAAGAGCACTAGCAGTGTATACATAGGATGTACTCTAACTCTAGATAACCATTCTTTTTCAATTGACCTCGTGCCAGTCTCAATTTAAAGTTTCGACGTCATTATCAGCATGGAATGGTTGAGTCTTCATCACGCCGACATCATGTGTTAAGAAAAAGATGTTCGTCTTAACCTTCCGTCTAGCGAAACCCTTATTATCTACGGCGACAAACCCGACACGAGCCTTCGTATCATCTCAAGTATTCAAGATCAGAAGTACTTGCGTAAGGAATATCGTGCATTCCTTGCCCACATTGTCGATACGAGCCAAAAAACGAAAGACCTAAAGAACATCCCAATAGTACGCGACTTTCCCTACATCTTTCCAGAAGGTCTACCACGATTACCACTGCAACGCCAAGTCATGTTCAGAATCGACTTAGTGCCTGGGGCTACCCCCGTAGCCAAATCACCCTATCGTCTAGCACCAACTGAGATGCATGAACTATCTGGTCAACTTAACGAACTGCTCGGCAAGGGCTTTATTAGACCTAGTTTCTCACCCTGGGGAGCACCGGACTTGTTTGTCAAGAAGAAAGACAGATCGTTCCATATGTGCATCGACTACAGAGAGCTTAACAAGCTTACGGTCAACAATCGTTACCCTCTCCCTCGCATAGAAGATTTGTTCAAAAAACTGCAAGGGGCGGATTACTTTTCAAATATTGATTTGAGATCCGGGTATCACCAATTACGAGTGCTAGAGGAGGACGTTCCGAAGACAGCCTTCCGAACTCGTTATGAACACTACGAGTTCGTAGTAATGCCATTTGGATCGACCAATGTGCCCGCAATATTAATGGACTAAATGAATAGGGTATGCCATCCTTACATGGATCAGTTCACCATCGTCTTCAGCGATGACATACTTATCTACTCTCGAAGTAAGGAGGAGCATAGTGATCATCGGCGACAGATCCTATGAACACTACGATCAGAGAAGCTTTACGCGAAGTTCTCTAAATGTGAATTTTGGATCCGAAGAGTCGAATTTTTAAGTCACGTGGTTAGCGAAAAAGGAATCCACGTGGACCCTTCCAAAATTAAAGCCATTGAGAACTGGTCAGCACCGAAGACGCCTACAGAAATTCGTCAATTTGTAGGCCTCGCTAGCTACTATTGCAGATTAATATAGAACTTCTCACGAATTACGAAACCTCTTACAACATTGACCCAGAAGGACATGTCCTTTGACTGGGAAGAGAAGCAAGAAAAAGCGTTTCAAACGCTTAAGCGAGACTTATGCACCGCACTGATACTATCACTCCCCGAAGGGATAGAAGACTTCATTGTATATTGCGATGCATCCAACTAAGGGCTCGAATGTGTTTTGATGCAACGAGGTAAGGTCATCACATATGCCTCGAGACAGCTGAAGACGCATGGTGGTAAAGTACACCACACACGATCTTGAACTAGGAGCAGTTGTGTTTGCTCTGAAGATCTGGAGACACTACCTGTATGGAACGACAAGCACTATCTTTACAGACCACAAACGTTTACAACATATAATCGACCAGAAGGAGCTCACCATGAGACAATTGTAACACCCAAAAATTTTCAAATAATTTTTCACATTTTAAAAACACACTTTCATTCATAATTGTTATCAAAATATCATTGTATCACATAACAATCCATAACATCACATCCCAAGATCATAATATGTAAAAACTCGTCGTGTGTGTACTAATCAAGCCGGCACCTTCCCGCGATCCTCACTGGTACCTGAAACACATAACGCAACACTGTAAGCATAAATGCTTAGTGAGTTCCCCAAAATACCACATATGACACAAAATAGCCACTCGAGGTTATAACTCTGTAGACCCTCCAGTCCTAACTCAGTGGACCCTCTGGTCCTAACTCTGTAAACTCTGGAACGTACACGACATTAATCACCTAGAAATAATGCAGCGAATTACAATCACATTAATAACATACAAGATACTCTGTCATATAACTCTAATTACCACTCTAGGTAAACTATAATGAGAAGACTCACCTCGGGTACCTCGGTAATCTCGAACTCGGTAAAATCTGGTCTAGCCTCCGCCTAATCACATGGAATAAGAACTCTAATCAATACAACTCTCAAGGCTAGATTATTCCCTCTCTTAGCACTCTCAGAAGGGTAAAAGACCATTTTATCCCTCTCATGGCTCAAATACCATAAAGTTGACCAAACCCTAAAAGTCAACAAAAGTCAACTCTCCGGGTTACGTTGCGCATATCAAACATGTACGCTGGGCGTACCCGACGTCCTCACAGAAATGGGGTACGCGACCCCGTACGCCACGTGTACTGGGATTATGCCCCACGTAACTGTTGGATTAATGTCTAAGTCCATAACTATATTTGGTATGTACTTGACCCGACCCGGCATGGTCCATTTGGGTTGCACTTCACCGACACAATTTATATGGATAATCTTTTGAGAATAGTATGTTTATGATTAATATTAATATATTATAAGTTCTAATATATTAATATGGAATCATATTATTTAATTAGTATTGATCAAGAATTAATTTATAATTAATTAAGTGATCAAAAGGAACTAATTACATATGGACTCTTATATATATGGAATGGGCCAAGTTCATTTAGGTTGGGCTAAGCTTTCATGGATAGTCCATGGAGTGTTTAACCCATGGATCCTAGGAAATGAAAGGTCATGGGTATTAGGGTTTAACCCTAATCCTCCATACTATATAAAGATGTCTTTGGTTGGTGAAATTGGCACTAGTGTGATACACTAAGAGGGCTAGCCGATTTCACTAAGAGAGAACCAAGTATTCATATTCTCTAAAGTCTTCCAAGGTGTCTTGGTGATTTGTGATTCCACTTGAGGCTTCCACACTATTGGGGCTAAGCTCTTAAAGCTTGAAGACATCAAGCTACATCAAAAGGTATGTCTTCTAACTCGTACTTTGTAGATTAAGAACATCATAATATGCTAGTTAGGATTAAAGCCTTGGAAAGTTCTTATTTGCATGTATAATAGAGAAAACATAGATCCAAGGTTTATAGGGTTGCATGTACACCATAGGAGTGTTAGAATGCTCAAAACCCAACAGTGGTATCAGAGCCATGAGTTGTTTTCTGTTATATTGATGCAAATATTTTATTTTCAAAGTTGGAAAAAAAAAAAGAAAAAAAAAACATGAAGTTTGTCAAATTTTAAGATAATTACTTGTTCTTGTGAAAAACTAATTATTTGTAAAATTTGAATAATTTGCTTTATGAGTTGAATTAGGTCAAATTTAATAAAAGATAAAATGATATGATTATTTTATTAGTTTTAAAAGTTTGATCTAAATAGTTTTATTTTTTGAAACCTCCATAAGTTATGGTTATGAAAAGGTTTTAAAAAAAATGATTCAAAGTTTTTATGGAGTTACAAAATTTGGTGTTAATGTTTTAAATGATTCCATAACTTAAGAATAAGTTATGGATCACCAAAAAAAAAAAAAAAAAAAAAAAAAAAAAGGTGTAACATTAATTAATTCCATAAGTTATAAAATAAAGAAAAGTTAATTCTTTTATTAATTTAAAGTCTTCCATAACTTGTCCTCAAGTTATGGAACTTGAAGAGTTTTTGGATTAAAACTACTTTAAACACATAAGTTATGGAATTAAATAGTTTTGAATAGTTTCAAAACTTGCCCTCAAGTTTTGGAATTTGTAAGGTTTTCTCTTATGAATACTTTAATTCCAAGTTAGCCCTTAGAATTTTAAGAGTTAAAATTCAACCCTTATACTTTATAATGTTATAAGTTAATAATATATATATATATATATATATATATATATATATATATATATATATATGTATAAGAGTAAAGTCAGTCTTACCGCTAGTATGCCTCATTCACGAAGCCGGTCTATAAGGTGGGTATAAGGTTGTTGCCTATAAAATGGCAACTTAATGGGTGTCCACTCTCACCCACCGCTTGCATGACCGGTGGAGGGTCGTTACCCGAACGGGTTTGACAGGACTATAATTATCCCTTCATTAAAAGTATTAATGATAAATACTAAGTAACTAAACTCTTAATAATACCCAATCTTAGTTACTTAGGAAAAATGTGAATAAGGTGCTAATCCATGAAATTACACTTTGCACTTTGTTTAAGTCGGTTAGTGGAGCGTGTGTGGTTAACCGGCACACTAACGCGTATTTAACAAGGTAGGCAAAGGGTAACTTAATGTTTATCATAGTATCGATGGAGCGTGTGTGGTTAACCGGCACATCGATTAAGGGGTAAACACTTAAGGGTACCAAGTAATTTGCATGGTTACTTCACACCTTGTTTTGTGATCCTCGGCATCCCAGTCACAAAACCTGAAGGGCACACTCGAGATTGAAACATGCCTTTGAACAGTTCAATGAATCTCAAAGATCTAGGAGTTTCAAAACCAATTAAAACCTAATAATACATTTCGTTTATCTTGGTGGAAATTGGTGAATCGTCATTCACCTACCTTCAAATATTTTATAGCTTGGATTACGGCATACCTCTTCTAAGTTATAAAATAGTTTGTTGGGTCCTAGCCTTAATATTTCATATTGGGTGTCATATTAAGGACTTTAAATCAACTATCTTGAATATCTCCCAAAAGATGTCTAGTTTAGACATCTATGATCTTCCCAAATCTCTTGAAACAAGGTTTCCTAATGAAGATGATGTCCCATGGATATCATACTTCTTTCTCCTCCTCCAATTATTCTCCCTAACCCACAAGTTCTTGAAAAAGTTTAAGGTCACTCAAGCCCTATTGGCAAGGCAAGGTCAAGGTTGGTCACATCTTGGAGATGTAGTCACATATTGACAAGTCGGGAGAGTTGGGTGTCAAAGTCTTGAGAAAGTTGGTGGTTCAATCACTTTCTAAGTCACATAGTGAGTTCCTTTGGGACACCTATGAAACAGACTATGACAAGACCCTTAATGATCTTATCTATTTGCTAAGATCAACTTCCTAAAACTTTATGGACATTGACAATGATGACATTGGATATCTAGTAAAGCTCTCTCTTCCCGATGGAAAGGGATCGGCCATAGTCAACTCGGTTGACCAAATGGTAAAGAGAAAAGCTAAGTCTGTGATAGTCTCCTGTACCATTATCAAAGGGTCCATATGTTTATATTGCCAAAGGAAGGAGCATTGGTTGCGAAGCTGCCAAATTTACCTAAGGATGTTAAAGTCAATAAGTTTGACTCTACTTCAGGTAAAGTCCACTATCTAACTCTGTTAAGTTTCTATTCTGAGATTCTTGATACATGATGTGACTGGGTCACATGGTGATGTTTTAAGAATCAAAGAAAAGTGAAGAAACTTAAAGAAAGAATATGCTGAATCTGATGGCGTAGATGGATTTCTATCGCATAGTTTGAAGATCGGATTCTTGAGCTACTTCTTAGGAGTTATGAGATATTGCTTAGGAATAGGTAACAACAAGTTTTCATATGGATTGTAAGGATAAGTTTTCCGCAAAGTTTAAAATAAAAGAAAATTTTTTATTTTATTTATTTTAAATATCCTTACAATGGCATTTGAGGAAAAATTGTTGCTTATGTGATTCCATTAAGAGCAAGAGTGGAAATATGAAATTGATTCTTTCATTTGTGGTAATGTCTAAATTTACCAAATAAGGAAAGATTCTCATCACCCAAGTTTCAATTGGACCGGAACTTGGAATCATGCAAGTTGTATAGCATGATGAATGAGAACTTTCAAGTATTGGAAAAATTAAGACTAATTACTTGTTCACATGGATGTGTGAGTCAAGTAAAGGACTAAGGGATCGAGTACACATTCTTGTGCACTGATTAAGTCCACCACAAAAGCTTGATAAGACTATTCGTCATAGTTTACTAAAGCTCAGTAAATATGATTATACTTACATGCTTAAGTGTAACTCTAAGACATTGGAAAGGTTCCAATGTATGTCAGAGCGAATAAGAAGAATCAAATAAGGCAGAAGGATAAAAGTTTCTCAAATCTGAAAAGATGGGAGAGTACTTTAGTATCAGTTTTGTGATCATCTTAATGATTAAGAAACCATAGCACAATTAGTTCTCTAAGGAAGTCTTAGTGCATTCTTATGACTAAGAAGAGGGATCTTGAATTGTTGAAATGGTTAAATCAAGAAGATGAGTCATACTTCGTTCCAATACAAGTCTTAGAGTCATACTCCAAGATTGTCATTTGAGTGACATGTCTTAAAGAAGGTTTAAAACACTTGTCAAATGTAAGAGTAAAAGTTTTCTACTCTTTTACATTTGAAATTGGTAAGTTGTGATGTTTTGGATAAAACAAAGACCAACTTAGGCCAATTGTGTGAAGTGTTTGTCTTGATTAGAATCCGCACTATCTCTTGGATGTTTGATAAGGGCGTCTTATATGTCAAGAGGACAATGGGAGTCTTAAAGGTCTTGAAAGTCTCAAGAACTAATCAAGAATAAACCTGAAGTTCTTCACTAGCACACGACTTGAGGTTTATAACCTATCGTGTTGACATATTCTATGCCCATTCCAGTTAAAGTTGGCTTTGCATATGAGTTCTTAGAGTTCTCAATTTGTTGCACAACAACTTGGAAGCAATGGCAGGCCCTTGAGCTGCCACGTGGCAAGAAATTAAGATTGAGTTCAGTCCATATGAGTTTGGATTTGTCATTATCCTTGTCTTGTGACTATGATTTTGACAATTCACCTGGATAAGAACACATACACCATTAAATCTAAGTGTCATAAGGATTCTCTCCGATTCATGAAAATGATGGTGAGGAAACACTTTCACTAAGTAGATTTTAGCTAGATAGCAATTGTGATATTTGCATTCTCAAAGTCGTTAGTGGAGCGTGTGTGGTTTACCGGCACACTAACCTGGACTTGTGAGAAGTGGCAAAAGGTCTAACCATTATGATTACGGCATCCCTCTTCATAATTGTTTAGACACACAAGTGTGTTATCTAAGGGAAGGTGTATGATTTTGATAAAGTTTTATCAAAACAATCTAGTGTCAGAAATCTGAACTTTGGTAAGAATGTCAGCTGATTTCTGAGTACATGTCAAAGCTAGTGGGAGCATAAGTGTTATGCTAATAATCATCATGTTAGTGGGAGCATGATAATTATGATAAGTATTGCAAGTTAGCAATGTTAATTATAGAAAACAAAAGTTTCAATTGGGAAAGAGTTGTTTTGCTATAATTAAGGGAGAGGAAATTATAATTAATCTCAAATCTATAAGCTTAGATCGTGAGGTTTTAATCATTTAGTCAAGGATATATATATATGAATTTCATGTTGGAATGGCTCAACATAAGGAAATTCTGTATATGGGTCCATTATTTGCGTTCTAAAATTCGATTATGATTACGGCATCCCTTTTCATAATCTGAATTATGAGAACTTGGCAAATAGAAATGGAAATGTTATAGCAAAAGACTGGTTTAGTCTTTATGTGAGACATCATGAATCGTGTCCCATATGCTTCGGATATAGGATCGATTACATGTGCTATATTCATCCATTCTAAAATTTTCCAAATGTCTGGGGCATTAAGAAGGGAAAAGGTTTAGAACTGGATATGACTAAAAGGATTAAACAATTGTCAAGGACAGTTGGAAGTATAGTGATAATTCTGGAAGGACCATATTGACATAATCTGTAAGGAGGCAACTCTTGTTCAGAAGTGATAGTCAAAATGGAATCTGGAAATGTTTCAAAGTTAGAAATTTCAATCTGTGTAAGATTAAGGAAACTTAATGCAAGAAGGATGTTTCCAAGGAGTTGATCTCCTTTGGAATTCTCTGTAATGATTGTTGCCAAGTCTTTGTGAGTTTGTGCATAATCGTTACAAGAGGATCAATGCATATAAGTTTAGAATCTAACAGATTACAGTAAATGGCATGAATTTGGAATTCTTGCATTTGCGGTAAGGATTTGGGATTGTGAAAAGAGAATCATTGAAGTTATGTTCAATTGATCTAGTTCACAAAGTAAAGATCATAGACAAACATAGTATGCATACTTGGTGTGTGGCATGACTAGTGTTTAAGAAAACATAGTGTACATGCTTGGAGCATGGGACAACTATTGTTTTAAATTCAAGAATAAAGTTGATAGCTGAAACAGTATACAATGAATAATGTGTAATCATATGGTGATAAATAAAAGGTGTTTTATTTATGTTCAAAGTGTTGATAACATATTGGATTCAATTATTATTGTGTTTCATTTTGCATGTTTTGACTTCCCGAATAAACTGGGTTATTCTTCCGGAGTGACTAAGTTATTCAAACCATCCACAGTCGGTCATATGTTGGAAGTAGATACGGATTAAGACTGTCATGATGGGTTGTAGAGGTCTAAGGTGTTGGACAAGGCTACAACAATCATGAGTGCTCATAAGTTCTGAGTATTGGATTCAACCCGCGCTCATTGGAATCACTTCATGGATTTTATCACGAGTGATCATGAGACGATAATATCTTATATTCTTCAAACCTAGAGATATGAGTTGTTACTATGAGTTGATAGTACATTGATTGCACGTAAACGCATACGGTAACTCGGTGTTATAAAACGTGCCTTTGTGTATGATTCAACAAGTAGTAGAACAAGCCATATGAGTCGAAGTTTATCCGTTCCTTTTACCTTCGGGATAAAAGCGATATCTGTGGGCCCCTCGATGATTTGATGATGACAAATGGAAGTGCTCGACCGGGCCAGGACTGATTTGATTTGTTCAATTAGTCAGTCGTCATAAATCGCAAATCGGGAAACAACAAATGGACAGAGAGAATGATTATAATCCATGTCTCAGTCCATATGATATCTAGAATGGAGGAATATATGATCCCTTATCTAATGGACAAGTTCGTTGACAAGATCAGAGTTCGACAGCAGCTTTAAGAGCTACGATTGCCAGTTAGGTTTGAAGTCATACGCAATAATAGTTTTAGACTTATCCAAGTGGGAGACTGTTGGATTAATGTCTAAGTCCATAACTATATTTGGTATGTACTTGACCCGACCCGGCATGGTCCATTTGGGTTGCACTTCACCGACACAATTTATATGGATAATCTTTTGAGAATAGTATGTTTATGATTAATATTAATATATTATAAGTTCTAATATATTAATATGGAATCATATTATTTAATTAGTATTGATCAAGAATTAATTTATAATTAATTAAGTGATCAAAAGGAACTAATTAAATATGGACTCTTATATATATGGAATGGGCCAAGTTCATTTAGGTTGGGCTAAGCTTTCATGGATAGTCCATGGAGTGTTTAACCCATGGATCCTAGGAAATGAAAGGTCATGGGTATTAGGGTTTAACCCTAATCCTCCATACTATATAAAGATGTCTTTGGTTGGTGAAATTGGCACTAGTGTGATACACTAAGAGGGCTAGCCGATTTCACTAAGAGAGAACCAAGTATTCATATTCTCTAAAGTCTTCCAAGGTGTCTTGGTGATTTGTGATTCCACTTGAGGCTTCCACACTATTGGGGCTAAGCTCTTAAAGCTTGAAGACATCAAGCTACATCAAAAGGTATGTCTTCTAACTAGTACTTTGTAGATTAAGAACATCATAATATGCTAGTTAGGATTAAAGCCTTGGAAAGTTCTTATTTGCATGTATAATAGAGAAAACATAGATCCAAGGTTTATAGGGTTGCATGTACACCATAGGAGTGTTAGAATGCTCAAAACCCAACAGTAACTCCATGTTTCAGACTCTTAAGCTCTTGAGGTCTTAAAGAGTTAAGGCACACATCTAACTTCTAGATCTGACCATTTCTAAGCCTTTGCATGGTTGGAAAAGTCACTAACACTCATAATATCCCATTTCCAACCCTAGAAAGTTCATAACTCAAGCATGACCTCATAACAACGACCAATTTGGGATTTTTATGGATCTATAACTCAGTATCACTGAAATGGGACAAATATAAGTCCATGGAGTCCATTACACTCATAAAGTCTCCACCTTTAGGACATTTAACCCTAGAAATGGTCCATGCAACATAAAACCAAATAAAGAAGAAAGTTTTGAACATTATACCTCTAGTTGTAGCTCCTTCCTCTGAAGATCTCAGATCCAAACTTGCACTTGAAGCTCTAGCCTCCACAAGCTCCTCCTTCTTCTTCACTAACACACCAAGGCACTTTTAACTCCAAAACACTCACACTTAAGCTATGGACGATAGAAGGCTCTCTTAGGGTTTCACTCTCTGATATGGAGGCTAAGAAATGAGCCTTAGCATCCCTTATATAGTGCACAAGCCAAATATTAGGGTTTGCATCTGGGCCCGCTACGCCCAGCGTAACCCTAGGTATGCCCAGCGTACCCAGGCAAGTTCGTGTCCAAATTAAGTGCATGAGTACACGCAGCGTACTCCCCAGTACGCCCAATGTACTCTTTTGCTACAAGAACTCACTCAAGGGACCAATCTTGACAACTTGAAAAAAAGGGAAGGGTTTAATAGCTATACCTAAATTTTGGGATGTTACAATTCTCCCACACTAGAACCAGACTTCGCCCTCGACGTATCATGCTGAAAACAACTCTGGATGCTGTTCCCGCATCTCTGACTCCGGCTCCCAAATCAGGTCGGACCCCTCCGATGCTGCCACTGGACCTAAACCAGAGGCACCTCCTTATTTCTTAGAATCTTGACCTTCTGGTCCAAGATCGCGATCGGTCTCTCAGCATAATTCAGACTTGCGTCCACCTGGATATCCTCCAACGGCACCACTGCCGACCCAATGGCTATACACTTCCTCAACTGAGATACGTGGAAGGTATCATGGATCTGCCTCAGCTCAGCAGGTAGCTCCAAACGATATGGTACCCTTCCCACCCTCGCAATCACCCTAAACGGTCCAATGTACCGGGGCCCTAACTTGGTCTTTTTCTTGAATCTGAACACTCCTTTCCAAGGAGACACTTTCAGGAGTACAAAATCTCCAACCTGAAACTCGAGCTCGGATCGTCGCCTATCTGCGTAACTCTTCTAGCAACTCTGGGCCGTCAGCAACCTCTTTCTAACCTGCTGAATCTGCTCTGTCGTCTGAAGCACTATCTCGGTGCTGCCCATCACTCGCTGCCCTACCTCTCCCCAACAGATGGGAGTCCGGCACCTCCTCCCATACAACAACTCGAAGGGAGGCATACCAATGCTCGAATGGTGGCTGTTGTTATAAGAAAACTCAGCTAAAGGTAGAGACGTGTCCCAACTCCCTCCGAAGTCCAACACACATGCCCGAAGCATGTCCTCGAGTGTCTGAATCGTCCACTCACTCTGTCCGTCCGTCTGTGGGTGGTAAGCGGTACTAAACTGCAACCTAGTACCCAACTCCTCATGGAACTTCTTCCAGAACCTGGAAGTGAAACGCACATCTTGATCTGACACAATCGATATCGGTACACCATGTTGCGATACCACCTCCCTCACATACACCTCTACCAGCCTCTCTGCGGAAGCCTCTCACTGATTGCAAGAAAATGAGCACTCTTTGTTAGCCGGTCGATGATCACCCAAATTGCATCGACGCTTCTTCCAGTCCTTGGCAATTTGGTGATAAAATCCATGGAAATATGTTCCCACTTCCACTGGGGGACCTCAAGTGGCGGCAACTTGCCATGCAGACACTGGTGCTCGGCCTTAACCCTGCGATAGGTCAAGCACCTCTCTACAAACCACGCCACATCCCTCTTCATACAGGGCCACGAATAGTCTCTTTTCATGTCCAAATACATCTTAGTGGCCCCGGGACGGATCGAAAACCTCGACCTGTGCACCTCCTCCATCAAAATTATACATGCTCCGCCATTAAATGGCACCCAAATCTAGTCGTGGCAGGTCATAAGCACCCGACTATCGGCAATGAGCTCAGATATCTTCCCGATCACCCGCTCTCGCTTGCGGTTCCCCAGTCTCATGGCCTCTACTTGGGCCTCCCGAATGGTGTCCAACATTGGAGTCATCATTGTCAACCTCAAACAAACATCTCGCAATGAGGCACTCTCTGCCCTACGAATCAAGGCATCGGCTACCACTTAGCCTTGTCCGAGTGGTACAGGATTTCATACTCATAATCCTTTACCACATCCAACCATCTCCTCTGACGCATGTTAAGGTTGGGCTGACCCATCAGATACTTCAAGCTCATGTGGTCCGTATATATGATACACCGAATCCCATACAGATAGTGACGCCAGATCTTGAGGGAGAACACCACATCCCCCAACTCCAGATTGTGGGTAGGGTACCTCGTCTCATGAGGCTTCAGCTGCCTCGATGCATATGCTATCACATGCCCTTTCTGCATCAGCACCGTACCCAGTCCTGATATCGACGCGTCACAATATACCACAAAGTACTCCATTCCCTCCAGAAGGGCTAATACTGGGGCTTTGCATAATCTCTGGCGAAGTGTCTCGAATGAGGCCTGCTGCTTTGGGCCCCAACTGAATGCTACGCCCTTCCAGGTCAACCTGGTGAGAGGAACCGCAATCTTGGAGAAATCCTTGATAAATCTCCGATTATAGTCAGCCAACCCCAGAAAACTCCTAATCTCTGAGGGGGATCTCGGCACCTCCCAACTCATCACCGCCTCAATCTTGGCCGGATCGACCAATATCCCGCTCTAGTTGACGAGATGCCCCAAGAACTGGATCTCTCGTTGCCAAAAATCGCACTTGGTGAATTTGGCGTAAAGCTTCTCTGACCTCAGAACTCAGAGGATCTCTCTTAAATGCTCCTCATGCTGCTCTTTGGATCTCGAATACACCAATATATCATCAATGAACATGATTATCGAACGATCCAACATTGGCCTGCACACCCTGTTCATAAGATCCATGAACCCTGCCGGTGTATTGGTGAGCCCGAAAGGCATCACCACGAACTCGTAATGTCTATAACGAGTACTAAATGTTGTCCTCTGGATAACCTCATCACGCACTCTCATCTGATGATATCCAGATCTCAGATCAATGTTGGAGAACCAAGACGCTCCCTACAACTGATCAAACAAATCGTCGATCCTCGGTAAGGGGTAATGGTTCTTGACCGTTAGCTTGTTCAACTCCCGGTAATCAATGCACATCCAGTGTGAACCATCCTTTTTCCTGACAAAAAGGATTGGCGCTCCCCATGGCAAGCTACTCGACCATATAAACCCTTTCCCAGCAACTCCTGAAGCTGCAAGGATAACTCCTGCATCTCTGGAGGTGCAAGGCGATAGGGTGCCTTGGCGATAGGTGCTGCCCCCGGAACCAAATCAATACGGAACTCCACCTGCCTCTCGGGAGGCACAACCTGCAACTCCTTGGGGAAAACATTCGGGAAATCACGCACTATCGGGACCTCATCGACCAACCTCGGTCTCTCTGCACCTGCTCTCGTATCCACCACATAAGCCACAAACTCACTACAGCTTTGCTGTAGACTTTGCCTCGCTCTTGCGGCTGAACAAAATGCTGACCCAGAATGGGTACCCTCACCATAAACCGTGAGAACTCCCCCACTAGGGTCTCGAATGGTCACCAGCTATCGCTCGCAGTCGATAACCGCTCTAAATCTACTCAACCAGTCCATGCCCACGATGACACAAACATCTCCCATAGCAATCAGGACCAAATCAAACGGAAACTCAACGTCGAAGATCTCGAGTACACATCCTCGAATCACATCAGTGGCATACACTGCTCTCTCGTCAGCTATTGAAACTCGCAAAGGTCAACTCAACGCCTCTCGACGAATACTGATATGCTGACTAAAGGCTAACAACACAAAAGATCGACTTGCACCTGAGTCAAATAACACCAAAGCTGGTACAGAACACACAAGAAATGTACCTACACATATCATAATATAAGCATAACACCACAAACTCAAAATAAACAGATGAAAGAATACATACCAGCCACAACATCGGGTGTTGCGCGGACCTCCTCCGCTGTCAACTAGAAGGCTCTCCCGCGAGCCTTCGGCGCCTAAGCCTTCACCGGCCGACTCTCTATAGCTCGAACGGAAGCAGCGGCAGATCCCGGTGATGCTCCCTTTTCCGACCCCCGCAATTGCGGACACTCGGCCTTCCGATGTCCAGTTTGGTTGCAGTGAAAACAGACTGCAAACCCCTTGGGGCAATCCTTGGCCATGTTCCCCTCCTTGCCTCACTTGTAGCAAGACCCTGCTCTACAAACCCCCTCCTGACTCTTGCCACACTTGCCAGGCCCTTCTGGTTCCCTGACCTCGAATCGGCGGGCTTCGCCCGCTTGGTTGCCGGCTGGGACTGTGTCGGTCGCTGATCCCTCCCCTGAGACTCCGCCTCCTCCCTGGCCTGGGTCTCCAGCTTTATCTCCCTTTTTCGAGCATTTTCCTGGAGCTCGGCAAATGTACAGTATGATGAGTTCGCCATGAACTCTCATATGTCCCTCCTCAGAATGCTCAGATAACGACTCATACGTGCCTGCTCGGTAGACACGTGCTTAGGACAGAACATCGCCCTCACATGGAATATCCTGGTGATAACAGTAACTGACTCAGTACCCTGCTTGACGGTCAAAAACTCTTGGGCCAAACATTCCCTCTCCAATAGGGGAATGTACTCATCATGAAACATAGTCGTGAACCTCTCCCAGGTCACCGCAGCAAGCTCAGCAGACGAAAAGTGCGTTGTCACAAACTTCCACCAGTCCGTCGCTCCCAAGCGAAGCTGGTTCAGCGCGAACTGGACTCTCAAATGCTCTGGACATCAACACGTATAGAAGCATCCCTCAATATCAGAAACCCAACTCATCGCAGCAATCAGATCATGTGTCCCATCAAACTCTGGTGGCTTCGTGTTGTTGAACTCCCGGAACAGCAACAAATCACCATCCTTAGGTCTGGCAGCAGCAACAGCTGCGGTAACTGCAACGGCTGCAGCCTCAGTAACCGATGTGTATCTCTCATCGAAAGTCTCAATCAGCGTGGTCTTAAAAGACCCGAACATCTCTGGAATCTCTGCACGGATAGCCGCAGCTACCTCCTCATGGATCATCTGGCGGAGCTCCTCATCACTCACCCTGCTGGTCTCTGGTCTGTGGCGTGTCCCAACCATGATGCCTCTGAAATACAACATAAAAAATCCAAGATTCATTCAAGCATACTCGCACTCGATAACTCCACCCTACTCGTTCCCTAGTTCCCTAAGGATTCTTACATAGGCTACGCACTGATCTGGTGCCTTCGGTAGTACGGGCCCAATACTACCGTCCACACCGCATCAATATTCACCCCAAGTCCTCCTCCTAAGATCCAAATTCCCAAGTACTCTACTCTCCCCATGCATAGTCTACTCTCTAGCAGATCTCTCATAAGCTCCTCGTTGTTATCTAGTCACTCTCAAGCTTCTCCTAGAAGCAAAAACCCTTAGGCTACGGCATCACAAATCAGGCCATTCTAGTCCTAATAAGAATACCTAGCCTACTCTAGCATGCATATCATATCATAACATATCTCATAACTCATAATAAAAGGGTATTTTGGGAAATCACCGTTCGGGTGCTGGCTGATCATACACATTGCTCTACTCTGCTCTTTCAAAACTTTTTACTCTTTGAGAAAAAAATTATGATTTTTATTTGGAAATCTCTCAAATCCTCGGTTTAAGTTCAGATACGCCTGAAGGTGCACCTGAATCCCTCAAACCAAGGCTCTGATACCAACTTGTAACACCCAAAACTTTTCAAATAATATTTCACATTTTAAAAATAGACTTTCATTCATAATTGTTATAAAAATATCATTATATCACATAACAATCCATAATATCACATCCCAAGATCATAATATGTAAAAACTCCTCGTGTGTGTACTGAGCAAGTCGGCACCTTCCTGCGATCCACACTGGTACCTGAAACACATAACATAACACTGTAAGCATAAATGCTTAGTGAGTTCCCCAAAATACCACATATGACACATAATAGCCACTCGAGGCTATAACTCTGTGGGCCCTCTGATCCTAACTCTATGGACCCTCTGGTCCTAACTCTGTGAACCTTCCGGTTCTAACTCTGTAAACTCTAGAACATACACAACATGAATCACATACAAATAATGCAGCGAATCACAATCACATAAATAACATACAAGATACTCTGTCATATAACTCTAATTACCACTCTAGGTAAAGTATAGTGAGAAGACTCACCTCGGGTAACTCGGTAATCTCGAACACGGTAAAATCTAGTCTAGCCTCCGCCTAATCGCATGGAATAAGCACTCTAATCAATACAACTCTCAAGGATAGACAATTCCCTCTCTTAGCACTCTTAGAAGGGTAAACGACCATTTTACCCCTCTCATGGCTCAAATACCCTAAAGTTGACCAAACCCTAAAAGTCAACAAAAGTCAACTCTTCGGGTTACGTTGCGCATATCAAACATGTACGCTGGGCGTACCCAACGTCCTCACAGAAATGGGGTACGCGACCCCTTATGCCGCGTGTACTGGGATTATGCCCCACGTAACTCCATGTTTCAGACTCTTAAGCTCTTGAGATCTTAAAGAGTTAAGACACACGTCTAACTTCTAGATCTGACCATTCCTAAGCCTCCTAATCAATAAAGTTAGTGACTTTGAGCCTTTGCATGGCTGGACAAGTCACTAACACTCATAATATCCCATTTCCAACCCTAGAAAGCTCATAACTCAAGCATGACCTCATAACAACGACCAAGTTGGGATTTTTATGGATCTATAACCCAATATCACTGAAATGGGACAGATCTAGGTCCATGGAGTCCATTACACTTATAAAGTCTCCACCTTTGGGACTTTTAACCCTAGAAATGGTCCATGCAACATCAAACCAAATAAAGAGGAAAGTTTTGAACATTATACCTCTAAATGCAGCTCCTTCCTCTGAAGATCTTAGGTCCAAACTTTCACTTGAAGCTCTAGCCTCCACAAGCTCCTCCTTCTTCTTCACTAACACACCAAGGCACTTTTAGCTCCAAAACACTCACACTCAAGGTAAGGACGATGGAAGGCTCTCTTAGGGTTTCACTCTCTGATATGGAGGCTGAGAAATGAGCCTTAGCATCCCTTATATAGTGCACAAGCCAAATATTAGGGTTTGCTTCTGGGCCCGCTACGCCCGACGTAACCCTAGGTACACCCAGCGTACCCAGGCGAGTCCGCGTCCCAATTAAGTGCATGAGTATGCGCAGCGTACTCCCCAGTATGCCCAGTGTACTCTTTTGCTACAAGAACTCACTCAAGGGACCAATCTTGACAACTTGACAAAAGGGAAGGGTTTAATAGCTTTACCTGGATTTCGGGATGTTACAACAACAACGGTGGGTCGAGCTACTCAGTGGTTACAAATGCGAAATTCGTTATCATCCCGACAAGGCTAACGTAGTAGAAGACGCCCTAAGTCGGAAAGAATATTCTCGTCGTAGAGTCAAGTCATTAACCATGACTATCCATTCGCACCTGTCCACGCAAATCAAAGAGGCTCAACTTGAAGCCTTGAAACCCGAAAACGTGGTGTGAGAATCCCTGAGAGAGATGGATGAGAACTTGGAAGTAAAGGGTGGCGGAGCCTTATATCTCATGAACCGGATCTGGACACCGAAACACGGTGGCTTCAGAGACTTGGTCATGACTGAAGCACACAACACTCAATATTCCGTCCACCCAGGTTCAGATAAGATGTATCTGGATCTTAAAAAGCTATACTGGTGGCCTAACATGATAGCAGAGATTGCTACCTTTGTAAGTAAATGCCTTACTTGCGCCAAGGTCGAGGTCGAATACCAGAAAAAATCAGGTTTACTTCAGCAACCAGAGATACCAGAATGAAAGTGGGAGTGGATCACAATGGACTTCATAACCAAGTTTCCCAACACAACGGGTGGTCTCGATACCATATGGGTGATCTTTGACAGGTTGACAAAGTACGCACACTTCCTGCCCATCAAAGTAATTGACAAGATCGAGAAGCTCACAAGAACATACATTGGGGAGATCGTACGACTGCATGGTGTTCCAATATCGATTATCTTTGATAGAGATAGTAGATTCACTTCGAGGTTCTGGAAGTCGCTAGAAAGTTCCTAGGAACGAGGCTGTACATGAGTACAGCCTACCATCCACAAACCGACAGACAAAGTGAGAGGACTATCCAAACCTTGGAAGATATGTTGCGAGCCTGTGTGATCGACTTTAGGAAGGCATGGGATACTCATTTTCCCCTTGTCGAGTTTTCCTACAACAATAGTTATCGCACGAGCATCAAGGCTGCTCCATTCGAAGCCCTCTATGGCCGGAAGTGCAGATCCCCTCTGTGTTGGGATGAGTTGGATGACACACAGTTAGCTAAAGGATGAGTTCCTTACAGCACTCTCACAGGTCCGAAGATTGTTTGGGGTCAAATAGAGTGTTTAAAACCTAGTATAAGCAGGGTAGGAGTCGTGAGATAAGTATTGTAGGTGTATCACCTTGAAATTGAGCCAATCACACCAACACAAGGTGTGTGCGGCCACACACCCATCCCAACCGCACACAATCCCCCTATATATTCAAGACTTAGGCATTTTTGAACACATTCTACACTTCTTCAAAGCTAGGACCCAAAATCCTCTCAAGTATCGTCCAAATCTCCTTGAGGATCTTCATAAAAGGTAGCATCTTTAACCAAGAACACCAAGAACACCATGTTTTCTGACAGCACACGCCTTTTGGCAGCACACCTAGCCGCACACATGGCCGCACACACATGCTGGAAGCACACCTGCCCGCACACACACATATGGTGTGTATTTTGGCCATACACTCTCTTGTATAGCCTTATAACCCTTCGTACAATCATATATGGTTGTAACACTTCAATATAAGTGTTTACTAGTCCCTAAGGTGGTCCCAATTCAATAATTAGTTGTTCATAACGCTAATTATATTCATATATGTATCAATATATGCTAAATAGGATTCACGTGTGTACTCAAGTCACCACTTGGCACTTAGCAACTGATCCAACATCGTCATCAGAACCATTTACTACAGGTGAGTTCATACCCCATAATCAATATTTTAACCATTATTAAATGTTTTATGGGGGGTGGGATACAAGTAAAATTATGCTAATTATTATATCAATCACATGTGATTAATAAGCAGCATTCAAATGATTGGCTACTCATTAGCCGTTTTACCAAACAGTTTCCTTCAAATGTTTTTCATAAACACCTTATGTGTTTAAAACTCTTTATTACGCTGTACAAAATACTCTGTATGTTACATTTCAAACTTATTTATAATTGTGTTTCAAACAAATGTTTCTTTATACTAAACTGTTTTATCAAACCCATTTCCTTTTCCTCGATAATGATTATGTTCAAAGGTTTTACAAAACTTATTTTATGCTTTTATATTGTAAATTGCATGCCTATATATGTATAGTTATATAAGAAATGTTGAAAGGACTTAGGAAGGCTATCCACCCTATTTCCTTTTCCTCGATTTGGATGTGGTCTAGTGGGATATCAGGTACCCGCCCGAAGGTCGTTTAAATATTAGTTATATATCAGGTGTACATATATAGTCATAAAGGCCCTTCCAGTTCATCCCATGCCCTTGGGTAGCAAGGGTATACATTCATGTTCATACGTACCAGTTATATTACTAGTAAACTACCATATGGGTAGTTTAGGAAGATACTAGAACTATTACTAGAACACAATATCATACAATGAGTTAGTTCATTCATGAGTCAATACTTGCTAGATAGAGAGAGAACACACATTACAGCTAGCACATGTAGAACATCAGTACATTACTATACTATTACATAGATATGTTTACATTATTACACTTACAAGAGTACAATTACATGATCACACTTACATGAGTACACTTACATATACATAGAACAGACGTCACTAGGTGGTATAGCATGGAACTAGTTCAGGATCTAACTATACCGATGAATCACAACGCAATTTTGATAGTTATATCGACTATACATGATCATAGTAATCTGGATGATCACGGCTTGCAGATATGCAGGGGTCGTGTGTAGGTCCCAAAATCCATTTGATAGGGGAGCGTATAGCCTGGGATCTAGACATCACGTTATACCTTATCCCTCAAATAAGGCAGCTGAGTACCAATGTAGTTAGTTATTACAAATGCTACAGTACTTATAAGATTACCCTAGACTTAAGGTAATTGGTACAGTTGTAGTTCGACACTACACCATAGTACTATTTCATTTTCCCATTACATTCGCTTCGTGAACATTCACATGATGCACGGTAATGTAGAAACTATATTTTTGGTTAATGATAGTCAGACTTGGGAAAATACATACTCTTACAAGAGACACACACACATACACTAGACGCCTTGGTAGAAGACTACATTCAGAGCAGTTAGGTCTTGGTACAAGACTACATTCAGAGCAGTTAGGACTTGGTAGAAGACTAAATTCAGAGCAGTTAGGTCTTGGTAGAAGACTACATTCAGAGCAGTTAGGTCTTGGTAAAGGACTACAATCAGAGCAGTTAGGTCTTGGTAGAAGACTACTTCAGAGCAGTTAGGTCTTGGTAGAAGACTACATTCAGAGTAGTTAGGTCTTGGTAGAAGACTACGTATAGATCAGTTGTTATAATAGTAGAAATCATAGGGATTTCTAGGGTTTTTCAAACGTTTACAGTTTTTTTACATACGTTTTCAATACTTACAATTCATGTACATACAAGTTCTTACATACAAATTCATGCATACAAATACTTACTTACAAATTAAGACACTAAATGACTTATGATCTCACTAGCTTCAAAGCTGATACTCGCTTTCAAAATTACTTGTATCCTCAGGTCGTCAATAGACAGGTACCGATGCAAGGTTTAGAGAAGATGGAGCTCATTCAAGACTCATCTTTCATTTTGATTTATGCTTTAGTATCTATTATAATTTAACAGAACACACTTGTATTAAAATTATATTATCAATGCAATGGATGATGTTGTTGCTTGTTTACTACTTTACATTGTTGTGATACTGTACATGACGTCCTCCGCCCCAGAACGTTTCCGCCGTTCTTGGTTTTGGGGTGTGACAGATTGGTATCAGAGCATTGTTTATAGTGAATTAATTATATCAACCCATAAAATATATACTAACTATAAATACATAGGGATTTAAATACTCTGACCAAGAGTATATACTTTAAATAGTAAAATATTTAAGTAAGTACACGTGCCTGCATTCATACTAAAATCAGTGTCACTAGGACAATACAAAAGTATTACGATTGTTGGGCAACACAGGTGGACTTAGAGACATATAGTCAAAACTGGGAAGATATAGCCTGATCAACTATATTATCCAAGGGTTGAATAGCATGTGCCTAAGTGTAGTTGTGTGGTTGGAACAATGTTAAAATCTTACCAACCCTACCACAATGAGAACAGTAGAACA
Source organism: Lactuca serriola (assembly GCF_051521515.1). Classification (NCBI taxonomy): domain Eukaryota; kingdom Viridiplantae; phylum Streptophyta; class Magnoliopsida; order Asterales; family Asteraceae; genus Lactuca; species Lactuca serriola. The sequence goes on along the minus strand of NC_136413.1, from coordinate 124,836,564 downwards.
TAACATTAAACTTAAAATACTATAGGAGTATTTGGTGTTACTATAAGTACTTCATACTTGAGAACTAAAACGGGATCTTCATTACTAAGTTGATAGTTGCTAAGTGGATACACTAAGGCTATGTGTAATTAGTATGTTATAGACTTAGAATCTGTGAAAATTTTACTTTACCCCTATTCTGTGTGAGTTTGGAGTTAAGGTCACTTATTCGAAGGCATATCCTGTTTCGATTACATATAACCGGTATGCACTTCACAAATAGCGATGTAACTAATGAATATTTTCTAAATAATTATCTAGATAGTTCGTCTAATAATTATTTTCTTACCCCAATTCTCGCGTAGATCACATGGCTGGACTCCATCCCCACGGCAACCCGTACCTTCCGAATGAGGTCATTGCCAGATGGTTTGAAGAAGAGCCAGAAAATGATCATCCTATCCATGTGAATGATCAGCATGATGAAGACCTTTCGAATAGTGCTAACTCTGAACCCGAGATTGAGGACCTACCCCAGGCAGCTCTCGTTCAAATTCCTAACCGTCGTCCAGCTTTTCATGGCCCGACGCCTCTATGGGTGGAATGTTTGGAAACATGGAACGAAGGTCAAGATCAACCTATGCCATTTAATGGAGGCCGAAGCTTCTACAACGTAAGCAAAGGGAGCTTAGCAGATAGAGTGCTACCAATTCTGATCCGTAGAGTTTCCCGAAACGAAATTCAGGGCATGACAGCCCTACAACGTATCATAGAAGTTGATACAAATGGAGGAATGCATATGCTTCGCACCAGTCGGCTTGAACATGCTCGTGAGAGGTCTGAGAGAGACCATGAGACCTTGCTGCAAGCACTAGCTGAAACACGAGCCGAAGTCATAGAGCTCCCAGTACGCCAGAGGGTGTACGAAAGATACCTTCTCGATACGGAACGACAACTCGATGAACTGAGAATTCACCAGAGGGATGACCGTCGCCAGGAGTAGATGCTTTATTTTATTTTCCTGGTTAAAAGAAATCGTTTTTTTTTTCTGTCTATGCCCGATGTGGCATTTTCTGTGAAACTATCCTGTACTGTAAGTACTTTTGGTTAGGTCCTTTTGTTGTCAAGAACTATCTTCTCTGGATATGATGTATGACCTTTACAAGGTCATTTTCCTGAATCTTTACGTCATGAATATCAAAGATATTGACAGCCGGCTAACTTCTGTGTCATTCTTTATTCTAGTACTCTTATCATACTTTCATTGGAGACTATCTTAAACATGCTTTAGTCAAGTCATTGGACTATAGTAATTTCGCTCCGGAGACATTTCCAAGTCTCTTTCAGTGGTTGGATCATGTTATTCACCAACCAACAATACCTCGGCTTGAACGACAAAAGCCTTGAGACCATTTCACGAACTTACTTCCACTCATTACCAGGACTGCATCATAGGGATGTAGGTCAACCCTTCATAAACACACTTCCATTCTGTACTAGGACTGTATCATAGAGATGTGGGTCAATCTTTCGAGAACATACTCTTACTCTTTACTTGAACAATCAAGGTACATCTAGGGTCAACCAGAATCGCTCACAAAATCCTTATCTTTCGTGTTACAGAATCATGTCGTCATCCGGAAACAATCAGCCGAGCAACGAAACCCCTACCCTCCATATCGACGCCGCTACATTACAAGCTGCGGTAGCAGCTGCTGTGACAACTTTCCTTACGCACATCAACTCAGGCAACACCAGCAAGACTGACAAAGGAGTCGAGAGTTCCAATGGTAGTACCAAACCGGGAAACCAACAAATGGCAACAATCATGGACTTGCGAAGCCGTAAAACCAAAAGGAAGAGACGATATCGTAAAGCCCTAAAGGAGCGCAAGAGATCCCAAAGACTTGCCATGCCACACCCACAATTGGCAACTCCTGCAGAACGCTTTAGGAAGCAATTTCCAAGATGGAGTAATGAGGAAGGCACTCGTGTCCACATAACGCTGGCTAAACAACGCACTCCTGTCACCAATGCAAGTACTAGCCAGTCATGCCACCAATGCGGTGAGGTAGGGCACTTCAAGAAGGATTTCTCTATAGAAAAGAACTCTGGCGCAGATGGGAAGATTCTCAGGATCACAGCTGCAGGAGAACCTACTCCGGAACCACGTTAATGTAACTTAGGCGTGTTTTTGTAACACACTTATAAACTATTCAAAACTAGTGCAACTAGAGTCTTACCTTTTGCGAGATCTTGTCTGTATAGGGATGGTCGTGCTGCGTATACTTGTCTTTTGTAGTATACCTTATTCGCAACAATAGCCTTGTAGTAAATCTAAAGTACTGTAACTCTGCTTATGGTTGCACAGTTGTGTTTTGTCTGTAAACGCCTTATGTTCAAATCTAATGTCTTTAAGTTTCTGTATGATTTCGACATTATCATACGACCTGATTCCATTTGATCCTCACAAAAACAGCTTCATACATACATCTCTTTGTTAGTAAACGTCGTCTTAGCGAAGCCATCATATCAGAACACCGAAGTACTCTTGCATGGAGTACCTCATAGTTCCTTTCTCTCCGAAGAAATCCCCGAAGTACCACTTGTGCAGTACGTCAAGTTCAATCCAAGGATTCATACAGTTGATCTATCACTGAGGAATGTAAACATAAGAGTGATATATAATCAAGGTTCTACATGTTTAGAATTGATGATTCCACTTAAACTTCTTTTTCCTCGATGGGATGTGAGCTTAAGGAAGAATCAGTTATTCGACTACCTTTTCAATCTTAATTATATACGACTCGTATACACAAGATTGTGATTTTGAGACCCTATATGAATTCTAATATGAACTTCAGGACGGAGAACTGCCTAAGTCTACGAGTAATCGCATCGTCATGTGAACAACTTAGAACCCAGTATGACTCTTGTAAACAGATCACCCTACAGTCTAAACACCTACGGAGATACAAGAACAGCCAGGACAACCTAGCGAACTACACAGAAATAGAATTGGAAGACTAGGCTTCTCACCCTGGAGAGCCCCGGTCTTATTCTTCCAGAGGTCGACGGATTGCATCGTGTGTACCTCAGATATCGATGACTTCGTCAAGATTTTCCATTAGAAATCGTTGTCTCTGCCTCACATAGATGAAGCTGTTGAGAAAACGCAAGGAAAGAATCACTTTCAGAAATGGACCTGAGGTCCGAATATCACCAGTTTGAGTGTGAGGGAAGGATGTCCGGAAGACTACCTTCCGAACTCGATGCGGACACTTCGAGTCCGTAGTAATACCCCTCGGATAGGACCAATACGCCTGAAGCATTCCTGAGTTTAATGAATAGAGTTCGTCTTTCTTACTTGGATCAGTTCGTCATTCTCCATGCAATGACTTACTTATCTGCGCTCGTAGTAAGAAGGAACCCGCGGAAACATTACCCTTGGAGAAACTTTTCGCCAAATTTTCTGAACACGGGTATTAGAATTGAAGAGTCAAATTCCGAAGACACACTTATAGTGTTGTGGAAATCCTTAAGTACCCTGTCAATTCATCCAAAACCGTTGGGAATTTGCCGGCACCTGAAACGCCGACAGGAATTCGCCAAATTCTAGGTCTTACAGACCTACAGTCATAGTTCATCCAAAAATCCTCGCATATTACAGAAACCCTTACGACTTTGACCCAACAGAGGGTGGACTTTGACTAGGAAGTTAAGCAAGAAGAACAAACCTTGGAAATTTCCAGTGAGAGACCAAGTTCTTTAGGAAAACTCACTCTGGGAATGGCTTAATACACTTCGTATCACTTGGAAAGCTAAATCCAAGATAGACAGGACCTCCGAGATTCTCACCAGAATCGGTCTTGTACCTCGCAAACTAGACCTACTCCGCGAACTCAGTAACGTACATGTTACCCTTCGCGTCTCGATCGTGAAACCGTACCTTTCCGTTAGGACTCTTGTAAGTCCACTCGTCGAGATCCTCACCTTCGTATTAGAACCATAATGACCCTAGGCATAGAGGTCAAGCGGTCGAAGCAACGCAGTCGCCCTTTAGTGAAGGTTCGTTAGGATACCAACCGAGGACCCGAATTCACTTATGAGCGCGAGAACCAATCGATTAGGAAGTTTCCCACCTCTTGACTCGATCATTCGTACCTACTTCCTTACCTAAATTCTAATTTCGGGACGAAATTCCCTCTAACAGGGGGATGATGTGACAACCCGAAAATTTCAATCTTTCATTCTTCATTTCTTGTCACAGTTAAACTCGTTTTTGCTATTTTGTAGCACTGTTTGGGGTCAAATAGAGTGTTTAAATCCTAGGATAAGCAGGGTAGGAGTCGTGAGATAAGTATTGTTGGTGTATCACCTTGAAATTGAGCCAATCACACCAACACAAGGTGTGTGCGGCCACACACCCATCCCAACCGCACACACTCCCCCTATATATTCAAGACTTAGGCATTATTTAACACATTCTACACTTCTTCAAAGATAGGACCCAAAATCCTCTCAAGTATCGTCCAAATCTCCTTGAGGATCTTCATAAAAGGTAGCATCTTTAACCAAGAACACCAATAACACCATGTTTTCTGGCAGCACACACCTTCTGGCAGCACACCTGGCTGCACACACACATATGGTGTGTATTTTGGCCATACACTCTCTTGTATAGCCTTATAACCCTTCGTACAATCATATATGGTTGTAACACTTCAATATCAGTGTTTACTAGTCCCTAAGGTGGGCCCAATTCAATAATTAGTTGTTCATAAGGCTAATTATATTCATATATGTATCAATATATGCTAAATAGGATTCGCGTGTGTACTCAAGTCACCACTTGGCACTTAGCAACTGATCCAACATCGTCATCAGAACCATTCACTACAGGTGAGTTCATACCCCTTAATCAAAGTTTTAACTATTTTTAAATGTTTTATGGGGGGAGATACAAGTAAAATTATGCTAATTATTATATCAATCACATGTGATTAATAAGCAGCATTCAAATGATTGGCAACTCATTAGCCGTTTTACCAAACAGTTTCCTTCAAATGTTTTTCATAAACACCTTATGTGTTTAAAACTCTTTATTACAATGTACAAATTACTCTGTATGTTACATTTCAAACTTATTTACAATTGTGTTTCAAACAAATGTTTCTTTATACTAAACTGTTTTATCAAACCCATGCCTTCAAAACCGTTTTATGGATTAACATCAAGTCGATCTTTTCTTAGATAATGATTATGTTCAAAGGTTTTACAAAACTTATTTTATGCTTTTATATTATAAATTGCATTCCTATATATGTATAGTTATATAAGAAATGTTGAAAGGACTTAGGAAGGCTATCCACCCTATTCCTTTTCCTCGATTTGGATGTGGTCTGGTGGGATATCAGGTAGCCGTCTGAAGGTCGTTTAAATATTAGTTATATATCTGGTGTACATATATAGTCATAAAGGCCCTTCCAGTTCATCCCATGCCCTTGGGTAGCAAGGGAATACATTCATGTTCATACGTACCAGTTATATTACTAGTAAACTACCATATGGGTAGTTTAGGAAGATACTAGAACACAATATCATACAATGAGTCAGTTCATTCATGAGTCAATACTTGCTAGATAGAGAGAGAACACACATTACAGCTAGCACACATAGAACATCAGTACATTACTATACTATTACATACATATGATTACATGATTACACTTAAATGAGTACAATTACATGATCACACTTACATGAGTACAATTACATGATCATACTTACATGAGTACACTTACATATACATAGAACAGACGTCACTAGGTGGCATAGCATGGAACCAGTTCAGGATCTAACTATACCAATGAATCACAACGCAATTGTGATAGTTATATCGAGTATACATGATCATAGTAATGTGGATGCTCACGGCTTGCTGATATGCAGGGGTCGTGTGTAGGTCCCAAAATCCCTTTGATAGGGAGCGTATAGCTTGGGATCTAGACATCACATTATACCTTATCCCTCAAATAAGGCAGCTGAGTACCGATGTAGTTATTTATTACAAATGCTACAGTACTTACAAGATTACCCTAGACTTAAGGTAAATTGTACGGTTGTAGTTCGACACTACACCATAGTACTATTTCATTTTCCCTTTACATTCGCTTCGTGAACATTCACATGACACACGGTAATGTAGAAACTATATTGTTGGTTAATGATAGTCAGACTTGGGAAAATACATACTCTTACAAGAGACACACACACAGACACTAGACGCCTTGGTAGAAGGCTACATTCAGAGCAGCTAGGTCTTGGTAGAAGACGACATTCAGAGCAGTTAGGTCTTGGTAGAAGACTACATTCAAAGCAGTTAGGTCTTGGTAGAAGACTACATTCAGAGCAGTTACGTCTTGGTAGAAGACTACATTCAGAGCAGTTAGGTCTTGGTAGAAGACTACATTCAGAGCAGTTAGGTCTTGGTAGAAGACTACACTCAGAGCAGTTAGGTCTTGGTAGAAGACTACATATAGATCAGTTAAGTTTTGGTAGAAGACTCCCTGTTATAATAGTAGGAATCATAGGGATTTCTAGGGTTTTTCAAATGTTACAGTTGTTTTACATACGTTTTCAATACTTACAATTCATGTACATACAAATACTTACTTACAAATTAAGACACTAAAACACTTATGATCTCACCAGCTTCAAAGCTGATACTCGTTTTCAAAATTACTTGTATCCTCAGGTCCTCAATAGACAGGTACCGATGCAAGGTTTAGAGAAGATGGAGCTCGTTCAAGACTCATCTTTCATTTTGATTTATGCTTTAGTGTCTATTATAATTTGACAGAACACGCTTGTATTAAAATTATATTATCAATGCAATGGATGATGTTGTTGCTTGTTTACTACTTTACATTGTTGTGATACTGTACATGACGTCCTCCGCCCCAGAACGTTTCCGCCGTTCTTGGTTTTGGGGTGTGACACAGTGTACGGCCGTACCCCCCTTCTGGTCATACACTCACAGGTATAAATGAGCGTGTTAGCCTCTATTCACCTCTTTTCACACTCTTAAGCCGAAAATCACCTTTTCTCTCAAGTATCATCCGATTTTGCTTCTAGATCTTCAAGTTGTAAGTGTTTCTTCCTTCAATTTGATGATTCAATACACTATCTAGTAAGAATCTGTCATTTCATCCATGAAATTACTCGTTTTGTTTAGATCTTCAAGTGTTCCCCAAGAACACCAAGAACACCAAGCACACCTAATAAGTTTTGGACCTCAAACACCCCTAAAGGCTTCTATATCGTAAGTACCACTCCTCGTGCTTGTTATTTACTAGTTATACTCCTTAGAAAACGTTCAAAACATGATCAATAAGGAGTGTACGACTATACACACCCCATGTGGACGTACACCCATTTATTTAGTGCAAAATGGCCTTAAAACTCATGTTTTATGCTAGGACTTGATCAAAGAACACTTAGGGGATGCAAGATAGAGACTTGGAATACACTTTTAACGATTTTTACATGATTATCAAGGGTGTACGACCGTCCACTCCTTGTATGGCCGTACACACCCTTTTTAGGGTCGAAAATGGCATTTAACTTTCAATAAGGTTAAGTATTGGTCAAGACACAATCCATAGATGCTTAAGAGGACTTTAAATCACGAAATGGCATGTTGAACCATGAGTGTATGGCCGTACACTCACTTGGTCCGTACACTCTGGCCGTAAACACACATGAAACACAACCTCTTGTCCGTAAACACTAATGTGTGGCCATACACCCATTATATGCAACCCTTAGTACTTCTAACACTTGAATCTAAGTGTTATCTATGACCTAGGGTGTCTTTCCTTGCATAATTAGTTGTTTAAACGCTAATTGTATACATATATGTATCATTATATGATAAATAAGATCCGTGTGTGTGCTCAAGTCTTCACTTGGCACTTAGCATCCTATACCACTCGTTCATCCAAACCACTCACTACAGGTGAGTTCATACCCCTTAATATACCTTTTAAATGATTTTAAATGCTTTTATGGGGGGGGGGAATACAAGTTGAAACATTCTTGTTATTATATCAATCACATGTGATTAATAACTAGAACAAACAGATAGATTTTTCTATTACTTTCAAACTGTTATCAAACATATGGATTTCAAATACTTCAAAATGTTTATCAAACTCTTTTACATACTAAGCTCTTTATCAAATTTGTTCTTATATGCCAAACCTTTTTGTTTAACTCTTTTAAACTTATATATTGTCAAAACCATGTCAAATGCATATATAAGTAAGGTTGGAAGGACTTAGGACTGATAACTCACTTTATTTCTTGTTCCTTGTTTGGTTGTGGACTTAGAGTACCCTGTTGTTTGTCCCAGTGTCATTTGATCCTTAGTTATATATTATGTATATAGGTACAGACATAAAAGCTTTTATCTCAGTTCAACACGCTCAGTCATACAAACAACTCTACAAGTAAACTATAATAGGTATAATTTAGGAAGTCACTACTCACTATTTCTAGTATAATGAAACATACAAAGAGTCAGTTCACACATGAGTCAATACATACTATAACGAGAAACAATACTCACTATAAAGAGAAACAGATAGAGAATACTATAACGAGAAACAATACACACTATAAAGAGAAACATATAGAGAATACTATAACGAGAAACAATATATACTATACACTATACAAGAGAACATACTATAATGAGAAACAAAGTGAACATACTACATACTAGATAGAGAGAACATACACTACACTAGTACATACAATACATATACAATAATACTATAACATAAATGTGAGCCACTACTTCGGGGCATGGAATCACTGTTATGGCTCGTTTTGTAACAAGAGTCTCCTAGAGGGAGAGCGTGAATTTGTGTATAGATCTATACGGGACTGACCTTCCTACACCTTGCTGCTAGTTACAGTAGGACCTGCAGGTCTATGGGTGACGAATGTCATACCATTTCGACGTCTTTGAGCGTCGTGTTTTACTAGTCGATCAAGTATGGTTACAAACATATGACATTATACCTTAATTAACAATCAATTTAAGGTAGTTAGTACAACAATAGTCACTATATACAACACTACAGTACTTTATTATTTTCCCATTGCATTCACATTGTTATCTTCTCACATAACCGGTAATGTAAAAACTATATTTTGTTAATGATAGTCACACTTGGGAAAAATACACACTTTTATAAGAAACAAACATACATAACATTTGATGCCTTGGTAGAAGGATACTTTTTAGTAGAAAATATAGGATTTTCTAGGAGATACAAACATTTACTACAAACTTTTACAAACTTATACATCAAACACTTACAAACATTTTCATACAAACAATGACACTAAAATTCTTATGAACTCACCAGCTTTAAAGCTGATAAACTCTTTCAAAATAACTTGTATTCTTAAGTCATCAGTAGACAGCTATCGATGCCAGGTTTTGAGAAGATGGATCATGTTCAAAACCCATCTCTTATTTTGATTCATATTTTTGGTCTCTTATAACTATACATAACACATTTGTATTAAATTATATTATTAATGCAATGGAAGATGTTGTTGCTTGTTTACTATTATGCTTTGTTGTGATACTGTACATGACGTTCTTCGCCCCAGAACGTTTCTGCCGTTTCGGTTTTGGGGCGTGACAGTATAGAAGGAAAGAAGGTCAAGGTAACGACTTGTTACCTTCAAAATGATGCCAAGAAATAGAAGAGTCAGATCCACGAGCTCATCTTGCACTACTCTTCTTATACTTCTAGTCTTCTCCTTGCAAAACACCTTCCAAGCTGAGAGTCGAGGTGTTACAATTCTCACCCACTTGAACTAGACTTCATCCTCGAGGTCCGCCATGGTGAACATCTCCGGATAGTGCTCCGGCATCTCAGCCTCCGGCTCCCACGTCCATTGAGACCCTCTTTGGTGCTCCCACTGTACCATTACCAAAGTTATCTCCTTGTTCCGCAAAACCTTCACCTTCTTTTCTAGAAGGTCCACGAGCCTCTCCACAAAATTCAGGCGCTCATTGAATTGGATGTCCTCCAATGATACTACGGCTTCCTCGTCCAGTATGCATCTCAGGAAGATCTAGTCTGTAATACCCTGGCAATGACCCTGAATGGCCTGATATATCGGGGACCCAATTTCACCCTCTTCCTAAAGCGAATCACACCCTTCCAGGGCGATACCTTCAGGAGTACCATGTCACCGACCTGGAATTCAAACTCTGATCGGCGTAGCTCTTCTGTCCACTCTGTGCAATCTATAACCACTATCTAATCTGCTAAATCTTTTTAGTAGTTTGTAAAACTACCTCTTTCTACCCGATCACTCGGTGACCAACCTCACCCCAACAAACCGGGGTACGACCTCTCCACCCGTGCAACAGCTCAAAACGTAGGATGCCAATACTAGAATGATAGTTGTTGTTGTAGGCGAACTTTGCAAGGAGTAGGTAGGAATCCCAGCTCCCACAAAAATCTATGAAACAAGGCCTCAACATGTCGTCGATGGTCTGTATAGCCTGCTCGCTCTGGCCATCAGTCTGCAAATGATAGGCTATGTTAAAATGCAGTCACGTGCCCAGATCCTCATGGAAATTTTACCAAAAGTGGTTGGTAAATCTAACATCTTGATCAGAAACAATGGAGAACGGAACTCCATGGCGAGCAACGATCCCACGGATATACATGTCGGCCGGTTTCTTGGCCGATGAACTCTCCTATATGGCCAGGAAATGGGCACTTGGTCAATCGATCCACGATCACCCATATAGCATCATACCCCTTCGTCGTCCTCGGCAGCATCGTAATGAAGTCCATCGTTATCCGTTCCCACTTCGATATGGGAATCTCTAAAGGCTGCAGCTTGCCATGCGGCCTCTGATGCTCGGGCGTGACCATCGTGCATGTCAAGCACCTCTCGACGTACCAAGCAATTTCTATCTTTTTGCACAGCCACCGGTAGCTCAAACTCAAATTTCGGTACATCTTGGTGGCTCCTGGGTGAATAGAAATGTGAGACTTATGAGCCTCGTCCATAACCGTCTGCCTGACTCCACCAGAAATCGGAACCCATATACGACTGCATCGGGTCAACAATCCGTGACTATCCTACACAAATCGGTTGTTCTCACCCCTGATCCTCTCCAGTTTCCAGTTCTCTGGTCGCATACCCTCACCCTGAGCATCTCTAATCAAACTCAAGAGTAGAGAATCCACTTATATCCTCATACATGTCCCTGATATTGAACACCCAGCTGACTTGCCGCTCAAAGCGTCCACCACCACGTTTGCTTTACCTGGGTGGTAAATGATCTCACAGTCGTAGTCATTGACTACATCTAGCCACCTGTGTTGTCTCATGTTCAGGTTCTGCTGATACATGATGTGTCCAAGCTCTTGTGATCCGTGTATTTGGTACAACGGACCCCATAGAGGTAATGTCTCCAAATCTTGAGAGTTAATACCACTGCTCCCAAATCCAGATCATGAGTAGGGTATCTTGTCTCATGCAGCTTTAGCGGTCGCGATGCATAGGCTCTCACCCGTCCTAACTTCATAAGGACCGCCCCCCATTCCCATAATGGATGCATCACAAAACACTACAAAATTCTCAACTCCCTCTGGGAGAGTCAAGAATGGAACCTCGCATAGTCGCTATCGGAGGGTCTTAAATTCCCTCTGCTGCTTGAGGACCCACCAGAAATCCACCCCCTTCCTTGTCAGACGAGTGAGGGGTATTGCAATTTTGGAGAAGTCCTATATGAATCTTCAATAGTACCCTACCAATCCTAGAAAACTCCTGATATCCGAAGGAGATTTCGGGACCTCCCACTGCATAACTGCCTCGATTTTGGTTATTTTGGCCGGATCGGCCAAAATCCGCTCCTGGTTAACGAGATGTCCGAGGAACTGAACCTCCTGTAACCAAAACTCATACTTCGAGAACTTAGCATAAAGTCATTCCCACCTCAAAACTCCCAATAACTCCCGCGGATGCTCCTTATGCTGCTCTCGGATCTTTGAATATAAAAAACATATCATCTTGAACACGATGACCGAGAGATCGAGCATCAGTCTACAGACCCGATTCATTAGGTCCATGAATACTTTTGGGGAGTTGATGATACCAAACGGCATCAAAGCGAACTTGTAGTGTCCATAACGAGTCTGAAATGTGGTCTTCTCCATGTCCTCCTCCCTAGCTCTGACCTGATGGTACCCGGACCTCATGTCAATCTTTGAGAACCAAGATGCTCCCTACAACTGATCAAGCAGATCATCTATCCTCAGGAGTGGATAACGGTTTTTCACCGTCAACTAGTTCAACTCCTGGTAGTCGATGCACATCCGGTGTGAACCATCCTTCTTCCTGACGAATAGTATCAGCGCTCCCCATGGAGAACTGCTCGTATAAATGAACTGCTTGGCCAGCAGTTCCTGCAGATGTGTTGATAGCTATTGCATCTCTGGTGGTGCCAATCGGTATGGAACCTTGGCAATAAGGGCCACACCTGGCACCAAGTCGATCTGAAACTCGACCTGCCTCTCCGGAGGTATCACTGGTAACTCCTCCGGGAACATGTCCGCAAACTCCATGACCACTAGGACCTCTAAAACTGAAACCTGATCTTTGTCTCGTGTATCCACCACATACGCTAGATAAACCGCACACCCATGTTGAATATACTCTCTAGCGTTGGCAATTGAACAAAACCCTGATCCCACTCTAGTACCCTCGCCATATACAATCAACTCTCCTCCACTTAGGGTTCAAACCACCACCCGCTGACCCTCGCAGTCGATCATGGCACCGAATCGACTAAGCCAGTCCATCCCCACAATCACACACGCATCCCCCATGAAGATAAGAATTAATTCAATCGGGAAAGATACCCCGAAGATCTCTAACTCACATCCTCGGTAAAACGAAGAAGTGGAAACCCCGTGTTCGTTGGTGATGGAGACTGGCAACGGACACTCTAGCTCTCCTACTAGCACACTGGACTCCATACTAAATGTCTGAGATTCAAATGACCAACTCATCTCTGAGTTAAGTAAATCCAATGCAGGCAAGGAGTTCACTAAAAACGTACCTAATCACAGGCACATCAGATAAGCATAAAACATATATAATAAATGAGATAGAGGAGAGAAACATACCAACAACCACATCTGGTGCTATCCTGGACTCCTCGGCTGTAAGCTGGAAGGCGCGTCCCTGAGCCCTCGGGGGCTCTGATCTACCCTACATCCCATCAGTAATCCTCAGTGTAAATGGCGCGGGAGTCTATGTCGGCTTGGCGGTAAGTAACAAACAGTTGGCCTTCAAGTGGCCAATCTAATCACATTGATAACAAAATCTCATACTCGAAACTGAGGTGGGCTGGCTACAATCCTTCGCATAATGCATGTCGTTGCCAAACCTTTGGCACCCACTACCAGCTCGACAAACCCCATAATGACCTTTGCACTTTTTACAAGTGCGGCACTGCTGACTCCCTGTCCTAGAATCAGTAGTCTTAAATCGCTTCAGCACCGGCTGTAACTGTGTCGGGGCCTGCCGCTTCTCCTTCAATTGTAGCTCCATCTCTAACTCATGCCGCGTAGCGGCCTCCTATAACTCTAGTAGAGTATCATATCGCTGGGTAGACAAAAAATGACGACTGTCAATCTTGAGCATGCTTAGATAACGTGTCATATGAGCCTGCTCGGAAGCAAAATCCAGACAGAACACCGCCCTCTCAATAAACATGTGGGTGATCTCCGTCACCGACTCCTCGTCCTGTCACAAACTCAAAAACTTATGAGCCAATCGTTCCCACTTAACCCATGGAATGTAGCGAGCGGGAAACATATCCCTGAACTGTTCCCAATTAATAACAGCTCTCTAATCATCAGTGTATGACCCAGTCGTTAATCTCCACCAGTCCTTGGCCCCGGATACCTGACCTTCTGGTTAATAGGGCACGAGCAAGTAAAGAAACACCCATCCACATCAGAAACCCACCTCATAGCCTTGATGGGGTCCTGAGTGCCATCAAAAGTAAGGGGCTTCGTGTTATCAAGGTCCCTATACTAAAAAGCCCGACCGGCTCCTCCCCCTGTCGCCCATACAGCCGATGTAGCTGCGGCGACAGCTATCTCTTCATGGGTTGCATAGAACTCATCGAAGTACTTGACCATGGCGGCCTTAATAGACCTAAACATTTCTGGCAGCTATGCCCGAAACAAAGTGGCAACCTTCTCGTGCAGGATCTCTCGAATCCTGGCATCTAGGTCATCTGGCCCCCTCTATATCACAACCTCGGGTGTTGGCAGCCCCTCGCAGCTGCCATCTCCTGATCCTGATCCAGATCCTGCCACATAGCATCTCGTAACCACCAGACTAAAAATATACCAGAAAGATATCAGATAATCCGCATAATAACAAGATCCAACTCCCAACAAAAACACTAGGGGTTGTGACTTCCTTGCTATGCGTATGGGTCATGTGCTTTCAGTAGTACGGGCCCATACTACCTTCCACACCTACCCATATTTGTCTCAAGTATCATCACAACACCCTAACAATACACATATGCACGGTGGTCGCTCATTCCTCACTCCTAGAGGAAAGCTAACTATCTCATAATTGACTTACCAGCGCCACATAACCCACCCATGAAACTTCCACCAACCCTACAACAATCGTGTATGCTAACCATACATAACGCTGGACCCCATAGACTTTTGAATACCAGATCCTACCCTAAGCCCTTCATCAAACAAGAATAGGAAATAAGACCAAACCAAACATTTTCAGACTATAAGATATTAATTATGTACGATTGTGATGCATACACAAGAAACTACAGTAATGATGTCAAAATCATATAAGGAAACCCTAGGATATCAGACATCACGTAATCAGGCAATTCTATCATGAAATTCCTAAAGATTCATAGCCTAGTACTAGCATGCTTTTCTAACATATCACAATATCAAATAACCGTATGGTATTTTGGGGTCTACTTAATGGCTCCGGCTAATCGTACACCCTGCATCCTCATTTGATATTTTGAAAATCATTTTGAAAATATTTTCCTTAGTTTGAGACTAGATTCACCCAAGTGTTCCTCCAATTTACTCAAATCAAGACTCTGATACAAACTTGTAACACCCATAAAAATCATGCCAAATTTAAACTTTTCAAAACAATCAATTATTACAAAACTTTTTTTCAAAGTAGTATAATATCAGAGTATCCCAGAAACATAAACACATATATGAAAAGTTGTACCTGAAACAAAAAATTAAACTGTAAGCCCAAAGCTTAGCGAGTTCCTCCAAAATACCGATACACTGCACATACACACATATACAAATAACAGCATGTACTGGGTCCACAACTTGATAGACTGGATTACCCTTAGGCCCGCAGTGTGAGTCTGGATTGCCACCGAGCCCACAGTATGAGTCTGGTATGCCCCACCTGACCCTCAACTCGTATCTAGAATGGTTTTGAGTCCTCAGTATGAGTCTGGCAGGCCCCGCACGGCCCTCAGCTCATATATAGAATACTCTAGGGTGTGTTGGCTACCGCACGGAGTAGTATAACCTCAACCAAACCCAAATAATATGTTGAAATATAACACAATGAATGCGCATACAGATAATCACAAAATAATATAGGTAGTCCTACAGACCTACCAAACTGGCATAACAACTAGCAAGCAACACTAACTCATACTCAACATACTACCAATTGCTAGGATAACATATCCAATGGGCCGACATTGGTGCCTTCGACCCCTTAGTGTAGTTAGGATAACTCACCTCTCAACTGTCGAATCAAAGTGATAACTCAAACTCTCGAACCACAACCACGAACTCTAACACCTATAATTACCATAAGAACTTTACCATAAATTCCAGATTACCAAAATACCCCAAAAGTCAACTATTCAACCATTGGTCAAAGTCCAAGTCAATGGTCAAGGTCAATAGTCCATATTGACCTGACTCGTCAAGTGCAGTTCATTGACTCGTCGAGTCCTTCCTGAACTCGAGAATTCGTGAAATCCCCAGTTGACTCGTCAAGTTTCCCTGAAACCCGCTAAGTTCATGCATGTCCAAATGTTAAGGAAACCCTAGTTGACTCATTGAGTCACCCTACTGACACGCCGAGTCCATGTAGAAGTCTATGCACGACAATCTTCATTGGACTGGCCGAGTTGGCCATGCAACTCGTCGAGTCCCTTCAGTCCTTTCTCCATTCAGATGCTTTTTAAGCCATTCCAAAGCTCCATATTGCAGATCAAGCTTCCTAAGGCATGTTTTTCACGTAAAGTTGCAAACTTTACGTGCATGCAAGGTTCTAAAGGCCTAGAATGTCAAATCCAAGCTTGTAATGGGGTTTAGCTCACAAGAGAAGGTTCATACTTGCTAAAGCTGGAGACTTTATAAACATAGAGACCAAGGTAAGTTCAGATCTAAAGTTGCAACTTCAAATCCTAGCCCATACCCAAAATGGCTAACATAAATATACTAGAAAAGCCCTAATCATCAACATAATGAGATCTAGAATGAAAGAAGGTCAAGGTAATGACTTGTTACCTTCAAAATGATGCAAAGAAGTAGAAGTGTCAGATCCACTAGCTCCTCTTGCACTAATCCTCTTATACTTCAATCCTTCTTCTTGCAAAACACCTTCCAAGCTGAGAGTTGGGGCATTATAACCTCCTTAGTTGAACCTGAGAAGTTGAAGTCAGAACAAAGCCCTCGATTGCGACGATTGAGATGATGTCCAACTTGATTACATGAAAAATGAAATAAAAGCATACACAAAGCCCTCGATTATGTGAAAAAACAAAATAAAAGCATTCACAAAGCCCTCAGTTGTGACGGTGTCGAACTCGTTAAACTAATTTTGATCGATTCAAACAACACGTTAAATGAATCATTCACTTTAAATTAGGCATTCACATATTGTAATCAAGAAGTCGCAAAGTAGATTCTCGATTTGAATCTTGCGGATGTTAATTTGAAGAACGCGCGAGGATACACGGTGTTGCCACCAAAATTGAGCATCACAAGATATGTATTATTCTTTAAATCGGGAACGATGAGCCTTTGATTACCTAGATTTTATGTTTCTATTGATAATTTAGTCAAGTTCGAAACATAACTGAATTTGCAACGTTAATCGATCTAGTTTTTCTTTGGTTGTATATTAATAGTTTCATGGTTGAATGAAAGTAGTTAGCAATCTGATTTACATCCCTCACCTAGACATTTTCAATGATTTGTTTTTTCTGAAATCTAACAAGATGCCATTTACCAACCAACAATAGCATCCATGTGTTCTAATAATCTAGTATAATGTGTGTATTTGGATTACTTTGTGCTCTCTTCTGGTTTTGCTTATTATACTCCTCTTCGGGGTTTTCCAAGGTAGAACTTTCTGGAGCAACAGTTTTCAAATCACTCCCACCTCAAACCAATCTACACATAGTCATGAATCCATACATATACCTGTTGTTAATCACGAACCAGAGAATAAGGATAATCCTGATGGTTGTGACTCATGCCCTTTTTGTCTTGTTCTTCCTTGCGTCACCAAGCTCCAGTACGTGGTGAAATCTTTTTGGACCACTCTTTTATCTAAATTTAATTATTTTACCTGTTTTCCTTGTTGAGAATTCACATAAGAGTTCCATTTGTGTGATATATATAGGAAACCATTTGGAGCTTATTAAACATAATCCAAGGGATGAATCAGATAAAATAAAGAAAGACAAAGAATTTGCTTCGACTGTTTTTGGTAAAGATATTGATCTGGTGGGAGGGTATTTTCAAAATGAGAGTTTTATGGGTCTAAGTGATGTTCAACATTGTGGGAAGATGAGAGATTTATATAATTTGATGACAAACAATCAAATATTGAAACAAAGTGTTTCTATTATACTTTTGATACCAATGAAATGAAGGTATGATTTTTTTTATCTGTTTTACCTTTTTTTTTAATAATTAACTAACTATAGCTAACTCATGTATCTTTAAATAACAGACCAACGGAAGCCTGCATTCAGCCATGAAGAAACCTTGTTTATAGTTAAGTTAAAAATATCATCTTCACGAGTGCCCTTGTAGATTATCAGATTATCAAAAGAGATGGTAAAATGTATGGCTAATGCATACCTGATTCGAAAAAAATGCTCGAGAGGTGTTATTTCTTCTTCTTCTTCTTCCATAACTTCAATGAAAATATCAAACTCGTTTTAATTTGTTTTTTTAATTGTTCTTACCAACTTTTCCATTCATGTTCCTATCAAGTTGTAGTTGTGAGAGCTTTCTACAATTGCAGATTTCTTGAATTTCAAGTAATTCTCACATAATATCAAAAAGTTTATATAGAAAAATGATGATGAATAAAGAGATTTTGTGATATAAACGATGTCAAATAGTTATGTATTAACCAAACTATTTTTCACCATTAAATCCCTTGAATAATCATAAAATCATGTAATTCATATGTAATTCACATATGAATTACAGTTGATTCACGTGAAAATCACAAATGAATCATATATAAATTACATGTGAATCACATGTAATTAACATATGAATCACATGAAATTCACTTGTAAATCACAAGTGAATCACACATAATTATATGTGATTCACATGTAAATCATATATGAATTACTATAATTCACATGTAAATCACAAATGAATCACATATGAATTAAATTTGAATCACATGTAATTCACATATGAATCACATGTAAATCACAAGTGAATCACACATGCATTATATGTGATTCACATGTGAATCACATATGAATTACATGTGAATCACATGTAATTGACATATGAATCACATGTAATTCACATGTAAATCAAAAGTGAAGCACACATAAATTATATGTCATTCACATGTAAAACGCAGATGAATTACATGTGATTCACATGTAAATCACAAATAAATTACATATGAATAACATGTAATTCACATATGAATCATATGAAATTCACATGTAAGTAATAAGTGAATCACATATGAATTATATGTGATTCAGATTTAAATTACATATGATTTACATGTGATTCACATGTAAATCACATATAAATTACATGTGAATCACATGTAATTCACATGTAAATCACAAGTGAACCACACATGAATTATATGTGATTCACATGTAAATCACATATGAAATACATGAGATTCACATGTAAACCACATTTTTTTTCTGTTTTTTTAAGTTACTTTTTTAAAATTACTGTTTTTAAATAAATTGCAATTTAAAAAAAAAATTCAATTTATTTTAAAAAATTCTTGTTTTCAAAAAAAAAAAAACTTAAAAATCAGCATATTTTAAAAAAATCAAAAAATTATTATTTTTATAAAAATGATCTGAAATTTTGATTTATTATGTTAATATTTAGATAATTTTATTGATATTTCCAATAAGGGAAATCTTCAGAAAAGTCCCATTATTTTGGGAAAAGTTACATTTAAGTCCCAACTTTTTTTTTTGAACAAAAAAACCTAAGAAACCGGATAAACCTTACACTTTAATCCTTTTTGACCTATTGAGCAGGTCACCTATGTCACATGGCATGCCAACTGGACAAGGGCTGATGTAGATGCTGACGTGGCATGCCAGATCAGCATATGCTTCTTTGAAATGCAAAAATCAGACTTTATTTACAAAATGAGGCAAGTGGGATTCGAACCCACGACCTCACCTATACAACCCAAACACATTTTCCACTAGGCTAGACACCATTTCTTGATTTCATCCCTTAAAGTTTGAATATAATGTATTAAATGCTGATGATTTTCATTGAAAATGAGCAGAATCCAAAATGTGATTTGAACCCACAACCTCCTACTAACAATGCTAACCATTTTCCACTAGGCTATCAACTTTTTGTTAATTACTCTCTTCAACATTAGATATAATGCTCAAAATGTTGAAGCTTTTATTATTCCTATTATTATTATTATTATTATTATTATTAAAAACGTAAATATATATAAACTTCGAAAAAAACAGTAATATATATCTAAACTTCAAAAAAAAGAATTACATTTATTATTTCTATTATTATTAATTAATATATTATAATAATTATTATTAAATATATATATATATATATATTTATATTAAAAATACGTGTGTATATATATATATATATATATATATATATATATAAACTTCGAAATATATATATATATATATATATATATATATATATTTATATTTTTAATAATAATAATTATAATATATTAATTAATAATAATAGAAATAATAAATGTAATTCTTTTTTTCGAAGTTTATATATATTTACGTTTTTAAATATAATGATAATAATAATAATAATAAGAATAATAATAATAATAATAATAATAATAGAAGCTTCAGCATTTTGAGTATTATATCTAATGTTGAGGTGAGTAATTAACAAAAAGTTGATAGCCTAGTGGAAAATGGTTTGCATTGTTAGTAGGAGGTTGTGGGTTCAAATCTTATTTTGGATTCTGTTCATTTTCAATGAAAAGCTTCAGCATTTAATACATTATATTCAAACTTTAAGGGATGAAATCAAGAAATGGTGTCTAGCCTACTGGAAAATGTGTTTGGGTTGTATAGGTGAGGTCGTGGGGTCGAATCCCACTCGCCTCATTTTCTAAATAAAGTCCGATTTTTGCATTTCAAAGAATCATATGTTGGTGTGGCATGCCATGTCAGCATCCACATCAGCCCTTGTCCAGTTGGCATGTCATGTGGCATAGGTGATTTTTGCATTTCAAAGAATCATATGTTGGTGTGGCATGCCACGTCAGCATCCACATCAGCCCTTGTCCAGTTGGCATGTCATGTGGCATAGGTGACCTGCTCAATAGGTCAAAAAGGATTAAAGTGTAAGGTTTTTCCGATTTCTTGGGTTTTTTTTGTTCAAAAAAAAAGTTGGGACTTAAATGTAACTTTTCCCAAAATAATGGGACTTTTCTGAAGATTTCCCTTTCCAATAACACAAAATTGTAAAGATTAAATAAAATTGGTAAGATGACGATCATGTCATTAATGAGTTAATTTTAATTTAACGCTCCACGTTTAGCTCACGGGAACTATGAGTTCTGAACGGATCTGACCATATATATATATATATATATATATATATATATATATATATATATATATATATATATATATATATATATATGGGTAAAGTGAATATACCTAACAACCTTATATAAGCTTAGGTACCTAACCTCATCAAACTACGTAATTTTGCATTAAATTTTCATTGCAATCATCCAAGGTTCTTAAAATTCATCCCTAAACTTGATTTACTTCAAAAAAAAATTGAAATTCATCATTATATTTCTCCTACATCCTTTCATTTGTAGCGGTAGGATATGAAGCCCATCAGGTGGTATTCGATAGAAAGACGTGATGTAAAAGAAAGATATTGGTGAAAGTCCAAAGATTTTGGAAGTAATCAAGTTATGGGGTTTAAGTTTAAGAACATTAGGAAATTACAATGTAAATATGATACAAACCGATGTAGTATTATGGAGTTAGGTACCTAAGCTTATATAAGGTTGTTAGGTATATTCACTTTACCCTATATATATATATATATATATATATATATATATATATATATATATATATATATATATATATATATAGGGAAAAGTGAATATACCCTTAAGGGTATATAAGATTAGGTACCCATTCCTCAATACTACGTAGTTTTATCACTTGGTTTAATTTTTCTGACAAAAAAAAAACAATTTCCATAATCGACAGAAATCATCAACACAAAAATACGTTTCTGATTTCACATCATCTTCGTCTCTTCCAACACTAACGTTGACATTCACATAAGTTGAAGCCCTTCACTTGTTCGCCGACTATCTCACCTGCGATGCAAGGCATGTTCAGGCCCGGCGAGATGAGGTAGACAGCCCCCCAGCCTCTACTTCGTCGCAACAATGCAGCAAATCGACAACAATAAAACACTTTGCCATCTTCAAATTCTCATTCTTTATGTTTTATTTCTTCTACTCATCTTCAATTTATAGTCTGATCAGTTGAGTTGATTAGTTTTTTGATTCAGTGAACTGGGTCTGTACTCTTTACATCATTTCTAAATTGGTTTGAAATAATGGGTTGGTTTAAGAATGTATCTCCAAATCATCATTATGTATAATTAAGGATGTCTAATTCCATATTTCTTACAGGGGAAGAGGATACGATGTGCACAGTGCACATAAGGTGCTCGATGAAATGCTCGAATCAATGGATGTAGTTTTCAAGGCTTTTGAGAAGATGTCTAAGTCGTGGCTGACCGTTATCAATTTGGTTGATGTCCATTCTGGTGATCTTTTAGCTGTTTCAAAGATTCCTGGAAGATGAGGTGGCTTTGAAACATTGGAGAAGTGGGTCACTGTCTCATTTGCTGGTCATACAACAATTTGTTTAAAGGATGAATTCGGAAATCTTTGTGATAGGAAAGCACTAGTTCAGACCCATAATTCCACATCTGTGGACCCGAATCGGAGATGGATTAACCTGACCCAGTTAGAGTATCCAAATACTTGACTGTAATTTTTGGGTTAGATTTGCTTGTATTTTGCTTAGGCATGATATGAAGCAGTTTCATCTGAGTTTGAGCAGGGACGCCGAATCAAAAAATCAACCAAAGGTGAATATTTATGAACTTGAATTGAGTCGGTTTATATATTCAATCTGAGGCAGAAAACTTACTAGTAGAAAAATGCGACTTAGGGGTAATGATTCAACATTTTGTAGCTTTTAGTAAACGAAATTGCTTTGGGGGATGACATAAGAGACCATTTCTTGCAGCTGGCAGTTAATCGTTCCTCTGTTATCTGTTGTTGTGTCTCTCCTAAACAGAAAGCCTTGGTGATGCTCTTTGTTTCCAATTTTGATTCAGAAGTGGAATACCTCAAACAGTCGTTTCAAACTCTAGAGGTAAATTTTAAACAACATAGCTCTATTTAACATCAATGGTAAATGACAATATTCATGATTTCATGTTATAATAGCTCCCAAATGTTTCAATCTAAATCAGGCTGCTTGTGATTTATCTTTACTATGCTATTTCTTGCAATTTTTTTCTTTTCTAGTTTTTTATTGAAAAAAAATTCTGTTTTTTTTTGTTTTCTATCTCAAGTTGAACAAATTTCTTTTACTTTTTTTAAAAAAATTTAAAAGTATTTCCTAAACAATAGTAATTATAAAAATCAATAATATGTGTACTATGTGGGCAAAAGAAATGTCTAGATGGTGTATTGCACTTAAGATCACTGAAATACTTATGCTTATCTCATTAGAATTGTTCTGGTAATCTATTAATTAACCTTTGTATTGGGCCTATGAGTAGTTGTACATAAGTTATAAATATAGTGTGATAGAGAGAAAAACATAGTCACAGGTAGAAGGAAGAGGGATGGCCGCCAGGTAGATGATCGGAAAAAGTAAAAGAAAAGTATTCAATGAAAGAAATGGCGGAGAGAAGAAGGGATCAAAGATGCCCCATTTTCTATTTTTCTATTTTCTTTGAATAAAAGAGTGGGACCACAATGTTTTAGTAAATAAATTTCAAAGCACTATCATCTGTTAAATAAAATTTCCATTTACTATGGCCACGTTATAAACTCATCCAACATTAGGGGTATTTTTGGAAATGTTTGTTGATTTATCTTTACTATGCACATGGATCACCATTTTATTCTACAAATATCATAACATAACATTTGGTTTTGTGATAAACTTAAAGCCAGAAGATATCAGCTGGATTAAGCCTCGATTGATTCTCATTTGCTTGTGTATTCATTTGTTTGTTTGTTTACAGGAGGTATATTGGGCATAAAATAACAATTAGACCAAATGCAAAGAAGTTGAGTGTTTTATTCTTGCAAAGATAGAAGATGGCATGGGGGGGGGGGGGTATCTCAAGTAATGTGAAATCAGCCATTTTCAAAGAGAGAACCTTGAAGAGAAAAAAAGATAATGATTTTTTAGAATAATGGTTTGTTAGCAATTTTTTAGAATAATTGTTTGTCATTTCAAGTCACTTTACTCATTGTGTATTTATATATGCGATTTTTTATGAACCAAACATCCATGAATGGTATTTAATTATTGATCATAATAGATGGTATTTCGCATGCTCAACAAGTGTTATGGATGGAAATAACATATTTACGGAGGTTTTGACAAAAAGCATATAAACCATGTATTTTGTGAATTGAGCTGAAATACCAACAAAGTTACATTTTTAACCCAAAATGACAACATACTTTCGTGTTTAACCCATAATTGCAACAAATTTACATTTTGTAACCCAAAATGACAACATACTTTCGTTTTTAACCCGTAGTTGCAGCAAATTTACATTTTTAGCCCAAAATGACAACATACTTTACTTTTTTCACAAAATACCCTAATACTTTAGTTTTTTCACAAAATACCCTCCTACTATGTTTTTTTTCTCAAAATACCCTAAAACTTATGTTTTTTCACAAAATACTCTCATACTTTTGTTTTTTTCACAAAATACCCTAATACTTTTGTTTTTTCACAAAATACCCTCGTACTATGTTTTTTTTTCACAAAATACCCTAAAACTTACGTTTTTTCACAAAATACTCTCATACTTTTGTTTTTTTAACAAAATACCCTAATACTTTTGTTTTTTCACAAAATACCCCCGTACTATGTTTTTTTCACAAAATACCCTAAAACTTACGTTTTTTCACAAAATACTCTCATACTTTTGTTTTTTTAACAAAATACCCTAATACTTTTGTTTTTTCACAAAATACCCCCGTACTATGTTTTTTTCACAAAATACCCTAAAACTTACGTTTTTTCACAAAATACTCTCATACTTTTGTTTTTTTTTCACAAAATACCCTAATACTTTTGTTTTTTCAGAAAATATCCTCGTACTATGTTTTTTTTCACAAAATACTCTAAAATTTTCGTTTTTTCACAAAATACTCTCATACTTTTGTTTTTTTCACAAAATACTCTCATACTTTCGTTTTTTTATAAAATACCCTCATCCTTTCGTTTTTTTTTCACCAAATAACATCATACTTTCGTTTTTTCACAAAATACCCTCATACTTCCATTTTTTTCACCAAATACCATCATACTTTCCTTTTTTCACAAAATACCCTCATACTTTCATTATAAACAAATAGTTGCAGCCAAATTTCAGTTATAAAGCCACAAATCATAAACAATCAAGAAATTTCATTCAAACACATTAAAATTGTTAAGAAACATCAATAACTTCTATAATATTCACATATCAATTGTGTGTAAAACATGGAAAAGGTGTAGTTAACCAAAAAAAGAATGTCATGAAGCATCTACTTTTTCTTTTGCTTACAGTCACAACATGTCTCATCATTATGTATCTTGCAAGGATTCATCCGCCTGATCCATGAAAAAAAAATTAATTGTTAATATAATTGTTAGAGTTGTAAATCATGAATACTAAATTAATATAATAAGAACCTTTCTTTTTAAACAACTAGTAGCGTAATGGCCCAATCCTTGACAGTAAGAGCATGTTCGTTTTTTAGGGGCTTCTAAAGAAGACTTGATTCTACTAGCAATTTTAGGATGCCCTTTTTTAGTAGTTGGACCAAGAGGATCACGGACAGATAACTGTGGCATCATATCTATTTGCGAAGCTCCCATACAAGAACCTTGAGATGCATTCTCCAAAGACATAGATTTCTTTCGATTTGTTTGATCATCTAAAAGACTTATCAATAGCGTATTGACTTTTTGTATCTATGAAGGGGAGTCTCTAGCTTGTTCAATTAGTTTTGTAAAATTTGAAAGGACACACCATAGTGTGTAGGCACTTACTCCATATTCATTATTCATTTCTTCGATTTCAATACTATCACTACCTAGTTTGTACCTAGCATTAAGGGTCCATTGTGGTAAAATATAGTGACTCGGGAGTTCTTTAACATGCTTCTTCTTCATCACATATAGGCTATGTTTACATAAAATTCCATTTGTCTCATACTTAGCACAGGAACATGTGACGCTGACTTGATCCAAAGAACGAAAGGTAACAATGCACCAATATTTTTTATCAACATCCAATTGCCCAACTCGGTATGTGCTTTCTTCTGTAGTTTTTCCTATAGTCTCATGAGTCAAATTGGTAATATCTTTAGTCCATTCTTTTTTGAAAGTATCAAATATCTTTCTAGTATAACATTGACCTGTTTTTGCTTCGATTGGATGCACTGAAGAAAGGACCGGCCTCGAGTTCATAGTCTTGAAGTATTCATCTTCTTTGGCGGCCCTTCGAGACTCAACTTCTTTGTCGTATTGTACAACAAATTCATTCAACATGGTCCTCGGATTAACAAATCCATCAAAAAATGAATTAATGCTCTCACTTCGTTCGGTTGTTGTCATACCAGCAAAGAAAGTATCTTTCAAGAAGGGTTTAGCCCAATGTATACGTTGGTTATACATGTCACTAATCAAAACAATTGCTTTCTAGTTCATACTTACTACGCATAACCTCCCATGTTGCTTCAAATTGTTCAACGGTGTCGCTATTTATCCATTGTTTGTGCGTTTCTTGAAAATCACTGTAACGGGAAACATACGATCGAAGGTGCTCGGTTTCATGCTTCATAATATGCCATGAACAGAAACGATGTCGGGTCTTCGGAAACACTTTTTTTATTGAATTTCCCATTGATTTGTCTTGATCTGTTATAATTGCCTTCGGATACTTGTTAAACATACATTTGAGGAAATGTTTAAATAACCATTCAAATGTCTCTTCCTTTTCATTTTCAAGCAATGCTCCACCAAAAAGTATAGACTGTCTATGATGATTCACTCCAGTATAGGGAGCAAAAGGCATCTTGAACTTGTTAGTCATATAAGTGACATCAAACACAACAACATCTCTGAATTTTGTATAAGCATCTCTTGATCTACCATCAGCCCAAAAGATATTTCTACGATACCCATCATCAGACAAATCCACGACAAAATACTGGTCACTATCAACTAATGTTTTATCTTGAAAATGTTTTATAAGTCCATAGAACTCCTTTCCTTTATGTTGTTTTCGTTGCTCAGATAAGACATCAGCACATTGCTTTGAAGTAACATCAGCTATATTTGAGGTTTTCATTGTATTAACAACCTTTTTAATCTGAGAAGGTTTCAACCCTGCTTGACCAAATTGCACCATAAGAGATTTACCTTCTATTGAACGGTGGAAACTGCTATGAGATCGATGCTTCATTACCTTTGTAGGTGTCATGGTCAAGTCGTCATTGTGTGTGTCATTAAATGAGTCCACCAACCATTTCCTATCCTCTTGTCTCGTTATTCGAAGCTTTGCTTGACATCCGGTTCTAATATCTCTACGACGTTTTTTCTCATTTTCACTTGAAGCATTTTTGTCCATCCTTTTGAAACCTTCTTTGTTGCATACATATATCTTCCGAAAAGGCTCATTTGTTTTAGGATTTTTAATTGTGTCATCTCTACGTATACCAAAGCCATGTAAAAATGAATAATCATTATAAAATGTATATGCATCATCGGGTGTATCAAAAACCTTTCCAAGTATACTTTCTTTGTTAACTTCATCTTCGTCAAATTCAATGTTCTCACCGATACTATTTGTTTTTTCACATTCATATGTTGCTTCCAAGTAATCATTTGTGTCACTATCTTCGGTCATATATGGTTCTATAGCTTGATTAGTTGCTTCAGCTTCACTTATTGTGGTCTGCAATAGACAACGATGTATATTTCCAAATAAAAGATTAACACCAAATTGTTTTATATTGAATATAATGGAAACATTATACATAAAAAACAAAATAACAAACAATTGCAATTTGTATGAATTCTTGTCAATTTAAATTTGTATGAATTCATGTGAATTACAATTTGTATGATTTACCTTAATTGGCTTCTATGTAATCGGAGCAGAAAAAAACCATTCATTAAAATACATTACAACTTGGAATATAAAAAATCATTCGTTAAAATACATTACAACCGATGACTTCATATTCAATTCATTTGTTGCTTTTTATTATCAATATTTCATTGTTTGCAATAAGTTGGATCAAGTTCATCCAAGTTACCCCAAAATATAGACTTTAGATGACACCATGAAGTTAGCTCTTTAGAATAATGAATTGCCTAAACTAGCTATAAACAATGAAACTGTGTTTATCAATGAGGTGTCTTCAGCAAAAAAAAAAAAAAAACGCAGCATTGCAGACCGCACGCACACAGGACCAAAAAATTGAAATTAAGGCCTATTTGTAATCTTCATATATGTGTATGAATTGCAATCGATTCCAATTAATAACAAAAAATACAAACCTTGAAACATCATAATTAGTTGATATAAAATAACAAACGATTAGAATCAAGGAAAGTCACTTTTGAAGTCATCGAATGAAAAAAAAATAGGGGAAGTAGGAATGTGATCATGTAGTCGATTCTTTGTCAATTGTTTTTTTTTTTCAATTCGTTGTAATTTGTTTTCAGCTCTCTGAATTGCGATTCCAGTCAATTTTAATTGAATCCGATTTCTTGAATATGGAACGAATCAGGGATGTAATCACGTAAGGAAACCTACGTACTTTTTTTAAGGATTTGTTTTATTTAGAAAATTAACCCAATAATCAAAACTACGTAGTTTTAATAATCAGGGTACACAACCTTAGGTACCCTTAAGGGTATATTCACTTTTCCCATATATATATATATATATATATATATATATATATATATATATATATATATATATATATATATATATATATATATATATATATATAATGCTTATACCTCTATTTTTTTTATTGTAAACATGATTGTTAATCGTATATATCATTTATAATAAGTCCACATGGAAGTATTAAAAAATCATACTGATATAAAATAATACATATGATTTTCTTAATGTTAAGGTGATTGTCATCATTTGTCGTTTATAATCAAGTAACATAAAAATATTAAACATGATATCGATATTTATAATAAGGTCACCTAAAAGTATTAAAAATGATATTAATATAGAATGCTTCTATTGGCATCGTTCATATTTATAAGAAAATATAAAACCCATTATAAAAAAGTATAACATGTATAGTTTATAAATAATAAAATACATCATTTTTAATGATTTTTACATCAACTTACTTTTGAGTATTTACATCAACTTAAATTCATTATTATTAGATCAACTTATATAAACTTAAACAGTTGATCTTTTTTATTCTTAATTTTTCTTAAATCAACTTACATATTTAAGTTACAGGCACAGTAAAATACAATTTATTTATAACATTAACCATTTTACTATCTCCAAAATTACACATAAAAACGTTACATAATAAATTAAAAAAGGGTTGCTTCCAAGTATATAGTGTTGAACTGGTAAAGAAGCGACCAAAGTAGAAGTTGGGGATTAATAAGTAGCTATTAATGTGTGATTTATCAAAATGTTTTAAATTTATAAATTGGTTTATCATCACTAGATTATTATATAATAGGTAGTGTAGCTACTCGTGTAATAGTATGACTATTGTAATACTACATATGAAGTACTCGGAAAACAAACAATATGATTTATGTTTAGAAAATTAAAACTTAATTATATTGTCCAAAAGATAATAAAATGGGGGTTTATGTAAATTCAATTAAGCATACTTTACACTAAACAATCGAAAACTAAATTTTGATTAAAGAAGAATATTTAAAGTACTTCAATGTACCCTCGAAAATATAAAACCAATTATAATATACAATGTTTCTATTGTAGACCTATCAATTCATGTATTCGTGTCATGAAAACGTGTCGTGTATTCGTGTCATGTATTCGTGTCGTGTATTCGTGTCATGTCGTGTCTCTCACAGATTTGTGTCTTCGTGTCTAAAATTGTCAGGTCTATTCTATTGACATCCTTCATATTGATAAGAAAATATAAAACCAATTATAATAAAGTATATCATGTTTAGTTTATAAATGATAAAATACATCATTTTTATTGATTTTTACATGAACTTACTGTTGAGTATTTACATCAACTTAAATTCTTGATTTTTAGATCAACTTATATAAACTTAAACAGTTGATTTATTTTATTTTTGATTTTTCTTAAATCAAGTTATAAATTTAATTTTCCTGCACAGTAAAATACAATTTATTTATAACATTAACCATTTTAATTTGTCCAAAATTACACTTATAAACGTTGCACAATAAATTAAAAAAAGGTTTGGTTCCAAGTATATACTGTTGAACTACTAAAGTAGGGACCAAATTAGAAGTTGGGGATAAATAAGTAGCTATTGATGTGTGATTTATCATCAAGTTTTAAATTTATAAATTGGTTTATTTATAAATTGGTTTATCACAACTAGCTAGACTATTACATAATTGGTAGTGTACCTACTCATACTCATGTAATAGTTTGACTATCGTAAGACTAGATATGAAACACTCGGAAAACAAATATGATTTATGTTTAGAAAATTAAAACTTAATTATAATATCAAAGAGACAATAAAATGGGGGTTTATGTAAATTCACTTAAGCATACTTTAGACTAAACCACCGAAAACTAAATTCGGATTAAAGAAGAATATTTAAAATACATATAATAATAATAATAATAATAATAATAAAATAAAATAAAATGACAAAATTAGCCAAATACACTAATGACCTTACAAATTTAGCCAAAAAAAGTCGAAATTGCAAAATTAGCCACTGATTTCGTAGATGGAATAGCCCCATCTGCGATTTTGACTTTCCATTTGTGAATGTACAAGTGCCTAAAGCACAGTTGTGTTTTAGGCACTTGTAGATTCGCATATGGAAAAGTCCAATCTGCGATTTTCACTATGCATTTGCAATTTTACGCAGAAATTTCTATATAAGGTTTTTTTCTTCATTTTTCACTCTTCAATACAGAAAAACTCTCTTTCTCTCGGGGATTCCTTTTGACGATTTTTTGAAGAAAATTGAGGATTATTTCAACAATCCCGCAAATATGGTTAGATTTTAACTCTTTTAATGTTATAATTAACATTTATTTAGTATATATCTTTATTATTTTATTATTTATTGTATTAGTTAGTGTAAAAAAAATGAAATTATTTTGTTTGTGATACGGTAATTTTGTTGTATTTGATAGTTTTAATATTTGTTATTATTAAACTTAAAGTTAAAATGCTATTTTGTTAGTGGTTGTATGAATGTACAAGTAGAGACTGCATAGAACGTGTATCGGATGGTTGTACATTTAGTAAAATGGTTAGAATATGCTCATTTTTTGAAGTTATTAGTTAAATAAATTGTTAGAATAATGTTTACATAATGTTTTGGTTAGTGGTTTAAGTTGATAAATTGATATAGCATGGTTAGAATATGTTATTTGTCGTTTGTATAGTTGTTGTATAACTTGAAAAATTGTATATTCTTATCGTGTAATGTTTTTATAAATTGAAAAATGGTTAAATTATAGTATATGTACAATAGTCGTTTGTATATACATTTGCCGTATAAGTTGAAAATTTATATATATTTGTTTTTGAAGTATAAAAATGTTTATAGTATGGTTAGAAGATTTTATAATATATGTGCAATAGTCGTATTAGTCGAAAAGATTTTATAGTATGTTTAGAAGATGTTATTTTATATAATATGAAAGTTAAAAATTGTTTGTATATTTGTCGTATAACTTGAAAAATTGTTAATTTAGTTGTCGTTTTATTTGAAAAATTATTTGTTTATATGGTTAGAAAATGTTATTTTATATAATTAGAAAAATAAAAATTGTTTGTATATTTGTCGTATAACTTGGAAAATTGTTTATATATTTGTCGTTTAAGTTGAAAATTTGTTATAGTATGTGTTTGTTATTGTTTTTTAACGTAAATATAAAAATTATTTATTAAATATTTGTATTTGCATTGTTATTATTGTTTATGTTATTATTACACTTAATAATCATATATTTTAAAATAAAATGTTTGTTTAGTTGTCTAATATGTTATTGTGTTTTGTGCAACATGATTATAATAATTTCAATATGAAAACAAGTGTAAACTTAAAAGGACCGGGGTGTAATATATGGGAAGTATTTTGCTGTTCCACAAAAAGTTCTTTCATCAGATACGACCGGACGCTGTTTTATCTCCAGATGGAATAAAACGGTTATATTTTAGAGTAGGCGATACGAAAATGGTATATGGGTCGGAAGATTTTTGTTTGATAACCGGTTTTAATTTTGGGGAGTATCCAAAAAACATCGGGAAAAAAGTGTCAGAAAAAATAGTTAGTAGTAAAAAAAGATGTTT
Source organism: Lactuca serriola (assembly GCF_051521515.1). NCBI lineage: Eukaryota > Viridiplantae > Streptophyta > Magnoliopsida > Asterales > Asteraceae > Lactuca > Lactuca serriola. The sequence goes on along the minus strand of NC_136413.1, from coordinate 124,804,085 downwards.
ATTGCGTGAGCGGCTATTTCCAAACCATACAAATAGTTCGGTGAAAATCGGATACCTGAAAAGTTTTACTTTAAATCAACCAATCTTAGAGGTTGACGACGCCGATGTAGTTAGAGTACGTTTGATATACATTTTGTGTGAAAGTTTTTTGGGAAAAGAAATAAATGATCAGGTGCCACAAGATTGGTTTTTTTTGCTGAAAATTTTGATGTCTGGAACTGGTATTTTTTGTTTACTTTGAAAGTTTTATATTATTAATGTTAATTTATATTATAACTAAATTTTGTTTGTTTTGTTAGTTTCGCTCTTAATTTTGTTTTTTAAGATTTTTTTTTAAATTTTTTTGTCCAAGTAATTTTATGACTGTAATGTTGTTTGCATTAATAGATAGATGTCCAAAAAGAAATATCCGAAGGCGATTTGTTGCTGTGTCCCGGAGAGGATTTGTTGACTATGGCAATAGGATCGGAGCACCCTGGTCGCACCAGGGCGGTGGGGCATGATATTGGCTTAAGAAAGGGGATGCAAGGACTTGACAAAAAAAAAGTGGAAAGTTGTGGACAAAGAAGTTGTTAGTAAGATGCAGGCGCAGTTAGATGAAACAATAACCCAATTGGCAGAGTTAAGAGCAATGCTTGCGAAGCAAGAGTCTAGGAACCAAGTCCCAAATAATGTATGCTTCGGTGTTCAAAACAATAGTTATGGCTCGATGTCGACATTGGATGCTTTAGATACGATAAAAGTAATTCTTTATTATATCATCAACCTTTAACAATTAATAAAATCCACAACTCAATGAGTCAGTTTATTTGTTTTTATCATTAATTCTAGTTGATTACATAAATTTATTATATTTATGTGGTACAAGTTGGGAAAATAGTAATAAAATTCACTTGTTTCTTGTTTCGGGCAAAACAAAGTATGAAAATAGATACATAATTGAGTTAGAGTTGATGACCAATCATAGTCTTCTATAATGTCCAAGTGTTTCAAAAAAGCTATAAAATATTCCCATGTATGTGTTATGTATATGCTGTACTGATCAAACAATAAAACTAGATGAATAAAACTTGTGTAAAAATTATAGAATGGTCTTTATGTTACAAAAATTATAGAAATGGTCCCTGTAATTTTTCTACAGAAATAGTCCTGTAAGTTTTTTACAGAAATGGTCCCTATAAGTTTTTTTTACAGAAACGGTCCCTGTAAGAAACAATTATGAATCCCTGGATTTACAAAAGAAGGCACTATGCAGAAAAAATTACAAAAAATGTACCTCTAATGTATAGAAATGCAAACTTTAACATATATATATATATATATATATATATATATATATATATATATATATATTTTGTTTTAATGTGTTAGCTTTATGTTTTTTGAATTTCTTGATATCATATTACTTTAAACTTTGCTATCAAATTATGTTTTACATTGAATTTTCTAACATATTGACACATGAAATACACTACATGCTATATGATTGCAGACTATTACTCATTGTGATTTGGTGCTATCTTATGGTGATATGAACCAAAAGTGTATAGAAATGAAGAATTGGTCACTATGTTATACAAATGTACAATAATGGTCCATGTGTGATAGAAAATATACTAAAATAGTTCCAAACTTTTGTATTTAGCATATTTTACTGTTTTAATGTTTTCGGCTTATGTTTTTTGAATTTCTTGATATCATTTTACTTTGATCTTTGACGTCAAATTATATTTTATATCAAATTTTCTAACATGTTGACATATGAAATACACTACATGTTATATGATTGCAGAGTATTACTTGTTGTGATTTGGTGTTACCTTATGGTGATATGAACCAAAAATGTGCCAGAGGGATGGTCTTTCCTTATAATGATGGGTTAATTCACTCACTTTCTTTACGCGAAAATCACTTGAAGGTTATGATAGACAATATAGATGAGAGATATAAAGGTATTCTTGTTCCTGTGATGACAAATGAAGTTGGTACCTTAGAAGATGCAATTGGCACTGTAATTCATGGTCACGGATCGCAATTGTTCTTAGGAAGGTACATCTTCATTATCCTTTAATTTTTTATCTACCATATATACATTTTCCGAAAATGAGAGAATTCCCAATATTCTCCTATTTTAGGCAGACAAATAAAATATTTTGATGTTTAAGAATGGCATATACGACATTCTCGCTAATTAAAATGATTTATTAATAGGAACAACAAAGCAAGGCGTCATCATGACAACAAATTCAGACCACAAGTGCTCGACCATCAACCGCAAAGGTTGTTATGGAAAAAAAACATGCCTAACCAAAAGATCAACAAACAAAGGCCAATAGAATCACTTCGTGACCTTTTGAAGACCAACCTACTGGTTCATGTGGTAGCCGATGCTGGACATCTAGAAGTTGGGGCGTTTGATTTTTCAGTTACATATGAAGATTATTATCGTTTGTTGAAAAAACAAACAGCTGATTTGTCCATCATAACAACTTGGTTGATGTAAGTGCATTCAAATTTTACTATTATTTGTTTCCATGATATTTTCTTTTTAGGTTGCTTATAAGATATAACTTGATTGGAAATTTTTTGTAATATTGTTTGTAGCCTTTTACAATTAATGCTTCAGAAACGTATGGGAAAGCGTGCTTTCCTAAACCCGTATAAGATTCTTGGGAAAGCCTGTCAGGAAACTCCGATTGATGTCGTCAATTATCTCGTTGATGCGAAGCAACTTCATCATGGAAAATCGTTTCTTATCGCACCATACCTTTAAAAGTATCATATGTTGCTATCTATATCATTAGTTATTTTTTTTGTGTGTTTTTATACTAAAATTTCAAAACATTACTAGTATGCATTGGGTCCTCTTGGTGATTTGCCCTTCAAATAATATTGTATACATTTTGGATTCTCTGATGAAGCCTATGAAAAATCCGGTTGACAGCTACTACCTTCTCAAACTTTTGGAAAAGTAAGAAATTTTTTAATATGACATGAAAATAACATTCTTTCTATAAGTTTGAATACAACTCTGCTGCTTGTTTATTTTTAGGGCTTTTGAGAGGTATGAAAAGAACACATCAATTCTAATTGTATGGAAGCTCACTGAGGTAATTTATCTTATTACGTATCCACTAGTTAGATGTAGTTTCGTTTGTGATTTATGTTTACCTTCTATCACAATTTTAGTGCAACCAAGCTGGTGTATTGGAACGTGAGCTGAGTGGACATTATGTAATGAATTGGATCTTTGATTTCAAACAGACAACATGGATTTCCGAGTAGAGTAAGTAATTCTAAAAAATCTTTGAGTAAGTAATTCTAAAAAAATCTTTTCTTTTAAAGCAAGAAACAAATTGTTTCATTATTTAGTAGTTTTAATTTAATTTTCATATAGTTTGGTACCCTTTGGAATGACAAAACTGCATTTGAGGAAAAGGCGTTGGTTACAACTGTTGCTACATGGGCCAGAGAATTTCTGAAAAATTTTATGAATGATGTGGTTGTCTAAAAGTGCATATAAGGTTAGTTGTTAATCTTTATAACATCCTACTTTTAGTTTAATGATTGTTTGCTAAATTCAACTCTTTTAAGATGATAGACAAAAAAACTAATTATTTGTTGTGTTTTGTTTTTTCAGTGAGGATGAAGGGTAGCTATTGTGTTTTGCTTTTAAGTGAGGTTGGAGGATAGCTGCAACATTTGATTATTGGACAATACCTCTGCATGGGAAAAAAAATTTATTTTTGAATTTATTTATGTAAGTTTGATGTACTTGGAAATGACCAAATCATGGAGTTTTTAGAAACACTTAAGCATGTTTTTATCAATGACTATAATGATTGGTTATTTAGCATGTTTATATTAATATAATTTGTTCATCAATTCATAATTTTTGTTTTGTTTTGAATGTGTGCTTTGGATGCAAGTATCAATTTGTGTTTTTTATATGGTTATTTGAATAAATTTGTCAACAATTTAATCCTATAACCATGCTTTCTGGTGGTACTGTGAGTAGTTGGTTTTTGCAAGGCTGAAAAAAGACCCGGTTATATGAATGGAACCGGTCCATATTTAATCTTTATATGACCCGGTTTGAGGATTGGAACCGGGCTCTTTTAGCCATATATGACCCAGTTTTGTATGCTTAGACCGTGTCCGAATCTTCATATTTGACCAAAGATTGGGTGTTATGTTCCTCTTATATGTCCCGGTTTTATGAACAACCGGTTTCTTTTGTGTTGGATAGGAGCCGGTTTTAAAACGGGTTCTATTCGTTTTTTCACATAGATCTCGCTGGCTTTAGGACCCGGTTCGAAACCGGGTTATTTAATTGAAATAACCGGGTCCTATAAGCTTTTTTATAGTAGTGATATATGGAATAAGATAAATAAATATTTATCACTTCCTGAGCGTCATCAAACTTTAAAATACTCCGTCTCAAGATTTACGGCTCCAATTAGGATATAAAAATTTACTTATATTTAAATGGTTTTATTGTTATGTTTGTTATTTTAATTTTAACTATTATTACTATAATTGTAAAAATTATAGATATGGATAGATGAGATGCTTACGGCTGTTCGTGCATGTGGATTTGTATTGAAAAAAAATAGAGACATGCCTCTGATGAAACGATGGAGTGAGACAAAAAAATTGAAATGGGTTGATGTGAACAAGATTTTTTCAAAGATACAGGTTAATAAATTTTTTTTATTATTAATAAACTTCTTTATTATACTTTTATATGCATTTTTAATATGTTCATTTTTTAAGGAGGGACAACCACCAAGACAAAACATGTTACCGAGTGATGGTGAGATGACATCTTGTTATTATATGTCATTTCAAGAGTATGTATATGGTGATCGGAAATCAGTTCCATCCCCAGTAAAGGACCATTTTAGGAGACAAGACGAATCTTCGTCTAGTATGTCGTCTAGTGGTCGCTCTCATGGTAGAGGTAGGGGCAGTGGGAAACACAACCTAGAGGAGGTGTTGAAAGGGTTACATGCACCGGAGCAGCATGTGTTTATGAACCGAGAACCTAGAGACGTTTTTGTTGAAGAAGTGAATAATGAAGATTTATGGAATAACATCAATTTTGAGGAGCCTACAGTACTCCAAACAAAATTTGATGAACGGGTTAGTTACAGGCTACATTATTTATTTTATTTATTAACATATATATGAATATTTGTGTTCATATTTTATATTTTAAAATGTAGGTTGTACAAGATGAAGTGATGAATAAAAATAATACAACTGAAAATATTTTTGGTGATATTGAAGACGACAAGGTTGTTATAGATATTACCTTTACGATTTTAATTAATTAATTTTTAATTTGTCTTTCGTTAATAAGTATAATGTTTTATTTTTAATTTAGGAGTTGGAGGAGATGAATGACAATGCGGGGAACAAATTTGATGATGATGTGTTTGATGTAAATGATTATAATTAAGTTAAAGAGGTTCTTATACTTACATTTATTTTAATTTTGTTTTTAGTAGATTGAAACATTTTTTTAATTAGAGATTATTACTTATTAAATTAGGTGTCGGACGAAGATGAAGTAATAATTACGGGAAATGTAGATTTTTATGATGTTTATGGTGTTGATGACAAAGAAGTTACACCCAATAAACCGAAGACTCGAAAACCATCACAGTATTTGTGCCTCCTTACACCGAGGTATTCGTTTAATTTATAAACTTATATCGTAATAATAGAATTTTATGTTTATGTGAACTATCTTAAAGATAGAGATTTAAAAATTTGAATATTGTTTTTAGTTGCACACGTCACCTAAGAAAAAAAGAATGTTTATATGAAATCAACAAGCCTCGTTCCTCCTCCAGCTTTTGCTGTTGTTCACAACTTCTCCGTGTTTCGCCTACAACGTTACCTAGCAGGCGGTGAGGTTGCCATCCAAAATTATTTATTTCTTTCATATGATGTCCAACATCGTTTGTTTAATTTCGTCTTAGATAAAGATTTTTGGAGCGTTTTGTTTGGGCATACATACGACAGATGGTTGGAGTCATCGTTAAAATAATTGTTTATTTATTATTTTAAAAGTAATTTGTTTTTTAGTCAATAAAAAAAGTATCATAATTTTTTACAGCATATAACCATTTGGTATATACTATTGATGGAGAGACGGTTTCATGGCGACCGACATACAATAATGCCTCCAAAATTTTTTGTTTGCCATGCTTTGGAAGAAGGGCAGGATTGGAGGGCGTTTATGGCTGGTATTGCTACGTACCCCTACTTCATGGTGGCTTGGTGGGATGTTGATATGGTAAACTTAATTCTTTATATTGAAAATATTATCGTTATTGTCATTATGTTTTTGTATTGTGATATATAAAAAACATATTTTTATTTTCGGATCCTTATACAGGTCCTATTGCCGATTCATTCATCCCCTAATCACTGGTTATTTGAGGAACTACGATTGGCGTCAATGGAAATCCATATTTATGACAGTCTCGGTAGAGTGGCTTATAAAAAATTCAAATATGATGGAACCTTTACCAAATTTGAATCTCGGGTGGCAAATTATTTAGACAAGATTAACTATTAGGCACGGAGGAACATCCCAAGGATTCCATTGAATATGCATTCATTTATGAAGAAAATGTTTCCCAACAATGTAGTCATTTGGGAGATTGTGGTGTTTTTGTTTGTATGTTTATGGAACACTTAGTTTTAGGTCAACCAATACGTGAACTTATTGACCCAAGGAACGTAGCTTTAGAGTTTCACCAACGGATGGCAAAAATTTATTAGGGGTCGAGTATTGGTCCAATGTAGTTTGATTATATTTTTGTATATGTAAATTAATGTTGGATTTGATTATTAGTTTATTTTTAGTTTTAACGTTACAAGTACAAACGAGTACACCATTAGTCTATTTTTAGTTTTAACGTTACAAATACAAAAGTTTAAACATACCAACATTTACAACAAATTAATGACCTACTAATAAATTCTCAATACTTACAAAATAACAACGACACCAACATTTGTTTTAACGTTACAAGTACACTATTCTAAACATAACAACAAATACAACAATTTATTGACCTAACAACTTCAAAACTATCAAAACAATATTAAAAAGTTTACAACTTGTAAACAAGAACTGCCAAGAATAACACCCAACTACAAACCGACGCTATCTTTAACTTCTTATTTTCTGATTGAAAGAGCTTATTAGAGTTAGCTACTCTAGCTATTACCATAGATGATTGGTCCTTCTCTTCGTCAACCCAATTGATAAACCCGCATTTTGGTCCCTATAAATTTAAACATTAACCGTAAGAATTGTTGTCATGTAAACATGAGGTGTGTAAATATGAATGGCGTTAAGAACATGATACCAAATATGGGCAAGCGTAAAACAATCTTCCTGGGTTTTTAGCTATACCCGAAATTCTAACGATACGTTCACCTCCATAATTATAGTATGCTATTAGCCTTATTTTTTCTATTAAATATGAGTTACTTTCTCAGATAAATTTCTCAGAATGACTTTACACCCATTTATAGAAGAAATTATATTACAAACAATTATGTTTGACTATGAAATGAACTTGTTTGACTATGAATTCAAAAAGTTGAACTATGAACTGCAGACAAGTACATTGTCTTGTCTTATCTTGTCTTGTCGATCAATGATGTTTGACTATGAAATGAATTTGTTTGACTATGAATTCAAAAGGTTGAACTATGAACTGCACACAAGTACATTGTCTTGTCTTGTCTTGTCGGTTAGTGATTTTTTACTATGAAATGAACTGGTTTGACTATGAATTTAAAAAGTTTAACTATGAAGTATGAACTGTAGAGAAACTCTAATTTCAATGTAATTATAATTGGATTTGTGTGATGATTATAAAACACTTTCATAGGTTGTGAAAATGAGTACTTACACCGAAAGAAGCTTTTCTCAGCTACCAATATTCTTGCATAATCTTCAAAGAGCAAATCCTGATACCTTCACAGCCATTCAGAAAACAGATACCAACCACTTTTAATTCTGTTTTGTGGCTTTAGGTTGCATGGTATAACATATTTCTTTTATCGAGTTACATAATATTTCTTGGTAACGTATCTCGTTTACTCTTTACATATCACTAATATATGTTTGTTTTTTTTATGCAGATTGGTACCTTCCTTGGGTGCATGATACCGTTAATATATGTGGGTTATTTACCCCTAATTGGCAACTATTTGACAACAATGTACTTCGCATTGGCTTTGGATGGAAACCATGAACCCCTACTCTTAGCAATTGGTTTGGGGACCTTATAGTGTGAACCCTTATGTTGAGATCAAGGTTCAAAAGCATGTCAACAAGTCTTATAATTGGGTGGCAAGACATTTGTATGCGGCTACATTTGAAGTCGATGACAATTTTGCCACCAGCAAAGTATAATTTGATCGTAGGGTATGTAGTTGTGCGAAATGGAAAAAAAGCGGTATACCATGTGGCCATGCTATAGCATGTCTAAGAACCCGTACGTCTGAATCCATTCACGAAATGGTTGATTATAAGTTTTCTGCTGTCGTGTACCGTGTTGCATTTGGATCTGAGTCGGTGAATTCTCTACCATCACATGTGCACTGGGAAATTCCAAATGAAAGGGTGGTCCTGTTACCTCCCTAAAAGAAGTAGTTATTCATGTACCCCATTTGCATTTTATGTCCTATTATGTATTAGTTATTTATGTATAATGCTGCATTTTATGTCATGTTATGTACTAGTTATGGGTTAATGTTTTAATGAATTGATTATTTTTCGTCTTATCTTAATTCATTTTTAATTGCCATTGAAGAAACAACATACATTAAAAGTAAGGGAAATTTATTAAGTATTGACAAAACACACGTACAAAAACAAGCAACAAAACTAATGAAAAACAAACAACTTAACCAACATGCATATTAAAAGTGAGGGACATTATTTAAAAGATTCCATGCATCTTCATGGGTAAACTCTCTACCATCATATTCGAAACGGTATAGTTCCAAAGCCACCTGAATGAGAATGTCTTCATCCATATTCGCATGTTCATTATCCAGAAACTTCACTTTCACATCTCTTCTTCTTCGATATTGAGTATGCCCCATTTGATGGTGAAACAAATGGTAGACACGAGACCAAAATGATCTAGCGCAAACTTCTGGCGGACCCGTTGGAAAATCGTCCTCTACAGTTATAATCCATGCTTGAACCAAAGCAACCTCCTCTTCGTTGCTCCATCTAAGTGGTACAGGTGAGTCCATAGTTGCAAGGGGAAAAATTAATGCGATACAATTAAAAAGGGTATGAACAACAATTTATAGTGACTCGTAATTTTCCCAATGCAAAGGTTTGTCAACTCAAGTAGAAGTGTATTGTGTTGTCATCCCGGTGCAATGGCTTGTCAACTAGAACATTGATCTCTTGTGTTCTTAGTTAGTACACTGCGTTCTTCAGTTAAGTTGGACTATGAATTACAGACATAATTAGAAGATTGGACAACGATATTGTGTATAAACTACTATAAATAGAACTGTAGTTAAAAAAAGAATTTACTAACCGATGTTACAATTATTCATATATTATTCTTGAAAATTTACTCTCTTTGTTTCACAAAATATGAGTTCAATACCATGGAGCAATGAGGAGTTCTTGGTTCTTACACGTGCATATATCATGTGTACGAGACCAGCAAGTTGAACGATCCAATGTTTTGTACTCGTTTAACCAATATCTTCAATGCTGAAAACCGAATGACTACAGCAAATGATCGTGACCAACTGGACATCTTAACAAGATGGTATGAAATGAAAATTGAAGTTCTATTATTCAACGATCTTTATACTAAAATTGACGACACCCGTTTAAATGCTACTGAGGACGTCATCTTGGAAGCTGCTAAGGAGGAGTACAAGTCATTAAGTGGCGGATCCAAATTCCAGTTTGAATCCCCTTGGAATATTTTGAAATATGTCTCGTTTATTTAATATCTATTTATATTTAATAGGTGTGTACTAGGTTATTTTCGTGTATTACATCTGTATTGGAAGCACCTCCTCTGTTTACTTTTAATAAACAAATGTTGGTTGCATTAGTGTTAACGACACTATAGAATACATTACTAACAACAATTCCATGAACCATTAAACCTACAACATTACAAATATTCGAACTCTATGCCTAAAACTTAAAACATTAAACTAACAAACATTAGATGAAACATTAAACTTAAAACATTCCTACAAACAAAGCAATAAAATAAAAAACAGGCCCATGGGTTATTTATAACGGAAAATAGAGCGGACTACATGAAATAAGATTGTTTTTAACAACCTTCCAAACATCTTCATATTCGAAGTCTATGCCTTCACGCTCCAATATGTAAAAATCATTAACAACTTCCAAGAACTCTTCCTCTTCTCTACAACGAACCCTGGTACTTTTCGCATAATTACACGCTCGATTAAACCATGTGACTTCTTCCTTTACATCCATCCATTTACTAACAACATCTAATTGTTGTCGTTGTTGTCCTTCTCCCATATCATGGTTGAACAAAGATGTTATGCGGGTCCATTCATCACCTACTAGGCAATGCAGGGGAGCAAGTAATGGTACACCCTCCTTAACACTTAGTCAGCATTTAGAACCAACACCTCGTTTGTCGTCCATGGTCATTTAGAGTTTGAACCAGGTACTTCATTCAAAGAAGGTGTGCATTCAATGTCATTTCTAAATATGGGAGTTGATTTCGTTTAGATGATATGGGTGTTTGGTTAGTAGAGCTTAAACATGTATTTATATTAACAAATACAGGACTATGATTTGCAGGTTACTGCAGTGACTTTTCATGTCAAACAGTCATTTATGTATTGTCACTTAAGAGTTTGACTACGATTTGCAGGTTACTACAGTGACTTGTCATTAATGTGTAGTCATTTCAAAGTTTGACTATGAATTACAACTCATACTACGAAATGGTTGCATTTAGACTATGATTTGTAGATGGAGTAGTATCTATGAATACCACTTATAACACCAGTTTATTATAATCGCGACTTTATTTTGATTTCCTCAAAAAATTTCGAAATTTGCTCATGCAATGAAGTAAATTGTTACTACTGTGATTCAATCGACCCTTTTTTTACACCCTCTTCAGCAGGCCCATATATGTCTGATGAAAATTTTAAAGAATTGAAAAAGGCTGAAGAACAACAAGAACAGGACAAAGACTCATCCCGACTTCTCACTCAACGTGGTAATGAAATTGAATCTTAATGCAAACAAGCTCAAGAATGGATAGACCTCAAAAAAACGAAATCAATGAGCATAAAGAATGGAAAAAAAAGACTAAGAAAACAATCAAAACGGCCGAAAAATGGCTTGCTGAGAAGGACGAGCAGATGATACACCTTAGGGTGCAAAAGGATCGTTTGGAAGACAAAATTAGAATTAGGGATGACTATATAGCAATCGAGAAAGAGAAGTATCCGTTGCAGTTCCCTGAGTTTAATAATTAGTTACAAAAATGTTGTAACATTATCATGAGTTCAGTTCAGTTTGTTGTTTTTTTTAAACAACTTTTTTTACCGTTAAGCTTCACTTCTTGTTATAATCTGCAAACTAAATATTATAACATAAAAGCTTCATTAATTATTATAACATAAAAGCTTCATTAATTGTTATAATCTGCAAACTAAAGTAAAATATGAAAGCATCACAATGTCTCTAAAATTTAATAAAAAATTACAATACAAAAAAAGCTAACAACTCTTCATTTCAAGGTTGTTATATATCAAAATCAACGTCATAGGTTTGTGAGCAACTCGTTGAACCACCAATATTAAATGTCATTTCTGTATTAGAAAAATTTGTGCGACGTGCTCCACTACCGGATGCCCTTCCAGTACAATTGTTTCTCGTGTGTCCTACTTGACCACATGTAGAACACTCTTTTCTAATTGTACCCTCGCCTTAGGATGGAGTGCGGTCTGTGTTTCTTGGCCTGCCTGGCTGACGTTTTTCCATTATAGGTAGCTTAACAATCATCAAATCATCGGCGATCTCCCATTCGGATGGCTTTGGCAGAGGGTTTATTGATTCCTCATATGTTTTCCTCAGTGTTTCGGTATAGTAAGCATTTAATGCAAACCTCGAGCAGTCTTGGTAATTGTTGACTGTTAAACATCTTATGACATGACCACAAGGTATCCCATCAAGTTGATAATGCCTACATGTACATGTCAGTTTTTGGAAATCAACTATGATGTTTTGTGCCCCCTTTTTGACCTCGCATTTCGTATTTGAGATCATGCGAACATCCCACTTACTAAAGGTTTTTTTGTTTTCTTTAACAATTTCTTCGGCCCAAGGGGTAAGTGTTGTCGTTGCTTCCGCTTAAAAAACACACAACATAAAGAAGTTAAGATCAATAACATTTATTAAAACATTAAAAATTAACTTAATACCTGCAAAGTTACATCTTTGAAACCACCACTGTTGCATTGTTGCACGAAAAAAATCGATCAACATAAGTATCGACACCTTAAGTGCGTGTCTAGATAATGCATTTATAGACTCCGCCTTGTTGGACGACATTAGATTGTATCGGTTCCCTCTAAAATGTGCCCTAGACCAAGTTTCTGGATTTATACTTTTTAAGTATTCCCATACTAGTTCTTTTGTCTTTTTCATAACATACATGGCAGCGTTACAATCATCAACTTAGTACGACCTATAAGCCTCCCAAAAAATTCTTTTAACTCTGTTACTCTTCCCGAATCTAGATATTATGTTGAAATACAAATGGACACCACATATTCCGTGATGAGCATGAGTAAAAATGTTGGCAACAGATGTTGCTATAGATGGAGAGATATAATTGTAAGCTCCTGCATATTGCCTATGCAATCACGTAGTTTTTAAAAAAACCATGTCCGAGGATCTGTACACTCATTTTTGCAGATACCATATGCAACCGGTAATATTTGTTTTTGTCCGTCCTTGGTAACTGCAAGTAACATAGTTCCTTTGAACTCGCCCTTTAGGTGGGCTGCATCAACTACAAGGGTCGGTTTACAGAAATTGACAAAAGCGCGTACCTACAATACATTGTATATCTATTCAAATACACTAAAAAATGGAAAAAATATTAAAATATTTAAATACTAACCGAACAACCAAGTGCGACGTACAAAAACTCAAAGCGATCATCACCATCTGTTTTAATATGTGTCATCGTACCCGGATTATGTTTGATCAAGTTGTGGAAATAAGCCGGAAGTTTGGTAAAAGAATCCTCTTTCGTACCCCTTAACGACAAGAATGAATATTGCTTCGCACGCTATGCCTGACAGTATGAGATATTGATATTCAATTGAGCATTCATATCATTAACAATATATGTTCCCCGATAAACTCTACTATAATCTTCAGCCAAAACATCAGCAAGATATTCACCCAAAACATATTTGTTTGCTTGTCGATGATTAGGTTGCAAAATTGTTAATTGCTTTTGCTCTTAGTAACCAAGAACAATTTTATTCACTTTGAATGTGTGTGTACATCAACAAATTTATTCACTTGGAAAAGTCCATCAGAATTTTTAATTGCTTTTGCTCTTAGTAACCAAGAACAATTTTTCGAAATACACACACCCTCATACCTTGATTTGGTGGATCTACTTGTCCACGTCTGAAAACCTTCTGGAAGACATTTTTTACCAATACACCGCTTTAAAAGTTCTTTGTTCTTAAATATACTCTCACATTCAATCTTTTGAACATTGATGTCTACCATCTGTGTTGGGATATCTTCATTAATATAAACTGGACATTCTGGTAGAGGGGGCATACCAAAAAAAAGGTTATCAAGAAACTTAGCTTTGACTTCATCACCCAACTCATCTCCATCTGAATTGTTTTTTTAAGTCGGTTATATCTAAACCTACATTAGCAACATCAACATAATTCCCATAAACATGATTTTTTCATCTTTTTGACGCATAATTTTTTTCTTTTTACTTTTATCTACTACACGCCTGTTCATAACAACTTCTTGTTCGGGAACATCAACACAACAACCACCCACATCATTAAGATATGTACCAACATCATCATCACCAACATACTTGTAATTCTCAGGATCCACATAGTTAACAGGTGAATAACTAACATTAATATTTTCAGCAACACTATGAAATTGAGGTACACTGGGAGTATTGAAAGCACCTATCGGATCGTTGCTCCCTTTATAACTGCATAGATTACCAACCTCATTAACCTCATCAACACTAGGAAATTGACCAACCCCATTAACCTCATCTCCTTCATCAACCACCACAAACACTTTCACAGCCCTTCCTCCGCTACATTTTATTACATTTATCAACATTCTGACATTCATATCTTCAACTATAGCTATATAATAGTTCAATTCATGAACGTAAATTTAGAAATACCTCCCTGTAGACATACGTATTCCAGATTTGAGTGTTTGGTTACTTGTCATCTCCCACCGGTTACAAACCAGATATTCAATCATTTTTTTAGAGAGCTTTTAAAGAAATTTCCAAAAGAAATATCAACTAAACTGATACTTTTCTACAAAAGTTTATATATAGGAAGGTTATTTCGTAGTCAAACCAATTGATTCATAGTCAAAATTGAAAAAAAAATTCCATAATTTCGCAGATGAACTAGAGAGGAAATTGCAGATGGACACTGTCCATTTGCGATTTTAGCCTGCTTAAACCCTATATATACACAAAAAAAAAATTGAAAAATAAAATCATCTGCGAATTTACAAGTGCCTAAAGCACACACTTGTAAATTCGCAGATGGAAAACCAAAATCTCAGATGCGGCTATTCCATCTGCGAAATCAGTGGCTAATTTTACAATTTCGATTTTTTTTGGCTAAGTTTGTAAGGTCATTAGTGTATTTGGCTAATTTTGTTATTTTCTCTAAAAAAAAATATATGGGATTAGCTCAAAATTAAAGTACAAAAAACATTAAAAAGTCATACTGAAATTGCAAAACATGGAAGTAAATGTAAACTAAAGTGATAATCTCTTGTTTCGGCTCTTCGATCTTCAAAATCTTGTTTCAAATATTTTCTTCAGCTCCAAATCTACTTCTGAATCGTGGGTACTGAATTCTTGTTATACAAGTTTAGGACTTTTTACATGCTTTTTAGGATTAATGAGAGACCCATTTATACATTATGCAGCTAGTGGCGCGTAAGACATGAGGATGTGGGGGATAAGGCTAACGGATGGGTCAAATTCTTTAAGTGTCCACGTTAACGTCGAAATTGTCATCCTTGGCGTGGCAGGTTCTCTAGATTTGTGTCCGTACACTACAAAAAAAACAAGATTATTAACGGTGACATTATTAGCGGCGACACAGACTTTTAGCAGCGACTCAAGCCGTAGTCGCTGCTCAAAACCTTTGTCGTCGATAATAATATCACCGGTAATAATCTTGAGGCCGGATCCGAACTAACACCTTACAGGAAATTTAAACCGTTCAATCAACGATCTAATCCAACGATTGGGGTTCATTGTTGCAGAAAGTCAATACCGGTGATAATTTGTCACCCCTAAAGGTCGAAATTGTCACCGCTAATTGTGGATTAAAAAAAGATGCGGTTCCCTTCCTTCCAGAAAGTCATTGCTGTTGTTGGGTGTCGGCTCGTATAGCAATACCTGCTATAAGAAGGTAACGTCTGATACATGTAATTATTTATTTAAAATATTATCTAATATTTAATGCTAAACAGAATCTTAAGAGAGTGGAAACCTTTCGCGAGGCTAATACCGATAATGATGGTGTATTCGTTACTGTTGAGGCGGAACAACAATACGTAAGTATTTAATTATAATTTTATTATATAATTAATTGTTTATTTATACATAATTGTTACCGTCGCCGCTAATTGTCTTTTTTCTTGTTGTGATATGTTTCCTTTTGGTCCATATCAACTCCTTTTAGTTCCTTATTCTTCTTAATACTTCTCATCTACGAATTTATCTATAAAATAGGAATTCAAAGCATATTAAGTATAATTTTCTTATATATATATATATATATATATATATATATATATATATATATATATATATATATATATATATATATATATATATATATATAACCAAGATTTAGACTTTGCTTGTTCTCAAGAAAACTAGAATAATTTAGGCCAAAGTTCAATTGTATCTCAAATTCTCAGTATTGATCCAACATAACATCACTCGTTAAAGTCACAAAGCACAATTCAAGACAATACATGAACTAAGCATATATTTGTATAATGGTGCTCTTAACGTTTAATGTTTCAAATACTCCTTAACCTATAAGCAATTACTCACCAACTTGAAATTCACTCATTGTTGCATACTTTAGAAATATGCCCTTCAAAAGTTTCCCAAACTCAAAGTTTATTGGTAAATTTCCAAGTGAATCAAACTTAAAACTAAAAACAAAATTCTTATATATAGTCCTAAAATATAACTATTTATTTATTCCTCTCTTTTCTTTGTTGATCTTTTTTTTTCTGTTTTTTCTTTGTAGTTTGCCTCATCCCGATCTGAGTTATCATGCTTCAGGTGGAATAGATGAAACATATCTTGGGGATCTAAATCAAACCTCAAAGATTACAAATTGACTTCACTCCTGAATTTAATATTTGACTAGTAGTCAACAAATAAGACTAAACCATCACATAACTTGAAAATTTAACTCAACCTATTTTGACTATGAAATTTTCAAGGTATTTATCTACATCAAATATACAAAACATATTGTAACTTTCAAACCGACAAATAGCTGTCTTCAAATTCAAGTTTTTCTAAAACATTGAAAATCCACAAATACTACACAAATCAGCTAAATATAACCTTCGACTTTATATTAAGTCATTTTCCTTAACTCAAACTAACCTTACTTTATATTAAGTCATTTTTCACAAAAATAAAATGTTTTTTTTATAGTTTGATGATGTAATCGATGTCAAAGTATATTTTGTTAAATGTTAATATTTTAGTTAAGACATCCTCTAATTTTCATAACCAATTAAACTTTTCTTTACGCTTTAAAATCATTTATTTATATTTGTGGAAAACCTCAATAAAAAAAATTATTTTGATTACAAATGTTTGTTTCTAAAATGTTAAAAACCCTAAAGATATTATAATCAATACACATACATAATTTACAGCATGGAGACCTGATGGTCCTGAAAACTATTGTAGGCTATCTTTTAATCACTTAACATCATACTCAAGTTCCAATAGCTTAAGTCTTGATATATATAATACATATAACTGAGTGAATCAGGTTAGGAAAACCTGGTGAGATACAAAGGAATATTCCTTAATTATCAGACACAAAAAACCAATCGTTTACCATTCTATATCCATTTAAGCTTACATTACTATATATCTATTCATATCGATCCTCACAGATCCTAGTACAAGAATATAAGGGAGAGTTATCTCCCTGACGGACCATTTAAGGTAAGGGTTTGACTACACAACTAGGGGCTCCCATGAGCAGTATAATTCTTAAGACACCTAAGCCTTCACTGTAATTTGATGAATATGATATTACATTTCATCCATGTATGTAGGTTATGACCCTACACAAACAACGTAATTCGTGAGACCGCCTAGAATGGTCAAGTGTTGTCATCCAGCTCTTAGCGATCACCAGACATACCAATAACAGTTGCTTGATCGGGACCTATCATTTCGGGTCATCCCATATGGAGCAACCATACATCGACATCTGATAGTGTCATCGAACAGAACATTACTCTCCATTCCTAGGTTACGCACATTCTCCTAATGATCCTACCTAATATCAACTTAATTAAACTAGTTACCTTCTATAAGTCGAAGTTTATCCCTAGACTAGATTATAGTGCCTGAAACCAACTTTTTAATACCAACTATATTCTTGAGCGACACTAACCTTTATATATATATATATATATATATATATATATATATATATATATATATATATATATATATATATTCCATAAGAGTATTATGTTTTACTAATCATTTATCTTATCAATAATTTTACTTTCAATATTATTATATAATATTATATGTTTATGCTAACATAAAATAGAACCATATCTAGTTCACACATACCACGTTATATATCCTAACATATAATCCAAGAAATAAGTATATAATTCACATACGACTTCCAGCAGATATTTAATATTTTAACAAATACTTGTATTAAATCATGTTCATGAAAGGGAATGTGCACTCACCTGACTTAGGTGGGCGACCAGTGATCTGGGCAGATTTTCGCCTAACACTTTAGATATTCCTTGATGTGACGTAAGTAATATTAATACATAGTTTTAGTTTAATGATCCTAGAGACTAATAATACTATTGGTCCTCACTAATTCCAATGTCTACATCAAGATCTATCATATAAACATCAGCCAGGCAGGACAGTTGGGAGGCATAATCATTTTGGCATAATAGTGTTTTTGAAATCCAACAACCAAGCCAACGTCATCATTCTAGACACCTCTCTCGTAAGTAGATCAATCAGTATAACAACTTGGAATTAATGATAAATCTTATTTATAGGTTCATAATAACGTATGATGAACAATAATATAAGTTACACTGAAAGTGATAGAGTGTAGCTTAACTTATGGAGCTTTTAGCAAAAACCACAAAAAATGCACGAACTTAATCTGGAAATCGAAAGCTTCTATTTGTCGGACCAATAAAGTGCCTCAGACTCTACTAAATGCTCTTAGAAGTTAGGAAAAACCGAATTCAAGGTGGGGAAGGGTTAAACAGATTTTTGGAATGAGTTGTGAGGAAATGAAAAGGAAATTCAGAAGTTATATATAGAGATTTGGGAGGCGTGCAGCGCACTCTTGTCTTGTTGGCTCCTCCCAGCTGTAGCATGTGTCACATGTTGATCCGTCCACACTTCCTTCTTTTAGAAACCGCCACATGTCACTATTTCATGGTGCCATGTGTCACGTTTTCCTTGGACCACATTGCCTTGTCTTTGTGAGAGAGGGGCGTCTAACATTTGTCATGTGTCGCCCTGGGGAATGCCATGTCATCAGTGCGTGTGGCGCATTTCAAGCACACGTGAATTTATAGACTTTCAAAATGTCATAACGTATTCATACGAGCTCAGTTTGCAACATTATTTATATCCCCAGGAATATCTCGATGAGATCTACAACTTTTATTTAGACTTTGTCGGCTAATTTTTACTTTATTTTTAAAGCTATAATTTTAACAGGCTTCGACTCTTAAAGTCCGTTCAAATTCATAGCTTTCTCATATGATATCCATTCTTGATTGTCTTATATCAACGGAACCATATGGATGAGATATTCAAGTCTCGTTTAGATTATTTTTCCTAACATTCAACTAGTCTCTATTTTGGTTTCTAAGTTGTATATTGTTGCACTGAAACTTCAAAAAATCATAACTTCCTCTCACGAAGTCAGATTTGGATGTTCTTTATATGCATGCTCTCGATGTAACGACTACTAAAACTTTCCTTTAGATCACTTAGGCTAAAAGTTAATGTATCGAAAATTCACTTTTTACGATACTAAGTTTCGTGCCTGTTTAATTCTGAAACTTCGAAGAGGCATAACTTCCTCGTACGAAGTCAGATTTTAGCGTAATTTATTTGTATGGAACCCTTTTCACATACACTATAAATTTGGTTAAGGTTATTTTTCCTAAATAACCTTCTATCAAAAAGTCAATTTTATAGCTTCTTATATTTGAGTAGCACGAATCTACCAGCGTTACAATTATCTCCCCCTTAGGATGATTACATCTTGAAATCATTAACAAAACAGGGCTTGTATAATAACTCTGGATGTTACCTTTCCATCCTAGGTGGTAATTGTAACTCTTATATCTTCTTGTTTACTTTCTAACTTTTAGACTTCTTGACTGTTGATGGTGTTGTACCTGTTGTTCCTTTAAAATTTGATCTCCATTGGAGGCTTCTGCTCTTTATTAACGTAAGTTAAAGTCCTTACATTGACTTTGCAATCTAGAATTTGATCTTACATTGCATTATTGGTTTATATTTGTGCATGTGGTTGTTTGTGTGTCTGATAACCATCGAATATTGAGGTAAGGATGGGTATAATCAATCAATTTCTTGAACTAGATGGACTTGAGTGG
The DNA here is from genome assembly GCF_051521515.1 of Lactuca serriola. NCBI lineage: Eukaryota > Viridiplantae > Streptophyta > Magnoliopsida > Asterales > Asteraceae > Lactuca > Lactuca serriola. The sequence continues at coordinate 124,783,840 of NC_136413.1, read as the reverse complement.
ATTCCATGTATTATTGGTTCTAATCAAGTCTTTGACACTTGAAATCAAATGTATATATGCATTTAGTTGGTTATTTATAAAGTACCTAATATATATACACACATATGCATGCATATGTATAAGCATTTGGATATATAACTAAAATACATATCATATAATACTTGGGTATTTTTAACTTATACATATTATATACCCACGTTATATGTTTTATGAAAAATATAACGATTTGAAAATTCAATGTATAATAATTTACATGTAAACATCCTATAATCATTTTATTTATTTATTAGTCCTCATAATTCATTAATTAATTCAACTCGATTTGCTAATAGCATTTCATATGTGTTCAGTGATCTTGTAGAATGTAATGATTCCAAAATTACAAACAAAATCAAATTTCAATATACCAAACTCCGGAAACAACTTTTAAATTTCCGCGATTAATTGGTTCAGATTCGACAAATTTTTATGAATCTGATTTTGGTCGAGGTAAAAAATGTGATAAAAATATAATAAAATAATATACCATAATCTGAATTCAAAAATATGTTCGAAAATAGTTTACAAGATTCGTAGCTATCCCAAACGAAGCAATGCACGTTTCTTTTTAAGAAAATAAGATAAATACTGATTTTTGAAACTTTGAAGAGACGTAACTTTCTCATGCAACCTTCGTTTTGTACGTTCTTTATATCCACGAAATCAGGAGAACATAAATTATTGAAATTTCTTATCCATAATTCTCAAATATAATTAATGCAAAATTTTATTTTTAACGTCACAAATAAAATTTAATTTTTAGTGATTTTCGATTTAGTCTTCAACGATATATGGTTTGAGCAGTTTAGGATGTTCTAAATATAATCATGAATAAAAATGTCTTTAATAAACTTATAAATATAGACTAATGTTGAATTGGTCATTAATACATAGTGGTTCGCGGTACTTTTAGCACCGAACTTGTAACATCCCGAAATATCAAGAGTAGAGTGGAAGGGCTAAAAGAGTAAATTGGGAAAGAGTGACTCGGCGAGTCCATGGGTGGACTCAGCGAGTAGAGTCGCGACTGGGCCGCGTGTTAAGTAGCCGACTCGGCGAGTCAGTAAGATGGACTCGGCGAGTAGGCGCTGAGTGGAGAAAACCCTAATTCTCGGGGTTGAGCCCTATATAAAGAACATTATGTTTTCCTCCCAGCCTTTTTATCACCCCTTGAGTCCCAGAAACCCTAAAATCGTGGAGAAGCACCATTATTGAGCAAATTAGAGCTTGGAGAGGTGGTTATTGAAGAGATCTTAGAGAAGGAGAGGCTTGGAGCAAGGGGCTTTGCTTGGATTCGAGTTTCATTGCAGTTGGGGTGTTCTTTTGAGGTAATATTTCGTCTTTAAGCTGCCATTTTCCTTGATGCATCATTTTGGGGGTATTAGAGATTAGATATTTGGATGTGTTGGAGTTTAGAGGTTAGATCTGAGGTTGCTACCTCATATCTGGAATGGAGGAGAGTTGGAATGCATGAAAGTCCCTGTGTTGAGTGTTGGATGAAGCTATCATGTCCCAAACCTTAGCCCTAATGTGAAAAATACATAGATCTCTTTGGATTCACGTAAAGTTTGCCACTTTACGTGATGGATGAGTTGTAGGAGGCTAGATCTATGTTTTGGAGCAATTGCATGGCCTGGAATGCTTCTGAATGGATTCAGACCGGTGGTACTCGGCGAGTCACATGGGTGTACTCGACGAGTTGCTTGAAGACGAGCTGGAACTCGACGAGTTGGAAGAACAACTCGGCGAGTTGGATGAAGATGGCCTGGAACTCGGCGAGTTGTATGAACAACTCGGCGAGTAGGTTGAAGATAGTCTTGGACTCGGCGAGTCTGTTCTTGGGCTCGGCGAGTCTTGTCGAAGAGTCCCAATATTTTCTGGTCGAGTCGAGAATCGGTGAGTCAAGGGATGACTCGGTGAGTTGTGTGCGAGTGGACTCAGAGTTGTTGAACTCGACGAGTCTCGGGGTGACTCGGCGAGTTAGGTCGCGGATTGAGGGAAGTTCTGAGTATGGGGACTCGGCGAGTCATCGGGTTGACTCAGTGAGTAGAGTCAGTCAGGGGTTGACTTTGACCTTGTCTTTGACCAAGGGTTGACCAGTGGTTTCCAAGGGCATTGTGGTAATTGTTGATTATTGTTTTGAGTTCAGTGCATTGGTGGTTGTCCAGTGGTGGAGATCGTATCAGTGATCGGAGCAGCTTGGGTTATCTGTTCAGTCGGCAGTTTCGAGGTGAGTTATCCTCACTATATCAACAGGGTCTAAGGCACCAAGGCCGGCCCTTATCGGATTGAGATCCGGGTAGTTGTCATTATGTTACTGCTTTGATATGTTTGCATCCTGTGGGTTAGGATGGTATATGCTAGAGACCTGATTGAGATCGGTACCCTGAGAGATAGGGAGATGCTATGCTAGTGACCTGTTAGGTCGGTATCCTGGTTAGGATGATGATATGCTATGTGATCTATTTGATCTGCTTGTTGTTTGTGAATTGCTATATGATTGTATGTATATGTGCACATGGTTGTTTGGACTGGAGTTGGGTTGAGGCGGGTCCTGTTGCGTGCTGTAGGCCAAGATACCCAGGGCGGACCGGTTGTCCCGAAGGCCCCGCGAGCGGTCCAGATAGGCTATAGGCCCCGAAAGGGCGGACCAGACGTGCCGAAGGCTCGGAGAGTGGACCAGATAGATTGAAGGCCCGGTGCGGGCGGACCGGTCATACTGTAGACTCGGAGAGTGGACCAGGTGGATTGAAGGCCCGGGAGCGGGCGGACCAATCACACTGTAGACTCGATGTATGTGGATAGACTCAGAGGGTGGACCAGGTGGACTGTACGCCGGTGCGGCGGACCAGTTACATAGTAGACCCGAAGTGCATGGCTGTTCTATGATCTGATATGTTGTGGCATGTTATGCGAGTATGGTATTAGTGGTTGGTATTTTGGGGATATCTCACTAAGCTTTCGGGCTTACAGTTGTGGTTTCATGTTTTTCAGGTTCTTCAGGAGACTGTGGCAAGGCGAAGGCGTGATCGTACCGCTCCTCGTGATTTTGTAGTATTGTGATTCTGGGAATACGTTAAATGTTTTGTATTGAAAACCTTTTTGTAAAGATTTAATGGAATCGAGATGTTTTTGAAAAAGTTAAAATCGGTTGTATTTTTCGGTCGTTACAAGTTGGTATCAGAGCCTTGGTTTGAGTGAATTGGAGGAACATTCGTGTGACTCCAGTCTCAAATCGAGGAGAGTTTTCAAAAGAGTATTTAAAATGGTTTTCAAAATGATTAAGGGAGGACGCGGAGGTACGATCAGCCGGAGCCAGTAAGTAACCCCAAAATACCATGCATGTTATTGTTTTTGAGCTTTGATAGAACAGCATGCTAGTGATAGGCTAGGGATCTTCAGGATTTCATGATATGTTGCCTGATTTGTGATGCCTGTAGCCTAGGGTTCCTTATGGGATATTTTCAGTGTTCCTCTAGTGGTGAGGGTTGAGCGTTGCTATGCATGTTTCTCTAGGGCGTTGTGGTAGTACTTCATACATATATGGGTAGGTGTGGAAGGTAGTATGGGCCCGTACTACTGAAAGCACAGGACCCATACGAGTATCAGGGAAACCATGATCTCTAGGGTTGGGTTGAGAGAGTTGGATCCCAGGATGGTAGGAAGGGTCTGAGATTTTGTGTGGTGTTTTCAGTATGGAGATTCCAATGCATGATGAGAGTGGATCCGGGTCAGGATCAGGAGCTGGAGAGAGAGTTCCGGGCGGATCGGTGCCGCCCGAGGTTATCGGTCAGATGAGTACGAGCGAGTTGGATGCGAGGATTCGTGAGATCCTGCGTGATGAAATTGCTGAGTTGTTCCGGGCTGAGTTGCCAGAGCTGTTTGGGTCGATTAAGACCGCCATGGTTGAGTATTTTGATGAACGCTATGCGGCTCTCACAGAGGCGGCCGCCGCGGCGGCTACAGCGGCTGTAGCAGCGGCAGGGGGAGGAGCTAGTCGGGGTTTTCAGTATCGGGACTTCGATAATATGAAGCCTCCCACACTCGATGGAGTTCAGGACCCGATTGTTGCTATTAGGTGGTTATCAGACGTGGAGGGGTGTTTCTTCACGTGTTCATGCCCTGCTGATCAGAGGGTGAGGTGTGCTCTGAACCTGTTGAGGCTCGGGGCAAAGGATTGGTGGAGATTGACCACGGGGTCATATTCAGATGCGCAGAGGGCTGCAGTATCATGGGATCAGTTTCGAGAGATGTTCGTCACTCGTTATGTTCTGCAGGTTGAGAGGGAGAGATTGGCTCAGGAGTTCCTTGAGCTGAAGCAGGATTCGGAGTCGGTGACTGAGATCACCAGGATGTTCACTGAGAGGGCGATGTTTTGCCTAGAGTTTGCTTCGGAGCAGGCTCAGATGTCTCGATATCTGAGCATGCTCAAGAGGGACATCAGGCAGTTTGTGTCTGCGCAGAGGTGTGGGACATTGTTGGATTTGCAAGAGGCCGCTAGGCGGCGTGAGTTAGAGATAGAGTTGCAGTTGCGTGAGCTGAGGCAGGCTCCGGTGCAGTCGCAGTCGGCGCCGAAACGGTCCAAGACCGTTGATGTTAGAGTGGGGGATCTGAGCATTCACACTTGTGGGAAGTGTGGGAGGGGTCACACCGGGGTTTGTAGGTCCGGTGGTGCATGCCGCAAGTGCGGAAAGGAGGGGCACTATGCGAGGGATTGTCGGCAGTCAGCGCCAGTTCGGGATTTGAGGATTTGCTATCATTGTCATCAGGTTGGGCATTTGAGGGTCAACTGTCCACAGCTTGTTGCAGGACCGGTTCAGGGTCCAGCACCGGCCACTTTGAGGATCACAGGTGGAGGTCAGGGTGAAGCAGAGCCCCCAAGGGCTCAGGGTCGTGCTTTTCAGCTTGTAGCAAAGGAGGTCAGGGCAGTGCCGGATGCAGCTGCGGGTATGTTCTTTCTTGATATCTTGTTATCTTGTGATTATTGTGGTGTAATGTTTATGAGCTGGTATTTTGTTTGGTTTTCGTTGTGGTATTCGTCATTATGCGGGTTGTGGTTTTGGTTATGGGTTATTGTTTTGGGAATTTCGTTGGTTATCATTCATGAGGGTTATTAGTGGAAACCCGACATTGGGTTGCAGGCCGAGTAGCATCTGCTTTCTAAGGAGTGGTTAGATGCAGACTGAGTTTCCTTCGAGCAGGTTGATCGGTGTGAATGTGAGATCTCGTTGAGGTTGTTTATGCTTGTGGGAAGCAGTCTGCGTGTAAGTGTTTTCTTTGTGCAAGAGTTGTTCTGGGAGGTCGAAAATGGCGACCGGTGGTTGATAGTTAGTGCCCAAGTGGGGGAGAATTGGAGAATTCTCCGGAAGATCGACGAGTATTCGAGAGTGCTTAACTGTTGGGTTTCAGCGAGTGTTCTGTCAGCCCAGAGTATAGGCTGATAGGAGTAAGTGTCGGGCATGCGCGGTGGGATACAGGCCTAGGGCATTTGATTGTGGAGGGCCTGGGAGCAGGCCGGGATCGAGTATGTATGATGGAGTTAGAGTTCGGAACCCCTAGAGGGCTAGAACGGTATGCATGGGAGGATTTCCAGGGGGGGATAGCTCGAAATGTTGAATGATAGTTGAGCGGTACGGATAGACTGAAGGCCAGAAGGCGTACCAGTCAGGCCGAAGGCTCGGAGAACGGTCCAGCCAAACTGAAGGCACTGAGAGCGGTCCAGATTGGCTGAAGGTTCTGAGAGAGTGGTCCAGATGGGCTGAAGGCCTGGTGAGGCGGTCCAGTCATGCTGAAGACTCTGCAGGTATTGTTGGATCAGACTGAGGATATGGTTTGTGTATGTTGCAGTGTGACTGCATTAGAAGGTCTGGCCCCGGGTAGTGATCTTGATTAGTGGAGTTAGTGCATGGGCTTGAGAGTCCCTGCGATGAGAGTCAGAGTATGTGTGTTGGATGGATAGCGGATACGCTAAAAAGGGTGGTGTAGCGTTGGGCGAGCACCGTGGCACTTGTTGGAGTGGCAATATCGCCAAGTGGATTCCTTGGAAAAGGAAGTGAGAGAGGTGTGTAACTCCGAGAGGGAGTTCAAGTTCACAGAAGTGAAAGCGGCAGAGCAGAGTTATGATTAGAGTAATTCGAGTATGGTTTTTGAGCAGCGTGTTTGCGGCAGTGGAATAGAAGCTCATCTGGTTTGGGATGTCTGCTGAGGATGCGGAGGAATTCCGCAGATGTAGAGCCAAGAGACTCGGAAGGGATACAGGGAGAGAGCCTTGGGATCTCAGTGTGATTCTGACCAGGGTATTGGATATGTATTAGTGGTTCATCCTGGGGGATGTTGGAGGATATCATCAGTGTAGTAGGTTTTCCTAACCTGAGGGTGCTGGAGAAAGTTCAGCATGTGTATGTGATTGCAAGAGGAGAACTCGTGGGAGTTGCTCTGAGATTGAGAATGGGTCTTTCCGTCATCGCGGAATGGATAGAGTGGGATTCGGATCGGGGATCCGATGGTTCATGGCTTTCTAATCCCTTATGGGTCGAGTGATTGTTGAGATTTGGGGCAGTAATGCGTCATGGGTAATTCTCGGTTGTTGAGTGTGATTATCAGAGGGTACAGCCGGTGCCCGGCTCGAGACGGTGGTCAGGACACCGTAAGGAAAAAGAAAGTGTGTTTGAGTTTCAATGGGTATGCCTTGAGGGACTTGGGCTGGTTAAGGCCAGGTGGCGCGTTGTGGGAGTATCGTTGGGATTGAATTGCAGTAGGCTTCGAGGACGAAGCCTAATTTAAGTGGGGGAGAATTGTAACATCCCGAAATATCAAGAGTAGAGTGGAAGGGCTAAAAGAGTAAATTGGGAAAGAGTGACTCGGCGAGTCCATGGGTGGACTCGGCGAGTAGAGTCGCGACTGGGCCGCGTGTTAAGTAGCTGACTTGGCGAGTCAGTAAGATGGACTCGGCGAGTAGGCGCTAAGTGGAGAAAACCCTAATTCTCGGGGTTGAGCCCTATATAAAGAACATTATGTTTTCCTCCCAGCCTCTTTATCACCCCTTGAGTCCCAGAAACCCTAAAATCGTGGAGAAGCACCATTGTTGAGCAAATTAGAGCTTGGAGAGGTGGTTATTGAAGAGATCTTAGAGAAGGAGACGCTTGGAGCAAGGGGCTTTGCTTGGATTCGAGTTTCATTGCAGTTGGGGTGTTCTTTTGAGGTAATATTTCGTCTTTAAGCTGCCATTTTCCTTGATGCATCATTTTGGGGGTATTAGAGATTAGATATTTGGATGTGTTGGAGTTTAGAGGTTAGATCTGAGGTTGCTACCTCAGATCTGGAATGGAGGAGAGTTGGAATGCATGAAAGTCCCTGTGTTGAGTGTTGGATGAAGCTATCATGTCCCAAACCTTAGCCCTAATGTGCAAAATGCATAGATCTCTTTGGATTCACGTAAAGTTTGCCACTTTACGTGATGGATGAGTTGTAGGAGGCTAGATCTATGTTTTGGAGCAATTGCATGGCCTGGAATACTTCTGAATGGATTCAGACCGGTGGTACTCGGCGAGTCACATAGGTGTACTCGACGAGTTGCTTGAAGACGAGCTGGAACTCGACGAGTTGGAAGAACAACTCGGCGAGTTGGATGAAGATGGCCTGGAACTCGGCGAGTTGTATGAACAACTCGGCGAGTAGGTTGAAGATAGCCTTGGACTCGGCGAGTCTGTTCTTGGGCTCGGCGAGTCTTGTCGAAGAGTCCCAATATTTTCTGGTCGAGTCGAGAATCGGTGAGTCAAGGGATGACTCGGTGAGTTGTGTGCGAGTGGACTCAGAGTTGTTGAACTCGACGAGTCTCGGGGTGACTCGGCGAGTTAGGTCGCGGATTGAGGGAAGTTTTGAGTATGGGGACTCAGCGAGTCATCGGGTTGACTCGGCGAGTAGAGTCAGTCAGGGGTTGACTTTGACCTTGTCTTTGACCAAGGGTTGACCAGTGGTTTCCAAGGGCATTGTGGTAATTGTTGATTATTGTTTTGAGTTCAGTGCATTGGTGGTTGTCCAGTGGTGGAGATAGTATCAGTGATCGGAGCAGCTTGGGTTATCTGTTCAGTCGGCAGTTTCGAGGTGAGTTATCCTCACTATATCAACAGGGTCTAAGGCACCAAGGCCGGCCCTTATCGGATTGAGATCCGGGTAGTTGTTATTATGTTACTGCTTTGATATGTTTGCATCCTGTGGGTTAGGATGGTATATGCTAGAGACCTGATTGAGATCGGTACCCTGAGTGATAGGAAGATGCAATGCTAGTGACCTGTTAGGTCGGTATCCTGGTTAGGATGATGATATGCTATGTGATCTGTTTGATCTGCTTGTTGTCTGTGAATTGCTATATGATTGTATGTATATGTGCACATGGTTGTTTGGACTGGAGTTGGGTTGAGGCGGGTCCTGCTGCGTGCTGTAGGCCAAGATACCCAGGGCGGACCGGTTGTCTCGAAGGCCCTGCGAGCGGTCCGGATAGGCTGTAGGCCACGAAAGGGCAGACCAGACGTGCCGAAGGCTCGGAGAGTGGACCTAATAGACTGAAGGCCCGGTGCGGGCGGACCAGTCATACTGTAGACTCGGAGAGTGGACCAGGTGGATTGAAGGCCCGGGAGCGGGCGGACCAATCAAACTGTAGACTCGATGTATGTGGATAGACTCAGAGGGTGGACCAGGTGGACTGTAGGCCGGTGCGGCGGACCAGTCGCATAGTAGACCCGAAGTGCATGGCTGTTCTATGATCTGATATGTTGTGGCATGTTATGCGAGTATGGTATTAGTGGTTGGTATTTTGGGGATATCTCACTAAGCTTTCGGGCTTACAGTTGTGGTTTCATGTTTTTCAGGTTCTTCAGGAGACTGTGGCAAGGCGAAGGCGTGATCGTACCGCTCCTCGTGATTTTGTAGTATTGTGATTCTGGGAACACGTTAAATGTTTTGTATTGAAAACCTTTTTGTAAAGATTTAATGGAATCGAGATGTTTTTGAAAAAGTTAAAATCGGTTGTATTTTTCGGTCGTTACAGAACTCTGACTAATTTTTACCAATTATTACATTATCCCCTCGCTGAAAGGATTTTCGTCCCAAAATTCAAAGTGTAGATAAAATATTGTAAAACAACTGGTGATTTTTTTCATTTCAGTTGATCCATTCATGATCTTTCTAAAGTCGATTAAAGTTGCATAAATCTAGATTAGATAAATGATCCAATAGGTGACTTTACCAGGACTCACAACTAAATGGAGAATATGAAATAAGATCAAATGAAATATTTTAAAGGTTGTCGAAACTTATATACAATTCTATCGCGTGTACTTTCCGAATTATGAAATATTCGCACGATCTCCTAGCTCACTTTCTTTTAAACAAAGATAACAAGTGTGTCATTAGACAAACCCTCTTTAAGATTTGGCACATGAATAGCGTCGTGCATGTTGTTAGTTCTCAAGATAAGTTAAGATAAATATTATGACCAAATTAAGTCTAAGAATGTCGAAGGTCCTTTAAGTCGTGGTTTAACTTGACTTGTTCTCTAAGCCGTATCATTCCTTAAAATAGAGAATACATTTTAAAGTCACATATTCTCTATCTTAGAAGTCAAGACTTACATCTTTGTCTATATAATTCTATTATTGTTCATGTACAGTTTATAATCTTTCTCCAATTCACACAATCTTTTCTTTGATTTCATGAGTGATTATTGGATCGGAATGCAGTGTATCACCTGCATGCTCTTTTGTTTAGTTTTGCATCTTCAATCATTGTTCAACATGTCGAGGGTTTTCACCCTCGCCCATATAACGCTTCATATGGTATGACCTTGATGATGGTATCGCTGCAGGAAAAAGTTAATTAGCAAAAATGAGTATTCCACATAATATTCAAAGTCTGTTATACAGGTTCATAGCATATTACCCAAGTCGGGATGGTTTGTTCGTCTTGACCATTGGGGATAATAATTTATACTTTTGTCTAAGCAGTACCCAAGGATTTCTAATGATTGTCAAGGTTACTATGTGAATCTACTATCTTAGTGAGAGCTGATAGACATCGGCATCTCGTGCAGTCTGATGATTCTTTGGCAAGTGCTAGTCAGCTTTTCTATTTTTTATGTTTTATACAAATATAAGCAGATTAGGTCAGAGCCTATGAGGATGGGACACCTCAGTCTGTGAGCTTCATTCAAAACTATGCTCACGTGTTAACTATACTTAGGAGTAAAAATTTGGTTCATAATGTATCATGTCCCGTGATTCCTGAGCTTGACCTGTTTATCTGGTCTTCACAGAGCTTCACTCGCAAAGTCGTTTTCTCTCATAGTCTCGAGTAAAACTTGTCAAATTTGAGCAACTGGTTATGAATGGGTATTTATAATTAATGCTCGTACTTAGTGGGGTTTGGTACGTTTTTTCAGTTCAAGACATGTACTACCATGTCAATCTCATTACAATGTTAATGAATCTTACATGCCGTGATGACAATAAATTATGCATTTATGTCATTCAAACAAAACCATAGGCGAAAATCTTGCCCTAAATAATTTATGTGCACCACAATCGTTTATGTACATGTCGTTGTATATAAACAAGTTTCCTACTCTTTTAGAAAAGTAGGATTGATGTGTTACACCATAGTTGTTCCACCTTCTGTAATATAATCTCTTGCTTATTTCTCCAGTTGGAAATTTGTTTTGCTTTTGGTGTTAACATAGTTGACAGTTGGGCTACCATAGAGTAGTTCCCGATGGACTCATTGGTAGTAGATAACATAAATTCTTTTGTTGTTAAAATTCCAGCGTGCATCTCGTGGGAAGAAGTCTTACATAAACTTCCGCATTTGATCAATTCCTTCACATTTGATTAAGTTCTCCATATTTTATCAAATCCTTAGCATTTAATTAAATTCTCCATATTTTATCAAATCCTTCACATTTGATAAAGTTCCCCATATTTTATCAAATCTTTCACATTTGATTAAATCCTTCACAAGGTTGCTAAATCATGGTGAGCCGAGAAGTTCACAATAATCCATCGTTTGATTTTTAGGGTAGGAAGAAAACTTTTGTTTTTTCTCCGACTTGTCATCATAAATAACCATGGTTTTCTCGAAGGTAAATTTGGTCGTACAACTTTCTTGTAGTACACATCTCGATACAATAGGAAGGCAGCTGATTCGTACCTATGATAATGTTGAAGCTTCCGCACAAATTAGCCTAAAGTCTATGAGTAAAGATCGACCGTTCATGTTTACTTTATTAGTTGAAGGGGTCGTATACAACTTGATGTGACATAAACAAAACTGTGTCATATAGACAACGATATCGGACTTTTGGTGACATGCACACAAGATTGAAGAGACACACATGATTTGTAAGTGTTAAGACGGTATTTATTTAAAATTTTGCATGTGGGTTTTCAACAGTTCACTAGTTGTGTAAACTCTACAGGTTTTCTCCAAATAGATGGGTTCATGACTCATAGTAGATTTAAGTTTGGGATTCCCAGGGATTTCTTTGCATATCTTAATTAAAACTACTTCTACATATGAGTGTTTAATAATAAATGCACCCGTTACTATTGATGATTATTGCTTTTCATTTCTTGTTCCATTCACAATTGCTCTGGCTCGAGCTGTCACCTTCTGGTTCTTCAGTCTTGGGTAGTTTCACCATCTTCATAACAAGCTTTTCCTCCACTAATGCTTGTTCTAATTTATGTATATCACTTCCATGAGAATCTTCTTTAGTTATTCTCAAGTCGTGGCATAAGCATAGTTGATGCCCTCGATCTACACATAATAGTTCTACTCGATAAAAATTTATGTCTTTAAAAGTGTAGGTGATAACTTAACACAATAGCCTTCCGTAAAGGATGTGACAGGAAATACCGATTCCATATTTTCTCTCCAGGGAGTCATTCCTAGAATCCCTTCAATGACGTAGAAGGATGTAGGTCGATGTTACTAATACTTCCATGTTTGTCGCTTTCGAAATCTACCTTGTTCAGAGCTCTTGTTCCTGTTGACTTTGTAAGTGACCAAGGTGTTAGCTACTAGTTGTTCGATCATTATCTTGATCATATTTGCGTCAAGTGATTGTGATGGTGTTGGACGATCGTTCACTGATCTCTTGTGAGACATCACTTTGTCCCGTAATAAATGGTTCAAGGGGAAATGATTTGCATGAAAATTACATTGTAAACAAAAGCGATAGTGTTAAAATTATGCAAACTGTGTAGCGTTGACGTGGGTTTGCCTGAGATTAACTCTACTATGAGTATTAGATGTAGAAAACTTTTATGGTACTAAGAAAAGTGCAATTTTACACTTGGAACAAGTGAAAAGAAACCATAAAGTATTGGGACAAGCGGTACAATTTCACGAAGAAGATGTTGCAGAGAAAGTTGATTACAACTTGATGTTTTGACTATATCTCAAGTTCTAAAGTTCTAATATATTTAAATGGATATATTTTGCAAACTAGCCAAGATTCCTAACAATTTCTAAGTCTCACGTTTTTATCTAGTTTGCTTTATTCACAAAAGAGGAAGGGTAAGCGAAGGTGTCCTTCTATTGAACTCATATGGTTCAATCGTAATTCAGACGATTCACAACAGGAAGAAATAGATTGATTAAATACCTAAGCCGAATTCGAAATTATTCGCGAAGGCGTGTATATTGTGTAAGGTATTCCTAGGAGGTCTAATAGATGTATTCGTAGCATATCATAATTGAGTAACTAATATTCCGAGATAAACTTCGGACATGGTTCATATTTGTAATAATAACAATTTCATGAGCATTTGTGGTAAACATTTTCCAAATTTTCGTAAGCGTTCACAAAAATTTTCTAGAGTTCTTAAGAATTTCGAACTGTGATTTTCTTTAAATATCCTTGCTTCCTAGCGTTTTAGTCTCCTAACAACCAAATACAAGCTTGATTGTGCATCGGTCAAACCATAATTAAACATAGGTGATCAGTCTACATCTAGTTGCGGTTCGGCCCACGTATAATCAACTTAGCTAAGGTGTTTGACCTAAAACCTTGCATTGTATTAGTATTCAAGGGTTGGAGTTTATATGTATATATGTATAACCCTATATTTATAGGTTAAGGAATATACCTAACCTAAGAGAGTAAGCCCTAGGCTATAGTCACGCTTTCTTAAGAAAGTACAAGTTCATTATAGCCAATAGCATTGATACCAATCTGTCACACCCTCGGCCGTCGGCGGAAACGCCGAGGTGTGCGACGTAAATTAGTAATAGCAGTTATTAAACATACATTGAATAGTACAAATATAATCTTCTATTATAACCGAAACAGAAATTACATTGATAATGACTATTACTAAATCATGACACACGCCTAACAATCCGACGTTTACAAATGTGTAATACAATTAATGGAGAGTCTTCTGAGTGAATATTTCCGATCTGTTAAATAACAATACATGCATTTAAAATACGTTAACAAAATTTTTGGTGAGTTCTACAGGTTTTGACACAAAGTATTTTTATAACCAAAAGTGTTTTGTAAAAGTTCTCTGGTTGACCAGCTTTTGCAAATGTGTACCTTTCTATCAAGCGTATAAGCTACTAGAGTCATAAGAATGTATTTGTTCTCATTTGGAAACATCAATCCTTCCAAAATTTAAAAGTACAAAATTTGGTAAAATACATATAAGTAAGTCATACTTATATCCAAATCTTATATGGTTCTCATGACAAAAATGCTTTTTATGTAAGAATTTTGAGTGTCAATTTATGTAAAATAAAGTAATCTCGCATATTGCGAAAACATAAAATGGTCAATTTTACTATAGAAATAATGTACAAGCGTTTGTATAGTTTATATGTAAAACTCATAAGTTTCAAATTTATAAAGATTGAAAATTTGTGTTGTAGTATTAATTAAGTATTATCTTACTTAATTTGGAAAGCGACACTTAACCAGTGGGGCAAATTCCTCCCACATAAATACTGTGTTTTCATACAAAAGCAAAAGGTTTATATAATGAACTTAATCGTTGCAAATTATTAAACCTTAATCATTCATGTCATGATATTATTAAGTGTCATATGACTTAGTTTTTTGTATTGACACTTATTGTTTTGGGCCACAAATTATCACACTACATACAATCTCATTTAACTAGTCTCATTGGCTCCATAATAGGGCATGCTAAGTAATTTACCTCGTTATAGCACGTGGTAATGTGCAATGAAACTAACGTCATCTTACACATCTTAGTTCTTTAACCGAATTGCAGTGGCAACTAATCCCTGAGTGGATACTATTCTGATTTCTTGTACAATGTTGGGAATGTACGAGATTATATAATATGTTATAAACGAACTCATGACACTATACTTTATTATTGCATCAGCACCGTAATAGGGAATGCAAAAGTCATTCAACTCGTTGTACCACGTGGTAATGTTCAATAATGCTAATGCCAGAGGCAAAACCCATCTTGTCAGACGTAGTTGTAGCTAGCTACTCCAGGCGGGCGGTCGTACCGTATAAGAACAATATTATGACACTTAAACCTGACGTTAGTCGTTCCCTTGCGAATTGATGGCTATAAAATGGAGAGTTTCCCACTAAGACACACAATCTTAGTACACTCAACATCATAGCTCAAATAGCTTAGGAAATGAACCTAACTCATATGGCTCTAAAACCTTTTGATTTGTGGTAACGAGAAACACCCCATCATAAAACTCCCTCTTTCATCCCTTTCTTAAAGTTTCTCACACATACACACATGGCATCTAATCCCCAAACACCATGACCCATGGCTTAGGAAATGATCCTAACTCATAAGGCTTTTAGAAACAAACTTAGCTCACATAGAGCGTCATGTAGGTGTAATGGATCCTAATACTATGTATACGCATCCTAGTCCTAAACTCCCCATTATCATATTTTTGAATATTTATAATTTTATTGTTTAGGAATAATATTTCATTGAAGTCTTTTTGTATTGAGATACAAAGACTTAATGGATTTCCAAATTTCTATTGTTTGTTATGACGAAATTTTGGAAGTGTAACGACTGCTTTTATAACATTTTCCAGCTTTTAAACAATGTGAAACCAACAATTTCCAAGATATTACTCATTCACGAGATTAATACAATATAGTATTTCGTAAATAACGACTCTTAAGTTGTGAAATCGATCGTATTATTTATCGGAATAACATTCACAACTTAGTAGAATGAGTTATATTTTTATATTTAATATAAAAATATATTAGTAAATTTTACATTCATTTTTACATAATTTATATATATTAAAAGTTAATTTTCAATAATTTAAACTATTGATTATACATTTTCATAATCTTGGTATGTCTATCAAATTTAACAATGTACTTTCATTTTATTCTCGAATAATATTTTTTATTTCATAATATCTTAATATACATATTAATAATCGAGACAAACTATAAGCATATTAACTTTTAGCAATCTACTTTACTTGTATAATTTATAAATGATTTATAACATTTGAGATTGCTATTTAATAAGTTTTTGACCAATAATAAAGTATGTTGCTATTTTGTGTATAAAATATAGAAATTAACAAAACTTTAATAGACACGCATGCATTCTACCCCAAATATTAAAGCAGTAAAAGAGGGGCCATACAAACTCACATTCGAAGCGTGATCTCGATCTGTCTGTAGTTGGTCCATTTTCGTGAAGTTTGATGTGAGAAACCACAATTCAACAATTCTCGAACTTTGAAACGCTTTCAGGATTATTTTAAATCAAATCAAACTAAGGGTTTATTTTTTAATTGATTTAAATCAAAATGGTTGTTTTAGATTTATGTAAACAAACGAAGGGCTTATTTGGTCAATAATTTAAATATAGGTTGATTTGCTAATTTAACACATTTAGGGGCTAGTTTCACCGATTACAAAAATTAAGGGGGCTAATTTTGGGTAATATCAACACAAAAGAGGGATTTAGGGTCATAAGTCTCTTGGTCTTTGTCTGGTCGATAGAAAGGGAAATAACAGAAGAAAACTAAGAAGAACAAGGACCGCAATCTATGAGTACTGGTCATGTAAACGGATCGCGAGGAGTGGATGAGGAATCCATCTCCGGTGACCTTGTTATGGTCCTATTCTCGACACTAGTGGTAGTAAACCGTCAGAAGAACAACGACATCATCAGTCATCGTCAACAGGGGTTCATCAATTCTGATCGGCAGGAGAAAAAGGAAGAAGGTGGGTTTGGGTGGGAGGGGGGATGAAACATCCCAAAAATACGGTCCAAAAATTTCATTTTTAATTTATAAATAAAACCATAGTAAACAAAATCATCTTTCCAAAACATAAGTGATAGTATCTCAAAACATCACGTCAGAACTTCGTATCAAAAATCACATGTCCAAATATCAGATTATAACATCCTAGCTAAACGTTATGGTATGTGCAATGCAATCATCCTGAGCTCTTCCCCTTGCTAATGGAAGTAGGTGAAACCAAAATTGAAAACTATAAGCACGAAGCTTGGTGAGTCCCCCAAGCTACCACATAATCATACTACTAGGAGATACAGGTCCTGCCCACAATCCAAGAGATACGGGCCCCACCCACACTCCGCTAAATAGGAAATACGATCCTCGCATACACTCTGCTGACTAGGAGATACGAGCCCACCCACACTCCGCTGACTATGAGATGCAGGCCCCGCCCACACTCGGCTAACCATGAGACGCGGGGCACGCCCACACTCAGCTACAAAGCATACATACAAGTATCACACAGACAAAAAGTATAATCAAGTCTATCAATCACTCCTATTTCCATACTCAAATAACACTATGAGATTCGGGCCTCACCCACACTCTACTATCAATGAGATATGGGCCCCAACCACACTCAACTACTAATCAATACACATAACATATACAGATTGGTCTTGGTGCCTTCGACTCGTTCAAACCAGGAGAAAACTCACCTCGCAAAGCTGACTACCGAATCTCATGGTAAGGAATCTCTAACGGTTGCTCCAATGACTCCCGAATATCGTTAACACAATGACACGTAGTCAAAATCCAATAATCCTTGTAGGGTAAAATGACCATTTTACCCCTGGTCAAAATCAACATTCTGGTTTGACTCAACTCTCCGAGTTGACCCACCAACTTGCCGAGTCCATAAATCATAGAAAACCTGAAATTACGATCCAACTCGTTGATTTCTTCACATACTCGTCAAGTTACTCCTAACAATAGAATCGGGACTTTCCAACTCTACTCATCGAGTCCGTCCTTGAACTAGTCGAGTTCTTCCCTTTACAAAATCGGGACAAATCGTTCTAACTTGTCGAGTCCCTCGATGGACACACTGAGTTCTTTAGTCTGTTGCTTCATCTTAATGGATTAAGCCCTTATTCCTTAGCTTTGAGCTTCATACTTCACAGATATACTGAAAATATCCATTTAAGGGTAAAGTTTCCAAATTTACCCGTTAATAGCCTTACATAATGGGTTTAGCTCAAACTCTGCTTCTTTAAGACCTAGATCTTGATCCAAACGCCCTGAATACTCCTAACTAAGGCATATAATGTGAAGCTTCCATCTTTCTCTCCATGCATAGCCTTTTGGAGCTTAAAAGGTCGAAATGACACCCTAAAGCTTGCATGGGGCTTCAATGGCCATAAAGTTTGCACATTTATGCCATGAGAGCCCTTCAAGGTTCTAGATCTGAAGGTATACTCACTTGGGACGTCCATGTCCCAAATATCATGCTTATTGGACCAAAAACCCAATAAAATGATACTAAGGAGATCTAAGAAGTTACCAAGCAAGTTCGAGACTTGTTTACCAAGAAATGATGAGAATGAAATGGTGTCTCTAGATCTACTAGCTTTTTCTTGAATCTCCAAGCTTCTCCTTCCTTCACAAGAATCAACACACACAAAATTCACTCAAAAATAGCTCACAAGCTCATAAAAAGCATTAGGGTTTCGAGACTTAGATTTTAGGATTGGAGGCTGGAAATGAGGCTAGCATGAGGGATTAAGATGCTTAAATAGGATGTAAAACCCCAAAATTAGGGTTTCACCACTGCCAACCTACTCGTCAAGTTGAGGGCACTCGACTCATCGAGTAGGTTGCTTAAATCCCACGTCCTTTCTAGTCTCTACTCGATGAGTTTAGGCTCCCAACTCATCAAGTTGATCTACAAAAATGAATAATTTATTAAATTAAATGTATACCTGGAATCAAGCATTACAATTCTCCTATGCTTGTCTTAGAATTCATCCTCAAAGTCTGCTGCCTCAATTAACTCTGGGTAATGCTCTCTTATCTCCTCATCGGGCTCCCAAGTCCACTCCGAGCCCTTCGGTGTTGCCACTGCACCTTCACCAGTTCAACCCTCTTATTCCTCAACTCTTTCTTATTAATGTCGAGAATGGCTACCGGCCTCTTGATGTAGTTTAGGCTGTCATCAACCTATATATCCTCTAAAGGCATAATTACGGAGTCATCTACTAAGCACTTTCGTAGCTAGGAGACATGAAAAGTATTGTGGATCTGGCTGAGCTCTGCTGGAAAATCCAATCGATACGCCACCTTACCTACCTGGTGCTATAACCCTGAAAGGACCAATGTACCTGGGGCCCAACTTGCCCCATTTCCTAAACCAGATGACACCTTTCCAAGGTGACACCTTCAGGAGAACCATGTCACCCACCTGAAACTCCAATTCTAAACGACACTTGTCGACATAGCTTTTGTACCAACTCTGAGTAGTCTAGAGCCTGCCCCGGACCTGCTGGATCCTCTCAGTGGTCTTGAGTACTACCTCAATACTCCCCATGACCCTCTGTCCAACTTCGCCCCAACTGATTGGGGTCCTACACTTCCTCCCGTAGAGCATTTCGAAAGGTGGTCGATCTATGCTAGTGTGGTAGCTGTTGTTATATGAAGATTCCATTAACGGAAGATATGTATCCCAACCGCTGCTGAAATCCAATACACATGCACGTAGCATGTCCTATAGGGCCAGAATTGTCCTCTTACTCTGTCCATCAGTCAAAGGATGGAAAGCGGTACTAAAGTGAAGACGAGTACCCATCTCGTCATGGAACCGCTTCCAAAATCTGGAAGTGAAACGAACATCTCAGTCTGACACAAATGAAATAGCCACCCCATGACGTGCCACCACCTAGCATAAGTAGATCTCGGCTAGCCTCTCATTCGATATATTCTTCTGGATCGAGATGAAATGAGCACTCTTGGTTAACCGATCCACGATGACCCATATCGAATCTACTCCATGTACAGTCCTGGGAAGTTTCTTGATGAAGTCCACAGTGATATCTTCCCATTTCCACATGGGAATACCCAACGGTTGCATCTTGCCGTGAGGTTGTTGGTGTTTAGCCTTGACTTTCCGACAAGTCAAGCACCGCTCTACATACCAAGCTACATCCAGCTTCATGCTGGTCCACCAATAATCATGGGGAAGATCCTGATACATCTTTTTCGCCCCGAGATGGATGGAGATCCTCGACTTGTGGGCCTCATCCATCAGAACCTGCCGTACACCACCTAGTATGGAACCAAGACCCTCCCATGTGGGTCAACACCCCACGAATTTCATAATCAAACGAGGCCACCTGGCCTGTGATCCGCTCACACTTCCGGCGATCTTCCTTCATACCCGTTCCAGATCCGTTCCAAAAATGAAGTAATCACTGTTATCCTTAGACATACATCTCGAATCTTGTGGCTGAGCAAACCGGCCACTACATTGGCCTTACCCGAGTGGTAGATGATCTAACAGTCGTAGTTCGTCTCCACATCTAACCATCCAAGCTGCCTCATGTTCAGATTCGGCTGATCCATGAGGTACCTCAAGCTCTTGTGGTCAACGAACCATATAAAGGTAATACCGCCAAATATTGAGGGCGAAAACTACAGCCCCCAACTCCAAATCATGTGTCGGGTAGTTCGCCTTGTGAGGCTTAAACTGCCTCGAAGCGTATGCTATCACGTGACCCCGCTGCATCAGCAACGCACCCATGCCCGTGATCGAAGCGTCACAGTAAACCATGATGTCATTGACCCCCTCCGGCAAAGTCAGAATCGGTACCTCGCATAACCGTTGTCAGAGAGTCTCGAATGTTACCTGCTGCTCAGGCCCCTAGCAGAATGTCACCAACTTCATGGACAATCGGGTTAAAGGAACAGCGATCTTGGAAAAATCCTAGATGAATCTCTGATAGTAACCTGCAAGACCAAGATAAATCTAAATCTCAGTTGGAGACCTCGGAACCTCCCACTGCATCATGGCCTCTATCTTGGCCGGATCGACCAAAATACCCTTCTTGTTTACAAGGTGCCCCAGAAACTGCACCTCACGCAACTAAAACTCACAGTTGGAGAACTTTGCGAAAAGTCTCTCTCTCTCTTCAGTGTCTCGAGCACCTTCCTTAAATGCTTATCATGCTACTTCTGAGTCTTAGAATAAACTAAGTTATCATCGATGGATACTATCGTAGACTGGTCCATCATCGATCTGTACATGCGGTTCATGAGATCTATGAATGCGTCACGAGCATTGGTGAGCCCAAACGGTATCATCATGAACTCATAATGACCACATCAATTCCGAAAGGTAGTCTTGTGCACATCGTCATCCCTGACTCGCATATGGTGATAACCCGATCGCAGATCAATCTTGGAGAACCAAGATGCACCCTAAAGCTGGTCAAATAAGTCATCAGTCCTCAGAAGAGGATAGCCGTTCTTCACCATTACCTTATTCAGCTCCCGGTAGTCTATCCACATGAAATATGACCCATCCTTCTTCCTACAAACAGGATCGGGGCTCCCCATGGTGAACTGTTCGACTTCATAAATACCTTGTCCAATAGCTCTTGCAGCTGTGTAGACAACTTCTGCATCTCGGGAAGAGCCAACAGATATGGTGCCTTGGCTATCGGAGCTGCATCAGGGACTAGGTCAATCCAGAACTCTACCCGCCTCTCCAGTGGCACCCCAGGAAAATCGTCTGGGAACACGTCCGGGTACTCTCATACAATCGCTACATCATCCACGGTCACTTTACCCTTATCCGGGGTATCCATAACATAGGTGACAAAACCTGCGCAACCCTACTAAAGGTAGTGCCTAGATCTCGCTACTGAACATAAAGACATTCCACTCAATCACTAAACCTCACCCTCTTGGGTCCGAACCTGCACAAGCTATTGCTCGTAGTCGATCACTGCCTCATTGGGTCTCAACCAGTCCATACCCACTATAACCTTATTCCCTAGTAGGGGAATGGGGACCAAATCCACAAAAAACTGCTCATTAAATAATTGCAGTGTACATCCCCGATGGACCCTCACAACCCGAAAGGTCCTGTCATCCGCTATCTCTACATCAAGTGGATAGTCCAGCTCTCCTAGAGCACCCACAAACCACTTGTTGAGCGCGTGCCAAACAAAAGATCAAGTAGCCCCTGAATGAAATAATACCAGAGTAGATATAGTGTTCACAAGGAATGATCCTATAATGAAACACATAAAAATAAGCAATAATCAATATAAATAAAGAGATAAGGAGAGAAGATACATACTCGTCACGACGTTGGGTGCTACACGTGTCTCCTCTGCGGTCAACTAGAAGGCTTTACTCTTCGCCACTGGCACCTCTGCCCGGCCATGTCGGCCTTCAATAATCCTCAACTTAGCAGGAACAGGAGCCGCCACCTGTCCTGCTACAGCTAAACTCGAACAGTGGGACCTCTTATGGCCCCTCTTAATGTACTGAAAGCAAGTCAGATCAGATAGTGTCGGAGCAGGGGTGGTAGTAGTACAGTCCCTGCTAACATGACCAGTTTGGCCGCACTTAAAGTAGCCCGAACTAGCTTCCTTGCACGTCCCATCGTGCGACCTACCATACTTTCCGCAGTGGCCTTGGCCCTGCTGGCCATTCCCTCGGGAATCTACCTTGGGCTTCTTGCCCGAACCCTCCACACCAGATGCCGCATCCGGTTTCCTCTTCCTCCCCATCTCTAAATCAATCAATCTCTCTCTCTCTGTCTCTCCTTCTCTCGGTCTCTCTCTCTCTCTCTCTAGCCCTAGCAATCATATCCTTCAGCGTCTTACAGCTGGTTCAGATCACAAAATGACGAATATCGCTCCTCAACGTCTCATGATATCGGGCCTTCTTCATCTCCTCGTCCGCCATATACTGCAGAACAAGAAGGGCCCTCTCCCTGAACATAGAGATGATCTTCGTAACTATCACAATCATCTTCCGGAGGTCCTAGAACTCCCTAGCAAGCTGATGTACCTCAATCACAAGTGCGAACTCGGCCCTGAACCTAGTCTAGAAGTCGCTCTAGGTCATGGTATCAAGGGCAACATCACCAATAGCATGCCCAACCTCCTCCCATCAGTTGGGTGCTCTGTCCTTCAGTAGACAGGAAGCCAGTTTGACCTCGGCCCCTAGGGACATCTGCTCGTACGACTTATATGAAGATATTTTTTTTATAAAAATTGGTTTAGAGTCAACTACTTTTCCTAACATACAGATGTTTGTATATATATAATGAATTATAAATATGACTCAACAGGTGGGTTGATGATCGGTCTCAATTGAAATTCTTCTTATTGGAAAATTTTATGTTTGAACAAGTGAGGAAACTTTGAACTATACTTTTCTACGGTTATGTTTCAAATGTATCTCTCTCTCTCTCTCTCTCTCTCTCTCTCTCTCTCGTGCCCTAACAATCATATCTTCCAGCGTCTTGCAGCTGGATCGGCTCACAAACTGGTGGATATCACTCTACAACATCACATGATATCGGACCTTCTTCATGTCCTCGTTTTCCATGTACTGTGGAACGAGAAGGGCCCTCTCCCTGAACCCAACGGTGATCTCAGTTACTGTCTCAACCGTCTACTGGAGATCTTGGAACTCCCTAGCAAGCGGTTGCACCTCTATCACCGGTGCAAAATCCTCTCTGAACCTTGCCGAGAAGTCACTCCATATCATAGTGTCAAGGGCAGCATCACCCACAGCGTAACCGAGCTCCTCCCACCAGTCGCGTGCTCTGTCCTTCAGAAGATAGGACGCAAGTCGAACCTTGTCCCCCTCGGGACATCTGCTGGTACGGAAAGTGTTGGCGACAATAGCCAACCATCTGGGGCTAGCAATGGGGTCCCGAGCCCTATGATAGTCGAGAGCTCCACAATGTAACTCCCCATTTCTGGTATGTGATTTAAATAAAGTAATTTTCATTTCTTAAGGGGTACTCGACGAGTCAGTAGCCCGACTCGTCGAGTAGAGACGAGATTTGCACGCGGTTTAAGCAGGCTACTCGACGAGTCCATATTCTTGGACTCGGCGAGGCTGCTAGTCTGGATGAAACCCTAATTTCAAGGCTTTGCACCCTATTTAAAATACTCTCTGCTCCGAAAATCAGCCTCCATCACCCACTCAACGTCCTTTACTAAACCCTAGCCTTCCTTTAAGCATTCTTGGAGTATTTCTCACCTTGAGGTATAAAGCTCGAATCTTTGCTTATTTTCATGTAGAACTCTTTAAAAGCATGCTAGTGTTTTTTTTGAGCTATTTCTAGACATTGATGTCGATTTAAGAGTAGTTATGATGAATGGGCTTCAGGTCTAAGCATTTCAGAATTCCTTAAGCTCAAGGTTGTCACCTTTATTGAGCTAAATTCCCATTCCAAACCTAGATCTCCTCTTTTAGCTCATTATTGGGTATTTGAGCTTCTTATGAGCATGCATGCACGTAAAGTTAGAAACTTTACGTGTGAAACCATTCCTAGGAACCCAGATTTATGAATTGGATGCACTGAAATCGAGCAAAATCGACTTCATAGTAATGGCATGCATGGGACTCGACGAGTTGTTATTCAGACTCGTGGAGTATTCATACAACTCAGCGAGTCAGATGAACATGGCTTGATGTTTGTATCGAAGAAGAACTCATCGAGTCTTTGCAAACCTCGACGAGTTGAAGCGAGTAAAGGATTAGAAAAGGTGTTAGGGACTCAGCGAGTTGGCGGCCCAACTCGGCGAGTCCGGTCAATTGAAAGTTGACTTTGACTAGGGGTAAAATAGTCATTTACCTAGAGAACAGTTATCAGTATCTGATTTAGTGTTTATGGGATTGTAGTCGGGGAGTTCCGGGGCAGCAGTCGGCCAGTTTCAGAGTTAGCATCTCAGCAGCCAGCGTTACGAGGTGATTTTCCTTCCAATAGGGACGGGTCTATGGCCACTATGTCGGCCCATCTTGTTAACAGTGGTTCCGAACTTTGGTCCGATGTAGTAGTTCAGTGTGCTTGATGTCTTTGTGATTCAAGCATGTCTTTGTGTTTTGTGTCCCGGACTTCAGGCCGATGCAGTATGTAGTATATGTGTTTATGCTAGTAGTTATGATTCAGTCAGTTTCTGGACTTCGGTCCGTTGTAGACGGCAAGGCCCTAGTTAGTTTTGGACTTTGGTCCGATGTAGTTTCCGGACTTCGGTCCGATGCAGAGGGCAAGGCCCTGGTTAGTTCCAGTGGGCAAGGCCCAATATGTGCTTTATATGTTATTGTATGGTATGTTGTAGTTTGGGGAGCTCACTAAGCTTTTTTGTTACAGTTTCGGTTTTGGTTTCAGGTACTTCTGCTAGCAAGGGGAAGAGCTCGGGTTAATGGCATGGCACACACCACAGTTGCAGTTTTATCCTGGGAGTTTTATTCAGATATTTTGATGTGATATTGAATTCGGTTTTGAATTGATACATTTACTATGGCATTTTGAGACATACGAATCATGGTTTTATTATATAACATTTGATGTTGTGGTTTTTATCAATATTAAAATCAAAATTTTTGGGTTGTATTTTTCGGATGTTACAAGTTGGTATCAAAGCCTTGGTTTGAGGGATTCGGGCGCACTTTGGGGTGTGTCTGAACTCAAACTAAGGAAATGGAAAAAGATTTTCAAAAAGAAGAAACATTTTCGAAAATAATTTCTAAAAAAAAAGAGAACTTAGAAAGAAAAAGAGTTTTCTTAAAAGGAGAAAAGGGTGTGGTGCATTTGATCAGCCGAGCTCAAGTAAGTACTCCCAAATTACCCATACAAGTTTATGTTATGGTTATCAATTTCAGTTTCAGTACAACAACATGCTAGAATAGGACTAAGGATCTAGGAATGATGCCTTATGTGCCTGCTATATGTGTTTTAGCTTTATAAGAATTGCATGCTAATATTGAGTAGACAGTAGTAGGATAGCCTATGTAGGTTATGCTTGTTAGTATGAGCTTAGCATTGTATGCTAGTACAGTTTCTCGTTATGAGAATAGATTTGCTTGAGTAGTTCCTGTGTCCAAATGCTGCTTGCTTTGTGCTTTGTAGGAGTCTGAGTGATGAGAGTTAGCCATTAGGTGAATACGTCATGTCACATGTGATCAGAGTTGAATAATCTCAGAGTGTTGGATTTGGCCCTATTGCACAGATCTTTTCTGAGTCTAACCATTGTGGGGACGAGTCTTTTACTCGAAGGATTATCTGAGCCTCGTCGCATGTGATGGTATCCAGGTGATGGCTAGTTGGCATTGCAAGGAGGCCTTCAGCAGATGAGGACTGGTTTGGGTCGAAGATTTCCCTAGGGTAAGCCTAGGATGAGAGTAGAAGTAGTGGTGACTTTATGAAGTCAAGGCAGTTCTTGAGGAAAGTATGTCTAGATGTGGAAGGTAGTATGGGTCCATACTATTGGATGCAGAGGATCCGTACTTGAACCAAGGAAGGCCGAGGCGAGACCAGGAAACCTATAGTAGTAGCGATCCCTCGAGATATATCAGTATTTCTGACCTTTGATATGATGTGTTTTCAGAATGGTGGTTCTATGCCCTAGACCAGCAGGCGGCAGTTCAGGTGCCGGGGAGGGATCAGGATCAGGCTCAGGGGCCGAGCATTTGGATGAGCAGACGAGGGAGTTTTTCTCTTTAGAGATTACTTGTATCATACTCGAGAAAACTCCTGTGATCTTTGATTCGATCAAGGAGGGTATTTTGGAGCTGATGGATGAGAGGTTGAGCACATTCCGTGGAGAGGTGGCGACTATGATGGGGTCGCGCACACTCACTTTCAGGGAGTTCAGAGCTTATGGAGCTCCAGACTATCATGGGGCGCGGGATCCCATTGCGAGTACTAGGTGGTTGGCAGATGTCGCCAACGCATTCCGCACCAGCATATGTCCCGAGGGGGACAAGGTCAGACTAGCATCCTGTCTTTTGAAAGACAAGGCATGCGATTGGTGAGAGGAGATCGGGCATGTCATCGGGGATGACGCAACACTTGATGCAATGACTTGGGCTGCTTTTACTACCAGGTTCAAAGTCGATTTTGCATCGATTATTGAGGTGCAACGGTTAGCCAGGGAGTTTCAGGATCTTACTCAGACTACAGAGACAGTGGCGAAGATTACCGCCAAGTTCAGGGAGAGGGCTCTTCTTGCTCCTCAGTATGCAGCCGATGAGGAAATGAAGAAGGCCCGTTATCACGAGATGTTGGAGAGTGATATCCGCCAGTTTGTGAGCCGGTCCAGCTATAAAACACGGGATGACATGATTGCTAGGGCTCGTGAGAGAGAGATTGATTTAGTGATGGAGAAAAAGAGGAAGCCAGAGGCAACATCTGGCACTGGGAGTTCAGGCAAAAAGCCCAAGGTATACAATCATATATCCAGAGGACAGCAGAGCCACAGTTGGTGTGGCAAGTGTGGGAGATTGCACGATGGGGCGTGCATGGCAGGTAGTGCCGGTTGCTACAAGTGCGACCGGACCGGGCATATGAGTAGAGATTGTGCAGCTACTACCACCACAACAACATCTGATCTGATTTGCTTCCATTGCAATCAGAGGGGACATAAAAAGTCCTAGTGTCCGAGTTTAGCAACAGCAGGGAAGGTGGTGGCACCTGCCCCTGCAACATTGAGGACTACAGACGGCCGTCAGGGCCGGAGTGAGACGCCAGTGGCGAAGAGTAGAGCTTTTTAGATGACAGCAGAGGAGGTGCGAGCGACTCCTGATGTGGTCACGGGTATGTATCTTCCTTTATTCTCTTTATTTGTTATGGATTGTTCCTTATGGTTATATATTTTATATAGGGTCGTTCTTAGTGAACGACATTTCATCTACAATCTTGTGTCATTCGGGGGCTACCCGATCATTTGTTTTGCTTGCGCTTAGCAAGTGGTTTAGCAGAGCTCCGGGGGTGCTGGATTGTCCACTTGAGGTTGAGATAGCTAATAACAGGACCATCAGGGTAGCAAGAGTGCATAAGGGGGTGTTCGCTTTGATTATTCGGTGAGCAGTTTTTGGTAGACCTCGTTCCTATTCCCCTGCAAGGGAACAAGGTTATAGTAGGCATGGATTGGCTGAGTCTCAATGGGGGTAGTGATTGATTGTGAACTGCAGTTAGTGAGGGTTCGCACTCCCAGTGGGGGAGAGTTAGTGATTCCGGGTGAGAGGCCACAACACAGACCGATTCTTTGTTCAGCAGCGAGAGCGAGACGCTACTTTCAGTATGGTTGTGCGGGGTTCGTCCCCTATGTTTTAGATGCCCGGGAGAAAGGCAAGGCGACAGTCGATGATGTACCGGTAGTGAGAGACTACCCGAATGTATTCCCGGAGGATTTTCCTAGGATACCTCCGGAGAGACATGTTGAGTTCAGGATTGACCTAGTTCCTGGTGCGGCTCCGATAGCCAAGGCACCATATCGGTTGGCTCCTCCAGAAATGCAGGAGTTGTCTACGCAGCTGCAAGAGTTGTTAGACAAGGGTTTTACCAGACCGAGCAGTTTCACCATGGGAAGCCCCGTTCCTGTTTGTGAAGAAGAAGGATGGGTCGCACCATATGTGTATAGATTACCGCGATTTGAATAAGGTAACAGTGAAGAATCGTTACCTACTTCCGAGGATAGATGACTTGTTTGATCAGCTTCAGGGACCATCTTGGTTCTCCAAGATTGATTTGTGCTCCGAGTATCATCAGATGCGGTTCAGAGGAGAGGATGTGCAGAAGACCGCTTTTAGGACCCGCTATGGTCATTATGAGTTTGTGGTGATGCCGTTTGGGCTCACCAACGCTCCAGCCGCGTTCATGGATCTCATGAACCGCGTATGCAGGCCGATATTGGATCGGTCTGTGATAGTGTTCATCGATGACATCTTGGTTTATTCCAAGACTCAGGAGCAACACGAGGAGCACATGAGGGAGGTGCTAGAGACTTTGAGGAGCGAGACACTTTTCACGAAGTTCTCCAAGTGTGAGTTTTGGTTGCGCGAAGTGTAGTTCCATGGGCACCTTGTCAACCAGAAGGGTATACTAGTAGATCCGGCCAAGATAGAGGTCGTGATGCAGTGGGAGGTCCGAGGTCTGCATCGGAGATTCGGATCTTCCTAGGATTGACAGGGTACTACAGGAGATTCATCCAGGATTTCTCCAAGAAAGCAGTTCCACTCACCCGACTGACCAAAAAGTCTGTGGTGTTTCATTGGGGGCCTGAGCAGCAGGTAGCATTTGAGACCCTTAGACAGAGATTGTGCGAGGCACCGATTCTTACCCTACGAGAGGGAGTAGAGGATTTTTGTAGTTTACTGTGATGCTTCGATCACAGGTATAGGAGCAGTGTTAATGCAGCGGGGCCATGTGATAGCTTACGCCTCTAGACATTTGAAGCCTCACGAGGCTAACTATTCGACACACGATTTAGAGCTGGGGGCAGTGGTGTTTGCCCTCAAGATTTGGAAACATTACCTCTATGGGGTCCGTTGTACCATTTACACGAATCACAAAAGTTTGAGGTACCTCATGGATCAGCCAAATTTGAACATGAGACAACGCCGATGGTTAGATGTGGTAAAGGATTATGATTGTGAGATCCTTTATCATCCTGGTAAGGCCAACGTAGTGGCTGACGCCCTAAGCCGCAAGGCTGTAGCAGCCCCGATTAGGGATATTTGTTTGAGTATGACAGTGATTACTCCCTTGTTGGAGCAGATTAGAGAGGCATAGGTTGAGGGCCTGAAGGAGGAGAGGTAGAAGTGTGAGAGGATTATGGGCCGAGTAGCCTCCTTTGACTATGACAATCGAGGATTGTTGACCCTTCATGAGAGATTATGGGTACAATATTGGGGCGGAGTACGACAGGTGTTGATGGACGAGGCTCATAAGTATCGTTTCTCCATCCACCCAGGGGCGACGAAGATATATAGAGATCTTTGACCCGATTATTGGTGGCCCTGCATGAAGCGGGACGTACCTTGGTACGTGGAGAGATGCCTGACCTGCAGGAAGGACAAGGCGGAGCACCAGAGGCCCTACATCAAGATGCAGCCATTAGACATTCCTATGTGGAAATGGGAGGATATCAGTATGGATTTCATCACTAAGCTTCCCGTGAATGCAAATGGAGTTGATTCAATTTGGGTCATAGTGGATCGATTGACCAAGAGCGCGCATTTCATATTGTTTCAGGAGAGTATCTCTGCTGAGAAGCTAGCTGATATTTATGTGCGCAAGGTAGTGGCACGACATGGAGTGCCTATTTCGGTAGTGTCAGACCGAGACGTCCGTTTCAATTCCAGGTTTTGGAAGAGGTTTCATGACGAGATGGGGAATCGTCTTCATTTTAGCACCAGTTTCCACCCACAGACGGAAGGGCAGAGCGAGAGGACCATTCAGACTCTCTAGGACATGCTTTGGGAATGTGTCCTAGATTTTGGTGGTAGTTGGGATACGTATCTTCCATTAGCGGAATTTTTGTATAACAACAGTTACCATGCTAGTATTCACCGCCGTCCTTTCGAGATGCTCTACGAGAGGAAGTGTAGGACCCCGATTTGTTGGGGCGAGGACGGTCAGCGAGTCATTGGGAGCACTGAGGGGGTGCTTAAGACCACAGAATTGATCCAGCAGGTTCGTAGCAGACTACAGACCGCGTAGAGTCGGCAAAAGAGTTACGCCGACATGAGGCGTTCGTACTTGGAGTTTCACGTGGGCGATTTGGTCCTCCTGAAGGTATCACCTTGGAAGGGTGTTATCAGGTTCCGGAAGCGGGGCAAGCTGGGCCCCAGGTTCATTGGTCCTTTTAGGGTTTCGGCCCAGGAGGGTCAGGTTGCTTATTGGTTGGATCTTCCAGCAGAGCTTAGCCAGATCCACAACATTTTCCATGTTTCTCAGTTGAGGAAGTGCTTGGTGGACAAGTCAGCTATTGTACCCTTGGAGGATATTCAGGTTGATAGTAGCCAGAATTATATCGAGAGACTAGTTGCGATCTTAGATTGGAAGACGAAGACCTTGAGGAACAAGGTGGTCCAGTTAGTGAAGGTGCAGTGGAAGCACCGAAAGGGTTCAGAGTGGATGTGAGAGACCGAGGAGGAGATGAGGGAGCATTATCCAGAGTTATTTTTAGATTCAGCAATAGCAGAATTCGAGGACGAAGTCTAAGATAAGTGGGGGAGAGTTGTAACACCCCATTTCTGGTATGTGATTTAAAGAAAGTAATTTTCATTTCTTAAGGGGTACTCAACGAGTCATTAGCCCGACTCGTCGAGTAGAGACGGGATTTGCACGCAGTTTAAGTTGGCTACTCGGCGAGTTTACCAGTTTGGATGAAACCCTAATTTCAAGGGTTTGCACCTTATTTAAACAACTCGATGCTCCCAAAATCAGCCTCCATCACCCACTGAACGTCCTTTACTAAACCCTAGCCTTCCTTTAAGCATTCTTGGAGTATTTCTCACCTTGTGAAGGATTTTGGTGCATTTTGGAGTTAGAAGAAGAAGAGAGGGGAGGGGTTCTCAGGGGGAGCAAAGAAGATCCAATTTTCTTGTGTCATTCTAGTTCCCATTGAGGTATAAAGCTCAAATCTTTGCTTATTTTCATGTAGATCTCTTTAAAAGCTTGCTAGTGTTGTTTTTGACCCATTTCTAGACATTGATGTCGATTTAAGAGTTGTTATGATGAATGGGCTTCAGATCTAAGCATTTCAAAACTCCTTAAGCTCAAGGTTGTCACCTTTATTGAGCTAAATTCCCAATCCAAACATAGATCTCCTCTTTTAGCTCATTATTGGGTATTTGAGCTTCTTATGAGCATGCATGCATGTAAAGTTAGAAACTTTACATGTGAAACCAGTCTTATGAACCCTGATTTATGAATTGGACGCACTGGAATCGAGCAAAATCGACTACATAGTAATAGCATGCATGGGAGTCGACGAGTTGTTCTTTAGACTCGGCGAGTGTTCATACAACTCGGCGAGTCGGATGAAGATGGCTTGATGTTTGTATCGAAGAAGAACTCGTCAAGTCTTTGCAAACCTCGACGAGTTGAAGCGAGTAAAGGATTAGAAAAGGTGTTAGGGACCTGGCGAGTTGGCGGCCCAACTCGGCGAGTCTGGCCAATTGAAAGTTGACTTTGACCAGGAAGTTGACTTTGAACAGGGGTAAAATAGTCATTTACCATGAGAGCAGTTATCAGTATCTGATTTAGTGTTTATGGGATTGTAGTCTGGGAGTTCCGGAGCAGCAGTCAACCTGTTTCAGAGTTAGCATCTCAGCAACCAGCATTACGAGGTGAGTTTCCTTCCAGTAGGAACACGTCCACGACCACAATGTTGGCCCATCTAGTTAACAGTAGTTCCGGACTTCGGTCCGATACAGTTTCCGGACTGTGGTCCGATGCAAAGGGCATGACCTTGGTTAGTTCCGGGCTTCGGTCCGATGCAGAGGGCAAGACCTTGGTTAGTTCCGGGCTTCGGTCCGATGCAGTTTCCGGACTTCGGTCTGATGCAGAGGACAAGGCCCTGGTTATTTCCGGACTTCGGTTCGATGCAATTTCTGGACTTCGGTCCGATGCAGTTTCCGAATTTCAGTCCAATGTAGTGGGAAAGGCCAAGTATGTGCTTTATGTGTTATTGTATGGTATGTGCTAGTTTGGGGGAGCTCACTAAGATTTGCGCTTACAGTTTCAGTTTTGTTTTCAGGTACTTCCGCTAGCAAGGGGAAGAGCTCGGGTTAGTGGCATGGCACACACCACAGTTGCAGTTTTATCCTAGGAATTTTATTCAGATATTTTGATATGATATTGACTTCAGTTTTGAATTGATACATTTACTATGGCATTTTGATACATACAAATCATGGTTTTATTATATAACATTTGATGTTGTGGTTTTTAACAATATTAAAACAAAAAATTTTGGGTTGTATTTTTCGGATGTTACACACAAGCTCTAAACTCCCTGAACGTCAGTGTGTGAGACCCCATCATTGCCGTCACCTCAGTACGGAATGCACTCAGTCTCTCATCCAAAAGTTCCAAAATACCCTCCTTGATTGTGTCGAAGATCACCGGAGTCTGGTCCAAAATACTGCACATGATCTCAGAGGACATGAACTCTCTCATCTGGTCATCTAGCTACATGGTTCCAGAGCCCGAGCCTGATCCCTCACCAGTGCATAAACTACAGACTAGTCTAGTGTGTAATACCACCATAGTGAAAAATACATCATAACAAACATCAGAATACTCATCATGTATCGAGGGATCACATATACTACAAGTTCCTCAGATTCATCTCAACCTTCCCTGATTTGAGTACGAATCCACTGCTTTTCGTAGTATGAGCCCATATTACCTTCCACATCTATCCATACTTTCCTCAAGAACTGTCTTGACTTCACCAAGTCCCTTCTACTACTATTGCTTCACGTCTTAATCTCATCCTAGGCTTGCCCTAGGGTAATCACCATCCCACTCTTCGCCATCAGCTGCATAAGAAGTCTCTATTATCTCTCAATAACTAGCTCGAGAATACCATTACATATCACTAAGACTAGATAATTCTTCGAATGACAGATCCTACCCCATAACGGTTGGACTCAACCAAGAGCTGCGAAATAGAGCAAGACCTAACCTTCTGAAATTATTTAGTCCTTGCAATATGTAACTTAACATATTCATTTACTACTTAGTAAAAGATAACTATAAATCCTAAAATCACAAACCAAGCAGCATTTGAGCATTTAGTAAACACAATCAAGCATATCCTAATTATGCCATCATATCACTGCCTAATCTTTACTTGCATGCAGTTTATAAGCTCATACACATATAACAGGCATATAAGGCATCATTCCTAGATCCTTATCCCTAATCTAGCATGCAGTTCTCATAAACATATCATAACATAAAGTTGTATGGGTAATTTGGGAGTACTTACTTAATCTCAGCTGATTGCATGCACCACACCCTTTTCTCATTTTCAAAGTTATTTTCTCTTTTCAAAATTCTTTTCTTTTTATCATAGTTCTTTTTATGAAAATGATTTTTCTTTTGAAAATTTTGATACCTAGTCCTCGGTTTGAGTCCAGAAACATCCGAGAGTGCGCCCGAATCCCTCAAGTCAAGGCTCTAATACCAACTTGAAGCATCCCAAAAATATGGTCCAAAAATTTTGTTTTAAATCATAAATCAAAACCATAAGTATCATTCATCATATAAAAATCATAAATCATGTATCTCATAAACATTGTAAACAACTGTTAAAAATATTAAAATCATATGTCAAACATCAGAATAAATCATCCCATGCTAAAAGTTGTGGTGTGTGTCATGCAGTCATCCCGAGCTCTTCCCCTTGCTAGCGGATGTACCTAAAACCAAAACTGAAAAACTAAAAGCACGAAGCTTAGTCAGTCTCCCCAAACTACCACATACCATACACACAATCACATACTAGCATACACTAGGCCTTTCCCACTACATCGGGCCCTGCCAGACATCGGAAGAATTTGGCATCGAGCCCCGCCCGGCATTGGACCCCGCCTGACATCGGACTAGAGTCCGGTATACATATAACATATCAACAAGCATACAACATAAACATATATGTATTCCTCGGGCTTGCCCCGACATCAGATCGAAACCAGGAACATATAGATAAGATATAAGCTAAACATTCCTATGGCTTGCCCCGACATCAGATCGATGCTCGGAACATATAAAGCACATGCAAGAATCACAAATACATCAAGCATGCAAACATTCCTCGGGCCCGCCCTGATATCGGATTGAAGTCTAGAAACATATAATCTACATCGGGCTAACCCCAGCATCGGAACTAAGTCCGCCATATGCTAAGATACATAAACGGGCCGACATTGGTGCCTTCGACCCATTCCTACTGGAGGAAAACTCACCTCACAAGCTTGTTGCTGAATCTCTTGGTAAGGAAATCTCTATCGGCTGCTTCCGCGACTCCCCGACTAACATCATCACAATAACACTTAATCAATATCCAAAATCTTTCTTAGGGTAAGATGACCATTTTACCCCTGCTAAAAGTCAACGTTCTGTTCAAGGTCAACGTTCTGGGTTGACTCAACTCGATGAGTTGACCCATCAACATGCCGAGTTCTAGAAATCAGAAATTGCAAAAATCGCGATCCAACTCACCAAGTCATCCCCCTTGACTCGCCGAGTTCCCTTGCTACTCATAGTCGCAATAAAGCAAGTCAACTCATCGAGTTCTACCTGGTACAAAATCGGGATAAATTGACTTAACTCGTCGAGTTCCTCTATGGACTCGACGAGTTCCTTAGTCTGTTTGGGCCATCTTAACAAATTAAGCCTCTACTCTTCAGATCTAAGCTTCTTCTTTCTCATGCACACTGAAAATGTCCATTTAAGGGTAAAGTTTCCAACTTTACCCATTAATACCTCTACTTCATGGGTTTAGCTCAAACCCTAACAATTTAGGACCTAGATCTTGGTCCATAGGCCATCCATACTCCAAACTAAAGCATACATCCATAGATCTAGACCCTAAACACTCCATCACACGTAAAGCTTCCACCATTCACTCCATGCATGACCTTTTTGATCTTAGAAGACCAAAATGACATCATATGGCTTGCATGAGGATTCAATGGTTATAAAGTTTGCACCTTTGTGCCATGAAAGCCCTCCTTGATTCCAGATCTGAAGGTTCACTCACTTGGGACGTCCAAATCCCAAAGGTCAAGCTTCTTGGACCAAACACCTAACTAAAATGGTGATAAATAGATCTAAGAAGCTACTAGGCAAGTTTAAGACT
Organism: Lactuca serriola; assembly: GCF_051521515.1. Lineage (NCBI taxonomy): Eukaryota > Viridiplantae > Streptophyta > Magnoliopsida > Asterales > Asteraceae > Lactuca > Lactuca serriola. The sequence goes on along the minus strand of NC_136413.1, from coordinate 124,748,612 downwards.
TGCTTGCCAGAAAATAATGTGGAAGAAACAAAGTTTATGGATCTATTATCTTTTTCTTGAATCCCCAGGCTCCTCCTTCCTTCACAAGCTTCAAATCACACAAAGTTTCACTTGCAAATAACTCACCAACTCACATTTGCATTATGGTTTATTAATCTAGGGTTTGGGACTTGGAGGCTGGAAATGAGGCCAACAAGTGGGGATTAATATGCTTAAATAGGGTGCAAATCCCCGAAATCATGGCATCCCTACTCGTCGAGTTGGGGGCTCTCAACTCGTTGAGTAGGTAGCTTAAAAACCCACGTCCCTTCTACTCTATACTTGACGAGTTTGGGCTTCCAACTCGTCGAGTTGCATCATAAACATGAATAAATTATTACTTAAATGTGTACCAGGAACCACACATTACAAAATATCGTGTAATTTGTTGAACTAGGTCTATTGATTAATTATCATCTTTAATGTTACTATAGCAAAATAATTTGGATTTAAAACAATTTTAAATACACACAATCAACCCTTATGAAGATAAGTGTACTCGTTTCCATGGCTTCAAAGATTTTGCTAGAGACAAACATGGTCACAGGACTCATGTAGGGTCAATCGTAGTAGGTAAACAAGCGATAGAGACACAAACTTTTGTGGTTTAGGACAAAGCATTGCTAGAGGAGGTGTTCCTTCTGCAAGACTTGCCACTTTTAAAGTTTGTGATGTATTCATCAACTATAGAGGTATATTGACAGCTTTTGACAATGCAATAGCCGACATAACTAAGATAATATTCATTTCGTGTGGGCAAGACTATAGGGATATATTATAAGTATATTCCCACTTAGTCATACAGACTAGTGAAATAATCATTATGTCAACCCTTACGGATCTTGCATCGTCAAAAATTGTCATTATATATCGGTAGTCATAAAATGTGACAAACTTTATAAGCAAGGGGTCTTGCAGAAAGAACGCCCCCTCCAACGATTGCTTATGCCAAACTATATTAGCTTTTGTTTCTAACTTGGTTCCTAACTACGATTGATGCAACATGCATCCCGTGCCCATCTTTTTCTTTAGCAAATTAAATGTTGAATGCCATAGAAACAAGATTTAGTTATCTTCCTAAATTTTATCTTCCTAAATTTTGAGTATTCAAAATCGATTTTGATATCCAATAGTCAAAGTTCCATAACATTTGAGGTTCTTGGATATTTGAGGTTCTTGGAGAGGAACACTAAAAATATATTAAGTACCATTGCAATATATATGATATTAAATATTTGAGGTTCTTGGATAATTTGGTTCTCTATATTACCTCTTAATCTCTGAAATTACATGCATTAGCCGAAGATATCATTCCTTATACCGAGAAAGTATTGCTATAGTTGATATGAGGAATGATATCTTCAGCTAATAACATGTTATAAGTGAAATTAAATTTGTCACGTCAGACACACTACTTCCACCTTTTGGGAATAGTCCTAGGCCTTCATAGTTAAAGATTTCGTGTTATTGTCATATCCTCATCTTGGACTCCGATTCTTGTGTTACTCTCACAAGTAAGAATCTTTTTTTTTTTTTTTAACAGAAAAAATTTATAATATAACTATCGTGAGGCCAGGGATGAAGGAGCGTTACAACATTCATTCACAATTAGGAGTCTAATATTCCATTGTTACCGAAAACCCATAAACTCCCTTAAACTTGCTGTCGAAAACCATAAATTTTTGACAAGAAATTGTACACCCATATGACCGCGTCCAAAACTCTAGAGTCTTTAAATTAGTCTCAAGGATTATCGCCTGTATGTAAATGACCAATATATAACACTTAAATACGGTGGTCGTAGCGTTCACGCTGTCAACTACAAAAGAAAAGCGTATAACTAAGAAACCTTAGAAGTATCAACAATGTACGAAAAAACAAGATAAAGCAGAGATGGTGATCATAGCTTTCTTGGTAAGTACCAAGGCAACATTACGTTTACAACACTCTTCAATTACAAATTATGAAAATGAAAACAGATTAATTAAGAAAAAAAAAATCTAACCTGGAGCAGATCTCTGATTATATTCCATATGAGCATTTTGATATGAATGGAGATTTTTGAGCATTTTGTTATGAAGGGAGATTTTGGGAGCTCTATTGCAATGTAGGGAATACAAAGAGAGAGGTGATATAAATAGGCTTTAGGACCACTGTATTCGTATGCAATAACTAAAATACGTAAAATCTACAGATAAAGGTGTTGCTGTAAAGTGATATGGTGTACATTGGGTGGGGACTAGCAATGACTAAAGTAGGAATAGGTTTGAACGAAAGGATAATGGAAGTATAGATAAAAAGGGTAAACATAATCCATACAACTGTCTTCTTTTGTCTTAGTTTAAAATGAAGAACAATACTCGTGACATCAATGTCTATAACTTTCTTCTTTTGGTTACAAAAAAAAGCAAAGCCTATGGCAATTCGACACCTATTCACATAGTAACCAAATGAAAACATTAAGATATGATATAAACACTAAGATATGATATAAACACAACCCATATGCTTTTTTCGAGAAGCATGTAAATTTGGAAAAATGACATGTAAATAAAACAATAACTTTTAAAAACAAGTATTTCAGATCATAAAATGTGTATATCTAAATATGATAGAATAATTTTAAATACTTTTTTCGAGTGTAATCACATCCAATAACACAGTTTAAAACTTTAAAATCTACTATATCATTAAAAGCAATATGAAAAATAAAAGTGCTCGAAGCCAAGATATTTAATAAATAAGTCTTAAATTCTATCTAGTATCTACTCACTTGTTTATCAAAGCGCCAATGGCCTAGCAGTAAGGAGTGATCCTTTCATTGTAGAGGTCATGAGTTCAAGTCTCCGCAGAGACAGGTGGTTATTTAGAAGTAGGTTACTTAATTTGTAGTTTAAAAAAAAAAAATCTACTCACTTGTTTATCGCATGCTCGCAAGACATTGAACTCTGTTGGGTTAATCGGATATTAAGGGCGTTTTAGGAAAGTAGAGTTTGAATTTAATTCGAAAAGTTATCTATTTAAGTTTTTATTGTTTTATAGTTTGTTTAGGATTCAATTATGTCTAGTATAAATAAGGTACAAGTTTCAACTTGTTTAGTTTTGAGAATATAAAAAAATCACAGCAAGTTTTTGTTTCTCTTTTGTTTTCAACGTGTTCACAAGAAGTTCAATAACTTAATATGTTCAATTATTTTTTCTCCTTTCTTTACCTTGGTGCACAAGGTTTAATACCAGCCTTTTGTTAACACTTGGTATTAGAGCGCGGTTTTGTTGAAGGGGGTGTGATTCGAGGTTGATTAGAAGCAACCCCGGTTTCTTTTAATCGGGCTTGTGAGAGACTAACCGGAGGCGCGGAGTAAACGAAAGGGAAAACATCAAAGCAGGTGGCTTTGATTCGGTTCGTTTTGCGGGTGACGGAAGACGGTAAAGGTGGTCGTGACCTTGTCTTGTTGTCCGGTGGAAGAGTGCTCTCGGAACAAGCTTGATTAAAGAAGTCGGTGTTAAGAAGAAAAGGATGTTGTTGGTTAAAGAAGGAGGTTCGTTGACATATCAAGTTCCGGTTTTGACTCCAACGAATTATCTGGTGTGGGTGGTTAAGGTCAAGTCAATTATGGATGCACATGGCATATGGGAGATGGTCGAACCGAAGACGTCAGATAAAGCACCAGATCAAAAGAAGTCAAAACAAGCTCTTGCTTTTTGTTTAAAGCGATACCCGAAGACATGGTGTTGCAAATGGCGAGTTACACCGACCCAAAGCAAGTGTGGGATGGGCTAAAAACACGGTATTTGGGAGTGGATCGGGTAAGAACGGCTCGACTTGCAACCTTAAAATGGGAGCTTGAAAGTTTACGCATGAAAGAGGATGAAACGGTTGATGATTTTGTGAAGAAATTATCCGGTTTAGCGTCAAAGGTAAGGAATCTTGGATATGAGCTTGAAGAAGGTGATTTGGTAAAAAGGTTACTAGATTTGATGCCTAAGTCGTTTCTTCAAATCGTGGCTTCAATAGAGCAATGTTTCGAGTTGGATTCAATGTTATTCGATGAAGCGGTTGGTAGATTGAAGGCGTACGAGGAGCGTATAAGAGGAACTGAGAAAGTGGAGAACACTCAAGGTGGGTTGTTGTTGGCTAGTGACCAAAAGTCACATGTTTGTAAGCATTGTGGCAATGGACGTTCAAATCGGGATGACTTTGGACATGACCGGGGAAGAGGTCGGGGGTCCGGGAGAAGTCGAGATGGTAATGAACGTGTCCGGGATAAAAGTCACGTTAGATGTTACAAATGTGGTGAGCTTGGTTACTATAAAAACGAGTGTCCTAAATAGGAAAAGGAAGAAGCGGGTCTAATCGAAGAGGAACCGACATTGTTTTGAACGACGAGTGGCTCGTATGACAAATCCGATTAAGGGGGTGATTGTTGGGTTAATCGGATATTAAGGGCGTTTTAGGAAAGTACAGTTTCAGTTTAATTCGAAAAGCTATCTATTTAAGTTTTTATTGTTTTATATTTGTTTAGGATTCAATTATGTCTAGTATAAATAAGGTACAAGTTTCAACTTGTTTAGTTTTGAGAATATAAAAAAATCACAGCAAGTTTTTGTTTCTCTTTTGTTTTCAACGTGTTCACAAGAAGTTCAATAACTTAATTTGTTCAATTCTTTTTTCTCCTTTCTTTACCTTGGTGCACAAGGTTTAATACCAGCCTTTTGTTAACAAACTCAACTGGCTCAATTCCACGTATTTGCTTTTGGTTGATAAATTAGATAATATTTGTGTTTATATTTGTGTTATCATGTTGTGATGACATTTATGAATAACAAATCACAGGTAGTATATTGTTATTTTTTGTATTTAACTCTTGAGTTGTTATGACTAAAAATTGTTTATCACTCTTCCAAGGACATCAAACAGTTTTTTGGAGACCAGTTCAAATCCTTGAATAATGAATATATATATATATATGAGAAAAGTGAATATATGGCTGTCATGTATATAACATTGGATATAGAACTTTTAATACTACGTTGTTTCGGCTCTAAACTACGCAGTTTTAATACAAACCGTAAACTTAACCAAAAAAAATTGTTTCCTAGTTTCGTTATAACCACATCATTTCCTAATTTTCCTTTTAGAAAAAAACTAGTTTCCTAATACTTCATTCTTCCTTGGCATTTATTTTGTCCATGTAAATGGATAATTTCATAAAAGGTTTTACAAACACAAATAAAAATATTAATCTAAAACAAAAAAATAGAGTCTTCAATTGATGTTGGGTTATGGTCGCACATACGAAAATACATTATATTCTTAAAAATGATAAAGATCAGATTAATTGTGATATGAATTTGAGTTTTGAATGTGTGTTTTGTATTTTATCGGATTAACTGTAGTTTTGAATATATGTATTTTATATTATTTTTAACATTTGTTGTTTGTTTTACATCACTGAAACATAAGAAAACACAAGATGGAAATGTAATTTAATTTATTTGATTTAAAGCTATACAATTTTGGTAGTTTAGATTTATTTTTGGTGGTTCTGTACCTAATATTGGGTACATAACAGCCACATATTCCCTATAGGATATATATATATATATATATATATATATATATATATATATATATATATATATATATATATATATATATATATATATATATTTTGATGTTGATACTCTGTTGGGCTAATAGGTACCTTTGTTTGTTGTAATCGAGGTGGATATAGTTTAATCTTGGCAACTGGGCAGGTCCAACAAGGTGGAAGATTCTGCGGCACTATTACACGAACATTTCATCTCAAGAGGCTTAATAGTTTTCAAATTTACATTTAATCATACAATCTTTTGAGTTTTTCATACTCATTCCAATATTCTATTCTTTCTGGATGAAGCACTTGCATGTTTTTCCCATGGCGCTATGTTGCTTTTCAATTGCTAGAGCGTAACATCCTTTCTATTATAATTTTATTTTGTTTTTCCTAATTTTGCACTCCTACCCAAGCAAGTTCCAAGACATGTCTTCAGACATTTTTTTACCCAACTTTTTATATTTTTATAAGCTTTAAAATGCTATGTAAATGACAAAACATCTAAAATGATTTCTAATAAAGATTTAAAAAATATTATTATTTTGATTATGTTAGACTTTCACCAATAGTAGAAATTCAAGTGTCAAATGATATTTTTTTTAATGTGCGGCGGAAATATTATTAAAACTAGCAAGAAGCTAGAGACGAAACATTACATTAAAGTTGTAGTTGACATAGGATTATGAAGACAAGAGTTCCAACAGATTTTGATGGGTTAGCTGCTCCTAAAATTGAGGAATTTCGTATATTCCAAATGCACCAGAAGGTAGTCATGACTACTGCATCAAACGCTTGACGTTGACCATTTCTCATAGAATTAGAAGAAGACCACAATAAAAGAGAATGAATGGCAATTTGCTCTGCAATCTGAATACACCACCAAATAGCAATGCGCGACCAAATCATAATCAAATCAGTGCATCGTGCAAAAAGTTGAGATCAATGCGCCCTGTAAAAAGTTGCTCAAAATTCTCCACACTACTGGAGCAGATGGGACATACAATCGACTCTACCAAACTCCGTTAATGAGAAAGACGCTCTCTAGAGGCAATGCTAAGTAATTGAATCCTCCATATAAGAATGTTAATCTTAATGGGAACCCAATTATTCCACTGAGTCTCCTCACCTCCTACAAAAAGCATACTGACATCAATATATCCACGAGCAGAAGAAACAGAAAAGGTATCATCAGTATCAATAATCCAGGTCAATCTATTAGGAATCAACTGCAACTAGATATATTGTATAACCGAGAGTAAACCCTCCCACTGCTCCTACTCAAGTCAACCTCTAGGAACACGTCTAAGTGTATTCAACTCCCATCCCCTACACATCTGATCACTGACACTAAGATGTCTAAAGGTGTCCAAATCATGAAGTCTACGAAAAGTAGACGCAAGCGGCTCTTCGCCTGTCCACAAATCCTATCAAAAAGGCATCTTTCGCCTATCCCCAATCCTGATAGGATATACATGCTGATTACCAAAACATATGTCTGTAAGCTAGATAAGCATACAAATAACTCCATTCCAAGGATATATGCTTGCCCTTTTCGTGATCAAAAAATGCACCCACCATCTAAAACATACAGAGTTTTTATAACTGAAACCCATAAAATATCAAGCCAATGATAACATCTCCATCACCAACGTAACATCATAGCCCTACTGAATGAAAAAAGGCTCCCTACTACCAAACCCCCTCATCATTGGTTGCTACTCTATCCCATCTAACATATAGCATACGTCTCTCATCTAGAACTGCACCCCAAAAAAGTCTAGCCCTTAAAGCCTCTAAACCTCTCAAAACTAAAAGAGTTGTAAGAAAAATTAACATCAACTAGATACCTAATGACCCCAAAACAGACATAATCAAAGTAAGCTATCTTCAAAAAAAGACATTTATCCTTCCAACCCGATATCCTACTCCGAAACCAATCAAACATAGAAGACCATGTAGAAATCCGAATTGTATTTTGACCCACTGGAACAGCAACAATAATAAGCGAAAACTCAGCCACAATTTAACATCCTGTTTCCTGTTATTTCTTATTTTAGGTTCGTAGGCCGGAAGTCAATTTTGTAAAAGCTTTGGGCCTGGTTGAGGTAGATATTAGACCTTGTGGAAGGTGGAATGATTGTTGAGAGGTCTAACCCTTGAATTATGTTTTGGGTCGAAGGGTAAAGAAGGAAAAGTCATAAGTCAGGTTCTTGCATGAAATATGGATTTTTGTTTGAGAATTTTTTAGTCCAGGATATTTAGATAATAGTGTAGAGCTCTTCAACACCTTTCCATGGATATAAAGAGCATTGAAAAAGGAGTTGGAATAAAGAAGTTAAAACCATTTGAATTTATGACGATTTTGGGTTAGTCGCATATGCTGGAAGTACGTTAACTGTATTAGGGCATCCCTAGCATGTTGGGTGTACCAGGAGTACGACGGGCATATGTGATCAGTGCCCAAACCCTATTTTCATGGTTTCATCCATATTTTAGCTCCTTAACTTCCCCAAACCCACTTCATTCTCATCTTCCACCTCTCCAACACCCTCTCTTGAAACCCTAACCCTAGTTTGAGCCTTGTAAGCAAAAAGTTGTTTTTAAGTTCTTTGTAGTGTTCTTGGTGCACCTTGGAGTAGAAGGAAGTCATGTGTTGGTTGCATTGGAACTTGTAGATCCATACCTTGTTCACCTTGATCTTTCATATGGAGGTATAAAGTTTGAATCTTTATGGTGAAATTGTTAGATCTAGCTAGTTTTGGGTATTATGAGCTTTTGGTCACTTTAAGTACATAAACTTTAGATCTTGGAAGTTTGTGACCTTGTTATGGATAAAGTTAGAAACTTTATACATGTAAACATCATACTCATTCAAATCCAAAGGTTGAAAACTTGAACTTAACGGGTTAAGTTGAAAAAGATTCACTTTTGGTTTCTTTATGACTTAAAGACTAGATATTATTTGGTGGGATTATTCTAATGGATAAAGTTGGAAAGTTTATCAATTATTGAGCTAATATGAACCATGAAAATGTGATCTTGGTCCTTTTGTCACTTCCATGCAAGAGTTGTGATGTTTTAATGGATTAATAAGTTATGGTTTTTTCTTTTGGAGTTTCCCTAGCCATGGAAAGTCATAAATGTGGAAACTTTATAACTTAAGACAATGTTTTGAGGTTAGATCTGAGTTTGGGTGAAAAGCCTTTAAGGGATTAAGCGCTTAATAGAAATGATGGAACTGGCTCGAGTACGTTGGGTGTAATTTTCGTACGTTGGGCGTACTAAGCCATCCCATGTCTGCAGGGCGTAATTTGAGTATGCAGGGCGTACTCAGCCAGCCTTGGACTTTACTTTTGGGCAGATTTACTTAAATAAAATGAAAAATTTTTGTTGGGAAAATGGGAGATTACACACAACATAACCAATCCTCTAAGCAATAGTAGAAACCTAGTTAATGGGCACACCCAGTCTAATTAATTTTGTTTTTTCAAATTGATTTTAATCCCTGAAACCATAAAAAACATCGGAGAATGCAGATGAGATGATTCACATTCTCAAGATCCCATGTTAAAATAAGCATGACATCATCCACATCAAATCCATCTGTCCGGGTGGCCATCACCTCCCTCAATCTATTAGCTAAAAGTTTGCCATTAATTTTATATTGGCACTCAATAAGACTGATAAGTCTAAATTCGTTCGTAGTTTTTCGGTCTCCAACTTTTGAAATAATCATGAATAGATAAGCGTTAAAACCTTTCAGAATGGATGTGTAATGGAAGAAGTGGATTACACATGTGTCTATATCATCGGCTACTAGATCCTAATACATATCCAAGAACCTAAAAGAAAAACCATCAGGACCCGGAGCCTTTGTGGAACTACAATCCGAAACTACTCTTTTAATCTCTCCTCGGGTAAAAGAAGACTGCAGAAAATCAAGCTGCGAATCCAATAAAACTATGGGTTCTCTACACTCTTACAACAAGAAAAAAAATCATTTTGAGCATTCATTTACCACAAAACTACCAACTAAAAAGTATAAAAACTTATAATATCTTCATGAAAGAATGTGTTTTTATTGCATATTTGCTAAATCCCCTCTAATATTTTTTAAACATATATATTGTGGATTTTTCATAATCTAAATATTAAAAAGAAATCCAAAACAACTAACGGAGTTAGGATCGAAAAAGTTGGATTCCTGAAACAACAAGTTACTTTTATATTTAAATTAAACAGTAATTAGGGTACTCATTATCGACCCAACCCTAAAACCGACATGAACACAACCTAAAAGTAAAAAGGTTTAGGTTTGACGCAACAACCCGCCTATTTCAAGGGTCAAGTTCGGGTTATGTGTTTAGGTTCTTTGGCCAACCTGCAAACCTACCATGTATTTAGGATTTTTAAAAACAGTTAATATTTATTTATTAATTTTTATTTTCTTGTAGCGTATCCTAGAAGGCTAGAATCGAGAATCCCGATTTGTAACGCCTTTTGTTATTTACGGTTCCCCTTTCCATTGTCGCGTCCATACCAGCTCACCCCTTCCTTTCATTGGACACTCGACGTTGACGCCGATGAACAAAAGCTTTATCATTGTCATCGGATGTCACTCTTCTCCCTTCACAAACCCACCATCACAAGAGAAGAAGTCCACCTTCAATAGGTAGTTTGAATTTGATTTAATTTTTTCTTTCTTTAAAACTTATTCATGTTGTATATCTTGATTTCTTCCAACTTTCTTCATGTGAGTCTGATATGCTTACAATTTTTTATGAACGTTTGAGTGTTGAGAACACTGTAATGACTTTCGAAACAATGAACATTGTTTTCTTCATTTTTATTTGATAGTGGTCTTCAAGTGTATTTGACTATGTTCTTATTCGAATTTCTTCATGTGTATTTGACTTATTTTGCATATTGTGATTTGTGTGTATTTTTCAGTAAGTTTTGAAAGATGTTATGGAAGATGCTATTGTTAACCATCATTTGGAGGTTGTCTATGCACAAAGTGAAAGTGATGATTTAATTGAAGAAAGTAAACGAGAATCACAAGGAGTTGAACCTGCCTACTCGAAACTAGCCGGCGAACCTTTTATAATTAAACTAGGCGAATACCCACACGTAACGTAGAATACAATAATATATTTGAAATCTTTACAAATATATGTTTTTTAAATTTACCAATGACTTGTTGTTAGCTCTTAATTTTATAATAAATTGATATAAACATCTTTGTTTTGAAATATATGATAATGTAGACATCTTTTAAAATTTTGTGATCTCAATTATCTTAATGGCCTTTACATGCGGGTTACTCATGAATACAGTTAAATATAATTTATGGTTTCATGGTATTTATAGGTGTTGTTATGATTAATTAATTTAAAATGTTTATTTTCTTAAGATTTTAATTTATGATTGTAATTATTTAAAACATCAAACATTGTTTTTGTTTTTTAAGGTAACAATATAATTTTGGTATATAACGTTACGTTTAACTATAATTGTTGTAATTTATTTAAAATAACGTGTTTGGACATTCTGAATTATTTTAATTTGGTTCCAGAAATTAAACGTTATTAAAAGTTATTTGATGAATATTGTTAGTTTCTTTGATTGTAATTATTTAGAACAATAAACATTGTTTTTTTTTTAAGAAAATATTATGATTTTTTAGATAACATTACTTTTAACTATTCTTATTCTAAGTTATTTTTAAGCTACTTATCTGAAAATTCTTAATGATTATAAAAAATAGTTTCATCGTTTTTTGTTAATTAAGGATTACAATTTAGGTTTAACACTATAATTAATAACTTTTAACTATTTATATAATAGTCTCTCGATTTTTTTCAAGTTTAATTTAAATTTTGATTTAAGTTAACTGTTTAACATTATATTGAAATTAACAATTTTACTATTTTGCGCAAAATTATAAATTATACAAAAGTTGTGACTTTAAAATGACAATTGCTCACATACAATAACATTGTTCGATTAGGTGTCTAAGCTCATAACTGAAATTGGTATGTACTTGACCCGATAGTAACATGGTCCTTTTGGGTTGTCTTCACCATAGCAATTTGATAGGATGAATTATGGAGAAAGAGATTAGTTATGATTTATCAATATATTAATTGAGAAATCATATTATTTAATTAGTATTGATAAGAAATTAATTTTGAATTAATTTGGTGATCAAAAGAGACTAATTGAATTAAGGGGACTAGTATTGCAATTATCTAATAGTTGCAAAGTTGGGCTTATGGATCCCATGGAAGGGATGGACTAAATTCTATGTATAACCCACATATAATTCGTCTAAAGGGGGGGTTCTGGAAGGATCTAATGGGTTTCTTAAGGCCTAAGTAGAAAATTAGAGTTCCAGTCAGAAACCCTACCAACGCAGATGTATAAGGAACCCCTATGGCTCCTAAAATCGTTCACTTGATCCTAAGAGGAACCCTAGCCGAATTTTAGTGCCTTCCCACCTCTCTCATAATCCTGCATTGTTACTTGGTGTTTGTGATCCATTTGAGGTGCAACATTTGAGGCATTAAAGCTCTTGAAGGTCAAGATTAATCAAGCTACAATCAAAAGGTATTCATCTAACTTTGTATTAGTTGTAAATTTCGAAATATTGTATGCTGGTTAGGGTTCATGCTTTGGATGATTAATATTGCATGTATAATTTGAGATAATCCTAGATCCAAAACATTAGGGTTGCATATACACCATAAGAATGTTATAGTGCTCAAAACCCATTAGTGGTATCAGAGCATAGGGTGTTTTCCTATTATATTATATGCATTAATGTATTGTTCAAAGCAAAAGAGATATCATTTTTTGTTCTACCTGATGATCATGACGTGGTCACATTGGACCACGACATGATGGCTCTCACGATGTGAAGCCGAATGCTCTAATTGGAAGATAATGGTCAAAATTTAAGATAATTACTAGATTATATGATAAACTACTTACTTGTAAATTTTGAATTGTGTTTATCTTGCCAAATAAAATTGGATTAGGTCGAATTTAGATAATGTTAAAATTATATGATTATTTTAATTATTTTAAATTTGATCTAGAAAGTTTTGAAAAGTTTCAAAACTTTCTCTCAAGTTTTGGAATTTAAAATTTGATTAAAAAGTTTAAATTTTGAAATATTAAATTCTAAACTCTAGTGTTTTGAAAGCTTAAAATACAACCCTTATACTTATATAATATTGAAAGCTTAATAATTATATATATATATATATATATATATATATATATATATATATATATATATATGATTAGTCAGTCTTACCGTTAGTAGGCCTCATTCATGAAGCCGATCTATAAGAGGGGGGGGGGGGGGTGGTATAACGACTCTACCTATAAAATGGCGGTTGTGTCCACTCTCACCTACCGCTTCCTTGATTGGTGGAGGGTCATTACCGGAACGGGTAGGATACGACATTTAATTCCTCACTAATAAGTATAATGATTATAATAAAGTACCTAATTGTTTCCCAATCTTAATTAGTTTAGGAAAAATGTGAAAAATTATGTTATTCAATGAAATTGTACTTTGCACCTTGCCAAGTCGTTAGCAGAGAGTGTGTGGTTAACTGGCACACTAACTTGGACTAACAAGGGTGGTAAAGGATAAATCGATGTTTATCATAGATCAATGGAGCGTGTATGGTTAACCGGCACATTGATTTGGTGATAAATGACATCGAGAGTACTGAGCACATTTGCATGGTTAGTCACACCTTGTTTGTGATCCTTGGTATCCCAGTCACGAACTTGAAGGGCATATTCGAGATTGAAACATGCCATTGAAAAGTTCAATGAATCTCAAAGAATCAAGGAATTTCAATTCATTTAAAACCTAATGTTCATTTTCGTTTTTCATGGTGGAAATTGGTAAATCATCATTTACATACCTTTAGATATTTTGGAATTGGATTATGGCATCCCTTTTCCGAATTGTAGAATATTGTATTGGGTCCTAGCCTTAATATTTTATTTGGGTGTTATATTAAGGATTTTTATCTAATCTAAACTTTGTCTCTTCTCTTTTTCAGATGTCAGGCTCAAAATCCTCCAACGCCAACTCCTCGAACCCACTTTCTCTCTTGGGCATTTGTGGGAGGGTCACATTTGATGGATCCAACTTTAACAATTGGATTCGCAGCATTCACATGGCCCTATGGTATGAGGACAAAGAAGAGACTCTCGACAAACAAATCGTCAAGATCAACGAAACTACTGCTACTCCCAAAGAAATCAACAATTATAGGGCTCGATGCAAAGAGGGGAAAAGCTATCATGCATCATGGTAGCCACTATGACTCCCGAGCTTCAAAAGTTCTATGAGGACTATTGGCATTATGACATGCAGAAAGATTTTATGGAAAAGTACCATCATAGTTCATGTAAAGAGAGGTATGAGATAATTTCCTCATTAATAACACCCAAAATAAAGGATGGAGACTCCATCACGACCCACTTGCAAAGAATGCAAAGTATTTGGATCGTTTGCTTCGATGAAGAGCTGGCCATTGATATTATCCTCCACTCTTTACCTCCTTGTTATGAACAGTTCATGATGACTTATCATATGAACAAGGATGAGGTGACCTTGAGCAAACTTCAAGGGTTGTTAACAACTACTGAAACTGGATTGAAAGGAAAAGCTATCACATCAACTCCTACTGTTGCTGCCCCTGTCTTGGGAATTAGACAAGGGAAGAGGAAGAATTGGAATGCTCCTTCTAAGAGCCACAAGGGAAAGTCTCATGATGGTTCCTCTTCAAGTGGAACTAAAGGTGGTTCTGCTGCTCCTTCGTTTAATCCGAAAGATGTTGAGTGCTTGTACTGCCACGATAAAGCACATTGGAAATGAAGCTGCCTGAAGTATCTACAAGATATCAAGGATGGGAAGATAAAGCCCACCTTCATAGGTATTTACACTATTCAATCTAATAACTGATCACATGCTAGTTCTTGGGTCCTTAACACATGATGTGGTTTTCACACTTTTTTCTGATTTGCAGTGTCTAAGAAGAAATAGGGATGCAAAGCACGGGAAGACGAAATTGATCATGGGGAATAGGAGAGTGTCGCCTATCACCAAGATTGGAGGTTATTCTTTATTGCGTAGTAGTGGGTTAAATTTATAGTTGGATATATATAATTGTTGCTACACATTAGAGATGATGAGGAAGATAATTTCATTTCATGGTTTGTATAAACAAGGTTTTAGATTTTCGTTTAATAATGAAATTGGTTCTATTAATGCTTTCTATAATGGTACTTTCTATTTTGAAGCATTGCCTTGTAGTGGTATATATGAAACTGTGATGATTGTAGATAACTTACGAAATAATGTGTTGCATATTGATTCATCCAATGGTTTGGACAAGGCATGCTTGTGGCATTGTCATCTTGGACATGTCAACAAGAAGCGTATATCCCAACTCCAAAAAGATGGAGTGTTGGAGTCATTTGACGTAAACTCAAATGACACGTGCGAATCTTTTCTGCTTGGAAACATGGCTAAGTCACCCTTCACTGGTACTTGTGAAAGGGGTGAGGTATATTGGATCTCATACATACTGATATATGTGGGCTCTTTAGATCCACCATAAGGGATGAAAATCGCTTGTACATGACTTTTACTGATGATTATAGCAGATATGGGTATATCTACTTAATCAAGCATAAGTCAGAAACTTTTGAAAAGTTCAAAGAGTTTAAGTCAGAAGTGGAGAATTAATTGGGCAGGAAGATAAAGATGTTGCGATCCTATAACAACCTGAACCTTTTTCCGTTAACATTAGCCCGATTCCGTTAAATAAATTTTGAAATTTTCTTTACTTCCATCAAATTGTTATGGTTTGGAAAATCATTTAAATTATATAATTAAATTTTATATATGAGTCGGAACAAAAATCGCGCGAAAACCTGAGTTTCTTCGAAAATCAGCAAATCCGGCCTGACTGGTGTTCATGGCCGTAAACCATTCACGGCTGGTGGACTCCTTCACTAACCATGAACCCACCCTATATATATGTGCTCCTACCCCTCATTTACACTTTTCTAGCCGAAAACTCACCTATTCTCTCTCTAATATCCCAATCGGAAACTCAAGAATACCCCTTTTTCTTCCGAAAATCATCAAAAATTACATTTGGGTGTTGTTGTGGAGCCTTTAAAACGCATTTTTCATCAAATCAAGCATTATTGTTCTTGAGTTCAAGGCCGCAAACCCTTGAAATCTTCAAATCTTTAAGGGCCGAAATCAGTTCTCGGCCGTGAACCCTTCAAATCTTCATATTTTCTTCAAGAACACCGATCACGACCGTAAACCATTCAAGGGGCTATTCACAGTCGAGAAAATTTCATGGCTGAAAACAGTTCACGACCGCAAACCTTCCCAAGTCATTTACTTGGCTGAAAACCCGCTTTTTCCGATTCAATCGATTCCCGGTAACATTACTGAAGTAAAAGCAAGTGTTTTCCAACGCTATAATTAATGGTTTCGCTAATATTATGTGTATTGTGTTTAATTATTATTAGGATTCCGTTAAATCCGCGTACAACAACTCGAAGGTCCTCATTCAGTTTCACATTCCGCCAACTTCACGCAACTAACAGTGAGTTCATACCCCTAGGATTTTACTATTTTTAACGTTTTCAGGGGGAATACAAGCCAAACACGAATGATTTTGTGAACTTATACAAAAGAATTTCAACATGTTTAAAACTGATGCAACTGATACAACCAAATGATTTCCACATTTTATAAAATATTTAGATACTTTATCCCTTTTGTAACATGCTGAGCATAAGGGACGTTTTCAACTTACAATCATAATTGCATACTTTTCAGATCAATACACGAACCAAATACATAACATACATGCAAACTATAATAGGTATAGTTTGGGATTTTCATACATAGTTTACAAATTTAGAGCTTATACATTAACAAACATATAAACTATGACAGACATAGTTTATGATATTCAATGCTATTTTTGGATAACAAGAATACATTACTATATAATTATTTAAGTATAATTATTTTACTCTACAAGGCATACATGCGGATTCAAGTACAAAAGAACATTACACTACACGTAAACTAGTTAATACAAGACTGTGAGACACTACTTCAATTTTACCCTTCGGTGTGCTGGCTAAATCCCAATATAGTATAACCAGAGTCTCCTAGAGGGATAGCGTGAGATTTGTTAATAGATATATTTGGGGCTGACTATCCCACACCTGAATTGCTAGCTACAATTAGGCAGGCATGCCTGGGGTGACAAATGTCATAACGCCCGACGCCTGAAGAACGCCGTAGGGGTCACTAGGTCATATCAAGCATGGTTATATAACTCACAATTGTATAAACTAACCTTTTTTTAACGTGATTTCATTCTCCATAAGTTTTATTTTAATTAATTGAACTACTTTACATTACACTGGAGGATTCCAGGGGATACAATATATGGTTTTATTTTAGGTAATGAAACTACTATACATATTGGTGGGGACCAAGGTTTTCAAACAAGACCATTTTATACATTACTAGTGATAGCCAAGGTTTTCATACAAAGGGTTATCATTCAATACTACGGTATATAATACAACTGGTGGTAACCAGGCATATGAACTAGTACATTATACACTATTACAGAAAACAGTAACAAACATATATGTTAGAAAATATTGGATTTTCTTAGGAAGCATACAAAATTTTTTATAGTTTCAATGACATGTTTTCACTACAAAAACATTTTTATCAACTCTCCAGCTTAATGTTGATACTCTTTCAAAATCGCTTGTATTCTCACGAAATCAGTAGTCAGGTACTCCCGCAGGCTTTTGAGAAGACGGAGCGTATAGAGTCACGTCTTTTATATTTTGTTATGCTTTGAGGTATACAAACTATGTAACAAACAGATGTATACACCTATATTTCAATGTAATGGTTGTGTTTACTTTGATTACTATGATGCAATTGTTGTGATACTATACATGACGTCCTCCACCCCCAAACGTTTCCGCCGTTTCGGTTTGGGGGTGTGACTGATTGGTATCAAAGCTATTGTTTATACCAAACCTTACATGGTATACAGCTATAAACGCTAAGGGGCCGAAGTGCTTTGGACTAAAAGTATAATTTATAAAAAATAATTATTTTTTAAGAAGTATACAAGTATATATACATACCAGAAACAGTATCGCAAGTTGAACAAAACAAAAGTATTTGGATGTTGGACACTACAGTTAAACCTGGATAGTTATGTAATCATGTCTGGAATCAATATAGCTTGATCAACTATATTTATTTGAGACACGATCAACATGTGTTTGGGAGTGACTGTGGTGTTGCAACAAGCCTGAAACTTACCAAGCTATATAAAACAAGAGATCAATAGAACCGAGCATACAACTTTAAAATACTATAGGAGTATTTTAGCTAGAGCCAAACTCAGTGTAGTGATCCATTCCAAGTGTTGCTAGTTATTTCTTTTCTACCGATAGTAACTTGTATTGGTAGCTTTTCTTTGTATACCACTTACTAGAATACTTTATCTATCAGGTGAGATATGTCTTGTTCCATATCACTTGATTCTAAATTATAAGGGACTTACCATCCTCTTCTTTTTTATTCTTTTAGAATAAGATGCCTCTAAGGAAGAGACCCAATAGAAAGATCTTAAATCCCCCGACAGATCCGACACCGCCACCTCCTCAATACGACCCGACTGCCCTCCAAGTAGCTGTGACAGCTGTCGTGGCTACTATAATGTCCCAGATCAATGCTAGCGGTACAAGTGGGGTGGGTAGTGGTGCCCCTACATCCAACCTCGGTGACAGCCATGGTTACACCAGGGAATGTACATACAAGGACTTTTCAAATGCTTAGCCGCGATCCTTCGATGGAACTGGAGGTGTCATTGCCTTAACTTGATGGTTCGAGAAGACAGATTCAATCTTTGAAATATGTGCTTCCCCAAAATCCAGCAAGGTGATGTTTGTAGCCTGCACCTTCACCAACAGAGCACTAACTTGATGGAATGGCCAAGTCATATCCGTAACTCTTCCGGTGGCTAATGCCATGAGTGTGGAGGATCTAAAAGAACTGAAGCTCGCTAAGTACTGCCCATGAGGCAAAATGTAGAAGTTGGAGGAGGATCTCTAGAATTTAAAGATTAAAGGCTCCGACATTGCTACTTACACTGAGAGATTCAATGATCTTGCTCCTCTATGCCCGGGAATTATCACCCCGAAGAGCAAGAAAGTAGAAAGATACATTTGGAATTAACACCCTAACTCAGGGGAATGTCTTGGCTGCAAGACCGCTAACATTTGACAGTGCCAAATGGTTGGCTCACACTTTGATTTATCATGGAGATCACCAAGATCCCATGCCAGCCGCCCATAAACCACCCAAGGAGTGCGATGGAAAGAAAAAGTTCTAGAATAAGTGCAAGGGAAAGTCTCCGCAGGAGCCTTCCTAGAAGCAACAAGTAGTGGCAATGCATGCCGCTACTAGTCCTTCCGCTACCCCTACAACTCAAGCACTGGGAAGTAGATATGCTGGAAACCTCCCATGGTGTGACAAGTGTAACAACAGTGGCGAAAAGGGGCATACAATTCGTTTTTGCAAGACACAAGTCCAACCAACCAATCAGGCTCCTGGAGCTGGAGTTAGCCAAGCCTATTATGGATGTGGTGAGACCGGGCATTACAAGGAGAATTGCCCAAAGGCAACAGCTCGCAACAGGGGGAAAGTGCTAGCTATCGGCCTGAGGAAGCTGTCGCTGATCCCACCGTAGTGTCAGGTACGTTCCTCCTCGACAACTCTTATGCCTACATTCTTTTTGATAGTGGTGCAGAGTGAAGTTTTGTTAGTCATGCATTCAAGCATCTACTCAAGCATAAATCCCAACCCCTAACAGAAACCTTTACCATCGAGATGGCTAACAGTAAGAAAGAGAGCACTGACGATGTATTCATTGGCTGTACCCTTACCCTAAATGATTATTCCTTTCCTATCAATCCTATGTCGGTCTCCATTAAAAGCTTTTATGTCATTATCGGCATGGACTGGTTAAGTCTTCATCATGCTGATATTCTCTGTTTCGAAAAAGCCATTAGCCTCAATCTGGCTAATGGCGAAGCCTTCATTTTTTATGGTGGCAAACTCAACTAAAACCATCGTATTATATCATGCATCAAAACCGAAAAATATATTCAAAAAGAATGTCAAGCGTTCCTAGCCGATGTCGTTAATGAAAAACAGGAAGTTAAGGATCTCGAGAGCATCCCCGAAGTCTGCAACTTTCCTGATATCTTCCCGAAGATCTTCCCGAATCCCTCTCGAGCGCCAAGTCGAGTCCGAATATACTTAATCCCCAAAGCTACCCCTATAGCCAAATCCCTTTACTGTCTAACGCCAGCAAAAATGTAAGAGTTCTCCAGCCAGCTCAATGAACTGCTCAACAAACGATTCATTAGACCGAGCTTCTCACCCTGGGGAGCCCCGATCTTGTTTGTAAAAAAGAAGGATGGATCCTTTCATATGTGTAGAGATTATCGCGAACTAAACAAGCTCACCATCAAGCATTGCTATCCTATTCCCCGAATTGAAGACCTCTTCGATCAACTACAAGGAGCTAGTTACTTCTAAAAGGTAGACCTAAGATAAGGGTACCCTCAGTTGCGAGTCCATGGGGGTGATATTCCAAAGACACCATTTTGGACTCGGTATGGTCACTTCGAGTTTGTAGTGATGCCCTTTGGTCTGACCAACGCACCGGTGGTATTCACGGATCTAAAGAATCGGGTATGCCGCCCATTCCTAGATAAGTTCGTGATAATATTTATTGATGATATACTTGTCTATTATCAAAGTGAGGAAGACCATAGACAACACTTGAGGCTAGTGCTAGAAACATTACAGGCGAAGAAATTGTATGCAAAATTTTCTAAGTGCAAATTCTGGATCAAAAAAGTAACTTTCCTTGGCCACATGGTTAGTGAGGAAGGCATACACGTGGACCCTTCCAAAATCAATGCAATTGAGAATTAGCCAGCACTGAATTCGCCCAAAGAAATCCGTCAATTCTTGGGTCTCGTTGGCTATTATCGCAGGTTTATCCAGTTTCTCCAGGATTGCTAAGCCTTTGACCACCCTAACTCAGAAAGGTGTACCCATTAGTTGGGGAGAAAAGCAAGATATTGCAATTCAAACATTGAAGCAGGACCTATGCAGCGCACCTATCTTGTCTCTACAAAAAGGAACGGAGGACATTGTCGTCTACTACGATGCGTCCAATGAGGGCCTAGGTTGTGCGCTCATGTAGAGAGGAAAATTCATTGCTTATGCCTCGAGACAACTGAAAGCACAACGAAGTCAATTATACAAATCATGACTTGGAGTTGGGAGCAGTGGTCTTCGCATTAAGAATATGGAGACATTATCTCTACGGACCAAGTGCACTGTCTTCACCGACCATAAGAGCCAACAACACATTTTCGATCAGAAGGAGTTGAACATGAGGCAATGGCGATAGGTGGAGGCCCTCAATGATTATGAGTGTGAGATACGCTATCATCCAGGCAAGAATGTTGTAGCAAACGCCCTCAGCCGGAAAGAATACTCATGTCGTAGAGTGAAGGCACTGACAATGACCATCCATTCCCATCTATCTGCTCTGATCAGAGAGGCTCAGCTGGAAGCATTGAAACCAGAGAACATGTCAGGTGAAGCTTTGAGGGGAATGGAAAAGAACTTAGAGATCAAGGGAGATGGAGTCTATTATTTCATGAACCGGATCTAGACCCCAAAGTTGGGCGGTGATAGAGAGGTTGTCAAGAGCGAAGCTCACAGGACTCGATACTCCGTTCACCCAGGTTCAGATAAGACGTATCTGGATCTCAAAAATCTCTATTGGTGGCCAAATATGAAAGCAGAGATCGCTACCTTCGTGGGCAAGTGCCTGACTTGCGCCAAGGTGAATGTGGGATCCAGAGGATTCCTTGGTTGCAGAACTTTTCTTAATGGCGGTTTAATCGGCATATGAGTCTCGGAGTGTGTAGCAAAGCGGTCGGAAAACGAGAATCGGCATCGTCGTCGGAAGAGAGAAAACTAGGGCTCACTGACGCCTTTTTCCATTTTGTGTTTGATAAAATTATTAGCTCTGTTTTGGTGATTTTTATTTTCACGTTGCTCTTTTTAAACCTTTATTTCATATAGCCTTAAAATTAACTTGTTTTTTTTTGTTGTTTTGTTTTGTTCAGGTACTCTAACATAGTCGAGGAGCATCAATTAACAAAGTATATAAACTCAATTAGGAAGGTGATCGGTTTACTAGAGCCCTATTCTTGATTTTTTTTAAACACACACAAGCAAGGGGATAATCGTAGAGGAAAAAATGGCCTCATTTCTTTAATGGTAAAGTGTTTTCTTCATATGCTCCGAAGTTTTTCAAAAACACAGTATAATTTATATTCATTCCTAAGAGAATGTCATATTTGAAACTTTAAATTATGTTCATTCTTACAAGGATGTCATATTTTTGTACTTGTTATTGATATTTATTTATTTCAGGTTATATTTCTTTCAAGAATGTTAACTTATTCTTCAGGAATGTAAGCTAGGCATTTGTAATTAATTTCTTATTCTTCAAGAATACGTTTTTTTCAAGAATGTTAATATTATGCTTAAAGAATATCGATTATGAACTTGTAATTCATGTCTTATTCTTCCAGAATGAGAATGACAATAATGAGAATTTAATTGTACAATTGGAGCACATTCAAACAATCTCCAAGAAAATCGACCTAAAAAGTTTAATTGCAAAACTATAAGTTTGTATTCTTAAAGAATAGAGAATAATCAACAAAATCAACCAAAAGAATACCGAATAAGCAATATTCCTAAAGAAGGCAAGAATGAGCAAGAAAACAATGGAACTTGAATTTAAAAATTATTTTTCAAGAATGAGAATGATAAAAGTAGAAATTGAATTTTGGAAACTTTTAAAATTATTAATTTGTATTTTTAAAATTTAAGTTATATCAATTAATTTGATTTAGTTGTCTAAAATATTGGTAATTTTTCCATTAATAAAATGTTATATTTGCCAATATAATTAATTAATTGAAGTTATACATCATAAATGCTAGTTCATATTAATAACATGTGCCTTAAAATGTTATCCTTTTGATCTTTTAATCAAATGGTCATAATTTTGTTACATATTCACACAATAATTATGATATATATATATATATATATATATATATATATATATATATATATATATATATATATATATATATATATACTAGTCGTTTACCAACGCAAAGCAACATGTGAGAATTGCTTTTTTTCAGAAATTAGTTTCTAAAGACGATTAGTTTAAATATTTTGTTACATCTAAACATTTATCAATACGAGTCATGTTAGCAGAAATGAAATCAGTAAGAATTAAAAATGAAAAGTTGAGATTCTTTAAAATTGTACATCAATGCATGATTGATTTCAAATAATAATCAATAAGAGTAATGCTAGCAAGTACGAAATAAGTGGGAATGAAAAATGAAGAGTTAGGATTGTTTATAAATGTGTATGAGCACATAAATGATTGTACATTATGAATCGTGGAACACTTCTCTATACACAACATTTAATGTATAGACTTTGTTGCCTTTCAGTTGTTCGTCAAGTTTCACCAATACTTTTGTATTAACATGTGATATCATTCTGGATAATGCCACAAAAAGTTGGTTATACAGAAAAACATATAATGGAAGATAAATACATATATTTAGAATTGTTTTTTTCTGAGCATTATTGATTGTCATATAATTCATTTGAAGATATATTTAGGATTAGATATATCAATGAAATTTTTTTAAACAATTAGCTTCCTTTTGGCGGAAAAAAACTATTTTCACTTCGGAAATTACTTTCCTATCGATGATTAGTTTTCTTTCGGAAATATATTGTATTTCGAAAACATTTCGCAACGGACATCATTACATAGCTAGTTTTCCTTTCATTGACATTATTTCACTTCGGCATAAAATTATTTTTTCCCGTAATCAATTTTTCTTTTATATACATATCACAATCTAAAGAACATGCAATGCAAGTATATTTTTGTTTTTGGCTAAAAATGTATTTCTTTAGAAAGTAGTTGCTTTTGGGTTAAAAATAAACCTAGGGTTTTGTTTCAGGTTAAAATAATATTATTTTGATATTGTGGACATAAAATAAAAGTAACATACAATACAGAGTTTTGGTTGAAATTGAAATTGCACTACTATTTTGGTTTCTACTATAAATATATTTTGTGTACGGTCAAAATTAAATATAAAACTTTTGTTTACGTTCTAGATTCATATAATTATTTTGGTATTTCGGGTAAAAAGTGAAAATACGTTGTTGGTTTTCGTTAAAAATGAAATTATATTGTTGGCTTGAGTAAAAAGTTAGAATATATTTATTGTTTTAGATCAAAAGTAATTGTTTTCAACTAAATTTTATAAAAAAAAAAATAATTTTATTCAACAACTATCATTTTCATATTTTTGGAAAGGTAATAAATATATAAAAGTGGATTATTTGATTTTGGGTCAACAAGAGTTCCTTAAGCAATGGTGGTAAATATGATGGCATACAAATAAAACAATCCAGGTTTAATCCAAACCTAAATTATACCACAAATCGTAATAAAAACTCATTTGAAGTCATTTAATTACAGAATATGTCAATTAGTTTTTTTAAGACTAAACACCAACTGTTAAAACAATTATGCGAAATCGGATTTATACTTATTTTTAATTGTCATCGTACAATGAGTGAGATGACAAACGGGCAACAAGCTGTGCCGCTAAGCCTTTTTGAATGGTAAAGCTAATTCTTTTAAAGACTACATCCAAAGATCTAGGGGATATAACATTACTATGCATGATTCGTTGTACTCTTTTAAGAAGCTCTACCGCATCTGGTGCGAGGAAACCAAACGTATCAAATGCAAATGGTATGAACACGTGTTGATTTTCCATGCACGATCTCTCATGTTTGGTGACTTTGCTTGTAGCTGCTTTTAAAGCAGCATGTCCCGCTGTGAAACCCTCATCCCTCAGGCCCACGAGAGGGGATACCCCTGTAAGATCGACACATGCGTGTTTCCCTCCGACCCATCCAAAAATCAAAATGTCAGCCGGTCTGAGGGTTGACCTTCCTTCTGTCGGATCAGTCAAGAAATTAACAGGTGCCTCTTTCTTAGCAGAAACCCCGACACGCTTAAATATGTCAAACAAAACATCTCTAACCATATCGTGCCTATATTTGAACCCCGAGAGTTCTTTACAGTGAACTGCATGCTCTCCAAAAGAGTCCAAACATGCCTTGCGACACACAGGACATATCTCGTCAGCTGGGAAAATGGGGATCATAAGTGATATTTGAGAATAGTACGATACTCCACGGGAGACATGTGTTGGCCAAGCCCATCTATAGGGATAGCCAGAAGAAAATCTTGAGCATGTGGTGCACGTAAGCACTGGAAAATAATTATATAACTATTTTTTGTTAGATACTAATAAGTAAATGAATTGATGAATAACACTTTTTATAAGATTGTAACTCTTAAAATACATAGAAGTAAACTTTTTTAATGATTTATTAC
The DNA here is from genome assembly GCF_051521515.1 of Lactuca serriola. Classification (NCBI taxonomy): domain Eukaryota; kingdom Viridiplantae; phylum Streptophyta; class Magnoliopsida; order Asterales; family Asteraceae; genus Lactuca; species Lactuca serriola. The sequence continues at coordinate 124,723,249 of NC_136413.1, read as the reverse complement.
TTGAAGATGAAAATATATAAATATTTGTTTTAAAAAAAGTAGTAATTAAAATTTTAAAATAGTCATATGACGATGACTATTATGCATATTATATATCAATTACATATAAGAGAAAAGTCTATGATACCAAAATAATTAGAATGCACTATGAATATTTTTGGAAAAATGCAATGTTCTCCTCTGTTGCTTTTTGTTGCTTTTTACTGCTTTTTACTGGCATAAATAAAAAGTATAAGAAACAAAGTAGAACTAAAATATAATAAAAGAGAAAAATCACACTTGGAAACCCAACAACACAGGCTATATCTCCAAGTTTCACACCAGAAGGTTATTTGGAGAACTCGTCTTTATCTTTAGCTTTTATTAGTAAATCTTACAATGTGAATTCAGGATTATATTATATAAAAGGGGATAATGGATAATTAAGCAAAGAATGATGAACTATAGAAGTCATACATAATATATGTGGTATACAAAGGCTAAATTAGTCTTTTCTTTCAATTTATGACTAACTGATTACACCAGAAGAATAAAAGGATGCAATAAAAAGTATATGAGGACTACATATATGTTATATCTTTGAAGATTGCTCATTAAGAAGTCCCAAAGTACACAGTTCATCTTGGAAAATTTCAAATTCATGCCCTTGCAACATAATTTGGATTCAAATCGATGTGGGATCAACAAACATTTCAGTATAATGGAATAATTAGTAAGAGACATAGAGAATGTGATGCATTACCTGATTGGCAGGGTGGGTGGAAGAAGAAAGTATCTATTGGTCTTTTTCTCTTCTTCTCTTAATTCTCCGCCCTAAATTGTTTTGAAAAAAAACTTCCTCAAAAATTATTCTAAATATAGATTATATTTGAGTGTAATTAGTATATCATGACTAAATATGTGAATTGTATTTCAGTATAATCTATATATCGAAATTCTGAATTTGAAACTCAATTGAAGAGGCTTGTTATATTGTTCTAGAAAATCACCACCAAAACGAAAACCTGAATATAAACTAACAATTAGTAGACATATCAATAAACATACATTATAGAGAAATAGCATCCAATGTAATTTACATACAATTCATATTGCAAAAGTAATCTCTAGAAAGAAAAAATGATTTATATAGAGAATGGATTTTTTTTCCTTTGACAAATGGTCCACCTTGAAGACCATTAGCCCTTTTTGTTCAACAAATATACAACAGTAACAACTATAAATAGTTTGTAAAGTAATTTGAAACCAAATTTTGTAGATCAAATTGAATAGTATGATTGAGAAAAACATATTTATGGTCAATTAAGTGTAGTTGTCCAGGTTTGCCAATTACAGAGGTGTTCCAAATGCATCCAACAATACACCATTTTTAGTCAACTTCATCGTTCTTCCACTTTTTGTACATAAAAGATTCACACTGCTTTATTAAGCCCTTGACCAACTAAAAGACATATAAACTCATATAATGAACATGTCTTTAATAAATGCTACATATAAACACATGTCAACCGGAAAAAATGCTTGCAATTGTAAGTACCATCTTCTTCAATGACTAAAACAAATACTTTCACGACCTGGAAAAATAAAAAACTAAATACCTAAATGGTAAAGGGAGGCATCGGTTAGATTACTTTTTAAGAAAATGATGATAGTGATGAAAACCATTTTGGTTGGGGTGAATATGAAAGCAGTGGAGAAGATCACTATCGTGTTTCTTTATGCAAAAACTTGTATTTAAGTGACGGTGAAAACCTTAGATCCGGATAATTTGACGACGATGAAGGCGATGGTGGTTAATTATGGTTAAAATTTGTATGTACTGAAATGATTATGCAGAGTAGGAAGACGATTGTAAGGAAGAAACAAACCTCATTTACCAGTGCTGAAGAGATGGTGACAGCGGAGTCGTGGTTGGAAGACTTTCAAAATGTTTGAGGTGGTAGGGGTACCTGGTGGCGGAGAGGGCAGCATCGTCTAGAAATTAAGGTGAAAATTTTCAACAGAAAATATGAAGGATGGCACTGTGGTGGTTGACAGTGGCTATCAGATTGTGGTTATGGTTTTCCGTGGAACAAATTTGGGTGGGAGGCCATGGGAGAGTATGGGGGACCAATTTTATGTTATGAAGGAGGCAAGATTCCGAATATATATGAAGAAATCAGGTAATATAGTTCTTATGGGTGCATCTATCTAATATTGACTGCTTCAATTGGCCTTTGACCGATTTAATTGTGCGGCGTTGAATGAATACTGGTTCTTTGACTGCATCTAATTTTAATGCATAAATTAATTATACAAATAGCATTAGTCTTTGTACCTCTTAAAATTCAGTATTTGAGGCTAAATGTTTGTTAAGGTATATATATATATATATATATATATATATATATATATATATATATATATATATATATATATATATATATATATATATATATATATATATATATATATATATATATATATATATATATATATATATATATATATACAGACAAAATTGCTAAAATGAACACTATGGTTGTCAAAATTATGAGATTTTGGTCCAAAAATGCTTTGTGGTAGAAAAGTTGTCCAATTTTGGATACTCTGTATATTTTTAGCCCAAAAATGTTAACTTTAACAACTTGGTTGTTAACTTTTTCAAAATGCCAATTTTACCCTCTGATACCATTTCTGACACCAAAATACAATGACCAATTCTACATCTCTTCTTTTAAATTTTATTCAATTATTAAACATTAAATATTTTTTTTAATTTCATTTTATTAGCTTGCTTTTTTATAGTAACATATTAATAAATACCATTTTTAGTATATAATATTTATATATTAATAAATATTATTTTATTGGATTATTAATTACATTTAGTTAATGGGCCATTTTGTTTGTTTATATTGTACACGGGTTGGGCCTGTCCACCCGTCTTTATTGTTAGTGTTATAGTCTTTAAGGTGCACACATGCATCATATTTTAAAAACTTTTGAAGATTATTGTAACCCTAATCATGCCTGTGACAAGCCGATATTTTGAGACAATATAATGTAACACTAGTCAAATTTAGGTCAAAATTTTACTTTCCTAAAATCTTATTTGCGTTAAATAAAGTGGTAGGAATCGTATCAAGGTTTTCGTACATCTAAAGAACACTAAAATCCGAGTTATAACGAAGAAGTTATAACCATTCTAACATTCCCGACATAACCGACAATACGGATAGACGTAAAAACAGGAAGTTTCGATACAATAGTTTTTAGCTTTAAGTATCTAAATGAAAGTTTTCGATATCATTAAACCGTTAACATACGTAAAAACAACGTCCATATCTGACTTCGTATGAGGAAGTTATGATTTTTCCAAGATCTGGATATAGCAGTAGACAGCTAAAAACTCGAAATAGAGATCGAGAGATTTTTGGCCGATACAACCTAAATAAGAATCAAAGAAATCAACAATAGTAGTTCAACGGTGAAAAGTCTGACGAAAACGGACATCAGATGAAGGAGTTATGAATTTTTAACGGACTTTTCCAGTCCCAGCCCGTTAAAAATAATTAATTAAAAATAAATTCAAAATTAGCCAACAGAGTTTAAACGAGATTTGTAGAGCATATTTTCAGCTACGCGTGCATATAAAGAATGTCGAAAACGGAGCTCGTAGGCGAAAGTTATGGATTTTACAAGTTTGAGGTCCAAAACCCCATGCTCTCAGGTGACTCACGAGGTGAACAAAAAAACTCACATGGTGAGCTGCCAGACTGACCCTTCCAGATCAAGCTAATGAGTGACACATGCCATGACGATTCGGGACCAAACTCACGACGTGAGTTATGAAAAACTCACAAGGTGAGAATCAAAATTGTGACTATATAAAGAAATCTAAGCCTTTCGAGTTTGGTTGCTCAACCCCATCCTCTCTCCTACTTCTACACACTATTAAAACCTTCTAAACCACCCAGAAGCCCCGATAACACCTCTCACACACGACGCGAGTCCCAACGCTCCAAAATTTCCAGAGAAACTAACTTCTTTCCAGTCGAAGTACTGCCCACGTGAAGCTCGTTTCTTCACCCAAGACTCGTGGTTACGTTAAGAACGATCCTTCTTGGAAACGAAACGCTACTCGATTCACCACTTATCAAGTGAGTTCATACCCATATAACTATACTTTCAAAAATTTTATAAATGCATTTTATACACTTTAAGAGGGTGAATACAAGTAAACACCCGGTTATCATCGTGTGAAAAACATAAATATTTTGTTATACTCTTTGTTATATAATCAATCACATGTGATTTATAACTGTGTTTTCGAACAAGGGATTTCTTTTACTTTACACTGTCTTATCAAACAAACTACTTTTTAAATCGTTGTATACACTGATATCAAGTCATCAGTATTTATTATTAGACTCATTCAAATGTGTTACGAAATTTCCTTTTAAACTTATATATTATGTATACATATGTTGATATAAAAGTACTATTCAATCAGTTCATTACCTTTGAGTAACAAAGGTTTACATTCATTTCTTCAAATACTATAACGGAACCTACTAGTAACTATAATAGGTATAGTTTAGGAGAATACTATCGTATACAAATACTATAACATAGAACACTATGACAAAAGAACATACTAATATACTATAACAAAGAGAACATATTAAAATACTATAGTATAAGAACACTTACGGATCTAACTATACCAACGTTTTATTTACAAGTTTGCATTCTTAATAACAAGGATAATCTTTTCATACAAAAGGTATTTCATCATATTACTCGTGAACTTGTTGTTAGCAATCATGTGAGACATATGGCTTTGTTAGTACCAAAACGAAAGTCCCCATCTTTAACCAGATTCTCCTGCAGGGAGAGCGCAAATTTGTGTATAGATCTATACGGGTTTGACGAACCCGCACCTAAACTATAAGCTCCAGTTAGACCGGTAGGTCTGGGGTGACAAATGTCGACATTAGTACTATGTCTAGTATGGTTATGAGAAACTTACAAACCGTGGAAACAACAACTCTTGTACGTAGTAATATACATTTAACTCAATCATGCTCAGGGGGTAATAACAATACCATGGGATATTATTAGCATGTTCACAATTCGGGATAAACACCCTTTTAAGCAGTTTTACTTAAACAAAAGACTCACAGGGAGTTTAAAAATATATTGGATTACAGAGTCATCAAGTGCCTTGGCGATTTTATACATACATAAATCTATTATTTAGGTATGAGAAACATCATTGTGTTATAGTTTTGGAACTTTTAAACTACCACACACTTATGGATAAATGTTAGAATATTAGAAACAAATATTCAAAAACAAACAGGCCTCGATAAAAGGCTACTTTTATACAAGTAAAAAATATGGGATTTTCTAGGAGTTTTCAAAACATATACAAACAATTACATTGAACAATTTCAAACGTTTTCATCATACTTATACAAACAATGACATTAAATACTTATGAACTCACCAGCTTAAATGCTGACCTACACTTTCAAAATAACTTGTATTTTCAGGTCACCAGTAAACAGGTACGATGACCAGGTTTGGCGACGACGGAGCAGTCAAGACTCGTCTTTTATTTTGATTACTTGTTGTAATGGCTTATTACTATGAAAGAACACACATGTATTAAACTATTAATATTAATGCAATGGACAATGTTATTGCTTGTTTACTACTTTGTATTGTTATGATACTGTACTTGAAGTCATCCACCCTCGAACGCTTCCGCCGTTTTGGTTTGGGGGTGTGACAACGCCTCTATAGTAGCAATGCCTAATAAAGTTCTTACGAGGCAGTGACATTTGAATCATTAGGCATACTTTGATTCTTCCAATGTGTTCTTATTTCTTTATTGTTTAGAATCTGATCAATATTCGAGGATTAATATCCTAACAATTGGTATCAGAGCAGGAGATTGTGTAATTCATACGTATCTCTTCTACTTAAAGAGTCATTAAAGTTTTCATTAATATTGGATCTAGTTTGGCCGTCATCTCAAAATTCTTGACGTGATCCAATGATCTCAATATTACCCTAAATCTATCTCCGTTTTAGACATCTGATTCTTAACAGGTTTTAAAGATCTTATCATCATGTAGCACGAGGAATATCACATCAACTCCATTAATCTGTCTAGCGGCATTGGAACAACCACAAGGATTCCTATCCTCTTTCCCAAATGAATATGAAATTTGGGCACTTCACTTTGAAGATTATGTTCTTGGTTTAGAGGACAATGGTTATCTTATGTGGGAAGCTATCACTGTGGGTGCTTTTGTTCACACTGGAACCAGAAGAGTCATTAAGACTCAGAATGATTACAACAGACTTCTTCTCAAAGTAAAGGATGTCCCTCAAGATGAAAAGAAGAAGCTGATCAGTAATGTCAAGGCAATGCGAATAATTCGATACGCTTTTCCTCCTGATACCTTTCGCCTGGTTAGTCCTTGCGACACAGCTAAAGCGATCTGGGATAGGCTTAAAGAACTCTACTCCACTGATGCAGATCTTGAGCATTCTACTAAAACACTTCTACTTTTAGAGTTTGGTGCCTTTGTACAGAAGCCAGAAGAGAGTCTAAGTCAATCCTTCAACCACTACAATCATCTTTTTAGTAGAATGACGAAACTTGGCATTGGACATGAAATAATTGAACAAAAGGTCACCTTTATAAATGTACTTCAATTGGAGTGGAAGGCAATGGTGTCTACATTTAAGGCACATGAGCAATTCAAGAACTATACATTGGCCAAGCTTGTTGGCATCTTGAAGTCACACGAAGGTGAAGTGACTACAGAAGCAAAAGTAGTCTCAAGGATGGGATCACAGGCCCTTATCGCAAAGGCTAAGAAGGTGGATGAAGATGATGATTTACATTTTGAGCTCTCTGATTGTGAACTATCTAAAGAAGAGTTTGCAATGATGGTGTCGAACCCCCAAAGAGGTTCGCAAAGAAAAACCTTCAACCGAAACAAGAACAGAAACTGGGAGGGCAGTTACAGCTCTGAAAAGGTGAAAGAGGAAAATGCGAACGGTTCGCATAAGAATGATGATAAGAAAGAGAAGAAGCTCATAAGAGACTTCGACTATGATTGCAACTATTGCCACAACAAAAATAATTTACCCAAGGAGTGCATGCTGCGAAGATTGAACGAGAAGAAAGAAGGAGAAGATGATGAGGCTTACTATCTACGAAAGCTTGAAGAAATCAAAAAGAAAAGTGTGCCGATAACTCTATGCATGCTTTAATTGTACAGGAAAATGAAGCTGATGATGAGTTTGGAAGGGTGGAAGTATGGTCCACAGATTTTGAAGACAAGGAGGTTAGTAGGTCTACTCTGTTGGATATAGTGTCCAAGCCATAACTATAACTGGGATGTACTTGACCCGATTGTAGCATGGTCCTTTTGGGTTGCCTTCACCAGTGAAATTTAATAAGACGAACTTTTGAGAATAAGGTTATTTATTATTTATTAATATGTTACAATTATAATATATTAATATGAAACCATATTATTCAGTTAGTATTGATCAAGAATTAATTTCAAATTAAATTTGTGATCAAAGGAGACAAATTAAATATATGGGGATTGATTTTGTAAATAGATGATTCTAATAGTGTGGGCTAATAATCCATGGTTATTTAGGATGGGCTAAACCAATGAGATAATCCATGTATAGTCCATGGAGGTTTTAACCAATGGAGCCTAAGTAATATGAAAGGTGATTAGGGTTTACAAGGTGTAACCCTAACACTTGCCACCATATAAATAAACCCCAAGAGCCAAAATCGGTTACGATACCATTCTTGGATATTGTGTATTGATTTTTTACTAATTAACTTATTCTCTCAAGCCTACTCTTGCATATTGGTGTTTGTGAACCATTAGAGGCATCACACTTGAGGTGCTCAAGCTTTCAAAGGTCAAGAACTACAAGTCCTTCTAAGAGGTAAGTCATCTAACTAGTTGTATTGTTCTTTTGACAATTTGTATGCTAGTTAGGATGTATGCTTTGGAAAATTGAAAATATGCATGTATAATTAGAGAAAACAAAGATCCAAAGCATTTAGGGTTGCATGTGCACCATAGGAGTGTTCTAGTGCTCTAAACCCAACAGTGGTATCAAAGCCTAGGATTGTTTTCTGTTATACTTGATGCTTGTTAATTTTCAAAGTTGAAAATTTTGATTTTTTGGCCTTTTATTGGCAAACTTGTCGAGTCCACTGGCTGACTCAACGAGTCCACTCAGTAACAAGGGCACTTAACTAGTCAGTTGATGCACTTGTCGAGTCCATCGTTCTAGTGGCAGAAGTTTGAGTTTTCTTGGCCTAGATTGGATTGGAATCACTACTACAAACTGTTTTAAATCATTAAATTCTTTTATGATATGGTACTAATTATGCACATCCGATCACTAGCTAATTGTCAAAGTTTTAAGATAATTGTTGATTATATGATAAACAAAGTTGCTTGCAAATTGTTGACTTGATATTATCTTATTTATGAGTTTAGCTAGATCAATCTTGGATTATATGATAATTTTAATTGTTGATAAATTGATCTAAATGAATTTTAATGCCCTCCATAACTTGTCCTCAAGTTATGGAAAATGAAAAGTCTCATCTTTAAAGTCTCACTAATGAAACTTTAATTTCAAACCCTTAAAACTTAAAATTCAACCCTTATACTTGATAACATTATGAGTTTAATATATATATATATATATATATATATATATATATATATATATATATATATATATAAGACAAGTCAGTCTTACCGTTAGTAGGCCTCATTCACGAAGCCAATCTATAAAGGGTATAAGGTTACTGCCTATAAAATGATAGTTTAATAGGTGTCCACTATCTCGCACCGCTTCCTTGACTGGTGGAGGGTCGTTAGCCGAACGGGTAGGATAGGACATTAATTCTCGTTAAAAGTAACTAAACTTTTATTATGTTCCCAATCTTACTTACTTTAGGAAAATATGAAAATCGTGCTAATCCATGAAATTCCACTTTACACCCTTGTTAAGTCGTTTGTGGAGTGTGTGTGGTTAACTGGCACACTAATCTGGGATCGACAATGTAAGGTCATATTTTTTTGGTTTTGGCTAGGCATTCATCTGTAATGAGTCTTGTTTGTCTTCGTTTATGTGTTTATAGTGTTTGAGGTTGGATGAACCAAAAACAACGGTTTTCGATTCACTTGGTGTGTACTGTTGTAACGCCTGTGTTTCCGGGCATGCCATTTTTAGCAATGTAATAGTCTAGGTTAACCTTTGTAACCCGTTTTGAAATAATAAAAGTGTATTATTTGAGTATTATCTGTTTTGTGCTTAATTGCTTAATTATGTGGTTTGATTAATTAAGAATAAAAATAAGCGTCAAAATTAAATTGTGAGATAAGACCGATATCTTTTCATAAAGTTGTAGTGGTCGAAACAAGGATTCCGGAGATATAAGGAATGCCGAAATCCGAGTTATAACGAAGAAGTTATGACCTGTCGAAGTTTCGCGACAGAACCGGCACGACCCAACGCGACCCAGCGCGACGTAAATAGTGAATTTAAGGTAGATAGATATCTATCCTTAGTGATCTAAATGAGAATTGAAGATCTCATTGATAGTAGTGCAACGACGGAAAGACAGACGAAATCGGTGTTTAAATGAAGGAGTTATGAATTTCGAACGGAGTTTTCCTGTCCCGGCCTACTAAAGATAATATATAAGTAATATACTTATAATATATTAAAAATAAAGTCAAAATTAGCCAATGGAGTCTAAAAGAGAGTTGTAGAGTATAATCTCGCCTTCGCGGCGATATAAAGAACGTCGAAAACGGAGTTCGTATGCGAAAGTTATGAATTTCTGAAGTTCGGGGCGCGAAACCCCAAAACTGTCAGAGACCACGACGTGGCAAGCAGTGCCACGACGTGGCAAGTGTCGTGTCACCTCTGGAAGGCCCCCAGATGCAACTTGGGATGACGCATGCAGTGACGACCAAGCCCACGACGTGGAAAAAGGTTGCCACGACGTGGCAAGGGCCAAATTTGCCCTATAAATAGATTTGAAGGGCCAGCCGTTTAGGGTTGCTATTTTCTCTCTTCTCTCTCCCGTTTTGCATCGATTTGCGTGCCAGAAGTACCCCGAAGCACCGGTAATATTCCCGAGTCCCGAAGCAAGTCCCGAGATCCCGAAGATCCCGAGAAGTGCGGTTCCCGAGCCGAAGCTCTGCCCGCGAGAAGTTCGATTTTTGTAGAGATCTTCCAGATCTGCTGAGAATTACTACTTCTGCAAGTCGTAGTGCTATCCGATCATCTTCTGATCAAGTGAGTGTATACTAACTTTCATAAACACGATAATAATACAAGTTTGGTTCGAGTGTATTAAGTATATTGTTGTTTATAAGTGTGAGTGTATACTACCTTTCATAAACACGATAATAATACAAGTTTGGTTCGAGTGTATTAAATATATTGTCGTTTATAGGTGTGAGTGTGTGGTTACTTTCTTCTAATGCATAATTAAGAAGTATTTTATACGGAATACGTATTATGTGTATAATTTTGTGGTTATGTGTGTGAATGTGTATTCACTTTCTTCTAACTCATAGATATGATTTATTCTCTATGAGATATGTGTTATGTGTGTGTGCCTGTTATGTGATATATGTGTTGATTAAAGCATGCTATACAAGTTTTTATCTATGTATAAAAATGTATATTTCTATCTACTAATATGTTGGGTAGAACATGGGTAGATAGTTGGTGTGTAATAAACAGATGAGAGGCCTCGTTGTTGTTTGATTTAGTCATCTAGCGGAGTTTAGATGACGACCACTGGCTATTCTAGACAGTCTTGTGGAAACATTAGCAGGTTCGCCACCTGTAGGTGTTAATGAACTTGGGTGTTCATTCGCTGTACTCCATCCCCCTCATGGTTGCCTTATTTGACTTATATTGCTGAGGTACCCCCGAAGCATGTGTTGTCGCCCCGATGAAATATTCTTAGACTATGTCCCTTATGTTAGTTGTTTTAGGGACATTTAAGTGAGAATAACAGGAATGGGTAATTGGGTTATTGTTGGTTGGTGAAAATTAAATATGATATTTATTGTGGGTTGAAAACCCTATATGCTCACCAGGCTCCCAAGCCTGACCCACTCAGTTTTAAATTGTATTACAGGAAGTGGCGGAAGGGCATGAGATGGATGAACCATCAAGTTGTTTTGTTTACAAGTCTGCATATGTTTATATTTGTTATATGACTTGTAATGTATTCGTTTATGCTTATTGGTCTGTATCGGAACATGACACCCCGAGTTTTGATTATAATGAAAATACATTTCTTTTATGAAATGCTTCGGTAAACATTGTTTTATCATGTTTTGTTTTTGGGAACAAATTCCGCAACTCTTTCAAATCAAAAGGATTTACTCTGAAAATATTTAAAAGCATAAATGAAAATCGGTCTTTTCTGGCCGAGATTTTGGGGATGTCACAGTTGGTATCAGAGCATTAGTTTAAGCGAACTAGGAATTTGTAGGATTTCTAGACTTAAACTTAGAATGCTAAGTGGAATTTTGAGATGTGTGTCTGTTATGTTTTAGACACGAGCACTAGTTTATTTTAGGAAAGTTGCCTAAAATGCTTTATGTGCTAAATGTTATATGTTGCCATATATGATATTATTTGTTCGGATCTATGGTCTGTTGCCGACCGGATCTAGAAACCTTATGTGTGTAGGATTCTAAGCGTGCGTCTACGATATTAGAACTAGCATGTAAACGTTTCGGAGTGATAAGGATGTTTTGAATATCTATCGTGATTGAGGATCTAATTTCACCTTATTCGGTGTATAGATCAAAAATGGTGAGAACAAGAAGTGGAGTTGGAAATGCTGATGAAAACAGGAATCAACCACCAGTGATTGAACAAATACCTGTCGTAGCAGCAGCACCAGAGCCAATAACCATGGCTGGTGTCAAAATGATGATTCAGACGATGTTGGATCGTCAGATGGACGAAACTAGATGGTTGCTTCAACAGAATCGTGAAGAACTGTCAATTCGTGTGGAAGAGCCCGAATTAAATGAAGAGAACTTGGAAGGTGGAAACTTCAGTGGGTCTGTTGGTCCAGCCAACCCACCGATAGTTAGGCAAGATAACCATGATGGAAGGAATGATGGAATGGGATGCAAGTACAAGGACTTTCTAACTTGCAAACCATCGACCTTCAATGGAAAGGAGGATCCGATTGGAGTTATGGATTGGATCTCCGAAATGGAGTTAGCCTTCATGACGTGTGGCTGCAGAGACAAGTTGCAGACTATCTATGCAGTGCGTCAGTTCCGAGGTGGAGCCGTTCGTTGGTGGAACACTCTAGGGAAGACGTTAAGCCCTAATGAGCCACTGCAATTGACATGGGCAGAATTCTTGGTGCAGTTCAAGCGCAAGTTCTGTTCGGCTCAAAATTTGTTGGAGTTGGAGAACAAGTTCCTGACATTGACGAAAGGCAGCATGTCAGTTGATGAATACACCAATAGATTCACCAATAAGATGGAGTTTGCCTTGCGTATCGTCCCAGACGAGTTGACAAAGGTGGACCGGTATGCGAAGGGACTCCCATGGGAGTACGAGGTGCCAGTACGTCAGGCACTTACTCTAGAGGCAGCTATCTGGGCTGCCAAGTCTGTTGAGAACATGATAAAGGGAAGAACCACCGACAAGGTTGAGGTTGGTGAGAAAAGAAAGTTTGAGGGAACATCTGGTTCCGGTAAGAAGGGCAAATTTTCGAAATCTGATTCGAAAAAATTTGGTGGAGGAAAAGGAGGCGAAGCGAAGTGGTGTGATAAGTGTAAGAAAAAGCACTTTGGGAAATGTAGCGAGGATGTAACCTGCTACCAGTGTGGAAAGGTTGGACATTTTGCCAATGAATGTCCGAACAACAAAAGGATGTGTTTTGGTTGTAATGAAGAGGGGCATATTTTGAAAGACTGTCCGAAGAAGAAGGAGGCAGCTAGGCCCAACATTCCACCAAAGCCAAAGGCGAGAGCCTTCCAGATGACACTTGAGGCTGCTAAAGATGAAGTTGATGTCGCTTCAGGTACCTTTCTCGTAAATGAATTACCTGCTCAAATTTTGTTTGATTCTGGAGCCAACTACTCCTTTATTTCGCATGAGTTTGGTAGAAAGCTAGCTTTGCCTGTTAATAGACTAGATAATGCTTTATTAGTCGAAGTAGCTAGTGGCAAGTTTGTACCTGTTAGCCATCGTATGAAAAACATCTTAATTGATCTGAATGGGAATAAGTTTCACGAGGAATTATTGCCTATCGAACTAAATGGTTTCAACATCGTTTTGGGAATGGATTGGCTTAGCGCCAATGATGCCAAAATTTTGTGCAAGAAGAAGATAGTTAATGTAAACCCGCCTGGGAAGGATTCATTTATGGTGTATGGGGACAAACGGCGAGTGAATTCTGGAATCATTTCTCTAATGAAAGCCAGAAAGTGTTTGACCAAGGGGTGTACATCATATTTAGCATTCGTGATTGATGCGAAGAAAGAAAAAAAGGTGATGCAGAGTATTCCCGTGGTGTGTGAGTATCCGGAAGTATTTCCCGAAGATCTTCCTGGATTACCGCCTGATCGACAAGTGGAATTCCGTATTGACTTGCTACCAGCAACCACGCCAATAGCAAAAGCACCTTATCGATTAGCACCGACGGAGATGAAGGAGCTGATGATGCAACTTCAGGAGTTATTGGACAAAGGTTTCATTAGACCTAGTGCATCGCCCTGGGGAGCTCCGGTGTTATTTGTGAAGAAGAAAGATGGAAGTATGAGAATGTGCATCGATTATAGAGAGCTGAACAAGGCAACAATAAAGAATAGATATCCGTTGCCGAGGATTGATGACCTATTTGATCAATTGCAAGGTTCGAGCTATTTCTCGAAGATCGATCTAAGGTCAGGATATCATCAGCTAAAAGTAAGAGAGCAAGATATTGAGAAAACTGCATTCAGAACTAGATATGGACACTACGAGTTCTTGGTTATGTCGTTTGGACTAACCAATGCTCCAGCAGCGTTCATGGATTTGATGAATAGGGTTTGTAATCCTTTCCTTGATAAATCCGTGATAGTGTTCATAGACGACATTCTGATTTACTCGAAAAGCCAGGAGGAGCATGGCAGACACTTGCGAGAAGTGTTAGGAGTTTTGAAGCAGGAGAAGCTGTATGCAAAGTTCTCCAAATGTGATTTTTGGATTCGTGAAGTCCAATTCTTGGGTCACGTGGTCAACCAAGAAGGGATAATGGTTGATCCAGCGAAGATCGAAGCTGTGATGAAATGGGAACAACCGAAAAGTCCCACGGAGGTTCGAAGCTTTTTAGGATTAGCCAGATATTACCGAAGGTTTATCCAAGGCTTTTCTTCGATCGTTACTACATTAACAGCTTTGACCCACAAAGGAGCTACTTATGCTTGGAGTGATAAGCATAAAGAAGCATTTGAGCAGCTAAAGAAGAAGCGATGCGAGGCACCGATACTTTCTTTACCCGATGGAGTTGAAGACTTCGCTGTTTATAGCGATGCGTCTGGGGTTGGATTGGGTTGTGTTTTGACCCAAAGAGAAAAGGTGATAGCATATGCGTCTCGACAGCTGAAAGAGCATGAAAAGAATTACCCGACTCATGATTTGGAGTTGGCAGCGGTAGTTTTCGCTCTGAAAATATGGAGGCATTACCTCTATGGCACGAAGTGCAAAATTTTCACGGATCATAAGAGTCTCCAATACCTCTTTAATCAGAAAGAATTGAATATGAGGCAACGACGCTGGCTAGAATTACTGAAAGACTACGACTGCGAGATACTTTACCCCCCGGTAAAGCTAATGTTGTTGCTGATGCTCTCAGTCGGAAGGTCAATCTTGAAAGGAAGAGGCCAAGAGCGTTGAGAATTGAAGTCGTCTCGACCATTGTGGAAAGTATAAAGAAAGCTCAAGAGGAAGCTTCTGAGAAAAATGACCGAAAGGAGGAACGTTTGGGTAAAACGTTGGTGTTTGGTACTAACGGTCATGGACTGAAGGTATTCCAAGATCGTATTTGGGTACCTAAGTCAGGAGGAATTAGGGATCTTCTGATGGAAGAAACTCACAAAACCAAATACTCAATTCATCCGGGTAGCACTAAAATGTATAGGGACCTGAAACCCTACTACTGGTGGCCGACGATGAAGCTTGATGTTGCAAAGTATGTGGCCGAGTGTGTGACTTGTGCGAGAGTCAAGACACAACATCAGAAACCTTACGGGAGTTTAGAACCATTGCCTGTGCCTATGGGTAAGTGGGAAGACATTGCTATGGATTTTGTCACTAAACTGCCCAGAACAAAGAATGGTCACGACATGATTTGGGTGGTCGTTGATCGATTCACTAAGAGTGCGCATTTCATAGCGGCCAGGGAGAAATGGTCTATGGAAAAGCTTGCGAATTCTTACGTGAAGGAAATTGTGAGGCTTCACGGTGTTCCGTTAACGATTGTATCGGATCGTGATAGCTGTTTCACCTTAAGGTTTTGGAAAAGTCTACAAGAGGAAATGGGTACCAAGTTATGTTTAAGCACAGCTTACCATCCGCAGACTGATGGTCAGAGTGAAAGAACAATACAAACACTTGAAGATATGCTGAGAGCATGTACCTTGGAATTCCTAGGTAATTGGGATGAACATTTACCGTTGGTAGAATTTTCCTATAATAATAGTTTTCACTCGAGCATTAAGATGGCACCTTATCAAGCTTTGTATGGACAGAAGTGTCGTACGCCGTCTTGTTGGCTTGAGGCTGGGGAAAAACAGTTTATGGGACCAGAGATGGTTCATCAAACTGCTAAAAAGTTGAAAATAATTAGAGAAAGAATGTTAGCAGCTCAAGATCGTCAAAAGAGCTATGCTGACAAGAAGCGAAGACCGATGACTTTTGAGATTGGAGATTCGGTTTTGCTTAAACTCTCGCCGTGGAAGGGACTTATAAGATTTGGTAAAAGGGGAAAGTTGAGTCCAAGGTTTATTGGACCGTTTAAAGTTCTTCAGAGGATTGGGAACCAAGCTTACAAGCTCGAATTACCCGAAGAACTGAATGGAATTCACAACACTTTTCATGTGTGTTATTTGAGGAAGTTCACGGGAGAAGTTCCCGACATAATTCCAATTTCTGAATTGAGAATTGATGAGAACAAAAGGTTGATTGAAGAACCAGAGGCAATTGTTGACCGAAAGACTAAGAATTTGCGACGCAAAATGGTTGGGTTAGTGCTTGTCCGATGGAAACACACGAATGGGCCGAATCTCACCTGGGAGACGGAGAGTGACATGTTGAGTCGCTATCCGCATTTGTTTGTTGATGTGTGATTCCGGGGACGGAATCATTCTAAGGTGGAGAGAATTGTAACGCCTGTGTTTCCGGGTTTTCCATTTTTAGCAATGTAATAGTCTAGGTTAACCTTTGTAACCCGTTTTGAAATAATAAAAGTGTATTATTTGAGTATTATGTGTTTTGTGCTTAATTGCTTAATTATGTGGTTTGATTAATTAAGAATAAAAATAAGCGTCAAAATTAAATTGTGAGATAAGCCCGATATCTTTTCATAAAGTTGTAGTGGTCGAAACAAGGATTCCGGAGATATAAGGAATGCCGAAATCCGAGTTATAACGAAGAAGTTATGACCTGTCGAAGTTTCGCGACAGAACCGGCACGACCCAGCGCGACCTAGCGCGACGTAAATAGTGAATTTAAGGTAGATAGATATCTATCCTTAGTGATCTAAATGAGAATTGAAGATCTCATTGATAGTAGTGCAACGACGGAAAGACAGACGGAATCGGAGTTCAAATGAAGGAGTTATGAATTTCGAACGGAGTTTTCCTGTTCCGGCCTACTAAAGATAATATATAAATAATATACTTATAATATATTAAAAATAAAGTCAAAATTAGCCAATGGAGTCTAAACGAGAGTTGTAGATCATAATCTCGCCTTCGCGGCGATATAAAGAACGTCGAAAACGGAGTTCGTATGCGAAAGTTATGAATTTCTGAAGTTCGGGGCGCGAAACCCCAAAACTGTCAGAGATCACGACGTGGCAAGCAGTGCCACGACGTGGCAAGTGTCCTGTCACCTCCGGAAGGCCCCCAGATGCAACTTGGGATGACGCATGCAGTTACGACCAAGCCCACGACGTGGAAAAAGGTTGCCACGACGTGGCAAGGGCCAAATTTGCCCTTTAAATAGATTTGAAAGGCCAGCCGTTTAGGGTTGCTATTTTCTCTCTTCTCTCTCCCGTTTTGCATCGATTTGCGTGCCAGAAGTACCCCGAAGCACCAGTAATATTCCCGAGTCCCGAAGCAAGTCCCGAGATCCCGAAGATCCCGAGAAGTGCGGTTCCCGAGCCGAAGCTCTGCCCGCGAGAAGTTCGATTTTTGTAGAGATCTTCCAGATCTGCTGAGAATTACTACTTCTGCAAGTCGTAGTGCTATCCGATCATCTTCTGATCAAGTGAGTGTATACTAACTTTCATAAACACGATAATAATACAAGTTTGGTTCGAGTGTATTAAGTATATTGTTGTTTATAAGTGTGAGTGTATACTACCTTTCATAAACACGATAATAATACAAGTTTGGTTCGAGTGTATTAAATATATTGTCGTTTATAGGTGTGAGTGTGTGGTTACTTTCTTCTAATGCATAATTATGAAGTATTTTATACGGAATACGTATTATGTGTATAATTTTGTGGTTATGTGTGTGAATGTGTATTCATTTTCTTCTAACTCATAGATATGATTTATTCTCTATGAGATATGTGTTATGTGTGTGTGCCTCATCTGTTATGTGATATATGTGTTGATTAAAGCATGTTATACAAGTTTTTATCTATGTATAAAAATGTATATTTCTATCTACTAATATGTTGGGTAGAACATGGGTAGATAGTTGGTGGGTAATAAACAGATGAGAGGCCTCGTTGTTGTTTGATTTAGTCATCTAGCGGAGTTTAGATGACGACCACTGGCTATTCTAGACAGTCTTGTGGAAACATTAGCAGGTTCGCCACCTGTAGGTGTTAATGAACTTGGGTGTTCATTCGCTGTACTCCATCCCCCTCATGGTTCCCTTATTTGACTTATATTGCTGAGGTACCCCCGACGCATGTGTTGTCGCCCCGATGAAATATTCTTATACTAGGTCCCTTATGTTAGTTGTTTTAGGGACATTAAAGTGAGAATAACGGGAATGGGTAATTGGGTTATTGTTGGTTGGTGAAAATTAAATATGATATTTATTGTGGGTTGAAAACCCTATATGCTCACCAGGCTCCCAAGCCTGACCCACTCAGTTTTAAATTGTATTACAGGAAGTGGCGGAAGGGCATGAGATGGATGAACCATCAAGTTGTTTTGTTTACAAGTCTGCATATGTTTATATTTGTTATATGACTTGTAATGTATTCGTTTATGCTTATTGGTCTGTATCGGAACATGACACCCCGAGTTTTGATTATAATGAAAATACATTTCTTTTATGAAATGCTTCGGTAAACATTGTTTTATCATGTTTTGTTTTTGGGAACAAATTCCGCAACTCTTTCAAATTAAAAGGATTTACTCTGAAAATATTTAAAAGCATAAATGAAAATCGGTCTTTTCTGGCCGAGATTTTGGGGATGTCACAACTGTTGTAGTTGAGTTTGTGGCTGTGAACTATAAACGGTTCATGTTCCCTATGTATATGTGTGTCAGTCTTGTCAGAATATACAGTAGTCGTACGTGTGTGACCATTGTACCAAACATTTGCGGCTCAATAGAAACGTATGTAATTTGGATCATTCTTGCTTCTACTCCTTCTTGTTCTCATTGAATATCGTTTGTTCTTGTGTTTGATCACTAGTTGGTTCCAGTTTTGGGGACTTACAATTGGTATCAGAGCCTTACTAGTGTCAAACCTGTGCAAGTTGTGTTTTCATGTGGAGTATTCCTCATTTTTGTGATTGTTCAAGATTTGTTATTTGGTTTCTGCTTTTGATCGTGATTTCAAGGCTAAAGGGATTGAAGATCTCCTCGAAATCAGTTGTTTTCATCAAATTCTGGATGTTTTCGGCAGCAAAGTGTTCATCAATTTTCAGCTGTAAACTAGTGTATGACCGCAAACCTCTTGTGTTTTGTCACACCCCGAAAACCGAAGGCGGAAACCTTTCCGGGGCGGACTCCTCGTTGAGTATCAAATCCAATGCACATAGTAAGCAAGTAAACAACCATTACATTACATATTAGAATTTACATCTCTTCAAAAGTAAAGTGTTACAAGTGATGATACATATGTATATAAATATATAGACAAAAGTAGAGACGAGTCTTCTGTACGCTCCGTCTTCTAAAAAAAAGGATCGCTAGGTACCTGTCTAAAATGGACCTGAGAATACAAGCAGTTTGAAAATCAGCATAAAGTTGGTGAGTTCATAAGCAGTTTTGTTTTGAAAAGAATAAGTTCCCTTTTAGTTTTTTGAAAAAGTTGTTATCCAAGAAAATCCCATATTTTCTTATGTAAAACAGTTTAGTTATCATTTGTTACCAATTCGATTACGTGTTGTATGCTACCCCAGGAAAATCCCATATTTTCCTAATAGTTTAGTTATCCATTCGTTTCTTAATTCGTGTACGAGTTGTTATGTTATCCCAGGAAAATCCCATATTTTCCTAATAGTTTAGTTTTTGAACTCCAATGTAATATTTGATTATCTATTATACTTGTCATATTAGCTAGGTATTCTGATATCCTAATTGTGTTACACTTGAATGTACCTAGATGCATGCCTTCGTATTCGTATTCTTATTCTTAATCATATTCATATTCGTATTTTATATTTGTATTCGTATTTATATTTGTAGTCCTATTCGTATTCGTAATCGCATTCGTATTCGTATTCCTACTCCTAATCCTAATACTATTCGTATTCGTATTCGTATTCGCATTCGTATTCACATTTGTATTCGTATTCCTAGTCCTATTCCTAACCTTATTCGTATTTGCATTCGTATTCGTATTCCTAGTCCTATTCCTAATCCTATTCGTATTCGTATTCGCATTCGTATTGCTAGTCCTATTCCTAATCCTATTCGTATTCGTATTCGTATTCCTATTATTATCTTCGCATTATTACTTTAGTATTCCTATTCGTTCTATTCCTAGTTATACTTTCGTATTCATTTTGTTCCTAGTTGTACTTTTCGTATTCGTTCTGTTCCTAGTTGTACTTTCGTATTCGTTCTGTTCCTAATTGTATTTTCGTATTAGTATTCGTATTAGTTCTAGTTTATGATTAGTACGAATTATTCGCAGATTATGAAATATAATATAGATTGTAACACTTTATCAAGAAATCTATGATTAGTTTGAAAGCTAACTTCGTAATTCGAACTATTTAATTTATCACAGTTTTCGATATTAAAAACATACAGAATATAGACATTTAAACTGAAAACAATAAGTTTGAGTACAAGATTTCCTTGTACTTTTGCTTGTATTCCCCCTGAAAACATTTGAAAAACATTTGAAAAAGGATAGGGGTATGAACTCACCGGTCGAGAAACGTGTCAGATTGGATGCTAAGTGTCGGTTCTGGGCTTGATAACGCGCGAGGTTCCTATGTAATATGAAATGATATACAAATGTATCTAATTAGACTTTAAATCACTAATTAGATACGATTATACACTCCAAGACGCGAAAACAATTCAAATCAAGTGTTTGGAGTGACCCGGGTGGCATCTAAGGTCGTATATGGCTGGGATAATGTGTTTACTCTTCGAGAGTGAACTCCTTATGGATTTTTCGGCCCTAAGACCAACTCCACATGAGTTCATGGCCGTGAACTCATGGGTGAGGGTTTTATGGTGCTAAATGGCCTTATATGACTTGGGAAAATTAGCTAGGATCAAATCTAGGGCATAGGAATGGATTTTACTCACTTATGGACCATTTAATGGAGTTTACGGCAGTAAACTAGGAGTTTACGGCCGTAAACTCCCCCATACCCATTCCTTATGTGTTTTGGTGGTGCTAGGACAATCACATGTGATTTAAACTCATTTTACAAGCCTTGGATGGAATTTTGGGCATCCTTTGCTTATGCTATAGGAGTTTACGGCCCAGGAACCCATCCTTGGGGGGGTTTACGACCATGAACTCCTAAGGTAGGGGTTTTCATTGAGTTTAAGGCTTCTAATTCGTTTATGGTTGATTATAGAATTTATTCCAAGGCTATTGGTGTGTTTAAATGGCATTTTAACACTTCAAAATGAGTTTACTCCCCATGATATGGAGTTTACGGCCCAAGCATGTTCTTGGGCAGTAAAATCATGTTTACTCTCCAAAAATTAAGTTCAAGGTTTTCTAAGTCCATTTTGGTAAGCCCCTACGTCATATCTAAGCTCCAAAGGTCGATTAGAAGGGTTTTTGGGCTCCAAAACCCATTTTATGTGAGTTCACGGCCTAGGATAGTTCTAGGGATGTAAACTCATGAATATGGTCCTATTCCATGATTTGAACTCGAATTTGAAGGTCTAAGATGTTATACTAGGAGTTAGCGTAGTTACCTTGGTGATTTGGAGCTTAAATTTGATGATTTTGGACCTAATTCTTGAGTTTGAGGAGATAGGTTAGAGAGAGAGAGTAGTGATAGAGAGGAAAGGCTTCAAATGAAGTCTTTTGAGCTTTAAATAGGTCCTAAGTTCGGGACACGGTGGAATTCTACCCGATATCGATGTTAAACGGGGCTGTTGGTCGCACCCGATTAATTTATTTTTATAACTTGACGAAATAAAACAATTATTTTTCAAATTAGTAAATTGAAGAGTTTCCATGGATTTTTAACGTATTTGGACAATTATTAAGTCATAATAACAAACTTAAAATAAATGACTTAATTTAGAAACGAACGGAAACAATTTAAGACGACGAATTTTTAATGACGTATCGGTTTACGACGACGGAACAAACTTCGGGTTGTCACATTATCCCCCCGTTAGAGGGAAATTTGTCCCGAAATTCAAAGTTTAGATTCAATGCAAGGATTCGGAAAGAAATACGGATACTTCTACTTTGTTGGATTTTTGCGCTCTTAAGTGAGTTCGAGTTCTAGTGTGGTTTTCCGGCGAATCTTCACTGGTGGGATATGACTTTGTTTCATACGTTAGTCTCTCGATCTAGGATTTCGATTGGTTCTACCATAACGTTCAGACTTTCGTTGATTTCGGGCTCATCAAAGGGATTACTAGGGTTTCATCGGGTAGATACTTCTTAAGGACAGAGACGTGGGATACCGGATGGATGTTGCTAAGTCCTGAAGGTAGTCGGAGTTTGTAGGCTACGGAATCAATCTTAACGAGGATTTCGAAAAGT
Source organism: Lactuca serriola (assembly GCF_051521515.1). NCBI lineage: Eukaryota > Viridiplantae > Streptophyta > Magnoliopsida > Asterales > Asteraceae > Lactuca > Lactuca serriola. Next base: position 124,700,756 of record NC_136413.1, on the reverse strand, counting down.
TCTATGTTTCTTGGGATACGAATTTCAGAATGTATCACATCATCTTTCTCATAGTTGGCTACCTTGATGGAGGACGATTCGGTTACTAATTGTGGACTATGTTTATGAAGAGGTTTGAATGAATAGGTAACAATTTATCTTTCAGGACTAGAATTGAAAAAAACGATTTCAAGCAGAAGGGTTGTCAAAGAGGAATATACCTGAGGCAACTGTGGGATCGGCGGCTGAAACTAAGTTTATCGTCGCAGATTATAAGAGTTTGACCAGGGGAAGGTTGATATGAATAGATTTTTCGGAACAAAGGATATCAGCATGATTGAAATTTAATCAATCCATGCCAATGAATACTTCAAAGCTCTATCTATGAGAAGTAGCTGGCTCTCTGAAATTTGTCGAACGGATGAGAGTATGGCGGCGGAGAGTTGTTGTTCCCTGGGCTAGGTCCTTTCTTTGGAGACATCTTGATTTAAAAAGATCAGGAAAGAGAGGATGATAAGTCCTCTGATTTGAATCAAGAGACATGGAACAGGAGATATCTCATTAAGACAAACATAGAATTCTATTAAGCGATAAAGCAGGAAAGAGTTATCAAAGCAGATAAACTATTGCTAAGGAATGATTGAGGAACAATGCTGGAATGAGAATTTCTATAACGGATTTGGCTCGAGAAATAATCCCATAGTATTTCATGATTCGCTGCAACGACGACTCGTTGTTTGGGTATTGGGTAAGTTTTAGGCATGCTGCATACCACAGTTACTCCCAAGCACATGTTGGCCGTGTCTCGAATGAATATATTTGGCCAGGCTATATTGATCCTAGACATGACTACATAACTTCCCAGGTTTAACCGCACCGTACAACACCCATTTACTTATGTTTTGTTCTACTTGTAGTTACGGATTTCGACGGTTAGGTATACTTGTATACTTTAGAAAATACTTATACATTAAGGTATACTATTAGTTCAGATCGCTTAGGCCCTTTAGTGTTTATAGTCTTATACCATGTAAGGTTTGGTATACTAGTTCACTATAAATAAGGGCTTTGATACCAATCTGTCACACCCCGAAAACCGAAGGCAGAAACATTTCCGGGGCAGACTCCTCGTTGAGTATCAAATCCAATGCACATAGTAAGCAAGTAAACAACCATTACATTACATATTAGAATTTACATCTTTACAAAAGTAAAGTGTTACAAGTGATGATACATATGTATATAAATATATAGACAAAAGTAGAGACGAGTCTTCTGTACGCTCCGTCTTCTCCAAAAAAAAAAGGATCGCTAGGTACCTGTCTAAAATGGACCTGAGACTACAAGCAGTTTGAAAATCAGCATAAAGTTGGTGAGTTCATAAGCAGTTTTGTTTTGAAAAGAATGAGTTCCCTTTTAGTTTTTGGAAAAAGTTGTTATCCAAGAAAATCCCATATTTTCTTATGTAAAACAGTTTAGTTATCATTTGTTACCAATTCGATTACGTGTTGTATGCTACCCCAGGAAAATCCCATATTTTCCTAATAGTTTAGTTATCCATTCATTTCTTAATTCGTGTACGAGTTGTTATGTTATCGCATGATGTCACACCCCAAAACCACGAACGGCAGAAACGTTCAGGGGTGGAGGACGTCATGTACAATATCACAACAGTGTAATATATTAAACAAGCAACAACATCATCCATTGCATTATAAGTAGAATTTCAATACATGTGTGTCTTTTCATAATGTACAACAATTAAACGAATAATCAAAATAAGGCGAGTCTTGTCTGTGCTCCATCTTCTCAGAAACCTGACCACCGCACCTGTCTAACTGATGACCTGAGAATACAAGTTATTTTGAAAGCGAGTATCAGCTTTAAAGCTGGTGAATTCATAAGAAATTAAGTGTCGTTGTCTTGCTTATGAAAGTCTGTTATGAAAGCCATGTGACCCTTTAAATGAAAATGTTGAGGTAAGTATGAAATCCCTAGAAAAACCCTTATTTTCTATAAGTATGACATTTAGTCTTTTACCAAGACCCGAATGTTTTGTATGTAAAATGATAGTTTTCCTTTGGTTGATTAGCACTAAAGTACTTAGTCTAACTCATCGTTTATGTGAATATATCACAAAATAAAGTAAAATAGGAAAATGATATGATAGTCTTCTACCAAGACCCTAATGTTCTATTATGACTAAGTAGTCTTCTACCAAGACTCGAATGTTCTGTTATGACTAAGTAGTCTTCTACCAAGACTCGAATGTTTTGTTATGACTAAGTAGTCTTCTACCAAGACTCGAATGTTTTGTAAGTAATATGATAACTTTTCCTTTCTATCGACTAATACTAGAGTACTTAGTCTAACTCATCGTTTATGTGAAAGTATCACAAAATAAAGTAAACAGGAAAATATAATCATGTAAGTGTTAGCCGGAGGTACTGGTGCTAACAATACATCGCGGTAAGCGAAATAAATAACCTAATGAACCTCCGAAGATGGTCCAATTGTCCTCTGTAGCAGCAGCAGGTTGGAGGAAGGGTTAGTCCCACAAAGGTACTCCTAGTATAAGTAATAACCGTAGGCATCCGTAGATGTTCATCACCCACTGTTGCTAACAGATGAGTTCCGTAATGGTTAGTCCCGTACGTATATCCCGAGGTACTATGGGATAGAGGCCCGTCTAGGTATCCCGAGGTACTATGGGATAGGGTCCTGTCTTAGATATCCCGAGGTACTGTGGGATAGGCAGGAAGATTTACACAGAAGGTACTGATAAATCATCCTCGTAGTTCTAAGTACAAGTATCCAGGTAAGTAAATACAGGATAAAGCACCTAAGTAACAGTCTTCCTGTATGGTATTCATGTAAGTGTGCTCATGTAACAGGTAAGTATATGTAAACATATTCATGTATCAGTTAATCCAAAGTAAGTGTACTCATGTATCATGTAAGGTATTGGTATGGACTCATGAATGAACTGACTCTTGTGTGATTCCTTGTAATAGTAGTAATGTTTGATATCTTCTGACTATCCCTATGATAGCTAACTAGAAGGTAATTGGTTGTTTACGTAGGTTTTATGTACTCTTGCTACCCAAGAGTATTGGAAACTAAATGAAGGGTGAAAACTATAATCTCTAACATATATATGAACATATGCGCATAAGTATAGTTTGATTCAAGAAGGTAAAATAATGGTTTTGCAAGATATCTAGGAGTTTTGAACAATAATTTAGAGTGACTTGATGTCATTAAACATTTCAAAACTAATACTTTTGTTATCAAGGTATTTTAAGATAGAAAACCACTTCATGTGTCACCTTTTGAAATATGTGAAATCTACCGAGTGAAAACACAGTTACAAAATACATAAGATTGATTTAATAACATATTGTTTTCTACTTGTATTCCCCCCATTAAAGCATTTAAAATCATTTAAAACATTGATTAAGGGGTATGAACTCACCTGCAGTTGGTGATTGGGATGAACGGAGTGGTATAGGATTGCTAGGTGTCAAGCGAGGACTTGTACACACACTACGATCCTAATGAACATATAATCACACATATATGCATTTAATTAGACTTAAATCACTAATTGATAAAGTTAAGACATCCTAGACATAATAAACACTTTATATAAGTGTTTTAAGCCCTAAGGATTGCATCTAAGCTATTGTGGGACAAGGTACTTGTGTTTAGGGTTCCAAAGGACCCCTTATATGAGTTTACTCCTCATATACTAACACACATGGAGTTTACGGTTGTAAACTCTTGAGTTTACAGCTGTAAACTCCCAACCATGGGGTATTTGTGTGTTTTGAAGTCCCAAATGCTTTCTAGAATTATTCTAACTTGGTGGTTCCATCCTTGAAGGGGTTTAAGGTCTAGAAATACTGCAATTAGAAGTTTACGGCCCCAAGGCCATTCCCCTTGGAGTTTACGGCCGTAAACTCCCTTGGGGTGTTGTTTTTGTTGTTTTCAAGCCTCATGCACCTGAAGGATAGGTTCTAGTCAATTGTTTAAAGCTAATGAGGACTCTAGGTACACTTTGGTGCCTTTGTTTGGTGTTTACGGCCTAGGAGCATTACCAAGGCCGTAAACTCACTTCAAGGGGTGATTTTTGATGCATTCTAGTCTCTTGCACATGTGGTATAGGTTCTAGGCTTTTATTCTAAGCATATGAAGGCATTAGGCACACTTTGGTGCCCCTTTAGTGAGTTTACCGCCCATGAACCATGTCATGGCCGTAAACTCTCTTTGAAATGTGATTATTATGTGTTTAAGGCCTTAGATTAAATGGGAAACAATTCTATGTAAAGGTATAGGGCTTTAGGTGTATTAATAACACCCTTTGGTCCATTTCCATGGAGTTTACGGCTTAAGATTGCTCTTGGGCCGTGAACTCCCATGTTTTTGTGTTCTTTGATTGTTTTCTTGTCCTTAATACACATACAATTGTGTCTAAGGCAGTATCATAACATAAGGAACAAGCTAGGCTCGGTTTCAGGAGTTTACCGCCCAAGAACACCTTGGGGACTAAACTCCTAGATCTAATGATTTAGCCATCTGAATTATGTTATAAGCACCTAATAAGCATTCTAACATTACTAGAAAGAGTTACTCATGTTTTGGTATAAAAACCCGAAGATCCGTGAGAGAGAAAATGGCTTTTCTCTAGTTGGAAATGTAACTAATGAATTATTTGGTTCAGAAATCTATTTATAGTCCTGAGATATTTTTGGCAGAAAATATTTTTATTCCTGAAATGATTTCTAATATAACCGAGTGTTGGAATAACAGTGTTGCACAAAACCCTAGTGCAACCACTCTCCAGATATCTCCTTAAGTGTAAATCCTGAAAACTGCCAAACTTATACCCGAAGTCTGGAATTTCCCTGAAACTGTTCTAAGCTCTATTGTCTTGATATGGCTAGTTCAGAATGGAAATTTCGGGTTGTCACATCATCCCCCTGTTAAAGGGAATTTCGTCCCGAAATTAGAATTTAGGCAAGGAAGTATGCACGAATGATCGAGTCGTTATGTGAACTTCCTAATCGATTGGTGCTCGCACTCCTAAGTGAAATCGGGTTCTCGGTTGGTATCCCAACGAACCTTCACTAACGGGCGACGGCGTTGCTTCATCCGCTTGACCACTCGGTTGAGGGTCACTACGGTTCTAATACGAAGGCAAGGATCTCGTAAATCTCGATCTCGTCGAGAGGGATTACGAAAGTCCTAATGGAAGGATACTGTTTCAAGTTCGAGACGTGAAGGGGAAAATGTATGTTACTGAGTTCGCGGAGTAGGTCTAGTTTGTGAGATACAGGACTGATTCTGGTAAGAATCTCAGAGGTCCTAACTATATTGGATTTTAGATTTCCACGCTTTACGAAGCGTATTAAGCCGTTCCCAGAGTGAGGTTTCCTAAAGAATTTGGTCTCTCACTTGGAATTCCAAATGTTCTTTCTCTCGCTTACTTCCCAGTCAAGGCCTATCCCTTTCTGGGTGAAAGTCTAAAGGGTTTATGAAATTTGTGGGGAGTTCCGAATGGACTATGATAGTAGGTCTGTAAGACCTAGAATTTGGTGAATTTTCCGTCGATGACTATGGTGCCGACAATTTCCCAACGGTTTTGGATAATTTGCCAGAGTACTCAAGAATTCCCACAAGACTAACAGTCTGTATCGAGTTCAGAAGGTAGTCCTTTAGGACATCCTTCCCTAACACTCGAACTAGTGATATTCGGTTTTCAGGTCCATTTCTGAAAGTAATACTTCCCTTGTGGTTGCTCAATCGGTTCTTCTAAGCGAGGCAGAGATAACGATTTCTAAAGGAAATCTAAACGAAGTCTCTGGTCGTCGAGGTACATATGATGCACTCCGTCGACTTCTGTTAAGAATAAGATCGGAGCTCTCAAGGGTGAGAAGCCTGGTATTCTAATTCTATTGTTGAGTAGTTCGCTGGGTTGTCCGGGTTGTTCTTGTATCTTCCGTAGGTGTTTAGACTGAAGGCGGTCTGGTTCTAAGAGTCATACTGATTCTAAGTTTGTTCCTATGCCAATGCAATTACTCGTACTCCAGGACAGTCTCCGTCCTGAAGTTCATATTAGAATTCATGCGTGATTCAATGATCACAAGTTCGTGTATACGAGTCGTATATAATTAAGACTGAAAAGGTAGTCGAATAACTGATTCTTCCTTAATCTCACATCCCATCGAGGGAAAAGAAGCTAAAGTGGAATCATCAATTCTAAACCTGTAGAACATTGATTATATATCACTCTAATGTATACATTCTTCAGTGATAGATCAACCGTATGAATCCTAGAATTGAACTTGACGTACTGCACGAGTAATACTGTGGGATTCCTTTGGAAAGGAAAAGAACTATAAGGTACTCCTTTTATGAGTACTTCGGTGTTCCGATATAACGACTTTGCTACAAGACGATTTCTGAGAAAGAGATGTACTTATGAAGCTGGTATTTCGAGGATCAAATTTACTCGAGTCGTATGATAAAGTCAGAAACATATGGAAACTAAAGACATTAGATTTGATCATAAGGCGTTACAGACAAAACACAACAGTGCAACCGTTAACAGAGTTACTGTACTTAGGATTTACTACAAGACTATTGCTGCGAACAAGGTATACTACAAAAGACAAGTATACGCAGCACGAGCATCCCTAAACGGACGGGATCCCGCAAAAGATAAGACTCTGGTTGCACTAGTTTTGGGATGGTTCATAAGTCTGTTACAACGAAACGCCTAAAGTACATTAACGGGGGTCCGAGTAGACTCTCTTGCGGCGGTGGTTGGTAGTAGACTTTCGTCTGATACACTTGGTCTTAGGACTCAGGGTATCGTGGTAGTTTGTTGCTTGCCGGGGTATTGGATTGTTACTTGGATGGGAATAGTTGTTAAAAATCCCGCTAACACTTGCGTTGTTAGCCTTCAGGTGGGTCAGAATAGCTGACACGGTAGCCGAGACTGCAGCTTCAAAGGTAGCTGCATCAATCTGAAGAGTTGGTGTTGGGTTGATGGGCTGATCGTTTTTCTTGGGTGACATGATTCTGTTACCCTGAAAGAAAATGAATATATGAGTGAGAAAGGTTGAACCTAAACGTAGTTCGATCGCTCATGTAAAGAATAGAAGTATGCTCTCTAAGGTTCGACCTACATCCCTATGATGCAGTCCTAGTATGGAATGGAAGTATGTTCACGAAGGTTTGACCTACATCCCTATGATGCAGTCCTAGTAAAGATCGGAAGTAAGTTCATGCAATGGTCTCAAGATGTTTGTTGTTTGAGCCGAGGTATTGTTGGTTGGTGAATAACATGATCCAACCATTACCAGAGACTTGGAGATGTCTCCGGTGTTAAATGGCTATAGTCCAATGACTTGACTAGAGCATGTTTCGAATAGACTCTAACGAAGTATGATAAGAGTATTTGAACAAAGAATGACTCAGAAGTTAGCCGACTGTCAATATCTTTGATATTCATGACGTATAGGTTTGGGAAAATGACCTTCTAAAAAGGTCTTACATCATAACCAGAGAAGATAGTTCCTGACAGTAAAAAGACCTAACTAATGTACTTACAGTACAAGATAGTTTTATAGAAAATGCCACATTGGGCATAGACAGAAAGACGATTCCTTTCTAACAAGGAAAAATAAAGTAACGCATCTACTACTGGCGACGTTCATCCCTCTGGTGAACTCTCAGTCCATGACTTCAGCTCGTGCTTCAGCCAGTGCTTGCAGCAGGGTTTCATGATCTCTTTCAGACCTCTGACGAGCATGTTCAAGGCGACTGGTGCGAAGCATATGCATTCCTCCATTTGTATCGACTTCTGCAATTCGTTGTAGAGCTGTCCTGCCCTGAATTTCGTTTTAGGCAACTCTTTGGATCAGGATTGGCATGCTTTTGTCTGCTGAGCCCCCATTGCTCAGGTCATAGAAGCTTCGGTCACCATTAAATGACATGGGCTTATCTTGTCCTTGGCTCCATGTTTCCAAACATTCCACCCACTCAGGCGTTGGGCCATGAAAAGCCGGACGAGGGTTAGGAGTCGGAAAGGGAGCTGCCTGGGGTAGGTTCTCAACCTCGGGTTCGGAGATGGCATCGTCTGAAAGGTCGTCAGCATGGTGATCATTTAGAGGGATTGGATGATCATCATCTGGTTCTTCTCCAAACCATCCAGCAATCGCTTCATTCGGAAGGAACAGGTTGTCGTGGGGATGGAATCCAGCCATGTTATCTACGCGAGAATTTAGAGATATAAGAAATAGCTATATAGACGAATTGACTAAGATAATTACAGTAAGACCAAATACCCATATGGTATTTCTTTATGGTGGTGTTGGTAAGTTTTTAGACTTGTTTCCATATCACAACCACTCTTGGGCATGTGCTAATCACTCCTTGGAACAACATAGTTGATCAGGCTATGCCACTCCTAAGACTGACCATACATCCCCAGGCTTACTAGTGATATTCAACAATCGTAATACTTTTGTTCTTGTCATTGTGACACTGATTTTAGTATGAATGCAGGCACGTATACTTTGTTAAATATTTTATTATTTAAAAGTATAACTCTTAGACAGAGTGTTTTAATCCCGATGTATTATAGTTAGTATATCTTTTATGGGTTGATATACTATATTCACTATAAACAATGCTCTGATACCAATCTGTCACACCCCAAAACCACGAACGGCGGAAACGTTCAGGGGTGGAGGACGTCTTGTACAGTATCACAACAATGTAATATATTAAACAAGCAACAACATCATCCATTGCATTATAAGTAGAATTTCAATACATGTGTGTCTTTTCATAATGTACAACAATAAAACGAATAATCAAAATAAGGCGAGTCTTGTCTGTGCTCCATCTTCTCAGAAACCTGACCACCGCACCTGTCTAACTGATGACCTGAGAATACAAGTTATTTTGAAAGCGAGTATCAGCTTTAAAGCTGGTGAATTCATAAGAAATTAAGTGTCGTTGTCTTGCTTATGAAAGTCTGTTATGAAAGCCATGTGACCCTTTAAATGAAAATGTTGAGGTAAGTATGAAATCCCTAGAAAAACCTTTATTTTCTATAAGTATGACATTTAGTCTTTTACCAAGACCCGAATGTTTTGTAAGTAAAATGATAGTTTTCCTTTGGTTGATTAAAATGAAAATGTTGATTAAGTATGACATTTAGTCTTAGTATAACTCATCGTTTATGTGAATATATCACAAAATAAAGTAAAATAGGAAAATGATATGATAGTCTTCTACCAAGACCCTAATGTTCTATTATGACTAAGTAGTCTTCTACCAAGACTCGAATGTTCTGTTATGACTAAGTAGTCTTCTACCAAGACTCGAATGTTTTGTTATGACTAAGTAGTCTTCTACCAAGACTCGAATGTTTTGTAAGTAATATGATAACTTTTCCTTTCTATCGACTAATACTAGAGTACTTAGTCTAACTCATCGTTTATGTGAAAGTATCACAAAATAAAGTAAACAGGAAAATATAATTATGTAAGTGTTAGCCGGAGGTACTGGTGCTAACAATACATCGCGGTAAGCGAAATAAATAACCTAATGAACCTCCGAAGATGGTCCAATTGTCCTCTGTAGCAGCAGCAGGTTGGAGGAAGGGTTAGTCCCACAAAGGTACTCCTAGTATAAGTAATAACCGTAGGCATCCGTAGATGTTCATCACCCACTGTTGCTAACAGATGAGTTCCGTAATGGTTAGTCCCGTACGTATATCCCGAGGTACTGTGGGATAGAGGCCCGTCTAGGTATCCCGAGGTACTATGGGATAGGGTCCTGTCTTAGATATCCCGAGGTACTGTGGGATAGGCAGGAAGATTTACACAGAAGGTACTAATAAGTCATCCTCGTAGTTCTAAGTACAAGTATCCAGGTAAGTAAATACAGGATAAAACACCTAAGTAACAGTCTTCCTGTATGGTATTCATGTAAGTGTGCTCATGTAACAGGTAAGTATATGTAAACATATTCATGTATCAGGTAATCCAAAGTAAGTGTACTCATGTATCATGTAAGGTATTGGTATGGACTCATGAATGAACTGACTCTTGTGTGATTCCTTGTAATAGTAGTAATGTTTGATATCTTCTGACTATCCCTATGATAGCTAACTGGAAGGTAATTGGTTGTTTACATAGGTTTTATGTACTCTTGCTACTCAAGAGTATTGGAAACTAAATGAAGGGTGAAAACTATAATCTCTAACATATATATGAACATATGCGCATAAGTATAGTTTGATTCAAGAAGGTAAAATAATGGTTTTGCAAGATATCTAGGAGTTTTGAACAATAATTTAGAGTGACTTGATGTCATTAAACATTTCAAAATTAATAATTTTGTTATCAAGGTATTTTAAGATAGAAAACCACTACATGTGTCACCTTTTGAAATATGTGAAATCTACCGAGTGAAAACACAGTTACAAAATACATAAGATTGATTTAATAACATATTGTTTTCTACTTGTATTCCCCCCCCCCACCCCCCAGTAAAGCATTTAAAATCATTTAAAACATTGATTAAGGGGTATGAACTCACCTGCAGTTGGTGATTGGGATGAACGGAGCGGTATAGGATTGCTAGGTGTCAAGCGAGGACTTGTACACACACTACGATCCTAATGAACATATAATCACACATATATGCATTTAATTAGACTTAAATCACTAATTGATAAAGTTAAGACATCCTAGACATAATAAACACTTTATATAAGTGTTTTAAGCCCTAAGGATTGCATCTAAGCTATTGTGGGACAAGGTACTTGTGTTTAGGGTTCCAAAGGACCCCATATATGAGTTTACTCCTCATATACTAACACACATGGAGTTTACGGTTGTAAACTCTTGAGTTTACGGCCGTAAACTCCCAACCATGGGGTATTTGTGTGTTTTGAAGTCCCAAATGCTTTCTAGAATTATTCTAACTTGGTGGTTCCATCCTTGAAGGGGTTTAAGGTCTAGAAATACTCCAATTAGGAGTTTACAGCCCCAAGGCCATTGCCGTTGGAGTTTACGGCCGTAAACTCCCTTGGGGTGTTGTTTTTGTTGTTTTCAAGCCTCATGCATCTGAAGGATAAGTTCTAGTCAATTGTTTAAAGCTAATGAGGACCCTAGGTACACTTTGGTGCCTTTGTTTGGTGTTTACGGCCTAAGAGCATTACCAAGGCCGTAAACTCACTTCAAGGGGTGATTTTTGATGCTTTCTAGTCTCTTGCACATGTGGTATAGGTTCTAGGCTTTTATTCTAAGCATATGAAGGCATTAGGCACACTTTGGTGCCCTTTAGTGAGTTTACGGCCCATGAACCATGTCATGGCCGTAAACTCTCTTTGAAATGTGATTCTTATGTGTTTAAGGCCTTAGATTAAATGGGAAACAATTCTATGTAAAGGTATAGGGCTTTAGGTGTATTAATAACACCCTTTGGTCCATTTCCATGGAGTTTACGGCCTAAGATTGCTCTTGGGCCGTGAAATCCCATGTGTTTGTGTTCTTTGATTGTTTTATTGTCCTTAATACACCTACAATTGAGTCTAAGGCAGTAGCATAACATAAGGAACAAGCTAGGCTCGGTTTCGGAAGTTTACCGCCCAAGAACACCTTGGGGATTAAACTACTAGATCTAATGATTTAGCCATCTAAATCATGTTATAAGCACCTAATAAGCATTCTAACATTACTAGAAAGAGTTACTCACGTTTTGGTATAAAAACCCGAAGATCTGTGAGAGAGAAAATGGCTTTTCTCTAGTTGGAAATGTAACTAATGAATTATTTGGTTCAGAAATCTATTTATAGTCCTGAGATATTTTTGGCAGAAAATATTTTTATTCCCGAAATGATTTATAATATAACCGAGTGTTGGAATAACAGTGTTGCACAAAACCCTAGTGCAACCACTCTCCTGATATTTCCTTAAGTGTAAATCCTGAAAACTGCCAAACATATACCCGAAGTCTGGAATTTCCCTGAAACTATTCTAAGCTCTATTGTCTTGATATGGGTAGTTCAGAATGGAAATTTCGGGTTGTCACACATGAAAATCCCATATTTTCCTAATAGTTTAGTTTTTGAACTCCAATGTAATATTTGATTATCTATTATACTTGTCATATTAGCTAGGTATTCTGATATCCTAATTGTGTTACACTTGAATGTACCTAGATGCGTGCCTCCGTATTCATATTCTTATTCTTAATCATATTCATATTCGTATTTTATATTTGTATTCGTATTTATATTTGTAGTCCTATTCGTATTCGTAATCGCATTCGTATTCGTATTCCTACTCCTAATCCTAATACTATTCGTATTCGTATTCGTATTCGCATTCGTATTCACATTCATATTCGTATTCCTAGTCCTATTCCTAACCCTATTCGTATTCGTATTCGTATTCGCATTCGTATTCATATTCCTAGTCCTATTCCTAATCCTATTCGTATTCGTATTCATATTCGTATTCGTATTCGTATTTGCATTCGTATTCGTAATCCTAGTCCTATTCCTAATCCTATTCGTATTTGTATTCGTATTCCTAGTCCTATTCCTAATCCTATTCGCATTCGTATTCGTATTCGCATTCGTATTCGTATTCCTATTATTATCTTTGCATTATTACTTTAGTATTCCTATTCGTTCTATTCCTAGTTATACTTTCGTATTCATTCTGTTCCTAGTTGTACTTTTCGTATTCGTTCTGTTCCTAGTTGTACTTTCGTATTCGTTCTGTTCCTAATTGTATTTTCGTATTCGTATTCGTATTAGTTCTAGTTTATGATTAGTATGAATTATTTGTAGATTATGAAATATAATATAGATTGTAACACTTTATCAAGAAATCTATGATTAGTTTGAAAGCTAACTTCGTAATTCGAACTATTTAATTAACACAGTTTTCGATATTAAAAACATACAAAATATAGACATTTAAACTAAAAACAATAATTTTGAGTACAAGATTTCCTTGTACTTTTGCTTGTATTCCCCCCTGAAAACATTTGAAAAAGGATAGGGGTATGAACTCACCGGTTGAGAAACGTGTCGGATTGGATGCTAAGTGTCGGTTCTGGGCTTGATAACGCACGAGGTTCCTATGTAATATGAAATGGTATACAAATGTATCTAATTAGACTTTAAATCACTAATTAGATACGATTATACACTCTAAGACGCGAAAACACTTCAAATCAAGTGTTTGGAGTGACCCGGGTGGCATCTAAGGTCGTATATGGCTGGGATAATGTGGTTACTCTTCGAGAGTAAACTCATTATGGAGTTTTCGGCCCTAAGACCAACTCCACATGATTTCACGGCTGTGAACTCATGGGTGAGGGTTTTATGGTGCTAAATGGCCTTATATGACTTTGGAAAATTAGCTAGGATCAAATCTAGGGCATAGGAATGGATTTTACTCACTTATGGACCTTTTAATGGAGTTTACGGCAGTAAACTAGGAGTTTACGGCCGTAAACTCCCCCATACCCATTCCTTATGTGTTTTGGTGGTGCTAGGACAATCACATGTGATTTAAACTCATTTTACAAGCCTTGGATGGAATTTTGGGCATCATTTTCTTATGTTATAGGAGTTTACGGCCCAGGAACCCATCCTGGGGGGGGGGGGTTATGGCTCTGAACTCCTACGGGAGGGGTTTTCATTGAGTTTAAGGCTTCTAATTTGTTTATGGTTGATTCTAGAATTTATTCCAAGGCTATTGGTGTGTTTAAATGGCATTTTAACACTTCAAAATGAGTTTACTCCCCATGATATGGAGTTTACGGCCCAAGCATGTTCTTGGGCAGTAAACTCCTGTTTACTCTCCAAAATTTAAGTTCAAGGTGTTGTAAGTCCATTTTGGTAAGCCCCTAAGTCATATCTAAGCTCCAAAGGTCGATTGGAAGGGTTTTTGGGCTCCAAAACCCATTTCATGTGAGTTCACGGCCTAGGACTGTTCTAGGGCCATAAACTCATGAATATGGTCCTATTCCATGATTTGAACTCGAATTTGAAGGTCTAAGATGTTATACTAGGAGTTAGGGTAGTTACCTTGGTGATTTGGAGCTTAAATTTGATGATTTTGGACCTAATTCTTGAGTTTGAGGAAAGAGGTTAAAGAGAGAGAGAGAGTAGTGAGAGAGAGGAAAGGCTTCAAATGAAGTCTTTTGAGTTTTAAATAGGTCCTAAGTTCGGGACACTGTGGAATTCTATCCGATACCGACGTTAAACGGGACTTTTGGTCGCACCCGATTAATTTATTTTTATAACTTGACGGAATAAAACAATTATTTTTCAAATTAATAAATTGAAGCGTTTCCATGGATTTTTAACATATTTGGACAATTATTAAGTCATAATAACAAACTTAAAATAAATGACTTAATTTAGAAACGAACGGAAACAATTTAAGATGACGAATTTTTAATGACGTATCGGTTTACGACGACGGAACGAACTTCGGGTTGTCACCTGTTTTCTGCTGTAAACTGTCTCCGACTGCAAACGTGTTGTTTTCGACTGTAAACTGCTCTTTGACTGTAAAGTGCTGTAACCGTGAACTGTTTTTGGCTGCAAACTTGTGTGCGACCATAAACCCTTTTCGGCCTTAAACTCCCCTTGGGCTGTAAACCTTGTTCTCGATTGTGAAAATTAAAAAAAAATGGAATCATAAAACATGGCAGTTCATCAAGAGTTGGTCTCAATCATGGGAACTACCACAAGAATCCCACATCTTTTGTCACCTGAGGGATTTCCTGAATGGAAATACAAAATGGAGAAATACATTAAAATGAAGGATTTCAAGATATGGCGTAACATTCTGAAGGGTCCAATTATAATCACTACCACACTTGAAAATGGAACTATTATCGACAAAGATTTTGCGAATTACACAAATGAGGATTTCGAGAAAATTGAAGAGCAAGAAAAGGCTCTCGCAAGACTGACAATGGCTTTATAACCATAAATTACACAAGGATTCAGGGAGTATAACTCAGCCAAAACTCTGTGGGAAGCATTGATTGAAGTTTATGAGGGAAATGAAGACATGAAGCAGAGTCGAAAAGATATGCCCAAACAGAAGTTCAACATGTTTAATCATATTCTTGGAGAATCATTGGAACCTAACCTACAACGATTTATTATCCTTACCACTGAGATGAGTTCTGTTGGAACTTCAGTGCCAAGATCAGAGATTAATAAAAAAACAGTTGAACTCTCTCCCCAGATCATGGGATATGAATTTCACTGTTATCAAGAAGACAAAGGATCTCAACCGACTCAGTCTTCCAGAAACAATGGCAATCATTAAAGCCTATGATCTTGATGACAAGCAAAGGGAAATTAACCATGTGAACTCCTACTCGACTGCTAATCTGGTAATTTCATCAAACAGTGCCTTTTCACCCTTTACTGCTCCACAAAATCAAGCTTTTGTTGTTTCACAACCACCATCCCATGTTGTTCCAACATCCATGCCTTATCCACATGCAACCTCCTCCTCAAAAGTTCCTATTACCATATCTACTCCTAAAGAAGCCATAGAGAAGATGGCCCTAGCCTTTGGCCTGATAAATTGCTACAATGCCTTTGTAGCTGGAGAATTGAATCCTCAGATTTCTTTCGCTGATCTTGATCTGATTCGCCCCGAGGATGTAGAAGAAATGGAGATTACCTGGCAGATTGCATTGTCGGTATTCAGGGCTAAGCAATTTTCCAAGAAAACTAGAAAGAATAATTAGGACATGAATATAGAGAAGAAGGTTAGATTCAACAAAGGAATGTTGAGGTGCTTCAATTGTCACGAGCCTAGGCTGGATTCAATAAAGGAATTTTGAGGTGCTTCCATTGACACGAGCCTGGTCACTTTGCTCGTGATTATCTGAAGCCTAATAGAAGAGTAAACCATGAAAGGAAAATGGTGCCAGTTGGAAATAACAGGGGAGTTGCTGCTAACAACGAGATTGCAAATCTGGCGGTGGTAGCTCAGTCATTTGATTGAAAATGCACATTTAGCCAAAATAAGTGAAGTTACCAAGGAGAATGTTGGAGAGGATCATGAAGAAGAGATGATGGAGTTGCAGTTTGCCTTCATGGTACCTACTACCCCTAAGCCTGAGAATAAAGAGGACAGTTAAATTTCTTGTTCTCAAACATGCATTGATACCATTATATTTTTAAGTGAACAAATCGAATTATTGCGTAGAGAAAACGAGGACATAAAGTATGAAGGATATAACCTTAGGAAGGGCCAAAGACCACTAAAAGAACAATTAGAGGCCAAAACTAAGGATTTTAGGAAACTACAGGAAGAGTATAGCAACAAGTCTGAGAACTACAATTTTATCAAGAAAAAATTTTCCATTATGACTGACGAGCTTGACACATTAAAAATTCGATTTTAAAATGTTGATTTTCATTTCAAAAAGTTTGATGTGTCAAGTTAGAGAGTTGTAACCAAGATAAAGAAACAAATGAGATGGCAAGACAAGAAACAGGTAGGCCTAGGGTATGAGAGTGTCCCTCCACCTTTTAATCACAATTACATAGCTATCCCTATGACCCAGGACGAGGTGGACAGAGATGAACGTCTTTTGTATGACAAAACTATTGTACCTATGCCGGATAGTAGTGCTAGGTAAAAGGATACTAATATTTCTACTTCCTATGCAGATTCACCATTAAGTCAAGGCAAGCAGGCTTCTGAATACAATGTTTCTAATAATAATCTTGTTTCAAAATCTGATGTTTCTGTTTTAAACAATGATGCTTTTGTTTCTAACTGTAAAACTGATGTTTTGGTTTGTGATGATTATGTGCGAAAGTCTGATGATTCAGATGTTATTTGTGGTTATGTGTTTAATAAATCTGATTTTTCTGTTACTAGCACACACACACTCCACCTACACCTATCACTCAACCAGAATCTTGCACATATACGTGTAGGAAGAGTAAGTGAGTCAATAAGAACACTAAACTAGAAAAGAGTGGTACCAGTTCTTATGCCAAGAAACAGAAATGCGTTAACTGTGGAATTGATGGTCATATTGCATGCAATTTTCCAAACCGGGCATTTGTTCCTTTTTATGCACACAGAAGATAGAACGAGTCACGAGGAAGATCTCTCATTAGAAAACTCTCGAGATCTCGTTCTCGTGATGATGATTGGAATGTCAATAAAGACAAAAAACATGCAGAGCTTGAAAAGAATAAACAAGTTTTACATGAAAATAAAACAGTTACTTAAGGGAAATCGAACGTGGTAAGCCATGATCGGGTTCGTCAAAGTCTTTGTTTGGGTCTTCGGCTAATCTTAGATAGAAACCCAAATGATCAAAACCAAAGAAAAATGTTTCAAAATCACTTGTAAATGTTTCTAAACCTAACTATAAAAGGGGTACCCAAGAATTTAAATATCCAATCACCACAGTCTTCTTTATGTGCGTCTGGTAATCAATTAAATTCAAAAATTGAAAATGAAATTTATCTTGCTAAAAAGGGAAAACCCAGTGTTTCAATGACATGGGTTCTAAAATCTAATTAATCACGTGCATCGTGCAGAAACAACTACAGAGAAATGTCGTCAGACCCTGGTATGTTGAGAGTGGTTGTTTCAGGCACATGACAAGAGACATCTCCCAACCGCATGACATTCAGAACATTAATGGGGGATATGTTTCCTTCACAGGAGGAGAAGGTTGGAAGATCACCCATAAAGGAACTGTCACAAATGGAGTGCATAGCTTTGAGAACGTCAACTATGCTCCCGAGCTGAAGCACAGTCCCTTAAGTGTTTCACAGATCTGTGACAAAGGCTATTAAACACACTTCGCTGACAAAGAGTTTCTGATATTGAAGTCTGGAACCATTATTCCTGAAGATTGGATCTTGGTGAAATCAAAGAGGGATGGAAATGCGTACATCATCGACATGAATCATAATATTCCAGAAACAGTCACATGTCTCTTCTCTAATGTCTCTGAACACAATGCGATGCTTTAGCATCGTCGACTCGGGCAAGCGAATGCCAAGAACCTTTATCGTCTTACTAAAAATGATATTGTACGTGGCCTTCCTGTCAAAGATTTTATCACTTTTGAAAAATGCATGGCGTGTGATCAAGGAAAACATCATCGCAAGCCCCATTTGCCAAAGACTGTCAACTTAATCAAAAAAGTTCTTCAACTGTTGCAAATGGATTTATTTCTTCTGGTCAACGTTCTCAGCATCAACAAGACCTCTTATTGCCTGGTTGTGATAGATGACTACTCGTGGTTCACATGGGTTTTATTGTTATCCAACAAGAGTGGGATCACTGATCTAATGAAGAAGTTCATTGTGATGGTTGAGAACCAAACTAATGAAAGGGTGAAGGCGCTTAGAACTGATAATGGCATAGAATTCAAGAATGCAGTTCTGGATCATTTCTGTGCCGACAAGGGTATACCATCTCAGTACAGTGTCGTTCAAACTCCTCAACAAAATGGTGTTGCGGAATGGCGTAATCATACTTTGATGGACGTTGCAAGGATGATGCTTTGTGATTCCAAACTACCAGTCATCTTCTGGGTTGAGGCGATCAACACTGCTCGCTATATCCAGAACCGTGTCCTGATCAACAAAGCCCAAATGAAGACCCCATATGAACTTCTATCCAATCACTAGCCATTAGTTGCTCACTTCGGAATATTTAGATGTCCTTAAACCCTTCTTCACTTAGAGTCCAACCCCAAGTTCAAATCAAAGGGTGATGACTGCTACTTTGTCATATACGCCGCATGCATTGCTTATCGTGTATACAACAAGATTGCCAAGAAGATTGTGGAATCTTTCGATGTGCGCTGGCTGGAAGAGAATGAGACAGATGCACGAGTTGGTCCTGGATGTTTATTTGATTATGCTTCTTTATTTAAATCATTTAATTTGTTTTTCAGATGATGTGTCAGGTTCTTGCTCAGGTACGAAGGTTGTTATTGAAGATGAAGAGGAAGATGTTGTGTACAGACCACCTTTGGTGCTTCCTACAACTCCTATGGTGGATGAAGCTGTTCCAAGTACTTCTTCAGGTTCTCTAAGTCAAACAATCAATCCTGATGCTGAAGTCACTCCTCTTACTCCTGCTAAAAGATAATTCATGACCAGAGATACTTCTGCTGGTACTAAATCATTCATTGAGCTTTTCTTTCCTGCACCAATATCAAATCAGTACGTGGAAAGTACCTCTAACGGTTCTAGATCATCTGAGGTAGATGATTCAGCAGATGACAGACTCATCAACATCAACAACCTTCCTGTCACAATCAATGACATCAGCCATGAATTACCCACCAGAATTCAACGTGATCATCCGATCGAAAACGTCATTGGTCAAGTAGGCGAGTTAAAATGAGAAGTCAGAGTGGAGATGTCAACTCTTGTCTCTACTCTTGCTTCATTTCTCAGATCAAGCCAAAGAATGCAGAAATGGCACTACATGAGCCTAGTTAGGTTGATGCGATGCACATGGTACAAAATCAATATGAGAAATTGGGGGTTTGGAAGCTGTCACACCCCAAAACCGAGAACGGCGGAAACATTCTGCGGTGGAGGACGTCATGTCAAGTATCACGACATATGCAGTATAGTAATGAAAGTACAACAATCATTGCATTAATAGTAAAATTTTTACATAGGTTACATTTAACAATAACATCAAGTAAGTACAAAGAATAACATAGAGTGCAGCTCGGTACAAGGCTGTCTTCTCAAAAGCTTCCGGAGTGTACCTGTCTACGGATGACCTGAGAATACAAGTTATTTTGAAAGCGAGTACCAACATTTTTAGATGCTGGTGATTTCATAAGTATTTAATGACATTGGTATAAATACATGTTATCTTCAAAATAATCTCACATGATGATGGTGATTTGAGTTTACAGAGTGTTAGAAATCCTATCCAGAAAATCCTATATTTTCTAATAAAACCAATCTTCTACCAAGACCCAATTGTTTTATGTTTAAACCGAGGAGTATCTCTATTAAAAGCAGTCTTCTACCAAGACCCGATGGTTTTATGTTTAAAGAGTAATTTTCCCAAAAGGCACTATCATTATCAAAATATAGTTTTTACTTCAAGGAGATTGTGAGAAAATCACAAGTAAAAGTAATAAGGAAAATAATATTCTGCCTCAGCAGTAACACTTCCGGCTTAGAGTAAATTAAAACATAGACTCCAGGCGGGACGCCTCGCAAAGTCTAAAGGTAAATAAATCATAGACTCCCGGGAGGACGTCTCGCAAAGTCTAAAAAGTAAATAAAATACAGGCTCCAGGTGGCACGCCTCGCAAAGCCTAAAGGTGATAAGACATAGACTCTAGGAGCGTATTAAAATGAACAATACGCCTGGCTCAGTCTAAAGGTGAATAAAACATAGACCCCAGGAGGGTATCGAATGAACAATACGTCCGACTCAGTCTACAGGGAAATAAAAGGGTTGAATGTGAACTCGTATATAACCATACTGATTGACGATTGAATCCTTGATGACCCTCCAGGTCACGCGTAGAGTTAGTAAAATTATGTCACCCATGGGCCTTACCAGCTCGAACTGTAGCTAGTAGTCAAGATGTGGGAGTGTCTGTCCCGTATAGATCTATACACGTGATGTTCGCTTTCCCTCCACGAGACTCTGGTTACACGGCGATGGCGCTATGAAGCATAGTATTGAGAAATAGTGTGTTACATTCCATTTAAGGTATTATACTAATAGTATAGATTCACGAATGCACTGACTCCTGAGTAATTTGTCGTACTAGAGAGAGAGAGTGAGTGAGAGAGAGAGAGAGAGTGAGAGAGTAAATAGAATCTACTAAGTCTTCCTATAATAGTTACTAGTGTTCTAAAAATATGAATAATGGAAGGATGCCTTTGCTACCCAAAGAAGATGAACTGGCTGAGAGAGCTTTTATTACCATACATGTATACATGATATATAACTAATATTTAAACGACCTTCAGACGGATAACCGATACCCTAGAGCCACATCCAAACAAGGTACCGATACCCTAGAGCCACATCCAAACAAGGAAAAGGAGGTAGGGCGAGCTGGCCTTCATAAGTCCTTTAAACATTACTTATATAACTATACAAAAATGGGCATGCATTTTATAATATAAAAGCATAAAAGAAAATTTGGTAGAAACCTTTGGAAAACTTATGAATAAGAATTTATAACTTGATGTCCTTTTATAAAACAAGCTTTGAAAACCTTTGGAAAATCTTTAATAATCTAAAAATGGATATTCATACTTTAACGAGACTCGAAAACATGATTTGAAAACCTTTAGCTGGACAGAGCAGTTTAACATGCAAAAATCTATTTTGATACACAGTTATTAATCACATGTGATTGATCTAATAATTGTATAGTTCAAATTGTATTCCCCCCCCATGAAAGCAGTTAAAATCATTTAAAAGGTTAATTCAGGGGTATGAACTCACCTGTCGTGAGTAATTCGGATGAAAGATCGATATAGGATCGCCGGATGTCGAATGGAGTCGTGAGCACAAACAAATCCTAATTTAACATGTAATAACACATATATGAATATATTTAGGGTATAACCAATAATAGGCACGTGGATACACTTTAGGTACATGAGAACACTTAGAAATGAGTGGTACAAACACCCATTGAAGTCCCTAAATGAGTGTGGGGCATTAGATTTGAGTGTAAGGCTACCAAACTCAACCTTTTTGAGTGTGCGGCGAGGTGTGTGGCAAGGACATGTGTGCAGCCAGGCCTGTGTGCGGTCGTACACTCCTGAGAAAAGTGTCCAAATCGATTTTCCAAGGCTTGGTGATGATCCTAGGGTGGTGTTTTGGCCATTTCTTTGCTTGGATTAAGGATTATGATCAAATGGAGGCCAAAAGATGTGTGTGCGGTCACACATAGCGTGTGCGGCCGTACACCTTCAAAACGTGACGAACACAAAGAACACTATGAGTTTTAGGCTTAGATTCAGGTGTCTTACCAATATAAAAAGTTGAATGGAGGAGTACTTCACGTTTTTGAGGCCTTTAGAGTGTTCTTGGATGAAGATACTAGAGAGAGAAAGTTCCAGCTTTGAAGGAGTGGCAGGAAAGGGTGTAAGGTTAGCTGAGTGTTCTATATATAGGGTCGAGTGTGATGCTGGATGGTGTATGCGGTTGGGTGTGCGGCTGGCTGGCTGCACATGCGGGTGTACGGCCACACACACCTCCTTTGGTGTGTGTGGCCCGATTTCTTGATGCTACAGACTTTGCAATCCATCCTTAGACTCATATCTAGGTTATACTAAGCCTAGGACACTCATATAGACCCACATTTTGTTATAAAATAGCAAAACGAAGGCTAACTTGGGTAATAATGAAAAACGTACAGGATAGAAATTTCGGGTTTTCACGTCATCCCCCCGTTAGAGGGAATTTCGTCGCAAAATTAGAGTTTAGGCAAAGAAGTAGGTATGAACAATTGAGTAAAGAAGTGAGGGTACTTCTTACTCGCTTGGTCCTCGGGCTCCCAAGTGAACTCTGGTTTTCGCTTGGCGCTCCAGCGAACCTTCACTAGCCAGATGCGGATTCGGTTCGTTCGCTTGACCTCTCAGTTCATGATTCCTACCGGTTCCTCTATGAAGTTAGGGTTCCCAATTATTTCTATCACGACGAGTGGGATTATAGAAGTTACGCCGGACCAACACCTTGTCCATGCTGGAGACGTGAATAGACTACGGTGGAATTAATGGAATTCCAAAAGTAATCGAGGTCTGACGGAAGCTGGACCGATTCTTTTCAAGAATCTCCAGTGGTTCTAAGCTCTTGGGAAGATAGGATGGTTCAGTACTTAGAACATAATGTACTTCCATGGTGAGATCATCACTAGCGTGATCGCCATTTTGAAGTTCCAAAAGTTCTCTCTCACTGAGGGTGTAGTTTCCGGGTTGGTTCTTAGAAGGCTCAGGTCGTCTTCTGATTCGTATTTCCTACTAATTGGATTTTGGAGGCTTTCTGGGTCATCAGATGTATTGGTTGTATACTGGTCTTTATTGGTTACGTGGCATTTATCCCGACGTAGTGCAAAATGGATATGCACTTCTAATTTTTGAGGTGTCTCTAACGGAAACTATCAAGGCCGGTATGACAGGGGATTTTACCAGATGACACTTAGAAAATTTTCATTTTCATTATCATCATATAGATGCTTTCACAGCACGATCTCTAAACAGAAAGAATCATGCTCTTCCTCACTTCGCTGTTTCATGGATAATAGTCTCTGATAAGGGCTAACTTAGCCCTTTGAGATTTTATGAAGTGTTGGACTATTTCAGGAGGTGGTTCTACCATTTCATTTGAGATAGTATTCTTTGGATCACCTAGTAGTCCCACACATCTCTACGACAAGCCCTTATTCTCTAAGGTGTCGGCTCCCTCCAGATCGCAGGAAGCGCGTGCTATTGTATAACCCATCGACTAACACCCAGACTGGTGTCCAGTCTACAATCTCTTTATGATTTGGGTTATAAGGCTTAACGCCACATACCATTCTACTTTATTCAATTATTCTTGGTTGCGGAGGTGGTTATGTGGTTCTGGACGTTCTAGTATTAACCTTGGAGAATGACATCCATTGTCTATAGGGCGACGGTGACTTCTCTCGCGTGAGGAGGAGGCGAGTCCTAGGTACTTACTCATCTGCAACTGGATGGACGAAATGCCCGGGTAGTGCGAGTATTACTTGCAACTGCTCTTCCGGTGTTTTTGAGTTTTCTCGATCTAGATTAAATCTAGAGAGTATAGGGTTCCATCACTCAGGACATCTGATTTTTCTCATCCACTTCTCTCAGAGTTTAACCTGTCATAACTTTCAGGTTTTCTAGGATCTCTGTTGAGATGCTTAACTCGTGGGGTTTACGCATGAATGGATGGTCGTAGTTAATGTTTGACTCTTACAACTCGAGTTACTTTTCCTAGCCGAGGGTGTTAGCTACTATGTTGGCTCAACCGGGATGACGACAAATTTCGGATTTGTGGTCATTTTAGTAGCTCAACCCAAAGCGGTTTTCTTGACTTCAGTTCCTTTTCTACAGGGGAAAGGATGAAGGGTCTTATTATAAGGTTTGTGGTAGAGCTCATACTTGGCTTAATCACTAATACCTGGTGTATGCAAGTTGTATATAATTGAGATCGATGGGATGTTCAGTTGTGTGGCTCCACCCCAGACCCACAACCCAAGGAGGAATAGGGAGTAAGGAAGAAGCGCACATCTTAAATCTTATCGATCTAAATTATATACCACTCTAATGCATATACTCAATGGTAGTAAGTTAATTCCATGAGTTCCTTCTCTTGATTCATGAACCTGATGGTGAGGTGCTAAGGGTCTTTCTGGGGGATCTACTGAGTGGGCCTCGGGTGGTTATTGTCTTCTGGGATACCTGCGGTGCCTTTCGCTTCGGGTTCTATCTGTCTAAGGAGAGGTTGGTTAACGGCACGGGGTACCCTTCTTCTGGGTACTTCAGAAGGCTTGGATAAGAGAGATGACTGACGGTTCGCATTAGGTTTTCTTATTAGGTTCGGAAGAATATCTATTTGACGCAGAGGCTAGGGCGAAAGTTCTTTTTACACGACACCAGAAATTTTCACATGGTCGCACCAAGTCGAACCATGATTGACGGTAGTGTCGAATTTAGGCATCGACACAATATGGAATGAAGATCAATAGGACCATGTGCTGAACAGAGCACACAAGTTCTTAGCGTCTCGGGTTTCGTCCAAGGTACCTCTATCGTGGATACTTGGACCGATAGAATCGACGCGGGCTATAGGGGGTCTTGATGTTTTGGAATAGTGTACTTTTCATGAACGACTTTCTTACGAGGCCTCTTTATAATCGCCTAGCATACACTAGTCATGTATAACTAAGATTAAAAGGACTGTTGACTGAGTGACTCCGCCCTAAATCCACAACCAAACAAGGAACAGGAGTTGAGGCGACATCACTCACTCGAGGTCTGTCAATCTTAATTATAAATGGCCTTAACGAATATACCAAGCCATCATAGCTTTACCTGATGGATTTATGAATTTTGCAACAGCGCTGCAACTTTCACTTTTAACGAGAGAGTAATTACAATTAGGATTAATCATTTAATGTTTTCAGTTAGTTACTTAGGATTAAGAGACATACCAAAATTCTACCGGGTTCATTGATGCTTCCCCTAGGCATTAGAGTTAGACTCCTCCTGCGCCTTTGTCATTTCTTTCAGTTGGGCAGTCCCTCTTGAAGTGCCCAATTTCACCACATAGGTGGCATATTAGACTAGTACCCACATTGGTGGTTGATGTAATGAACTCAATTGAGGTTCTACAGAAGTGAGCGGCATGCCCCTTCAGGTTGCACCTAATGCAAAATAGCTCTTGACAAATACCATGATGATGGTAGTTACACTTGATGCAGTGGGGAAGGTTTCCTAGGTATGGTCTTCTTGGAGTCAGGACGGAAGGGTTGATAGGGGTATTAACTACCTCAGCTCGTTGCCCTTTGGAAGGTCCTTGAGTCGAGGTACTTCCCTCCTCGTTCTTAAACTTTCTCTTCAGTGGATTAGGTTGGGGTTCTTGGGTAGCTTTACACACTGGTGTTGGTTGCTGTTGTTCATTGCTTTGATCGGAAATCCTTATAGGACTCTTGCTAACATTGGCGTTGTTAGCATTCAGATGGGCCATGACAGCTGCTACGGCTGCTGAGACTGCAGATTGAAACGTAGCTTCATTGAATAGAAAGTCGGTGTCTTGCCAGCTGGCTGGTTACGTTTCTTCGGAGGCATGGTTTTTCCTACACGAGAAGGAACACAAGCTGATGAGAGACGATGGTTAACCCTATTCGTATCTTTCTTCACTATGATAGGCATAAATTTTCCCGCGCCTCGAGTTATGGTTATCTGAGTGTCGACCTACATCCCTATGATGCAGTCCGGGTAACAGAGTAGGAGTAAGCGTATCGGAAAGCCATAAAATGGGATTCATTCCTTCTAAGTTATCTTTATACTGGAGAGGTTCACTCTCCGGCTTTGAAAAGATTTGAGGAAAGTTCAGAACGAAGATAACATAAGAAAAAGGGCTCATGAAAACTTATGGCTAAACACTCTCAATCGAGGTTTTGATATCTGACTTATTCATATTACTTGCGACAGGAAAGATACTTTATCTAACACATAGTGTGAGTAGTGTGATCACTAACTCACTAAATTGTATTATTTTATGGATTTATTAGCGCGACGACAACGAGGAAAAGACACTTCTCGGGTTCCATGTATTGGCTCCCTCTGCCCACTTCTTATCCTTGACTTGAACCGGCGTTGGTTTTCTTCGGGTATTTTCCTAGGGTTTTCTTCTCTTGCAGACATATTGAATTTCTGCTCCGCTTTACCCCGGATTCCGATTCTGAGTGTCATCACTTCATGATAGATGACTAGAATCTCAGATATTCAGGCGAATTCCCCACCGATGTCCCTACAAGGTATAGGCACATGGGGGCTTCAATAGTCTCGACCTTGTTCATTTATTTCCAAATTGGAAACCTTCGCAATGAACCTCTTCTGGGTCTAAATCGACTCTTCTACCGATCACTGAAGTGGATAAGGTTTTCTAAAAGGGTTCGCGCGAGAATGCAAATGTCTAAAGAATCCTAAGAGATTATTAAAACATTTCACTGGGTGATCCATATCGAGTCCTGCTGCAATGACATAGCGTACACAAATCATATATAACTTAGATCCGATAGGCCTTCTAATATGTGATACTACTCTATATCCACATCCAAACAAGGAAAGGAAGTAGAGTGAAACTACACATTCTTAGCCTATGAGATCCTTACTATATATAACCTTGAAAGTATAAACTCTGTAATAATAGGTATATCAATAAGAGTCTTTTTAGTTTTCCACACAAAGTTATTTGTGGATCCTAAAATACCCCTATTGTATTTTAATTACATGTTTGATTCTTAACTTCAGAACATGCATCTGGGTTTATTGTTAGTCTTTTAGTATCCTAGAATACTCCTATATTATTTTAAACTTTATCTTTGGCCCTAGA
The DNA here is from genome assembly GCF_051521515.1 of Lactuca serriola. Taxonomy (NCBI): domain Eukaryota; kingdom Viridiplantae; phylum Streptophyta; class Magnoliopsida; order Asterales; family Asteraceae; genus Lactuca; species Lactuca serriola. The sequence goes on along the minus strand of NC_136413.1, from coordinate 124,673,586 downwards.
ATTCCTATTTGGTAAGTTTCAGATTCATTGCAACACCACCATCACTCCCAAGCATACGTTAGTCGCATCTCAAATAAATATAGTTGATCAGGTTATATTTATTCTAGCTTACGATTACATAACTGTCCAGGTTTGACGGTAATGGTCAACATCCGAAGACTTTCATTCTTGTTCTTCTTGTGATACTTTGTTCGGGTATTTAGATTCTGGATGTTCTTTCACTTTGGTAAAATATGGTTATATTTTAAAATATAATTCTTGGTCAGAGTGTTTTATCCCAATGTATTTATAGGCTCTATAACTTTTATTATTTGATATACTGAGCTCACTATAAACAATGCTATGATACCAATTTGTCACACTCCAAAACTAAGAACGGCGGAAACGTTCTGGGGTGGAGGACGTCATGTCAAGTATCACAACATATGCAGTATAGTAATCAAAGTACAACAATCATTTCATTAATAGTAAAAAATTTACATAGGTTACATTTAACAATAACATCAAGTAAATACAGAGAATAACATAGAGTGCAGCTCGATACAAGGCTGTCTTCACAAAAGCTTCCGGAGTGTACCTGTCTACAGATGACCAGAGAATACAAGTTATTTTGAAAGCGAGTATCAGCATTTTTAGATGCTGTTGATTTCATAAGTATTTGATGACATTGGTATAAATACATGTTATCTTCAAAATAATCTCACATGATGATGGTGATTTGAGTTTACAGAGTGTTAGAAATCCTATCCAGAAAATCCTATATTTTCTAATAAAAGCAGTCTTTTACCAAGACCTAATTGTTTTATGTTTAAACCGAGGAGTATCTCTATTAAAAGTAATCTTCTACCAAGACCCGACGGTTTTATATTTAAAGAGTCATTTTCCGAAAAGGTACTATCATTATCAAAATATAGTTTTTACTTCAAGGAGATTGTGAGAAAATCACAATTAAAAGTAATAAGGAAAATAATATTCTACCTCGGCAGTAACACTGCCGGCTAAGAGTAAATAAAACATAGACTCCAGGCGGGACGCCTCGCAAAGTCTAAAGGTAAATAAATCATAGACTCCCGGGAGGACGCCTCGCAAAGTCTTAAAAGTAAATAAAACATAGGCTCCAGGTGGGACGCCTCGCAAAGCCTAAAGGTAATAAGACATAGACTCTAGGAGCGTATTAAAATGAACAATACGCCTGGCTCAGTCTAAATGTGAATAAAACATAGACTCCAGGAGGGTATCGAATGAACAATACGTCCGACTTAGTCTAAAGGGAAATAAAAGGGTTGAATGTGAACTCGTATATAACCATGCTGATTGACGATTGAATCCTTGATGACCCTCCAGGTCACACGTAGAGTTAGTAAAATTATGTCACCCATGGGCCTTACCGGCTCGAACTATAGCTAGCAGTCAGGATGCGGGAGTGTCTGTCTCGTATAGATCTATACACGTGATGTCCGCTTTCCCTCCAGGAGACTCTGGTTACACGGCGATGGCGCTATGAAGCGTCGTATCGAGAAATAGTGCGTTACATCCATTTAAGGTATTATACTAATAGTATACACTCACGAATGAACTGACTCCTGAGTAATTCGTCGTAGTAGAGAGAGAGAGATATATATATATATATATAGAGAGAGAGAGAGAGAAAGAGAGAGAGTGAGAGAGTAAATAGAATCTACTAACTCTTCCTACAATAGATACTAGTGTTCTAGAAATATGAATAATGGAAGGATGCCTTTGCTACCCAAAGGAGATGAACTGGCTGAGAGAACTTTGATGACCATACATGTATACATGATATATAACTAATATTTAAATGACGTTCGGACAGATAACCCATACCCTAGAGCCACATCCAAACAAGGAAAAGGAGGTAGGGCGAGATGGCCTTCCTAAGTCCTTTAAGCATTACTTATATAATTATACAAAAACGAGCATGCATTTTATAATATAAAAGCATAAAAGAAAATTTGGTAAAAACCTTTGGAAAACTTATGAATAAGAACTTATAACTTGATGTCCTTTTATAAAACAAGCTTTGAAAACCTTTGCAAAATCTTTAATAATCTAAAAAGGGATATTCGTACTTTAACGAGACTCGAAAACATGATTTGAAAAACCTTTAGCTGGACAGAGCAGTTTAACATGCAAAAATCTATTTTGATATACAGTTATTAATCACATGTGATTGATCTAATAACTATATAGTTCAACTTGTATTCCCCCCCCCCCCATTAAAACAGTTAAAATCATTTAAAAGGTTAATTCAGGGCTATGAACTCACCTGTCGTGAGTAATTCAGATGAAAGATCGATATAGGATCGACGGATGTTGAATGGAGTCGTGAGCACAAACGGATCCTAATTTAACATGTAATAACACATATATGAATATATTTAGGGTATAACCAATAATAGGCGCATGGATACACTTTAGAGACATGAGAACACTTAGAAATGAGTTTTACAAACACCCATTGAATTCCCTAAATGAGTGTGGGGCATTAGATTTGAGTGTAAGGCCACCAAACTCAACCTTTGTGAGTGTGCGGCCAGGTGTGCGGCAAGGACATGTGTGCGGCCAGGCCTGTGTGCAGCCGTACACTCCCGAGAAGAGTGTCCAAATCGATTTTCCATGGCTTGGTGATCATCCTAGGGTGGTGTTTTGGCCATTTCTTTGCTTGGATTAAGGATTATGATCAAATGCAGGCCAAAAGATGTGTGTGCGGTCACACATAGCATGTGTAGCCGTACACCTTCAAAGGGTGACGAACACGAAGAACACTATAAGTTTTAGGCTTAGATTCAGGTGTCTTACCAATATAACAAGTTGAATGGAGGAGTACTTCACGTTTTTGAGGCCCTTAGAGTGTTCTTGGATGAAGATTCTAGAGAGAGAAAGTTCCAGCTTTGAAGGAGTGGCAGGAAAGGGTGTAAGGTTGGCTGAGTGTTCTATATATAGGGTCGAGTGTGAGGCTGGAGGGTGTATACGGTTGGGTGTGCGGCTGGCTGGCAGCACACGCGAGTGTGCGGCTGCACACACCTCCTTTGGTGTGTTTGGCCCGATTTCTTGATGCTACACACTTTGCAATGCATCCTTAGACTCATATCTAGGTTATACTAAGCCTAGGACACTCATATAGACCAACATTTTGTTATAAAATAGCAAAACGAAGGCTAACTTGGGTAATAATGAAAAACATACAAGATAGAAATTTCGGGTTGTCACAGAAGCTGGTTCAGCTACCTAAGGGCAATAGGTCTTTGGACATGTGTTGGGTGTTCCGTAATAAGCAAGAGAATTGTGGGGTAATTATGTGCAACAAAGCACGTCTGGTTGTTCGTGGGTTTCGAAAAATTGAAGGCCTTGACTACACTAAAGTGTATGCTCCTATAGCGCACCTTGAAGCTATTTGTATCTTCCTGGTCTTATGCTTCCTATATGAGGTTCACCATTTATCTGATGGATGTTAAGGCCGCCTTTCTACGTGGAACTGTGAAAGGGGAAATTTATGTTGATCAACCTCCTGGTTTTGTCAACTCAAAATTTCCAAATCATGTCTACAAATTAGACAAGGCTCTATATGGTTTACATCAGGCTCCTCGAGCATGGTATGATACTGTAACAGATCATTTTCTTGAGCATGGCTATACTAGAGGCATGATTGACCAGATGCTCTTCATCAAGCACGTGTATGCAAAAGTAGTTCTTGTACAAATATATGTTGATGACATCATTTTCGGGCCAACAAGCTCGAAGCTCTGCAAAGAGTTCGAGGCAGTTATGAAGAAGGTATTTGAGATGAGTTCTTTGGGAGAAATGACCATGTTCTTGTGGATACAAGTACGAAAAGATTCAACTGGAATCCTTTTAAATCAAGGAAAATATGTTGAAGCCATGCTTGAGTGGTTTGGGTTTAAAGATTCCAAAGTTGCCTTGACGTTTATGGCTGAACGAACCTTGTTGACTCCAGATCCTGATGGAGAATCCATAGATCAAACAAAGTATAGATCGATGATCGGATCCCTGATGTATCTGACTGTGAGCAGACTCGACATCATGTTCGCAGTCTCTCAATGTGCACGTTTTCAGGCTAATCCTAAACTCTCTCATATAATTGCTTTCAAAATAAATTTTAAGTATCTCAAAGGTAGCCCAAAACTGGGTCTTTGGTATCCTAAAAATTATGTTTTGATTTATATGCATTAGCTGAATGCAATTATGGTGGTTGTGAACTTGACAGGAAATCAACTTCATGGGGCTGTCAATTCCTAGGAGACCATTTGGTGTCGTGGCAATGAACAAAACAACAAACTATCTCAACCTCAACAGCTGATGCAGGATACGTTGCTGCCTCTGCCTGTTGCTCTCAAGTAATCTGGATTCAACATTAACTTTTGGAATGATTTGAATTTTCTGGACACCCCAATCTTTTGTGATAATGATGCTACAATCCAAATAGCTAAAAACCCTGTCCAACACTCCAAAACTAAGCACATGGACATCAAAGTTCATTTCAATAGAGATTGTTATGAGTGTTCACTCATCCGTTTGGAACAGATTCACACTGATAATAATGTGGCAGATCTGTTCAACAAAGCTCGATTCGATGTGCTTGTGGATTTTTATTAAAATGATACGTTTTGAAGACTAATTTTTTTGTTTTAGGTTAGTTTAAATTTGTGCATTTATTTTCCTTTCTCTCCTATGCAGAAATTTAGGGGGGGGGGGAATAAAAACAAAACAAAAAAAATCATAAATTACAAAAATCCAAAAATATGTTCTAAATTGTCTACAGGTAATTAGTTGGGAAGTGATATTAACCAAGTGATAACTGACAATTTTCATTTAATAAGGTACTAACACTGAACCGTGTAGGCTCTGTGTTCAATGCGATGGTAGGAAAGCAAGATTTCAATGGATCAGACTAGGCATAGATGGACTATGAAAGGAATTGACAAGTATTGACTTAGATAGATCCATTTGGTCCGACAATACGACACTCGGGTAGATTGATCAGTGAGATATACATCGGAATCAGCGGGCTACACTAAAGTAATCTGTATCTAGAACTGCGGCGTAACTTTTCCTCGATGTATGGATGCATGTCCTTAATTCTGGTACTGATAGGGAAACTGGGAATTCCGATAAAGTACATATGTAGAAGGTTATTTTCTTACTTTCTTTTTGTTAGTCATATGTTGCCTCCTTTCCGTGATTGGAAAAGATCTGACCTGGACTGGAACATATGCAACTCTATTTCTACGCGTCTCCTTCTATATGCAATTCTTTTTCTTTGTTAGTCATATAATGTCTCCTTTACGTGATAAGATTTTATCCGACCTGGAACACAGCATATGAAACATTCTATTTCTCAATCCCTCTAATTCAGTCAGTCATATGTTAATCCCTCTACGTGATTGGAAGATATCCGACCTGGGAATAAGTGATATGCATTTCTAAATCTATTGTCTTCCTTAATAGATGTTTGCTCATCTAAAGTAAGGAGTACTTTGGATGTTTTTGATTGTCGGGGTATATCAGGAAGTGGGAAACACATTCTAGTACATCTAAAATTGAACATTTAATAGGTTGTCTTTAGATCTCGCTCCTAAATTTAGGTGGACAACAAATCCTTGGCCGTCAGCTATATGGTCCCTTTAGGATTATTATTTAGGATCATAGTGTCAAAAGTCTTGTCACTTGTAGCATGTCCAAATTGGTCACAATCTTTCGTGTTTAAATGGACCACAATACCGACGATTTACTAGATCTATTCATGAATGTGGAGGTACTGAAAAACAGATTAAGGTTGTCTTAAAACTTTGATCCCAAAATCATAAAAATAATATTAGCAATGGCGAAGAGAAATTCGGGTTATCTTATTTTATTTTATTTTTATTTTATAATTAAAAATTAAAAAAAAACTGTTAGTTTGAATTTATTTTTTAGATTTAATTTTAATTTTAATTTTAATTTTATATTTAAGTTTTCGAAATGTTTTATTTTTTTATTAAACTTGGATGTTTTGGGTTTGGGCTTGAAGCTCTTGGGTTTGCACCTCAAGGGATATGGGCCAGAAATGGCCAGTGTATAAAAGGTAAGGTTTCCGGCTGAAAACCTGACTACCCTCACTTTTTCGTGTTCAGCCGCAAACCCCATCTCAGTTTCTCTCACTGTTCTTCGATCTAATCTCTGATTCACCATCTATTTGTTGGTTTCTTCGGAAATTGACCTTTGATTCTTTTAGGTACAACAAATTCGGCCCTCACCAGGTTGAAATTAACTTGAATCGATCGCGTTTTGAAGGATTTTGAAGCGAAAATGATTTTGCCATCGAACAATGTTCACGGTCGCAAACCATTTACAACAGTAAATACGTTTACAGTCGTAAACCCGTTTATGGATGTGAACCTGTTTTTTTTTCATAAACTTGTTTTTTATCCAAATAAAATTGAATTAGGTCCTAATCAATTGATAAATGAGAAAAATTAAATTTTAATTGATTAAATCATTAGTTTTCTCACTTTGCTCGTTTGGTGCAGATCAAATGGCATATTTCAAATTTTTGGATAACCACAACATTGTTGCTTTCTTGTTTGATCCCTCAGCAGCACACCAAGAATTTAGGACCATGATTCATGGACTGAAGAGATGTTGTCTTGGACATGGCTTCAGGTCAAATCCCATCATTTGTCAAGACTTAGGGAAGCAGTTTTGGAACAAAGCTTCTGTGAGTAAAGGAGAATATTAAGAAGACACGGTGGAATCTGTTATTCATGGAAGAAAATTTGTAGTGTCTGAGCAAACTATTCGGGAAGTGCTACAAATCAATGACCAACCTGGGTTTCAAACTGAGATTTCTATCGATCAAACTGAAGGGATTCTTGAAAGAATGGGTTATGAAGGAGTGTTTCCGCCTACCGTGAAGATGCCTTGTCCTCCTTACTGGCGATTTTTGTTCACTCATTCGTAGTTTGCATCTCTGGCAGGAAATCTGGTGCTGATGAGATTTCCTTATTGAAAACTGGTGCTATTGCTGCTCTTGCCATGAGTCTTAGTTCAACTTTTCAAGGTACATTTTGAATAAGATGATGAGCAATTTAGAAGGAAAAAGGAAGGATAAATTTCTGATATTCCTAAGGTTTCTCCAGATGATATTTGACAGTAAATATCTGGAGTTAGAAAGAAGAGGTGAAACTTTTCACTTGAAGTCGTTGCATGCTAATACTTTTGGCCTCATAAAACAAAATCGCAAGGGTACGAAATTTGTATTCTAAGGAAAGTACCCATTGGATAAGTTTTGCCAGTTTTCGGAGATCAATGAAGCATTCGAGTCAGAAAGCTCCTCAATCAATGAAGATGATGAAGATGATGGTATTACCACTTCTGAGCATGAAGAAGAAATTGTTCCTCTCGTTGTAATTGTTTCCGAGGAACACGTACCGATGACTAATGTGGAGGTTAATGATGATGATGAAGGTAAAGATGTGATGAATCTAGGGTATGATATGCTTGAATTTGATGATGATGAGGATGATGATGCAATTAATATGGATCAACATGGTGATCTATACGGATTTTATGGTGATAACTTATTATTCGATTTCGAGTGGGGTGGTGATTTCAGGCCAAGTAATAAGGAACACAATTCGTTCTTTGATGTTGTCCATTATTTTGTACAACCTACAATGGAGACTGAGGGAGTTAGTAATGTTCTCAAGGTGACACCTCTAACTACGGATCAGATGGCCTACACTTCAGGTAATCTGGATTCAACTAGAAGGATTCCTCCCCTTTCAGTTGCTACTCTAGCCACTTTGGCAGATGAAGGTGATCTTATTATGACACAAGCGTCCCAGCCTCCAATGAAGAGGAGAAGAGTTGATCCTAGGCCGGGAGTGCTGATTAGGGAACAAGCTTCGCCAACCCAACAATCTTTTGCAACTGCTACACCGTCCCAACATGCTCATGTTTTGAAAGAAGGACCAAGTGATGTTCGATCTTCGTATGAAGCTGAGAGATCTTCTGTTCCTGGGGGTTCCTCGCCACCACAACCTATGCACGATGTTGCCTTCGAGAGGCTTGCCAAGCTCTTGGCTCAACAAGATTCTGAACCTTCACCCCGAGGTAAAGGGATATCTATAGGTGAAGGAAGTTCAGGGGGAGTGGACCCATCAATTTCTGAGCTCAAGGAGCAGATTGGTGTTCTGAATCAAAAAATCATTGAAAATGATGTTTTGATTGAAAATCTCGATGTCAGAGTTTCTGAGCTTGAAGAGGAAAATACTAAAAAATCTAAACAGATATCCGACTTGCAACGAAACCTTGGTGCCTTGACTGTTGGGTACTTCGACCTGAAAAACAAGCTAATCAGTGAATTTGGCAACAAATTCAAGACACCGGCCCCTGAACCAAATGCAGAAGAACATTCTCATTGTGCTCCTTCCCAAGCTACTCAGGATCCTCTTGTTAATCATCCTCTAGTCAGAACCACGAGAGTTGTTCATTGATTTGAGAGTGAACCTGCTCAAGCTCATCCAAAAATTACTCGGAAGCAAGGCCCAAGACGAGTTTCTGCTCAATAAAAGGGAGTTTTGCTCGTCATGAAAAACTCGGACAAAAAATTTCATGGAGATCAACCTCATCTGACTGTGACCGAGCTCAAAAAGAAACGATTTAGAGATAAGTATGGTAACCGGTCAAGAATTCTAATGTGAGGTTTTCATGACAGATTAAAATGCTGGTTGTTAAAGCACAACAGTGGAAACGTGGAGTATTACAGGCATAAGAATGAATTTTCTTTTTGGAAGAAGGTGGACCTCACTGAACTTCCCGATGATCCATTTTCAAACCCAGCTAATGATCCATGAAGAATGGATTTCAAACCTTTCTTGGAGAATCAAGTTAAGAGGAAATTTGATGGGATGAAAACTGTTGAATCCTTCGTCAAAGGAGCCAAAGGTGTTTTTGACCCTAAGACCAACAAGAGCTTCAAGAATGTAATGTGGCCTCCTACAAAACAGATGACACAGATTCCTATTGTTAAACATTTTTTTGATGGATCATTGGACAATATGGAGTTTTGGGTCTATGATGAAGCTACAACCACTGTAGTCTTCAAATTTCCAACCGGTGCTTTTTGACTAATTGAATTAAAGGATCTTTTTCAATTTGGTAAACACGACATTCATAACCTAGCTCGACATCAGATTGTGACCAAGAATGAAATTCTAGAGCCTGTGGCTAAAGAGTTCACAAGAATGGTCGTAGAGATTATTAGTAAAAAATGTAGCTAGGAGTAATGGGAAGGTCTGATGTGCTTATCATTGAGAAAGACTGAACTTATTCTATCTTCAAACCAAGGGGGAGACGGTAAGGTCATATTGTGTTGGTTTGGGCTAGGTATTCATGTGTAATGAGTCTTGTTACTCTTTTTTTACGTGTTTATAGTGTTTACGGTTAGGTGAATTGAAAACAGGGGTTTTTGGTTCACATGGTGTTTGTAGTTGTAGTTGAGTCTACACTCGTGAACTGTTTACGAATCATTATTACTTCTACTCCTTCTTGTTCTCATTGATTATTGATTGTTCTTGTATTTGATCACTAGTTGGTACCAGTTTTGGGGACTTACAGACAATGTATGGCAAAGGGTAGCTTGATTTTAATCATAGAACAGTGGAGCGTGTGTTGTTAACCGGCACATTTATTAGGCAATTTTTAACATTGACTGTGCCAAGATAAGTTGCATGGTTCTTCACACCTTGTTTGTTATGCTCGACATCCCAGTCAAAACTTGAAGAGCACAATCGAGATTTAAACATGCCATTGAAAAGTTCAATGAATCTCAAAGGATCTCGAAATTTCAATCCAATTAAAACTTAATAATTGATTTCGTTTTTTATGGTGGAAATTGGTAAATCGTCATTTGCCTACCTTTAAATATTTTACAGTTAGATTACGGCATCCCTCTTTGCAATTGTAGAATATTATGTTGGGTCCTAGCCTTAATATTTCATTTGGGTGTTATACTAAGGATACTCATCTAATCTAAACTTTGTTCTTCTTCTTTTTCAGATGTATATCCCAAATAATGCTTCCAACCCAATCTCTTTAGGCACTTTTTTCCTCATGAACCTATGTGGGAGGGACATTTTTGATGGCTCGAACTTCAATGAATCGATTAAAAACATCTGAATGGCCATTCACTATGCGGACAAAGAATATGTCCTTGATAAAGAGCTTAAGGAGATTGATGTAACCATTGCTACTCCCGAACAATTCTTTGAACATACTACTCATGAGAGGGATGCGATAAAGGTGTCGTGTCCTATGAGGACTACTATCCTTTTGAAATGTATCAAGATTTGATGGAAAGTTACCATGAAAGTGTTCGGTAGGAGAGGTATGAAATCATTGCCTCCATGATTACAACCAAAATGAAGGATGGAGAGTCCATCACGGCCCACTTGCAAAAGATACATAGATATGTTTGACGCTTGCTAAAATTAAATGTCAATTTTGATGAAGAGTTGGTTATAGACATAATTTTACACTCTTTACCTTCTTATCATGACCAGTTTCGTATGACCTATCATATGAACAAGGAGGAGGTCAGTCTTAGCAAGCTTCAAGGCCTTTTAAGAACTGCAGAAAGCAATTTGAAGGCAAAGTCGGTTATGTCTAATCCTACTAGTACTACCTTTGCCTCTGTTTTGCCAATCGGACATGGGAAGGGAAAGAAGAGGAAGGCTCCCTACAAGAGCCGCAAGGGAAAGTCTTTTGATGGATCATCTTCAAGTGGGACCAAAGTTGTTTCTGCTAATCCCTCTTCCAATCCAGAGGATGCAGAGTGCTTCCACTATCATGAAAATGGGCACTAGAAACGAAGCTTCTCCAAGTACTTTTAGGACATAAAGGATGGCAAGATCAAGCCCTCCTTTGTAGGTATTTACTCTATTCAATCTAATAACTCATCACATGCTAATTCTTGGGTCCTTGATACAGGTTGTGTATTTTACATTTGTTCTAATGTGCAGGGACTAAAAATAAGTAGGGATGTGGAGCACAGGAAGATAAACTTAATCATGGGAAATAGGAAAGTGCCGCATGTGACCAAGATAATAGCTTATTCTTTGTTGCTTAGAAATGGTTTAAATTTAGATTTGAATAATTGTTGTTACTCAGCTGATATGGCGAGAAATATTATTTCCTTTCACAGTTTGTATAAACAAGGTTTTACCTTTTCTTTTAATAATGAAATTGGTGGTAATAGTGCTTATTACAAGGGTTTATTTTATTTTGAAGCATTAACTTGTAATGGTATATATGAAACTATGATGGTTGTAAATAACCTAGGAAATAATGTGTTGAATATTGATTTGTCCAATGATTTGGATAAGGCATGCTTGTGGCATTGATGTGTTCAGTTCTGTTCTATGTCAGACGAATTGGAAATCAGGAAACAAATTGCAGGACAATAAGTATGACTATGTTACATGTATTTGTCCGCATAGATATCTTGAGAACAGAGGAATATATGATCCATTATCTGAAGGATGCGTCACTAACTAGGTTAGAGTTCGACCGTGGCTTTTGAAATCTTACGATTGCTAAGTCGGATCCTGAAGCCGCATTGGCAGCTATAGTTATTAGACTTATCCAAGTGGGAGACTGTTGGATTTGGTGTCTAAGCCCATAACTATAATCGGGATGTACTTGACCCGAATGTAGCATGGTCCTTGCCTTTACCAGTGCAATTTGATAGGATGGACTTTTTAGAATAAGGTTACTTATGATTTATTAATATGTTACAAGTTTAATATATTAATATGAGATCATATTATTTAATTAGTATTGATCAAGAATTAACTTGGAATAAATTTTGTGCTCAAAAGAGACTAATTAAATATTTGGGAATTGATTGTGTAAATAAATGATTCTAATAGTGTGGGCTAATAATACATGGTTATTTAGGACGGGCTAAATCAATGAGATAATCCATGGAAGTTTTAACCCATGGAGCCTAAGTAATATGAAAGGTCATTAGCGATTACAAGGTGTAACCCTAACACTTGCCACACCATAAATAAGCCCCTAGAGAAAAAATCGATTGCGAAAGCATCCTTGGAGAGTGTGTATTGAGTTTGTACTAAGTAACTTATTCTGTCAATCTTCCTCTTGCATATTGGCGTTTGTGAACCATTAGAGGCATCACACTTGAGGCGCTCAAGCTTTCAAAGGTCAAGAACTACAAGTCCTTCTAAGAGGTAAGTCATATAACTAAATGTATTATTTATTTGACAATTCGTATGCTAGTTAGGATATATGCTTTACAAAATTGAAAATATGCATGTTTAATTAGAGAGAACATAGATCCAAAGCATTTAGGGATGCATGTGTACCATAGGAGTGTAATAGTGCTCAAAACCTAACATACTCATGTTAAAAGCTTTTTTACGAAAGATGAGGACTTGCATATTGGAGGAAAATCTTTTATGGTGACAAATGGTGTGTCTCAGATGTGAGGGTATGCCACTGACACTGGATGTGAGAACGATAGCTATTTTGCTGTAAAGTCGATGTATGCGTTGATCAATGAATGTGATCAAATGATCAACAAGGTAAACTCCATTCTCGAATATCTTAATATTCATGTGCGTAGATATGAAACTGAACTAAATGATTTAAAATTCACATTTTCTGGTATAAGTAACTGTTTGAAACAAACTCGATTGACAAATTCTAACTTAACCGATCAAATTAGCAGGTTTTCGTCAAAGATTGAGGAGCAATTGGATAGAAAAGTTGGAGTTGGATATTTCTAAGTCTAGGGATGAACTTATTGATTTGCAAACAGACAATTTAATGTTTTTGAAACAATGTAATATTTTATGTTTAATTGCAAAAAGGCTTTATTTTAATATTACTCAATTCATCTTGATTGTGAGATTGGTAAGAAAGTTCATAAAATGATTTTACCATCATCTCATCTGATAAAGTTTCGGATGCCTACAGGGTAGGAATGGACAAAATTGAAACTTAAATTAAGTCCAAGGAACATAAGAACATGTTAAAGCAGCTTTTAAATGAAAATGATGAACTGAAAATCAAAACCGACACTGTACAGAAATTTGACTCATTGAATTCAAACTTGAGTTCAGATAATGAACTTAATTTTGAAAAAACATTTGCATTCGATGATAACACTTATGTGAGTGAAATCTCTATAGAAGATGAGATTGATTGTTCAGCGTTTGTTAAAAACAAACCTAAACCCTCGAAAGTATTAATTTCTTAAAATTCAGTAGAGTTCGCACGTCTTTTAGTAAATAAACCAAAATCTTTGAAAGAAAAGGTTGTTATTTTTCAAAAGGTTTAAGCTGTTCCAAATCATGTTTTTGCAACCACGGGACTTGATAAAAATAGAACTGCTGAATTAACGTCCCTTGTTAATGAAGATAACAAAGATGGATGTGACGAATATTTTTGGTCAGCTCCAATCGACAATACAGATGAAACCATGGGTCTATCAGAAAGAAATTCATGGAGAGTGAAAGGAAGATACATAGTTGAACCTCTCAACAATCCATCAGGCTACAAAAAGGGATCTCCAAGTGCAACCAAGGATGTTTGATGCAAAACCGCATCGGTGGAGAATGAAACCCATGTAAGAAAACCGAAACCAAGGGTAAACATCCACAAGTTGTCTGAACAATTTGTAGCCAAGAAGCGTCAGAGGGATGCGAGATATAAAAAAAAATCTCAACGAAAGAAAGCAATTCTGGCAATCAAGAAATCCCAATTATGTTCATAAAGAAAAATCCACTCGTTTCAATCCAAATGCGAAAACCTCTCAAACTGCGAAACCTAAACTTTTTTGACAAAGTCAGTCTCAAACTCCAAAGGCTTCAAAACCTAAGTTTCAAAATCAAACGAAGCCTATGAAAAAAAACAAAGATAAATAAGAATGTTTCAGACTCAGCCAATGCATCGAAAGATGTTAAAGGCAAAGGAAAGATAGTTTCAGAGCCCGATGATCGTATCAAGAAGTCCGAAACTAAGTCTAAGAGAGAAGAGAAACAATTTGTTAAAAAAAACAACAAAAGAAATAATCCTCAAAGGATACAAATCAAAAAGACAAAAGAATAACTATTTTTCAAATTACTAGGAAAGATAGTACAAAATTAATAAAACAACCGTATTTTCTTGATCCATCTATTGCTTTTCTTACTTCAATGAAAACCTCATAAGGACCAAAACAACTTTGGGTTCCTAAATATTCTTGATTTTCGCAGATGATACATGACAAGAAGCTTGATTTAGAATGGTATATAGATAGTGGCTGCTCACGTCACATGACGGGTAGGAAGGAGGAACTATGAGAGTACAGGGCATTGAAGGATATGTTGGTGATTTGTTATCATCAATGTTATTTAAGTGTAATGGGATTACTTTGTTGACTAAAAATTATCTTGATAAATATTAAACAAGTAAGGAAGGTGTGTAGTACACACTTGTTTAAGTTTGATCAAGTATCAAAGTATACTGTCATTTAGGTGCGAAGTCCCTGAGCGAACGGGGGTCCGGGGGCAGTGCGCCTGGGAGCGGGGTCTAAGGGGCGGCAGCCCCTGTATTAAAAATGCATCAGAAAATCCAAATTTTGAATATTTGACCCGTTTTTTTGCTTTACCTTAATCCTTATACAAACCCCAGATTTATAACAGCTTTGATTGTTGAGGAAACTGTTATATGATAGTTTTTCAGACAAGGAAGGTTTATAACCAAGTTTAGACATGTTTCAGGTACTCACGAAATTAGACCATCTTATTCTCTCTTTCTTTCTCTATGAGTCTTATCCAATTTAGGATTTGAGAGTACCACCCAAATGCTTCGATTTGAAAGTGATTATCACGATTCTACGATTTCTAAGTGCCACTAAACCATATTTCTAACAAAAATCAAAGTGTTTTGTAATCATGGCAAGTGGTGATTCTATGAAGGAAATGACAAGTAAGTTTGAAAACTGAATAAGTTTGAAGGGCAATATTTTCGTAGATGGCAGAAGAAGATGAAGTTTCTCCTTACCACTCTGAAAGTGGTGTGTGTTTTGAGTACACCCATGCCAGTCTTACTAGAATCTGTTGAAGATGAACTTTTAGAGGCAACAAGAAGATGTCAAAGTGATAAAATGAGGATTATATACGTCGTGGTCATATTCTCAATGGTATGTCTGACTCTCTTTTTCATATCTATCAACATTCCGAATATGCAAAAGAAGTTCTGGATTCTCTTGAATCCAAGTACATGGCTGAAGATGCTTCTAGTAAGAAATTTCTTGTTAGTAACTTTATGGGTTACAAGATGATTGACTCCAGGCTTGTTATGGAACAATTCCATGAAATGTTAAGGATTTTGGGACAGTTTGCTCAACATAATCTGAAAATGAATGAAGTCATTTCTGTGGTTGTGATAATTGACAAATTGCCCCCTTCCTGGAAGGATTTTAAATACAATCTAAAACATAACAAAGAGGAATTGACTTTGACTCAACTTGGAATCCATTTAAGGATTGAAGATTCCATAAGGACTCAAGAACTTGATAATAATCCTAAAGGCAAGAACCAAGTTGGTTCCACTTCTGTGAACTTGGTGGAAGGAGAAAGTTCAAAGAATCACAAGAAGTCTAATGGAAAAAGGAAGTTTAAAGGAAAGGATGACAAGTCTTCCAACAAGAAGGCTAAGTTAGTTTGTTGGAATTGTAACAAACCGGGTCACTTCATGAAAGATTTCCGTCTTCGCAAAGTGAATAAGGATGGTGCTGGACCAAGTGGATCCAAGGATCCAGAAAAGCAACAAGGTCAGATTTTTGTTTCATTGCAGAATTCTAAATATATTATGAATTATATTTTTGTGATTTCTGAAGAATTTTATGTGCAGGATGATAAAGTTTCATGGTGTGTTGATTCTGGAGCAACAAGTCATGTTTGCAAAGATCTATATTGGTTCAAGGATTTTCAACCAATTGAAGATGGATATGTTGTGAAGATGGATATGTTGTGAAGATGGGAAATGTTGCAACTGAACCAATCAAGGGCATAGGATCTGTTTTACTTACTTTTACTTTTGGGAAATGTTTGTGTTTGAACAATGTTTTATATGTTCTAGGGATTCGTAAGAATCTTGTGTCTGAAATTATATTAAATAATTGTGGTTACAAATAGGTGTTAGAAAGTGACAAGTATATCTTGCCAAGACATGGTTCTTTTTTAGGATTTGGCTATATATGTAATGGAATGATTAGGCTTAGTATTGATTATACTTCTAGTGATAATTCTGTTAGCATGGCTTCTAGTAGTACTAGCAATAATTTTCTTAAATTTGAATTATGGCATGCTAGACTAGGACACATTCATTACAAGAGATTAAAAGACATGTCTAAAATGAGTTTAATTCCTTCTTTTGATATGCAAAATAATGAAAAATGTAAAACATGCATGCTAACTGAAATCACTAGACAACCTTTCAAAGATGTTGTTAGGGAAAGCAAGGTGTTGGATCTTATACATAGTGATTTATGTGATTTCCATGCAACACCTTCCCTTGGAAACAAGAAGTATGTTATTACTTTTATTGATGATGCATCTAGATATTGTTATATCTATTTGCTACATTCTAAGGATGAAGCACTTGATAAATTTAAAATTTATAAACAACAATTTAAGCTTCATAAAAATGAATTAATAAAAGTATTACGTACTGATAGAGGTGGTGAGTATTATGATCCAATTTATTTTGAATCAACTGGAATAATACATCAAACCACAGCTCTATATACACCACAACAAAATGGTGTAGCTGAAAGGAAGAATAGGACTTTGAAATACATGGTTAATTACATGTTGTCATATTCTGGTTTATGTGAAGGGTTTTGGGGTGAGGCAATGTTAACCACATGTTACATCTTGAATAGAACTCCAAGTAAAAGGAGTAAGAATACTCCATATGACCTTTGGTGTAAAAAGGTACCAAATTTGAGTTATCTCCAAGTTTGGAGTTGTAGAGTCGATGTAAGGCTCACTGAACCCAAAAGGAAAACATTGGGTGAGAGAGGTATAGATTGTATCTTGATTGGAGATTTTGAGCATTCCAAAACATATAGATTCTATGTTTTAGAATCTAATGACTCTGTGTCTGTAAACACAGTGATAGAGTCAAGAGATGCTATCTTTGATGAAGAAATATTTACATCTATACCTAGACTAAGGGACATGATTCATCAATCATCCAGCAAGAGTACTACTCAAGATGAAGATGTTTCTGGTGCTGCAAGTTTCGTACCTGAACCTAGGAAAAGAACCAAATCTAGAAAAGCTAAGTCTTTTGGATATGATTTTCAACTATATTTAGTTGAAGGAACAAGGAATGAGACTATTTCTCAACATCAATATTATTTTAATATTTAAGAGGATCCAAAGACTTTCAGTGAAGCTATGGCTTCTAGGGATGTTCATTTCTGGAAAGAGGCAATTCATGATGAAATTGATTCTATCATGCATAACAATACTTGGATATTGGCCGATTTACCTCCTGGTTGCAAGGCATTAGGATGTAAATGGATCCTCAAAAGAAAAATTAAGGTGGATGGCACAATTGATAAGTATAATGCCAGATTGGTTATCCAAGGATTTAGACAAAAGGAAGGCATTGATTTCTTTGAAACTAATGCTCCTGATGCCATAATTTCTACTATTAGATTATTATTAGCTCTTGCAGCTATACATAATCTTGTTATTCACCAAATGGATGTGAAAACTGGCTTCTTGAATGGTGACTTGGATGAGGAAATATACATGAAACAACCTGAAGGGTTTGTGACGCCTGGAAATGAACACAAAGTGTGCAAGTTGAAGAAATCATTATATGGTTTGAAACAAGCACCAAAACAATGGCATCAAAAGTTTGATGATGTTGTCTTTTCTAATGGTTTTTCATTAAACCAAGCTGACAAGTGTGTATATAGCAAATT
Organism: Lactuca serriola; assembly: GCF_051521515.1. Taxonomy (NCBI): domain Eukaryota; kingdom Viridiplantae; phylum Streptophyta; class Magnoliopsida; order Asterales; family Asteraceae; genus Lactuca; species Lactuca serriola. Next base: position 124,655,555 of record NC_136413.1, on the reverse strand, counting down.
TGATAGTTCTAGTAAAGGAGTCATGATTTGCTTATATGTAGATGATATGTTGATTTTTGTACTGATTTAGAAGAAGTTGATAAAACCAAGAAAATTCTTATCATCTAGTTTTGATATGAAAGACATGGGGGAGGCTGAGGTAATTCTTGGTATATGAATTAGAAAAGGAAACAATGGGATTTCAATTTCTCAATCTCATTATATTGAGAAGATATTGAAAAAGTTTAACTTTGAGAATTGTTCTCCTGTTAGCACTTCTATAGATCCTACTCTTAAGCTTCTACCTAATAAAGGGTCTCTAATGTCTCAACTAGAATACTCAAGGGCTATTGGTTGTATAATGTATGTCATGACTAGTACTAGGCCTGATATAGCATATGTTGTGGGAAAGCTTAGTAGATATACTAGTAATCCTAGTTCAGATCATTGGCAAGCTGTGAGTAGAGTAATTAAGTACTTAAAAGGGACCATGAATTATGGTTTAACTTATAGTGGACATCCTTCTGTTTTAGAATGTTATTCAGATGCCAGCTGGATTAACAACTTAGAGGATTACTCCTTTACTAGTGGCACAACTAGAAAAACAGCTTTTTACGACGCTCATTGTGTGTCGTAAAGGGCTCAGACGACGCGCAAATGCGCGTCAAGGAAGGCCCTGTCATAAAGAGAGACGATGCGGGTCGTCTATAGACGACATGCATTTACAACGCTCATTTACGACGCGCGTTTATGACACGCAATGCGTATCAAGAAAGGCACTGTCATAAAGGAAGACGACTCACATTCGCGTGTCGTAACCTTATGACGCGCGTGTTAATGACACACAATGCGTATCAAGAAAGCCCCTGTCAAGAATGGCCATGTCATAAATGAAGATGACACACATTTTTGCGCATCATAATTTTAAATGTTTAAAAAAATATTATTTATAGATTTACTAATTTTCAAATGAAATTTGTATTTAATGTCTCATAATAGAAAATATAATATCATATACAAAAAATACAATCCATTGCATAAAATTTAATGTCATACAAAAAATCATATATAAAAAATACAATCCATTGCATAAAATACAATCCCTAACTATCTAACCTATTATTACATTGCTATTAAGGGACACCTTGTTTCAGATATCATGTAAAAAACAAATCCTCCATGTCAAAAAATTGGTTGTTGTCCATCGAGTGTAGATGACAAATAATGACTTGAACATTAGGTGAAACCAAAAAACTTTTATTAATCACATAATCAAAAAGCTGAAACCAAAAAGCTTTTAATTACACAAGAAACAACACATCATCATGAGAAACTACCAACCTGCCCTTAATGGAGGAAGTAGTTTTCTCCAGCCAACGATGTTGGTGTGGACTGATAAAAGTTATAGCATGTCCTAGAAAGCTGCAAATAATACATATCAAAATTATTAGCAACTAAAAAAGCAACAAAAATAACAGACCTCTTTAGCTAGATTCAGCAACTTCCATTGATGTCTCCTACATGTCTCTGTTTTAATAACTCATTAGTTTGTTTTATATATACAACTACAGTTGTAATTATATCTAGAACTAAAATTACCAACTCACTTATAAGGCTTCACAGTTGCATCTTTGTTTCCTTGTATCCACACTTTAAGTAAATACTCATAGAAACTGCACAAAGTTACATTTTTACAAAACTTAATATACTAAAGATCATAACACCCTGATTTCATGCAGCAAATAAGTTATATAAAGATCATTAAGAATATTTGAGAATCATCTGCAAGAAAACATAAGTAGACAAAATCTGGGTATTAATTAAATAAATATCCCGTTTAGTTAACCTAGATAATAATCACCCAATCACACTTTCAATGTGCATAGTTAGTCTTGAAGAATAGTTGTTGCACCTCTATATATATGTAAATTATAATATATATATATATATATATATATATATATATATATATATATATATATATAAGTTAGGATTTAGATGATAATACCAAAATCTGGATTTGGACGTAGACTTACTGTTGATCCACAGTCACCATCTCCCACTTTGCTGTCCCACTCATTTAAACTGTCCTTGAGATGAATAATTGCTGAGACTGCTGCTTCTATAGCCACCTCCTGTGCACGACCTTTCTCATTCAGCTACTCTAGTCAACTCAATACCTGACATGACATGCATTTCTATGGGAATTAAAATATAACATACCAAGAAAATAAAAACCAACAGTTTTGGTTATCGATAAGAATCAGATCAGAAACGCACAAAAGTTATAATTTGAATTGGACCGAGATAATTTGATAATCTATAGTTATTATAATTTTTTTTAAATGGCATTTTCCTCTCAAAAACAACAACAACCTCATCATTTTTTTATAATCGAGTCTGACATCATTTTTTAAATGGCATTTTCTTCTCAGCAACAAGAACAACCTTATCAGTAAAAAAAAGCTGGAATCCAAACATCTATCAATAAGTCGAGTTTGACATGATTTCAACTAAAAATGAACTCCAACCAACTGATAACTAAACAAAAGTTACAATTCTAAAAGCTATGGATAATAAAAAAGAAAGAACATCTAGAAATGAAAAAGCAAAATCCACTACTGGGGGTTTCATGAAACTGTAAAACTGAAGATCTTTTTGAAGATAAGCATACGAGAAAGGCCATAAAGACATGTGCTTTGGATAAGAATATAGAAGCTTATAGTCATCGAGATCTAACAAAAATAGGCGAAGAGGTCTTACCATGAGTATGGGACAAAAAATTTGTAAGTTTTTTTCCTCTTGAAAGAAGATGGAAGTCTGAAATTTGATGTTCTAACAAAAATAGGTGCCCAACTACAATCTTCACTTTCTTTCATTGGCACTGCATCTAAAAAATAAAACCATAAACTTCAAATCTCATGTTTACCCTTTTGGTTGCTATTTATAGGAAGAAAATAAAAAGTAATTGATAATTGATAATTGATACCTTCATCCGGGTGGAACAAACTCCTTTGTGGACACGTCCTGATAGTGTTTTCTCATACACTAATGCACAAGTAACATGAATCCTTTCTGGTGCCATTCTGTAAGATTAATAACATATAAATATTATTACATTCTTGAATTATTATTTTAATAAATAAAATCAAGATTATGGAAATAAACTTACTTAGGGGAGGAAGAAATTGAGTAGTATCTGGGTTGTAAGCGAGGGGCAACAGATGCAAAGAAAACACCAAGTGGAGGTTTAGCTGAAGGGAAAGCCTCCATGACTTCAAGAAGGCTTCTTTGGCTTGACACTATCCATTGAGCATATTCATCCTGAACAATATGTATCCAACAAATAAATAAATATATAACATCACTTTTCATATTAAGAAAAAGAAATCCCAAACGTTTGCGGGAAAGTTGTTGTTGATATGTTGGCTACTTCCGAGCCCTGTTAACATGAATAAGAAAAATATGAGAAGTTGACCAAAAATGGATGTTGTTAATTTAAGAGAAAAACAAATGATGCTAATCAGTTTGTCTTTATCCTAAAGATGTCCACAAAAAAATAAACTTTTAACTATCCAAGTTAATATACAACTCAAAGTGAAAAAGACACATCCTTATATAATTACAAATAAGTTAAAATAAAAAGAAACATTCTACCTTGATTGGATATCTGTTGAATTTATGTGTAGATATCCACTCTTCTATAAGTTTGTAAGTATCTGGAAGCACTGCAAACATGAAAAACGAACCCATTGGCATAAATTGAACCTGGAACCCCACATCTCCAAGCAACTTGATGTGGTAGCTATCCAGGAACAGGAGGTTGCAAAGATGTAGGAGAAACTGATACATTCTTTGGCACTTCAAAGGAAACCACCTGATAAGAACCAAAAGAAGATATCACCAATTTGAAATGTATCAATAATGGCACATCTTTATGATACAAGAAAAGTTTAGAATCAAATTTTGATTCTTTTTATGCTCATAAAAAGGTATAGCTACAGGAAAAGTTTTTACGCTCATAAAAAAGTATAGCTACAGGAAAAGTTTAGAATCCAATTTTGATTCAAGAATCATAAGCATTCAAGAAAGGCTTATAAGAGGCTTACTTACATTGCTAAGATTCAAGAAATTATACATTGGAAGAATGATACCTGTATTATTGTTTACATCCTGAACAGCAGGAGAAAGAGTAGTCATAACATCACTAAGCACTCCTATTCCCTTCTGATGATCTGAGCTTGCATTGAGATTACTGTGGAGAAGGAAATGATGAAAAATAGAAACAACAACAATTATTATTATTATTATTGTTATTTAAAATGCTAATACCTCAAAAATAGTACCTTATATAGTTTAACAATATTAAAATAACCTCTAGTTTTTGGTCGTTGTGTGTGAGTATGTCAAGTAATGGTAAAATGGTAAAAAAAACATTTTCAAATGATTCAGGTTCAGCTTCGCCAATGTATGAAGGGGTTGTAATATCAATCAGGGGCATTTTAGTCTTTTAAACAGATTAGGGAAAAAGTAAAGTTGAATAAATTCAAAACATGGAAGGAATGGTGAAAAGTTTAACTAGTATGTGTAATTTTAAAGGAATGGTGAAAAGTTTAACAGCAGAACAGGGGAACCTACTTTCTGGTAACACCAATGGTTCCTAACTGACTATATACTTCCTCACAATCAAGAATATATCATAAGAAAGAAAAACACAAGTTGAAAGAGGAATTGACAGTGGTCCTTGTGTGTTTGTTTATTGATGTTTGAGGATGATAAGATGACCAATTTCTCATAGAGCAGCAATCTCTACAACCTTTTGGTGACTAGTTAGTTGAACTTTCCCTATATGAGTTGTTGCAGGAGGAACCTGATTTACAGAACCAGACATTGATCCATATCAAGACCATGTCCAACAATCAGTTTTGAAGTTTTAAAGACATTTCTTTAACCCTAAATTCAAATAATTTAGCATCTTTTGAAACTGGAGCATGCATAGCTTTTTAATGAAACCCAATCATAGTGCCAATTGTCTTGCTCACATTACCCCTGTTTTAAAAAAAATCAATAAAAGAATATAGTCTTTTCATTTTGAACTCAGATAAACTAAAAAAAGAAACAAATATTACCATGTTTTGCATTTTTTTGACAAAATTGACAGAATTGGTGTCCCCAGTAGACAATTATATATCAATCACAAATGCCTCAACATATAGCATACAACAAGATTTTATATACCTATTAATAAAATATAAATATTGGTTCACACATTTTATCAAACATATATCATGCATCAGGAGCTCCAAAAGCTTAGAAGTTTTTCAACGATATAATTTTTCTAATTTCACATCAATCATCTGTTATAGCACTACCAACAAACTTTTTTATGATTATAAACATGGATTTATAAAACGGAATATGCAATTGGACTTACCAGCAGGTTGCAATCGATCATTCCTTACGAACATGTTTTCTTTGTTATTTAATACAAATTGCAGCTACAAATCAAGAAAATAAGAGCAACAAATATCGTAGGTTTCTCTCCCTCCTTGAAATTGAGCACAAGTCTAAAACAAAAGAAATATGATGAAATTGAACACAGGGCCTAAATTCTTTGAGAAATTTTTCAGAATTTAATGAAGAACCATACATGTTCAACAGAATAATCATAAATCAAAACCTATATATTATCAAAAAATCGGACCTAATGAGAAGAGGAAAAAGGAAGAAGCCTACCTGATGAAAAGGGGAAAGAGACTTCAAAAAATCGGAACAGATGAGAAGAGGATCGTCGACAATTGCTTGTTGTGGGAGAAGACAATCAGCACTGAAGTAGGAGAAGAAACGATGGAGTCGCTGATTTCTTCCTTCGGTAGGGCAAGGGTACAATTGGAAACCCTTCTCCCTTTCTTCCTCCTTTCTCAGTCAGTCGATTTTTTCCATCTTACCCGATCAGATTAAGCTTTCCGAGTCAGATACACAAATTTAGTTCATCAAACTTCTTTATCTGACTGAGTCAGCAAAAAAAGTATTCGATGTCTGAGATTCGATTCCTTGAACCAAGAAAGCCCTAAATCTTTATGAGATAGGAGCGATGACACTTGGATCGATTTTGTTGAGAAGCATCGAGCATAACACTAAATCTTTTGTGAGTCGCAGTCGCATGCCAGGAGAGGTGAATGTAATGTTGCAGTGGTCTGTTAGAGATAAACAGAAAGGAGGGACATGGATGGAGGAAAAGGGTGGCCTGGTGGTTCTAGGGTTTTTATACAAATGGTGGTGTTAGTAACCAATGATGGTGGTGCGAAAGAGGGCTGGTGATCTTGTGATATGTCGTGTCGGTGGTATAATGGGGCTTTATTGGAGGCGGTGGTGAACCAGAGAGAAGATGAAGGGTGGTGGGTGGTTGTCGAGCAATAGGTGGCAGAGAGAGAGAGAGAGAGTAAGTCAGGAGAAGTTAAGCATAAAATAAAATAAAACCCTAAGATACAAGGAAGATGGTGATGGCCTACCAAAGGGAAAGTGCACAGGTCTTCCTTCAAAAGAGACAAGGTTTTTCATTTTAGGGTTTGCAGAGAGAATAGAGGGAGAGAATGGAAGGAGATCAAGAGGATATAGTGGAGAAGCGGGCACTTAAAAATTTTAGAATTTTAGAGATTTCATTTTCCCCACTTAAAAACGCGCTTCTAACTAAAAAATTATAAAGCGACATTTCTGGATGACACACAAATTTAACATAAGCGCCCTTCGTGTTTGTAATTTTTTTTGTTGGACGTTAAGTTTAGGGCACGCACAAATGTGTGTCTTCTATTCTTCAAATTTTGCAAAACTCACATTATTTTTTAGGGCACGCACAAATGTGCGTCCTCTATCAGCGCGCGTCATTGCTTGAGCGTCATTAAAGGGTTGTTTTCTAGTAGTATGGTTGGGTGTTTCTTCTTGGAGGAGGTGCCATTTCTTGGGCATCAAACAAACATACTTGTATTAGTAACTCAACCATGGAGTCTAAGGTTTTTTTCTTTGTCTACTGTCGGTAAAGAAGCTGAGTGGCTAAAGAATTTGATTTATGAAATTCCATTACGGCCTAAATCGATATCTACCGTTTCTGTCAGATGTGATAGTGCTGAAACCTTGGCTAAGGCTTATAGTGAAGTGTACAATGGAAATTCTAGACATTTAGGTGTTAGACATAGCATGATTCATGAGCTCATCATGACTGGTGTGATATCTGTGCAGTTTGTAAGAACTCAATTGAATTTAGCCGATCATCTAACCAAAGGGTTAGCAAGAAATCTTGTGCACAAGGCGGCTGTAGGGATGGGTTTAAAGTCCAATTAAATCTTTTATATTGAGATACCCAATTCCCATCTAATGTAATATTAGATGCTGAATTCAATGTGGAAATCTTGATATTTGAAGATTGGAACACATTTTATTATCATCCCAAGGTATGTGTTTAGTACTGCAAGTTAAGGAGGTTGAAATTTTATTTCTTAATAGTTCTTTGAAAAATTGCATTTGCCAGTGCAAGAACAAAAGAACTACCTCTATAAGCATGAAGCTTAACTGCTTCAAAAAGTTGGGACTTGACTTTGATATGCTTATTGAAGGATGGGACACAAGCTAATAAAATATAGTGTCAAGTTATAACTCTGAGAATGCAAACTATTGTGTATATTATCTTCATGTATTCACTTAGAATACAAAGGGTTCAATCCTTAGTGACACCCTAATATTCGAATATTTGGAATGAATAATATACTAATGTGAAATTCAATCGTCACGATATTTCATTTATGCATCAGTTTTGTTGGTGTTATGTTTCATTTTAAGTTAATCAAGATTACACTTAAATGGAGGAGGTTTGTTGGTGATTTGTTATCATCTATGTTATTTAAGTGTAATGGGATTACTTTGTTGACTAAAAATGATCTTGATAAATATTAAACAAGTAAGGAAGGTGTGGAGTACACACTTGTTTAAGTTTGATCAAGTATCAAAGTATACTGTCATTTAGGGGCGAATCCCCTAAACGAATAGGGGTCCGGGGGAAGCACCCCTGGGAGCGGGGTCCAAGGGGAGGTAGCCCCTGGCGAGGTCCAAGGGGCAGAGCCCCTATCTGGGGTCGAGCTTATACAAAACCCGTTTTTGACCTGTTTTTTACTTTACATTAATCCTAATACAAAACACAGATTTATAACAATTTTGACTATTGAGGAAAACTGTTATATGACAGTTTTGACAGTTTTTCAGACAAGGAATGTTTATAACCAATTTTAGTCATTTTTCTGGTACTCACGAAATTACACCATCTTATTCTCTCTTTCTTTCTCTCTGAGTCTTATCCAATTGGGGATTTAGGAGTACCACCCAAATACTTCGATTTGAAAGTGATTATCACGATTCTTAAATTTCTAAGTGCCACTAAACCATATTTCTAACAGGATGGAGGATAAGTAAGGTTTGGAAACAACTCTTTTGGAGTATTAGATGTTATGGGATAATCACAAATGGCAAATCTCGATTCGCAATGTGGCATATGCGGAAGGCTTGCAACACAATTTAATCAGTTTTTCGTAGCTTGTAGTAGGAACAGGACTGAAAGTTTTGTTTGATGATGAAGGATCTGCGATAATTAAGAAGAAAACGAAGAACATTCTGATAAGATAAAAACGAAAAGGGGAGATGTTTCTTCTTGATTTAAAACCCATTATACGAAAACTGGCCATCTGTCTACTTGCGAAAGCTTCATCGAACAATAGTTGGCTATGGTATCATATACTTTTGCACTTGAACTTCAAAGATATCAACAGGCTACATCTTCGTGATCATGCGAGGTTTACCCCACTTAAAGTATGAAAAATTACATCCTTGTGTGGCCTATAAGATGGGAAAACTGAGCAGGAAGAGTCATCCCACAATCGTTAATATGAAAGTTATTGAACCACTTGAACTTTTTCATATCGATCTTTATGGTCCTTCTACAAACGAAAGCGTGGGTGGTAATAAATTTATTCTTGTTATAGTGGATGATTTTTCTAGATTCACTTGGGTTTACTTTCTTAGACAGAAATCTGAAGCCACTTCCAAGCTCAAAGACTTCATAAGGAAGATAGAGCTTCAACTGCAAAAGCTGGTTCGCAACGGTCGCAGCAACAATGGGTTGCAATTCAAAAACCAGGCGTTTGACGAATTTCTAACTACAAAAGGAGTTTCGTATAACTTTTCAGATCCTTATACTCTACAACAGAACAGATTTGTTGAAAGGAAAAATCGGCCATCACGTGAAGCTACGAGGACCATGCTCTCATTTGCGAATCTGCCACTCTACATATGGGCTGATGCAATTACAACTACTTGTTTCACACAACATCGCTCTATTCTCAACATGCGATTCTTAGTCACTCCTTATGAAATCTTGAACAAATACAAATCCGACGTTAAGTTTTTACACGTTTTTTGCTCTCGTTGCTTCATTTCAATTCTAATGAGCAGAGAACCAAATTCGATGTGAAGGTTGATGAGGGTATTTCTTGGGATATTCGCTGACATCCAAGGCATATAGGGTTCTCAACAAGAAATCCAGAAGGATTAAAGAAACCTGTTATGTTATGTTCGAGGATAATTATCTAAAGAGGTATCAACACACTGTGAATCAGTCAGAGGAGATCTTCCCACAAGCGAACCAGTCAACCTCTCCACTAGCCAATCTCTATGAAAAATTCATGCCATTATTTGCCGAGCTAGCGGAAGGAATATCACTAGAATCTCATGCAGGAGACGATAAAGAGGACGAATTGAAGAAGATAATTGATGACACTGCAGATGATATGAACAAAGAACCACCAAGTGCAAATGTCCCTCATGACACGAATGCTACATTCTAGGGGGAGAGTTCTGAATTACATTCCAATGCAAGTTTTTAGGGGGAGCATTCTACTCCATAATACACTCACAAAAGTCCACCCCAGGGAGAGAATTCAACACTTGAAGACAAGAAATTCACATCATTCGAGTGGGAGAAAGACTATACAATTGATGATTCTGATACACAATCTGAATTTGAGGATATGAATGCTGAATTGGATCCTTCTTATGATCCTAATTATCCTCTACTGACTAAATGGACCAACGATCATCCGAAAACACAAGTCATTGGTGAATCATCTGCAGGGGTTCCTACAAGATCTTAACAAAAAGCAAAACAAACTGTAGTATTCTCGAAAATGAAAATTTTCATGTTTAATTTGACTGTTTCAAAAAGTGAACCCAAAACTGTGAATGTTGCTCTTGATCACTATGATTGGGTGAAATCAGTGCAAGATGAGCTCAATGAGTTCGAAAGGAACAAATGGAGATTGATTCCTACCCCACCGGATATGTCTACTGTTGGTGTTAAATGGGTGTTTCGCAACAAGTTAGACATGGAAGTAAACGTGATCAGAAAAAAAAAGCGAGACTTGTTGTCAAAGGATATTGTTAGGAAGAGGGCATAGACTACTAAGAGACCTTCGCACCCATGGCAAGGTTGCAATCTGTTCACATCTTCCTTGCATACATTGCACACAGAAACTTCGAGGTATTTCAAATGGATGTTAAATGTGCATTCTTGAGCGGGGAACTAAAAGAGACTGTATACATGGAGCAACCACCTGGCTTCGTAAACGAGAAGTATCCTAATCATCGCCACATTCTAGACAAATCAGTTTATGGTCTAAAGCATGCTCAAGAGCCTGGTATGAAACTCTCACTCATTTCTTAAAAATGTCTAAATTTAAACAAGGTTCGGTTGACCCAACCTTCTTTCGCAAAAAATAGGGCGACTGCTTAATGATAGTCCAAATTTATGTTGATGACATTATCTTCAGATCAACTAATCCCAGCCTAATAGATGAATTCTAAAAGCTAATGGAAACAAAATTTGAGATGAGTTCAATGGATCCTATTAACTTTTTCCTTGGATTGAACATAAGACAGAGCCAAGAAGGTACTTTTATAAATCACAAGGCATATATAAATACCTTACTCACTAAGTTTGGGATGTTAGGAGACTCAAATGTGAAGGTTCCAATGGTATTCGGATCGAAACTTACTCCATCCCTGGATAAACCGGCTGCAGACATGACACTCTATCGTCAAATGATAGGTTCTTTAATGTACTTAACTGCGATTCAACCAGATATTATGTTGTCTGTTTGTTATTGAGCTAGGTTCCAAGTGAATCCGCGAGAACTACACATGGTCGCGGTCAAGAACATATTATGGTATTTAAAACGAACATCTTCACTAGGAATATGGTATCCATCGAAGTTTGGTTTCTTTTTAAAAGCTTTTTAGGATGCTGATCTTCAGAGGATGTGGGCTAGATAGAAAGAGTACAACCGGAGGGTGCCACTTCTTGGATGGCATGCTCGTAAGTTGGCATTCCAAAAAGAAAACTCACATTTCCTTTTCCACAACTGAAGCCGAGTACAATGTCGCTGCCTCGTGTTCTTCACAGGTCATATGGATTCAATGTCAACTTCATGACTTTGGCCTAAACATGAAACAAATCCCACTATATTTTGAATCCAAAAGTGACATTCGCATTTGTCACAACCCAGCACAACAATCAAATACATAACACATAGCACTGAGGTATCACTTTATCAAGGATCATGTAGAAGATGGCAATATTGAGATACAGTTTGTAAGGTCCGTTGATCAGTTAGTTGACATATTCATGAAAGCCTTACCTGAAACGACCTTCAATAGAATACTTCAAGGCCTAGGAATGATGGAAGTCAAGTCTGTTCCGAAAACACTTTCGCATTCATAAAGTTGTCATTGCGAATTGGTGTGAATGCTCGTAGTGATTCGCAGTCTACTTTGACACTGCGAATCAATGCGAACGCTCGTAGTGATTCGTAGTCAATTGTTCATTTGTGATTCGGATCCTCCTATATCCTTTTGCATAATATATACATTTTTGTCTTTACTTGTTTCACTTTTAATTTCCTTCTGGTTTTATTTCATTTTCATAGAAACAAAAATACAAAAATATTTTTCTTTGTTTTTTTTATTTTCTTTTTATTCACAAAAATTATAAAATACCAAAAACAATATATCATTGAGCAGCTTTTAAAGGCACAAATTTGTAGTCATTCTTATTTTCTAAGATGGGGCAGGTATAAATTTCTTTAAATTTGTATTAGCAAAATGTCCCTAGAAGTATGATGTTGCATGTTGGTTGAAGCCTCGACGACTCTATGTGAAGCCTTAATGAATCGATCGAACCAAACGTTTCTTCCCAATCATGCTATTAAATTCACATAAGTCATGAGCTACCTTACTCTTCTCAAATTGAGTTAATAGTTTTCTGCTTGGTGACTTTCGTGTGGAAGAGGTACATTCGCTTCTTTGGAACCACCTTCACATTTCTCCATCACTTTAGTTATCATACATGTAACCCTTGAGATTCTTAGAAAATACCACTGAGGTTTATGGTTGCACAACATCTGTGGTAATGATCTTGGTTTTGTACATCCATGAGCTAATTGAAACCTAAAATCCAACACGCTATAATGAATTGACGGTGAACATTTAAAAGTTCAAGTTTTTCTCCAAGGAATTAACATAAACCACTTTTGTGGTCTGTACCAAGAAATCTCTTTTTCTTTTACGAGATCTTTAGGAAGTGTTCTAGTCCCATGACATTTATTCCCATAAGATCCAGTTTTTATTTTCTTGAGATTTCTAAAATTATCTGTTTCACTCAAATACTTCCAAACCTACTCGTTCAACTGACTACACTGGTCACACGAGTACTTCATCCGAACGCTCATACTTGCCTCAATTTTCGGTCTTTGTTTGAAGATAAAGCCACCCTGTAAGCCTAATAAAAAGATGCCTTTCATTTTTCATCATAAACAGTTGGTCATATTTCAACGGAAAGCCACACAGATGCTTCTTAGACTCTCTTTATTTCGAAGGAAGAGATCTATGCCCGAGGTCCACAGTTTCGTGTATTATTAGACATCAGTAGAATCCCTTGGAACTTATTACTTTATTTATGTATCTTTGGCACACTCTTGCATGAAGATCGTAGTGATCTTTCCAATGTCTGGTTCATGGTTCTCATGGTTCATCTATTTTTCGCAGGGCTATCAAGGAAGTCTCACTGTGAAAGGATATGGTTCGCTACAAATGTCTTATCTATGCAATGACTGTGAAAGATTATAAGCGGACACGGCAACTTATCTGGACAAAAATTCAAATAGGCGCGTGAATTTTTGAATGGACGTTTCCTTAACCGTCGCATGACCCACGCTTCTGACATAACATTTGTTAAAGTGCACTTTTTTAGGTGATGTTTTAGTTGCCAAGGCCATCTCCCTCCGGATTTCTCTCACCAAACAAATGGTATAAAAGGGTTTTGGCGATTCATCTCTCCTCGCCACTTACACAATTCTCTCAAAGATTTATGGAAATCAAAGCATTCCACTATTCATCTTCTTTCTCAAGCTATCAACAATGGAGGGATCTTCTGAGACTCCCTTTGTTCATGAAGTGAAATCTTCACTCCTTTTCATTAAGCTAAATCAAAATCTGGTGATCGATCTCGCGTCGTGCAAGTATGATAGTTATATGCTTCCTATTGTTGAATGTGTCAAACACTGTCCATTGACCGTCACACTCACCATGATGGAAAACATCCCAATGTCGCTTTTATCTAAAGCTTATTCTTCTGCAAGTTTTATCAAGGAAGAACAGAAGATTACGTTTGAGATCCAAAATTGCAAAACCTCCATCTCTAAATCTCGATTTTTCTTAGTTCTAGGGCTTCGTCAGTCAGATGATATGATTAACCCTGAATCCGTGACTAGCGCTGCTTTATTGAAGATGTTTTACCAAATGTGGTATAAAGAAACCCTAATCGTTGTCTCGAAGTTCTGGAAGCCTAATCTGCTGCCCCAATAGAATGATCTCTTCACTTTGTTGTTCAAAGATTTTTCTGAAAGAGTAACTGGATCAGATTGCGCAAGTAAGATGTTCATGGAAATCATCTATGGCATCTACACAGGTCTTAATACTGAATATGGGGCAGTTCTATGGTTTCAAGTTATTCAGATCACCTACTCAACCACACGTCAAAGTGAAGTCTCATGTGCACGTTTCTGGACCATCATCGTCTATAGGGCCATTGCGAAACTTTAAATTCAGGTAATGCAAGATGCGATGATGGCATCTATTTTAACTTTTCACACCATAGGGATCATTATTGATGATACTTCTAAGTTCTCTTTTGTTGAATAAATACCAAAGGAAATGTTTCGTGACGTGCCAGTGGCCAGCAAGATTTTGAAGGGATACTGGAAACTTCCTGTTACAGGATTACGTCCTTTGACTCCTGAAATGAAAGCGATAATCTATGATGCAGATAAAACGAAGAACGGGGGGTCAAAAAGATGGAAATAAAGGAAGAAAGAAAACAGAGGGGCAAGAAGGTCCATCTACTCAAATTCAAGCCTCGAAATATCAAAAAGGTCATGCTAGTTCACCTGCACCAAAAAGGTGAAAGACCAAGAATTTGGTTCGCAACACCAAGTCACCAACCCTGATTGAAAGCGAACACTCGTAGTATGACAATCAGTCAGATTTTCGTATTGAGGAGAATGAGCCTGTTCGCAATGAAGATGTTACATCAAACCCTGATGTAACTCCTACTTACAATGATTTCTTTCCATCTCCTCCTCCTTCACCCAAAACAACAACCACTACCACACCAATTACTATTGCACCTTGCCCCCCACCAGTCTCTTCTTAAACATAGAGTAATATTCCTTTATCTACTCCATTATTCTCCGATTCTATTACTCCACCAACAACATTTATAGAACCTCCTATTTCGGTCGACACATCTGATGCGGGGGCAAATACTTCAGGTTTACCACATCTAACATTTCTCGACCCATTTCCCCAATTCGCCAAGACAACTCGGGCATGATTTATGGGGATGGTGGAGACTGTTGGATTAATGTCTAATTCCATAACTATAATTGGTGAGACTTGACCAGACCCAGCATGGTCCATTTGGGTTGCATGACATCATGCATTTGGATAGAATATAATGAGAGAAATAACACTTAAGGTTTGTTAATAGATTATAAGTTCTAATATATTAATAAGGTTATTTAATTAGTACTGATCAAGAATTAATTTGGAATTGATTAAGTGATCAAAAGGAGACTAATTAAATATATGGGTTGATTGTGTAAATCATTCATTCTTATATATGTGTGCTTGTGATCCAAGATTCCTTATGTTGGACTAAGTCCATGGGGTGACCCATGGATACTCCATGGAGGTTAAAATCCATGGAGCATAAGGAATGGGTAAAGTTATGAGTTACATGGTGTAACCCTAATAGCCGCAATATAAAAGAATCCCATGGCTCAAGAAATCGGCCACTATGTATGAGAATGAAGGGCTAGCCGATTTCATGAAGTGTGTATGTTATCTCAATCTATTCCAAGTGTATTTAGTGTTGTGTGAACCATTTTAGGTGTCACACTTGGGGCACTAGGCACTCAAGCTTCATGACGACAATGTACATCAAAGAGGTATGTAATTCTAACTTGATATATTCATTTGAATCAATGTTATTATGCTAGTTAGAATGAATACCTTGGAAAGTTCATATTTGCATGTAAAATAGAGAAAACATAGATATAAGGTATTTAGGGTTGCATGTACACTTAGGAGTGTTAGAATGCTCAAAACCCAACAGTGGTATCAGAGCCTAGGCTTGTTTTCAATTATACTTGATGCAAATTGCTGAAAAATGCTAAAAAAAAATCGATTTCCTGGCTTTCTAGGTACTGGACTCGCCGAGTCCACTGATGAACTCGTCGAGTCCATGAAGAAAATCATCCTACTCGCCGAGTTCATATTTGCATGTATAATAGAAAAGTTAATTGATTATGTGCTTTCAATCCATTTTAACCTAAGAGTTGATTCTAAAATGTGTTTTTGTAACTTGTCCTCAAGTTATATGAAAAGTCACATTCAAGTTTCATAAAACTCATAAAAGTTGGCAATGGTTACAAAAATGAAGAGTCTTGTCCTCAAGTTATGGAGGTTCAAGAGTCACTTCGTTCACTAATAAAATGTGTAACCTTAATTAATTCCAAGTTATGGAGGTTACAAAAATGAAGAGTCTTGTCCTCAAGTTACATTCTTTTATTAGTTTAAAGTCTTCCATAACTTGTCCTCAAGTTATGGAACTTGAAGAGTTTTTTAATTAAAACTACTTTAAACACATAAGTTATGGAATTAATTAGTTTTGAATAGTTTCAAAACTTGCCCTCAAGTTTTGGAATTTGAAAAGTTTTCACTTATGAATACTTTAATTCCAAGTTATCCCTTAGAATTTTAAAAGTTAAAATTCAACCCTTATACTTTATAATATTATAAGTTAATAATATTTATATATATTTATAAGAGCAAGTCATTCTTACCATTAGTATGCCTCATTAACGAAGCCGGTCTATAAGGGGGGTATAAGGTTACTGCCTATAAAATGGCAGTTTAATGGGTGTCCACTCTCACTCACCGCTTCCTTGACGGGTGGAGGGTCGTTAGCCGAACGGGTAGGACAAGGACTATAATTCTCCCTTCATTAAATGTATTAATGATAAATACTAAGTAACTAAACTCTTATTAATACTCAATCTTAGTTACATAGGAAAATGTGAATTTGGTGCTAACCCATGAAATTAAACTTTGCACTTTGCTTAAGTCGTTAGTGGAGCGTGTGTGGTTAACCGGCACACTAACCTGGATTTAACAAGGTAGGCAAAGGGTAACTTAATGTTTATCACGGTATCGATGGAGCGTGAGTGATTAACCGGCACATCGATAGAGGGGTAAACACTTAGGGTACCAAGTATATTTGCATGGGTATTCACACCTTGTTTCGTGATCCTTGGCATCCCAGTCACAAAACCTAAAGGGCACACTCGAGGTTGAAACATGCCATTGAACAATTCAATGAATCTTAAAAGATCTAGGAGTTTCAAATCCAATTATAACCTAATAATACATTTCGTTTATCTTGGTGGAAATTGCTGAATCGTCATTCACCTAGCTTAAAATATTTTATAGCTTCGATTACGACATCCCTCTTCTAAGTTATAAAATAGTTTGTTGGGTCCTAGCCTTAATATTTCATATTGGGTGTCATATTAAGGACTTTAAATCAACTATCTTGAATATCTCCCAAAACATGTCTGGTTTAGACATTTATGATCTTCCCAAATCTCTTGAAACAAGCTTTCCTAAATGAAGATGATGTCCCATGGAAATCATACTTCTTTCACCTCCTCCAATTATTCTCCCAAACCCACAAGTTCTTGAAAAAGTTTAAGGTCACTCAAGACCTATTGGCAATCAAAGGTCTATGTGTGATCGCATCTTGGAGATGTAGTCACATATTGACAAGCCGGGAGAGTTGGGTGTCAAAGTCTTGAGAAAGTTTGTGGTTTAATCACTTTCTAAGTCACATAGTGAGTTCCTTTGGGACTCCTATGAAACAAACTATGACAAGACCCTTAATGATCTTATCTATTTGCTATGATCAACTTCCTAAAAACTTTATGGATATTGGAAATGATGACATTGGATATCCAGTAAAGCTCTCTCTTCCCAATGTAAAGGGATCGGCCATAGTCAACTCGGTTGACCAAATGGTAAAGAAAAAAGCTAAGTCTGAGATAGTCCCATTATCAAGGGTCCATTTCCAAAGGAAGGGGCATTGGTTGCGAAGCTGCCAATTTACCTAAGGGTGTTAAAATCAATAGGTTTGACTCTACTTCACGTAAAGTCCACTATCTAACTCTGCTAAGTTTCTATTCTCAGATTCTTGATACATGATGTGACTGGGTCACATGGTGATGTTTTAAGAATCAAAGAAAAGTGAAGAAACTTAAAGAAAGAATATGCAGAATCTAATCACGTAGATGGATTTCTATCACATAGTTTGAAGATCGAATTCTTGAGCTACTTCTTAGGAGTTATGATATATTGTTTAGGAATAGATAACAACAAATTTTTCATGTGCTTTTGCACTGTAAGGATAGTTTTTCCGCAAAGGTTTTAAAATAAAAGGAAAAATTTTGATTTTATTTATTTTAGAATATCCTTACAATGGCATTTGTGAAAATTTTTGTTGCCTATAAGATTCCATTAAGAGCAATAGTGGAAATATGAATTTGATTCTTTCATTTGTGGTAGTGTCTAAATTTACCAAATAAGGAAAGAATCTCATCACCCAAGTTTCAATCGGACCGGAACTTGGAATCATGCAAGTTGTATAGTATGATGAATGAGAACTTTCAAGAATTAGAAAATTAAGTGTAATTACTTGTTCACATGGATGTGTGAGTCAAGTAAAGGACTAAGGGATCGAGTATACATTCTTGTGCACTGATTAATTCCACCACAAAAGATCGATAAGACTATTCATCATGATTTAGTAAAGTTTAGTAAATATGGTTATACTTACAGGCTTAAGTATAATTCTGAAACATTAGAAAGTTTCAATGTAAGTCAAAGTGAATAAGAAGAATCAACTTAGGCAGAAAGATAAAAATTTCTCAAATCTGAAAAGATGGGAGAGTACTTTAGTATCATGTTTTAAGACCATCTTAATGATTTTGAGACCTTATCACAATTCATCCTCTAAGTGCATTCTGATAGTTAAGAAGAGGGCTTATGAATTTTTGAAGTGGTTAAATCAAGAAGACGATTCATACTTCGTTCCAAAACAATTCTTAGAGTTATACTCTAAAATTGTAACTTGAGTGACATATCTTAAAAACGGTTTAAAACACTTGTCAAATGTAAGAGTAAAAGTTTTCTACTCTTGTACATTTGAAATTGGTAAGTTGTGATGTTTTGGATAAAACAAAAATCAACTAGACCAATTGTGTGAAGTGTTTTTCTTGATTAGAATCCACAATATCTCTTGAATATCTGACAAGAAAGTCTTATAGGTCAAGAGGACAGTGGGAGTCTTAAAGGTCTTGAAAGTCTCAAGAACTAATCAAGAATAAAACCTGAAGTTCTTCACTAGCACACGACTTGTGGTTTATAACCTATCGTGTTGACATATTTCTATTTCTATGCCCATTCCAGTTAAATTTGGCTTTGCATATGAGTTCTTTGAGTTCTCAATTGGTTGCACAGCAACTTGGAAGCAATGGCAGGCCCTTGAGCTGCCAGGTGGCAAGAATTTAATATTGCACAAGTTCAATCCATATGAGTTAGGATTTGTCACTAACCTAGTCTTGTGATTATGGTTTCACGAATTCACATGGATAAGAACACATACACCATTAAATCTAAGTGTCATAAGGTTTCTCTCCGATTCATGAAAATTGATGGTGAGGAAACACTTTCACTAAGTACATTTTAGCTAGGTAGCAATTGTGATATCTGCATTCTCAAAGTCGTTAGTGGAGCGTGTGTGGTTTATCGGCATACTAACATGGACTTGTGAGAAGTAGCAAAGGTCTAAATAATCAAGACTATGATTACGTCATCCCTTTTCATAGGTCTTAAAATTGTTTAGACACACAAGTGTGTTATCTAAGGCAAGGTATATGATTTTGATAAAGTTTTATCAAAGCAATCTAGTATCAGAAATCTGAACTTTGGTAAGAAAGTCAATAATGTATTGTTTGTTCTAGAAGTTCAGCTGATTTCTGAGTACATGTCAAAGCTAGTGGGAGCATAAGTATTATCCTAATAATCATCATGTAAGTGGGAGCATGATAATTATGATAAAGGTTGCAAGTTAGCAATGTTAATTATAGAAAACAAAAGGTTTCAATTGGGAAAAAGTTGTTTTGCTATAATTAAAGGAGAGGAAATTATACTTCATCTCAAATCTAAAAGCTTAGATTGAGGTTTTAGTCGTATTTAGTTAAGGATATATGAATTTCATGTTGGATTGGCTCAACATAAGTAAATTCTATATATGGGCCCATTATTTTCGTTCTAAAATTCGATTATGATTACGGCATCCCTTTTCATAATCTGAATTATGAGAACTTGGCAAATTGAAATGGAAATATTATAGCAAAAGACTGGTTGAGTCTTTATGTGAGACATCATGAATCGTTTTCCATATGCTTCGGATATAGGATCGATTACATGTGCTATATTCATCCTTTCTAAAATTTTCCAAATGCCTGGGGCATTAAGAAGGGAAAAGGTTTAGAATTGGATATGACTAAAAGGATTAAGAAATTGTTGAGGACAATCTAAGGTTTCCCAAAGATTGGTTGCTCAAGGACATTTAGATGTATAATGTTAATTCTGGAAGGACCATATTGACATAATCTGTAAGGAGGCAACTCTTGTTCAGAAGTGATAGTCAAAATGGAATATGGAAATGTTTCAAAGTTAGAAATTATTCAAAATCTATGTAAGATTAGGAAACTTAATGCAATAATGATATTTCCAAGGAGTTGATCTCTTTTGGAATGCTCTGTAATGTTTGTTGTCAAGTCTTTCTGACTTTGTGCATAATCATTACAAGAGGATCAATGCATATAAGTTTAGAATCTAACAGATTTTAGTAAATGGAATGAATTTGGAATTCTTGCATTTGCAGTATGGAATTGGGACTGTGAAATGAGAATCATTGGAGTTATGTTCAATTGATCTATTTCACAAAGTAAAGATCATAGACAAACATAGTATGCATACTTGGTGTATGACATGACTGGTGTTTAGAAAACATAGTGTACATGCTTGGAGCATGGACAACTATTCTTTTAAATTCAAGAATAAAGTTGATAGCTGAAACAGTATACAATGAATAATGTGTAATCATATGGTGATAAATAAAAGGTGTTTTATTTATATTCATAAGTTCTGAGACCATATTGGATTCGATTGTTATTGTGTTTCACTTTGCATGTTTTGACTTCCAGAATAACTAGGTCATTGTTCTGATTGACTAAGTTATTCAAACCAACCACAGTCGGTCATATGTTGCAAGTAGATATGAATCAAGATTGTCATGGGTTGGCTTGTAGAGGTCTAAGATGTTAGACAAAGGGCTACAACACTCATGAGTGCTCATAAGTTCTGAGTATTAGATTCAACCTGCGCTCATTGGAATCACTTCACGGATTTTATCTCGAGTGATCATGAGACGATAATATCTTATATTCTTCAAACCTAGAGATATCAGTTGTTACTATAAGTTGGTTATACATTGATTGCACGTAAACGCATTGGTAACTCGATGTTATAAAACGTTCCTTTGTGTATGATTCAACAAGTAGTAGAACAAGCCATATGAGTCAAAGTTTATCCATTCCTTTTACCTTCGGGATAAAAGCGATATCTATGGGCCCCTCGATGATTTGGTGATGACAAATGTAAGTGCTCGGTCGGGCCTAGACTGATTTGATTTGTTCAATTAGTCAGTCATCATGAATCGAAAAACGGGAAACAACAAATGGATAGAGAGAATGATTATAATCCATGTCTCAGTCCATATGATATCTAGAATGGAGGAATATACGATCCCTTATCTAATGGACAAGTCATTAACCAAGGTCAGAGTTCATCGACAAGGTCAGAGATCGACAGAAGCTTTTGAGAGCTACGATTGCCAGTCGGTTCTTGAAGTCATACGCAATAATAGTTTTAGACTTATCCAAGTGGGAGACTGTTGGATTAATGTCTAAGTCCATAACTATAATTGGTGAGACTTGGCCCGACCCGACATGGTCCATTTGGGTTGCATGACATCATGCATTTGGATAGAATATAATGAGAGAAATAACACTTAAGGTTTGTTAATATATTATAAGTTCTAATATATTAATAAGGTTATTTAATTAGTATTGATCAAGAATTAATTTGGAATTAATTAAGTGATCAAAAGGAGACTAATAAAATATATGGGTTGATTGTGTAAATCATTCATTCTTATATATGTGGGCTTGTGATCCAATATTCCTTATGTTGGATTAAGTCCATGGGGTGACCCATGGATACTCCATGGAGGTTAAAATCCATGGAGCATAAGGAATGGGTAAAGTTATGAGTTACATGGTGTAACCCTAATAGCCACCATATAAAAGAATCCCATGGCTCAAGAAATCGGCCACTATGTGTGAGAATGAAGGGCTAGCGGATTTCATGAAGTGTGTATGTTATCTCAATTTATTCCAAGTGTATTTGGTGTTTTGTGAACCATTTGAGGTGTCACACTTAGGGCACTAGGCACTCAAGTTTCATGAAGACAATGTACATCAAAGAGGTATGTAATTCTAACTTGATATATTTATTTGAATCAATGTTATTATGCTAGTTAGGATGAATACCTTGGAAAGTTCATATTTGCATGTATAATAGAGAAAACATATATCCAAGGTATTTAGGGTTGCATATACACTTAAGAGTGTTAGAATGCTTAAAACCCAACAAAGACGACTTCGCAGTATTCACCTTCATTCCATTCACTATCAGGACTAAGAGTGATGACGAAGCTGTAGTAATGAGGGGGCAACTCAAAGCCATCCATGAAAAACTTGATTTGTTGATTCATGCTTCCAAGCCTTCATCCACTGATGAATATTCTCAAACAATAACCAACTCTCTCTTCAAGACACTCACCAATGAACATTAAGCAAATCTTGAAAAGATGAACAAGGCAGTTGGTGCCTCTGTTGCTGTCTGTAACAATACAACCGTAAGAGTCGATAAACTAATTTCTGATGCTACAGCCCTCATGAACAACTTTCAGACCTCCTTTGAGTCCAATACAACGAAGCTAATGAAGCCATTGCGAATCTCGACTCCTCTCTTAAAACTGAAAGGGAAAAACTTCAAGAAGTTCGAACTGGCATTAGTTCTAATCATGAAGAGTTCAAATCCTCCATTTCTTCTCAGATTTCCAAGCTTCAAGAAGATCTCGCCATGGAGAGTAAGACAATGGACTCCTTCGCTGTCAAGATTGAAAAAGTTAAAGTTCTCTCTGTCAATCTAGAACAGGCTGAGAAACAAGTCGAGGATTTGTTATTGATAGAACCCATTTTTAGATGAATGGTGGATGCGGGAGAGAAAATATCTCGAAATTTGTCGTATATAAAAATATAACCATGAAGAAAATATGATGAGAATTCTTAGAAAGATAAGAAAGAAAAGAGAGATAAAAATAAGAACATGAAAAGTACATGGGAGAGAAGATTCTCCCTTGGTGGGGACTACAAAAGACAAAGTAATCATAGAAGAGAGGATTCGGAAATACCTGCAAAATCTCGAGATGCTACAACGTCTATCTTTTGAATTAAATCCTAAACATGCTTTGTGCCCTTTCGATCTCATTCATTATGACTTGTGGGTACCAGCTCCTATTGCTTTGAATAGTTACCTTTATTATTTTGTGTTTGTTGATGATTTTTCAAGTTTTACATAGCTTTACCCACTAAAAGCCACATCAGGTTTTTACCTACTCTTAACAACTTTTATCAATCTTGTGCAAACTAAATTTTCAAGAGAGATTAAAGTATTTCAAAGTGATGGTGGCAAATGGTACTTTTCATCATCTATCATGCCCTTAAACCTCATGGCAAAATCGACATGCAGAACGAAAACACTGTCATATTGTTGAGACTAGTTTCGTTATGCTCTTTCATGCACATGTTCTTTACTCATGACTACCTTCATATGGAATTTTTTATGTTTTTGTATATCAAGTTTATCCCTACTTAAGAGATTATTCTACATACAAGAGTTCTTCCCTTCATCTTCCTTGGTTATCATTCTCAATATAAAGGCTTCTCCAAGTTGGATCTAATACACCTTTAATGAAAATGATGCCTATAATCCATCACATGGATACTCATCGAAGCCAAATTCTCCAAGTGCTTTTGATCTAGCTCCTACTTCACCTGGGCCTGATCTAACTATTAGTCCATGTTCTCTTTTTCGGACCAAATCAGACCACTCATCGGTTCCTATTATTGTTCCAACAAACACCGACGCTACCACACCGGTAATTCTAGATGATCGTGATCCATAAGTCTCACCAGTACGTCTACCATCTCCTCATCGTGAACCATCAAGCTCTCATCCTATGAGCACTAGATCAAAATCAGGCATATTCAAGCCCAAATATCTTCCTGATTTTGTATCTCATTCTATTTATGTGCTACATGCTGCAACTTTTTCTTCTACTCCTCTTAAATTGTTCAAATCGGCAGCCTATATCCTCAATGTACTGCTACAAATGAAGAAATGGGTGCCTTAAAGAACATTAATACTTGGTTCCTAGTTCCTCAGCCTTCTGCTACGAATATTGTTCGTTCCAAATGGGTTTACTATACTAAATGTCAATCAAATGGTATGGTTGAACGTCACAAAGAAAGGCTAGTTGCTAAATGCTTTACACAAATTACAGGTATTGATTACACCCACTCTTTTACCCTAGTTGTTAGAGTCGCTATAGTATATATTATTCATTCTCTTTCAACACTTCACAAATTGCGTCGTTACCAACTAGATGTCAAAAATACATTCCTACATGGATACTTGAAAGAAATTGTATTCATGGAGCAACCACCAGGATTTATTAATCCATAATATCCCAATCATGTTTGCAAGCTCTCTAAAGCTATATATGGTCTTAAGTAAGCCCTATAAGCTTGGTTTCATCTCTTGTGTACCTTTCTACTTTCCAATGGTTTTTTTTGCAGCCTTGTTGATCCTTCCTTATTTGTCTATGCTTAAAAATCATGTATTCTTTACTTATTAGTGTATGTGGACGACCTTATTCCTATTGGAAACAACAAATCTATCATCAATACCTTCACCAATCGTATCCATCGTGAATTTGCAATCAAAGACTATGGTGATCTCATTTATTTTCTTAGGCTTGAAGTAAGCTACACCTATGATGGTCTCTTCTTAAGTCAATCCAAATATGCCATAGATATTATGAAACATTCTGATCATATGGATTCTAGACCTGTTCCTACCCCTCTTACTACTAATCAAGTCCTCACCTCTCATGGGTCTCTACTTAAAGACATTAGTCTCTATCACTCTTTAGTTGGAGCCCTCAAATAATTGACCATCACCAGGCTGGATCTTCAATATGTAGTTAACCAAGCTATCCAGTTCCTCCAAGCTCTAACAACTGATCACTTTCATTCCGTTAAACGTATTTTATGGCATGTTAAAGGTATTATGTCCTTTAGGCTTACCTTTCGTCGTCCATATATAAACTCTATCTTAGGTTACTTCGATGATGATTTGGTACGTTTCATTGAAACCAGATGCTCCACATATGGCTATTCTATATTTCTTGGTGGCAACTTAGTATTTTGGATTGTTAAGAAACAACCAACTATCTCTAGATCTACTTGTGAGTTGGAATACCATGCTATGGAAAATATAACTGCTAAGATCATTTGGATCACTCATGTTTTAAGGGAACTTCATGCCTTACCACCTAATTGTTCCACTCTTCTTTGCTACAACAAAATTGCTCTTTTCATGACACAAAATCGAGTCTCAAAAAAACATGCAAAACACATTGGTTTGGATTATCATTTTGTTCACCCACCATATTGGGAGTGGTTTTCATAATTAAACTTCTATATTTTATATATATTTAGAGTTGTAAGGCATGATAGTCTAAGTACTGTTATCTTTTCTTGTTGGAGGTAATGGTATATTAAGCTTTAGTAGTATTTTATTGAACTTCTTTGGGTGAAACTTGATATTACGAATGATATTTTGTTAATGTAAGTTAGTTGTGATTTTGATTGGAGATATTGCAAAGGTATTAATCAAATGAGTATTGTATCTCATTGAATTTTAGGAGCACCATTTCTATATTCTCAAGTTTTAAATCACACAAGCTACAACCAAGTCTCTTACTCTTTCTCTCATGTACATGTGTGCGAGTGGCAGAGTACTATTTATTGTGTCTGTCTCAAGGACTTAATGGTGTTAATTTAAGTAAGAAAACATAGAAATTCCTTACATATAAGAATCCTTCACCAAAATTTTTGTAAAGTATAGTGAAAAGCCTGTATACGATATGGTGACATCTAACTTTATATCAGTGAGGATGTTCAAGTAAGAAGAACAAATGAAGGCATACAGATTGAAGTATGAAAATTGTACAACCTAGTTTTTTTGGATGAGAACCGTGTTCTTTAAATCTTATATGACTCGATTCAAAATCGAGATCTAGGAACAATTTCAAAAATGATTCAGCAACCCGAATTCAAAATCGAGTTGTATAATTAATTTAATCAGGCCTTTAACTGATTTGTAGTGGTGTTAAGTAACAATAGAAAGTTGGATTCCAGACCTTAAGAACACTTGTGTTGGATAGAATTAAGAGTAAATTATGCAAATGGTCCTTATGGTATTATGCTACTTGTGTGTTTAGTCCCTAAATTAGGTTTTTCATTTGTATCGTCCTTAAATGACAAATTTATTACACATTTTGAAATAATTATACATTTTTTTTTGCATGCTTAGTCATTGTTCGACCCAAAAACTATTAGGCCCTTATTAATTTTTTTTATAATTAATTTTATTATTTACATATTTCTTTTATAACTAAATTTATGATTTATATATAATAAATTAAATAAAATCATTTTCCCTAAGTAGATTCTAAAACCCCCACCCTCGCCCTCGCCCCTAATATGCTTTCACGATATTTTGAGTATAATCATTTTTGTTTTAACAAATCAAACCTAGATCTGTTATCATTATCACCACCCTCTCCGTCTTCTTCTTCATGACTTCCGCCTAAATCCACTAGCGACCACCACAATACATCTAATCAACAACCCTTCTTTTTTGGTGGCCATCACTAGAGAACGATGACAATAATGTAAAATAGTGATAGCGTCGGGAAAACTTCTCCATGCCAACGACTGTTTTTTTACTTGCTACTAGTCCTTGAGTCTCCTTTCAACGAATCAGATCCACCCCGACAAGGCAATGACCTTATCCCTTTCTTGACCTACTATTCTAGCGATCTCCCTTATCCCTGTTTTCTCTTCTATTCCCGATGAAGTCTAAGTTTGACGATTTTGACATTTCAATTGAAATTATTTTGTTATTTATATTGGTGGTGGTTGAAAGAGGTAAAGCGGGCAATCGTTTGTCAGTGTAGAAGTTGAATTGTGGTTCTGGTGCTTGAAACAGGCAGGGTTTTTTTTACCCTAAGTAATTGATTTCGTCTACAATAGAGAAGTAAGGGATTAGAGTAGTGAGTGAACTATTTGCAACCTTTTCCGGTGAGGGAGAAGATGATGGGACTAAAAGGAGGCGACAGAGAGCTTTCGGATAAGGGAACCAAATCAAACACCTTTTTTTGGAAACTGTGGTTGCGGTATGTGTGTTTTAAAAAAGAAAGGGAAGGACTTATGTAGGTTTCAGGCATAAATAACGAAGGGGTATGTACTGTTTAGTGGTGGTGACACACTGTACCATTTGCATTCATTGATTTTTCCATGCCAAACACAACTCCTTTTAATCTCCTTCTATGATCTCTGACCAAATCAACCCTTTAGCAACAAAGATCTAAACCCAATTAAGCTCATCCTCTCCATTTTTTGGAGACAAGATAAGACAAGACAAGAGGGAGTTCTTTGCAATCTCCAAACTTACAAACTCATCTCTAAACCCGTGTGGAACGTATGGTTCTTGGTACACATTTGAGTAATAAATTATTAATTTGATGATGCAACCCGATGAGTTGGTAACCCCAAAATCGTTGAGTAGAGAGTAAAAGGGACACAAGTTTGTAAGCAACTTACTCGACGAGTTAAGAGCCTCCCAACTCGACGAGTAGGGCTGCCAGGATGAAACCCTATTTAAGCATCTTAATCCCCACTTGCAGGCCTCATTTCCAGCCTCCAAGTCCCAAACCCTAGTTTCAGAAACCCTAATGCATTTGTGAGCTTGTGAGCTAGTTTCAGAAACCCCACTTGGTGGTGTTTTGAAGCTTATGGAAAAAAGAAGAAGCTAGAGGATTCAAGTAGAAAATAGTAGATCCAGAGACTTCCTTTCATCCTTATCATTTTCTGGTAATCAAGTCTCTAACTTGCTTAGTAGTTTCTTAGATCTCCTTATTTTCACTTTATTGGGTTTTTGGTCCAAGAAGCTTGATCCTTGGGATTTGGACGTCCCAAGTGAGTGTACCTTTAGATCTAGGATTATAGAGGGCCTTCATGGCATAAAGGTGCAAACTCTATGGCCATTGAAGCCTCATACAAGCCATAAGATGTCATTTTGGCCTTTTAAGCTCCAAAATGCCATGCATGGAGTAAAAGGTGGAAGATTTACTTGTCCATGAAATTTTTAGGGTCTAGATATTTGTTTGTAGGCTTTAATTTGGAGTACGGATGGCTTGTGGATCAAGATCTAGGTCGTAAGGACTTAGGGTTTGAGCTAAACACATTAAGAAAGGGTATTAATAGGTAAAGTTGGAAACTTTACCCTTAAAAGGACATTTCCAGGGAATATGAGCAGTATAAAGCTTAGATATGAAGAGTTGGGGCTTAATCCATTAAGATGGCCCAAACAGACTGAGGAACTCGGCGAGTCTAATGAGGGACTCGACGAGTTGAATAGGTTTGTCCCGATTCTATACAAGGTAGAACTCGACGAGTCTATGAAGGGACTCAATGAGTTGACTGGCTTTATCGCGACTATGAGTAGCAAGGGAAATCAGCGAGTGAGGGGGGATGACTCGACTAGTTAGATCGCAATTTCAATAATTTCTGATTTCTAGAACTCGACGAGTTGATGGGTCAACTCAGCGAGTCGGTTCAACCCATAAACATTGACCTTGACCAGAATGTTCACTTTGACCGAGGGTAAAATGGTCATTTTACCCTAAGAAAGATTTTGGATATTGATTAAGTTTTATTGTGATGATGTTAGTCGGGGAGTCGCAGAAGCAGCCTATAGAGATTTCCTTATCAAGATATTCAACAGCCAGCTTGTGAGGTGAATTTTCCTCCAGTAGGAACGCGTTGAAGGCACCAATGTTGGCCCCTTTATGTATGTTAGCAGATTTCAGGCTTATCCCGATGTAGATTATTTGTTTCCGGACTTCGGTTCGATGTCGGGGTTATCCAGATGTAGATTATATGTTTCCGAACTTCGGTCCGATGTCGGGGCAAGCCCGTGGAATGTTTGTATGCTTGACGTCTTCGTGATTCTTTCATGTGTATGTTTATATGTTCCGGGCTTCGATCCGATGTTGGGGCAACCCCAAGAAATGTTTAGCTTAGATGTTATGGGTTATATGTTTCGGGCTTCGATCCGATGTTGGGGCAAGCCTGAGGAATGTTAATATGTTTATGTTATGTGTTTCCGTTACATGCTTGTTGATATGTTATATGTATACCGAACTTCGATCCGATGCCAGGTAGGCCCCAATGCCTAGAAGGGCCCGATGTCAGATTTCGGTCCAATGCCAGGCGGGGCCCGATGTCGGATTCGTCTGATGTCGGGCGGGGCCCGATGTAGCGGGCAAAGCCTAATGTATGTTATTATGTGATTATGTGTATGATATGTGGTAGTTTGGGAGGACTCACTAAGCTTCGTGCTTACAGTTTTTGTTTTTGGTTTCAGATACTTCCGTTAGGAAGGGGAAGAGCTCGGGATGACTGCATGGCACACACCACAAGTTTTAGCCTGCGATGATTTACTCTGATGTTTGACATATGATTTGACATATAGATAGTTGTTTGCAATGTTTATGAGATACATGATTTATGATTTTTATATGATGAATGATACTTAGGGTTTTTATTTATGATTTACCCCCCAAAATCTATATTCCTAGTCTATTCCAATCTTCCAAATTATATAAATTATCATACACACCCTTTCTACTAATTTATTTTTAACAAATATATAATTCATATTTTTTTATTACAATAATATTAAATAAATAAAATTATATTTATAATACTTAATTATATGCTTTTGTAAAATACATCATCATGTTTTAAAATTTTAATATGTATTTTAATTTTTATATGAATTTGATAAACAAAGAACAAACTTTATATTTATAATTAATTAACATAATTCAATATATAACATAATATCTAAGTATTAAATAAGATTACATTTAATTATTATTAGTAGATAAAAATAAATTAGAAATGTATAAATATATAAAAAGAGGGACTAAAACCGACAACTCAAAATATATCCCCATTTTGGGGGGAATGAATAATATAACACAATATTTAGTGTTAAACTATTCATTTTCCCAAAATGGATGAATAAATGGGGTAGAGTTTGAGATGAATGTGGGAAAAAATGGAGGAAATAATAGAAAATGCGAGTCGGTTGAAGATGCTTTTAGTGGTTATCGTTAATGGTCATTAACGAAAAGTGTCATGTAAAAAGGAGAGTGTGCATGTTAAAATAGGAAAGTGTATGAGTTATTTCATTTAATATACCAATTTAAAAAAATAAACTTAGGGGCGTCAAATCGGGCTATTATTATGTTTTTTTTCTAACACGACACGATAATGTTGTATTTAACTCAAACATGACACAATACGATATCGTGTTATTTCTAATTAACACGAAAACGAACCAATTAAAAAAACGACAAACACAACAAAAATAATATAATATTGTAATTAATTTATTTAATTAATATTTAATCATATATAATATGAGAAACATGAAAAATAAATGCTAAATCGTGTCAATTTTGTATGGAATTTTAAACACGAACATAACACAAAATTATGTTTTTTACACTTGACACGAACACGACACAAATTCAAATTTCAGTTTCAACCAAATTTTGATTCGTATCGTATATTTTTGTCGTGTCGTGAATTCAAATTTCACTACTCAACAATTTCCACCCCAAATAAACTACAATTAAAAAATTAATTAAAAAAAATTAGTAAATGCAAAATAGTCTTTATACGTATTGCAGGGACAAGCCTCCAACAAATTTAACAATTAAGGACTTGACACATAAAAAAAATAATAATAAAACCAACTTAAGTAGTAAACGAACAAGCAACATAATACCACAAGGATCATTTAGGTAATTTACTCTAAAATTAATGTTATGTCACCAAAGTGAAACTACAAGAAATTACAATCCTCCTTAATAAATGAATGTTTTTTTTTACCAAATATCAATTTCTTATGATTTTGACACTTGTCATTTTGTGGTATTTTTGAATAAATGTTTTTTCCATTTGTAATTTTCTCATTTTTTTATATTTTCTTAATTAACGCATCATATTTACACATTAATTAATAATTGTTTTAATTGAAAATAACAAATAAATTACAATATTACAACTCATATAGTATTTAATATGTTTCCTTTTAAATTCAAATTTTAAATTTCAAATTTAAATAAATTTTTGTTTAAACCTTTATATTTTTTTTGTTTTATCCAACCCGTATAACATAGGGGTCTTACAACTAGTTGTTTTAAATATAGTTCGCATCCTGATCCAGTACAAGCGGGCAAATTAACTACATTTAAAAACACATAGTAAGAACAAACGAAGTAAAAAGTACCCCGAGCATGACTGGTCCTCCGCCGGCGGATGCGGATTCTACCAAGTCAATGCTAGCAGGCGAAATCATCTCACCAGTGTCAAGGTCAACCAACAGATTACCACCCAGCTGGAGTTGATGGTTAGATGATCCGACCCAGTACTTGAATCTATAACTAATAACCACTGCTATCCTAATATTCAAAGCCAGTAACCGACCCACCATGTCCCGACGAGTCTCTGGCAGCGTAGATGGCAGCTGGAGGTGGTCCTTGAGCATGGATCTCACATGATCAGTCTTTACAAGATCTTCGGTGTGGTCTTCTGGGTCGACCACCACCGTAGATGGAAGTTGGAGGTCGTTCCCCATGAATGATTTGATATGCTTCGTCTTGCCATTACCTTGGTAAAAGCCTGCGATAGTGCCTGCCCACGCATATTTCTGGTAGGGTTCATCATATGGGTAATAAAAGAAGGCGATGCTTAATGGGTCATCGTAGTAAAGACCAATTGCCTTATTCATATTTCTGAGTTTAAGGTCGAAATAGATGTTTCCAGCGGTCGGGTCTGACGAGTTGGTGGAGGCTGGAATCGTGAATTCCTCTATAGAGAGCTTCGGGGGGTTTGGAAATGAGTAGAAACTTAAAAGAACGATTAACGCGACGACGACCATCATATTGAAACTGACAGTAGTAAAATCATTGCACATCTTGTCACAGGAAGGTTTAAGAAATTTGGTGGATGATACTACTCTTCAACCCCCTATTCTTATTTACAAACAGGATATATATATATATATATATATATATATATATATATATATATATATATATATATATATATATATATATATATATATGGTTATTGACTTTTTTTTATCCATATTACCCTTTCAATCCGTTTAACTCGTTAAACGGTACACATTCAGTTCTTATGACCGGCTATATAATCAGTAAAAATGTTTTAATAGAAATATAATATATATATTATATAAATGTCATGTAATAATATTTGTAAAATGCCAAGTTAAATTACTCTTTTACTCTTTTATTCCTTACGTTTCCTACATTCATACATATTGTAAACGAAATTAAACTCAATCCTTAAATCAGGGCGTAATTATTAGTATTTTGGAAATGTAGCCGACTTGCCGTAACACCCTCTCGTAATCTTTCTAAAAGATTCAGTTTTTGAAAATTGAATTCTACCCCTCATCACTATAAATTCTGTCGATTCCTCTATATTATATTTGTACGTCTTATTCGCTTTCTACTTCTTTGTCATTAATTAACTCTTCATCCGTCTTACTTCCCTATCGCCCCCTTCTCGCCGTGAGTCTTTTACTTCCATTTAACAGCCTACAAATTAATTTTTATGGCTTTTGATTTTTAATGGCTTTATTTGAATCCATGTACCCTTTTTCTTCTTCTACCCTTTACTCTCAACTGCTCCCGACTGTTTCCAAAAGAAAGAAAACCATCATGTCATCGTTGATTGTCGCCTATATGGCCCTAGAGTACTGTCTACAACACATCTTCCTTCCTTAACTGTTTCTTGGCTTTTTTGTGCTATCTGTTGATTTTTTCAAAATTATTGATGGTCCTTTTTATCATTTATCATTTACTTTGCTTCTATGTGATGATTTTTGCTTCCAGTGACTATTTCATTGACCATACTTTGATTCTATGTAAAGTGGAAGTTTGAAAGGTGAGATGCTTGACAAGTAATTTCTTCCCCAAACATCCTCTAAAATTACTGATATGCTAATATGTTCGTTCCTTCACTACACAAATTTGCATTTATTTATCATGTAGGATTTTTTTTTTTTTAAATATTTTTGATAACATGGTGATTATCTCATTTTTAACGAAAAGATGATGATAAGAAAGTAAGGTGGAAGGAGAGAAGATGAAAGCATAAACTTTCAGCATCCTTATGTAGAGGATCAGTTGTACATTTATCTTGTGACACTTTCAACATAAACTTCACCATCAATCATGTTCATTAGTTTTGTCTTTTCATTCTCATCTTTGCCACCATAATAATATATATAAATACGATTTTTATACACGGACCATTTATATGATCTTTTACACAACACCATTTCTGTTAACATATTTTTTAGGTTCTTTGTCAAATTTATGGTGTTTTTTAATGAAATAGCAACATACTTTGATTTTGTTTTTTTTGGTTTTCTGACACCTGGTATAGTTTTTCCATGAAAGGGCATTATAGTTTCATTGTCTTAGAATTTGTCGCTTGGTTATTGTTTTGGTAATCAAAGTAATCATTAATATTAAAATTTTGCGACAAGTTATTTTCATATACATTAGGTGTGTGTTCGTAGGTTTATGATCGTTATTTTTAATTAATATTTAAACGGTTACATAAACTGTATGTTTCTTTTATCAATCCTATATGAATTGTTATAATGGTACAAAATGCACAAAAAAATGTTTTAAGAACTTAAAAAATTTATCTTTTTCCTAAATCTTTTACCCGTGTTTCCCACGGGTTGTAACCTACTATATATATATATATATATATATATATATATATATATATATATATATATATATATATATATATATATATATATATATATATATATATAGACTTAGGTTATTCTATTTTAACTAATTATTGTGTGAATGTAGAATGATTATGCACCAATCATTTTACTTATTTTAAAAAAGTGATTTACCTATATTATGAAATAAAAGAAAAATATAATAATGTCATTTAATTAAAAGAAGGGTAATATTGTATATTTGCATTGCCTTAAAATTAGGAAACCCAAATTTAAAAAAATAATTTTTCAGATTTTAATGGATCATTGATTATCTTAATTTTTGAATTTTGATTTTTTAAAAATTAATTTAGATTAAATAATTCTAACATAATTTATGATCATACCCGGCTTATTCTGTCAGAATGACATTCTTTTTATTATGATATTCTATGAAAATGCAAGTCATAAACTAATAAAAAGACTTACTTATCGCAGAATAAACAAATTTTTAGATACAAGTTAAATTTTTTCTATCACATCCTTGAAAAAATAAACTTTATATTTTAATCTATAATAATAAAACACTCCCTAATAACAAACAAATATAATATGTGGATTATTCTACTGAAATATACTATTACATATACTCTTATCATTCTATTATAGATTAATCTAACAGAATATGACAATGAATAGTGCATTTTTGTGGAAGATCGGTGACCATTGAGGATTGTTCATGTCTATGCCACACACATTCATCCAACCTTCGGGTCATTGATCATCATGTACTCATTCATTCTATGAGAATAACTGTCATGAAATTGAATTATATAAGAATAAAATTATGTAAAAATGCATTTATACGACAAAAATAAATAAAACTTTAGTAATTCTAAGAGAACTCATACTACATGTTAAAATAAAGTAACACAAATAACGAACTCATAAATCATTTTTGTTTTCTTCAAGAATTTGAACATCAAGTTCTCTTTTAGGCATTTCTACAAACACCTGGTGTCCAATATTCTCATAGAATTATTTTTGTGTTCTTTAAGATTTCTAAACCGCCATGACTTGTTAGAATCACATAATTACTGTTCACGAGAAATATTTCCACGAAAATAATCAAAAAAAGAAGATGAAAATACTTGCAAAATCAGAACATGAAAATATGAGAAATCTTACCATGTATTTCGATCCATGGTGAAAACTTTCAAGAGGTAGACTGGAGGTGATTTGGAAGAATCAGAATCAAAGAGGTGATTCAGATAAAATGCAGGTAAAATTGAAGGGCAACGAGATAAAAACCGACTTTTTAAGCTTATTTAATGATATGAATCAGAAGCATGATGATCTAATGCCATGTACAGATGAACTAAAAATGATTTCAGAAAAAAAAAAAAAAAAAAAAGGAGAAAAAAATGGTCTCTGTTAAGAAAAGTCGATTACCTGAATCTGCCGGAGTCGATGGTAGAGGCGTGTGTATGAGAGGGAAATGAAAGGGAAAAGGTTGGGGTTGACGATGAATAGAAGAGAAGAGGGAAGAGGCGGACGTGAGAATATATATACTAGAAATTGGGTTTTAAAACTGATATTTCTAAATTAAATGGATATGAATTGATTTATATATTTACCGTAATTAATTAAATGTAAGATTACATATTTACTCTTTTGAAATGATTGGCCTGCTTTGATTCATACATTCACATAATAAATACTTAGAATACATGAAGTCAACCCTCTCTCTCTCTCTGTCTATATATATATATATATATATATATATATATATATATATATATATATATACACACACACACACACACTAGTCGAATCCTCATGCATTGCGCATGAATTTAATTATTTAATTAATATAATAACATTTAACAAATTCTGATTTAATATTTATACATGTAAAACCAATTTCAATATCAAAAAAACTCTATAGTTAACATATTAGTTTTATTAATTTTAATAAATTTATATCATTAGTTATTTCCCTTATTAATTCATGATTTTATAGACCGTTTTATGTTGTATAAATTATATATCAAACATATATTAAATCGTATATATAAAACAACAAATTAGTATGAACAAATAAATACTAAAACTTTTGATGATTTTGTATAACGCTTTAAGTTGTAGAAATTATATATAAAACTAGGTGAATGTCATCGCGTTGCGCAAAAGCACCTATACAGTTGAAGTCTTTACAAATATATGTTTTTTTTTAATTAACTATAATATTGTTGTTACATTTGATATAATAATTCGTATACTAAATTGATATAATATAATGATAATTTTGTATTATATGATTATATATATATATATATATATATATATATGTATATATATATATATATATATATATATATATATATATATATATATAATAACTACATAATCTCAATCTTTTGAATGACTTCTACCTGCAAGTTACACATGAATAAAATTAAATATAATATATGGTTTAATGCTATTTATAGTTGATGTTATTGTTAATTAAGTTTTTTTAAATTTATTTGCTTAATATTTTAATTTCTATCATTATAATTATTTAAAACATTAAATGTTGTTTATTGATTTTTGATGTAACAATATAATCAATTATATATAGTTATATTTAACTTATTTGAAAACTTTTAACAACTATAAAAATATCTTTAGGAAATATTCTAGTTAAATTCATATTACAATTTAGTTTTTGCATTTATCACTGCAATTTATGATTTTTAACTATTTACAAAATATTCTTTCGTTTTTTAAGTGGAACTGAAATTTATATTTAAGTTGACACTTTAATATTATATTTAAATTAATGATTTAAGTACTTTATCAAAATTGTTCAGAAGTTGTAGCTTTAAATTAATAATGGTGTACATACAACAACATTTTAAATCTAATAAATAACGTATAATATTTTAAAAGTTAAAGACATAACTTTATAAGTAGAGGTAAATATATTATTTTAAAATTGAAATTTAGTTTACTTAAGAATACACTTTAGGTTTGATATTGATTTAACCTTATTAACCAACTTATAATCATTATTAAAAAGACACTACAATTTATCACTTTTAACTATTTACAAAATATTTTTGGGGTTGTTTAAGTTAAACTTAAATTTATAATTAAGTTGACCCTGTAATGTTATATTTAAATTAATAATTTAAGTATTTTATACAAATTGTTCCAAAATTATATCTTTAAAATGATAATTGTTTACATCCAACAATATATTAAAACTAATAAATTAAATATAATATGTTAAAAGTTAAAAAAAACATAACTTTATAAGTAAAAGTACAGATATCATTTTAATATTGAATTTTAGTTTGTATATGATTACACTTTAGGTTTGATATTTATTTAAACTTATTAACCAAATTATAATTATTATTCGAAAGAAATTGAAAAGTTATGGGAGTTTCAAATGAACGTGGTGAAAGAAAAAATGCATGAGAGTTTCAAATGAATGTGGTGAAAAAAAATGTTTCCTTTATAAGTATATATAGATATAGATAGATGTATGCTGGTGTGCATATAAAACAAATAATAAATAGTATGAAAAACACTGTAGCTTTTAATAAAATAAAAACACTACAACATTATAATATTTATATCAAACAAAACTTATTAAACAATTATAAATCATTCAAAATGAATATTTAGATAGCAACATACATTTGATATATAGAAACATTGTTATAAAAAATTTATGTTGAAATAACTATTGATACGATAAAGCTTTTTTTTCCATTCTTTCATTTGAATCACAAATATTTTCAAACATATGATTTTTTAATCAAAACTTACTTATATACTACCAATTTAGCTACAATGTGTATAATAAATAAGTGGTAAATAAATAAAAACATCGCACATTAATAACCATAAGTTTAAAAAACTTTTAAATGTAGAGGAAAATATAAAGGAAAATTATATTAAATTTGAAATCATAATTACGTTAAAAAAAACTATTTAGTTGTAGTGAGAGTTTCTTTATTTGTGCCCAGTAATTTAATATAAATATTAACCATTATATGTTATAAACTAATATTATAAATATTTATCATTGAAATAATAAATGTTATACTAAATTGTAACTAATATTATAATAATTTGAAGTATACGAAAAGAAAGATATATAAAATTGTGTTTGAATCACATTGAATTATGTTTTTGTTTTAAAATTATTTTAAACTATACTTATTTTTAACTAATTTATAAATAATTTATTTGAATATTTTTTATTTACTATATTATTATTATTATTATTATTATTATTATTATTATTATTATTATTATTTCAAATAACATTAATTTATTAATATAATATATTCTATTCCTTAGTTTTACGTTATTTTAAATAATTATTATTTTTTAATAATTAAAAACTACTTATTTAAAAATTTTCGTTATTTTATTTAAAAAAAAACTATCATACTTTTTTATTATAATTTTATTTTTTCCTTAAAGTTATGAAATATTGGAAGAAGACAATGAACGGTCCAAATAAAATGGTAATTTGAATTTCAAAACTATAGTAATTGTTATGTACTATGACCAATTTTAAAACAATATGTTAAGACTGACTTAGGGGAGGAGGAGTGTTACACTTGAGGTATATTTTGATTACTTATATTTTCTTATGAAAATATTTTTATTTTATTTATTTTACTTTTTCTTTACGATAAAGATGAATAGGAGAAAAGAAAATTGACAAATGTCAGAAGATAATTTATTTTTATTACTATGAAAGCATTTAAAATTGGGTACATCCATATAACTTTTGGTAGAACATAAAGAATTCATTTTTATAACATACATAATTATTGGTTTTCAACAATAATATCATATCATATTAAAAATCATTCGTTCTAATTCATCATTATCACCAACAATTTGGAATAATAATTGTAAACTCCTTTCATCAAAATCAGTTATAAAAAACTCCATCGATGTTATTTAAAAAATAAACGATAGAAACTAACATAGTTTATACATAACATAAAATACATGTTGAATAATGTTCTCTTGTATATAAAATATATTTTCTTAAAATAAAAAAGAGAGAGACAACATAAAGATACATACATGTTAACAAAGTTAATTGCTCTAACTTATAAATAACTTGATGGTTGATTTATCAAAAGCTCATGAGAAGTAAATATCAATCACACCTCATCATCCTATGATTATAGAAAGATGCATAACACATAAACTTAAGAAATGATCTCAAGTATACCTTTACAAACATACCTAAATTTGAACCTTTGTTAATATCTAAAACTTTACATGCACCCAATTTGAGTTTACATGAATTTATACTTACAAAAGTTGCAATTGCTTTCTTACATCCATGAAACCACTCGTATAATGCTTCAAACCCTATAAATATAATCTATCGTTTTGTGTTGACATACATGCAATATGTAATCTACAAATTTCTTATATAGGCTAAATATTTCATTTAACTCATCAATTAAATAGTATGATTTGAAGAGTTTTAAGATTTACAAATCATAATATTTCATTTAATCATAAATTAATTTGTGTAAGTTGAATGGACTTGAGAGTTTCAAATGCACAAGGTTTAAGAAAAAGTGGTCTTAGGAGTTTCAAATGCATGAGGTTCAAGGAAAAATGCTAGCTTTATATATATATATATATATATATATATATATATATATATATATATATATATATATATATACTAGTAGAATGCCCGCGCGTTGCGCAGAAACATTTATATACCTGGAATCTTTACAAATGTATGTTTTTTAAATATAACAATAATGTCGTTGTTAAATTTGGTATAATAATTCGTATATTAAGTTGATATAGTATATTGATTATTTTGAATTATATGATAATATATATACATCTATTAAAACTGAATAATCTAAATCTTTTGAATGACCTCTACATGCGGGTTACACATGAATAAAAACAAATATAATATATGGTTTAGTATTACTTATAGTTGTTGTTATTGTTAATTAATTTTTAAAATTTTTTTGCTTAATATTTTAATTTTTATCAGTGTAATTATTTAAAACATCAAACAATTTTTTTAATATAATCATTTATATAGAGTTATTTTTAACTATTGTTATTGTAAGTTATTTTAAGCTACTTATTTCAAAACTTTTAACGATTATAAAAATATCTTTAGGAAATATTTTAGTAAATTGATATTACAATTTAGTTTTTTGCATTTATCACTTTTCACTATTCACAAAATATTATTTGGGTTTTTTTAAGTGGAACTGAAATTTATATTGAAGTTGACTCTGTAATATTATATTTAAATTAACAATTTAAGTATTTTATCGATACGGTTCAAAAGTTGTAGCTTTAAACTGATAATGATTTACATACAACAACATATTAAATATAATAAATTGAGTATAATATGTTAAAAGTTAAAAACATAACTTTATAAGTAGAAGTAAAAATATTATTTTAATATTGAAATTTAGTTTATTTTTTAGTACACTATATGTTTGATACTTATTTATTCTTATTAACCAATATATAATCATTATTAGAAAAACACTATAATTTATCACTTTTAACTATTTACAAAATATTCATTGGATTGTTTAAGTTGAACTAAATTTTATATTTAAGTTGATTCTGTAAGATTATATTTAAATTAATAATTTAAATATTTTATACAAACCTATCAAAAATTCATAACTTCTTCTACCCTCTGATCCCTCCTCCGTCATTCACCGCTCTTTCCAGAGACCTTCTCGACGGTACAAACATCGATAGCTTCCTTTCCTTCTTTCTCTCAGAAAGTCATTCCCGATCCTTCCACCACTGCTTCCTCACTAGGTTTGAACCCCTCCAAAATGTCGAATGTCTGTTCATTGCCTTCGATGAAGTGGACATATCTATACTTCACCGCCCGTGTAATCCAATCATATTAGTATAAGTGTCACTAGCCAATTTCTTTTTGTCTCTTTCATTCCCATGTATTCTTTTCCCCCTGTCGGTGGCGGTCCTTGGGTTTTGATTAACTCCATCGAAACCTCTGCTTCTTTTCTCTATCGTCCCTAAGTCCGGAGTCGGACCACCACAGTTCGCACCTCCAACATCGCTAGAAAGAAGGAAAAACCATGCAATGGTTGTGGTTTGATCGACTGTTTCTCAATTTCAATTTCTGCCTCAATCTTCTGACATGTCTGCTGACCATGGTTTTTGGTGGAATTTTTCCACCATCTTAAATCGCCGATGGTGAAAGTAAGCCCTATCTATTAATTTCTTCAAATTAGAGGTTAATTAATCAGTACCTGGTGCTCTAAAGCGTATCCCAGCTTCACAAAAATTTTAGATGTCGACTGTGAAGATTTTTTTTTTTTTTTTACATTTTGTAGTTTTTTTCATTAGAATTATCACAAACTACACATTTTTCTCCGGATCAAATTTTCATCAACTTTGATTCATCGGCTCCTTTTTGCTGCCACTTCAAACCTGGTAGATACATTTTACATCCATCCCATTCATTGATTATTTGTATAAATTGTTTTTAAAATTGGTTTTCTAATTTGTATTTTTTTTTATTATGAAGGGGATTGAGGTAGATGATGTAAATGTGAAGGAAGCTTACTTCAAAGGGGTTTGTTTCTTGATGTATGAGAATTTTCAAGAGCCTATAAGCAGGGAAATGATTTGGGACGACTTGATCTGATTAAATTACATTCCCAATTTGGATTTGTTGGTTAGATGGTTTTTATTTCATGTTTTATTTTTTCTGTTATGTTTTGTACATTGTTGAATTGTTGGTTAGATTATCAACATGGGTTTGAGAAGTAATGCTTTGAGATTATCAACATTTTTAGATGATGATGGTAGGAATGCTTTGAGATGTTTACTCACTACTTATGCTACACATAACCCCTCTGTTGGCTATTGTCAGGTACACATAAAATAAATATTATTTTATTTATTTTATGGTAGGAATACTCTTGAGATGTAGAAATGTCTTAAAGATGTGATCTATTATACATTTATACTTGGTTAATTGTTAATTTTTAATTGTTGGATCTCATGTAGGCTATGAAATTTTTTTGCTAGATTGTTACTAATGTTGATGCCCGAAGAAAATCTGTTTTGGTGGGTGTGAATTTTCATAAATCTTGATCAGATTTTTCACCTGTTAAGGTTTCCTGAATAATATATTGTTGATATCAGGGCATTGATGGGAATTCTTGATGAATACTCATGTTAGCATTATATGAAACATGAGATTTAGTCTACCAAATAGTTTGGCATAATCCAATGGAAAGTAGTTAGTTTTTGTTGACAAAATTGACAACTCCAATACATGTCACATTTCTCAAATCTTACCCTTGGTGTTTGTGGTACCTCATGTGGCTGAAATTGATCTTATGTTACAAACACACACAGTACTAACCACAATTTGCCTCGACTTGCAGAAAGAGAAAGAGGATGATTTGAAGAAAGTACTTGTCTTACAATGACAAATGAAAATTGAAGAACTTAAAGGAAAGTTGCAGGTGATGAAGCATTTTAAAATTAAAAATTACGTGTTTGGCTATTTACCCAACCAACGTATATAACATTCTGCTTAAAGAAAATACAATTTAGTTATTTCTATATATACACATTCAATTTTGCAATAAATGTGGCAATTTTTTTGTTTTATTTTACTTAAAGAAAGAAAGAACATATTAAATATTAGTATGAACTCAAGATTGTACTTTTTTAGTTTAAAGATCTGATTAGATACCAACTAAACCAAAAGGAAGAAGTTATTAGTCATGGTGATTCATAGGATAGAAAATAAATAAAAATTATATTACTTGGAGTTGAATATGAAGCTTGGCTTTTTCTATGCAAAAATACAAGTCAAACAAGTGGAGGAACAAGTACTTAATTTTTTCCAATAACTCTGTATAATAATATTTTGTGGCTTTTTCTTTTTTTAGTAAAAGGCGAAAGAATATGAAATTATTTTATATTTAGGTTGGAACTAAACCAACAAAGACCTCTAGATTATTGCAGGCGTTGTTGCCTAAACAGATACTCTACATTTATTTGCATTTCTTTGTCCTCACATGGAGTAGGAAATCAGTTTGAAGATGAAGGTTCTCTTCAAAAATGGAATTCATACAAGACATGCTTTTAAATGAAATGAGATGAAATAGATAATGCTTTACTGTTAACAATGTTTTCGGATTTTGTTTTTAGCAATTTATTTGATTTTTTTTTACCAAAAACCAAAGCACATTGCTATTTCGTGCATTTTTTTTTTCATATTTAGTTGGTCTATGTAGTAAATAGCAAAGCACTTTGACCTTGCATCTTTTTGTTTGTGTTTTTTGCAATTCGTTTAAAATTTTTTACCAAAAACCAAAATACATTATATTATAAATTTGCATTTTAGTATGTTTTTTCTTATTGAAGCCATCGTCCAATCATAAATAAATAGAACATTCTCCGGTTTAGTAAAGTGTCCCACATGCTAACAATATACCTATTAAAAAATTAGGAAAAGGTTGGTTTTTTTAAAGAAAAAACAATGAACTTTGCAATTACATTGCTATTTATGAAATATAAAACCTCCATTTACCAAGTATATTTTTATTTTCTTTACATGTAACAGGAATAAAAAAAGAACACTTTCATTCTTTACTTATTTTTTATTAATATTACTCTTGCCAATAAATATCAACAAACACGTTCAGCCAAGACTTCCCACATGTAGAAACGACTGCTAAAAAATTTCATACATCCGGACCCCGCAATGTGGGGTCACTCATCTAGTTTGATAATAACAATCAGTCAATTTATTGTTGTGCAATGATTTTGAAAGAACATACTCATATAAAATTTATTTAACTCATTTCTTTCTTCTTAATTAGTAAAATGTCTTTAAGTTATAATTAAAAGTAAAATGTTATAATTACTTATTCAATGATACTTCTAACCTTATTCTAATAAAAGAATAATATTTTTTGACATGTGTAATCATATTAGGTCTTCTAATTAATCACATGTCACTTGTTATAATTAAAAGTAGCATTGATAATTTTTAAATTTAGCTTTAGGCTTTTTCTTTTTAATACACTCAATTCACCAAATTTAATGGATTTGATATATATGTTCTTTTAACTAACTAGTTGTAAGACCTATGTATTATATAAATTATTGAAAAAAATAAACAAACCTATAAATCTAACAATTTAGAAAATTTAAATTTATAAGAAAAAATAAAATATTTGATTATTAAAACTGAAATGCTTATTTATCTTTTAAATTTAAACTAATAATTTAAATAAATAACTAAAAT
This sequence comes from Lactuca serriola, assembly GCF_051521515.1. Taxonomy (NCBI): domain Eukaryota; kingdom Viridiplantae; phylum Streptophyta; class Magnoliopsida; order Asterales; family Asteraceae; genus Lactuca; species Lactuca serriola. The sequence goes on along the minus strand of NC_136413.1, from coordinate 124,611,139 downwards.
AATTAGATTCAATATAGAAATTTATTATGTTAATGAGTTAAATATATATTTATTATTACATTTAAGTATTAAATGAAATTTAATAAAATAAAAAAATACCACAAAATAACACATCGATATAATTTAATTTATATTTATCATAAAATAACATGTTGTATAATGTATAAGAGAATGACATGTAACAAAATTATTTTCATTGAGAATTTCTTAATATCGTTGGAGATGTTGACGTAGTCTAAGACTATATTAAAAAATATGTGTAAGTATATACAAAAATGAAACACTAATTGATAAGGCTTATAATATATAATATATACTAATATTATAATCATTTCATAATAATAAGAAATAATATGAGTTATTATAATATCAAATATCTAACATACAAATATTAATAATGTTTGAGTAACATGAAATGATACTCGTTTTTTTTTTTTTTTCATAATAACATTACTATTATAATAAAGATACTATTTTTATAATTATTAAACATTTATAATAATATATTTATGATATAGATATAAGGACAAACGGCATGAATGATCCTTGTGGTTTGTGGTAATTTATATGCTTAGCCTTTAAATTAGTTTTTTTTTCTTGAGACAATCTTATAATTTCCTTTTGTTGCATCTTTCATCTCTATAGAACCTAAAATGATCTTTTTTTCCCTTGGTAATTTATTTATTAATTTCATTGTTAAATAAAAACACCTGTCCTAAACCCCACTCCCACTAGACCACCCCATTCTTCTTTTTCCCCTTTTCCAATCTTCCTAGAACAACTATCTCCAACACCACTACCATATCTCCAAAGTTACAACCATTGAACCACTCTCATCCGTTACTCTTCAAAATGCTCGATTGACAATAAATGCTTACAACCAAGTCCTTCGAACAAGTTCATAAGTAAAAAACATTAGAATTCATTTTTTGAAATTGATTTCCATTTCAAATGTAACCTAATGATTTCAATTCATGTTGTTAAACAAACATTTCAATCTAGGATTTTTAAAATATGCTAAATGATTTCTGACCCTAATTTTAAAATAAGTTGTATGAAAAAAACTTACAAATCTACAAAAGAAAACCTAAGGTTCTCATTTAATCTTTACTCAAGTTCCCTTGTATATTTTTAGTATGGTGATAACCAGGGTTCAAGTGTAGGAGTCCAGGACAGGTTGAGGCTGAGTGGCGATAAGACCCGAGAATTAATCTCCACTAAGGTGACCGCCACAGTGAGGGAGGCGATCCTAGAGCTTTTTAGGTCTATGAAGACTACGTTGATTGAGATTTTCAATAAGCGCAATACTTCTATAGTTCATGTCGCCACAAATGAAGTTGTAGCTATTATACTATCTCAAGGAGTGTGATTCATACTCTATTAGGACTTCGGTAACGTGAAGCCCACTGATTTTGATGGGGCTATAAATCCGATCATTTCCATAAGGTAGATCTATAAGATGGTAGGATGTTTCTATATATGTTCTTGTCTGGAGAACCGGAAGGTCAGATTTATGTTGAACATTATGCGTTTGGGAGCAAAGGATTGGTGGAGATTGTGACTTAGACCGATTCTCCAGCGGAGCAAGCCGCAATATATTGGGAGTAGTTCTCTGAGATGTCCCAAGCGAAGTATGTTCCACTTGTTGAGAAAGAGCGGCTGGCTCAAGAGTATTTTTTTCTTAAGAAGAAGACATACTTTATGACTAAGGTCACTAAGATGTTTACCGAGAGGGTCTTATTTTGTCCTGGGTATGCAACATCGAAGTAGGTGTAGATGACCTATTACTCGAGTATGCTCAAGTGAAAGATTAGGGACTTTGTAGTGAAAACTTAGTACTAGAACATGGAAGAGATATAGTCAAATGTTTGGAGTAGGGAGATCGAGATAGAGAACAAGAAGAAGGAAAAACGTCCATTGCTAGATTAGTCAAAGTTGGTGACAAAGGGGTTCATGTCTATTGATTCGAGAGCAGGACCACTGAAGAGTAGGGACTATGGGAAGTATGGGAAGGGTGGAAAGTTTCATGATGGAATATGCTGATCATTTGTGTGCCACAAATGTGGCAAGGAGGTGTTGAGTTTTTATATAAAAATAGTCGGAAACAAATAGTCAAAACTAGGAGTTTAACGAAAGTATTTTTGTTTGAATAAAATAAAACCAATTTAATCCACCAAGAATCATTTTGCAAGACTTAGAAAGATTAAAACAACCATGTAAAGTTAAGTTTTACAACCTTTGAATACTTTTATTCTCTTATGGGGTTTAAAACAAATATTTATGAACCAATAGATGAGAGACAAGGAGCATTGTCTTGATAATGAGCCCTTTTGATCTCATATGCGGTTTGGTCTACCAGTAAGAGCGTCTATGAAAATTAGTCATTCCATAATCACTAGCTTCACCTTGACCCATTGCAATAGAAATAGGGTCTAATAGAGGGAAAGAAGAGTATCATTAACCTATTATTTGGATATAGTTCTTTCTTGACTTGTTTCAAAAGTAGAACGCCCATTGCCAATCACCGTAACCATCTACTTCATACTAAGGAGTGTTGATGCTGAAGAAAAGATGCATAGCCAAGGTCAATGATAAGATCTTGCAACAAATGGAGTATAAGGTTTGGAGAGTTTCATATTTTCTTTGAAGAATAAGAGATTATTGTCAAGGTAAAATATAGATGATCCCGAGACTTGAGAACAAAGAAAGTGTGAAGAAAGCGCTAGTGATCATTAGGAACAAGAATATAAGCATGCAATGTAAAATCCTTTAGTAAAACAAAAGCTAGAATTTTATTTTTCTTACAGAAAAATTTTCATGTTTTGTAGTTTTTGAAAGCCAAGAAGCAAAATACTAAAAACACAAAGCAATAATTGTTCATAAAAAATGATATTAAACACATAAATGTGATTCTTCCTAATAGAGGTGAGTATGATAGAGTTCCTTGACTCCACAATATTTCTTTCCTCTTTTCTAAAGAAAACCTTATAACTTGCACTAAATCGATCCAAATCCTATATTCCTTCCTTTTCGATCATCTCCAAACCACACGAAAGGGCCATCCTTTTCAACAAAATCATTCTGGAGATAGTTGCATCCTTTTATACACCTTGAGCAACACCCAAATAGATACCAAACATGCTCCTGACACTATAAAGCTAAGAAACAAATTAACACATATTGACCCATTTTTCAATGGGTTTATTAAGGATTTTATAACATGAAGAAGTAAGACAGTTTAAAGAATTAACCTTTTGAACCATTTCTTATTTATCAAACGAATATTGTCTATTCTCTTGGAATTTTCATCAAAAGTACATTCATTGATCTTATGAGTAGTGTCTCTACAACGATAGCATATCCTCATCCTATGTTTTTTTTTATTTATATATTTCAAATAATTTTGTTTCTAGTGAGATAATGCCTTTATTTAAATCATGAACTTTAGAACGGGTTCTTGAGATAAAAGACCTATCAATGTGACTAGATGAAGAGGTGGCATGTGACACTGATGTGCACAGACATTCATCAGTGTTAAGGGAGTCGGGAGATTCAGTGTCATAACTACTACTAGCACATTCTGTTGACTCAGTGAGTATCTCATGTGTGGAGTGATACTCTCCATTCCATATGGAAAATTTAAGATACATTTCAGTGATAGGAGAGAGGGAATACCTATGATGGGGTTATAGATGGTAGGATCCAATGCAGTTAGACAAGTAGTACAAACAGTGATACCTTGAGGGTTAGTAGTATAATGTTTATCAATGAGATATTGATTTATGAAAGAGCGCATAATGAACCTAGTTTTAAAATCTTCCATGAGATTATTGGGAGAATAGAAATTTTATTCAATCTCAGTACCTTTAAAAATATTACAAGCTTCATCAATATATCCACCGAGGATTTTCTCACACTGATCAGGAATTTGAGCATCTATTATTTTATTGATATTTTGATAAGAATGAGCCCATTTAGTGATTTTACCTTGAAGCTTATTAGAATGTGCTTCAGCTCGATCCTTTTTTAAGTGAATATTAGTGTTTGTAACATATAAGTTAGTGAACTTTATGTTGGTTAAACAATTTTTTTTTTTTAATATCAGACAAGTTGTTCGTGTCAATTTCAAGGCTCAGTAAATGTTTTTTCGTGATTAAAATTGAAAAGATGATGAGACAAGTAATCCAAAATCATGTTTTTTTGTTTTCTGAATAAGTAATTTACATGTTTACATGATACATAGACGATGATGTAGTTCGTCTGAATCAAGTGCAAGATTGAAATTAGAGTATGAATTGATTTAAAAACACAAAACGTAAATATAATCTATTTGACTCTTTATTGCTTCTGAGAGAGTACACAATATGAAAGAGTAAAGTGTTCCTACAGTCCACAAAAGTTATTGTAATACGTATACTTACTCCTATTTATAGGAGATAACAGAAGCATAAAAAATACATAATGGCTAAGACACTAAAGCTTCGAACACTAAATTGTCCTTATGAAATACATATAATGAACACATCAAAACAAACTTCGACAGTAGACATGACCAAAGACGTTTCGACACCTTACAACATATTTTGAACTCTACATTCTCCCCCTTCGTGAGAGGTGTCGAATCCTAAGTCATTAGCATCTTCGTTGCTTGATGAAGTATCCCTCGAATCTCTGTGTACCAAATGATCGTCTTTCGAATCTCAGCCTTATCACCAACTGTATTCGTTTTGCAGTTATTAAATCGAACAAGTATACTAGTGTACTGTGTATTCATATATCTCTCCACATCTTCTAGCTTGAACAAAAACTTAGTGATCTTCTGATTTTTGTTCTTTCCAACAAACACAACTCCTAGTGGCTTGACATAGGTTTCTCCATCTTTGAAAGCTTTTAGGCTTCCTTGACCTTTCAGCAATGATTGTGGCATAGTCACTTGTCTTCCCATTGCTAAAGAAAGCTCTACATCAATCATGGCTAGACAATCGTAATAATTGTCTATGAATAACTTGATATGAGCAAACCCTATCAAGAAATTCTCTTTGCTATTCACTTGAAGTTTCAACACATCAACACCACTCAAGATCTTCACAAAACAGATAAGATCATTGAGATTCATTAAAGGAAAATCAGCCACTGAGAAATCACAATAAACATTGTTAGCATGAACCATAGATAGAGAAAGTTCTACAACAGCCCTTCAAATAACTTTTCCATGGAGACACTTAGAACTTTGACAATCTTTACTAAAGACCAGACTTCTTTCTCCTTCTTTCCAAGGACATCATGAAATCTCAACTTAAGCTTCTTGTAATCCTCCTTGTCATCAAATCTATCCACCAACTGGTACTGAGCCGAGATAAACATCATATGATTATTGTGAAAATCTAGTTGGTTGAAGTCTGAATTCTCTATCTCATAACTCTTTATATGTATTTTCTCAAAATCATACATCTCACCTGATGAAACAATATGTTCATATGTCTCATAGCAATACTGCTTAATTGGATCTCTTTTCTCTAGACCTGGAGGACCACTTTTCCTTTGCCTTAAAATGTTGTTGACTTGTCTTTTTTTTTTCAATTTCTTTTTCTATATTCTTCTTTTCACTTCTTCCAAAATATCCTTCAAAATCCCCTTCCCTCTATCACCGTTAACTTGACTAGATAGTGGTGGCTTCGAACTCAAACCTCCAACAGTAGAACCAATGAATATGCCTTTAGTTACTGGCTTCAAAATCATTGTAGTTGAAGTTGTAGACATCGAAGTAGGAAGTGATGTTGAAATCTGCATGCTTATCCCCTTCCCAACCACCTTTCCTTGATTAGGATATTTTGACGAACCAACCCACTTTTCTCCCCCTTGCACCCCTGTTTTAAAAGTTGGGGCATCAGTTGGCATCAAATTCACCAGCTTTAAAATAGGAGCAAGGTCTGCTGTTAGATTAGACTCCAAAGAGGAAAACATTTGAATTAAGGAATCATGTGAAATAAAAGATTTTGGAGAAGAATCAAGCTTTGAAATGGACTCCTTCAAACTTTCCAAAAATTATTCCATTTTGGTGAACACTTGCGAATCCTTGGTCGAGAAGGCAGTAAAATTTTCAACTAAATTTCGAATTGCCTCAGAAACAATATCCAGTTTAGTATCAAGAGACAGTTGACTCTTTTCAAGCTCAGTCACCTCTTTCGACATTTTTGACTTGAGGGACTCCACCTTCAAATTTACAGATTCTTGAACTTGCTTGACCTCTTCGACAAAAAGAACATGTCTTTCTTTGGCTACTTCATGAAGCTTTTTAACTTCACTTTGAAAAGTCTCAACATGATGCTTCAAACGCTCTTCATGTTTTGATTCTTTGTGTTCCATAGCAGCTTTCAACCTATGCTCTTGAGATTTTAGTAACACATCAACCTCTGTATTTTTAATTGGCTAAATGCAAGAAATGGCAATGTATTTTTCCATTTAGCCCCTTTTTTATTGTTCCATATAAGATATCATACAATAAGTGTTAACTTTTAGTTTTTTATGCTCCATGTTTAGAGGCTGCAGGGTAGTTCATTGATATGAATATCCACCTTTTGAGTGCTTTATAACCATTGAGAAATATGTAGAATATGGTGACATAAGATTTTGGTCTCAATATTTATTAGTGTTCATCTGTTTCAATACTAAAAACTAAGATTGTAGAAACTTTTAAGAATATTGTATTCCAAAACTTATTAACTTGACGGAAGTTCTAATAGAAATAAATCATTATAAGATAACGGTTAATATATATGTTTTATAAAACCAAAATACTAGTTAAACATATGATGTGCTTTTTGGAATTTTGTAATCAGTAATTGTTTGATAAATGATTTGAAGATAGTAGCAAAATTATTATAAAAAAATGTTCACATCTAGCAAAGTATTTAAATCTTCAAAATTTCAAAATTTCAAATATTATACCAAAGTATTTAAATTTTTAAAATTTCAAATACTTACTTTATTAAGATATATTAATTTTTGAATAAATTTTTTTAATTAATGATATATGATTAATCACTGTCTAACCGATTAATTCTTTAACATCGGTCCACCGATTAATTCCTCATCTTGATTATACATTTGACAATACATTAATTAGAGTCTACAGTTATATTACGATATCTTAAGACACATTTTATGTCATAACTAGCATTCTAGCTAGGAAATTATGTACTCTTGTAAACATTATCTACTGTAAACTCATAACCCTAATTCATGTTATGCTTGAAGTTCATCCTATGGAAACAAATTCAAACCTAGATTCACAAAGTAAAGTTGAAAACCCTAAAACTCCCGGTTTAAGCCCATTATGGACTAGGATTTTCTTATTGGGCCTAATGGACCAATAAGCCTCCAATTTGACTATGTTGGGTTTAGAACCTTCAAATGGGCCTTAATTGGACTCACATTCATGAAACCTAATCTTTTAGGCCTCATTGGGCCCTAACGATTCCAATTAGCCCTAATGGACCATAAATCAATTCTTTTATGCACATTGGGTTGTGAACCACCTCTAAAAGCCCAATGGGCCGAAAACCTACTTAATGGACTCATGGTTTCGAACAAAATCAAGAAATGGCCCCAGATAAATTACTTCCTTCCTCCTAAGCCCAATAATTTGGCCCAAGATAAAAAAAAGAGGAAATGAGATTAATGGGTGGTTAAGGGGAGGATGACACCTCATAATTATACATGGGATATCCATGCACCAATCTCATACTTCCATGCATCCATCACCTCAAGACTCCATCCTCTCTTTCTCTCTTATGCTCGGCCGAAGGAAGGAACACACACACACACACACACACACAACTCACTTGAAGTTTCTCTCAAGAACTCACAACAACAACCTCTTACTTCCTCTCAAAAATTTCGAGAATCATAAGATCTTCAAGGGGGATTTCATCCAAAAATCACTTCAAGTTGCATACTAGCAGGTAAGATCTTACAAAATCTAAGCAACCTACTTTCTTTTGAAACTTAATCACTTCTCTCACTCCTTATTTTCGTGATTATACTTCTTAGAACTTCTTTAAGTTTGAAAAATCCTCTCAAGGAGTTTGCTAGAACCAAAAGCACATCACCATCTTCCATTTCTCTACAAAAACCGAAACCACAAACCCCAAAGTGAGTTCATACCACTCTATTTTCGGTTTTCATCTGATTTATGGGGGAGAATACAAGTAAAATGTGTAGATCTATGTGTATTTGTATGTTATGTGTGATTTCTTGTGTTTATGTGGTGAATATGTGCTAAAAATGAAAGATATTTCGAGATCTATAGTTCAAGAAGGAAAAATATGTGATCTAGGATATATTCCACTTAACATGTCAAGATAAACTACCATACATGGTTTATAATAAGCATACTACAATATAAAATTTGTTATTGGACTATTTTTGATAAATAACAAAAGATGGGGAAAAAGATGTCATTCACGGCTTCTACAAAGACCATGTAACTGTTGGATTAGTGTCTAAGCCCATAACCATATTTGGTAAGTACTTGATCCGGTTGTGCATGGTCCTTTTGGGTTGCCATGAAACCTGGCAATGGAATATGATAATTGTTGAAGAGAGAAGAATGATCTATTAATTTTTTACTTGGTTGATAAATTAATTTGAAATCAAGATAAATGATTTATTAATGTATTATAGATATAATATATTGATTAGAAATCATATTTTTTAATTAATATTTAATCAGAAATTAATTTGGAATTAATTTTAGGATTAAATGAATTAATTAAAACTGCAGGGACTAAAGGTGACAATGTTCAAAACTTGAACATTGAAGCATTCTAGAACCTCCCTTAGAGGTGGGGAACGAAATCTAGAGTGTCCTAGGGTTTCCTTGGGCTCTAAGGGTGCATTGGAAGCCTTAGGGAGGAAGTTAAGGGATTAGGGTTATCTAAGATACACCTGCCTTATCCTAAACCTTCCTTATCACCTATATAAACCCCTATAGGGTTGGATTTCGTCCAAGGCACTCCAAGAGAGGCTTAGAGCCGAATTTTCCACTTCCCTTCTCTCTCCATAGTAATCCTTGGTTGCTAGGTTTGTTTGTGAGCCATTAGAGGCGCGACACTTGTGACACTTGCTTTCAAAGACAAGAAGATTCATGATTTAAGTTGTTATTACAATATAACAACAAGAGGTATGTATTTCATATTTCTTTGTGAATTTCGAAATCCCTAGAAGCTTGTTAGGGTTCTTAACATGTTCATAATGTTGTATAACTAATAGTGATAACAGAGATCCAACTCTAGGGTTGCATGCATACATAGGATTGTTTGTATAAAACTCATCAGTTGTATCAAAGCCATTGGTTTTTGATTTCAATTAGCATTATACAAATGTATGAACTTGACAAATTAGGGTTTATGGCCAATAAACCCTAGGAGGCATGAATTTTCTAAATTAGGGTTCTTGAACCCTGATTTGCGCAATTTGGTTAGGGTTACCCAAACCCTTTCCTTAGCCTCCAAGATTTCGAAATTGGTTAGGGTTTCCCAAATCCTTTCCTTAGCCTCCAAGTTTTCGAAATTTGCCTCCTTCCCCAAGATAAGAACCTATTTTTTAGGGATTTGGATAAATGCCATATCTTGTAATTATCTTTTAAGTGTTTAAATTTGGTAATTAAAGATTTTGAATTATCCCATCCCATAATTTTGAATTTTAAGGGATTTAAGGGGTTAGGTTAAATTAATTGTTTAATTTAAAAGATATCCTTACCAAAATAGTAGATAATTGTCAAATTAATTAGATATTCATTGCCTTATGTGATAAACTTGATTTATTTGAATTATTTGATAGATTATCTTGTAAGAAATTGAATTAGGTTATATTTAGATAATTTCTAATTAATTGGTTAATTATTACTATTTGTAATTTGATCTAGAATGTTCTTGCTTATGTTTTGAAAAGTTTCAAAACCTGCCCTCATGTTTTGGAATTTAAATTTTGATTAAAAGTTTAATTTTCAAATGTTAAATTCTAAAACCCTAGTTTTGAAAAGTTGAAATTTCATCCTTTTGGTTTTATTAAGTTAATTAAAAGTATAATTAAAAGAAAGTTAATAAATCCATCATCATTTGGTTTATATTTGATTAAATTAAAAGTGTAATTTATAAAATTAAACCACATAGTATTTTAAAAAGTGTAAAATACACCCTTATACTATATATAACATTAAAAGTCTAATATTATATATGTATAACTTAAATGCTAGTCTTACCATTAGCAAGCCTCATTCACGAAGCCGATCTATAAGGGGGGTATAAGGTTATGGCCTATAAAATGGTCGTTTAATGTGTGTCCACTCTCACCCACCGCTTCCTTGATTGGTGGAGGGTCGTTAGCCCAACGGGTAGGATAGGGCAAACCCTCTCCTCATTAAAAGTATAATGAATAATAAAGTAACTAAATGTTTTATAAAATTCCCAATCCTAGTTACTTTAGGCAAAAGTGAATTGATGCAATTCCATGAAATTACACTTTTTACCCTTGCTAAGACGTTAGTGGAGCGTGTGTGGTTAACCGACACACTAATTGGGTTCTAAGCAATGGTGGCAAAGGGTGACTCAATGTTTGTCATAGTTCGATGGAGCGTGTGTGGTTAATTGGCACATCGAATAGGTGACTGTAATGTTGGGGGCACCATGTATATTTGCATGGTTATTCACACATTGTTTTGTGATCCTCGGTATCCCAGTCACAAATCGAGGAGCATATTGAGATTTAAACATGTCATTGAAAAGTTTAATGAATATCAAAAGATCTAGGAGTTTTCAATACATTTAAAACTTAAATTCCTTTTTCGTTTTTCATGGTGGAAAATTAGTGAATCGTCATTCACTTACCTTCAAATGTTCTGCAAGTTGGATTACGACATCTCTCTTCCAATTTGTAGAATATTGTGTTGGGTCCTAGCCTTAATATCTCATTTGGGTGTTTTATTAAGGAGTCAATCAATTAAACTTGATTTTTCTCGCATTTCATAGATGTCAAAGTCTGACAACTATGGTCTTCCTAAATCCGTTGGAAAAGGTTTTCAACATGAAGATGATGTTCCACGATTGGATTGTGGAAATGGAAATCATGCTTCATTTATCCACCTCCTCCAATAATTCTCTCTGACCCACGTGTTTAAAAACTTAAAAAAGTTCAAGGCCACTAAAACCCTATTGGCAATAAGACACAAAGATGGAAAGTCTGTGTGTACATACGTCTTGAAGATGAAGTCACACATTGACAAGATTGTTAGGTGTCGATGTCTCAAGGAAGTTTGAAGAACCTGGTTCCTAGTACGTATAATCTATCTAAGTGACTTACATTTTTAGCCTTGGACTCGGCGAGTTGTAGGCCCGACTCGCCGAGTATAGTCGGGACATTGATTACGTTTAAGTTGGCGACTCGGCTAGTCCACATTCTGGACTCGACGAGTCCCCGCTTTCTGGATGAAACCCTAATTTCAAGGGTTTTCACCCTATTTAAACCAGCCTTATGCGCCCCAAGCCTGACTCCTTCACCCTTAGAGCTCCCTATATCGTCTTAACCCCTCTTCTTGTGAGATTGAAGTGTCTTGGTGTGATTTCTTGAAGATTTTGAGAGAAGAAGAAGAGTAGATCAAGAGGAGGAGAAGGAGGTCGAATATCTTGGTGATATTTCAGTGATTCATTGAGGCATAACTCAGTTCCTTCTGTTTTTATGCTTGAAGTCCCTTAGAGCACCATTAAAGTCCTTTTTGATCCATTTCCAAGCTTGATTATGGATTAGAGTTTGTAATGAGTTGAGTAACCTCTAGATCTAGGCATGTTTGAGCTCCAGAAGCTCGGATTCAGGCCCTTTATGGAAGCATATTCCTTGAGTGTTCTAGATCTACCATTTTTAGCCCTTATTTGACCTTAAATCCCCATTCTATTCATGTATACACATAAAGTTGGAAACTTTACGTGTAAATCCTACCCTAAGAACCCATATCTATGTTTGGAATGAGCTGGATTCAAGCCAAATCGAGTGTATAGTAATTGCATGTGAACGACTCAGCGAGTCGAGTCGCGAGCCCCGAGTTTTCCCTTTTTTTAGTGTTTGCTGAGTGGAGTTGTGAGTCATGGGTGGACTTAGTGAGTCAGAAGCCAGACTCATCCATGGAGGGACTCGGCGAGTAAATGCCCTGACTCGGCGAGTCTAAGGCAATCTTCTTACCTCAAGAACAGACTCGGCGAGTTGTTCATACAACTCGGCGAGTCACAGCATAGAGTGTTCATCAGATGAAGAGGAACTCAAAGAGTTGTTCATACAACTCGGCGAGTAGGATGAAGGACTTTGGGCATCAGTTTAGAAGGAGAACTCGTCGAGTCAATGCCTAACTCAACGAGTAGAGACAAGATTAAGGACAATCGAATGGATAGGGACTCGACGAGTTGGTAAGCCAACTCGGCGAGTCGGGTCAACTAGAAGTTGACTTTGACTTGGACTTTGACCTGGTCAAGGGTAAAATGGTCATTTTACCCTAAGTACAGCTAGTAATGTTTGACTGAACGTTTTGTGGGAATTATAGCCGGAGGACTTCCGGAACAGCAGCAACAGCAGTAGACAGTCAGTTCCCACTCAAATCAGCAGCTACTTTGAGGTGAGTTACCTTCCAGTAGCGGTGGGTCTACGGCCGCAATGCCAGCCCACCAATAGGAGTTGTATGTTAGATGATTGTCTTTGTGATATCATCTAGGTTTGCTACTACCTGATATGTTATGTGCTAGCATGATATGTTATCTATATGATAGTAGTAGAGTTCGGTCGTTAGGACCGAAGGGTAGTCAGATACCCCAAATATGTTGACAGTATGTGAGGTTATGTCTATATGCTAGCATGACCTGTTATATGAGCCAGAGGTAGAAGGAGGTAGAGTTCGGCTGTTAGGACCGAAGGGTAGTTCAGACACCCCAGACATGTCTGATAATATGTTATGTTATGATATATGTGATAGTAGCAGTAGGGGGTGAAATAGTCCCCGAGGATCGGTTGTTAGGACCGATGGGTAGTCAGCACCCCAGAATGGCTTGACACGGGTAGGATGGCACCCCAGAATGGCCGCATGGGTAGTCGGCACCCCAGAATGGCCGTACCGGGTAGTCAGGCACCCTAGAATAGTCTGACAGTATTTATGTTATGTGATTGTATGGTATGTGGTACAGTGGGGGAACTCACTAAGCTTCGTGCTTACAGTTTACAGTTTTGGTTTCAGGTACCTCTTCGTCGAAGGGGAAGAAGCTGGCGCGGTAGCGGCACATCATACACACGCACACTGTTTTCCGCATTTATGGGAATTGTTCTGGGATTTATACTCTGACATTTGATTTGATTACATGCTTTGAATTTTAGACATAACATATGTTATGAAATGGTTTGATCAAACAATTTTTATTTACAAATGATTTTACCACATATTAATTGAAAAATGAAATTTTTGGATGTGAAAAATGGGTCGTTACAAAGTTAGCTGTTGACTTGGTTTTTCAGTGACTTCCCAAATCATATGGTAAGTTCGTTAGAGAGTACTATATGATGGACCACGACATGACCCTTATTGATTTGACTCATTTGCTTATTGCTGCTGAATCAGAAATGATTTTGCGCACTGGTCGAGCAAATTTTTTCTGATAAATCAATATCCCAACCTTCTATGGGAAATGGAAACATTGGAAGTCCAAAAATGTTTTCTCTACGCAAGAGACAGGCTGAGTCTGAAATAGTCCCGTGTACCATTCCAGAAGAATCCATGTGTTTATACTGCTAAAAGAAGGGGCATTGGTTACGAAGCTTCCCTCACTACCTAAAAGATCTAAGAGATGGGAGAGTCAAGATGTATGACTCTGCTTTAGGTAAAATCCACTATCTAACGCCATTAAATTCTATTTGGAGATTCTTAATACATGTTGTGATAAGATTATATTTTGATGTTTTAGAAGGATTGAAGAAAAGAAAGGAAGCTTAGAGGAAGGAGCGAGCTGGGTCTAATCGCGAAGAAATGGATTACGATCGCATGGATTCGATGATCGGATTTTTGAGCTGCTGCTTAGAGTTATGGTAGATTGCTTAGGAATATGTAATAACATAGTTTTTATTTACATTGTAAGGATATATATTTTTCTGCAATAAAATAAATTTTGATTTTGTCTTATTTATATTTCCTTGTAATGGCAATTGTGAAAATTGATGTTTGTGTGTTTCTATTATAAGCAATATAAAGTGGATGTGATTCTTAGTTATGTTATTTTCTAAGTAAGGAAATATTCCCATCGCCCAATTTTCAATTGGACAGAAGCATGGAACCATATGATTTGAACCATGTGATGTATGGAAATCTTGGTACTTAGAAATTTTAAGGCTAATTCCTTGACAAAGAGTCAAGTGAAGGACTAGAAGATCGAGTTCACAATGTTGTGCACTAGTCAAGTCCACCATAAATAACAACACGATTATTTTTCATGATTTACTAAAAGTCTAGTAAACATGATTATGCTTACAAGATTAAGTGTAATTCTGAATCATCGAAAAGTTTCAATGAATGGTACAAGGAATAAGAAGGATCAATTAGGCATAAAGATAAAAGTTTCTCCAATCTAAGAAGAAGGGAGAGTACTTTTGTATCATGTTTTATGATCATCTTAAGAACCATATTACAATTCATCCTCTAAGGACACCTTAGTACACTAAGTATGGCTAAGAAGAGGATTCGGGAATTGTCAAATGGGTTAAGTCAATAAGATGAATCGTACTTCGTTTCAAGATCAAGTCTTAGAGTTAAAATCCAAGATTATGACTTGAGTGATAGAATCTTAAGTGGGAATGTTCTTATTTTTTCACATTTTGGTGAGTTGTGATGTCTAGAATAAGACAAAGACCAACTAGTACCAAATTATGTGTAGGTTTTGTCTTAATAAAGACACACACTAACTCTTGAATATTTGTTTTGTCAAGGAATGTTTCTTGACAAGAGAATCTTATATTTCAAGAGGTTAGTGGGAGTCTAAATGATCTTGAATAGGTTCAAGAACTAATCAAGAGTAAACCTATTATTAAACATTAGCACACAACTTGAGGTTTCTAACCTATCGTGTTAACATATTTTTGTTTCTGTGTCAGTCCAGTTTGGTCAACTATGCATGTGAGTTCTATGAGTTCTTAATGGATTGCATAGGGGCAAGGCACCTTATTCAATGGAAGGTACATTGAAATGAAGTGGTGGGCTGCTCAATAACTTGGAAGCAATGGTGGGACCCTTGATGGCAAGAAATTAAGAATGAACATGTTCTATCCATAAGAATTTGGATTTGTCACTAACATTATCTTGTGATTATGGTTATAACAAATTCACATGGATAAGGGCATATACATAATAAAATCTAAGTATCATAAGGTTTCTATCCTTCATGAAAATGATTGTGAGGAAACGCTTTCACTAAGAGAGATTTTGAAGATAGCATTATGTAATTTGGGTTTCTCAAATTCAACTATGATTACGACATCCCTCTTCATAGTTCGAATTGTGGGAAATGGCAAATGGGTTTGATCATTTTAAACTTATTTTTATAAGTTCTAGAATCGTTTAGACACCCATCTGAGTTATCTAAGAAAAGGTGTATGAAGCTTAGATAAAGTCTTATCGAAGCATCTAATTATTAGAAATATGAACTTAAGAAACTCAATAAGCATTGTTTTCTAGAAGTTCAACTTTTTTATGAATACATGTCAAAGCTAGTGGGAGCATAAGTGTTATGCTGGTATGAATATAATCATCATGTTACTGGGAGCATGATAATTATGGTAAGTTGCAAGTTAGCAATAATAATTATAGAAAACAAGTGTTTTAATTTGCAAAGTTGCAAGGGTTGAAAAGTTGTTTTGCTATAATTAAGGGAGAGAATATTGTACTTCGTTTTGAAATCTAAGTGTAACGCCGTAAAAATTAGAACAATTTTTCACTTTTGAAAACCATGAAATATCATTTGCATTTATAAATAAAAACATTGTATCACATTGTGTCAGTACAAAACCCCAAGTTCAAAATATTTAAACTCCAATGTGCGTGTGTACGTGTCATGCCGGCGCCTTCCCGCGATCATCACTGGTACCTAAAACACATAACACATACCACTTTAAGCATAAATGCTTAGTGAGTTCCCCAAAATACCACATACTGCACATACGCCTTTCCAAGCCATAGGATCTTCCGATCCAAGTGTCTCAGGGGATTTCCATACCAGACTCTGTTGACCTTCTGGTCCAGATAATCTTGACTTTCCGGCCCACATCATACTCATATCACATAACATATCACATATAACTTACATCACATATACACCATACACATAAGACCCTTCGGTCACACATAATTACCCCATCGGGTAAGGCATAGTGAGAAGACTCACCTCAGACGTCTCGGTAAATCTCTGACTCGGTAGAAATATTGACTAGCCTCCGCCTATTCACATAAATTAAATACTCTCATAAATATAACTCTCAAGACTAGACTCAACCCTCTATTGGCACCCTCAGAAGGGTAAAAGACTATTTTACCCCCCTCTTGACTCAAGGACCCCATCGTTGACCAAACCCTAAAAGTCAACAAAAGTCAACGGTCAAACTTTGATCCAACTCACCAAGTGCACTCCGGCAACTCGGCGAGTACACACATGTCCACTAACTCTCCGTCCCGCTTGGTACGTCGAGTCCCTCCCTATGTTTGATGAGTCACACCTGGCATGAATCGCGGGGCGACCCCGACTCAAATTGCCGAGTCTCAAGAACAACTCGGCGAGTACCACCTTGAACTTCAGTCCTTTAATCCCCTTCTGACTCACTGAGTTATCCCCCAACTCGGCAAGTCTACTCACTGAGTGATTTGCGTGAAACCTTAACTCTACTCGCCGAGTCTCAAGAACAACTCGGCAAGTTCATGCCATGCACAAACTCTATTGACCTCCTGAATTCAGATTTGTGCTCCTAATTCATAGATCTAGCCTTCCCAAGCATGAATGTCACGTAAAGTCCGAATCTTGATGCTTATATATCAACCAAAAGGCATCAAATGGTGATTTAGTGCCAAAAATGGCAACCTAAGTCCAATAACCCCAAAATGACTCATAAAGCTCCGAGGGTTAAGGTCTCTGGACCTCTTTGAGTCCAGATCCAAGGCACAAACTCGAGAAGGGACCAAATACTCTACACAATCATCTTTCAAAGGGGTGAGAAAACCCTAACTCTATGAATAACCATTCAAAACTGGAGAAGCCCGAAAGAATACCTTAATATGAAGCCCTTGAACTCTGAAATCACTAGATTTGCACTTCCTTTAGCCTTCTCTTGCCTTGATCACCTTCTCCTTCAATATACACCAAAAAAAATAGCAACAATGGCCACTCCTTGCCTCTCAAACGATCTAAGTCTCTCTCTGGGGTGTAGTAGCCGCTATAGACGGCCATAAGGGCCTCTAAATAGGTCCCAAACCTCGGAAATTAGGGCTTCACTAAACAGCGTGGACTCGCCGAGTCCACCCATGGACTCGCCGAGTCGGGACGTGAACTAGGATGAACATCCGCGACCCTACTCGGCGAGTCTTGGCACCAACTCGCCAAGTTCCTCCACAAACTCCAAAACTTAAATGAAGAAATAATATAATTGGGAATCCGGATGTTACAATTCTCCCCCACGCATCTCACACTCGGCGAGTCTTGGCACCAACTCGTCCTCGAAGTCTCGTTCTGAAAACAACTTCGGATGCTACTCACGCATCTCACGCTCCGACTCCCAAGTAAGCTCTGACCCTTTCCGATGTTGCCAATGGACCTGCACCAGAGGCACTTCCTTGTTCCTCAGAACCTTGATTTTTCGATCCCGAAATGCCACCGGTTTCTCAATGTAGTTTAGGTCCACATCCACTTGAATATCCTCCAATGGCACCACCGTGACTCGTCGGCTATACACTTTCTCAGCTGCGACACGTGGAAGGTATCATGAATCTGGTCCAACTCTGCAGGTAGGTCCAAACGATACGCTACCCTGCCCACCCTCGCGATCACTCTGAATGGCCCAATATACCGGGGCC
Organism: Lactuca serriola; assembly: GCF_051521515.1. NCBI lineage: Eukaryota > Viridiplantae > Streptophyta > Magnoliopsida > Asterales > Asteraceae > Lactuca > Lactuca serriola. The sequence continues at coordinate 124,593,003 of NC_136413.1, read as the reverse complement.
CCATCTTGCTCTCCTTTCCAAGGAGATACCTTCAGGAGCACGAAGTCACCAACCTGGAACTCGAGCTCAGATCGTCGCTTATCCGCATAACTCTTCTGGCGACTCTGAGCGGTCATCAACCTCTGCCTGACCTGCTGTATCTGCTCAGTCGTCTGAAGCACAATCTCTGTACTACCCATCACACGCTGCCCTACTTCTCCCCAGCAAATGGGGGTCCGACACCTCCTCCCATACAAAAACTCAAAGGGTGGCATGCCAATGCTCGAATGATGGCTGTTGTTGTAGGAAAACTCCGCCAAGGGCAAATACGTGTCCCAGCTCCTGCTGAAATCCAACACACATGCTCGAAGCATGTCCTCGAGCGTCTGAATTGTCCGCTCACTCTGCCCGTCAGTCCATGGGTGGTATGCAGTACTAAAATGCAGCCTCGTACCCAACTCATCATGAAATTTCTTCCAAAATCTGGAAGTGAAACGCACATCTCAATCTGAGACAATCGAGATCGGCACTCCATGTTGCGATACCACCTCTCTCACGTACAATTCTGCCAACCTCTCAGCAGAAGAGCTCTCATTGATGGCAAGGAAGTGAGCGCTCTTCGTCAACCTGTCGACAATCACCCAAATTGCATCGACACCCCTAGAAATCCTTGGCAATATGGTGATAAAATCCATGGTGATATGTTCCCACTTCCACTCAGAAACCTCCAACGGCTGCAGCTTACCATGCGGACGTTGGTGCTCAGCCTTAACCTTGCGACAGGTTAGGCACCTCTCAACGAACCACGTGACGTCCCTCTTCATACAGGGCCACCAATATTCCCTCTTCAGATCCATGTACATCTTACTGGCACCGGGATGGATCGAGAACCTCGATCTATGCATCTCCTCCATCAAAATGGTATGCGTTCCACCCACAAACGGTACCCAAATCCGACCCTGAAAAGTCATAAGCCCTCGGCTATCGGTAACGAACTCCGATACTTGTCCGATAAATCGCTCTCTCTTCTGGTTTTCTGGTCTCACGGCCTTGGCCTGGGCTCCTCGAATGGTGTCCAACACCGGAGTCATCACTGTCAATTTCATACAAACGTCTCGCATCGGAACACTCACCACCCTATGACTCTGGGCATCGGCTACCACGTTAGCCTTACCTGGGTGATACAGGATCTCGCAATCATAATCCTTTACCACATCCAGCCATCTCCTCTGTCGCATATTCAGGTTGGGCTGATCCATCAAGTACTTCAGGCTCTTATGATCCGTGTAAATGGTACACCGGACTCCATACAGATAGTGACACTAGATCTTGAGGGTGAACACTACTGCCCCCAACTCTAAATCATGGGTAGGATACCTCGCCTCATGAGGCTTCAGCTGCCTCGATGCATATGCTATCACATGCCCTCTCTGCATAAGCACTGCTCCCAACCCTGATATCGACGCGTCGTAATATACCACAAAGTCCTCCATTCCCTCCGGAAGGGCTAACATCAGGGCTTCGCATAGTCTCTGGCGAAGTGTCTTGAAGGAGGCCTGCTGCTCTAGACCCCAAGCAAAAGCTACACCCTTCCGGGTCCACTTAGTGAGTGGCACGGCTATCTTGGAGAAATCCCTGATGAACCTTCGATAGTAGCCTGCCAGTCATAGGAAACTCCTGATCTCCGTTAGTGACCTAGGCACCTCCCAACTCATCACCGCGTCAATCTTGGCCGGGTCGACCAATATCCCTTTTTGATTAACGAGATGTCCCAGGAACTAAACTCTCGCAACCAGAAATCAAACTTAGAGAATTTGGCATAAAGCCTTTCCGATCTCAAAACCCTGAGGATCTCCCTTAAATGCTCCTCATGCTGCTCTCTAGATATCGAATACACCAAAATGTCGTCGATGAATACGATCACCGAGCGATCCAACATCGGTCTGCACACCCTGTTCATGAGATCCATGAATACTTCTAGTGCGTTGGTGAGCCCGAAAGGCATCACCACGAACTCGTAATGCCCGTAACAAGTCCTGAACGCTGTCTTCTAGATATCCTCATCTCGCACCCTCACCTGATGATATCCAGACCTCATATCGATATTGGAGAACCAAGATGCTCCCTACAACTGATCGAACAGATCTTCAATCCTCGGCAATGGATAACGGTTCTTGACCGTCAACTTGTTCAACTCCCGATAATCAATGCACATCCAGTGTGAACCATCCTTTTTCTTGACGAAAAGGATAGGTGCTCCCCACGACGAACTGCTCGGCCGAATAAATCCCTTCCCCAGCAGCTCCTGAAGCTGCGAGGACAACTCCGGCATCTCGGGAGGTGCAAGGCGATAGGGCGCCTTGGCGATAAGTGCAGCCCCGGGACCAGATCGATACTGAACTCTTCCTGCCTCACGGGAGGCACACCCGACAACTCCTCCGGAAATACAACCGGGAACTTACGCACTATCGGAACCTCTTCCACCGACCTCGGTCTCTTTGAATCAACCCTCGTGTCCATCACATACGCTATAAATCCCTTACATCCCTGCTGAAGACTCTGTCTCGCCCTGGCGACTGAACAAAACGCCGACCCAGAATATGTACCCTCGCTGTACGCTGTAAGAACTTCCCCACTAGGGTCTCGCATGGTCACCAGCTCTCGTTCGCAGTCGCTGATCGCTCCAAATCTGCTCAACCAGTCCATGCCCATGATGACACAGACATCTCCATCGCAATGGGGACTAAATCGATCGGAAACGCTACCCCGAAAATCTGAAGTTCACAACCTCGAATCACCTTGGTGGCATACACCGCTCTCTCATCCGCTATGGAAACTCTTAGAGGTCAACTCAACGCCAACGATACAAAAGATCGACTCGCACCCGAGTCAAATAACACTAGAGCAGGTACAGAACTCACAAGAAAAGTACATACGCATAACATAACATAAGCACAATATCTCAACATAAAAATGAAAACATGATAGAATACATACCAGCCACGACGTCAGGTGCTACACGGACCTCCTCCGCTATCAGCTAAAACGCCCTCCATCGGGCCTTCGGCGCCTCGACTTTCACCGGCCGACTCTTACTAGCTCTCGCAGCAGCAGGGGCAGATCCCTGAGGTACTCCCTGTGTCGTCCCTCGCTACTGTGGACACTCCGCCTTCCGGTGCCCGGTCTAGTTGCAATGAAAGCAGACCATGAATCCCTTGGGGCAATCCTTGGCTATATGCCCCTCCTTGCCACACTTGTAGCAAGCACCAACCCTACAGACTCCATCATGACCCTTGCCGCACTTTCCACAAGTGTGGCCCTTCTGACCCCCAGACCTCGAATCGGCGGACTTGGCCTGCTTGGTTGCCGGTTGAGACTGTGCAGGCCGCCGATCCATCCTCTGAGACTCGACCTCCTCCTTGGTCTGCGTCTCCAACTCAATCTCCCTCTTTCGGGAATTTTCCTGAAGTTCAGAAAATGTCCGGTATGATGAGTTTGCCACAAACTCACGAATTTCTCTCCTCAGAATGCTCAGATATCGACTCATACGTGCCTGCTCGGTCGACACGTGCTCAGGGCAGAACATCGCCATCTCTTGAAACTTCCGAGTAATCTCTATAACCTACTCAGTACCCTGCTTAAGGGTCAGAAACTCCTGTGCCAATCGCTCCCTATCCACCTAGGGAACGTACTCATCTCGGAACATAGCAGTGAACCTCTCCCAGGTTACTGCAGCAAGCTCAGCAGGAGTGTAGTGCACCGTCACAAACTTCCACCAGTCCTTCGCTCCCAAGCGAAGCTGGTTCAGCGCGAACCGAACTCTAAGATGTTCCGGACATGAACATGTGTAGAAGCACCCCTCTATGTCATAAATCCACCTCATCGCGACTATCGGATCCTGAGTCCCGCCAAATTCTGGTGGCTTCGTGTTGCTGAACTCCCGGTACAACAACGAGTCACCCCCCTGCGGCCTGGCAGCAGCGACAGCCGCAGTGGCTGCGACAACAGCAACATCAGAAAGAGTAGCATACCGCTCATCAAAAGTCTCAATCAAGGTGGTCTTAATAGACCCGAACATCTCTGGAATCTCAGCACTGATGGCCGCAGCCACCTCCTCGTGGATGATCCTACGGGTCTCCTCATCACTCGTCCCATTGATCTCTGGTGTGTGGCGTGTCCCAACCATGATCTCCCTCTAAAATACAACATAAGAATATTAGGGACCCACTCGAGTATAATCACACTCGATAACTCAACCCCACTGGTTCCTTAGTGCCCTAAGGATTCTTACTTGGACTGCGCACCAACCCGATATCTTCAGTGGTACGGGCCCAATACTACCGTCCATACCGCATCGGCATTCATCCCTAGTCCTCCTCCTTGAGCCCGACATCCTAAGTTCTCTACTCTTTCTATCAAGTGCTACTCACTAGTAAATCTCTCATAAGCACCTCATTGCTATCTAAACACTCTTAAGCATTTCTAGTAGCAAAACCCCTAGTATAAGGCATCATATATCGGGCCACTCTAGTCCTAATAAGAATACCTAGTCTACTCTAGCATGCATATCGTAGTTCATCATACAGCATAACATAGCATATCTGATAACACTTATTATGAGGGTATTTTGGGAAATCACCATTCGGGCGCTGGATGATCGTACACACGGCTCTGCTCTGTTTCACTCCTTTTCAAAAATTTTACTTTATTATTAAAATTTTCCTCAAATCCCCAGTTTGAGTTTAGATATGCCCGAAGATGTATCTGAATCCCTCAAACCAAGGCTCTGATACCAACTTGTAACGCCGTAAAAATTAGAACAATTTTTCACTTTTGAAAACCATGAAATATCATTTGCATTTATAAATAAAAACATTGTATCACATTGTATCAGTACAAAACCCCAAGTTCAAAATATTTAAACTCCAATGTGCGTGTGTACGTGTCATGCCGGCGCCTTCCCGCGATCATCACTGGTACCTAAAACACATAACACATACCACTTTAAGCATAAATGCTTAGTGAGTTCCCCAAAATACCACATACTGCACATACGCCTTTCCAAGCCATAGGATCTTCCGATCCAAGTGTCTCAGGGGATTTCCATCCCAGACTCTGTTGACCTTCTGGTCCAAATCATCTTGACTTTCCAGCCCACATCATACTCATATTACATAACATATCACATATAACTTACATCGCATATACACCATACACATAAGACCCTTCGGTCACACATAATTACCCCATCGGGTAAGGCATAGTGAGAAGACTCACCTCAGACGTCTCGGTAAATCTCTGACTCGGTAGAAATATTGACTAGCCTCCGCCTATTCACATAAAGTAAATACTCTCATAAATATAACTCTCAAGACTAGACTCAACCCTCTATTGGCACCCTCAGAAGGGTAAAAGACTATTTTACCCCCCCTTTTGACTCAAGGACCCCATCGTTGACTAAACCCTAAAAGTCAACAAAAGTCAACGGTCAAACTTTGACCCAACTCGCCGAGTGCACTCCGGCCACTCGGCGAGTACACACATGTCCACTAACTCTCCGTCCCGCTTGGTACGTTGAGTCCTTCCTTATGTTCGACGAGTCACACCTGGCATGAATCGCGGGGCTACCCTGACTCAACTCGCCGAGTCTCAAGAATAACTCGGCGAGTATCGCCTTGAAATCCAGTCCTTTAATCCCCTTCTGACTCACTGAGTTATCCCCCAACTCGGCAAGTCTACTCACTGAGTGATTTGCGTGAAACCTTAACTCTACTCGCCGAGTCTCAAGAACAACTCGGCAAGTTCATGCCATGCACAAACTCTATTGACCTCCTAAGGTCAGATCTGTGCCCCTAATCCATAGACCTAGCCTTCCCAAGCATGAATGTCACGTAAAGTCTGAATCTTGAAGCTTATATATCAACAAAAAGGCATCAAATGGTGATTTAGTCCGAAAAATGGCAACCTAAGTCCAATAACCCCAAAATGACTCATAAAGCTCCAAGGGTTAAGGTCTCTGGACCTCTTTCAGTCCAGATCCAAGGCACAAACTCGAGAAGGGACCAAATACTCTACACAATCATCTTTCAAAGGGGTGAGAAAACCCTAACTCTATGAATAACCATTCAAAACTGGAGAAGCCCGAAAGAATACCTTAATATGAAGCCCTTGAACTCTGAAATCACTAGATTTGTACTTCCTTTAGCCTTCTCTTGCCTTGATCACCATCTCCTTCCATATACACCAAAAGATCAACAATGGCCACTCCTTGCCTCTCAAACGATCTAAGTCTCTCTCTGGGGTGTAGTAGCCACTATAGACGACCATAAGGGCCTTTAAATAGGTCTTAAACCCCGGAAATTAGGGCTTCACTAAACAGCGTGGACTCGCCGAGTCCACCCATGGACTCGCCGAGTCCGGACGTGAACTAGGATGAACATCCGCGACCCTACTCGGCGAGTCTTGTCACCAACTTGCCGAGTTCCTCCACAAACTCCAAAAATTAATTGAAGAAATAATATACGTGGGAATCCGGATGTTAAACTAAGAGCTTAGATCGAGAAATTTTAATCAAATTTAGTCAAATATATGAATTGCATTCTCAAAATTCGATTATGATTACGGCATCCCTTTTCTTAATTCGAGTTTTGAGAACATGGAAAATAGAAATATTATGGCAAAAGGCTGTTAAAGTATCACGTCTTTATTTAAGACATTATTCTTCGTGTTCCATACGCTACGAGTATAGGATCGATCGCATATGCTGTAATAATTGATCGTTCTAAAATTTTCCAAATGCCTAGAGCATTAAGAGGGAAAAAGGACTAGAACCATACATGACTAAGGTTATTAAACAACTATCAAAGGACAATGTAAGGTTCACCAAGGATTGGTTGCTTGTGAATAGTTGGAAGTATAGTAGTGGATGGACCATAATGACATTATTATTACAAGAATTGATAATGAATTGTCATATGGCAAATATGGAAATGTTTCTATATTGGGAGTTGGACGTTAAGAATCTATATGTCTAGATTAGAAACTTTTATGCAGAAGGATATTCAAAGGAATGTACCTTGACTATAAGACTTCGTATCTATGGAATTGTCTTGCAACAATCTCCAATAGAGGACTTTGTAATTTCATTGGCAATAGTCTTTGTGACTTTAGTGCAGTGGCATTACGAAAGAATCGTTGCATAAAACGTTAGAATATAACATATTCTATAAGTGGCAAGAATTTGATATTCTTACACTTGTGATAAGGATTGGGAGTTGTGAAATGAGTATGATTGGAAATGTGTTCATTTGATCTATTTCAAAAAGTAAGGACCATAGGTAAACATTGTGTGCATGCTAAGAGCATGGGACAATTGTAGTAATAATTCAAGTAATAAGTTAATTAACCAAAAAAACAAATAATGAGTAATCGATATGGTGATAAATAAAAGGTGTTTTATTTGTACTCAAAGGTTTGGGACCATATAGGATTAGTATTATTCTTGTGTTTCACTTTGCATGTTTTGACTTCCTGAATAACTAATTATTTCAGAATAATCAAATTATTCGAATGCTCCACAGTCGTTCATGTCTTGGAAGTAGGTATGTATGAAGACTGTCATGAATTAGTTTGTAGATTGTCTAAAGTGTATTAGACATAGCAAAGGTTTGCTGCAACATTCATGAGCGTTTATGAATATGATTTTGAGCATTGGATTAAACCCATGTCACTTGGATCGCTTCATGAATTTTATCACGAGCGATTGGTGATACAATAATATCTTATATTCTTGAAACCGAGATGTGTGAGTTGTATCTTGCGAATCGGTTACACATTGATAATATGTAAATGCACCAGTAACTTGTTATAAAACATATTGTTGTGTGTGATTTGGGGAGTGAGTGCAAACAACCATTGAGTCCAAGTTTATCCGTTACTTTTACCTAAAGTGGGATAAAAGAGATATCTGTGGGCCCCTCGATGATTTAGTGATGACAAACGTAAATGCTCGGCCGGGCTAGGGCTAATTTGATTTGTTCAATTAGTCAGTCGTCGTAAATCAGAAATCAGCAAACAACACATAGACTGAGAGAATGATATCAATTCATGTTTCATGTCTATACGATATCTAGAATGGAGGAATATACGATTCCTTATCTAAAGGACAGGTTACTGATACGATGAGAGTTCGACAGCGTCTTTGAGAGCTATGATTGCCAATCAGGTTGTACTTGCATTTATGGTTACTAGACTTCTCCAAGTGAGAGATTGTTGGATTAGTGTCTAAGCATGTAACTATATTTGGTAAGTACTTGACCTGGTTGTGCATGGTCCTTTTGGGTTGCCTTCAAACCTGGAAATGGAATAGGATAATTGTTGGAGAGAGAAGACTGATTTATTAATTTATTACTTGGTTAATAAATTAATTTGAAATCAAGATAAATGATTTATTAATGTATTATGGATATAATATATTGATTAGAAATCATATTGTTTAATTAATATTAATCAAAAATTAATTTGGAATTAATTTTAGGATTAAAAGAATTAATTGAAACTGTAAGGACTAAAGGTGACAATGTTAAAAAGTTGAACATTGAAGCATTCTAGAACCTCCCTTAGAGGTGGGGAACGAAATCTAGAGTGTCCTAGGGTTTCCTTGGGCTCTAAGGGTGACTTGGAAGCCTTAGAGAGGCTTAGAGCCGAATTTTCCACTTCCCTTCTCTCTCCATAGTAATCCTTGGTTGCTAGGTTTGTTTGTGAGCCATTAGAGGCGCGACACTTGTGGCACTTGCTTTCAAAGACAAGCAGATTCAATATTTAAGTTGTTATTACAATATAACAACAAGAGGTATGTATTTCATCTTTCTTTGTGAATTTCTAAATCCCTAGAAGCTTGTTAGGGTTCTTCACATGTTCATAATTTTGTATAACTAATAGTGATAACATAGATCCAACTCTTGGGTTGCATGCATACATAGGATTGTTTGTATAAAACTCATCAGTAACAACATAATTTTTTTTAAAAAAAATTCATTTTTCAAATAACATAATCATCATTTAAACATTCTCAAATCACATGTTCAACAACTGTCATCATATACAAACATATCCCTAGATCACAAATGAAATCCCCTAACTGTGTGTGTACGGATCATGTCGGCGCCTTCCCGCGATTGTCACTAGTACCTGAAACACATAACACATAACACTGTAAGCATAAATGCTTAGTGAGTTCCCCAAAATACCACATACAACACATACGCTACTTGAGGCTACAGTGTGACCCTTCGGTTGGTGTGTCTCAGCGGGACCCTCCAGTCCCGTAGCTCGTTGGACCCTCTGGTACGGTCATAGCTCGTTGGGCCCTTCGGCCCGGTCTGTATCATTGGACCCTTCGGTCCAGTATGAATCGTTGGACCCTCCAGTCCGGTCTATACAATCATATAGCATACATATATCATATTGCACATAATCTCATACATAGCACATAAGACCCTCCGGTCAACACATAAATACCACTATAGGTAACATATAGTGAAAAGACTTACCTCGGGTAACACGGTAATCTTGAACTCTGTAAAATCGGGTCTAGCCTCCACCTAATCATATGAAATAAACACTCTAAATCAATACATCTCCCAAGGCTATACAATTCCCTCTCTTAGTACTCTCAGGAGGGTAAAAGACCATTTTACCCCTCTCATGGCTCAAAGACCCTAAAGTTGACCAAACCCTAAAAGTCAACAAAAGTCAACCCTCTAGGTTACGTTGCGCGTACCAAACATGTACTTTGGGCGTACCCAGCGTCCTCATAGAAACGAGGTGTACGACCCCTTACGCTGCGCGTACTGGGATTACGCCCCACGTAACTCCCAGTTTCAGACTTTAAGCTCTTGAGGTATTAAACAGTTAAGACCCACGTCCAACTTTTAGATCTGACCATTTCTAAGCCACTTAATCCATAAAGTCGGTGACTTTAAGCCTTTGCATGGCTGAAAAAGTCACTAGCACCAATAACATTCCATTTTCCAACTCTAAAAAGTCCATAATTCAAGCATGACCTTATAACAACGACCAAGATGGCATCTTTATGGATCTATAACACAAATATCACTGAAATAGGAGAGATCTAGGTCCATGGAGTACATTACACTCATAAAGTCTCCACCTTTGGGACTTTTAACCCTAAAAATGGTCCATGCAACATCAAACCAAATAAAGAGGAAAGTTTTGAACTTTATACCTCTAGATGAAGCTCCTTTCTCTGAATATCACAGATCCAAACTTGCACTTCAAGTACTGTCCTCCACAAGATCTTCTCCTTATTCTTCACTAACACACCAAGACACTTTTTGCCCCAAAACACACACACACTCACTAAGGACGATGGAAGGCTCTCTTTTAGGGTTTCACTCACTGATATGGAGGGTGAGAAATGAGCCTTAGCATCCTTTAAATAGTGCTCAAGAAAAACATTTAGGGTTTGCATCTGGACCCGTTACGCCTAGCGTAACCCTGGGTACGCCCAACTTACCCAAGTGAGTTCGTGTCTAAATTAAGCGCATGAGTACGCGCAACGTACTCCCCAGTACGCCCAACGTACTCATTTGCCACAAGAACTCTCTCAACGGACCGATCTTGACAACTTGACAAAATGCAAGGGTTAAATAGCTTTACCTGAATTTTGGGATGTTACAATTCTCCCCCAGTAGAACCAGACTTCGCCCTCGAAGTCTCATGCCGAAAACAATTCCGGATGCTGCTCCCGCATCTCTAACTCCAACTCCCAAGTTAGCCCGGACCCCCTCCGATGCTGCCACTGGACTTAAACTAGAGGCACCTCCTTGTTCCTCAGAACCTTGACCTTCCGGTCCAAGATCGCGATCGGTCTCTCAACATAATTCATCCCTGCGTCCACCTAGATATCATCCAATGGCACCACTGCCGACTCGTCGGCTATACACTTCCTCAGCTGAGACACATGGAAGGTATCATGAATCAGGCTCAACTCTGCAGGTAGCTCCAATCGATATGCTACCCTACCCACCCTCGCGAAACGGTCCAATGTACCGGGGCCCCAACTTGCCCCTTTTCCTAAATCAGATCACTCTTTTCCAAGGAGACACTTTCAGGAGTACAAAATCTCCAACCTGAAATTCGAGCTCGGATCGACGCCTATCCGCGTAACTCTTCAGGAGACTCTGGGCCGTCAGTAGCCTCTGTCTAACCTACTATATCTTCTATGTCATCTGAATCACTATCTTAGTGCTCCCCATCACTCGCTGCCCTACCTCTCCTTAGCAGATGGGAGTCCGACACCTCCTCCCATAAAACAACTCAAAGGGAGGCATACCAATGCTCGAATGGTGGCTGTTGTTATAGGAGAACTCAGCCAAAGGCAGATACGTGTCCCAACTCCCTCCGAAGTCCAGCACACATACCCAAAACATTTCCTTGAGCGTCTGAATCGTCCGCTCACTTTGTCCGTCCTTCTGTGGGTGGTAAGCGGTACTGAAATGCAACCTAGTACCCAACTCCTCATGAAACTTCTTCCAGAACCTGGAAGTGAAACGCACATCCTGATCTGACACAATCGAGATCGGTAAACCATGCCGCGATACCACCTCCCTCACATACACGTCTGCCAGCCTCTCTGTGGAAGACCTCTCATTGATCGCAAGAAAGTGAGCGCTCTTTGTCAGCCGGTCGACGATCACCCAAATTGCATCGACGCCTCTCGCAGTCCTCAACAATTTGGTGATAAAATCCATGGAAATCTGTTCCCATTTCCACTGGGGAACCTCAAGTGGCTGCAACTTTCCATGTGGACACTGGTGCTCGGCCTTAACCCTGCGACAGGTCAAACACCTCTCTACAAACCACGCCACATCCCTCTTCATACAGGGCCACCAATAGTCTCTTTTCAGGTCCAAATACATCTTAGTGGCCCCGGGATGGACCGAAAAACTCGACCTATGCGCCTCCTCCATCAAAATGGCACGTGCCCCACCCTTAAATGGCACCCAAATCCGGCCCTGGAAGGTCATAAGCCCCCGGCTGTCGGCAATGAAATCAAATATCTGACCTATCACCCGCTCTCGCTTGCGGTTCCCCGGTCCCATGGCCTCTACCTGGGCCTCCTGAGTGGTGTCCAACACCGGAGTCATCACTCTCAACCTCAGACAAACATCTCGCAAGGGGGCGCTCGCTGCCCTACGACTCAAGGCATCTGCTACCATGTTAGCCTTGCCCGTGTGATACAGGATCTCACACTCATAATCCTTTACCACGTCCAACCATCTTCGCTGACGCATGTTCAGGTTTGGATAATCCATCAGATACTTTAAGCTCTTGTGGTCCATGTATATGGTACACCGAACCCCATACAAATAGTGACGCCAAATCTTAAGGGCGAACACCATAGCCCCCAGCTCCATATCGTGAGTAGGATACCTCGTCTCATGAGGCTTCAGCTACCTCGACGCGTATGCTATCACATGCCCTCTCTACATCAGCATTGCACCCAGTCCCGATATTGACGCGTCACAACATACCACAAAGTCCTCCATTCCCTCCAAAAGGGCCAGCACTAGGGCTTCGCACAATTTCTGGCAAAGTGTCTCAAATGAGGCCTGCTACTCTAGGCCCCAACTGAAAGTCATGCCCTTCCGGGTCAATTTGGTGAGAGGAACAACAATCCTGGAGAAATCCTGGATGAATCTCCGATAATAACCAGCCAACCCCAGGAAACTCCTGATCTCCGAAGGGGATCTCGGCACCTCCCAACTCATCACTGCCTCAATCTTGGCCGACTCGACCAATAACTTATTTCGGTTGACGAGGTGTTTCAAGAACTGGACCTCTCGCAACCAGAAATCACACTTGCAGAACTTAGCGTAAAGCCTCTCCACCCTCAACACCCCGAGAATCTCTCTCAGATGTTCCTCATGCTGCTCTTTAGATCTCAAATAAACCAATATGTCATCGATGAACACGATCACCGAACGATCCAACATCGGCCTGCATACCCTGTTCATTAGATCCATGAACGCTGTCGGTGCATTGGTGAGCCCAAAAGGCATCACCACGAACTCGTAATGCCCATAACAAGTTCTGAACGCCATCTTTTGGATATCCTCATCCTGCACTCTCATCTGATAATACCCAGACCTCAGATCAATCTTGGAGAACCAAGATGCTCTGTCAAATTGAACGAACAGGTCATCGATCCTCGGTAAGGGATAACGGTTCTTGACCATCAACTTGTTCAACTCTCGGTAATCAATACACACCCGGTGTGAATCATCCTTCTTTTTGACAAAAAGGATCGGCGCTCCCCAAGGCGAGCTACTTGGTCTGATAAATCCCTTCCCCAGCAGCTCCTGGAGCTGTGAGGATAACTCTTGCATCTCGGCGGCACAAGGCGATAGGGTGCCTTAGCAATAGGCGCCGCTCCCGGAACTAAATCAATGCGAAACTCCACCTGCCTCTCGGGAGGCACACCCGGCAGCTCCTCGGGGAAAACATCGAGGAACTCTCGCACTATCGGTACCTCATCAACCAATTTTAGCCTCTCCGCTGCCACTCGTGTGTCCATCACATAGGCCACAAACCCTATACAACCTTACTGTAGACTCTGCCTCGCCCTAGCATCCGAACAAAATGCTGACTCAGGACGGGTACCCTCGCCGTACACCATAAGCACTCCCCCACTAGGGTCTCGTATCATCACCAACTGTCGCTCGCAGTCTATAACAGCCCCAAAACGGTTCAACCAATCCATGCCCACTATAACACAAACGTCCCCCATCACAATCGGAACCAGATCAATCGGGAATTCAACACCGAAGATCTCGAGTACACATCCCCGAATCACCTCAGTAGCATAAACCGCTCGCTCGTCAGCTATGGAAACCCGATGAGGTCGAATCAATTCCTCTCGACAAATACTGATATGGTGACTAAAAGCTAACGACACAAAAGATCGACTCGCACTCGAGTCAAAATAAATAGAGGAAAGAATACATACCTACGCATATCATAATATAAGAACAATATCTCAGACACAAAATAAATAGAGGAAAGAATACATACCAACCACAACGTCGGGTGTTGCGCGGACCTCCTATGCTGTCAACTGGAAGGCTCTCCCGCAAGCCTTCAGTGCCTCAGCCTTCGGTGGCCGAACCTCGGTAGCTCTAACAGCAGGTGCAGATCCCTGCGCTGATACCTGATGTAGCTGAGGGCACTCGGCCTTCCGATGGACGGTCTGGTTGCAATGAAAGCAAACCGAGAATCCCTTGGGGCAATCCCTCGCGTAATGGCCTTATTTCCCACACTTGTAACATACTCCAACTCTCCACGTCCCCTCGTGACTCTTGCCGTACTTTCCACAAGTGCGGCCCTTCGTACCCCCATATCTCGAATCAGCAGGCTTTGCCCGCTTGGCTACCAGCTGAGATTGTGCCGGTCGCCGATCCCTTCCCTAAGACTCCCCCTCCTCCCTGGCCCGAGTCTCTAGCTTGATCTCCCTTTTCCGAGCATTTTCCCGGAGTTCGGAAAATGTCCGGTAATTCGAGTTCACCACGAACTCACGGATATCTCTCTTGAGAACACTCAGATATCGACTCATGTAAGCCTACTCGGTAGACACCTGTTCAGGGCAAAACATCGCCCTCTCATGAAACTTCTGAGTAACCACAATAACTGAATAAGTAGCCTGCTTGAGGGTCAAAAACTCCTGAGCCAGTCGTTCCCTTTCCACAGGGGGAACGTACTCATCACGAAACATAGTGGTGAACCTGTCCCAGGTCACCGCAATAAGCTCAGCTGGGGTGAAATCGGCCGATACAAACTTCCACCAGTCCTTCGTCTTCAACGCAAACCGCACCCTCAAATGCTCCGGACACGAGCAAGTATAGAAACACCCCTCAACATCCATAATACATCTCATAGTAGTGATCGGATCCTGCGTCCCATCAAACTTTGGTGGCTTCGTGTTGCTGAAATCCCGGTACAGCAACGAATCGCCTCCCTGCGGTCTGGCAGCAGCGGTGGCCGCAGCAACAACAACATCAGTAAGAGCGGTATACCGCTCATCAAAAGTCTCGATCAACGTGGTCTTGATAGACCCGAACATCTATGGTATCTCAGCTCGTATGGCCGCAACCACTTCCTCATGAATCAACCGGTGGATCTCCTCATCACTGACACTGCTGCTCTCAGGTGTGTGCCGTGTCCCAACCATGGTGTCTCTGAAATACAACATAAAAACATCAGATACTCGTTCGAGCATACTCGTACTCGATAACGCAACCCTACTTGTCCCCTAGTATCCTAAGGATTCTTACTTGGACTGCTCACTGATCCGGTGTCTCTAGTAGTACGGGCCCTATACTACCGAACACACTGCATTAGTATTCACCCCAAGTCCTCCTCCTTGGATCCCAGATCACAAGTACTCTATTCTCGCTATTCATTGGTTACTCTCCAGAAGACCTCTCATAAGCTCCTCACTGCTACCTACTCACTCTCAAGGCATCTCATAGGAGCAGTGATCTCCTAGGCTAAGGCATCACAAATCAAGCCACTCTAGTCCTAATATGAATACCCAGCCTACTCTAGCATGCATAACATATCATAGCATATCTGAAAACACATCACGTAAGGGTATTTTGGGGATTCACCGTTCGGGCGCATATCATATCATAGCATATCATAGCCCAGCGTAACCCCATGTACGCCCAGCGTACCCAGGCGAGTCGGCGTCCAAATTAAGCGCATGAGTACGCGCAGCGTACTCCCCAGTACGCCCAGCTTACTCATTTGCCACAAGAACTCTCTCAAGGGACCAATCTTGACAACTTGACAAAATAGAAGGGTTAAATAGCTTTACCTGAATTTCGGGATGTTACAGAACAAGAGGTTAAAACAGCTAAAATAAGAGCTTTTATTAATATTATGCTTTTTAAAGGACTAAAAATGTAAATTTTAGCCTATAGGGCTTAAATTTGGGCTTTTCAGCTATTTAGGCCCAAATATGCGAAAAATCAAATTTAAGGGGGCTGAAATGGAAAGTTTTCTCTAAACAGGGGCTATAAACGTAAATGAACCTATTCCAGGGGTTAACATGGCCTTATTTATCAAAAAGGACTAAAATGCAAACATTTTGGATTTTCGGTTAAAAATGTAAAATTTTCGAAATTTGGGTCAAAATAGTAAAATTTTGTAAACAAAGGATTGAAAATGTTCAAAGTTTATAACTTGGGTTGAAACTCTATTTTAATAAATATTTTGGGCCGAAAATGCCAAGAGAATAAACTTAAGGACCAAAAATGTCAGTTTTCATTTAAAAAGGACTAAAAATGTCATTTTATTTAAAAGGGGCTGAAAATGTTACTTTTGGTGAAGAATGGGCTGAAATGACCAAATAAACATTTTGATCAGATATGTCAAGAATACAACAATTTCTAACTTATGGACACGAAGTATATATACATATATCGTTAAAACATAACGTCTTTATAAATCGAACATCGGGTGTTTTTGCTTCGTAAATAAGTAATCAAAGTAAAACGAATCCTATGTCACTAGTTATATAGACAAACAAATACATGATACGATAATTGGGCCCATTGTTCCCTATTTGTGCTTATTGGGCCTTCGTGACCTAATTTCATAATCTCTTGGACCCATTATAATTAAAATATGCTTAATGGGTCTTGGTGGCCCAGTTACGTGTTTTTTAGACCTCCATTAACTTTTAAATGCTATTGGGCCTCAGTGGCCCATTTGTATTACTAATGTGGTCCCAAACATTCATCACAAGCTTAATGGGTTTTAACGGGCTGTCGTATGCTCGAAGGCCTAGAATAAGATACATGACCTACAGTCCGTCATGGTCCTCACTCATGTTTGTTAGGCCCACTTAATAATCACAAAAACATTAAACAATTATGGACAAGGTTATTCATATTCATAGACTATCAGTTTGGATTTATTGAGAAACGTCGTTCAGCACCAACAAGTGTTTGGGCGTAACCTGTAGTTATAATCAGAGTCTCCCGGAGGGAGAGTGAGAGTTTGTTTATAGATCTATACGGGGGTGACTCCCCTACACCTAAGTTGTTCGCTACAGTTAGACTCGGCCAGTCTAGGATGACAAAACCTTGATCAAATCCGACATTTTCACAAATGCTAAGGCAGGCGAAATAGTCATCATCATGTATGGTTATAACGACTCACATCGAGATCCGTTACTCATTTCATTATCTGGGAAGGCGAATTCATATATAACGACTCACATCGAGATCCGTTACTCATTTCATTATCTGGGAAGGCGAATTCATATATAGTAAACGTACGAGAAATTATTCAATAATACAAAAATCGCCATACTATTTTAAAACGGAAAACATCGGGTTTTCCGGGGGTAACAACGGTATTTATTATAAACATATACTGTTTATACAATGATAAAATATGAAAGTTATTCATTTCTCATGTCTTAAATCACACACACATACACTTATGGGATCTTCGCAACATTTTTCATAAACAGTCTTTTTACAGAGAATATCGGATTTTATTGGTTTTACAAGCGACATAAACTACTTTACATCAAACATACTTATGAACTCACCAACATTATATATTTTGATCGTTTTCAAAATAACTTGTATTCTCAAGTAACCATTAGAACGAGAAAGCATCAAGTGTGTAATGAAAGTTTCTTTTGTGATATTGTTAAACATCAAACATTTAATATTTTGGGATTATGTAATATAAATAATGTACTTGATGTGAACAATGCCAGTTGTACTATGTAATGTTTGGTTATGAATGTGTTATGTTTCATGTATATTCATTGTAATGATATTTCAATTGATAGTCACGTCAGCCCCCAGACGTTTCCACCGTCTGGTTTAGGGGTGTGACACTTTATTATTTACTATTAATAAGCCTTATTAATACAAATATAAAAAAGAATGAATTTTACCACACTGAAAACAAAACGCAAAAGAATGAAAAAAAATAGAAAAAACGATATATAATTTAATATTTAAAAGTTCATATTGTTATGTCATGTATACTCTCGAAAAACGGCAATATCTTTTATTTTAAATGTAGTTCAATATTATTATATATAATATAACATATTTTACCTTTTCAATTCGAAATGAAACAAATAAAGTGGAAATTTATCATCTTAACATTATTCGTTAAATGAAAGTAATCGCCGTCCGCTGCTAAAGAAAGAGTAATGGAGGCAAATTACTATTTGCCGCCCGTCTAGAGACATCTGATCGCCGAAAGGAACAAATCACCGAAATGAAACAAGTCGAAAGAAACAAGATGACGACCGCTGAAATGACACTAAATTTCATTTGTAAATTAATAGCCAGAATGAAACAAATCGTCACCATCGCATCGTGGGTGTACGCTACTATTATATATATATATATATATATATATATATATATATATATATATATATATATATATTATCATATCTTAATATTTTAGACTTAATTGTGCTCATTATCAGGACAAAAGATACTTAATTTGCAATGTTTTGTGTATTAGTAGGAAAATACATGCTTGGATCAGAAAGGAAGAAAATTGGATGTTGGAAGCTAGGAACTTGGACTAAGGCGCAAAGAGGATGAAAAAATAAAGGACCACGACATGTGGAACCTCTCCACACCATGGCGAAGTGAAGATTCCTGATAAGTCTATGACTTGTCGGATGCACGATTTTTGCACCAACCAAGGCGTGGTGGCCATTAACCATGCTATGCTGCACTGATTTTTGGAAAATTATAAATGAATTGAATTATCTCACAAACCTATCTTACGTTGGAAGCTATTATTGACTTCTATCAGAGACAAACCTGGAAGGCTTTAAATTTCAAAATTCGATTACTAGCTGGATTTTTATATATCTAAGGAAACATTACTCCCTTTTACTTGATTACTTTGATTTGATTATGTCTTCTAAAGTAAACATTGTTTTTATATGTTTATTTTATGAAGTTAACGACTAACACCCTAACTTTCATTTAGACTAGATTGCTTCCTTATTTATGAGTTGATTTATGAATTGGATTATGCTAAGTTGAATATTTGTTATGTTAGTTTATTAAAGAACCTATCTATGTTTATGATAACTAATTTTTTGTTTATTGATCAGTTGAATTAAGTTTGCATGACCTGTCATTCTCAATTTACTTGAATCTTATGATCTTGTGATTTGCAAAATTGTAGGCCTAGTTTTTTGACCAAAAACCTATAATGAAATAGAAAAGTGGGTAAGTGAATGTAGGAGTTAATATATGAAGACCAATCATATATTTAATTGATTTTATTAAGAAAATAGATTAATCTGTTACAAATCTCACATAACTTGAACTGAACACTAGTAAACATTTTAGTTTATTCGTTTTATCACGGTATGAATTAATTTATTTGCTAAAGGATTAGGTTAGTGAACATTTATCTACTCACCTTCGGAATCAGTAATCAACGAAGCATTAATCTACTGCACTTCCATTAAGTCAACCATAATAGCTAGTATATCGAATCTATTTGTGTTATTCTATTTCCGATTAAGTATACTGCCTTAGGTATAATAGTTTGTTAAATTTAGTTGGTTAACAATAGCTTATAAGTCATGTGATACCTATAGTTCTTCTTATTGCAAAAATATAGTTCTTATGCCAAAATAGTGCTAGTTAATTCATAAGAACAAAATGATCATGAAAATATGCTTTGTAATAAGAAGTGGGGGATTACACAATTTTAAGCGAGGGGTCAATCTCAATAATAAATTTAAAGCTTAAGATGGAAGGAAGGTGAATGTATTCAACACAAGTCGATCTGAAAACTATTTTTGAAGAAAAACTAAAAGCACTGTAAAAAATCATGCCCACAATTATCTACTACGTGCCACGAATATTTGTCAAAACTGAAGATAGAGAACATAAAATCATGCCACATCTAATGAAATCATGCCACAATTTGATACTGCTGATGAATGCATGACTTTAAGAACAAATTATTGGTTCAAAGTGCCAAATCATGACCTAAAGCTATTTTCAAAGAGAGGAAATAAGGAATGTAGAGTTAAAACTGAAGAATAGCGCTTAAACGAATGAGTATTTAGCACGGACACAAGTTGAATACTTATTATTCACAAAAAGAAAGACGTATAGTACTAATTAGAAATTGAGAGAAGGCCCCAAGCAGAAGAAGAACCTCATGTTCGACCAACTCTAGCATCTTTTTGCAAATGAAAATTTTTTCAACTCTAGCATCTTTTTGCAAATGAAAATTTTTTCAACTCAGTTCATTCCATAATAGTTAAATGATGAAGATGCCAATGCTCACGTACACATATAAGATGCCAAAATCCCGCCAAAGAAGATGTCTGAATTACTTAAGTGTGGCCATTTGCTGAAAAAAAAAATACAAATTCCAGCTAATCCAACAAGTTTCAAATTTGAAGAAGTTTTCAAACAAACATTTTGTCCTCAAGTCAAATATCCACCACTTCACTTCTATCCCATGGAGTCCTTTCTAAAAGTCGTTCATTTTTATTAATTGTTTATTCGCAAAGGTACGAAGACATTATATTATTCGAAAAGGAACAAATATATTTTCTTATTGAAATTTGGGTATGCGATCGAACATGCAGAAATGCATATTATAATGTAAAGATGCATATATTAGGAAAATTGAGTTTAAATGCTAAATTATTTCTAAGAAAATAGTTCTTAAGTTGTGTTTAACCATTTTGGATATTATTTTTGTTCTTTTTAGAATTTCAAGTGAATTTTCAAATTGTAAAATCAGACGTTTGTTACGTTAGATACCTTAGAATTTTGCATAATCAACGTAACGTACCCCTTAAAATTTTATTAACCAACATAGAATAAGTTGGGTTTCCAAGTAAAAATAAAAGAAATGAAGTAAAGAAAACTTCCAAATATAAAATGTGAAATATCGAAGAAATTATATACTAGGTTACAACCCGTGGAAACTACGGGTCAAAAATTGAAAAACAGATTCATATTATTAATAAGAATTAAGTTTGTTTAGCAATATTTGTAATGATTATTTAAAATTCAAATTAATATAATTTTGTAAAAAAGTATATAAATTTGAATATATGTTAAATAGAAACGCAATCAATCCATCGAAAGTTAAATATGAAGATAACTAAAATACATCTTTGAATATGTGAATGATTTATGAAGTGTGAGGGCAAATCAATATTTTTTGTAATGGGGAGGAATCAAGAAACACCATGTAGCGTCTATTAAAGTCTGAAAATGAAATATCAAAACAAACTGAATATTATGGATTACAATGCTATATAAAGAATAAATTATTTAAAAAAAATGTTACAAAAAAACAGAAAAAAACATAATTGTTAGAATTTAATGGGTAAGAAGCAGTTATAAATTCCTAAAAACTTCCTTATACACAACATTTGAAGTTTTGTTTGTAAGTCTACCATCGTTATCTAAAATTAACAATTTCAGTCCTTCTCTACTTTGAACTCTAGATAAGGCAACATACAGTTGTCCATATGAAAAAACAGGATCCTTGAGATACATACCAACCTTTGATAACGATTGCCCCTGACTTTTATTAATTGTCATTGCAAAACATACAGCCAATGGAAATTGTCTTCTTTGAAATTTGAAAGGAATTTTTTTTTTCAGATGGACTTAAAGACATTGTTGGAATAAATGTTTGCTTTCCGATATTAGTTCCAGATATTATAATTGCCTCAATAACACGTTTTCCAAGAGATTTCACTTGTAGTCTAGTGACGTTACATAATCCATTTTTCTGATCAATATTTCTTAGTAACATAACTGGAACACCGACTTTTAGAATTAACTTGTGATTTGGCAAACCTGATACCTTAAGACCATTTAAAATATCCGAGGAGTATAAATTGGGATCAAACTGATCATGAATAAACTCGGATTGGCAAAGAGTATCTGAACTTAAATATTCTACTTCTTCTCCGGGACACAATGCTAACAAACGATCATTGATTTGTTGGACAACTTCATTTTTTGGAGCTAGTATAGCTCTTTCTTGAAAATAACTCGTACCGTTGAAGTTTTCCAAGATTGAAGGATATACAAACTCAATTAATGAACCTATAGGATCATGTGGATCACTAATCAGAATATCATCCGGAACATCAATAATCGTTTCACCATCGTTCAAACCACCAAATTTTCCTTCTCCTATGTCCAAAAGCCAGTTTGCAAAATTTTGTATTTTTCGAATATCAGATGGATCCTTTCCAACGGTTAGTCTCATGTTTTTGTTAATCTATGGACTTTGCATTGTTGCCATATATATGAAGAGCTTAAAGAAGCATTAACGATATTTTGTCTGCTACCTCCTTGAACAACAGGTAGAATCTGCCTGAAGTCTCCTCCAAAAACAATCGCTTTCCCTCCAAATGGAATATCTGAGTTGGTAGACTTATCAAACTTACATACATCTCTCAGAGCTCGACCTAAAGCTTCAAATGCATGTTTGTGGACCATAGGTGCTTCATCCCAAATAATCAATGAGCTTTTTCTTACTAATCTGCCGAGTTCACTATCAGGCGGTATCTTACAAACAGAATACTCGGTAAGATTCAACGGAATTATAAACCGAGAGTGTGCTATCCTACCTCCAGGCAATAATAAAGATGCAATACCACTTGAAGCAACATTTAAAACTATATCACCATTACATCTAATTGCTGCAAATAACGTCTTCCAAAGAAAGGTTTTGCCTGTTCCACCATATCCATAAACAAAAAACACACCTCCTTTATTATCATTGACTGTAGTCATGATATCAAGAAAAATATTGCGTTGCTCGTTTGTTAATGCATGAAACATACTATCAAACTCTTTCTTTAAAAGCATTATGTCATACTCCAGCTCCTCCATGATAAGTCGATTTGTTGAAGAAGAAACTGTGTCGGAATCAGAGTAAGGCATTTGTTTATAATTTTTAAGACTCGTGTTGTTACGAAGTAAAATCTGTTCGATCTCGAACAAAGTCAGGTTTTGAGTTGATCCTCATTGAGTGATAAACCTGTAAAAAATGAACAATATGTCAAAAAGAATATAATATTAACCAATTTAATGGTAAAAAAAATTATACCGTGCATATTTAAAATATATAAAATCCGTTTTTACATATAATGATACGAAATTATAATACCTGGAGATTTTAATCTACGCTGTTGGTTGTAAAGAATACCATCTGACAAGTGTTGCCATGTATTTTCCCAAACAAACTCTGGTCTACCCAAACTGCTAGACATTAACATCGTAGCAAATAAGAAACGAAGATAAAAACCAGTTCCTGGATGACTTGCTTCCTTAATTGCATCAACGTATTCTTTGTCATCATCTAAGAGGCCCAAAGCATAGCATGCATCTCGAAAAGTAGGAAATTCTTCATCGTTTACCGTGCGAATTTCTTCAAATGATTTTGGACCTTTCACTTTATTTAAAAGAATCCGTAAGAAGTAGACTTCGCCAAGTTTAGGTGAAATAGAGTGAATCCTTCCTATTGAACGTCCAATTTTCCTTGGCTTCCACAACTTATCATCAGGTTTCCAAACAAACTTTGTAGGAAATTCAACATATGTAAGTTTTCGTGCATCTTTATTAATTTTATTACATTCCATCCAAGATGTGAATATAGAAGCAGCAACTGAAGGTTGTTCAAGAACATCGTCAATATCATCGTTTGCGGCATATATGACTTGTTGTTGATCAGGAAGATGAAAAGGTAGTCGCATCACAGAAGGATATCGGTAATGAACATCGTACTTAAATATTCGCCATGATGCTTCACATGCAGATATATATCTACAATCATAATAATCTTTTATTTCATCGACAACCTTTTTGTGATTAGAATCAGCGTTGATGTCAACAGCAATTGTAGCTCTATCTGGACCTTTGTTTATATATTTAAACAGATACTTTATGGAAGATCCCTGATTGCACCATTCAACATTAATGTGTGCCTGATATCTTTTCAACAGATATTTGTTATATGGAACAACATTTCTGTTGTCTAACTTGACACCTGATTTTTCGACAAAATATCCATTGTTTCTTCTCATATATAAGGGATAACCGTTGACATCAACCGAAGAATGACCACATAATTGCTTTGGAAAATTTTTCGAACATTGCTTGTCAACCATGCATGGACAATTCATATTTTCAGCTCCACAAGGACCATGTATCATGAATTCACTTACAAGTGAATACAATTCTGGATCTTCATTGATATTTGGAATCTCAGCAGAAATAATCGGATCAATATATTCAACAGTAGGCCGCTTGGAGTTAGCATGCATAAACAGACAAATATGACAATGTGGAAAACCTCTTTTTTGAAATTCAATCGTATAGACCACTGCAAATTAATTTTATAAATAAGATAATCTTTGTACTGGATGAAATATATTTGCAAATTACCAAAAATATTAACAAACTAAATAATCATTATAACAAAACTATTAGAAATAAATACAAGTTTTATTACCTCCTTTAACAATGCCGAAAATTTTATTTTCCCGTATGTCTTTAAACAAAGCATCGAGCTTTATTTTGAATAGCCTACATAAGATATCAGGTCTATCTTCTGGATTTAGTGAAGTGTTATGAAGAAACCTTTTAACTTCAGGCCATTTTGGATTACATGTAAAGGTTATGAAGAAATCAGGATATCCAAACCATTTACATAAGGACATGGCATCAAGGTAGTTTTGCATCATATAACATGCACCACCAGTGAATGAAGAAGGTAAGATTACACGTTGTCCAACGTTGGATATATCTTTATTCCCTAGGTTCTGTTGAGTACGTAACTTTTCATAAGACTCACATCTAAGAATTTGTTGTTTGCTCCTTATGAAACGTAATCTCTCACTTTCAATCATAGTATAAGCATCAACCAAAAACTGTTGGAACAACCTTTTTGAATTAAGAATTAGTGAAAAATATTGATCCCTGTCTTGTATTCTATAAGGAAAAAAACTCTCTCATTGTATAGTTGGGCCTCTTGCTGTTGCTTATTGGTGTAATACCTCGATGTGGTATGTCAACCCTGTAACCATCATCACCATATGGAAACAGTAGTGGATACTGAAGAGGAAGGTATGATGGATGTAATTCACTAATACGCCGTAGAGAACCTGATGACGTTTGAACAACAATATCTCTATTATCAATTGAATCACCAATATCTCCAACAATTAAAGCGACAACCTCAGAAGCAGATGGTAGGTTGTATATCCTTCCATCTTGGTCCCTTCTTCCAATAAGTCTCAACTTGATATCAACATGAGGGTTTTGATGAAAACAATCCCTAACCATTCTATAAGACTGAACCAAGACATTATTTGAACCCAACATCAACTTCAAATCTTGTATAATATCATTATCAAGGACAGAAGAATTTGACGTAGATCGTTGATTATCTCCACTGCAAGTAACATGAACATATAAACATAAGATAAATAAATAATATAATGTTGATGAATAAGATATCTATTAATGTGATAATTGTGAAAAGTGTACCCAAAATATGTCCGTCTATTCGCGATCTCATTATCAGTATCGTATATGTACAACTGAGAGAATTTTCGTTTTAACCCATGTTCCGGTAAAAGGCTTCCGATACTATGATAATTTTGACCGCTAAGTCTAAAAATGTATGGAGCATTTCCTCTATTGATTGAGGAATCAATTTTTCCACCCATTGACGTAAAAGAAAACATAGAATTGTAAGAACGAATGTTCTTCATGAAGTGTTTGCTTTTAGAATCTCCCGATGTAAAAAGATGGGCATAACTTGAAGGTGCATTCTTTAAAGCTGGTAGTTCAACTTTGCCATAACCACAACATAAAGAATAATTTTGATTCTCATTTTTTTTTTTACATTTGATAGATTCTTCTTTCCATAATTTTGCAAAACATGTTTGGCATACAACAATCTGATCACCATGATCCAAATAATCTGTCAATTAAGGTTGACATAAAGATGTTAAATTTGTAAGTTTATATAAGTGAAAAATATTGAATGAACAAATGTAAATATTATATTTGTATCAAAATTACCTTTTGATATACCGTTGTATATGTTTTGCTCATTTTGACCATCGATTTTGTCTTGATCGGATCTCAAACCAAATATTGGAATAGGAGTTAAATTTGGCCTTTTTTTCATTGCTTTATTATTTGGATTAGCTAACAGGACTGAAGACGGTTTTGATGTTATTGTAGATGATTTGTTGGATGTGTCGCCATTTGAAAATACAGAGAATTGTCTAATATTTGTTAACGGCGATTGACAACTATTATTGGAAATATCCATGGCTGCAGAAAAAATTGAAAGTATACATTGTTAAATATGATACAATAATAATATATGTTACAAATTAAAATGGTAAAATAAATGAGTTACCGTTGGAAATGTTAGATAACGGAGTTCTAACATTTAAATGTGATGGAGGAGGTTGTAACATTGCTTGTTTTGATGTATTTGAACTTGTTTTTGATCGGGATGTGCTTTTATTTCGATGTACAACTCCTTTGAATTCATATACAAAAAAATGGTTATCAGAAATGTAAAATTGTTTAATAATTATTTTAATATTATATAAATATGAATATTGATAAAGAGATGATATAAAAAGACGATGATGTAATAAATTTTATTACATATATTTAAAAAAAACTTAAAAAGTTTAAAAGAAATCAAGTACTTTACCGGTTGAATCCAATTTCATGTTTGGTAACGGTGTCTGAAAACTGTTATTGGGAATATCGATTGACTGAGAAAAGAAGATTGAAATGTAGATTATCAAATATGATACAATAACAACATATATTATAAAAAAATATGGAAAAATAAATGAGTTACCGTTGGAAATGTTAGATAACTGACTTCTAACATTTAAATGTGAAGGAGGAGTACGTAACATTGTTTGTTTTGACATATTTGCACTTGATGTAGATGTGGATACACTTTTATTTCGATCGACAACTCCTTTTAACTTGATTGGAAATAATATCTTATTAGAAATGGATAAATATTAAATAATCTTGTAAATTTTTAAATAGTATATGAATACTAATAATGATAAATAGATAATATAAAAAAATATGGATGACAGAATTTTTATTTTACAGATTTAAAAAAGAGAAAAAAAATGTATAAGCAATCAAGTATGTTACCGTTTGAATCCAATCTGATGTTTGGTAACCGTGATTGAAAACTGTTATCGGAAATATCCATGACTGGTAAAAGAAGATTGAAGGTATACATTATTAAATGTGATACAATAAAAATATATATTATAAAATAAAATGGTAATATAAATGAGTTACCATTTGAAATGTTAGATAACGGAGTTCTAACATTTAGACGTGAAGGAGAAGTTTGGAAATTTGATTTTTTTGAAACATTGACACTTGATGTAGATGCGGATAGGTTTTTATTTCGATGCACAACTCCTTTGAATTTGGCTGCAAAAAAAATTGTGATAACAAATGGATAAATTTTAAATAATAATGTAACTCCCCAAAATATTCTATGAATATTAATATACAAAAAGACATAATACAAAAAATGAGCATGTGAGAAATTTCAATTTAGATATTTAAATTTAAATTTAAATAAAGAATAAAGAAGAAAAGTGTATAACGAATTAAGTAAATTATCATTTTCATTTATTTTAAAAAGATGTGAAGTTGATGTAGTTGTATGGATTCATTCGGTCGAACCTTTTTTTTTTATTGTCCAAGTATAATTTTCTTATTCTTCTTTTTTCTGTAGCCTGAACGTGATAGATATTCCTATTTGAAGCTGCATAATCAAATATACACAAATGAAATAGTTATAATTCAGATTAAAAACATTGATAAAGAAAGTTGTAAAATATATGATGAATGTACCGTTATCACCAGGGTTAGTAACATTTGTAGAAGTTGGAATTTGACCGACTGATGTAGTGTACGAATGTAATTGTTTTGTATTATCCAGATATAAATTATTTAATTTTATCTTCTTATTAGTCTTAAAGGAGTCCATGTTAGTAGTTGCTATCTGAAATGGAACAAAATATATAACTTTATACAAAAACATTATATATTGAAATTTATTGTCAAATTTAAAAAAAAAAAAAAAATGTTGTCGATTGAACTTACGTATGACATGAAATACAAAAGTACAATACCTTTATATGTAATGTTTCCGAATTTTGTTGCAGATATAATTTTTTTTGTACTGTATTGTTGGATTACATTTTTCTTTCATTCTGTTATTTTACTTTGTAACTATTGGAACTAATGTTTATTATGTTATATAAAGATAAGCATTGTTGGAAAAGATACTATTAGGGAGGATGATTTTGATGAATGACTTCCAATTCCATAGTTACAGATTATGATATATCAAGGATATTAGGTCCAAACATATTAAAAGAAACTATATACCCCTGATGTGAAAATTACCAATATGTCCTGGAATAGTAGGCAGATAAAAAGATAAAAAAAACAAACAATGACAACATCAGTGATTCAAGCATATCAGGATCAGAAAAAACAAAAAACAGATAATTGGATAAAAAGATGAAAATACATTATCCATATTTACAAATTTACAGATTATGATATATTAAGCATATGAGGTTGCGAAAATACAAAAAACATAGAAGGTGAATGTGATTCCTACAGATGATCTTAGTAAAGGTATTGTTCCAAATAAGATGACATTTGTTTCTAATGAACACCAAGTTGGATGAGGAACTTGTCGATTGTAACAACTAAAAATGGACTATTTATTATACTTTATTCCGTGTATATAGCCCGTTTTGGATATGACATGTGTTAGCCCGTTTTGTATCTCTCGACTGAGGAAGGGGAGCGATAGATGAACAAAACGTAAGTTTTTCATCGTTGTTATGATCATTCTTTTGCAATTAAGACAGACATTGGACTTACTTATAACATGAAAAATAAAAGTACAATGCCTTTATATCTATTTTTAAAATTTTTATTGCATATATATTGTTAATAAAAGTGTTAAGATAAATATATAGTCGCATAACAAATCTTTAAATTTGAGAAACTGATTTAGATAGCAGGAACATAAATTCTTAATCTTAATCTTAATAAATTAATAAGATTGCGGTAATCGGAGAGGGCATTTTCGTCCATTGAACCTAATTATAAATTGTTAGTTATTGCAAGAGGTAGGCAGTGACAACAAACATTCATACAAAGAAATGAAAATCTGAAATAAACATGCTAACAAACATTCATGGGATTACATCTTAGTGGTATGTGCTTTAATGGTAAACAAATCTATGTTATTTTGGGCTTCATTTATTACATCACAAGGAATTCCATGGCGAGGGCATTTTCGTCCTTAGCATATATAAATGTTGTTATGTGGATTGTTTCGAATTTTATTGCATATATATTGTTAATAAAAATAAAAGTGTTGAGATAAATATAGAGTGACATAACAAAAAACAGAGAATTGGACAAAAATAACAAATGTTTAAGTTTGTCAAATCCATGGCGCAGGCATTTTTGACCATTGAAGTTAATTATAAATTTTTACTTATTGCAGGAGGTAAGGTGTCACAACAAAAATTCATACAAAAAAATCAAAATCTGAAATAAACATGCTAACAAAAAATATATACCCCTGCAACAGGTAATGCCTTTATATGTATTTTTTTTGAAGTTTATTGCATATATATTGTTAATAAAATGTTGAGATAAATAGAGAGTGACATAACAAATCTTTAAGTTTGATAAACCGAGTGAGATAGCAGGAACATAATAAGATCAAACCGACCTAATAATCAAATTCAAACAGGGATTTGTCAAAAAACAGTGATTCAAGCATATCAAACCGACCATAAAGACCATGTTGAATGTCTATATTCAGATTACTGCCTTAATGCCTGCTGCCATATTCAGATTACTGTCTTTAATGTCCTTAACCGAGCATATAACGAAATTTGATTCAAGCATATCAAGTTCAGAAAAAACAAAAAACAGAGCGTTAACTGTTTACCAATCGATAACGTACGTTCAATACTGAGAAAGGGGACCGATAGATGAACAGAACATAAGTTTTTTATCGTTGTTATGATCGTATGTTTGCAATTAACACAGTTTTTTCCCACAATTGATAATAAGAAACTTACAGAATTACTTTCGTTAATGTCCTTAATCGAGCATATAACGAAAATTGATTCAAGCATATCAAGTTCAGAAAAAACAAAAAACAGAGAATTGCATAAAAATAAAAAACTTACAGAAGGATTGAAGTTGCCGATTGAAGAATGATTCTTGATTGCTGGAACACAATGTGTCGATGATGCTTGATTGCTGAAGTGTCGATGATGCTTGATTGATGGAACACGATGCAGTAAATTATGAATCTTATTCGTATGTTTCAATTATATATTGAACATAATAAAATCCAATCGACCCAATAATGAAACTTAAATGTAATTGATACGATTGATATTGATACCATAAAAAGATGTAGTTAATCAGGCATATAAATAAAATTGATTCAAAAGTACATTCGATTTCCATCCATAATCGGAATTTCACATTGAAATTGCCATATTGCCATAATGCCATATATATTTCGATTATTAATCAAATCAAAGATTGTAATAGTACGTGAAACCAATCAGGGGTAAAAATGGGATTTAACATTGACAGGAACGTGAATTTTTGTTAGGACAGAAGTGAAAAATTTGTAGGAAACTGAATTTTTGCAGAATACTTATTTTTTGAAGTTTATAATTTCATTATATTTCAGTATATCAATATAACAAACTGTAATAACATAACCATTTTTATTATTCTGATTTATTTGAAGTAATTTAGACTTATAATACTTGTATAAAAAAAACCAAGAGTTTGCATAGGTTCATGGGATTACATGTTAGTGGTATGTGCTTTAATGGTAAACATATATATGTTCTTTTGGGCTTCATTTATTACATCACAAGGAATCCCATGGCAAGGGCATTTTCGTCCTTAGCATATATAAATGTTGTTATGTGGATTGTTTTGTACTTTGTAGTGCTGAAGAAACAAGAACATATGAGTAAGTTGTGAATTGATCCGGTTCAGTATCAATGATCTGGTACCATTATACCCTTTGTAAGAGAAAAACACAGAAAGTCACAAAATATATACCACTGCTGTGACATTACAAATATTACTAATATGTCAGTATGAAAAAATGATTATTATTTTTATCAGGTTGTTCTAATTACCATTATACCCTTTGAAACTGGAGAATGATTAATTAATATGTCATGCATTGTTTCTTGCTGTTGCGTGTTCAATATTATAATAATCAATAAACAATTTTAATGGAATTTAAATGATTGAAATTTTAGAGCTGATCAAAAGAATTGACAAAGGGCAAAATTGACATCTGATGCATTGTTTCTTCTGTTGCGTGTTCAATATTATGAGAAATCTCATTTGACAGCTTGATTACAATTTTTTTTAATACAATACCTCAAATAATATCAAAGCACATTCCCAAGAATGCATGCACCAATATACCATTTTATTGTGAAAATTATGAATATGTCCATGTTTAAAAAATGATCATTATTTTGAACAGGAATTTATTGAATGTATTCAAATTTGAGACATCTTTTTTATAAAGCAAATATACTGATATCTTATAACACGAAAATGAAAAGTAGAATGTTATTGATTGTAATTTTTTTTTTATTTTTAT
This sequence comes from Lactuca serriola, assembly GCF_051521515.1. NCBI lineage: Eukaryota > Viridiplantae > Streptophyta > Magnoliopsida > Asterales > Asteraceae > Lactuca > Lactuca serriola. The sequence goes on along the minus strand of NC_136413.1, from coordinate 124,561,173 downwards.
TGCAAATATATTGGTAAAAAAATCTGTAAAAACATAATGGTTTCCTTCAATTAAAGTATCAATAGACACACATAATTTAAAAAGAAGATTAATCTAATTACAGCCATAACCCAAAAAATAGTTTTTTTTTACAGTAAATGAGAGAATGCTGAATGTGATAGATGAACCTAGAAACAACACACGTTTTAGAGTTATGTTGGTTGCTATTGTTGGGCATTTAGTTGGTTGTGTATTTGATGGAAACTCCATTGTTGCCCACAAATTATTCCAGAGGTATGTACTTTATTTATGTTATCACTTTAATTTCATCAGAAAAATTATTTATGACGTTAAAATGAATACGTCCTTGCCCAGAACTAAAAATATACCTTATTAGTATCTATGATTGTAAATACAAGTAATGTAATTTAGTTGTATGTAATATACTTATTTGTATATGCTTGAAACGAATTAATACTTGTCAAGACCACCATCGTTAAATAATTAGTATATTTCTGATAAGACTCTTTAGAAACATATTTCTTTGCTTCTTTTACACATAAATACACAAACATATATGCCACACATTTATTAAAAGAAGATTAGTCTAATTACAATGATAACCCTAAAATCATAATCGTATTAAAATATAGAATACCAGCAAAAATAAAGCAAGAAGTATCAATGTTTGAACAATATACATCACAAAGAGCAATATTGTGAAAGAGAATCCAAAAAAAATCCAAATTCAAGAACATTGTTGATTAAAAAAGGACAATCTGAAATTACTTTTCAAGCTTTGGTATTAATAGACTTGTGTTGCCATCAACTTTGGAATTCAATCGAGGGACCTTGGTGGACGAATTCACATTATCATAATCATCAACACCAATGGTATCTCCAACATTTCGTTTTTTACTATTGTTGGGGAATTATACTTGAACGGACTTGTAGCTTCAAATTTGTCAGGCAATGTTGGGGTCAAATTATCACCTGTTTGCGATATCGCATCCTTAAAACAAAATGTTGTAAATAGGTTTAGTAATAAAATATTAACAAAAAGTAATTTTTAAAATAGATTATATAAAATTAAATAATGTAAATTTATAATATAACCTTTAAGGACTTTGTTTCTTGAGATACTTCATGAGATGCGATTTCTATATCATCAGCATTTGCAGGACTACATGCCTGATTCAGAAATTTAAATATTTATATAATTAGTGGGACATAGCTCTCAATCAATATAGATTTACAATTTATTAGTGAAGATCATTAAAAAAATATGCATCATAAAAAGTAATATTAAAAAAACAAATAAAAATAATATATAAATACCTCGACAGCTAACTTTTTTTTCCAAAGCATCGATAACGTTACTATCAACCGTATAGCCAAGTATCCCAAACCGATTGTAGTTATTGGATACATTAAAACTATTAACATCTATCTTAAAAGTCATATTTTTATGCTCCAGACATTTGAGGTCATAAGGATATAATCTTGGATTATCCCAGCCTGGAATAAATGTGTTATATAATATATTTATGTTTAAAAGCACATTAATATAAAGAAAATACAGCAAATAACAGCAATTAAGAAAACAAAAATTATAATTATGTTATACCTGTTTGATTTTATCTATAAGATCACGTGCGCGTTTTTTGACGAGTCTATAAGCATCTCTATCGAAGAGAGTTAGAGTGATTGTTCCAGAATCATCTTGCACACGAATAGGTATTTTATACCTATAAAAAATTCCCACATAAATAAACATAAAATATGTTTAATGGTTAATAATGTAGTTAAGTTGTTCAGTTGATATTTTCTTAAATGTAAAAAACCTTGGAACAGAAGAGATCTTCTTATTTTTACAATTATCACCATTGCATTTTAAAACGACACTTGCATCACCACTATCTGGACCGCTGAACACATCTTCTGTTTCAACTTTCTTTCCACAGTTTGTACATGCATCATAATACCAATCAATATCTTGGCGAATACCATAAATGGTCCTGACAATGATATATTGGCCGACCTAAAAAAAATCAAAAGGATCATAAAAAACATTATAATTTAATTATCTGTTAAATAGAAAACAATATCACATCAATACAGATAAAATATTCACATACCTCTTTTGGTTCTATCAAATCGACAACATTTTTAACTTTGTAATTATTCAAAAAGTCATCAGATTCCGAATATGATTTAGAGCTTTCAAAAGTCAAAGACGCAGAAGGGTTTTGAAGTCCTCGTAATCCAACCAAGCTGTTTTTAATTTAGGAGTTTGAAAATAAAATTATAAAATTATTAAACAGAAACAAAAAAACGATGAATTATTAAAATGTTTTGTTACCTATCTGTGAATATAGCAATTTCGGGAAGATTAGCATTTATGAACATCCGTGTTTGTTCATAATAACTGTTAACAGAAGGTGTTGCTGATGAAACAAAATAAAATAGTAAATAGAATGAGTAATATAAAAGACTAAAATAAGGTTGATTTGTATAAAAAATTTACTGTTATAGACATTAATTCTTGCAAATTGCAAAAGGACAATCACATGACCAACTTGTTTATGAGCTTCAAGATAAGAAATTAACTGGTATGCAATATCTCCAAACAACGTAACGTTAACCTGCAAACCTCTGCAAAAGTAATAATGGTTAAATGAATATATAATACTAAAACTCTACATGCAAGTTGTAAAGTAATGAATGTAATATATAAGATATAAGATATAAGATATAATATAAAAAAAGTTTTGGTTACTCTAAGTTTCTTATTTGTAAAGGCAGCCTATGTAGAGATTTGCTGACATCACGGGAATCAAGCTTTCCTAATGAAACAACTTCACCAATAATATCTACAAAATGATAATACAAAATGTCAAAATGATGTGAAATTAAAGAATTAAATATAATATACAATCAATAAGGAGGGAAATTACCAATTGATTCATTAGATGTAGCTGTTGCAGAGATAATTGTTTCAAAAGAAACAAAAGAAAATCCATATGTTGTTTTGGATTGAAAGTGTAGACACCCGTTAACAGTTGTTCTTCCATTCAAATTTAACTTGGAGGTTACATCACTTATTTTAAAAGTGTATTTGTTAGGAGTGATAGTGGGGGACCGGATGTAAACAGCTTGATCTTCTTTCAGTTTGGACTCAAACCTTTGAAAATCTCTTGGATACACACTTGCTCGGATTTTTGTACACTATTCACATAGGGTAAGAATATTATATAATGTTAAAAAGGGAATTTTTAATAAATATAAATTGGTCAACATTGAAGATAACATCTTCAATGATTGAGTTTGAATAATATTATTGGAATGATCAAATAAAAAAATGGTTTTGAATAATGCTATTAAAATAGTAGATTTTACCATTTCATCCATGAGTATCATCTCAATTGATCTGACAATAGTGGGGTTGCCATCTGAAAGCGATCTCCACAGCCGGATGATAGACACTTTTAGTGTGTAATCATCCTTCATATTGTCCAAGTCTCTAATGAAAGTGATCTTTCTTTCTGCCATTGTCACTATAACAGAAAAGTACACAAAATAATTATAATTATGTGTATGGAGTACTAATAATATAAGAACAAACTGAATAATACAATATGGTTATATTGAAACATTCATACAAAGAAAACAAATTCTAAAACAAACATGCTAACAGAAACTATATACCCCTATACAGCATTCATAATTAAAAATAATAATGATAAGTTTGATCTATATATGATTCCTTTGTTTGAAAGAAAACTTCAATTTACTAATATACCAAATGTATCCTTATTAGAAAGAGGCCCTTAAGTTGGATTTGTAAAATTTAGTAAAAATAGGTAAAAATGGTAGGAAAAGAAGTCAAAATTCTGAAATTGTTAACTGTATATTAAAAAAATATCGATGTAAATTTTTGCAATAGTAATGGATTTAAACAATGATAAAACATAACCTAAACAGGAAAATCAGAAAAATAGGAACCAAGTAAGATGCTAAATTTGACAGAAAACAAAAGTTAAATGCTATAAACAGCCATAAAACGGAAAGTGCAAAGTGTGATTCAAAATTTATATAGCCATTTTATAGAAATTTGACAGAAAATGAAATGCTAACTGTTTTGTTATAATTACTTGTTTGAAAGAAAAATTCAATTTGCTAATATAGCCAAAGTAAAATTAATTTACATAATTTTCCATGTATAAGAAGTTCTAGCAAACAAATGTTTAAAAAAAGTATCATAAATGGTATTCTATCAAAGAAGCATGCTATAACAGGTAAATAACTGAAAACTGAAATGCTATATTATGGTAGACAGAGGGTGTTAATGGAATTGTAAAAAGTAAAGATTAACAAAAAGGTAAACAAAGTTCAAAAATGATCCCTGGTAAAATAAATTTACATAATGGTCCCTATATAAACAGAACAATGTTTAAAAAAGTATCATAAATGGCATTCCTTGGATAAACAAATGAAATCAATAATCCATGTGTAAATAAAAAGTCACATTTGGTTACTCTTAAAGTAAATTTATAGAATGATCTAACTTGTAATAAATGGTTTGGTGTTAGATATTGTTAATAAAACTGTTGAGATAAATACAGAGTGACATAACAAATCTTTAAGTTTGATAAACAGAGTGAGATAGTAGGAACATAATAAGAACAAACCGACCTAATATTCAAATTCAAACAAGGATTTGACAAAAAATCAGTGATTCAAGCATATCAAACCGACCATAAAGTCCCCGTTGAATGTCCATATTCAGATTACTGTCCTTAATGCTTGCTGCCATATTCAGATTACTGTGTCTAATGTCCTTAATCGAGCATATAACGAAATTTGATTAACACAGCAATCGAGAATCATGGCCGTGCATATACACAATTAGAACCAAAATTGATAATAAGAAACTTACAGAATTACTGTCGTTAATGTCCTTAATCGAGCATATAACAAAAATTGATTGAAGCATATGAAGTTCAGAAAAAACAAAAAACAGAGAATTGGAAAAAAAATAAGAAACTTATAGAACGATTGAAGTAGCCGATTGAAGAATGATTCTTGATTGCTGGAACAATATGCAGTAAAGAATGATTGTTGTTCCTATGTTTCAATTATATATTGAACATAATAGCGAAAATTGATCTTGATACGATTGATCTTGATACCATAAAAAGATGCATTTAATCGGCCATATAACGAAAATTGATTCAATAGTCCATTCGATTTCCATCCATAATCGGAATTGCACATTGAAATTGTCATATTATTGCCATATTCAGATTGATAAATTCCAAATTTAATTTAAATTAAGTTCCGATTCTAATGTTAAGTTCCGATTCTAATGATACGTGAGACCAATCATGGGTATAATTGGGATTTTACATTTGGAGGAAAACGGTTTTTTGTATGACACGTGGGTAACCGGTTTTGTTTATTAAGAAGGGAGATATATATATATATATATATATATATATATATATATATATATATATATATATATATATATATATATAAAGTCATTGACTTCTTTTAGTGGCATTTAGAATAAAATAATGGATCTTAATTGTTTTTCGAACTTATATTGTTGCCTAAACTGTTAAGGATTTACTTGGGGACAAGCAAAAGTCAAGTGGTAGATATTTTAATGTGTCCTTAATTCATATTTTAAGGGATATTTCATGTACCTTTTAGGCGTTTTTATGATTAAAATATGAAAATTAGTTGTTAGTTTCTTTATAAGTATATTTTTAGCTGAATATAGCATATTGGTGAATTGTAGTTGAAAAGGGAAATTTTCGACACATTCTGGTGAAGTACGTAACAAGAAAGATAGTTAGATATTAGCATGGAAAAGATTTTGAAGATTTTGATGATAATTTCTAGCTTTTTTATTTCACCCACCATGATTTTAGAATCTTGGCGAGATTTCATGTCGGTTAAAAAGACTATAAAAACACACCTAATTTCGTCTAGAAGCATGTAGATACAAAATAAAAATCATAATGGAAGAGAAAGGGGAGGGGGAAATGACCAAAGAGGTTGTTTTGAGGGTCCCTCGGCGAGATCAACAGGAAGGTTGATATAGATGAAACAAATCTAAATATCAAGATAAGAATTCATTAGGTTATCAAACGATTTGCCTTTCTATCTATAATTAGTAAAGTATTTAATTTTTTATATCTTTTTTTTCCAATGCTTGGGATCAAACCCTTTATGAAAATTTGATATGTATTAAACCCTATTTCTAGATATGTATTAAACCCTATTTCTAGATATGTATTAAACCCTATTTCTATTGTTGGTTGATATTTTGGTTATTTAGAACTATTTAATTTATTATGAGTTCTTAATTAAATATATATGCTTATTAATATTGGTAATCTTACGCCTATGTAGTTAGTGCAAGATGTTATGATTGTATTCGGATTATGATGCTTGAATTAACTACTTAATTAATAATCAAGAGACCATAACTTTGACTAATTGAGGAGTACACATATCTGATTAATGGAGACATCTCTAGGTTAGACATAGAAATAAAGAGTTAATATTCATGATTGCACTATTGGTTTAGGGAATTCGAGAAGTGGCAACTAACATTGGGGCTAACCATATATGTTAGAGACTATGACAACTGGCAAAATTTTAGATCAAGCTAAGTCTAAGAGGTCTTGTGTATAAGTGTATACACACAATATATCTTATGTAACTTGATGCAATAATGTTATATGAAAGCCAAGAGGGCACCTTTTGTATGATTTAAAGATAACATAAAATTGGAAATTTATGTTGAAATAAGCCTTGAAAAAGGTCCATACAATTCAAACAAGAATCAATAGTTTTAGCAAAAAACATGCAATTATGTGATGACTTAAATTCTTGACGTTAAGACTACCATCTTTATGAATTCTATCACTCAAAACCGAAATCATAATGTCTAGGAAGTGTTAAGACCAAAATCAACCCCAAGCTATCCCATTAGGGTCGAAAACACATACTAATGACCCACTAAGGCCGAAAACACCTTAACAAGGGTGATATGATCAAAAACACTTATTCAAGCCATGCCTAGTACCGAAATCACTTGTAAATTTGGTCATCCTAAAGTATTTAGAAGTGTTTGCGGTCATGGTTGAGGATAAGACAAGAAAGTTTGCTTTAGGATGTGAAAACTCACCCATTTCCAATGAAGTCATAGTAACCCACGTATTATCCATCAAATATCAATGCTTTAACCTCCATACTTCCAACAAAATATCTTATCATCAATTTTCTTTTATTAAGCACGAAAACCACTCCCTCACATATCACAAACCCATTTCACTACTATAAAACTCTAATTTCTCTCAAGAGGTCAAGCTTCAAGCTTAAGAGAGGCTTATTTATTCAACCAATTTCCTAGATTTGGTAAATAAATTTGATGCTTCTTAGCATCCTTTACATCCCTATGTTTAATTCATTCCATTTAACCACTCTAAATGTGTTAAAAACACATAGGATAAAGGTATCTCCAAGGAAGTTCATCAACTCCATTCAAGCTTTTAGACTTGAAAGCTTCTCAACACCTCTTCAAATCAACAAACAAAACCACTCAATGTGAGTTCATACCCCCACATTTTCAATATTTTTCATGTTTTTAGGGGGGGGGGGGTACAAGTAAAACTTTGTTTACCTTACAAATATCTATGTTATAAATAACAAGAAATTTAAGACTTGTGAAACTACATGATTTTTGAAGCTTTTACTAAAATATAACTTTCATAGAAAATGGCGTACATCCTAGTTAGTTACTATTTTGTGGGTTACAACCCAAAACATAATGTTTTAACCTTACCTTTTGAAACTGGACAAGATAATTACTACGTATTTATATAAATGTACTTGACAAACAAACATATAAACTATGATAGGTATAGTCTATGGGACATATATATATATATATATATATATATATATATATATATATATATATATATATATATAGTTTATTCATTATATAAAGGCTTTTCATTACTCTACACGTAACCATCAATATAACTTTGTGAGACGCACTTCAAGTACTTTTCTAAGTACCAACAAAAGACCTGACATTATAACTCACAATTTGGTATTAACATTATAACCAGAGTCTCCTGAAGGGAGAGTGTGACACCTGTGTATAGATTTATATGGGACAGACAACCACGCACCTAAACTTTTAGCTACGGTTAGGTCGGCAGGCCTGGGGTGACAAATATCATATCTTTGCCGACACCTGAAAAACATCGTAATCAGGCCATTCGAGGTCATCGGGCATGGTTATAATAACTCACAATTTGGTATTAACAATACCATTAATGTATGAATACATAGATAACTTCATTTGTTTTTATTTAAGTGTAAAACTACAATATAATATTTTACAATACAAATGGTGAATCCAGACACATACATTAAAAAGGATTACATACAAATCCAATTACAATATACTATTTTCTAGTACAGTGTAAGTTACATTTCGGATAGGACCATTATCGTTCTCTTTATAATTTCTTAGTGTACGCATTAGGGTTATATAAAATGAAGAACAAATAGGCATTCGAATGTGTGATTTTCACTTTACTTCCTGTTCCTTGTTTTGGTTGTGGGCTTAGGGCAAAATCATTCAATCGACGGTCCGTTAGATGTTAATTGTAACGCCTGTAGATCCAGGCTAGTCAATTTAGGATAATAGGGGTCGAAAACGACTTTTCGGCAAAAGATTATTTAGAATAAATAATCTTAACCAAGTTATAGTATATGTCACAAGGTTTCCGTACATATAAAGAACACCGAAATTCGATTTATAACGAAGAAGTTATGGCCCGTCGAAGTTTTACGGCAAAATCGGCACAGCACCGGGAAGCGTAAAAAGTAAATTTACGATAGAAGACTTTTTAGCCTTATTTATCTAAACCAAAGTCGTAGAGTATGTTAAAACGAGAAAATCCATAAAAAGAACTCTCAAATCTGACTTTGTATGAGGAAGTTATGATTTTCAAAGTTTCGGCTTAGCAGTGTACAGCCCGAAACTCGAATTTTAGTTCGAGCGGTTTTTGGCTTACACGACCTAAATTAGAGTTAAATATATAACTAATAGGAACTCAACGGTAAAAAGATGGACGAAAACGGATTTCGTATGAAGGAGTTACGAATTCTCCGCGGTCATTTAACAGTCTAAACGTCTCCTACTGTTAAATTTATGATCGGTCGAGAATTAGCCGACAGAGTCAAAATGAAAGTTGTAGATATTATTTTTACCTACACATGGATATAAACAACGTCAAAAATGGAGATAGTATGAGATAGATATGGACGAAGCTTAGTCTCTACTCTTCGAGCGCGATAAATTTGATACAGTTTTGTAAATCCGAGATAGAATGAGAATTAGCCAACGAGGTCCAAATGAAAGTTGTAGTACTCGTAAATACCAACGCGTAGATATAAATATCGACAAAAATGGAGATCTACGCAAAATTTATGGACGAGCTTAGTCTCTACTTTTCGAGCGCGGCGAATTCGATACAGTTTTTGTAAATATGAGATAGAAGGAGAATTAGTCGATGGGGTCTAAACGAAAGTTGTAGTACTCGTAAATACCAACGCGTGGATATAAATAACGTAGAAAACGAAGCTCGTACACGGAAAATACGGACGACGCTTAGAGACTACTTTACTATAAAACTCCTATAAATACAAGGGTGAACTCTTCATATTTTCTTCACACCATAAGCCTCTCTTTCTCTCTCTAACTTCTCTCTAGCCTCCCTTAAACCCCTCCCAAGTCTAGGGAACCTCCCTAGCATGAGAAGAAAGCCCTGGAGCGCCCAACGGCTCCGAGAAGAAAAGCTTTCGGCTCGGAAACGCTGCTCCAGCGAAGTCCGGTTTTTAATAAAAACTCGCTGTAAGTGAGCTACGCCTATACTATATTTAATATAGATTTTAGTTAATTATAGTAACATTATTAGGACCTTAAAATAATTATTTGGGCTATTATTATGAGTTATATTGAGTGTTATTTAACGCTTATATAATAGTAATAATATCTAGACTATTAATTAGTCGCGGTTAATGTTAAAAACTAAACCCTAGTGGTATTGATACTAGGTTTTGTCGAGGAAAATTGTTTTGAGATAACGAAGTGTTGTCTGAGTTCAGAATCACCACCTAATCAGGTGAGTGCATGGTCCCTTTCATCTTACACATAGATATGAAGTATTTTAGTATAAATTACGTTTTATGTGTGCATATTGTCTGAATACTTGCTGTCTATGCTGGTGAAAGATTTTTATACATGTTTTAAATGATGTAAACTGTATAAAGTATTTTATATCTACAAAATATGTTGGGTAAAACATGGGAAGATGAATGATGAGGGATAAAAGTTGAATTAGAGGAACATTAGTAGTACGGACCTAGTGCCCTATAGGTATACATTGGCAGCAGTGGACCTAGTACCCTATAGATGAGCACTGGCAGCTGCGCCACAACCCGTAGATGATTTAGATAAACGTCCTAGCCGCTGCGCTCTAAGGATAGTATTGGCAGCTGCGCCTAATAGGGAGCCTTATGACCATGACAATAGTGTTTAAAGGTCAATACCGGCAGAAGCGCCTCATAGAAAATGTCCCAATTCTGGCAGCTGTGCCTAAGTGACAATATTAGCAGCTGCGCTTGACCAATGTGTCATTGGCAACAATGGACTTCATGTTGTTTCCTTAGGATGATCCTTAGGAATGAATGAATGAGAAATAGCTGATTCTTAGGGTAGATCCTTAAGAATAAAGAAGATAATGGGGATGGGTAATTGGGTTGATTGTTTGATTGTTTAAACATAATAATTATATTATTGTGGGTAGAAAACCCTATGTACTCACCAGGTTTCCTAACCTGACCCACTCCGTTTATTTATATCATAGGTGTTGATATGAAGTCACATTACACTGAGAGATTTAAAAGAGATGTAGATCACTAGTGTAAATGAATGTAAGTTCTGTTTATGTTTATGTTTCTGTATTGACGATGACATCCCAAGCATTTTAAAATGAATAAAATACGTTTCTTCGAAAATGTTTTGATAACGTATTTATCGTATTTTTCTGGGAACAAATTCCGCAACATTTTTATGAAAAGAAGTACTCTGATTTTTATAAAGCATAAACAAAATCGGTCTTTTCTGGCCGTGAAAATGGGGATGTCACAGTGGGTATCAGAGCATTAGTTTAAACGAAATAGGAATATGGATTTATTTCTAGACTTAAACTTAGAATGGTAAGAGATGATTGTGAGGTGTGAGCACTAGATTATTTTAGGAATTATGCCTAAAATGCTCTTATGTGCTAAATGCTTAGTGCCTTATATGCTATTAGTTATTCGGATCTATGGTCTGTTGCCGATCGGATCTGGAAACCTTATGTGTTTAGGATTCTAAACATATGAGTACGATATTAGAACTAACATATAAACGTTTCAGAGTGATAAGGATGATTTAAGATGTCAATCCTAAATTAAGATCTAGATTCACCTTATTCGGTGTATAGATCAAGATGGAAAGGACCCGTAGCGGAAACGTGAATGCAAATGGGAACCGAGGTCATCCCCCAGTGATTGAGCAAATACCAGTTGTGGTAGCCGCTTCTGAGCCAATAATGATGGCCGGAGTGCAAGCATCGATCCAAATGATGTTGGATCATCAAATGGAGGAAACCAGATGTTTGCTCCAACAAAATCGAGAGTAAGCGACTATTCAGATCGAACGACCCGAGTTGAACGAAGGGCAGACTGAGGAGGAGAACTACAGTGGAACCGTTGGTCAAGTCGATCCACCAACAGTTCGACAAAACAACCAAGATGACGGAGTCGAGAGGAATGGATGCAAGTACAAGGATTTTCTGACTTGCAAGCCATCGACTTTCACTGGAAAGGAAGATCCGATAGGGGTCATGGATTGGATCTAGGAGATGGAGTTAGCTTTCATGACGTGTGGTTGTAGAGGCAAACTACAAACCACGTTTGCGGTATGCCAGTTCAGAGGAGTCGCGGTTCATTGGTGGAACACTATGTGGAAGACTCTAAGCCCCAATGAGCCCCTGCAATTGACGTGGGCAGAATTTTTGGTGCAGTTCAAAAGTAGGTACTGCTCAGCCCAAAATCTGCTCGAGCTAGAAACCAATTCCTTACCTTGAAGAAAGGAAGCATGTCTATTGATAAATACACCAACAACTTCACAGATGGAGTTTGCCTTACTTCTTGTTCCGGATGAGCTGACGAAAATCGACAAGTACGCAAAAGGACTTCCATGGGAATATGCAGTGCCAGTGCGTCAGGCACCTACTTTGGAGGCAACTATCTGGGCTGCCAAGTCGGTTAAGGAGATGATCAAGGGAAGAGCCGCCAACAAGACCGAGGTTGGCGAAAAGAGGAAGTTTGAGAGGTCTGCGAAGCCCGATGAGAGAAGCAAGTCTAATACAAGGAAGTTTAGAGGAGAAGGGAGTGAAGAAAGATGGTGCGAGAAGTGCAAAAAGAAACCCTCTGGAAAATGCGGTGAGGAGGTGACTTGTTTCAAGTGTGGGAAGCATGGGCATTACTCCAACGAGTGTAAATTCAATAAAAGGGTGTGTTATGAATGTAATGAGGAAGGGCACTTCAAGCAAGATTGCCCGAAGAGAGAGGGGGCTAAAAAGCCAAATGTGCCGCCAAAACCAAAGGCCAGAGCGTTTCAAATGATCCTTGACGAAGCAGATGACAATGCGAGGATTCAGGAGTGAAGGCTTGACATCCGAAGGTCGAGTTATGAAGTAACCATAGAATCATATGATGTAGCCTATTAGAGGCATAGTCTAGGGTGAACTTGAACACCTATGTAATAGTTTCAAGGAGTAATAAACCTTCGTTTTGATATTTGATGTGTTAAGATGTTATGTGATTTTCTTGTGTGGTGACTTGGAAAACTGCGGGACAATACTTGGGGCGAGTATGAGTAGGTGTGAATGGTAGTAGAGGCCTATACTACCGGAAGCACAGGACTCACGCTTGGATCAGGGAAAGTCACAAGGTTACCCAGAAACTAGTAATTGATATCGTTTTATTCAAATATATCGTTACCATCGTTTCGGAAATGACTAAGAGGATGATTGTTATTTCGACCCTAGTGGTCATATCGAATTGAGTCCGACTACGATGAGTATGTTACATGGTTCAGAGAACCAAGTTTGATGTAGCATCTGACTTAAGCCGGAAGATCGAAATAAAAGATAATAAAAGCGATCGGTAGAGGTATCACGATAGTTGCTTGTAGCTAGAAATGCTACCTTTTAAGGTGTGATTAGAACATGAAGAAATGTATAGTCTGTTCTGGAAGACTCTAAGAGACCTGAGTCTAAGCGTGGGAATATACGATGATAAGTCATTAAAAGATGACACATCGGTCCATTTTAGTAATAAAATAACTTATCTTATGTTTGTTAAGAAGAAGAAGCAGTCTCCAGTAAGGATCGAGATTGTGACTTGAAGGTCATAATTTGGAATCTAACGTGAGATAGGGAGCAAGTACAAGATCGAGCACCGCTTGCAATCAGGAAGTCTTAGAGTTAGATATTCATTTGAAGAAACATAGAAATTACAGTTATTACCTAGGATGAAGAGATAACATATGGAGTCATTATACTGCCATGTTTCATTGATGATTCCGGGACGTAATCATCCTAAGGGGGAGATAATTGTGATGCCCGTAGATCCGGGCTAGTCAATTTAGGGATAATAGGGGTCGAAAACGACTTTTCGGCAAAATATTATTTAGAATAAATAATCTTAACCAAGTTATATTATATGTCACAAGGTTTCCGTACATATAAAGAACACCGAAATTCGATTTATAACGAAGAAGTTATGGCCCGTCGAAGTTTTACGGCAAAATCGGCACAGCACCGGGAAGCGTAAAAAGTAAATTTACGATAGAAGACTTTTTAGCCTTATTTATCTAAACCAAAGTCGTAGAGTATGTTAAAACGAGAAAATCCATAAAAAGAACTCTCAAATCTGACTTTGTATGAGGAAGTTATGATTTTTCAAAGTTTCGGCTTAGCAGTGTACAGCCCGAAACTCGAATTTTAGTTCGAGCGGTTTTTGGCTTACACGACCTAAATGAGAGTTAAATATATAACTAATAGGAACTCAACGGTAAAAAGATGGACGAAAACGGATTTCGTATGAAGGAGTTACGAATTCTCCGCGGTCATTTAACAGTCTAAACGTCTCCTACTGTTAAATTTATGATCGGTCGAGAATTAGCCGACAGAGTCAAAATGAAAGTTGTAGATATTATTTTTACCTACACATGGATATAAACAACGTCAAAAACGGAGATAGTATGAGATAGATATGGACGAAGCTTAGTCTCTACTCTTCGAGCGCGATAAATTTGATACAGTTTTGTAAATCCGAGATAGAATGAGAATTAGCCAACGAGGTCCAAATGAAAGTTGTAGTACTCGTAAATACCAATGCGTAGATATAAATATCGACAAAAATGGAGATCTACGCAAAACTTATGGACGAGCTTAGTCTCTACTTTTCGAGCGCGGCGAATTCGATACAGTTTTTGTAAATATGAGGTAGAAGAAGAATTAGCCGACGGGGTCTAAATGAAAGTTGTAGTACTCATAAATAACAACACGTGGATATAAATAACGTAGAAAACGGAGCTCGTACGCGGCAGATACGAACGAAGCTTAGAGACTACTTTACTATAAAACTCCTATAAATACAAGGGTGAACTCTTCATATTTTCTTCACATCATAAGCCTCTCTTTCTCTCTCTAACTTCTCTCTAGCCTCCCTAAACCCCTCCCAAGTCTAGGGAACCTCCCTAGCATGAGAAGAAAGCCCCGGAGCGCCCGACGGCTCCGAGAAGAAAAGCTTTCGGCTCGGAAACGCTGCTCCAGCGAAACCCGGTTTTTAATAAAAACCCGCTGAAAGTGAGCTACGTCTATACTATATTTAATATAGATTTTATATAATTATAGTAACATTATTAGGACCTTAAAATAATTATTTGGGCTATTATTATGAGTTATATTGAGTGTTATTTAACGCTTATATAATAGTAATAATAGCTAGACTATTAATTAGTCGCGGTTAACGTTAAAAACTAAACCCTAGTGGTATTAATACTAGGTTTTATCGAGGAAAATTGTTTTGAGATAACGAAGTGATGTCTGAGTTCGGAATCACCACCTAATCAGGTGAGTGCATGTCACACCCCCGAACCAGACGGCGGAAACGTACGAGGGCTATTGTGACTTAATTGAATACCATCACAATGATTATACATGAATCATAACATCATTCATCACCATGCATTGAAATATTACAACTGATATTGTTTACATTCAGTACATTGTTTTAAACATTACAAATCCATAACATAAACCGTTCGATAATAAATCTAAGCAAAACACCATGACATCACTTGGTACTTATTCTTCGGTTTACCTGTTACCTGAGAATACAAGTATTTTGGAAAAACGTCAACATATGAAATGTTGGTGAGTTCATAAGTAATGTTGTGAAAAATGATTTCTGTGAAGTTTGAAACACCCAGAAAACCGATATTTTCTGAAAAGAGTATTGTTTATAAAAAAGTGTGAAGATCCGTAAGTATGCTTGTCGATTTTTGTAAACATGTATAATTGTTGAACGTTGTATACATCACATAGGTAAAAGTGTTGAACTCCCCAGGAAAACCCGATGTTTTCCCAATACATAAAATTACGTGTCTTATTTATTGTTTTACTGATACGATGATTGTTTTTGATTACCCAGGTGACATTGGATTAATTATGGGTTGTGAGTTGTTATAATCATGCATTAATGAAAATGACTAGTTTATAACTACCAATTACAAACGATCCTTTAGGCGTCGTCCGTACTACTCACTTAATCCAACCACCCTGACTTCTCATAGCCCCACAACCAAGGAGAAAGGAGGGTACGAAGCCCCATTTATTTCCATAAGTTGTTCAAGGCTATCGGGAATGCGAAAGGCACTTGGCTCGACTCACATTTGACTTCTCGACTTCGCTAGCAGTACCAATGGACCCTTGGGGTCCAACAGCACAATAGCTATTGAAAGTCCTTTTACATGGAATTAGGTCATAGAAGGCCTAATAACATGTAAGCGCGTTCCCTTCGGGCCAAAAGATCATGTGATTGGGCTAGCAAGGCCCAACAAGCACAATTTGAAACTTTCAAGCCCAAAGATTGAATATTGACTCCTCGTAGATCTCGTGTGTTTATTGAAGTACTATTGTTTATTTATTTTTTTCTTGTTATTGATTCGAGACCGAATCAATTCGTTTGGTAACGATATTGGTGTTGAAAGTGTATTTGTTATTACGTTTCACCGGTAGTCGTGGATCTCGTATTTTGTCTTAAGGGATTTATTTGTTTAAAGGTAAGATTTTACCTTTTCACAACCCTTCTTGGATAAAATTTGCACTTTTAGTCCATGATATAAAAGAATTTCCATTTTAGTCCTTAAACCATTTTTCTTGACACTTTAGTACCATAACTTATTGAGAAGACATTTTCAGCCCAAATTTACTTTGTAAACAGCTTAATTCCTTCAAAAATGAAGTTTTCTCGGTTGGAACCCCCATTTTCGCAACTTTTACAGTTTTGGCCCAAAATGGAAAAGTTTTGCATTTTTGATCCCTTTTGAATTTGAAAAAAACATTTTTGACCTTTGAAATGGTTTTAAACACTTGAAATCCCCTGTTTTACAGAAAGTTGCATTTCCAGCCCCTCAAATTTAAAATTTTCGCAAAATTGAACTTATTGGGTCGAAAAGCCCATTTTAGTCCATTAAGTTCAAGATTTACATTTTAAGCCCCTCAAAAATGTTGATATTCAGAAAAATTGTATTAGAAACTGTTTGGACCCTTTTTAACCTCTAGAAATTATAATTTGTCGTTTTGGGCCCTTAGTTTTGTATTTTTGACAATTTAAGCCCAAAAATGGGTTTTATGTCCAAATATGTTCATCCTAACCAAATGAAATATTTTTCTTGACTTGATTAGTGTAAAATGGTTTAAGTTATATTTATTTCATTCCTCATGTTATAGATCTCGGTTTCTAGATACTTTTTGGGTAACATATTCATCACAACACATGATATTACACACAAACATGCATCAAATCACACATAGCATACATTTACTCATAGATCTATACATTTTCTTGTATTCTCCCCCATAAAAACTCATGAAAACCGAAAGAAAAGGGGTATGAAGCTCACCTTGGGTGTGGTTTCGGTTTTTGGATGGAAAAATGAGAAAAATTCGGTCCTAGCAACCTTTCTTGGAAGATCTCGAACTTTGATGCTTCTAAGGTGCTAAATCATAAGTTTGAATGAATTAGGAGATGATTCTTGAACGGAATGAAATAGCTAGCTTATGGATCTAAGCAACATCTTACCTTAGATGATGATTTTTATGGAAGAATCCCTTGAACACCTCCTAGACCTCGAAAATATGGAGATGGAATGAGAGAGTTTCTTGAGAGAATTGTGAGTGAAATGTGTGTGTGTGCTTGGATTCGGCCGAGAGCAAGAGAGAGAGAGAGAGGAGAGAAGAGTGATTTTGAAGTGAGTTGCATGAAAACATGAGATGGCATGGATGTTTGAAGTGTAATAACCTAGATATCTTCCATACAAAGATGAGGTGTCATGCAAGAAGTCAACTTCTTCTTCTCCTTTTGGGCTTGGGCCGAGAATTAGAGAGGAAAAAGAAAAGAATTTTGGCCTTGTATGCTTAAGCCCTTTTTCATGGTTATGTTAAGTGATGTTTGGGCCAAATAAATATATGTGGGATTTTTATGACCTATTAGGGCTAAATTAGGTTAATTATGGCCCAATATGGTTCATTTAATTAATTTATTTCATTCTAGGCCCAATATGGCCCAAAATATTGAAATAAATGGAAGTGGATCCAATTAGAGCCCATTTAAGAGTTCTAATCCCGATATGGTCAAATTGGAAGCTTATTGGTCCATTGGGCCCAATAAGGAAGTCCTAGTCCAAAATGGACTTAAACAAGAACTTCTAGGGTTTCCAATTGCTTATTGACTACTTGAAATGATTGTATGGGGTGTTTGATTGAAATTCTGTTGTCATAGAGTAAGCATCATACATGCTCTCATGTCTTTGATTCATAATTTGGCTTAAGCGTTGTAGTTACAAGGCACAAAAATTTCTAGTTGTGACATGATCCCCCCGTTAGAGAGAATTTCGTCCCGAAATTCTTTTGAAAGCTAGATTTGAGAATGCTAGAATAGGTGAGGGTACTTTTGCTTCATTTGGTCTTCGCGTTCCCACGTGAATTCTGGCCCATGCTTCGCGTTCCACCGTACTTTCACGATCGGGATGCGACTTTGTTTAGTACGCTTCACCTCCCTGTCCATGATTTCGACTGGTTCTTCAACGAACAGGAAATTCTCGTTGATTTCAATCCCATCAAGGGGAATGATGAGAGTTTCATCTGATAGGCACTTCTTTAGATTGGAAACATGGAACACGGGGTGTACACTACTTAGCTCAGCGGGTAGCTGCGGTTTGTACGCCACTGGACCTATTCGGGCAACGATCTCTAAAGGTCCAATGTATCGTAGGTTCAGTTTTCCCCGTTTTCCGAAATGAATGACCCCTTTCTAAGGTTAAACTTTTAACAGCAGTCGATCCCCGACCTGAAACTCTAAGGGCTTTCGCCGTTTATCAGCGTAGCTCTTTTGTCAGTCGTGCGATGCTTGTAGTCGAGCTCTGATTTGAACTATCTTTTCCGTGGTTTCACGTATGATCTCTGGTCCCGTTAACTTCTTGTCTGATGTTAGTTCCCTCGCTAGCTGGGTGTCGCCCACTTCAGCCCAACACAACGGTGATCTACACTTACGTCCATATAGGGCTTCAAGAGGAGCGACTTTGATGCTCAAATGGTAATTGTTGTTATACGAGAATTCAACTAAGGTAAGTGGGTATCCCAAGACTTCCCAAAGTCTATCACACATGCGCCAAGCATGTCTTCGAGAACCTGGATGGTTCGTTCGCTTTGACCGTCCGTTTGTGGGTGATAAGCAGTGCTCATGTCGAGATGGGTTCCAAGTGCTTTCTGAAGTGATTGCCAAAAACGTGAAGTGAATCTACTATCTCTATCTGTGATGATAGACAATGGTACTCCGTGAAGCCTCACGATTTCTCGGATGTATATTCGGGTCAGTCTCTCCATCTTGTAGGATTCTTTTATTGGCAGGAAATGGGCGGATTTCGTCAGTCGGTCAACTATTACCCATATAGTGTCTAATCCGTCCGACGTCTTGGGTAGATTGGTCACAAAGTCCATGGAAATCCCTTCCCATTTCCACTCGGGGATCACCGGTTGCTGTAATAGCCCCGAGGGCTTCTGGTATTCCACCTTTACTTTGGCACAAGTAAGGCACTTGCTGACATATGTGGCAATTTCTGCCTTCATGTTAGACCACCAATATTGTTGTTTAATATCCAAGTACATTTTTTCCGAACCTAGATGGATGGAGTATCGCGTCTTGTGAGCTTCATTCATGACTACCTCCATAAATCCTCCGAGTTTAGGGACCCAAATACGGTTCATGAAATAGTATACTCCGTCCTCTTTTACCTCTAGATTCTTCTCCATTCCGCGTAATGCTTCGCTTGCTCTGTTTTCCGTCTTCATTGCATCTGACTGGGCTACCCTGATCTGAGTGGTTAGGTGAGATTGGATGGTTATTGAGAGAGTTTTCGCATGACGATTAGAGTAATCCTTCTGGCTCAAGGCATCAGCTACCACGTTGGCCTTGCCTGGGTGGTACTTGATTTCATACTCGTAATCGTTTAATAGTTTGACCTATCTTCGTTGCCTCATATTCAGCTCTTTCTGATTCAAGATGTGCTGGAGACTCTTGTGGTCTGTGAAGATGGTGCACTTCGTACCATAAAGGTAATGCCTCCAAATCTTCAGAGAAAAGACCACTGCTCCCAATTCCATATCATGGGTTGTATAATTCACTTCGTGTGTCTTTAGTTGGCTGGATGCGTAAGCTATCACTCTTCCACGCTGCATGAGAGCGCAACCTAAACCCTGATTTGACGCGTCACAGTAAACCACGAAATCTTCCGTTCCCTCTGGTAAAGATAGTACCGGGGCACTGCAGAGTGCTTGCTTCAGAGTTCGGAATGCAACTTCTTGTTTGTCCGTCCATTTGAATGGTATGCCCTTTTCGGCAAAATATTATTTAGAATAAATAATCTTAACCAAGTTATATTATATGTCACAAGGTTTCCGTACATATAAAGAACACCGAAATTCGATTTATAACGAAGAAGTTATGGCCCGTCGAAGTTTTACGGCAAAATCGGCACAGCACCGGGAAGCGTAAAAAGTAAATTTACGATAGAAGACTTTTTAGCCTTATTTATCTAAACCAAAGTCGTAGAGTATGTTAAAACGAGAAAATCCATAAAAAGAACTCTCAAATCTGACTTTGTATGAGGAAGTTATGATTTTTCAAAGTTTCGGCTTAGCAGTGTACAGCCCGAAACTCGAATTTTAGTTCGAGCGGTTTTTGGCTTACACGACCTAAATGAGAGTTAAATATATAACTAATAGGAACTCAACGGTAAAAAGATGGACGAAAACGGATTTCGTATGAAGGAGTTACGAATTCTCCGCGGTCATTTAACAGTCTAAACGTCTCCTACTGTTAAATTTATGATCGGTCGAGAATTAGCCGACAGAGTCAAAATGAAAGTTGTAGATATTATTTTTACCTACACATGGATATAAACAACGTCAAAAACGGAGATAGTATGAGATAGATATGGACGAAGCTTAGTCTCTACTCTTCGAGCGCGATAAATTTGATACAGTTTTGTAAATCCGAGATAGAATGAGAATTAGCCAACGAGGTCCAAATGAAAGTTGTAGTACTCGTAAATACCAATGCGTAGATATAAATATCGACAAAAATGGAGATCTACGCAAAACTTATGGACGAGCTTAGTCTCTACTTTTCGAGCGCGGCGAATTCGATACAGTTTTTGTAAATATGAGGTAGAAGAAGAATTAGCCGACGGGGTCTAAATGAAAGTTGTAGTACTCATAAATAACAACACGTGGATATAAATAACGTAGAAAACGGAGCTCGTACGCGGCAGATACGAACGAAGCTTAGAGACTACTTTACTATAAAACTCCTATAAATACAAGGGTGAACTCTTCATATTTTCTTCACATCATAAGCCTCTCTTTCTCTCTCTAACTTCTCTCTAGCCTCCCTAAACCCCTCCCAAGTCTAGGGAACCTCCCTAGCATGAGAAGAAAGCCCCGGAGCGCCCGACGGCTCCGAGAAGAAAAGCTTTCGGCTCGGAAACGCTGCTCCAGCGAAACCCGGTTTTTAATAAAAACCCGCTGAAAGTGAGCTACGTCTATACTATATTTAATATAGATTTTATATAATTATAGTAACATTATTAGGACCTTAAAATAATTATTTGGGCTATTATTATGAGTTATATTGAGTGTTATTTAACGCTTATATAATAGTAATAATAGCTAGACTATTAATTAGTCGCGGTTAACGTTAAAAACTAAACCCTAGTGGTATTAATACTAGGTTTTATCGAGGAAAATTGTTTTGAGATAACGAAGTGATGTCTGAGTTCGGAATCACCACCTAATCAGGTGAGTGCATGTCACACCCCCGAACCAGACGGCGGAAACGTACGAGGGCTATTGTGACTTAATTGAATACCATCACAATGATTATACATGAATCATAACATCATTCATCACCATGCATTGAAATATTACAACTGATATTGTTTACATTCAGTACATTGTTTTAAACATTACAAATCCATAACATAAACCGTTCGATAATAAATCTAAGCAAAACACCATGACATCACTTGGTACTTATTCTTCGGTTTACCTGTTACCTGAGAATACAAGTATTTTGGAAAAACGTCAACATATGAAATGTTGGTGAGTTCATAAGTAATGTTGTGAAAAATGATTTCTGTGAAGTTTGAAACACCCAGAAAACCGATATTTTCTGAAAAGAGTATTGTTTATAAAAAAGTGTGAAGATCCGTAAGTATGCTTGTCGATTTTTGTAAACATGTATAATTGTTGAACGTTGTATACATCACATAGGTAAAAGTGTTGAACTCCCCAGGAAAACCCGATGTTTTCCCAATACATAAAATTACGTGTCTTATTTATTGTTTTACTGATACGATGATTGTTTTTGATTACCCAGGTGACATTGGATTAATTATGGGTTGTGAGTTGTTATAATCATGCATTAATGAAAATGACTAGTTTATAACTACCAATTACAAACGATCCTTTAGGCGTCGTCCGTACTACTCACTTAATCCAACCACCCTGACTTCTCATAGCCCCACAACCAAGGAGAAAGGAGGGTACGAAGCCCCATTTATTTCCATAAGTTGTTCAAGGCTATCGGGAATGCGAAAGGCACTTGGCTCGACTCACATTTGACTTCTCGACTTCGCTAGCAGTACCAATGGACCCTTGGGGTCCAACAGCACAATAGCTATTGAAAGTCCTTTTACATGGAATTAGGTCATAGAAGGCCTAATAACATGTAAGCGCGTTCCCTTCGGGCCAAAAGATCATGTGATTGGGCTAGCAAGGCCCAACAAGCACAATTTGAAACTTTCAAGCCCAAAGATTGAATATTGACTCCTCGTAGATCTCGTGTGTTTATTGAAGTACTATTGTTTATTTATTTTTTTCTTGTTATTGATTCGAGACCGAATCAATTCGTTTGGTAACGATATTGGTGTTGAAAGTGTATTTGTTATTACGTTTCACCGGTAGTCGTGGATCTCGTATTTTGTCTTAAGGGATTTATTTGTTTAAAGGTAAGATTTTACCTTTTCACAACCCTTCTTGGATAAAATTTGCACTTTTAGTCCATGATATAAAAGAATTTCCATTTTAGTCCTTAAACCATTTTTCTTGACACTTTAGTACCATAACTTATTGAGAAGACATTTTCAGCCCAAATTTACTTTGTAAACAGCTTAATTCCTTCAAAAATGAAGTTTTCTCGGTTGGAACCCCCATTTTCGCAACTTTTACAGTTTTGGCCCAAAATGGAAAAGTTTTGCATTTTTGATCCCTTTTGAATTTGAAAAAAACATTTTTGACCTTTGAAATGGTTTTAAACACTTGAAATCCCCTGTTTTACAGAAAGTTGCATTTCCAGCCCCTCAAATTTAAAATTTTCGCAAAATTGAACTTATTGGGTCGAAAAGCCCATTTTAGTCCATTAAGTTCAAGATTTACATTTTAAGCCCCTCAAAAATGTTGATATTCAGAAAAATTGTATTAGAAACTGTTTGGACCCTTTTTAACCTCTAGAAATTATAATTTGTCGTTTTGGGCCCTTAGTTTTGTATTTTTGACAATTTAAGCCCAAAAATGGGTTTTATGTCCAAATATGTTCATCCTAACCAAATGAAATATTTTTCTTGACTTGATTAGTGTAAAATGGTTTAAGTTATATTTATTTCATTCCTCATGTTATAGATCTCGGTTTCTAGATACTTTTTGGGTAACATATTCATCACAACACATGATATTACACACAAACATGCATCAAATCACACATAGCATACATTTACTCATAGATCTATACATTTTCTTGTATTCTCCCCCATAAAAACTCATGAAAACCGAAAGAAAAGGGGTATGAAGCTCACCTTGGGTGTGGTTTCGGTTTTTGGATGGAAAAATGAGAAAAATTCGGTCCTAGCAACCTTTCTTGGAAGATCTCGAACTTTGATGCTTCTAAGGTGCTAAATCATAAGTTTGAATGAATTAGGAGATGATTCTTGAACGGAATGAAATAGCTAGCTTATGGATCTAAGCAACATCTTACCTTAGATGATGATTTTTATGGAAGAATCCCTTGAACACCTCCTAGACCTCGAAAATATGGAGATGGAATGAGAGAGTTTCTTGAGAGAATTGTGAGTGAAATGTGTGTGTGTGCTTGGATTCGGCCGAGAGCAAGAGAGAGAGAGAGAGGAGAGAAGAGTGATTTTGAAGTGAGTTGCATGAAAACATGAGATGGCATGGATGTTTGAAGTGTAATAACCTAGATATCTTCCATACAAAGATGAGGTGTCATGCAAGAAGTCAACTTCTTCTTCTCCTTTTGGGCTTGGGCCGAGAATTAGAGAGGAAAAAGAAAAGAATTTTGGCCTTGTATGCTTAAGCCCTTTTTCATGGTTATGTTAAGTGATGTTTGGGCCAAATAAATATATGTGGGATTTTTATGACCTATTAGGGCTAAATTAGGTTAATTATGGCCCAATATGGTTCATTTAATTAATTTATTTCATTCTAGGCCCAATATGGCCCAAAATATTGAAATAAATGGAAGTGGATCCAATTAGAGCCCATTTAAGAGTTCTAATCCCGATATGGTCAAATTGGAAGCTTATTGGTCCATTGGGCCCAATAAGGAAGTCCTAGTCCAAAATGGACTTAAACAAGAACTTCTAGGGTTTCCAATTGCTTATTGACTACTTGAAATGATTGTATGGGGTGTTTGATTGAAATTCTGT
This sequence comes from Lactuca serriola, assembly GCF_051521515.1. NCBI lineage: Eukaryota > Viridiplantae > Streptophyta > Magnoliopsida > Asterales > Asteraceae > Lactuca > Lactuca serriola. The sequence goes on along the minus strand of NC_136413.1, from coordinate 124,536,476 downwards.
TGTCATAGAGTAAGCATCATACATGCTCTCATGTCTTTGATTCATAATTTGGCTTAAGCGTTGTAGTTACAAGGCACAAAAATTTCTAGTTGTGACATGATCCCCCCGTTAGAGAGAATTTCGTCCCGAAATTCTTTTGAAAGCTAGATTTGAGAATGCTAGAATAGGTGAGGGTACTTTTGCTTCATTTGGTCTTCGCGTTCCCACGTGAATTCTGGCCCATGCTTCGCGTTCCACCGTACTTTCACGATCGGGATGCGACTTTGTTTAGTACGCTTCACCTCCCTGTCCATGATTTCGACTGGTTCTTCAACGAACAGGAAATTCTCGTTGATTTCAATCCCATCAAGGGGAATGATGAGAGTTTCATCTGATAGGCACTTCTTTAGATTGGAAACATGGAACACGGGGTGTACACTACTTAGCTCAGCGGGTAGCTGCGGTTTGTACGCCACTGGACCTATTCGGGCAACGATCTCTAAAGGTCCAATGTATCGTAGGTTCAGTTTTCCCCGTTTTCCGAAATGAATGACCCCTTTCTAAGGTTAAACTTTTAACAGCAGTCGATCCCCGACCTGAAACTCTAAGGGCTTTCGCCGTTTATCAGCGTAGCTCTTTTGTCAGTCGTGCGATGCTTGTAGTCGAGCTCTGATTTGAACTATCTTTTCCGTGGTTTCACGTATGATCTCTGGTCCCGTTAACTTCTTGTCTGATGTTAGTTCCCTCGCTAGCTGGGTGTCGCCCACTTCAGCCCAACACAACGGTGATCTACACTTACGTCCATATAGGGCTTCAAGAGGAGCGACTTTGATGCTCAAATGGTAATTGTTGTTATACGAGAATTCAACTAAGGTAAGTGGGTATCCCAAGACTTCCCAAAGTCTATCACACATGCGCCAAGCATGTCTTCGAGAACCTGGATGGTTCGTTCGCTTTGACCGTCCGTTTGTGGGTGATAAGCAGTGCTCATGTCGAGATGGGTTCCAAGTGCTTTCTGAAGTGATTGCCAAAAACGTGAAGTGAATCTACTATCTCTATCTGTGATGATAGACAATGGTACTCCGTGAAGCCTCACGATTTCTCGGATGTATATTCGGGTCAGTCTCTCCATCTTGTAGGATTCTTTTATTGGCAGGAAATGGGCGGATTTCGTCAGTCGGTCAACTATTACCCATATAGTGTCTAATCCGTCCGACGTCTTGGGTAGATTGGTCACAAAGTCCATGGAAATCCCTTCCCATTTCCACTCGGGGATCACCGGTTGCTGTAATAGCCCCGAGGGCTTCTGGTATTCCACCTTTACTTTGGCACAAGTAAGGCACTTGCTGACATATGTGGCAATTTCTGCCTTCATGTTAGACCACCAATATTGTTGTTTAATATCCAAGTACATTTTTTCCGAACCTAGATGGATGGAGTATCGCGTCTTGTGAGCTTCATTCATGACTACCTCCATAAATCCTCCGAGTTTAGGGACCCAAATACGGTTCATGAAATAGTATACTCCGTCCTCTTTTACCTCTAGATTCTTCTCCATTCCGCGTAATGCTTCGCTTGCTCTGTTTTCCGTCTTCATTGCATCTGACTGGGCTACCCTGATCTGAGTGGTTAGGTGAGATTGGATGGTTATTGAGAGAGTTTTCGCATGACGATTAGAGTAATCCTTCTGGCTCAAGGCATCAGCTACCACGTTGGCCTTGCCTGGGTGGTACTTGATTTCATACTCGTAATCGTTTAATAGTTTGACCTATCTTCGTTGCCTCATATTCAGCTCTTTCTGATTCAAGATGTGCTGGAGACTCTTGTGGTCTGTGAAGATGGTGCACTTCGTACCATAAAGGTAATGCCTCCAAATCTTCAGAGAAAAGACCACTGCTCCCAATTCCATATCATGGGTTGTATAATTCACTTCGTGTGTCTTTAGTTGGCTGGATGCGTAAGCTATCACTCTTCCACGCTGCATGAGAGCGCAACCTAAACCCTGATTTGACGCGTCACAGTAAACCACGAAATCTTCCGTTCCCTCTGGTAAAGATAGTACCGGGGCACTGCAGAGTGCTTGCTTCAGAGTTCGGAATGCAACTTCTTGTTTGTCCGTCCATTTGAATGGTATGCCCTTTTGTGTAAGCGAGGTAAGTGGCTTGGCATTCTTAGGAAAGTTTTGAATGAACCTCCTATAGTAGCCTGCTAGGCCTAAGAATTGGAGAATTTATGTGGGTATCGTCGGGACCGCCCATCCTTCAACGGATTTGACCTTAGAAGGGTCCACATGTATTCCATCTTGACTAACAACATGACCTAGGAAGTTCACGCTACGGAGCCAGAACTCACACTTGGAGAGTTTTGCGTATAGCTTCTCCGTCCGCAGGGTTTCCAGGATTTGTCGAAGATGTTGGCCATGCTCTTCTTTGCTTCGGGAATAGACTAGAATGTCGTCAATGAAGACGATAACAAAGTTGTCGAGGAATTGTCGACAGATTCAGTTCATTAGGTCTATAAATGCGGCAGGGGCATTCGTTAGACCGAAGGGCATTACGACAAATTCATAATGTCCGTAACGAGTTCGAAAAGTGGTTTTGGGAATATCCTCTTCCTGGACCTTGAGTTGATGGTACCCGGACCGTAGATCTATCTTAGAAAAGTAACTAGCTCCTTGGAGCTGGTCAAATAGATCGTCGATTCGTGAGAGTGGATAATGATTTTTGACAGTGAGTGTGTTTAGCTCCTTGTAATCGATGCACATTCTAAAAGATCCGTCCTTCTTTTTGACAAAGATGACCGGAGCTCCCCATGGCGAGTAGCTGGGTCGGATGAATCCCTTGCCCAGGAGTTCGCTGAGTTGGCTGGACAATTCCTGCATTTCAGCAGGAGCTAGTCGGTAAGGCGATTTAGCGAGAGGAGTTGCTCCCGGAACGAGATCAATTCGGAACTCAACTTGTCTCTCTGGGGGTACTCCAGGAAGATCTTTAGGAAATACGTCTGGGAATTCACGTGCTATTGGAATGTCTTGAATGTTAACCTCTTCCTTGGTTTTATCCAATATGTGAGCCAGGAACGTCAAATCGTTCTTTCGCAGATGCTTCTGTGCCTGGATGCACGAGATGAGGTAAAGTTTCATGCTAGGTTTGTCTCCGTAAATAATTTGGGTTTCGTGGTTGGGAAGGTGAAGGCGAACGGCCTTCTCGTGACACATAATTTCAGCATGGTGGGGGATTAACCAGTCCATGCCAATAATCACATCGAAACTCCTAATGGAAACATGCATTAAGTCTATTTGAAAGACGTGTTGATTTAGGGTTAGGGTACATCCGATGTAGATTTCCCAGTGGATTCGTTTTTCCCATTGGCCATTTCCACCGTAAAGGTTTCATTGAGCTTCTGGGGTTGTTGTTTTAACAAATGTTTAAACTTATTGCTCACAAAACTTCGCTCTGCTCCGGTGTCAAATAGGATGCGTGCATAAGTGTGGTTTAGGGGAAATGTACTGGTAACAATAGCGGGATCCTGAATCGCCTCCCCCTGACCCATGGTCAGCACCCTTCCTGTTCCTCCATTTTCGGGATTGTTGTTTTTAGGGCCATTTCGACGGAAATTCCCAGTCCTTCCACACCCATAGCAGGTGTGGCTAGGTCCTGCATTGTTGCCGCCGGTGTTGGTGTTGTTGTTGTTGCGGTTGTTATTGTTGTTGCTTCCCTATTGTTGATTCTGAGGAGGGTAAGTCCTGCAGTACCTTGCCGTGTGCCCATTCCGATTGCAACTGGTGCACTGCATCTCCCTGCATTCTCCATTGTGATGGAGACCGCACTTGTTGCACTTGGGAAGATTACCGGAATAAGGTCTAGGAGCACTTGGAGCAGCTGAGGCTGAAGCATGTGGTGTGGGCGGAACTTGCGCAGTTGCAGCATTAACCGCCACTGTTTGCTGCTTCTTGGAAGATTCGGAGCCTTGACGCCCCTTTCTCTTGTCGTTCTTCCCCTTCTTGCTATCCTTTTCCTTCTTAGCTTCAGTCTCCGCCGGCTTCTCACCCTTCTTGTTGTTGTGGTCATACAGCTTCTTGGCCAATCTCTTAGCAATGTCGAAAGTTTCGGGATTTGCAACTATCATGTTTCCTTGGATCGGGGAGGTTAGTCCCCAGATGAATCGCTCGATCTTCTTTCCTTCTGAGGTGATCATGCTAGGACATAACAGAGACAGTTCGCTAAACCTTGATATATAGGTATCTATATCAGCATTCCGGACAGTGAGGTTCCACAGCTCTTGCTCCATTTTCTGAATTTCACCACGAGGGCAGTATTCGGCCATCAACATATCTTTCATTTCTTCCCATGGCATGGAAGTGGCTACGGGGAGTGTTATTGCTTCCACGTGTCCGTTCCACCAAGTGAGCGCTTGGTCAATAAAAGTGCATGCAACAAACTTAACCTTCATCTCTTCAGGGCAATCGCATATCTCGAACACCGATTCCACCTTCTCGATCCATCGTTTCAGGGTGATCATTCTTCCAGTGCCGTTAAAGGTTCGTGGTTTGGCGTTTGTCAAGTCTTTGTAGGAACATGTTTTGGTGGGTCCTTGATTCATTCCGTTGTTCAAACTCCCGGCCTCTTGTCCGTTGACTCCTCCATCGTTCCCTTGGTGAATTTGTGCCATTGTTGCGGTGACCGCAGCAGATACAGCTGCCTGGAATGCAGTTGAGTCAACTTCGGGTGGGGTTGGTCCAGGGTTTCCGCGAGTGGGTCGTCGAGGCATCTTTCTACCAAGGAACAGAAAGATGTTGAGTATCTGTGCTTTTTGTGAGAGCGTGATCCTATGAGCTAGGTGTGTGGCACTAACTTAGGTACTTTCACAATTTGGCACACAATCATGGATTCGTACACATAGCAGATTACCACATCAAAGTAAAACACATAAAAGTTTACTAATATTATCCGCATTTGATATATGAAAATTTTGCTCGAAAGAGCATATATAAGTGATATTAGTTCGACAGCATAACGAATCTATGAGTAGTGTAGTCACTTAAACATAGAGTCGGGGTACATAACATAGATCCTAATGAGCTAGTAAGATAAGTCTATCCGTAACACTCCATGGTATGTCCTAATATAGTGGCGGGATCATATGCCGAAGTGTTGAGCCAGCAACTGAGCCATCTCAGTCATGTCTCCAATGACCTCATCCCTCTCATGCTCAGCTTGTACTGCACATGCTTCCATGGTGAACAGCTGCTGCCGCAGGGCGGCAATCTCAGCTTCCAGAGAGTGGTTCTCCCTTGCGGGGTTCACTGGTGGGGCGGGGTGGTCCAGTTGCGCCTCGCCGACAAATGACGTGGTGTTATCTTTGCTCGAGTTTTCTCCTTCCTCCATGTCATCATCAGTCTCCTCAAACTCGTAGTTAGTGTCCGTGTACTCGTCAGGTCCGACGTCGTGTGCTCCCTCTTAATTCCCTTCTGGTTCATCTTCAAGCATTCCGTGAGCCACTAGGACTTGATGAAACTGAATGCCCTGCTGCTCCCCTTCCATGAAGGCTGGGAGAAGGTATACGAATAAACTATCATTATCCTATGCCTCTACCACTATTGTATAAACTAAATGGATGTTCTCTTCTTGGTGATAAACGGGTATGTTTTTAGGTTCCCTAGCTATCACGATCTTCTCAGGACGTGTGATAGTTATACCTTGGAGGGAATGTAGTTGATCAGGCTACATCCACTCCTCGATATGACTAGAACAGTTCTGGCTTAACCGAGATACTAGCATTATCTTGTTTGGTTCGGTATTATGTTCTTGTTCCTAATACAAGCAAGGGTGTTTTTATTGTTATGTTTTACTTGTTTTGTTCCGAGTTGTGTTAATCCCTCTTTAGGTTTATAGTTGCATATCAATGTGTGGTTAGATATGCTAGTTCACTATAAACAGAGCTCTGATACCAACCTGTCACACCCCCGAACCAGACGGCGGAAACGTCCGAGGGCTATTGTGACTTAATTGAATACCATCACAATGATTATACATGAATCATAACATCATTCATCACCATGCATTGAAATATTACAACTGATATTGTTTACATTCAGTACATTGTTTTAAACATTACAAATCCATAACATAAACCGTTCGATAATAAATCTAAGCAAAACACCATGACATCACTTGGTACTTATTCTTCGGTTTACCTGTTACCTGAGAATACAAGTATTTTGGAAAAACATCAACATATGAAATGTTGGTGAGTTCATAAGTAATGTTGTGAAAAATGATTTCTGTGAAGTTTGAAAAACCCAGAAAATCCGATATTTTCTGAAAAGAGTATTGTTTATAAAAAGTGTGAAGATCCGTAAGTATGCTAGTCGATTTTTGTAAACATGTATAATTGTTGAACGTTGTATACATCACATAGGTAAAAGTGTTGAACTCCCCGGGAAAACCCGAGGTTTTCCCAATACATAAAATTACGTGTCTTATTTATTGTTATACCGATACAACGATTGTTTTTGATTACCCAGGTGACATTGGATTAATTATGGGTTGTGAGTTGTTATAATCACGCATTAATGAAAATGACTAGTTTATAACTACCAATTACAAACGATACTTTAGGCGTCGTCCGTACTACTCACTTAATCCAACCACCCTGACTTCTCTTGATTTACGCCACGAATTTGTCTACTCGATATTACCCAGGTGACATTGGATTAATTATGGGTTGTGAGTTGTTATAATCACGCATTAATGAAAACGACTAGTTTATAACTACCAATTACAAACGATCCTTTAGGCATCGTCCATACTACTCACTTAATCCAACCACCCTGACTTCTCATAGCCCCACAATCGAGGAGAAAGGAGGGTACAAAGCCCCCTTTATTTCCATAAGTTGTTCAAAGCTATCGGGAATGCGAAAGGCACTTGGCCCGACTCGCATTTGACTTCTCGGCTTCGCTAGCAGTACCAATGGACCCTTGGGTTCCAACAACACAATACAGCTATTGTAGTCCTTTTACATGGAACTAGGTCATAGAAGGCCCAATAACATGTAAGCGCGTTCCCTTCGGGCCCAAAGATCATGTTATTGGGCTAGCAAGGCCCAACAAGCACGATTTGAAACTTTCAAGCCCAAAGACTGAATATTGACTCCTCGTAGATCTCGCGTGTTTATTGAAGTACTATTGTTTATTGATTTTTGTCTTGTTATTGATTCGAGACCGAATCAATTCGTTTGGTAACGATATTGGTGTTGAAAGTGTATTTGTTATTACGTTTCGCCGGTAGTCGTGGATCTCGTATTTTGTCTTAAGGGATTTATTTGTTTAAAGGGAAGATTTTACCTTTTCACAACCCTTCTTGGATAAAATTTGCACTTTTAGTCCATTATATAAAAGAATTTACATTTTAGTCCTTAAACCATTTTTCTTGACACTTTAGTACCATAACTTATTGAGAAGACATTTTCAGCCCAAATTTACTTTGTAAACAGCTTAAGTCCTTCAAAAAATGAAGTTTTCTAGGTTGGAACCCCCATTTTCGCAACTTTTACAGTTTTGGCCCAAAATGGAAAAGTTTTGCATTTTTGATCCCTTTTGAATTTGAAAAAAAACATTTTTGACCTTTGAAATGGTTTTAATACACTTGAAATCCCCTGTTTTACAGAAAGTTGCATTTCCAGCCCCTCAAATTAAAAATTTTCGCAAATTGGAGCTTATTGGGCCGAAAAGCCCATTTTAGCCCATTAAGTTCAAGATTTACATTTTAAGCCCCTCAAAAATGTTGATATTCAGAAAAATTGTATTAGAAACTGTTTGGACCCTTTTTAACCTCCATAAATTATAAATTGTCGTTTTGGGCCCTTAGTTTTGTATTTTTAACAATTTAAGCCCAAAAATGGGTTTTATGTCCAAATATGTTCATCTTAACCAAATGAACTATTTTTCTTGACTTGATTAGTGTAAAATGGTTTAAGTTATGTTTCATTCCTCATGTTATAGATCTCGGTTTTTAGATACCTTTTGGGTAACATATTCATCACAACACATGATATTACACACAAACATGCATCAAATCACACATAGCATACATTTACTCATAGATCTACACATGCATCAAATCACACATGCTGGTGAAAGATTTTTATAGATGTTTTAAATGATGTAAACTGTATAAAGTATTTTATATCTACAAAATATGTTGGGTAAAACATGGGAAGATGAATGGTGAGGGATAAAAGCTTAATTAGAGGAACATTAGTAGTACGGACCTAGTGCCCTATAGGTATACACTGGCAGCAGTGGACCTAGTACCCTATAGATGAGCACTGGCAGCTGCGCCACAACCCGTATATGAGTTAGATCTACGGTGAACGTCCTAGCAGCTGCGCTCTAAGGACAGTATCGGCAGCTGCGCCTAATAGGGAGCCTGATGACCATGACAGTAGTGTTTAAAGGTCAATACCGGCAGAAGCGCCTCATAGAAAATGTCCCAATTCTGGCAGCTGTGCCTAAGTGACAATATTAGCAGCTGCGCTTAACCAATGTGTCATTGGCAACAATGGACTTCTTGTTGTCTCCTTAGGATGATCCTTAGGAATGAATGAATGAGAAATAGCTGATTCTTAGGGTAGATCCTTAAGAATAAAGAAGATAATGGGGATGGGTAATTGGGTTGATTGTTTCATTGTTTAAACATAATAATTATATTATTGTGGGTTGAAAACCCTATGTAGTCACCAGGTTTCCCAACCTGACCCACTCAGTTTATTTATATCACAGGTGTTGATATGAAGTCACATTACACTAAGAGATTTAAAAGAGATGTAGATCACTAGTGTAAATGAATGTAAGTTCTGTTTATGCTTATGTTTTTGTATTGGCGATGACATCCCAAACGTTTTAAAATGAATAAAATACGTTTCTTCGAAAATGTTTTGATAACGTATTTATCGTATTTTTCTGGGAACAAATTCCGCAACATTTTTATGAAAAGAAGTACTTTGATTTTTATAAAGCATAAAGAAAATCGGTCTTTTCTGACTGTGAAATTGGGGATGTCACATTAATTATGTATAACTTGTATACACTAAGTGATCATAGAAGGAACGAGTAAGGGTTACACTACTTACATGAATTTCATACTTCGCATCACAACTTTTAAGCCTAAGAAAACTTGTACATTTTTTGTCTTAAGGCCTAAGACTACATTTCATTTATAAAAGAAAATATTGGATTTTCTAGAAGTATACAAATCATTTTACCCAAAAACGTTAAAAATCCTTCTCACACAAAAAAGCTTATGACCTCACCAACTTAATTTTTGGCACTTTTCAAAATCACTTGCATTCTCAGGAACCAGTAGACAGGTATTCAACCTTTCTTGAGGTTCGGCGTCGTCATTTCATGTTTTCTACTTTTTAGTTATTTATATTTAACTTTTGAACAAACAGAGTGTTGTAAACAATGTAAACTTGAATCCTCAATGTATAAATGTTTGTGTTGCTATGTTTCAATTATATTCAACTGTTATGATACTGTACATGAAAGTCACTCCATCTGTCCCAGACGTTACCGATATTATGGTTTGGGGGTGTGACATAGATAACCTAGAAACATACAATTAAGGACATTAAGTTTCAGTTAGTTAATGTAGGATTCAGTAAACAACATACCAATATCCATTTAAAGGAACTCATCTATAGAATAGAGAATGATTGAATACAAATACAAGTACCTTCAGATTATGTTATCTATACAATTATGTGTGTTCTTTATTATTTATTTGCTAGTTTATTTAATTGATATTTATTAAATTCACTTTACATGCTTTCTGTTATAGTTTATTAATAATAACAATATTACATCTTCGTTTCCCTTGTGTTCAAAACCATTACATACCTAAGATATGTTATTCATGATCAGGTACACTACTTGGTGTATATACTTTAAGTTTAGTTTGTTTGGTTTTAGAAATTTAAAATTGGATTAGCATTTAAAGTTTATAGAATCAAGTCTTTTGCACAATTTTCCAATAGAATTATTTTCAAGTATATTTTATGGACCATCCACTACACATGAATACATAAGGTATATTTTTTTCGAGTCCCAACATCTTTGATTACAATAGCTGACATGGTTATACCATCAGTTCTGATCACAATTGGTACCTATCACACAAGTAATTTTGGACATCGGGAGGTTATCTATTTTTAGCTCCACTATAGGGTTCAGTCTATAAGGGTATGGCTTCGAGCTAGATATTGTGGGTTAGTTAACTGCTCACTGACTTCGATTGGAGAAAACGACTTCGAATGCTAGGTTTAGTGCTTCGTAATCACTGAGAGATAAGAAAAACGAAGAACAGAGAAGGAGTGTAGCTGTGGGTAAATAAATGTGTTTATTTTGACTTCAAATAAATGTGTTTATTTTGACTTCTAAATCTTATGTGGATAAAGAAAATTAAATATATAATTTAAACTTATTCCACATAAGCAATACCAACGGTTGTTCCGTTTACTGGGTGCATAAGGGGGTAATTATATAATATTTACCAACACTAAGGATCAATTGAGCACAAAAAAATGTTCGTGACTAAATGTGCAAATTGATCAAACATTGATGTGCTACAATGTCAAAAATCCGACAAACTTCATATGCTTATCACATAAACTCTTAATTATAACAATAACGACCTACTTTGCTATTTCTTTCATTATATGTAAAAATACCAAACTTTTTACGTATTTTACTTCTAATAACCATATTTAAGTGTACATTAAAATTTTAATATATGACTACCCTTATGGTTAATTCAATCTTTAACATTGTAATTATGTTAAAGATTCACATACAAAAAGTTCATTATCGCATGAAAATTTTTAAGTTGTGACAGAAATTGTCTGCAAATATGTACGAAAGACAAACAAAAGATGAATAAAGTCCCTTACGTCTCAACAGTTAGTAGTTTTATGTATGTAAATGTGTACACCAAGTTAAATATGTAGTGGGTGGTGTGAGTCAGTTTATGTCTAAACTAAGGATAGAGTATTCAGAAGGAGTTAAGTGGCATTTACAAGGTAGTCTATGAGGCTCCCATATATTTTAGAAGAAAAGGAGTAGTCTTAGAAGATTTTGTTGTAATTTTGTTTCGAAACATGATTTTTAATCATAATTTTCTAGGTTTGACCTTATAGATAGTTTTAGATCAAACAACTTGTGTGTTTATATATATATATATATATATATATATATATATATATATATATAGTCAAGATCAAATAAGAAGGAAAATTTTGGTAAGAAGGTAAGAAATTTTTTTTCTACATACTTTTTTAGCGAACATACAAAATGAATCATTAGATGATTCAAGAGTAAGATGATTCATAAGAAAAAATTCCCAAAAAAACATCTTCATGATTCATTTTTAAGTAAATTAAGAAAAAATTTCACTTTTATGACAATTTTAGTGAATAACAATGAAATCATTGTATAAATGAATCATGGGTGTGTTTTTTTGAGATTTTATTTTGATGAATCATGTTATTTTTTATTCATCTAGTGATTCACTTCTTTTGTTCGTCAAAAAAGTATGTAGAAAAAAACTTCTTACCTTCCTACCAAAAAAAATTTCTTACCGGATCTATATCCTATATATATATATATATATATATATATATATATATATATATATATATATATATATATATATATATATATATATATATATTCCCCAAATTCATGTGACCTAATGCATTAGAAACACTTTCGGAAAAAAATAAAAAAACAGAAAAATAAAAAAACTAGAAACTCTATCATGTTTGTCGTGGACGTAGTTGATCATCCTGATTTTGTGAACCAGATAAATTGGTTCTCTTTTATTTCCATTTTTGAACTAGTAGCTAACATAATACAACATGCATGGTTTTATATAACACAAACATAACATGTCATGTCGTCTTTTGTGTTGCCAACACGAAAACAACGTCGTCTTTTATTTAATGCAATCGTGACACTTCACAACGTCGTGTTTTGTGTTATCAACATGAAAACAACTCAATTAAAACAAGATAAATATTACACTACAAAACAAAGATAACATGCGGTAACTATTTGTTTATTTAATTTATATGAAATCATAAAACAGACGACAAACACAAGAAACCCATGTTAACACTGTTTGAATTTCGTGGCAAATTTTAAATAGCACGGCAGATCACACAACATTTTTATAACTCCGGACATGAACACAAATTAACATGTTAATTTCATTCTAATTTTGTTTCCAAACATGATTTTAATCGTGTGATATAGGAGTGTGAGAAAAACTAAAACCGGTTAACCAAACCGAACCAAATGATGGATGGTTTAGTTGTTTTGATTTATCTAGTTTTTAGATAATTTAATTGGTTTGGTTAACTAAATATACGGAATTATCAATTAAATTTATATATTTATATTTTATTATTATCAATTAATATTAAATTTTAATTAATAGATTAGCTATCAAAAATATTTATTTGACTTATTACTTAATAGTTAACCATTAAAGCTAATTTATAGTATTTGTGTTTTATATATTATTAAATATTACACAAATTAAACAAATCAATAGTAATAAAGTAAAATTCTAATATATGTTTCAAGTGAAATCATTTCGGTTTAACGATAATCCAAACCAAATAATCAAAGAGAACTGATTTGTACATAACATTTTTTCTCCATACACAATAATTTATGTTTTAAAATGTTGTATTGTACAACTTTATAATGCATAAATTATTGAGTATAGCAAAAAACTGTTGTGTAGGAATTACTCCCCATAACCAAACCTTATTAGGTTTGTTTAAAGTTAAGCTTTAAGATGCTAAAAATAAGTTGATAAGATGAGTCCAAAAATCGATTTAACTGATGGATCGAATAAGAGGACTATTTAGGCCGACATAAACAAACAAATAACATAACTCTGAAAGCTAACCGACAAGCGTAATAAAAAAGAAAATGTAGTAGAATAGAGGACATAACTGCTTGTATCGACTTCACAAATCCCCAATTATTCGATCCAGCTTCATACTTCATTTGAATGTTCTTTAGAATAGACGTCCCAGTGTTGTCGTTAACCTCCACAGCAGCTCGGCTCATCAGATGGTACTTTTCGGGCGCATGTACCATGGAATTCATATTCGCCTCCAACTCTACTATAAAATCCATCACTTTCACTGGACCATAACGAAAAACATGCGTCTCACCCAGTGTCCTTCGTTGTTCAGTCATTGAAAAGAGGTCTTCAATCACCACAGATGCTTGGATATGTTTAACCTCTCTATACTTTAAATAAAAGCCTTGAATGACACATCGTTCGATAATAACATTGCTGCCTGTTGATATGGTTGATTGCAAATATGTGATGGTGAGATTTAGAGGATCCGAGTAGTAAATGCATGCCAACCTTTTCTCATTCTGGATTCTCAGGTCCAAATATATTGCGGCGTTGTTTGTCAACAAATTGGATGTATTTCTCAGCGAAACAACCGCAAAATTGTCAAGGTAAATGGTGGGAGGGTTAGTATATAGAAGTAGGACTGAAAAGTAAAAAACGATACTGTATACACATAAATGTATGTATAAGCTTATGTACGAAGGTCGACGCATCGGAAGTGTAAAGAGAATAAGAGGGAGCTAAGGATAACTGAAAATACTCTTTTGTTTGCTTTATAGACAAATTCTTGAGTACCATTGTTGCATAAATCGGTGTGTTCAATAAAGAAATAAATGATAAAGTATTGTCCTTAGGCAGTTAGGCTATATATATGCAAGCCAATACCTTTTCATCGTTGGTTTAAAAGTTAAAGCTCGCAAGAGAGTCCCTGTACTATCTTTTAACTTATAGAGAAGAACGTATGATATAAGTTGTACATGACCATTGCAAAAAGGGTAAAAGTATAATTTCACACTATCTTCATCCTTATCTTTCATCTTCTTTCAGTTTCGAATACATAGATCTGAAGTTATAATATTCGAAAGCGAAAAGTCAAAACACTTATTTAAATATCCAAATACAAATCAACTTGGAATTCAATAAAGAAAGCCAGCATTACATATGTAATTTATAAATCCAAAATAATACTAATAAATATTTTTTTTAAGGGAAATGCAATCCCTACTTGCAAATTTACAAACCAAAAACTATGGGGTTGTCATGCGAATTAGGCAAAGGTAATCCCTGTCTTACAAACCCTTATTGAAACCCAAATTCTTATTTTCACTATTCAACAACAAATTGGAGTTTTGTTTTGAACATTTACTAGTACCAAAAAGAACTATGACGATATTTTTTTTTCGAAACAGCCCTGCCACACGTTAGATTATTTGAGTGGCTAAAGCTCACAAGTAAAAATGGTGCCAAGAATTAGCCACATCTTTTTTCGATACATATGACCATCGAATAAATTTTCAAAAACTTTTGCCATAGTTTTAGATAAAATGAAACGTGCCAGCTAGTAATTACTAGCCACACTCGAAAAGTGTGGACCCCATGTGACCAACTGCCATGGTTTTATTTTAATTTTGGTAATATGTTTGTGATTTGTTTTTATATTAGGCGATAGATACATATATTGTCACTTGAAGTAATTGTTACAAAATAGAGGGTTTCAAATGTTTGGAAAAACTGCGAATTATCATAACATTTTCAAATCAAAGAATTATGATAGTACTTTCCAAATTTTCAGTTGGATAAAACTCCGTATGAGAAAAGATTTTTGGCCTCTTAATGTCCCTTTAGGATTAACTTAACCTTTTTATGATGACTAATATAATGTCAATAGATGGTTGGTTTATATATATATATATATATATATATATATATATACTAGGTTAAAACCCGTGGAAACCACGGGTAAAAGATTTAGATTTTTTTTTATCAAACTAATAAAATATAAATTTTGTTTAAACTTTTATATCTATTAAAAAAACTATGTCATGTCAAATAGCTAGCTAGGTATATGTCACGTATGTTTTGTCGAGAACTACTAATAACTATATAATTGTTAATTTAAATTAAATTTGTAAAATATTTTGAGGACATGACCAAAGAAGATATGTCTACTTTGGAAGAAATAGTTAGCGGCATTTAGATTGTTTAAAAGTTTATTTTGTAAAATTTCTGAATATTTTTGAAAAAAAAAAAAAAAACAAATTTAGGTAGGTTGGTTTTAGAATGAGTTAAAATACATCATGCGTTTACTTATTCGTTTATTTAAAATAATAATAATAATGTAAAGAAAAAGATTACCCATTAATAAAAAGAAATGAATTTATCTTAAAATATATTTAGTTTAAAACTGCTTAAATTTAAACTTAATTCATATTAGATAAAGTGATAAAATATTTAAAATTTGATGATTCTTGACCTTTCGATGAGACCAATTGTTTAATATATTTTCTAGTTATATTAAAAAGGTAATGAAATCATTCGAATGATTGTATTTGATTTTCTTTACAATAGCGAAATTGTCCTAGGCATTAAAGACGAATCAATATACTTTTGCTTAAGGTGAAACGCATTTTAATCAACCTTAAGATGCAGTGTCTCGACATGTTATGCCCCTAAAAGTTGCAAAACCAGCAGGTTCCACTTCCATGTTTATATCAAAGCTCAAAATAAATAAATAAATAAAATAAAAAATCATCGTTTCTTCCTAAATGTGAAATATTAACCATAACATAGTTTTTTTTTTTTTTCAAAATGAGTAAATATAATAAAGTATTGACCTATCTGACACTCTTGGCAGTTGACATTACTAATACTTTAAAAAAAGAATATTTCCATGAGCAAAGTAAAAAATGAACATCAAATTTAGTAACTATTACATAATGCATGCAATTTTATGTTACATTAAAAAATGAACCAAAACAACAAATCTCAAAAAACACAATTTTACATTTTTTACCCAACCCCTAAGAAATAGAGTTGGATAAGAAAAAAAAACTTACCGGGGGTATTTTTTCAAACACCTAGAGTTCAATGTATAACGAACAAATATATGGGGATAGTTCACGTGAGAACGAATATTATTGTGAGAACGTACGAACACTTATCAACCATTAGATCAAAATAATATATGGCTTAGATTTTTGTTATTAAATTAGGTAATTTGTGAATTAAAAAATAAAAAAATATTATTTATTTCGAAATAAGGGTAAATTGGTAAAATAGCTAAAAATTAAATATGGAAATATAATTAGTTTCCTGTTTTTGAGGAGTTTTTAATGGAGCTTTTGAAATACTAAATTTAAAACAAAACAAATTAAATTTCAAAATTGAAAGCGTGCAAGTTCTGAAATAATTCGAAATTTCAATTTACAATTATTATTTTACAATGTTGGTATAATCTAATCAAAATATGCGATATTTTTAAAAAATTCTTAAATGAATATTAAATTTGTGATATGAATTTGAAATATATTATTATTTATATATAAACACACACATAATCTTCATAGTCAAAACATTAAAATTCATGACAGAATATATTAAGATACAATTTTTTTTAAAGAAAAGCATAAATATTCATGATAGAATACACACACATAATTTTCATAGAGAAAAATGTAAATATTTATGACAAAATATGTATACATATAATTTACATCGGATAAAACATAAATATTCAGAATAGATTATACACAAACATACAATATTCATAATAGAATAAACGCACACACAATCTAATGTTTATCTATAAGTTCTTGTGTAAGTACTCATGGTGCATCCAAAATAACTTCATCAACTCGACTTGGAATTGCTTCATCAACCCATCTGCATAACACAATTCAATAAAATCATCAAATATTCATTTATACAAACATGAATACTGTATGTACATGAAAAACCATACACATACAAATTCACACATGAAAAATTTAAAGCAATATCCATTCATTCAGGAAAGGCAACAAATATTCAAATTACAATTAAATAATCTATTTAAAAAGCATTAAACATATAACATGATATCTCTACAAAGTATTTACATATAAATGTGTTTTGACAAAACATTCAGGATAGAGTATTCACATATAAAAACTTACTATTCTTAATAGAATTTTTATATTAAGCATTATATATGACTAATCAAAACCCAAACAAAAAGAAAAACAACGTACAAGTGAAATTCATATTGAAGAAATCGAATTGTGACATGAAGTCCAACTAATTAATTGTACAGAGGGATAAAAAAAAAGTAAAATTTCAGGGAAAAACTGAAAAAAATATCTATACGAATCAGTGGAAGTTCAACGCAAAAAAGATTATAGAAATTTCTATCGACGACATTGAGGACAACCATGAAATCAATCTCTCTTCTTCTATTAAGATTAAATTTGAGCTTTTTAAATTCAAAATATACTATCAAATAACATTTTGATAAAGACTAAATTCAATATAGAATATTTAATAGAGTTTTTAAATTGAAAAGTGAATTTCTAATAGCAATTCAAGTTCTCAGAAACAACTAACATTGATACAAAAATTATTGCATGTTTCTTAGGAAAACCTTGGAAAATCAAGGAAATTCTCCAAGAAATAGTTGGAGAAATGTAAAATTCTTACCACACAATTGCTTTAATGGTTTCCTGTATGTTTATAAATTCATTTGTCGGAAAAACCGATTGTACTTGCTGTAAAGTTCGTTGTCACTGTCAATTGATGATCATCAAGTACCATTATCATCCCTTCTTTCTGCCATCATTGTGACCTAAATACACTACTCCCTGCACCAACTGACCCTGGGGATCTCTCTTGTTTCCCAGAAACGCAAACAACATGTAATCACCATCAAAATCAAGATGGGAAATACAGAGAATTAGGGTACTTATTTCATGAAGCAAGATGTGAAAAAAAGAAAATAAAATGAAGATTACCAAAACATAAAAAAGAAAAACATACTTGTTGATACCTTGATCGACGACGACATTGACAAGGGGATTGATTTCTTGCACGAGTGGAGGAAAAGAGCAGCAATGGCCAAAAGCGGCACACATGAGGAAGCATTAATCGGATCTCATAAAATGCGTATAAATGGTAGCCTAATTGGAGAGATAAAAACCAATTTCCAAAAATATAGAATTATTTAATTATAATGACATAAATAAAATACCATGAACGCACTTTTACTATTTTTTTTATTGAATTAAATGGATAAAATGATTGGCTGAAAAACGTTCTTACGTTCTCACAATAATCTTTGTTTTTATTGGAAACTACTTCATATATATATATATATATATATATATATATATATATATATATATATATATATATATATATATATGTTTTGTATGTTTGTGTTATTTAAATTTATGTTGATATTATGTTATTATTGTTAAATTTAGATTTCACATACATAAAATATTTTGAACATAAATAACATCATAAAGAGTTTGGGTTTAATGAAATTTCTCATTTAACATAAGATGGTAAAAATAGTTTTTAAAAATAAACAACTTTTATCATTTAAAACTAGCTAATGTTAGCAAACGAAAAAGTATTTATAAACATTCTAAAGTGCTCAAATGTTCAAACTTAATACTAGTTATTAACTTTAGAATTTGGCCACATTGATAATATAAAATTAGGATTTTATAATAGAACATTGTTAAAATGTTATTTCAAGTAAAAGTGTTAAAATCTGATTTTAAATAAAAGTATTTCATAGTTTATTGGGTCTATGTAATAAGCATGATCTCATATGTTTTTAAATTACAATTATAAAACATCAAAGAGTCCTGAAAAAACCCCAAATTTATGTAATCATGTTTGAATAACACTCACACATCTTTTCATAAGCTATTAGGATAAAAGTCACCAAACTGTGTAGTGTTATCTTTTGATGGTCAGGGTGTATTAGTTATTTTTATAACCAAGTTATAGGTCGATCAGACTAATTTTTCAATCTAGCTTATTTGATTGGAAATCTTTTTTGAAAAAGCATTTCTAAACAAAAGAGATATGGGTCATATATGAGAGTACAGATGTATATTTTTCTTTGTTATCACCAATCACATAAAAGTAAGAATGATATAAACTAGTAAGTATTTGAGAATGGATATCTACCTCGTTGGATTTGGATGAATGTCATAAAGGATACCTGATCATTTATTTGATTTGTAGTTTGGTTCCTAAACTTTGATAATCAGTGATTTTAGGAACTAATAGGATATCAATTATTGAAGATTAAATATTGCTATACTAAATGAATTTTGTTAATTTTTTGTAGTTGAAACGCAAAAATGCAATCTTATTCCTATGCATCATATTTCACTTGCTGAAATAATAACATTTTTAAAAGGCCCTATTCCTAAACCACCTACTTTGAGGAAAAAACCTGAACATGATACCTAGTGCTAGAAATGTGATGCGGAAATGTTTTCTAACACCATAATTAGGAACATTTATTCTTGAATTCCATGAAGTCTTGGATAATTTAGATGTATATCTCATGATATAACAAGTTATGGAAAATTTCCAACAATATAGTGATATTTTGTTTTAGAGTAAATTACACGAATCGTCCCTCATGCAAGTGTCAAAATACACGTTCAGTCCTTATTTTCAAAAATTAACTCGGACCGTCCCTTATATTGTAAAAAGTTTCATGCTTCATCTAATGTTAGTTTAAATTTACACGTTTCATCCCTTGAGAGACATGAAATGACTATAATGCCCTTTTTAATTTCTTTTTCATTTATTTTTTACATTTATTATTATTATTATTATTATTATTATTATTGTTACTATTATTAAAAAATATTTTTATCAGGAAATTTATCTCTCTCTCTCTCTCTATCTCTCACACACACACACTCATACACACACACACACCCGTTGAAGAACACTTAATCACCACCACCACATTGGAAATCTACACCACCATCGGAAATATTCAAAACCACCACCTGTAATCTAGTACCAGTCGACATGTTGTCTAACTCTAGCAACCACCATCACTAACTATCGACAAACCACCACCACTAACCAGTGACATCAAATCCAAATGAAATTAAAATCTTAAATAAATTAAAATCAAAAGAAAACCTAGAAATCAAACCTTAAACTTAAATTCAAAAATCAAACAAGAAACAAAACATTCAAATCTATTGAAACCATCATACTTAACCACCACCATAACCGGTCATCTGCACCACTACTGGAAATGGAGCACAACTGCCACCCCTCGCACTCTACCCTCACCTTACCAGTTGTACGATGTTCATTGTCATCCCCATCACAGTTGACATAATTAAACTTTACACCACATGTCACAACCATTTGATAGTCAATACCCTCCTTCATTCATAAGAGCCAATTCAAACACTAAGATCCAGATAATGCAGTGGTCATAAGAGAGCATATTCCTCCAATATAAATCATCAAGTTTTGAAACCCTATTAAATAATTAACTTCTGGAAATCTGATTGAAGCATCGATAACAAAATAAGGGATGTCGATTTGGGATTTTTATAAAACCGAAACCTTCAAATCTATTGAAATCATCATTTTCAGTATGAAATCAAGAAGGAGATAGGAAGTGATGATGCACTAGGAACCTGCAAATCTCGTTCCAGAATGAGTGTCTTAGATAAATTCGGTTTTAGATGATGAAGGTTTCATAAAAAAACCTAGAATCGGATGGTGGTCAGAGGTGGAAGTAGAACCTTCAATTTCATGATCTCACCGAGGTGGCTTCAGGGCCGTCGATGAACATATTAGGCGGTGGTGATGAAAGGTTCAGGTTCTTCAGAGGGGGAGGGTTTTTGATCAATGGAGATGAAGACGAATGGGTATGAATGAGAGGGATACGAATCTAGGGAATGGGAGGGATAGTTGGGTTTGCGTCAATATTTTTTATTATTTTTTCTTTTTAATTTAAGAAAGATTAATAAATAAATAAAATTGAAAAAGAAATTATTAAGGGCAAAATAGTCATTTTATGTCTGTACGGACGGTCAGAGTGTAAAAAAAAGCATTTAGGGATAGTCCGAGTTAACTTTTGAAAATAGGGACCGAGCATGCATTTTGGCACTTGTACGAGGGACGATTCGTGTAATTTACTCTTTGTTTTAAGTCATTTGAAATAATGGAATAAATACAAAGCTAAAAAAGGCATCATGTGTGATCGAAGAGGATCATATATGTATATAATAAACACCTTTGTAACATTATGTTTAAAATAAGTAAATAAAATTAAATGAATATATATATATATATATATATATATATATATATATATATATATATATATATACCCCAAATAATTAATAGCCCTAAAATCTCGAGATGTATCTTTATTTTTATTTTTTATCCAAGACCTAAAGTGGTATTAATTTATCGGGATTATCGCCATGGGATTTAAAGGTTATATTTTTTGATTCCTAGGGGTTAATCGTAACATTTGGTCTTGTGATGAAAATATTTTAGGAAGCAAGGGCTGTTTGGTAAATATCATATTCAAATTGAAAGGGATATTGATGGCCAGGGGGGGGGGGGTGGGGGGCCTATAGTGTTAATATTGGATTTAAGTTTGAGGGAGACGGGATATAACCCAACGCCCCATCCTCCCATCTCCTTGCATGAAGTCGAGACCCTAAATCTAGTTTTCTTAAGGTTGGCCGCCACTTGGTGTACTCCAACTGCCACCACCCCTTTCTCTTGTTTTTCCGATCAACAAAGACCACCAGTGGACCCTTTCTGACCGACGACACCTTCTTCTATACGAAAGAAGATACCAAGTCCGAAGAGGGATTGGTGGGCGATCTTCGAGTGCTGCCAGTTTCTCATCTCCGGCCGTTGTTGTGCCACTTTCCTTGAAGACGAAGTTATCATGGATGTTATGGATGTCGTTGCTATTATTCCGACCGCTTTTTCTTCTTCTTCTCTTTCTTACTATTGTTGTATCTCCGCTACTAGCACCGGCAGTTGGCGCCGCCACTGCCTTCTCGTCTTCCCTTCGGACCATCGTCTTCCTCCATCAGTGAGGTTGCTATTTCGATTGGGTGTGTTTTTCGGGAGTGTAGAAGCTTGTTTCAGTAAGTTTGGCTTGCTTTGTTGGCTGGAAAACAAGAAGACCACCATGGCAGCCAACCATGGTGGTTGCCGCCATTTTCACTTTCAGCTACCGTCAGACACAATGTATGGGTGGTTGTTTGTGTATATTGGGGTATGAATGCGTGTTTTTATGAGGTCATGTTGTATGGACTTTTTAACTGGAAAAACCAAAGAAAAACCCACCACCACCGTCGTATGGTGGTGGCTACCGTTGCGGACCGCCATTGACCAACATTGCCCAAGGTGGTAGCAGCTGGTGCCCTGCTTATTAAACACTAATTAACCTAAAATCCTAAGCTAGAACCTAGTTGTCACGAATTTGGGTTGGAAAATTCGTGTTTAGAAAACCCTAATGTTGGGAAGCCCTAGTTTTGGAGTTGGTCGGAATCGCATTAAATCCGTTAATTAAATTCTAAAAATACTTAAAAATGCCCCTACAATTAACTTAATGCAATTTTAGGCTTAATGGATTAAGTCCTTAATGCGTTAAGTGTTCTTACTTAAACCTAATCGTTATTTTATGAGAAAACCCTGATCGTGTTTGGGCTTCGAGTGGAGCCTTCCTTTTGGGCTTAGGTATTTGCGTTCTTATTGGGCCATCTGAGAAAAAGTGTATGGAGAAGGAAAATTGGATGGACTTCAAGGAAAAGCCCATGTAAGGGGTTTCAACCCAATTTGGAAAATTACGCCATAATTAGGCCTTGGTTGATTATTTGGCTTTTGGGCCTCTAAAGTTTGAGTTTGGGCCTTCGTCTTGGACCAGGCTTGGTAAGAGGTAAAACAGTCTTTTACCCCGAGTATGGACTTATGGTTATGCATTGACACCCAATTGTTAATTGGGTGTTGTTTTGATGATTGACAGTTCGGGGATCTGTCAGCTAGTAGTCGGGGTTCGTCTGTATGATTCGACAGTGTGAGGTGAGTCTTCTCATAATATCCATGGGTTGAAGGCACCAATGCTGGCCTATTACGTTTTATGTGGTTTGCTAGTTGTCTCTGTGATACTCGCATGGAATACCACGGGAGGAGGCCGTGGCATTTAGATATCAGACTATGGGGGCAGGGGGGATTTGGCATTCCAGGTAAAGACCATGGGGGAGCCCGTCGCAAATATATGTGTATTGCATAATAATATGTGGTTATATGTTTGAAGGTATTTTGGGGAACTCACTAAGCTTTGTACATACATTTTTCAATTTATATTTCTTGTACTTTGGTTTTCAAATGAAAGAGCTCGGGATGATTACAAAGCACACACCACGAGTTTTCATTTTCTATTAATTACTCTGATTTGTTAATATTTTGTGAAAGCCTAATTACTCTGGTTGTTATCGGATGGACATGTATTGATGATATATTAAACAAAAAGAAATTATGTCATGATTTTTGTGTGTTACAGCCTTTAAGCACAAAAATCCAAGAAGGCCTACTTAGATGGATCATGTTTCTTTTGTGGCGAAATAGGATTTTAAAAGAGGAATTATCCCTCATATATGAGAATAAAGTCTGGAGAGACTATTATGTCAGTTATCTACTAGACAAAATTAATACTTTTCATATAACAGTCAAGTATTTGGTACTTAATGTTAATATAATATTTTGTAAATGGCTTGCGGATATTTAAAGAAGAGTAACCAGTTAAACACAAGAAAATTGGCACTGCACTCTCAGAGTTTAGTTTATTAATTATGATAATTGATGGGTTTTAAGCATAGTCAATGATCAAAAACAAGGACAGTGGAAATAAAAATGAAATCTGATCTAACGACTCGAAACAAGCAAATCTAACTTAAACAAATCTATGTAACTTAAACAATACAAAAAAAAAAAACGAATCATACTTTTGCTTTCTTGCTTTTTTTCTTCTTTTGTTTAGCCAGTTGATTGGAATAGAATGTATAACAAATATTTACTCTTTTATAATTACACCGAAGACACAAAACACTTGCGAATCTAAATAATCCTCGAACACGAGTAGCTAACAATATCGATTGGAGCTTGATGATTCTTTTGTTGTTTATATGTCCAAGTTGATAACGCCACATACAAGATTTATGTTAACTAGATAAACTAACATTTAGCATTAAGTTATTGTTTCTACTTACACCAATCACTAATTCATATATGGCATTGCAAGGATATGCTTTAAAATAAATGTATTATCTTTGTAAACCAAGATGATAGCATTATTATTATCAACTCTAAAAGTAGAATCTTCATGCCACAATGTATAAAATGAAATGATGTTTTTTCAGTGTATGGTGAATAGAAACAATCTACTAAACTAAATGAAAACAAGAATGTAATGAAAGCTCGTGATTTCCAATCTTGGTAATAGCTACCCTGATCTTGTTCCTCATGACCAGATCAAGCTCTCCATGCCTTAACTTCCTCCTTCGTCTTAGTTCGTATGCATTAGAAAAAATGTGGGTTTAACGTCATGTGTTAATCATTCAATTATTACGAGTAGAAGCCGAATGTAATTCAATTTTAATCATACCTAAAGTGCCTACACCCTTGGCCTTGTTCTTCTTAAGACCATCAAGACATTTAGGGTGACTACGTTTCTAATGGCCCTTTTCTAGGTAGTTGTAGCAAATGGATTCTTTAGGATGATTCACTGGCGGTAAGTCAGAAACGTCCTTCTTAGGGTTGCAATTGGGAGAACCAACTTTCCCTTTCCCTTTTCGTTTAGAATTGGGTTAAGAGGAGCTTTTTATCTTCACACCACCTTATCTATTAGCTAGAATATAAGTGGTTAAACATATGTTCCTATATGGAATGATGCTTTCTTCATCTATCTTGAGAAACCCATGTAGCTCTATGATACTATTCTCTAAATCATTCACATATTAGTTGATAGTGAATGGAAAGCCAAGACAATCAAGTCTGTGAAAGTAGACCTTTAACTTTATCACATGGGTACTCACATAACCATTTTCTTGTTTCTTGCAACCTATAATTAATTGCATCACCTTGAATCTCTTAATTTGAGGTTTCACATGAAACATGTCTTTGAGGTGCTCGTACATGTTGTATACCCCAAGGTTCTCACATCTCTTTTGGAGTTTAGAAGACATGGTCACCAATAATAGACATGAGACCTCGATAGAGTGATAGGGATGCTTTTCTGGTTTGGCATCTTCTTCTTCACTAGCATCATGAGGAAGCTCGTCTTCAAGATACTTGTCCAAGACATACTACTTATTTTCGTACCTTATGTTGATCCCCATGTTAAGAATTCAATGAAGGTAGTTATGAACAATGAGCTGATCTCGAGTGGGGAATTAGAGTAGTGAGAAGTTTGATGAAATGGTTGGTGTAGGGGGAGGAGGAGTAGTAGCCGAACTAGGAGTCATCAATTAAGAAAAATAAGCATAATTAGTTTGATCAAGAAATCATTTTAACATAATTACCCAATATCAAAATTCTAGGATCCATATTTAGCTTCACAATTAAAACTAGATTAACAAAAAATTACAAAATGAAGTTATTTAGGTTGACAAATTATTGTCGATCACAATCTCTATGAGATTCCAAGAAAAGAAGATTTATTGAGTTAAGTGAATAGCATGTTAATATCTTCTAATGCTCATTTAGCAATCATGACAGGATCATCTGAGGATCTTGAATCTAAATGTTGAATCAACTAGGCGAAGTTACAATGAGTTTCGAATCAATTAATGCTTCAGAATCGCAATCAACATATACATTTCTTGACGAGTCGGTAAACCACACACAATGATATGTGCATATTTATCTACATAATTAATGCATATTTTTAATACATTTACCTAAATTTATAATTATTTTGGGAAAAAAGATGCTTATTATGGTTTAAATATGTTTTGTGGCAGCAAAGACATGCTCGGGATAAAAAGGCAAGCAAACGAGGAGCTGGAAGGGGGAAAACAAAAAAAACAAAAAAGACTTGAAGACTGAAGACCATGTCGTGGTGATCCTCCAACATGATATGGTAAAGGGAAGGTTCGTTATCTTGCAAGATAACTTGGAGAATACGGGATTTACATGAGGACCACAATGCAGCGACGGTTAACCACAATGTGGTGATCAGAATTTTGGCAATCATAAAATCTCAGTGTTAGGTCGAATGAGAGGCTTCAAACCGATTTTCTTTGGATAATTGAAACTAAATACCTCTGGAAACTTAGAAAAAGGTTGAGAATCAAGTGAAGATCAAGAACTAAAGAAGAAATATAGAATTTCTAAATTGATCCATTTGGTTTGCTAATCATTACCTATGTCTGGCTTAATTTATATGAATTTGATGTGTTTTTCTACTACAACGAGAGGCTAAAACGCTTTTACTTATCTTTGGTGAAGATGAACCTAATAAATATGTGTTGAACTCAATTATTGGAAGCTTATTATTCATTTAACTTGTGTCTGATAATCCAAACCCTAGCATGTTTTAGTTGTAGTTTATATTTCTTATAAATCAGATTTCGCGTGATAGTTGATCATTCTAATTGTATGAATATGTCTCCTAATTGTTTATAATCATTAAATAATTAGAGCTATGATTAATCGCATCTTAGATTAATTAATTAGAGAAAGTAACTTTAACTATGTTAGAGAGCATAATTAATGTTAATTTGTGCTTGGTTCTTTAACTTGATAATAGGAAGGTAATTATTATCATTCATAGTCCAATTTTTGCTTATTATCAATTTGGTATTTAACTTGTGCATGATCATTTTGAAGGGTTTTGAGAATTCTAACGCTCCTATGGTGTACATGCAACCCTAGAAACCTTGGATCTGTGTTTTCTCTATTATACATGCAAACTTTCGTTTTCCAAGGTTTTCATCCAAACTAGCATATCATGGTGTACATGTAATATAAGCAACTGGTAGGATGACATACGTTTTCTTGTGGTTGATTTCTTGGAGCTTTCAGAGCTTAGCATCAATAATGTGAATGCCTCAAGTGGAATCACAAATCACCAAAACAACTTGGAAGACTTTGAGTGAATATGATGCACTCTTAAAATCGGCCCACCCTTGTTATCTCACACACTAGTTGTAACATCCCACTCTGGAACGTATCACAATATTGTCCACTTTGGGGCACTCAACACGAGGACTTCCCCGGGGGGTCACCCGTCCTGGTACTACTCCCGCCCGAGCACGATTAACTGCAGAGTTCTTATGGGATCTGCTGCCCTCACGACTTCAAAACGCGTTGTGACAAAGAAGGTATACGCACCCCTTATAAGGAGTGTTTATTTCTCCTTCCAAACTGATATGGGATCAAGTCTAACCCACCATCACCCCCCATTATAGGGTTTGACATCCCTGTCGAACACATCGAACCGTGCCCTAGCTCTGATACCATTTGTAACATCCCCCTCTGGCACGTATCACAATATTTTCAGCTTTGGGCCACTCGGTACGAGGACTTCCCAGGGGTCACCCATCCCGGTACTACTCCCGCCCGAGCACGCTTAACTGCAGATTTCTTATGGGATTTGCTGCCCTCACGGATTTAAAATGCGTTGTGAAAAGGAAGGTATCCAGACCCCTTATAAGGAGTGCTTAGTTCTCCTTCCAAGCCGATGTGGGATCATGTCTAACCTACCTTTAGTTCACTATAAACAATGCTCTGATACCAATCTATCACACCCCAGAACCAGAACGACGGAAACGTTCGGAGGCGCAGGAGGTCATATTCAGTATCACAACAATTGAATAATAAAGAAAGTACACACCACCATAACATATATTTGAAAAGTTTACATGATTGAATCTATTACATGTTTAAAAGTAAAATACAACATGATGAATTCCAAAAGATGTGTTAACGCCACGACATTAATCCCCAAAAGTAGTTGCTAACCTGATTAGCGGTTTGCTGAGAATACAAGTTATTTCAAGAAAAAATGTCAACAATTAAGTTGGTGAGTTCATAAGTAGTGTTTTGAGAAAATGAATGCCATTCGAAAGTTGATGTATGTTTCCCAGAAAATCCCTTATTTTCTATTAGATGTATGAATGAGTATGAAAGATCATTGTATAAACTGTATGTATTTGAACCAGGAAAATCCCATATTTCCCTAATAGTGAAATGCAGTCTAAAATGACCAAGACCGTAAGCTGTAAGCAACTATGACATGCTCAAAAGACTGATGTATAGTCTTATTATAAAACAATATTATAAGAATATCGTATTTGTAAATGAAAAGTGATTGTAATAGTCACTTTCCCTGTAAAAACATAATATAATAATAATTGTCTATCTCGTGAGTTATCATAACCGTACTATCATAATTTTCCTGTGGCGACGTTCTCCAGGCGTCGTAATGAGATGACACTTGTCACCTCGAGGACTGTAGCTAATAGTCAGGGTGCGAGATCATTAGTCCCGTATAGATCTATACACACTTGTCACGTTCTCCGGACGGGAGATTCTGGTTATAAAACAGGACTTCTAGCAGTACCTTAATAAGTATTGTGAAGATGAATGTCGCACAGATTCTCAATTAAGTCCCGTATTAAAATGAATAATGTTGTTTCTGAAATGATTATCCTTTTTCACAATGTTAATAAAGGCATAATAAAAGGTGGATGCTCTTGTATGTATAAAAATGGTATAGTGAAAATGGTTACCCTTGATATGATGCAAACGTATAAATAAGCTTATAGTATTTATAATCATGTTTCATTCTGAGAGAGTAAAGTAAGGTAAGATGTTTTGCATGTCAACGGATCCATATGATATGTATTAAAAACAATATGAAAGGTATAACGCAAGATAGATGTTTTTACATAAGATTAACCAGGTGTTTACTTGTTTTCTCGCCCGTAATGTGTTAAAAACATTTTAAAAAGTATTTAAAAGCGTAGAAATGGGGGTATGAACTCACTTGATCGAAGTGGTGAGTTGAAGAAGACGAGACTAAACTCGGGCAGTACTTCAACTGGAAAGAAGCAAGTTCCTCGGGAACTTCGGGACTTTGAGCCTTCCTCGGGATCTGGACGCGTAACTGGGGCGTCGGGGTAGTCTCGGGATGCTAAACACATAGTAAAAGTGGCCAGAAGAAGAGAAATGAGCAACTAAACCGGAACCCCATTGAGTTCTATTTATAGGGCTGATGCAGGCTTCACGTCGTGAACCTGATGAAGTCCACGTCGTGGAAATTTCTCTCACGTCGTGAAGCTTGATCTTATCTCTTCAATGGACGTGATGTCTACTGGCTAGGTCTGGAACCCATCAATCATCAGCTCACGTCGTGAGCTTCTGGCCCACGTCGTGGGAGGCCTGACAGCTTCGGGTTTCATGTGCCGAACTTGTAAAATCTGTAACTTTCACGTACGAGCTCCGATTTCGACGTTCTTTATATCCACGCGTAGGTGAGAAAATTCTATACAACTCTCGTTTAGACTTCGTTGGCAAAATTTGAATTTATTTTTAATATTAAATTTTTAACAGGCCGGGACAGGAAAAGTCTGTTAAAAATTCATAACTTCTTCATACGACGTCCGTTTTCGTCAGAATTTTTACTGTTGTAATACTATTGATGAGATCTTTGATTCTCATTTAGGTCATGTTGGCAAAAAGCGCTCGATCTCTATTTCGAGTTTTTAGCTGTCTACTACTATGTCCGAAACTTCGAAAAATCATAATTTCCTCGTATGAAGTCAGATTAGGCGTTCTTTTTATGTATGTTTATGGTTTTGGGATATCTAAAACTTTCATTTAAACACCAAAGGTTGAAAAGTATTTTATTGAAATTTCTCGTTTTATGCTTAACAGTGTTTTACCGGTTTTGTTTTGGATCTTTGATTGGTCTTAACTTCTTCATTATAACTCGGATTTTAGTGTTCCTTATATTTTGTGAAACCTTATTACGATTTCTACCACTTAGTACGTCCCAATTGTGGTTACTGAACAAATTTATTTTTGACCAAATTTTTTGCTGGTGTTACATTATCCCCCTGTTAGAGAGAATTTCGTCCCGAAATACGCATTTTGACTGAGACTTCAATTTGAAGAAAGGTGTGTGTAATCCTGTTCCATTTGAATTTTCATGTTATCTAGTGAGCCCAGATCCTAGTGCGGGTGTTCCTGCAGACCTTCATTACTCTGTCTATTGCTTTGATCGGTAGAGGTCATGTGGATTTGGGTTTGTTTGACTATGTTCATCTAAATGTTAGCATTGTTCACTCGTAATATAGGTCGTTTCGTTTTGAAGTTCATGGTTGGATTCTTACCTGGTCGTCTTATCACCGCCTTATGTATACAAGTTGCATAAACATTTGCAATGATAGGTTAACTGTAATCATTCCTAGCCTCTGCGTTTGAACTTGACACGTCGTATGTGTGCTATTCCTAAATAGTATGTCAGTAATACTTTGGGAAGGTTGCAAAGGATATAGTACTCCTCAATAGAGTTTCGTTATTCAAGGGTTAAAGTGAAGGGGTCTTTTATAACACATGGAACTGGTATGGTCAGGGCTAAGCTAATCCACGTCGAATGACGATGTCGGAACTTCTCATTGTAACAGGTGTTAAGTCGATTAGGAAAAATGTTCCTTAGTCCGATGGTGCGGTCTATGTGTATATTTTCAGTGCTTATTCTATCTTTGTTATTACTATTTTATTTGATACTAATTTAATAAAGAGATAAGCTTCGTAAAAGCTACCGTTGCTCACAGGGGTGCCAGAAAAGTCTCTCCCGTGGTGTTCATCAGAATACTTCCATCTCTGCCAGGGTTTCTTGTTATTGGACAATCCCACTGAAAATGTCCAATATCGCCACATTTGTAGCAGCCAGGGGTCTCAGGAGTTGGTTGTTGTGTCGGTACTCTGCAGAGATGAGTAGTGTTTCCTTTCCTATTGCAGTTCTTGCAATGCATTTTTCCACAAGCTCTCGTGTGATGAAAGTTACAGTTATAACATTTCGGAAGTTAACCTGCATACCGACTAGTAGGTGCCGAAGTGTCGGGTGTTGTGGTAGCATGAACAACAACTCTCTGTTGTCCTTTCTTATTGCAACTATTACAATACGCTACCCGACAGGCCCCAATATGATGATAGTTGCACTCGTGACACTGTGGAAGGTTCCATGACATGGTGTTCTCAATGTGGAGATATTTGGGTTTGTAGGGGTATAGGTTGTCATCGTCGGTTGTCTCTTGGTGGTTCCTTGAGTCGAACTGTCTCTCCTCTTGTTTTGGGATTTTCGTTTCATATTCTTAGGTTTCGATTTTTAGGCATTTATGCAGATAGTCACTTCCGAGTGTCTTCGATTTTGACAACGATTTTGAGTGTTAACACAATTCCTTTCCTTGCTTGTGTCGATAGTGTTTTTGTAGGCCATAATGACTGCCGCGAATGTTATAACTGTAGTTTGAAAGGTGGTGGTGTCCAACTGTAGAAATGGTGTTGTGTTGGTAGGTTGATCATTTCGATGTGAAGACATGATTCTGATACATGATAAGAACGCGTTGGTTAGGTAACTATGATCGCTGTTATTTGGATTTCATAGGTATAATTTCCCTATCCTATCATTCGGTTTCTAATGTTTTCGACTTACATCCTCATGATATATTAATGGATGAGTGTTCAAATAGGTATTGTATTTAAGTTAAGTTTTAGCAAATTAGGGTATAGGTTGTTGAAATTTCAGGTCGATCTAGTTTCATGGGTTTTGGATGAGGGTATCTCTCTTACTATTGCTAGTTATGAAGGAGGTTATGATATACTTATCTCATATTGTGAGTAATACAATTACCAAATCACTAGGTATTATTAATTATTACTTATTTGTTTGCCGCATTAGGATTTTTACTAGCTCGCATGCTTCTCGAGTGGTTTCCTCTGTTCTCTATCCTATTTTTAGTGACAATGATTTGTTAACTCTTGGTAGCTATCTAGGGTGTTCTTGATTTTTCTCAGGCATGTTGAATCTCAGTCGTTGTATTGATCGCCCCAGTTGAAGTTGTAGAGATTTGTTATCCTATGGTAACTGTCTATTTCCCTACAGGGTGTAAGTGATAGAAAAGTTGGATTTATCGAAGGATTGAGTATGTTTGAATAGCGAGAAGGCATTTCCAGCTATAGGGTTATAGATGAAATGGAGGCAAGACTTCGCCAGTGTCGTTGAGTTCAATAACATTGAACTACAATAGATTAGATCGACAGGGACAGTATAGTGAGTTGCTATAACAGTTTATGAAATGAACTGCCTACATAGCCAAAGCATGGATTGATAACGATGATCTTTAAAGGAAACAAGAAGTCTGTCATAATAGTTGATATAGAAGTTACATAGACTTCGAAAAATTTGACCTTGGAGTAGGTCTACCACATACCACAAAGGGAAAATTTGACAGCATAGAGATTTAGTGAAACATAAATTGCTAGATAGGGAGGTTTACATGAAAAGAGTACTACTTAGGATACATACAAAGGTTATTCCACAAACCAAAAGAACGAGCAAGTAGAGTGCCCTCTACTAGGTATGAGAACTGCTCGGATGAGCCTTTGATTCTGCCAACTGACGCTCCATCTCACGGATGCGACATTCATACATTGCCTAGTGTGCTCGAAGTTTTCTGACCGTAGTTCGAGTTGTAGCTAGCTCTCTCTGTAGAGCTTCATTGTGATTCATGTTTCTTCTTTGAGCTGATTATAACTGTCAGATGCGAATTGTATTGACTCCGGTGTTCGCATCATTCTCCACGATTCGTTGGATAGCTGCCCTCCCTTGCTCATCATTGTGAGAAACTCGATGAACCAGTATAGGAAGGAACCTTTCTGCTGAGCCTCCCCCGCTTAGGTTGTAGAAGCTTCGGTCCCCGTTGTACGGAGAGAGCTGACCCTGTTCGAGGCTCCACTTATTCAGGTTCACTGCCCACAGAGGTGTCGGGCCTTGAAATCCTTGTCGAGGATTAGGATTTTGGATCGGAACCACTAAGGGTAGGTTATTGGCTTCGGGGCTGGTATCGGAGTCTTCTGGTATTTCTCCCTCGGATCCTTCTACAGTTTCCTCAGGATCCTCTTCTGAATCATGTTCTACCCATTTCCCATCCCCATGGTTCGGGTACTAGGGGTCTCCGGGTAGGTGGAACCTTGTCATCGTGCCTATATGAGAATAGAGATAGGAGAATTGTCTAAAAATTAAAACATGTAAATCTAAACATGTAGGTTAAACTATTGCACTTTACCCAATAATCCTATAGTATTTTGAAAGATATGTTTGATTCATAAGTTTATAAGTTTGGTAAGTTTTAGACTTGTTGTCCACTTCAGTAATCCCCCGGCATACGTTAATCGACTCTCAGAGAAATATAGTTGATCAGGCTATATTCATCCCAGACCCGATTATATATCCCAAGGCATACCTGTATTCTACAACTCATCTATAATACTTCTATATTGTTTTCATTATGATACTGACCCTGTTATATAATGAATGCATGTATACTTTATAAAAATTTCATTTTAAAAGTATAACTCGCACCCAGAGTGTTTTCACCTAGTTGTGTTTATAGTTGTATATCAAAAATGGTTTTGATATACTTAGTTCATTATAAACAATGCTGTGATATCAATCTGTTAAACCCCGGAACCAGAACGGCGGAAACGTTCGGGGGCGGAGGAGGTCATATTCAGTATCACAACAGTTGAATAGTAAAGAAAGTACACACCATCATAACATATATTTGAAAAGTTTACATGATTGAATCTATTACATGTTTAAAAATCAAATACAACATGATGAATTCCAAAAGATGATGTTAACGCCACAACGTTAATCCCCAAAAGTAGTTGCTAACCTTGATTAGCGGTTTCCTGAGAATACAAGTTATTTCACGAAAAAGTTCCAACAATTAAGTTGGTGAGTTCATAAGTAGTGTTTTCAGAAAATGAATTCCATTCGAAAGTTCGTGTATGTTTCCCAGAATATCCCTTATTTTCTATTAGATGTATGAAATGAGTATGAAAGACCGTTGTATAAACTGTATGTATTTGAACCAGGAAAATCCCTTGTTTTCCTAAAAGTGAAATGCAGTCTCAAATGACGAAGACCATAAGCTGTAAGCAACTATGACATGCTCAAAAGACTGATGTATAGTCTTATTATAAAACAATACTATAAGAAGATCGTATTTGTAAATGAAAAGTGACTGTAATAGTCACTTTCCCCATGAAAACATTATGCCATAATAATTGTCTCTCTCGTGAGTTTTCATAATCGTACTATCATAATTTTCCTGTAGCGACGTTCTTCAGGTGTCGAAATGAGATGGCGCTTGTCACCCCGAGGACTGCAGCTAACAGTCAGGGCGCGGGATCATTAGTCCCGTACAGATCTATACACACTTGTCGCATTCTCCGGAAGAGAGATTCTGGTTATAAAACAGGACTTCTAGCGGTACCTTAATAGGTATAGTGAAGATGAATGTCTCACAGATTCTCAATTAAGTTCCGTATTAAAATGAATAATGTTGTTTCCAAAATGATTATCCTTTTTCACAATGTTAACAAAGGCATAATAAAAGGTGGATGTTCTTGTATGTATAAAAATGGTATACTGAAAATGGTTACCCTTGATATGATGCAAACGTATAAATAAGCTTATAGTCTTTATGATCATGTTTCATTCCGAGAGGGTGAAGTAAGGTAAGATGTTTTACATGTCAACGGATCCATATGATATGTATTAAAAACAATATGAAGGTATAACAAAATATAGATTTTTTCACACAAGATTAACCATGTGTTTACTTGTTTTCTCCCCCGTAATGTGTTAAAAACATTTTAAAAAGTATTTAAAAGCGTAGAAATGGGGGTATGAACTCACTTGATCGAAGTGGTGAGTTGAAGAAGACGAGACTAAACTCGGGCAGTACTTCGACTGGAAAGAAGCAAGTTCCTTGGGAACTTCGGGACTTTGAGCCTTCGTCGGGATCTAGATGCGTAACTGGGGCGTCGGGGTAGTCTCGGGATGCTAAACACAAAGTAAAAGTCGCCAGAAAAAGAGAAATGAGCAAATAAACCGGAACCCCCTTGAGTTCTATTTATAGGGTTGATTCAGGCTTCACGTCGTGAACCTGAAGAAGTCCACGTCGTGGAAATTTCTCTCACGTCGTGAAGCTTGATCTTATCTCTTCAATGGACACGACGTCTACTGGCCAGGTCTGGAACCCATAAATCATCAGCTCACATCGTGAGCTTCTGGCCCACGTCGTGGGAGGCCTGACAGCTTCGGGTTTCGTGTGCCGAACTTGTAAAATCTATAACTTTCGCGTACGAGCTCCGATTTCAACGTTCTTTATATCCACGCGCAGGTGAGAAAATTCTATACAACTCTCAGTTAGACTTCGTTGGCAAAATTTGAATTTATTTTTAATATTACATTTTTAACAGGCCGGGACAGGAAAAGTCCGTTAAAAATCCGTAACTTCTTCATCCGACGTCCGTTTTCGTCAGACTTTTTACCGTTGTAATACTATTGATGAGATCGTCGATTCTCATTTAGTTCATGTTGGCAAAAAGTCGCTCAATCTCTATTTCGAGTTTTTAGTTGTCTACTACTATGTCCGAAACTTCGAAAAATCATAATTTCCTCGTATGAAGTCAGATTTGGGCGTTCTTTTTATGTATGTTTATGGTTTTGGGATATCTACAACTTTCAATTAAACACCAAAGGTTGAAAATTATTATATTGAAATTTCTCGTTTTATGCTTAACACTGTTTTACCGATTTTGTTTTGGATCTTTGATTGGTCATAACTTCTTCATTATAACTCGGATTTTAGTGTTCCTTATATTTTGTGAAACCTTGTTACGATTTCTACCACTTAGTACATCCCAATTATGGTTACTGAACAAATTTATTTTTGACCTAATTTTTGCTGGTGTTACACTAGTGCCATTTCAGGTGCCAAAGACCTCTTTATATAGTATGGTGGATGAGGGTTACATCCATGTAAACCCTAATACCCATGACCTTTCATTTTCATAGGATCCGTGGGTTAGAAGCTCCCTGGACTATCCATGGACTTCCATGCAAGCTTAGCCCATCCTAAAAGAACATTGGCCCATTATACATATATATATATATATATATATATATATTTAATTTGTTTCTTTTTTATCACTAAATTAATTCTTAATCAATACTAATTAAACAATATGATTTCATATTAATATATCATAACTTATAATATATTAATAAATCAAAAATATACTATTATCGAAAGACTATCCATACAAATTGTTCCAGTGAAGTGCAACCCAAATGGACCATGTTGGGTTGGGTCAAGTACATACGAAATATAGTTATGGACTTAGACATCTTATCCAACAGTCTCCCACTTCGATAAGTCAGATAACTATCGTTGCAAGTATGACTTTAGGAATCGACCAACAATTGTAGCTCATAAAACTCTGATGAACTATGATGTGCCATTTTAGATAAGTGATCATATAATCCTCTTTTATTAGGATATCAGCTAGTCAAATACATGGAACAATGTCGTACTTATTGTCCAACAGTTTGTTTCCCGATTTCCGATTTGTTTGACATAGAACTAAACTGAATACATCAATTTCGTTCTAACCGGGCTTGGCACAATGGTCAAAACAAAATCACTGAGAGGCCCAGATATCGCTTCTAATCCCGAAGGGCTAAAAGGAACAGATAAACTTCGGCTCATATGCTTGTACTAACTACTTGTTGAATCATACACAAAGGCACGTTTTATAACATCAAGTTACTGATGCGTTTTCGTACAGTAAATGTACAACCAACTCATAATCAACAACTCATATCTCTACGTTTGAAGACTTATATGATATTACCGTCTCACGATCATTTGAGATGAATTCCATGAAGTGATGCAAGTGAGCGTGGGTTTAATCCAATACTTAGAACTTACAAGCACTCATGAATGTTGCAACAACTTTTGCTATGTATAAACACCTTAGATATCTACAAGCCCAATTCATGATAGTCTTGACTCATACCTACTTCTAAAGTATGATTGATTGTGGAAAGTTTGAATAAAGTAATTATTTTGGAAGTCAAAACATGCAAAGTTGAAACAATAGTAAACGATTGACACACGTTAGTAACACTTTACTCATAAACAAATAACAACTTTTATTTAATCATCAAATGTCAATTACATTTTACAAGTTTCAGAAATAGCTATCTAATCAGTAAAACTAATATTGTCCTTCAGCCCGATGCGCCTCGGATGCTGCAAATGCTTAAACCTAGTCAGTCCCTTCATGAGGGGATCTGCTGGGTTTTCGTCTTACGATACCCTGTTCGCCACGAGGAGTCCTTCTTCTATCTTGTGTCTTATGAAGCGATATTTTTTGTCAACGTGTTTGGATCCGCCAAGATCTCTCGGCTCCTTACCTAAGGCAACAACACTATTGCTGTCACAGAAAATCTCCATAGGCTCCTTTATAGCTAGTACAACTCCAAGGTCTCCGATGAAGTTCTTCAGCCATACCGCCTCCTTCGCCGCTTTACTTGCTACTATGTACACCCACCAAGGGTAAGGACCCAGTCCTTAGTCCTCCGTAGGTATTTGAGAATGTTCTTTACTGCAGTCCAGTGAGCCTTGCCAGGGTTCCCCTGATATCTGGTGACCATGCTCAAAGCAAAGGCCACATCAAGGCGGGTACAAGTCATAGCATACATAATCGAGCCAATAGTCGAAGCATATGGTAATCGACTCATCTCAGCTATCTCAGCCTCTATACTCAAACTCTGAGCCTTACTCAGTTTAGCATTTCTTTGGATTGGTAAATCACCTTTCTTGGAATTTTGCATGTTGAACCTCTTTAACACCTTGTCCAGATAAGTGTTCTGACTAAGTCCAATTAGCCTTTTACTCCTATCTCTCAATATCCTTATTCCGAAGATATAGGCAGCTTCTCCAATGTCCTTCATAGCGAAGGACTTCCCAAGCCAGGACATAATCTCCTGCAAAGTTGGGATGTCATTTCCTATGAGTAGTATGTCTTCCACATATAGTACCGAAAAGCTAAATATACTCCTACTAGCTATGACATATACAGAGGACTCATCCTCGCTTCTTGAAAAACCAAACTCTTTGATTTTTCATCAAAACAAAGATTCCAGCTGTGAGATGCATGTTTCAATCCATAAATGGATTTCTCAAGCTTACACACTCTATCAGGGTACTTTACAATGACAAAACCCTCTAGTTGACTCATGTAAACATCCTTAGCCAACTTCCCATTAAGGAAAGCGGTTTTGACATCCATTTTCCATATTTTATAATCATGAAATACAGTAATCGCTAGCAAGACCCTAATAGACTTAATCTTTGCTACTAGTGAGAAGGTTTCATAGTCAACTCCCTGAGTATGGGTGAAGCCCTTCGTAACTAGTTGTGCCTTATAAGTGTGCACTTTTCCATCCATGTTGGTCTTCTTCTTGAAGATCCATTTGCACCCGACTGTCTTACGACACGGTACATTGTCAACCAAGTTCCAAACATGATTGTCATACATGGACTGAATCTCGCTGTCCGTAGTCTCTTTCCATTTTTCAGACTTCCTTATAGTTGTTAGGTTCATCCAAATTTACCAGTGTACTATCACTGTTAAATGTATCAACTTCCGCATTAATTTGGAAACCATAGTAATGCTCAGGTGGATTCCTAACTCTTGTGGAACACCTTAGAGGTATAGGCTCGTCAGTTGGTTCAACAAGAGTTTCCTCCTCAGGTTGACTGCTAGGGTTTGAGGTTCCTTCACCACTTGATTCTTGAAGCTCTTCATGGTCAATTTACCTCCCACTGTTTCCTTGGCTTATGAATTCTCTTTCGCGAAAGACCCCTCTCCTTGCCACAAAGACCACATTTTCATTGGTTTGTAGAAGAGATAACCAAAAGATTTATGTGGTTCGAGCTTGTCGTGAGTCTCGATGTTGTCGTGAGTCTCACGCCTCACGAAAGCTTCGCAACCCCAAATCTTGATGTTGTCTAAAGTGGGAACTTTCCCAGTCCACATCCCGTGAGGTGTTTCAGAAATCTTTTTAGTTGGGACTAGATTAAGGATATGGGTGACAGTTTCTAAGGCATACCCCCCAAATGAGATTGGTAACGAAGCTCGACTCATCATGGAACGAACCATTTCCAACAACGTTCGATTGTGCCTCTTAGCCACACCATTAAGTTGTTGTGTCATGGGAGGTGTCAATTGTGAAACAATTCCACATTCCTTAAGATAGTCAAGGAACGTTGTACTAAGATACTCTCCACCCCGATTGGATTGGAGCATCTTAATGTTCCTACCCAGCTGATTCTCTACTTCTCGTTTAATCTCTTTGAATTAAAGGTTTCTGACTTGTGCTTGATTAAGTAAATATAGCCATATCTACTATAATCATCAATAAAAGTCACATAGAAGCGGCTAGCATCCCTTGTGGTGGTTTTCAAGGGTCTACACACATCTGTGTTTATGAGGTCTAACAAACTCTCACCCCTAGCACAAGTACCAGTGAAGGGTGACTTAGTCATTTTTCCAAGTAAACAAGACTCACAACTATCATCTGACTTTAAGTCAAATGATTCCAAGACTCCAACCTTTTGGAGTTGGCCTATGCGCTTCTTGTTAACATGTCCAAGACGACAATGCCACATGGATGCTTTGTCCAAACTAGTGGAAAAAATATGCAATACACTATTTCCCAAGTTGTCTACAACCGACATAGTTTTATATGCACCAACACAAGGTAATGCTTTAAAATAAAAAACACCATTATAAGAAGCATTAATACCACCACATTCATTATCAAATAAAAAGGTAAATCTTTGCTTGTACAAACCATGAAAAGAAATAATATTTCTCTCCATTTCAGATGAGTAACAACATTTATTCAAATCAAATATTAACCCACTACTCAACAATAAAAAATAACCTCCAATCTTGGTGACAGGTGAAGCTTTCCTATTCCCATGATTAAGTTTATCTTCCCGTGCTCCGCATCCTCACTTCTTTTTAGGTCCTGCAAATCAGAATATATGTGATTTCCACAACCTGTATCAAGGACCAAAGGATTAGCATGTGGTGAGTTTTTAGACAATATAGTGTGAGTACCTGCATGGGTGGGTTCTACTTTTCCATCCTTAACATCCGGCAAGTAGATGGGGCAGCTTCGCTTCTAGTGCCCCTTATCATGACAATAAAAGCATTTAGCTTCTTTAGGATTGGCAGAGGGAGTAGCAGGACCAGCTTTGGTTCCACTTGAAGATGAACCATCAAGGGACTTTCCCTTCTAACCCTTTGAAGAGGTCTTCCTCTTCTTCCCTTTACCATGCTCGGTTTCCAGAATAGGGGCGGTGGTAGGAGTAGGAGTGGTAACAACCGATTACCCTTTGAGACCACTTTCAATGGTCTTCAAAAGTCCCTAAAGCTTGTTGAGTGTGACCTCCTCCTTATTCATATAATAGGTCATTTGGAACTGATCATCACATGGAGGTAAGGAGTGTAGTATGATATCAATAGCCAGCTTCGTGGGGAAGTTCACATTCAACTTCAGTAAACGGTCCACAAACCTTTACATTTTCTGCATGTGGCCCATGATGGGTTCACCATCCTTCATTCGGGTTGTTATCATGGAAGAGATGATTTCATACCTTTCTTGACGAGCACTCTTATGGTAACTATCCATCAGGTCCATGTGCATCTCAAAAGGGTATAAGTCCTAATAGGAATTTTGGAGTTCAGCTGTCATTATGGCCAACATGATACATGCCTCCTTGGTGACATCCCTCTCATAAATCCTAAAGTCAAAGATCTCCTATGGAGTAGCAGAAGACTCATCAATTTCCTTCAGCTCCTTACCGAGGACATATTCCTTGTCCTCGTAATGTGTGACCATCCTAATGTTCTTGATCCAATCATTAAAGTGGAGCCATCAAAGATGACTCTCCCACAAAGATTCATGAGAGAGAATGAGTCGGTATGGTTTGAGCCAGAAGCATTGTTGGAAGACATATGAAAAGAAGAAAAGACAAGTTTAGACTAGATAAAGAGTCCTTAATAAGACACCCAAATGTAATATTAAGGCTAGGACCTGACAAGATATTTTATAACTTGGAAGAGGGATGCCGTAATCCAAGCTACAAAATATTTGAAGGTAGGCAAATGACGATTCACAAATTTCCACCATGAAAAACAAAATAAATTATTAATTTTTAATAAATGGAAATTCCTATATTCTTTTGAGGTTCATTGAACTCTTCAATGGCATGTTTAAATCTCGATTGTGCCTTTCAAGTTTGTGACTGGGATGCCGAGGATCACAAAACAAGGTGTGAATAACAATGCAAATTAACTTGGTACCCTTAATTTTATCACCTAATAGATGTGCCGGTTAACCACACTCACCTCACTAATCTATGATAAACATTAATTTACCCTTTGCCTCTCTTACTTGTCCATGTTAGTGTGTCGGTTAACCACACATGGTCCACTAAGGACTTGGTAAGGTACAAATTGTAATTTCATGTGTTAGCACCGAATTCACATTTCCTAAAGTAACTAAGATTGGGAATTCATAAAACATTTAGTTATTTTATAATAATCATTATACTTAATGAGAATTAGTGTCACGTCCTACCCATTCGACTAACGGCCCTCCAACAATCATGGAAGCGGTGGGTGAGAGTGGTCACCCATTAAGCTGCCATTTTATAGGCAACAACCTTATACCCCCTTATAGACCGGCTTCGTGAATGAGGGATACTAACGGTAAGACTGACTTGATCTTATATATATATATATATATATATATATATATATATATATATATATACACACACACACACACACTCACACACACATATATATTAACTTATAATACTATAAAATATAAGGGTATAATTTTAAACTTTTAAAACTCTAGGGATTGGAATTAAAGTATTAATGTGTAAGACTTTACAAATTCCGAAACTTGAAGGCATGTTTTGAAACTATTCAAAACTTTTCATTTCTATAACTTATGACTTTTAAAGATTTTAATGGAAGAGACTTTTTTAATTCCATAACATGAGGACAAGTTATGGAGTCCATTATGAAGCATTTAGATCAATAATTAACTAACAAAAAATTTGCAAATAATTCCTATGATCTAAGAAAACTCATAAGCAAGAAACATCCATATCAACAATTTTCAAGTATCATATGAACTTAATATGAAACTTGAAACTTTGAGAATTATCATTGAAATTGGATAAGCATAATCATTACAACATCAAAACAGGTTTAGCAATCAGAAATAGTTTAGGGTAATGATCCTAGTCCAATTCCAGCAATAAAACTTGAAATTTTGCACTCATGGCCTCCGACTCGTCGAGTGCCTGAACCAACTCGACGAGTTGGATGATTTTTCACATGGACTCGTCGAATTACCCCATGGACTTGGCGAGTTCACTGAACAGAGAGCAGGAATTCGACTTTTTTCAGTAATTTGCATAATGTATAATTGAAAACAAGTGTTGGCTTTGATACCACTGAAGGGTTTTGAGCATTCTAACACTCTTATGGTGTACATGCAACCCTAGAAACCTTGGATCTATGTTTGCTCTATTATACATTCAAACTTTCATTTTCCAAGGTTTTCATCCTAACTAGCATATCATGGGGTACATGTAATATAAAAAACTGGTAGGATGACATACCTTTTCTTGTGGTTGATTGCTTGGAGCTTCAAGAGCCTAGAACCAGTAATGTGAATGCCTCAAGTGGAATCACAAATCACCAAAACAACTTGGAAGACTTTGAGAGAATATAATGCACTCTTAAAATGGTCCCATCCTTGTTATCTCACACACTAGTGCCATTTCAAGTTCCAAAGACCTCTATATATAGTATGGTGGATTAGGATAACATCCATGTAAACCCTAATACTCATGACCTTTCATTTCCATAGGATCCATGGGTTAAAAGCTCCATAGACTATCCATGGACTTCCATGTAAGCTTAGCCCATCCTAAATGAACATTGGCCCGTTGTATATATATATATATATATATATATATATATATATATATATATGTATAAGAGTCCATAATTAATTACTTTCTTTTTTATCACTAAATTAATTTCAAATTAATTCTTGATCAATACTAATTAAATAATATGAATTGTTCCATACGAATTGTTCTAGTAAAGCGCAAACCAAATGGACCATGCTGGGTCAGGTCAAGTACATACCAAATATAGTTATGGACTTAGACACCTAATCCAACACATTCCATGGTAATTCATAAACTGGTAAGTCTAGATATTTGATCATAATAGCTAGTTGACAAATTGGTAATCAATATAAGCCATCCATTATAAATCAACCATAGGAAAAGGTGAAATCGGATCTAAGCAGAAGTACTCTTTAATTCTTGAAGTTAATTTGTATTCTTTACTTGCTTAATTGTTTAGTTGATACAAAGTTCTTTTGATCTTCCAAAATCAGCAAAAAAACCCCAATCATAGTGTAAAATCCTGATGTTGAGGTAATTAAAAGTTTTAATCTTAAGAATGAAGATTATTGCATTTTAGCCCTTTTGTATGAGAAATGTTGCAAAATGGCCCATAGCAGCAATTTTGTAATTTTTGGGCATCGGTTACGTATGATGGGCGTACATATTCGTACGTTGGGCGCACGTGGAAGAATCTTAAACCATATTTTTTAGGGTTTGGACCCTATTTATTCCTCTTTGTGACCTCCAAGGCTCTTCCCTTCATTTACCTCCATCCCAATTTCAACCCTATAGCAAACCCCGGTCCCTGTGAGGCCATTTTGATCTTGGTGTATGTGTTTTGGTGATCTCGAAGGAGGAATAAAGAAGAGTAAATTCTCCTAGAAGTGTGGAGTTATATGGATTCAGAATCACATCACCTTTGGACACTCTTTGAAGGTTAATAGCTCAGAACTTGATGAATTTGTGCTTATATCTACTTTAGCCATGAAGTTTGTACTCTTTTGGTCCCATTAGTTTGGTATTTTTAGTAGAAGCTACTCCAATCCATTTAGGTTGTCCTTTTAGACGTTTTGACGTGTTTAGAAGCATAAGAATATGGTCTTGGTCGTTATTTTCATTACATGCTTGAGTTTTGATGTACTAATGGGTTCGGAGGTTAGAGTTTTTGATATTTAGCACTTAATGGCCATGGAAGACGATAAATTTGGAAACTTTATTGTCAAGGACAACATTTGGGTGTGGAACTATAATTTAGACATAAGGGCCTCAGTATTAAGCA
Organism: Lactuca serriola; assembly: GCF_051521515.1. Taxonomy (NCBI): domain Eukaryota; kingdom Viridiplantae; phylum Streptophyta; class Magnoliopsida; order Asterales; family Asteraceae; genus Lactuca; species Lactuca serriola. The sequence goes on along the minus strand of NC_136413.1, from coordinate 124,492,110 downwards.
CTTAATGAGCTGAGAAAGGATTCAGGTGCATACGTTGGGTTTACCAAGTGGTATGTTGCGCTTACACAATCAAACCCTTTTATATGGTCAATGTCTGAGTACGCCCCTAGTACGAACTTAGTACGCCACTGAGTAGAATTTTTGACTTTTTGGACTTTGACTAATTTTGACCAATGAGTATTTTTGGTATTTTGATAATAAGTTATGTTAGCCTTTGATTTGAATAATAGGTGACATGTAGAGTTGGTATTTAGAGTAGAGATTTATTTAAATGTTTGATTCGGACTGAGAGGTGAGTTTTCCTCACTATACTTGCATGTCGAAGGCACCAAGGCCGGACCATTGGTTTCATAACCTATAATATATATATATATATATATATATATATATATATATATATCGATGATATGTTGAATATGTGGTATGCGGTAGATCTATACGATTATATGATAGTTGGTGATAGGTGTTTGACTCGTAGATCTGTACGACTACCTGTGATTTATGGTTATATGAGTGTCTGTCTGCTGAGTATGTTTGTATTTGTTATATGTCGACATGTTATGTTGGGGTTGAGACTACTGCTCTGTGTAGTTAGTCGGTGGACCGAAGCAAACCTATCATATGGTTATGGTTCGCGGCATTCCAACCATAAGGATGTGGACAAGGGGTAATCCATCCAGGAGGTTGTGGACCCATTATGTATTAGGCTATCCAACCGTAAGGTTCTGGGCTGGGGCATTATATTCCAACCAAAAGGTTGTGGTCCAGGGGTAATCCAACCGGGAGGTTGTGAACCCTATATACGTTTCATTATATGTTATGTGGTGCTACTTTAGGGGAACTCACTAAGCTTTGGCTTACAGTTTTAGTATATTGTTTTAGATATTTAAGATGACTGTGGCAAGGTAGAGGCATGATCGTGCATATCTTCTAGTTTTTTTGAATTTGGGTCTTAGGATACTCTGATTTTGAAAAATACTTTTGAAACAATGGTTTTGTAAACACTTTATGGATGAAATGGAATGTTTTTGATAATTTATAAATTTTTATGATTGTTAGGATGTTAAAAGTTGGTATCAGAGCCTTGGTATGAAAGAATTGGATGAGCATTCTTGTGAATTTAGAATTAAACTATGGAACTGCAAAACTTTTAAAACAATTTTCAAAATTTTCTTCAAAAGTAACAAAGGAAGGATACGATGTTTACAATCAGTCGGAGCAAGAAAGTATACCCCAAATTCCACACTATTATTTGTATGATATAATTGCCTAATATATGATGCTTGGTAGCTTATGCTTAATTCTTGCATGAAATTAACATCATTACTATAGTTGCTTACTGTATACATCATAATTGTACATAACTAAGATTTTATAGCTTGAGAATGTTTGATTTAGCCTTATTTCATGTTCCTTGTTTGGTTGTGGGCTTAGGGTATAATAAAGTATTCAACTGTCTATAGAATCCAATGTTATGTATGATTAGCATACACGATTTCTACATGGTTAGTGGAAGTTTCATGGATGAGTAGGTGTGTGAGCAACCTACCAGATGAGGAGTTTTTAGCCTTTCGCGAGAGAATGAGGATATGATTGTATGAGTATCCTAGTTGTTGTATCTGTTTAGGGTGGTTGTGATGATCTTTGAGACAAATACGAGTAGGTATGGATGGTAGTATGGGCTCGTACTACTGAAAGCACATAACTCATACGCGTAGCAAGGAAGTCACAAAACCCAAGGGTTTAGTCTTGTATCGTGATTATAGATATGTGTATTGTCGCATTTTTGATATACTCCGGTTTATTTTCAGTTTGGTGCTTACGAGAGGATTTTGTTCCGGGTCTGGAGCGAGTGGCCAATATAGGTCAGGTTTGACTTCTGATCAAATTCAGCAGATCATCGCCATTGAGGTGGTTGCTGCTGTCTGGAAGTCTATTTAGGAGGCGTTTGGGTCTATCAAGACTACTATGATTGAGCTCTTTGATGATCGTTTTGTTGTACTTTCTGAGGGTGTTGTTGTTGTAGCTACCATGACTGTTGACACCGCGATGATTCATGGGGAGAGAGTTTTTCAGTACCAGGATTTTAACGATACAGAGCCTCGAGTGTTTGATGGAGTTCAAAACCTGATTGTGGTGATGAGGTGGCTATCATATGTGGAGGGTTTTTTCTTCACATACTCTTGTCCTACTCACCAGAAGGTGAAGTGTGCCTTCAACCTTCTCTAGTCAGGGGCGACGAATTGGTGGAGTTTGGCAACTGGCTCGTACGCTCCTGTGCAGAGAGTTGTTGTTTCTTGGGAACAGTTCTCGGAGATGTTTCTCACAAGGTATGTTCCCTAGGTGGATATATATATATATATATATATATATATATATATATAGAGAGAGAGAGAGAGAGAGAGAGAGACACACACACACACAGAGAGAGAGAAAGAGAGAGAGTTTAGCTCAGGAGTATCTTGATCTGAGGAAAGGGATTGAGTTGTTAATTGAGATCACCAAGATGATTACTAAAACAGTTCTTTCCTCCCCTGAGTTTGCTGCATTTGAGCAGGACTAGATCGCCTGCTACTTGAGCGTGCTTAAGACGAATATATGTCGGTTTATGTCGACCAAACGTTTTGGTACTCTGGCTAAGCCACATGAGGCCACAAGGAGGCGGAAGATTAAGATACAACTCCAGTCAAGGGACCAACGGGAGGCTCCAAGTCATTCTTAGCAGGATCTCAAACCTTATTTGTTAGGGTTTGTATCATATTTAATCACCTTGATGGCCTCCAAGAATCTTCCCTTCATCAACCTCCAGCCCAATTGCGACCTTCTAGCAAACCCTAGTCTTGAGCTTGGTATGTGTGTTTTGGTGATCTTGAAGGAGGAAGGAAGAAGTAAAGGTAACCCTAGAAGTGTGGAGTACCTTGAATCCAGAATGACATCACTTTTGGACTCTCTTTGAAAGTAAAAGGCTTTAAACTTTATAAAGGTATGCTTAGATCTAGTTTAGCCATAAAGTTGTTACTCGTTTGGCCCCATTAGTTCGATATTTTGAGTATGAGCTACTCCAATCCATTGAGGCTATCCTCACAGACATTTTAAAGTGTTTAGAAGCATAAAAATGTGGTCTTGGTCATTATTTGCCTTCCATGCATGAGTTTGGATGTCTTAATGGGTTGAAAGGTTAGAGTTTTTGATATTTAATACTTAATAGCCATGCAATACCATAAAGTTGGAAACTTTATGGTCAACGACAACATTTGGGGTCTGAATTTGTAATTTGGACGTAGGGGCTTAAGTACTAAGCACTTAATGAGTTGAGAAATGATCCATGTGAGTACGATGGGCACACCAAGTGGTACATTGAACGTACACAGTCAAACCCTCGCATCTGGCCAATATCCAATTACGCCCCATGTGCCAGCATAGTAAGCCCAACATACTCAGCTGAGTTGACTCGATTGACTTTTTGACTTTTTGGACATTAACCAGGATTACACCAAATTTTGTCCAAAGGATATTTTGGGTATATTAATAATAAGTTACCTTGGCCTATGATTTAAATACCTTGGGCTATGATTTAAATAATAGGTGTGGTGAGTTGCGGTAGATCTCTATGAAGATATGATAGCTGGTGTTAGGCGTTACACTGGTTTGATAACATGTTATATATATATATATATATATATATATATATATATATATATACATATATTGATTATATGTTTAGTATGCGGTATATCTCTAAGATTATATGATAGCTGGTGTTAGGCGTGAGACTAGTAGATCTCTAGGACTACCTTTAATTTCTAGCTGTATGGGTATCTGTCTGATAAGTATATTTGTATTTATTATATGTCGACATGTTATGTTAAAGTTGAGATTACTCCTTTGTGTTGTTAGTCGCTAGATGGGGGCAATCCAACTATAAGGCTGTGGGACAGGGGTAATCCAATCGGAACATTGTGGACCCGTTATACTAGGCATTCTAGTCGTAAGGTTACGGGCTAGGCATTCCAACCGAAAGGTTGTGGGCCAGGGGTAATCTAACCGGGATGATATTGGGTCTTAGGATACTCTGATTTTGTTTCACAAAGCTTTGGCTTACTGTTACAGTTTACTGTTTTAGGTACTTCAGATGATCGTGGCAAGGTGAAGGCATGATTACGTACATCTTTCAGTTTTTATGATATTGGGTCTTGGGATACTATGATTTTGAATAATACTTTTGAAACAATAGTTCTGTAAATGATTTATGGATGAAATGGGTTGTTTCTGAAATTTTTAATTTTATGATTTTTTGGATCTTACACATAGTTTGTTTCTTAGTTTAATTTGAAGTCATTATTTTATTTAATTGAATTTCGTTCTCTGTGTTCGACACCCGACTTACCTAGTCCATTCTATAATCTGACTATGTACACTGCTTATAAGTGCATAGTTAGTAAATGTTTGTTAGGATATAAATTTAAAACTGAGAGCTATATTTATGCACATCAACGTTTTTGGCACCATTTCCAGCGAAAGGTTAATTTGATTTATAAATTTAATTGCTTAGAGTTATTCGATCCTTTTTATGGGGTAAAAATCACAAAAACTTATTTGTCTACATTTACTTTGCTTTCTCAGCAAAAACCACGTCATGGTTACCTTTACCACATCATAGTTAGGTCTCAGTAAAAAATTTACTTTTTTAATTTTTATTCTTTTTACGCATTTTTGTTTTGTTTTTTTTTCGTTGATTTATAACGCGAGGATCTAAAACTCCAATAGTTTCACCACTTCAACATCCAACTTCAACTTTTTCGAAGAAGAAGAAAAAGAAAGTCAACGAGTCAACTAGCAGTTTTCATTCGGATAATGGTTTTGAAAATTTTGATAGGACACCCGATAAGAAGGGCATTGGTTATGAGGGAGAATGAAGAAAGTGATAAGGACAAAGAAGAGTTCAAAAGCAAGGTTGAAGAGATGGCGGATATCACAGGAATAACTGTGGGAGACTATAAGAAAAGGATACGTGAAGATAACGGACCAGGTCTTGTACCACCCGAGATACCAATTGAAAGAAGTTTTTAGCTCAAGGGGCATATTCTATCAATACTCAAGGACATACCTTTCTTTGGGAAGGAGTACCAAGATGTATTCAAGCACATAGACGAAGTAAATGACATTTCAAACTACTTTAATGTTCCAAATGTGCCAAACGAGTCCATGCTACTTAGGATGTTTTCGGTTACATTTACCAGTGATCTTAAGGTTTGGTTGAAATCAGTCACTCTTGGATCCATTAGTACATGCACAAATCTTTGTGACACATTTAATGAGCAATTTAGCCCACCATCTAAAATCTCAAAGCTCAACAGAAATATTGATAATTTTCAAAAAGAGGTTGGAGAGTCCTTATATGAAGCGTGGGAGAGATACAAGGGTTTTCTTAGATGTTGTCCTCAACATGATCTCAATGTCCAACAAGAAGTGTCCATTTTCTATGATGGGGTGAATATCACAAAAGGTTGTAGAACTCGTTACTCGGTACCTGTTCGGCCGACTACCGAGTAACGAGTACTCGAAAGTACTCAGGAGTACTCGGGGAGTACTCGCATTCGAATATTTGTGTAGAAATATTTTAGGGAAATTATATATGTCAAAATCATAAGATAAAATCATAAGTTGATTGAAATATATAACAAAATTGGATACATGTGAATACATAAAAAATAAAAAACACATAATGGTCTCACTTCGTGAATAATTACTGAAAATTTAAGATATATATGTAGTAAAAATCGCATGTGTGTGTTAAATAATAAATCATTAAGTATCTTATACATATTAATCACCGAGCTGACCGAATTTCACAACACTACTCAGTTTAGTAAGGGGCCGATCGGGGAGTACTCGGGATTATGTAACTCGCCTCGACAAGGTGGGGAGTAGCGAGTACTCGGAGGAGTAATCGGCCAACTAGGAGAGTTTTACAACACTGATATCACAACAAGAAATTTCTTGACTCTCATCTCATGGACCAATGACAATGAAGGAACCGACTACTATTAAAGATTTGATTGAAGAGTTTGCGTAGCATTAATGTGAGTATCATAACCCATGAAAGAATTTTACTAGAGGTAAAGGAGATGGTGGCAACGAGAACATGGTGGTGGTTTTGCCAAAGTTAGAAAATATGGATTGGCGGATGTCAAAGATGGATCATTTTATTCACGCAATAAGAGTTGGTTGTAACAATTGTGGAGGGCCACATTTGACTAAGGATTGTGATATAGATGAGCGTGGTAAACCGAAAAGCACAAGTTTGTCACTCGAGTGCTGATCGATATGACGAAGTTTGGAGGTGCCCCAAAAAGGAATGGTTGCCTTATGAAGAGTAAAGAAGCAAAATGATTAAAAATTTAGAAAAAGCCGTTGAGATTTTTACCAAAAAGAGCAACTACCACCTAAGAACAATATGGATTTTGAGTCGGTACTTCATAGGTTTATGGAATCCTCGAAAAAAAAGGCATGATGTTACTCATTCTAATGCGAATAATCATCAATCTTCCATCAAGAACATAGAGACTCAACTTGGGCAGTTAACAAAGCTTGTTAATGAGAGATTACCACCTCGAAATCAAGACCAAAAATCGCAATCTTATGTAATGGCAATTTACACTGAAGAAGAATCATCAATCTTCCATAAAGAACATTGAGAGTCAACTTGCGTACATCATGCATAATATCTTCATTGGATATTCAGATGGCACGGTCTAGAAGGCAATATAAGAGACGTGGTCGATCCGAGGCCCTGCATTGCGTATGCTGGGCGTACCCTCGTACGCCGGGGCGTACCGCCCCCCCTTCGGTTTGTGTGCCCCACTCTTCTAAAATCCATAACTTTCACATACGAGCTCCGTTTTTAATGTTTATTATATCCACGCGTAGGTGAGAACATACTCTACAACTTTCATTTAGACTTCATTGGCAAATTTTTACTTTATTTTTAATTATATATTTTTAATAGGCCGGTACAGGAAAAGTCTGTTAAAAATTCATAACATCTTCATCCGACGTCCGTTTTCGTCTATCTTTTTACCGTTGGACTACTATTGTCGAGATTTTCAATTTTCGTTTAGGTTGCGTCGGTTAAAAGTCGCTTAATCTCTATTTCGAGTTTTTAGCTGTCTACTACTATATCAGAAATTTAGAAAAATCATAACTTCCTCATACGAAGACAGATTTGGATGTTCTTTTGGTGTACGTTTATTGTTTAATGATATCTATGACTTTCATTTAGATACCTAAGGCTAAAAGTTATTTTATTGAAATTTCGTGTTTTACACTTAACAGTGTTTTACCGGTTTTGTTGCGGAATCTTCTATTGGTCATACCTTCTGCGTTATAACTCGGATTTTTGTATTCTTTAGATTTCTAAAAACCTTGTTATGATATCATTTACTTCATGCAACCCAATTGAGACTTTTGAACATTTATTTTTGATGCTATTTTTATTATATCAAAAGTAGATTACAATCCTTGACTTTTAGGTCATTACATAGATTTGAAGTATCAGGTTGTCACATCATCCTCCCGTTAGAGAGAATTTCATCCCAAAATTTATTCTAAGATAAGTATTTATGGACTAGGGAAAAGATGCCGGTATTTTTGTTTCATCTGATTTTCGCGCTCCCAGATGTATTCGGGTCCTCGCATTGCATTCCTGCGGTCCTTCACAATGGGTATGCGACTTTGTTTTGTTCTTTTAATTCCACTATCCATGATTTCTACTGGTTCTTTTATGATATGGAGATTCTCGTTGATTTCGACAGAGGCACGACCAGAACCGTAAGGTGTATTCAGGTCTTCTCACTCTAACTATCGGTTTGTGGATGGTATGCGGTACTCATGTCTAGTCTCGTCCCTAGAGATTTCTGTAGTGACTGCCGGAACTATGAGGTGAATATACTATCTTTGTTTGAGATAATGGATATTGGTAAACCATGCAGTCGCACAATCTCCCTGATGTATGTTCGAGCTAGTTTCTCCATCTTGTCAGTTTCCTTTATTGGTAGGAAGTGCGCGGATTTGGTTAGTCTGTCGACGATCACCCAGATGGTGTCAAGTCCACCCGCTGTTTTGGGTAACTTGGTTATGAAATCCATGGTTATCCGCTCCCACTTCCACTCGGGTATTTCAGGTTGTTGAAACAATTTCGAGGGATTTTGGTACTCTACCTTGACTTTGGCACAAGTTAGACACTTGCCTACATAGGTAGCAATTTCGGCTTTCATGTTCGGCCACTAATACAATTTCTTGAGGACCAAATACACCTTGTCTGAACCGAGATGCATGGAGTATCGAGTCATATGAGCCTTATTCATAACAACGTCTCTAAATCCACCAAGCTTTGGTGTGCAGATCCATATCATGAAGTAACATTCTTCGTAACCCTTGACTTCAAGATTCTTATTCATTCCTCTTAAGGCTTCTCCAGCCACGTTGTTAGTTTTCAAGGCTTCCATTTGAGTGTCCTTGATTTGCGTAGACAGGTGTGAATGGATCATTACGGTTAAGGATTTTACTCAGCGGCCCGAGTATTCCTTTTGACTGAGAGCATCAGCTACTACATTACCTTTTCCCGGATGATAACAAATTTCGAATTCGCAGTCGCTCAGTATTTCAACCAATCGTCTCTGTCTCATGTTGAGCTCTGTTTGGTTGAGAATGTGTTGAAGGCTCTTATGATCGGTAAAGATTGTGCATTTCGTGCCGTAGAGATAGTGTCTCCAAATCTATAGAAAAAAACGACTGCTCCTAGTTCGAGGTCGTGGGTAGTGTAGTTGACCGTGTGCGTCTTGAGTTGTCTCGAGGCGTATGTGATGACATTTCCTCGTTGCATTAGAATACATCCAAGACCTTGGTTTGATGCGTCGCAGTAGACCACAAAGTCTTTCGTTCCTTCTGGAAAAGATGTTGTGTCAAAATTGCATACTAGGCTTAGAATTTACACCGACAGATTTTTTTTAATGGTATAAAAGAATAAATAAAATAAGAATAAAAACAAAAGAGTTCGTAAAACAAGAAAATAGTTTAAACAGTGAAATATGTGCAGGTTTTTTAGAAAGGTGATAAAGACTCGTTCCATCAAATCTTTGGAATTGAGTGGTCGTTAATGCACTTCCATTTTCCGATATATCTACCACTTGAAATTTCAGCTATAAAAGAGAAAAAAACATGATTAAAAATATCACAAAAGAACAACACAATTCATAGTAAACAAAGAGAGAGAATGCCTTTAATCATTGAGATTCTACAGATTGATTCGAAGCTTCATGTTCACCAAGAACAAAAGAAGAATATGAACCATTCTTTGTAACCAACGTGTTAGAGGGATCCAATATTTTTAGCCTTTGAGTTATGAGAGTCACCAAGACAAAACTCAAAGGTTCCTACATTGAGATCCTTGAGGGAAGAGAAGGTGGGTTCACTATCTTGTTGAAGGCACCTTTGGATCCTTGAGGTGATGGAGTTGTAGTAACATCGTCTCTAGAAGTTAGGCATGACATATCATTTAACTTCATCTCATCCCATTGAAACAAAAATAAGATGTTCAAGACACAAGAGATATGTGTCCAGAAGAACACTTGGGGGCATAATTATCACCCATCTGATCTCATCAATATGAAGCAAAATGTCAATTAGCGTATGCATTAGCGTCATTAAGATGGCATTGTTGAAGAAAAGATGTAGAGTTAGTGTTAACTAGCTCTTACAAGGAGGGTGATGCATTCAAGAAGTTTCACGCTGATCTTAATCAGTTAAAATCAATGTTGAGAGGAAAATGGAAGGTCCTGACATATACATAGGAAAGAGAAGAACGAACATTGGCAATGTTAGTAGCAAAATGTGCACGTGTAATGTATACATCTTTGGTAAAGAATAAAATAAATTTTTAATTCAACCAAACCAAAAAATAAATTAAATGTGTAGCAACTTATGTTAAAAAATTTAAGAGTAGCAAATTTAGAAGAAAAAATAAAGTATCAATGTCTAAACCAATAATCATCAAACCTATAAATGTCGTTGACGTTTAGTGAAGTAAGTAAGACTTTGTTTCTAGAATAAAACACTTTTCCCTCATGACGGTTGAAAAGAACTTTGTAAGCATCATCACAAAGTTGGTTGATGGAGACGAAGTTGACTTTCAGACCCTCTACATAAAACATGTCCTTCGGCTTAATTGTTCTGCTTTCAAAAGTTCCAACATCCATTACCGGTCTTCCACAATTGTCACCAAAGGAAACCATTCGACCATCTTTCTCTGCAAAAATTTGTAAAGAGGGACTTGTAGCTGGTCAAATGCCTAGAGTTTCCACAGTCTAGGTACCAAGTTTGTCCTAGATTTTTATTTGAACTAGTGTCCGCGTGAGAACTATCAACATTACATATGCCATTAGGCGAATAATTCATAAAAGCCATAAGACCCTTGACATTCAGCTGCCCATCTTTATAAGTCTACACTTCTTTTACCCATTCTTCAAGATCCTCTTGTTTTTCAATGAAAACTTTAGGCCGAGATATGTTTTCCTTCTTTATGTGAGCTACAAGCTTTTTATATAAGATTCATGTAACATCCCAATTTTCCAGAACAGATTTTTCATTTTTAATATAACATTTTAGAAAAACATTCATAAGAAAAAATCATCAAGTCATATCATTTCATAAAACCATAATCGCATGTCTCAAAATAATATCGTAAAACTTGTAATAATATCAGAGTACAATCCCAAGAATCTCATAATGCAGAAATCCTATGTGTGTGATGTGTTGCTACCTTGCCAACTTCTTCCCCTTCGATGAAGAGGTACCTGAAAACAAAACGGAACACTGTAAGCACGAAGCTTATTGAGATCCCCCATTATACGACATACCATACATAACACATACTTCCAGACAAATCTGGGTGCCCGACCTACCCTGCTGAGCATACCAGGGTGCTCAACCTACCCCTGCTAGGCATACCGGGTGCCTAACCTACCCCTGTCAGACATATCAGGGTGTCCGACCTACCCTCCAGTTTATCTCAACCGGTTATGGGGACTATTTCACCCCTACTACTACCACATAAAAACATAACATAATCATAATATCAGGCATACCGGGGTGCCCGGCCTACCCCTTGGCACTATCGATCGGATATGGGGACTATTCCTGCTACTATCACATAACATCATATCAGGCTAGCGATAACATGCCCTCTCTGCTGCCTCGAAGCAGAGGCGATAACATGCCCTCTCTGCATCAGCATCGTGCCCAAACCTGAAATGCATGCATCACAATATAATATAAAATCCTCCATGCCCTCTGGCAGGGCTAGGATCGGCACCTCGCACAACCTCTGTCTCATTGTCTTAAATGCCACCTGCTGCTCATGCCCCCAGCGGAACACCACGACTTTCTTCATCAATCGAGTCAAGGGTACGACTATCTTGGAGAAGTCTTGAATAAATCTCTGTAATAGCCTGTCAATCCCAGGAAACTCCGAATCTCAGATGGAGACTTCGGAACCTCCCATCTCATCACAGCCTCCCCTTTGACTAAGACGACCAAAATATCGCTCTGGTTGACAAGGTTCCCTAGAAACTGCACCTCGCATAACATAAACTCACACTTGGAGAACTTGGCATACAAGCTCTCCCTCCTCAAGGTATCCAAAACCTCTTGCAAGTGCTCCTCATGCTGCTCCTACGTTTGGGAGTAAACCAAGATATCATCAATGAGAACTATCACAGACCGATCCAACATTGTTCTGCATACGCGGTTGATGAGGTCCATGAACACGGCAGGAGCATTGGTGAGCCCGAAGGGCATCATAACGAACTCGTAGTGGCCATAGCGAGTACGGAAAGTAGTCTTCTGCACATCCTCGTCTCTAAACCTCATCTAATGGTAGCCTGAAGTTAAATCTATCTTGGAAAACTAAGATTCCCTCTGTAGCATGTTGAACAGATCATCAATACTCGGGAGTGGGTAACGGTTCTTCACCGTTACCTTGTTTAGCTCCTGGTAATCTATACACATCCGATGCGACCCGTCCTTCTTCTTCATGAACAGGATCGGGGCTCCCTAGGGTGAACTTCTTGGACTAATGAATCCATTGTCTAATAGTTATTGCAGCTGTGTAGACAACTCCTACATCTTAGCAGGAGCCAAATGATATAGTTCCTTGGCTATCGGAGCCACACCAAGTCCATCCTGAACTCTACCTGTCTCTCCGGAGGTATCCTAGGCAGCGCCTCTGGGACTACGTCCGAGTACTCTCGCACCACTGGTGCAACACTCAAATTCACCTTACCCTCCTCTCGGGAATCCATAACGTAAGCGACATAACCTGTGCAACCCTACTGAAGGTAGCACCTAGCCCTCGCTGCTGAGCACAGAGTTGGTCCATATTGTGGCCTTTTACCCTGAATCACCAGCTCTCCCCCGCTTGGGGTCCTAACCTATACCAACTGTTGCGCACAGTCGATCACTGCCCCATAAGGGTTCAACTAGTCCATGAATATGATAACCTTGTTCCCATGCAACAGAATGGGAACCAAGTCTACTAGGTAGCGCTCCTAATATAGTCTTAAAACACAATCTTTGAAAACCTCTAATGCCCGTACTGATCAGTCGTCATCAATCTCGACCTCTAAAGGGAAATTCAACATGCTCGAAGACTCAGGAAACCTCTTGCTAAGTGCAAGAGAGACAAATGATTGGGTAGCCCCCGAATCGAACAACACCTGGACTGGGATATCGTTCGCATGGAACGAGCCTAAACAACACATAACATATACATAAACAACATAAATGACATATAATAAGAGCTAGGGAGAAGAAAACATACCCGTCACCACATCAGGTGCAGCGCGTGCCTCCTCAGTGTTCACTTGGAAGGCTCGGGTCCTCACCACCGAAGTATCTCTGTTGCCTTGTTGGCGATTTGTAAGCCGCAGGGTCACTGGAGCTGGCGTCGCCACTAGCGCTGCTGATACTAGTCTCGGGCAATTGGCCTTTTTATGGCCCTTCTGATTGCAATAAAAGCAAATCAGGTATGATGTCTAGAATGTGGGGGTAGCGGCAGTACAATCCTTGCCAAAGTGCCTAGTCTTGCCACATTTATAGCAGCCCGATGACCCTAGTCTACAAACCACCTCATGTGGCTTGCCGCATTTCTCACAGCGGACCTGGCCCTGATGGCCCTTTTACCTAGATTCGGATCCCATGGGTTTCCTCCCCAAAACCCCAGTAACATATCCGTCCCCCGCCTTCCTCTTCCTGAGGTGATCTACATCAATCTCCCTCTCCCTCGCCCTCGCAATCATGTTATCCAATGTCGGACACGTCGAGTAGCTGACATGTTTCCGAATTTCATCTCTCAACATGTCTAGCGGGTCTATCCATCTCCTTATCCCATGCATACTGAGGAACCAATAAGGCCCTCTCCCCAAACATGTCGGTAATCTCTGCCACTGTCTCTGTAGTCTGTCTCATGTCAAGAAACTCTTTGGCCAGCTGTTGATGTTCCAGCCGGTGCAAACTCAGCCCAAACTTGGTCACAAAGTCAGACCAGGTCATAGCCTCTACGGCTGAGGCTCCCAAAGAATCACCAACAGACTCCCACCAATCTCTAGCTCTATCCTTCAAACAACCTACAACATACCGAACCTTTGGCCCCTCAGGGCAGAAGCTCATCAACTGAACATACTCCATATCTGTGATCCACCTTCTGATATCAATGGCGTCCTTCATCCCTTGGAAGTCTGGCGCACCGCATCCCCTAAAGTCCTTGAAGGAGAGTGTGCATGTCCCTACCTGGCCAGATGCCATATCACTCCTGAATGCCCTAAGCTGATCCTCCATCAGCTCGATAATCCCTTCCTAGATCGACCCAAAAATCATCGGCGTCGACTCAAGGATGCCTCTCGTGATCTTAAACGCGATGAAATCGCGTAGTCCCTCATCAACTGGCTCGGAACCTGAACCAGAACCTGATCCTAACCCTGAACCCGATCCTCCTGCTATGTGATGCGTAATCACCACCATTCTGAAATGAAATACATAAGTGTCAGCCTCATACATAATCTCAAGAGGTCTCACACACTCTACAAGTTCCCCGATTCGATCTCGGCCCTCCTTGATTCGAGTACGGATCCTATGCTTTCAGTAGTATGGGCCAACACTACCTTTAACATCTATCAGTACTTTCCTCAAGGATTGATTTGACTTCACAAAGTTCTTTCTACTACTGTTGTACTCTGTGCTAATCTCATTCTAGGCTTACCCTAGGGTAACTCTTCCAACCCACTCTCTGCCATCAGCTGCATAAGAAGTACATGTCATATCTCCCTAACTAGCACGCGAATTCATTATATATTACTAAGACTAGATAATTCTTCGAGTGAGAGGTCTCTCCCTACAATGATTAGACTCAAGTGAGAGTTGCGAAATAGGGCTAAACCTAACCTTCTAAAATTTTTTAGTCCTCGTAACTTAGCGTATTTGTTTACTAGTTAATTAGATATAATTAGAACTCCAAGTAGCACAAAGAAAGCAACATTCGGGCATTGAGTAACGCAAACCAAGCGTATCCTATCCAGACTATCATATCGTTGACTACTCGGTACTATTATGCAGCTCAATAAGCACAAACAAAAGGCATACAAAGCATCTTCCTAGATCCTTATCCCCTATTCTAGCATGCAATTCTCATACACATATATTAGGCTTAAAAGGCATCCTTCTTAGATCGTTAGTCCTAATCTAGCATGCAGTTCTCATAATCATATCATATCATAACATAAGATGTATGGCTATCTTTGGGAAAACTTACTTGAGCTCGACTGGTTGCACGCATCACACACTTTGTTCTTTCTTAAAACTCTTTACCTTAACTTTTGGAAAACTATTTTCTTGTGACAATCTTTCAAACCCTCGATTTGAGTCCAGAAACTCCCGAAAGTGTGTCCAAATCCCTCAAACCAAGGCTCTGATACCAACTTGTAACATCCCAATTTTCCAGACCAAAAATTTCTTTTTTGATATAAAGTTTTTGAAAAACATTTATAAGAAAAGATCATCAAGTCATATCATTCATAAAACTAGAATCACATGTCTCAAAACCATATCATAAAACTAGTAATAATGTCAGAGTACAATCCCAAGAATCTCATAATGCGGAAATCCTATATGTGTGATGCGTTGCCACCGTGCCAGCTCCTTACCCTTCGATGAAGAGGTACTTGAAAACAAAACTAAAAACTATACACACGAAACTTAATGAGTTCCCCCATTATACCACATACTATACATAACACATACTTCCAAGCATATCTGGGTGCCCGACCTACCCTACTGAGCATACCGGGGTGCTCAACCGACCCCTGCTAGGCATACCGGGGTGCCTAACCTACCCCCTTTCAGACATACCGGGGTGTCCAACCTACCCCTTAGGTTTATGTTAACCAGTTACGGGTACTATTTCACCCCCACTAGTACCACATAAAAACATAACATAATCATATTGTCAGGCATACCGGGGTGCCTGACACACCCTTTGGCCCTATCGACCGGATGTCGGGACTATTCCCCCTACTATCACATAACATCATATCAGGCTAGAAACTAATCTTTGTTGGATAAGGTGTCTAAGTCCATAACTATTTCGGGCTTGTACTTGACCCAACCCGGCATGGTCCATTTGGGTTGCATGGCACCATGCAATTGGATAGACTAAATGAGAGAAATAACACTTGGAGATTATTAATATATTGTAAGTTCTAATATATTAATAATATTATTTAATTAGTTGATCAAAGAATTAATTTGGAATTAATTAAGTGATCAAAGGATAACTAATTAAATATATGGGTTGATTATGTAAATCATTCATATCTTGTATAGTGGGCTAAAAGGCTCCATGGATTATCAAGTTGGGTTCTACCCATAGGATGCTCCATGGATGCTCCATGGGAGTTACAAACCCATGGGTCATGGAAATGAAGATTCATGACACATTAGGGTTTACATGGTGTAACCCTAGATGTGCCAACACTATATAAGAGTCCCATTCTCCACAAAATTGGCTACACAAGTTGAACACTAAGAAACTAGAGGGCTTGGCCGATTTTGAAGTGTGTGTTATCTCAAGAGTCCTTCCAAGAGCATTTGGTGTTGTGTGAAGCATTTGAGGCATCACACTTGGGGTGTTAGGCTCATAAGGTTTCAAGGAACACAATCAACAACAAGGTAAGTTATTCTATCTATGATTCAAGTTAAAATTGTTCCCCATGTATGCTAGATAGGAATATAACCTTGGAATTCAACTTTGCATGATAATTAGACAAACATAGATCCAAGGTTATTAGGGTTGCATGTACACTTAGGAAGTGTTAGAATGCTCAAAACCCATCAGTGGTATCAGAGCCTAGGCTTGTTTGTTTGTTATTTGTGCTTAAAAGTTGAAGAAATTCGAAAATTCTGCTGTCTGACTGATGGACTCGGCGAGTCCATGGGGAGGACTCGTCGAGTTCATGTGTATCTTCAACCTACTTGGCGAGTAGGTTTATGCACTCGGCGAGTAGGGTCGACAGAGTGCAGAATTTCGACTTGAGTTGCTGGAAATGGATTAGAATCATTACCCTAAAATGTTTTGGTACTTGAAAACTTGTTTTAGAAGGTGTAATGTCTTTTCTAACTCATTTACAACAACTAGTTATCAAAATTACAAAGATTAAATGTGATTTTGATTCTTGAAAGTGTTCATATTCATATTCTTGTTCTTATGATGTTTAGATGATCATAGGAATTATTTGTAACCTATGTGGTAGATTAATTCATGATCATAATGTGTTTTAATGGAGTCCATAACTTGTCCTCAAGTTATGGAAAAACCAAAAGTCTCTTGGATTAAAAACCATTAAAAGAACACAAGAGTTAGGAAAAATGAAAAGTCCTCATTTTATTACTCTATTAAACTCATAAGTTACAAGAAATGAAAAGTTTTGAAAGTTTACAAAACTTGCCCTCAAGTTTTGGAACAAGTAAAGTTAAGTTAAAACTTTAGTTCCAACCCCTAGAATTTTAAAAGTTAAAATTCAACCCTTATACTTATATTATTATGATTTAATAATTATATATATATATATATATATATATATATATATATATATATATATATATATATATATGTGTGTATGTATAAGAACAAAGTCGTCTTACCGCTAGTACGCCTCATTCACGAAGCCGGTCTATAAGGTGGGTATAAGGTTGTTGCCTATAAATTGGTGACTTAATGGGTGTCCACTCTCACCCACCGCTTGCTTGATCGATGGAGGGTCGTTAGCCGAACGGGTAAGACAGGGACTTATTAATTCTCATTCAAAGTATGATGAATATTATAAAGTAACTAAATGTTTTATTAAATTCCCAATCTTAGTTACTTTAGGAAAAATGTGAATAAGGTGCTATTCCATGAAATTACACTTTACACTTTGATTAAGTCGTTGGTGGAGCGTGTGTGGTTAACCGGCACACTAACTTGGACTTAACAAGGTAGGTAAAGGGTGACTTAGGGTTTATTATAGTATCGATGGAGTGTGTGTGGTTAACCGGCACATCGATTGAGTGATAAACTTTAAGGGTACCAAGTGATTTGCATGGTTACTTCACACCTCGTTTTGTGATCCTCGGTATCCCAGTCACAAAACTTGGAGGGCACACTTGAGATTGAAACATTCCTTTGAAAAGTTCATTGAATCTCAAAGAATCTAGGAATTTCTAAGAACCATTCAAAAACCTAATACTAAAATATTGCGGTTTTCGTGGTGGAAATTGGTGAATCGTCATTCACCTACCTTTCAAATATGATATAGCTTAGATTACGGCATACCTCTTCTAAGTTATATTATATTGTGATTGGATCCTAGCCTTAATATTACATTTGGGTGTTTTATTAAGGACTCTCTTATATCTAAACTAATCTTGTCCTCTTTCCTTTAGATGTCTTTCAACAATGCTTCTGGCTCTAATCCTAATGGCTCCTTTACCCTTATGAACTTGTGTGGGAAAGTCACCTTTGATGGATCCAACTTCAATGAGTGGATCAGAAACATCAGGATGATTACCCGCTACGAGGACAAAGAATATGTCCTTGACAAGGAGCTTAAGGAGATTGATGAGTCCACTGCAACTCCTCAGGAGATCGCTGAATTTCGGGCACATGAAAGGGATGCTACAAAAGTGGCTTGCATCATGACGGCCACGATGACAGCGGAACTCCAAAAGTCTTATGAGGATTTCTACCCTTATGACATGCACCAAGATTTGATGGAAAGATACCATCAAAGTGCAAGACAAGAGAGGTATGAAATCATCTGCTCCATGATAACAACCATGATGAAGGACGGGGAATCCGTCACGAGCCACATGCAGAAAATGCAAAGGTATGTGGATCGTTTGCTGAAGCTTAATGTGAACTTCCCGGAGGATCTTGCAATAGATATTATTTTGCATTCCTTACCATCGTGCTATGATCAATTCCGCATGACATATCACATGAACAAGGAAGAAGTCACCCTCAGCAAACTTCAGGGACTTCTCAAGACCGCAGAATCAGGTCTTAAGGGGAAGTCGGTTGCTATCACTCCTACTTAAAACTCTACTCCGGTTTTGGCAATTGGAAGAATCGATGGAGGAAGAGAAAGAGATCTTCGAAGGGTACCAAGGCTCGGACCCTTGATGGCTCTTCTTCAAGTGGAACCAAGAAAGGTTTCATTACTCCTTCCTCTGACCCAAAAGAGGCTGAATGCTTCTATTGCCATGAAAAAGCTCATTGGAAGCGGAACTGCCCAAAATACCAGCAAGATGTGAAGGATGGGAAAGTTAAACCCAACCATGCAGGTATTTACACTATCATTTCTAATAACTCACCCCATTCTAATTCTTGGGTCCTTGATACCGGGTGTGGTATTCACATTTGTTGTGACTTGCAGGGACTAAGAAGAAGTGAGGATGTGGAGCAAGGAAGGATCAACTTGATCATGGGGAATAGGAAAGCTATACCTGTTACCAAGATTGGAGTTTATACTTTATCGCTAAGTAGTGGGTTTAGTTTAGATCTGAATAAGTGTTGTTATTCGCCAGGAATGGCAAGAAATATTATTTCCTTCCATGCTTTGTACAAACAAGGGTTTACCTTTTCATTTAATAATGAAGTTGGTTCTATTGATGCTTTCTTTAATAATGTTCTTTATTTTAAAGCATTACCTTGTGATGGTGTGTATGAAGCTGTATCTGTTGTTGATAACTTAGGAAATAATGTTTTGTGTATTGATTCTACTAATAATAACTTGGATAAAGCATCATTATGGCATTGTCGTCTTGGACATATAAGCAAGAAGCGCATAGGCCAACTCCAAAAGGATGGAGTCTTGGAGTCATTTGACCTAAAGTCAGATGATAGTTGCGAATCATGCTTACTTGGAAAAATGACAAAGTCACCCTTCACAGGTTCGTGTGAGAGGGGTGAAGGTTTGTTGGACCTTATACACACGGATGTGTGTGGACCATTCAAACATGCCACAAGGGATGCTAATCGTTATTATTTGACTTTTACTGATGATTATAGTAGATATGGATATGTCTACTTGATCAAGCATAAGTCAGAGACTTTCGAGAGGTTTAAGGAATTTAAACAGGAAGTCGAGAATCAATTGGGCAGGAACATTAAGATGCTTCGATCCGATCGTGGTGGTGAGTATCTTAGTTCAGAGTTCCTCGACTATCTAAGGGAATATGGGATAGTCTCACAATTGACACCTCCCAGGACACCACAGTTGAATGGTGTGGCTGAGAGGCGTAATCGAACCTTGCTAGATATGGTTCGTTCCATGATGAGTCGAGCTACGCTACCAATCTCATTCTGGGGGTATGCCTTGGAGACTGCCGCCCATATTCTTAATCTAGTCCCTACAAAGAAAGTTGCCAAAACTCCTCACGAGATGTGGACTGGTAAAGTACCTAAACTAGACCACATCAAGATTTGGGGTTGCGAGGCTTTCGTGAGACGCGAGACTCATGATAAGTTCGAACCTCGAAGCGAGAGGTGTATTTTCATCGGTTACCCACATCGATCCTTTGGTTACCTCTTCTACAGACCTAGTGACAATGTGGTCTTTGTAGCAAGAAGAGGAGTCTTTCGAGAGAGAGAATTTATAAGCCAAGGAGACAGTGGGAGGCAAATTGATCTTGAAGAAATTCAAGAATCAAGCGGTGAAGGAACTTCAAACTCTAGCCCTCAACTTGAGGAGGAAACTCCTGTTGAGCCAATTGACAAATCTGTACCTCTGAGACGTTCCACGAGAGTTAGGAGTGCACTTGAGCATTACTATGGATTCCATATTACTGTAGAAGGTGAGACACTTATTAGTGATGAGACACTAGTAAGTCAAGATGACCCTAACAGCTACGAGGAAGCCATGGCAGGCCCCGAGTCTGCTAAATGGAAAGAGGCTATGGATAGCGAGATACAATCCATGTATGACAATCAAGTTTGGAACTTGGTTGAAAATGTACCAGGTCGTAAGACAGTAGGGTGCAAATGGGTCTTCAAGAAGAAGACCGACATGGATGGTAAAGTACACACTTATAAGGCTAGACTGGTTGCAAAGGGCTTCTCTCAAATTCCTGGAGTGGATTATGATGAGACCTTTTCTCCGGTAGCCAAGATTAAGTCTATTCGGGTTCTGTTAGCCATAGCTCCATTTCATGACTATGAAATATGGCAAATGGATGTCAAAACCGCTTTCCTTAATGGAAAGTTGGCTGAAGATGTTTACATGAGTCAGCTAGAGGGTTTTGTCAGCAACGAGTACCCTAATAGAGTGTGTAAGCTTGAGAAATCCATTTATGGATTGAAGCAAGCACCTCGCAGATGGAATCTTTGCTTTGATGAAAAGGTCAAGGAATTTGGCTTTTCTAGGAGTGAAGATGAATCTTGTGTGTATGTCAAGGCTAGTGGGAGTATAGTTAGCTTTTTGGTATTGTATGTGGATGACATACTACTCATAGGAAACGACATTCCAACCCTGCAGGAAGTAAAGTCCTGGCTTGGGAAGTGTTTCGCTATGAAGGACATTGGTGAAGCTGCCTATATTCTAGGGATAAGAATCTTGAGAGATCGGAGTAAAAGACTAATTGGACTTAGTCAGAGTACCTACTTGGATAAGGTGCTGAAGAGATTCAGCATGCAGGATTCCAAGAAAGGAGAGTTACCCATCCAGAGTAACACCAGATTGAGTAAGACACAAAGCCCTAGCACTGAGGCTGAGATAGCAGAAATGAGTCGAACACCTTACGCTTCGGCTGTAGGATCGATCATGTATGCTATGACGTGTACTCGACCCGATGTAGCTTTTGCCTTGAGCATGGTTAGAAGGTATCAGGCGAACCCTGGCAAGGCACACTGGACTGCGGTAAAGAATATCCTCAAGTACCTACGGAGGACTAAGGAATGGGTTCTTACCCTCAGTGGGAGTGATGACTTGAGAGTTGTAGGGTATAGTGATGCTAGCTTCCAGACTGATAGGGATAATTTCCGCTCTCAGTCGGGCTGGGTCTTTACCCTAAACGGAGGAGCAATTTCTTGGAAGAGTTCCAAGCAAGAGACAGTGGCAGATTCTACTTGTGAATCAGA
Source organism: Lactuca serriola (assembly GCF_051521515.1). Classification (NCBI taxonomy): domain Eukaryota; kingdom Viridiplantae; phylum Streptophyta; class Magnoliopsida; order Asterales; family Asteraceae; genus Lactuca; species Lactuca serriola. The sequence continues at coordinate 124,470,386 of NC_136413.1, read as the reverse complement.
GTATATTGCAGCTAGTGAAGCAGCAAAGGAGGCGATATGGCTGAAGAACTTCATTGGAGACCTTGGAGTTGTACCAGCTATTAAAGAGCGAATGGAAATTTTCTGTGATAGTGAAAGTGTTGTTGCCTTAGCCAAGGAACCAAGGGGTCATGGGAGATCCAGACACATCGACAGAAAATACCATTTCATTAGACATCGGATCGAAGAAGGACACCTCGTGGCAAAGAGGGTATCATCGGATGAGAACCCAGCAGATCCCCTCACAAAGGGACTGAGTAGGGTTAAGCATCTTCAGCATGCTCGGAGCATAGGGCTGAAGGATGATATAAGTTTTAGTAGTTAGATAACCCGAAAATTTGTAAAGTGTAATTGACATTTGATGATGAATAAAAGGTGTTTTATTTATGAGTAAAGTGTTGCTATCTCTTGTCAATCGTTTACTATATTTCTTTTGCATGTTTTGACTTCCAGAATAATTTTGTTTGGTATAACATATTATTCAAACCTCCACAGTCGGTCATATGTTGGAAGTAGATATGAATCAAGACTGTCATGTTTGGTTGTAGAGGTCTTGGACAAGGCTACAACAATCATGAGTGCTCATAAGTTCTGAGCATTGGACACAACCCACGCTCACTGGAATCACTTCATGGAATTTTATCTCGAGTGATCGTGAGACGGTAATATCATATAAGTCTTTAAACCTAGAGATATGATTTGTTACTTACAAGTTGGTTATGCATTGACTGTACGAAACCGCATTGGTAACTCGATGTTATAAAACGTACTTTTGTGTGTAATTCAATAAGTGGTAGAACAAACATATGAGTCGAAGTTTATCTGTTCCTTCTTGGATTAGAAGCTGGTATCTGGGCCCCTCGATGATTTTGTTTTGACCCATGTACTGGGCCCGGTCAGAACTAAGTTGATGTGTTCAATTAAGTTCTATGTCAAACAAATCGGAAATCGGGAAACAAATGCTGGACAAAAAGCAAGACAATGTTCCATGTATTTGTCCGGCTGATATCTAGAACAGAGGATTATATGATCACTTATCTTAAATGGCGTATCATCATCTTCTCAGTTCCGAGAGACCTTGAAAGAGCTACGATTGCCGGTCGGTTCCTGAAGTACTAGAGATATAGTTATTAGACTTATCCAAGTGGGAGACTGTTGGATAAGGTGTCTAAGTCCATAACTATTTCGGGCTTGTACTTGACCCGACCCGGCATGGTCCATTTGGGTTGCATGGCACCATGCAATTGGATAGACTAAATGAGAGAAATAACACTTGGAGATTATTAATATATTATAAGTTCTAATATATTAATAATATTATTTAATTAGTTGATCAAAGAATTAATTTGGAATTAATTAAGTGATCAAAGGATAACTAATTAAATATATGGGTTGATTATGTAAATCATTCATATCTTGTATAGTGGGCTAAAAGGCTCCATGGATTATCAAGTTGGGTTCTACCCATAGGATGCTCCATGGATGCTCCATGGGAGTTACAAACCCATGGGTCATGGAAATGAAGAGTCATGACACATTAGGGTTTACATGGTGTAACCCTAGATGTGCCAACACTATATAAGAGTCCCAATCTCCACAAAATTGGCTACACAAGTTGAACACTAAGAAACTAGAGGGCTTGGCCGATTTTGAAGTGTGTGTTATCTCAAGAGTCCTTCCAAGAGCATTTGGTGTTGTGTGAAGCATTTGAGGCATCACACTTGGGGTGCTAGGCTCACAAGGTTTCAAGGAACACAATCAACAACAAGGTAAGTTATTCTATCTATGATTCAAGTTAAAATTGTTCCCCATGTATGCTAGATAGGAATATAACCTTGGAATTCAACTTTGCATGATAATTAGACAAACATAGATCCAAGGTTATTAGGGTTGCATGTACACTTAGGAAGTGTTAGAATGCTCAAAACCCATCAATCTTAACAGAAAACAATATACTAGATAATTATCACAAAGACAATTATCTATACTATAACTCTTACTAGTGGGTCGACCTTGGTGCATTCGACCCACCTTTATTGGAAGGTAACTCACCTCAATGTCATGAAGTGTCTGAACTGTCCTCAATGTTGGGATCCACTCCTCTCAAACTTTTACACATAACAACCGTCCTTAATTACCATTTCACACTCTGAACCCTTTTTAAGGGTCACCCCAAGTCAAAGTCAAAGTCAAGGTCAACACCCTGGTCAAAGTCAACATCTGGTTGACTGGACTCGCAGAGTTGGTCCACCAACTCGTCGAGTTCCATAATCCACCAAAATACTGAAACTTCAACCCGACTCATCGAGTCTTTCGCGAACTAGTCGAGTTCTCCTTCATACAGAATCGAGTCCTTTTTTCCCATGACTCTCCGAGCTCATCCTTGAACTCGTCGAGTCCTTCTTCATTCAATTTGAAGTGTATAGCCCTTGACTCGGCGAGTTCTTCCCTAAACTCGTCGAGTTCTTCTTCATATAAGTTAGGTCATTGCCTTGAACTCACCGAGTTCATCCTTAAACTCGTCGAGTTCTTTGATCTTCAAGCCCATAATAACGTCTATCTTGTTGAATCCTCTTTTTGAGTCAACTAGATCAATTAGAAACATAAACGACTGGGAAACCATAACCCGACTCGCCGAGTCCCATGAACGACTCGTCAAGTCCCCTAAAGCCCATGTTTAACCAGTCGATTTTAGTCGATCTTAATGCATCCAGAACATAGATCCGACCTCCTAGGGTCGATATAGCACATAAAGTTAGAAACTTTACATGCATGCATGGGTTAACTAGTTCATAAGGACCCAAAAATGAAGTCTACAAGGTGCATGGGACTCCCATAGCCATAAAGTTGGCACCTTTATGCCATGGGAACCCATAAGTGTTCAATATCTGAAGTATAACCCCATTAATACACACAATCCTGAATATGGCTTCACTAAGACTTAGAAAAGGTAGAAAATAGCCCTAAATAGGGATATAAGAAATGAATAGTCAAGGTATCAACTTTATACCTCAACAGAGCTGGAAATGAGCCAAAACCTCTGGATCTACTTGCTTTCTCTTGATCTCCCAAGCCTCATCTTTCTTCTCAAGCTTCAAAGACACACACAAATGGCACAAAAGCTCAGGAACACTCAATAATTAACCAAGATTTCGTTAGGGGAGTCTGAGGGTGATGCAGGCTAGAGAAAAGACTCTATAAGTTGTTTAAATAAGGTGCAAACTCTCAAACTTAGGGTTTCATCTGGACAGGTCTACTCGTCGAGGTGGGGCTACCGACTCGGCGAGTAGATTCTTCCACCCATACCCCAAAATTCACATCTACTTGACGAGTTGGAGCCTTGTAACGTTCCAAAATTCAAGACTAAAAATTTCTTTTATAAAAGATTACTTAAAACACAATTATCAATCCATAACATAATCGAAGTATTAATTTCCAAAACATATGTTCATTATCAGAGTAAAACATCCTAGGCTGTCTAATCTATGGTGTGTGCCATGCGATCACCCCGAGCTCTTCCCTCCGCTACCGAAAGTACCTGAAACCAAAATTGAAAACCGTAAGCACGAATCTTAGTGAGTTCCCCCAACCTACCACATACCATGCATAAACACATATTGCACATACTGGGCCACGCCCGTTATTCTTGGCCTCACCCCCTACCTCGGGCCTCGCGCGCTACGATAGCCCCGCCGCTCCAGGTCTCGCCTGGCTTCGAGCCTCGCTCAGATACATATCTATTTCACTTAGGCCTCGCCTGTCACTAGGCCTCGCCCGCCAACATATACTAACACACAAACATATCACAACACATACACTAAACATATACTACTGAATACTGTTCTAAGGCCTCGCTTCTCTTGGGCCTCGCCCATGTCCTACAACTGATGAGTCATGGAACCTCGTCCACGCTACTACTGATAGTGAGATACGGGCCCGACCCACACTCACTCTTTCCCTAACCTGGGCCTCGCCCCTACTCTGCTTCTAATGAGATATGGAACACCGTCCATACTCTGCTGTTGGTGAGACACGGGACCTCGCCCACACTCACCTCCATACCAGGCACATACATGTATCACACAGACAACAAGTATACTATATCAACCAAACCTTTCCTTGGGCGCCCGCCCGCTATGAATGGACCTTGGTCCAAAATATCATAATTAAAATCAATGCCTAAGGCTAACCCCGGGTCTTCACACTCATAACTATATGGGCCGGCATTGTGGCTGTAGACCCATCCACACAAAAGGGAAACTCAACTGCTCTTGCTGAACTTGCTGATAAGACCTCTAGCTGTTGCCCATTAACTCTCTGAACTGCTTCCCCACTAGCTCCCCGAGCTACCAATATCAATATAACACTTAGTCTAACTGTCCTCCGAAAGTCAACTAAGTCAAATCTGGTCAAACTCAAAGTCCTGGTCAAGGTGAACCTTCTAGGTCAACCCTACTCGCCGAGTCTGCCTACTGACTCGCCGAGTTCATACGCTCAGAATCCTTCCATTTGTGACTCGACTCGCTGAGTTAGCCCTGACTCGCCGAGTCCACCGATTTCCGAGTCATGTCCTGTCCAACTCACTGAGTCTCCACTCGACTCACTGATTCGAGTCTTAACTCGAAGGGTTTGGATTTTCTCGACTTGACTCGCCGAGTCCAAGAACAGACTCACTGATTCCAAGGCAATCTTCAACAGACTCGCCGAGTTGTTCTTTCAACTCACCGAGTCCATGCTCAAGTTCATCAAACTCGCCGAGTACACCCATATGACTCGCCGAGTCTCTTATTATCTCAATCCATTCAGCGGCTTTTCGAGCCATGCAGGGGCTCCAGATCATAAATCCATACTTCCGAAGTCCATTCCCCACGTAAAGTTGCAAACTTTACGTATAAGTAATGAGATCTATTCTAAACACATTACAAACTTGGGTTTAAGACAAGTAGGCTTTACAACCGACCCATAGACTGATGCTTTATGATTTTCTAGGCCAAGATACACTTAGATCTGAAGTAGCAACATCAGATCTGAGGTTCTAACTCGAGATGGTTCTTAAACATGGCATAAAAGCCCCAAAACTCTTAACCAAGGTAGATCAAGATGAAGAAGGGTGAAAATGACGACTTAATACCTTCAATAACTCTGAAAGGTGGCCCAAACTCTGGATCTATCTCCAAGTTTTGAAGCTCCAATGATTCCTTTCTTTAAATAACCCCAAAGATGGCAAGAGACTTGAATATGCTACAATGGAGGCTGAGGGTTTTAGTTTCTAGATGAGAGAGGCTTCAAGGAACCCTTATGGAGAGAATAAGATGCTTAAATAATGCCTAAAGCCCTGGATTTGGGGTTTCTCCCTTCAAACCAGACTCGCCGAGTCTATTCTCCGACTTGTCGAGTCAGTCACTTACTCCTTGACCTGGATCCCACTCGGACTCGTTGAGTTCCTCCTTGGACTCGACGAGTTGACCCTTTGACTTAGGGTTTTCTTTCCTTTCTTGGCCTTTCTGATTTTGGGTGTTACAACTCTCCCCCACTTAAACTAAACTTCGTCCTCCAAGTTCACTATGGCCAACCGACCTAAGATCTGCCTCCAAAACTCTGCTGGTAGACCTAACATCCGCTGACTACCTTCGCCAGCCTTCCGCCCGGTCATTCTGACCAACATTACTCCTTGCGGATGAAATCTCGGGTCAACCCTGACCCTGAACATTCTGGGAACACAACTTACTCAACTGACAAACCTTCTGATACTCCCCGAGTACTTATGTTGGACCTCCTAGGGGTTCACCCCCTTTTCCTTGTGCGTTTTCTGGCCTTCCCAAAGAAATGTTCCATACCAACTACTCCTCTGTCACTATGAAGGTCCTATCCTTCACCAACTTCATTACCCCCTCTACCTCCAGTACGGGTCGTTACTGCCAGTATCCACTGGACACTTCTCACTATTATCACTTAGTGCTGAGCACCCTTCGATCAACTAACTGAATTCCACCATAGACTGCTCACCTTCACTGCCACTGACTGAAAATCTCTGATGTTCCTTATCTGCCTTCCGGATGAACCGAGACCACCCTAGTCCCTACTGATGTATCAATATCTGGGTTACCAGCTCCCACCGGTCGCTAGCCCCAACACCAACTCCTAGTTGCTACTAGCGACTTCTGAAGAAACTTAGGCTATCTAATATTTCCCCCTCTACTCTGCCACTCTGGCGCTACAAATCATGTGATCCTCGATCCTTAAGTTGACCCTAAGGACCTTACCAGGTCTCACCTGCGCTACTAAAACTCACGGGCCTCGCCCACGAGTCTCACCCGCCTATAACCTTAAATGATCTATCCTTTTAGTCTCACTTGTCTACCCACTCTCGCACGGGCCTCGCCCACGGGTCGCACCCAACCATACTACTGAGCAACCTTCTCTTAGGTCTCACCTATACTGCTACTCACATACGGGCCTCGCCCACAGGTCTCACCCCACTACATCCTGGAGCGGCCTCTCCTAAGGTCTCACCTCTCTAGGGCTATACAGGAAAGCTCCCTACTATCCTCAACTACTACCCATTCTTGATCCCTACCTTGATCACTAGGAGATAAGGGCCTCGACCCAACTCCGCTAACGAAGCTACTAGGGAATGCTACGACTTACCCGTAGTCTTACAACACCTTCCATGCCAACTAACTGCAAGTGAATGCTCCGACTACCCCGTAGTCTTACAATACCTTCCATTTCCGACTGCTGTGACCCTCCCGCCGCTCTACCATGCTCTACATGCTGCCTCTGCCATTGTCTACTACCACAAAAGCATCCCATGATATCTATCCTCAAGACCTTCATTCCGACTAACTCGAGTCCTACAGGCAATCCTCCAACCTGAATTCCCAACCACTTACTAACCATCACCATTACACACACTAACTGATGGGGAGTTTCTCAAACTCCCAACCCTGAACTCGTCAATCCATCAAACGTTGTGCCACTCCCTTTCCTTATCAGAGACTGCATACTCATTCTAGATCTGCATGCTCTAACCTTTGTACGCTCGGAGGGTTCTCCCCCACTTCGATCCTGCTTCCACCTCACTACTCAATGCTAAAAAAGAATTCCCGATCCATGCTACCATCCCATAATCAATCTGCTGAGGAACCCAAGCTTACTTTAGCTAGGGATCTAAACAGTCCATCTCTAAACGATACATTTCTGAACTAGCGAGACATTCCAAGTCCCACACATACATGCTACAGTTATTGCATCCTAAGTGACCTTCTCCGATAGGGCACATCCCTTAACTACTATTTAGATATTCAAGGTATGCAGATGGCATATAACTAAATCACAAGCAAGTCGCACAAAATAAAAATTATTCATACCAATAATGATGCATAACCATAACAATATAATCATGCATAAAGAAAACACAAAACGGAAGTCGCATACCTGCAACATCCGACACTTCCGGCGTCTCCATGGTAGTCATCCAAAAAGCCCTGCTTCCTACCGCAGGCGCCACTGCCTGGCCCTGACGGGCATCTGAATTATGTGTTTTATGCTTAATTATTAGGGCTTAATTAATTAAGAATAAAAATAAGCGTCAAAATTAAAGTGTGATATAAGCCCGATATCTTTACATAAAATTTTAGTCATCGAAACAAGGATTTCGCGGATATAAAGGATACCAAAATCCGAGTTATAACGAAGAAGTTATGACCTGTCGAAGTTTCGCGATAAACCGGAAAGGTGTCGAATGTCGTAAAAAGTGAGTTTTTGATAAACTACTTTTTAGCCTTAGTAATCTAAATGAAAGTCGTATCTTTGTTAAACCGAGAAGTTCGATAAAAAGAACGCCAAAATCTGACTTCGTATGAGGAAGTTATAATTTTTCGAAGTTTCAGCTTAGCAGTAGACACCTAAAAACTTGAATTTTAGATCAAGCGATTTTTAGCCAACACAACCCAAACGAGAATGGAAGGCCTCGTCATTAGTAGTACAACAGTAAAAAGTTTGACGAAAACGGATGTCAGATGAAGAAATTATGAATTTTTAACGGATTTTCCTGTCCTGGTCTGTTAAAAATAATAATATTAAAAATAAATTCAAATTTTGCCGACGAAGTCTTAACGAAAGTTGTAGAGAATAATTTTAGCTACGCGTGCATTTAAAGAACGTAAAAAACGGAGCTCATATGCGAAAGTTATGGATTTTAGAAGTTTGGGTGCAATTTTCGAGAAATTCGCATGGAGAGGAGTCGGCCACGTCACCTCGCACGAAGCATCTATGTATCCGAGACGTGGCCCAGTCCGAGACCAATGTGTGTCCGCTTCGTATCCTCTTCTGATTCGTCCGAGGCCGAGGTCTAGTAAGAACTAGACACGCCTCGCATCGGTGGCCAATTCGAAGTGAGCCACGTCTCGCCTACCAGCCTCCGACGATCCCTCGCATCCGAGCCACGTCCGAGCCTCGTGGCCCTCGCACTTCCTGCCGTGTGTCCGAAGCTCGCATGAGCCACGCCTTCCCTCCGGATCCGAGCTTCATAGCTACGACGTGGAACTTCCTCAGCCTCTCATTCCTCGGTCTCGCACCCTATAAATAGGGGGATGCGAGATTTGCCGACTAACTTTGAAAATTTGCCATTTTTAACCCCTTTTTCCATATTTTGACTATTTTGACTTTTCCCAAGGCCCCAATATTATTTTCAACACCCGAAACCTGTCTCGAGGTGCCTGAAGACCCATAAAAATTTGTATTTTCAGTTTTGAAGCTCCAACCTCTCAAAGCCCGGTTTCTCAATAAAACTCTCGGTTTTATTAGAAACGATCATTTTAGGAAACGAATTGCTGCCCGATTATCATCAAATCAAGTGAGTGTATACTCACTTTCATCTTACACATAGATATGATGTATTTACCTTATAATACGTGCTATGTGTAAATATATTAATTGTCTATTTGAGGTGACTATTGAGTTGATGTTTTATACAAGTTTTAAACTGTATATGTATTTTTATCTACAAATATGTTGGGTAGAATATGGGTAGATAGTGATGTGTGATAAAATAAAACTGATGAGAGGCCTCGATGAGTTTTGAGATCCAGTCATCTAGCGGAGTTTGGATGACGACCACGGACTTTCTAGACAGTCCAGTGGGAAACATTAGCAGGTCCACAACCTGTAGGTGTTAATGAACTGAGAGTGTTCATTTGTTGTACTCTATCCCCACATGGTTGACTTTAGGACATGTATGGATGAGGAAACCCCTTAGCAGTAGTGTCCATCCCGATGATATTCTTTAGGCTAGGTCCCTTGTGAAAAGTGTTTAGGGACGTAAAGTGAGGATAACGGGAACGGGTAATCAAGGTTATTGTTGATTGGTGAACTTAAGAAAGTTTATTATTACTGTGGGTTGAAAACCCTATATGCTCATCACGTTCCCAAGCCTGACCCACTCATATTTTTATGTTACAGGTAGTGGACCCCGAGCATAGTCGGACGACGACGAGAGATTTTTGGATTATAGGCCAGTAGTTGTAAATAACTGTTGAAAGGCTTATAATGTCTTGTTTATGCTTTTGATTTGTATCGGAACATGACATCTCTCGGGTTTTGATATATACGGAAAATATATACCTTCTTAATGAAGGGTTTTGATAAACTTTTATCATATATTGTTTGGGGACCAATTCCGCAACATCTTTTAAAAAGATTTCTCTGATTTTATTTTAAAAAGCATAAATTAAATCGGTCTTTTCTGGCCGAGAAATTAGGGTATGTCACAGTTGGTATCAGAGCATTAGTTTAAGCGAACTAAGAAATTTTAGGATTTCTAGACTTAAACTTAGAATGCTAAGTGATGATTGTGAGATGAGTGTCTACCATATTTTAGACACGAGCACTAGTTTATTTTAGGAAAGATGCCTAAAATGCCCTTATGTGCTAAATGTTATATGTTTGCCATATATGCCATTATTTGTTTGGATCTATGGTCTGTTGCCGACCGGATTTGGAAACCCTATGTGTGTAGGATTCTAACCGTATGATTATGAGATTAGAACTAACATGTAAACGTTTTGAAGGGATAAGGGAATTTAAATACCTATTGAGGGTAAAGACCTAAATTTTCCTTATTCGGTATATAGATTCTTATGGCAAGAACTCGTAGTGGAGTTGCAAATGCAAACGGAAACAGGGATCAACAGCCTCAACCTCAAGTAGTTGAGCAAGTACCTGTTGTAGGAGCTGCACCTGAGCCAATGACGATGGCTGGGGTACAAACAATGATGCAGATGATGTTAGATCGCCAAATGGAGGAGACAAGACGATTAATACAATAGCATAGGGAAGAGACTACGATGCCTGTTGAACAGCCCGTATTGAATGAAGGGCAATCAGTAGGAGGGAACTATAGTGGGACACTTGGTCAAGCCAACCCACCGATAGTTAGAAAAGACAATAAGGAGGAGGAGGTGAAGTGAAATGGTGTGAGAAGTGCAAGAAAAAGCAATCTGGGAAATGTAGTGAGGAGCTGACTTGCTTCAAATGTGGAAAGACTGGGCATTATGCCAACGTGTGTCCATCCGACAAAACGGTATGTTTTGAGTGCCATGAAGAAGGGCATGTTTTTAAAGCTGTCCGAAGAGGAAGGATGCTGCAAAGCCCAATCTACCACTAAAGCCGAAGGCGAGAGCCTTTCAGATGACACTTGAGGTTGCAAAAGAAGAAGATCAAGCTAGAAAGTAGTAATGTCAATAGTAACAAGTGGTTTAGCCTATTAGAGGCATAATATAGGGTAAACTTGAACCTTTATGTAATCGTTTCAAAGAAATAATATAAACCCTAGTTTTGTCATATGATGATTTGAATGACTATGTGAACTTCTTGTATGGCGATTTGGAGAACTGCGAGACAATACTTGGGACAAGTATGAGTAGGTGTGAATGGTAGTAGAGGCCTATACTAACGGAAGCATAGGACTCGTACTTGGATCAGGGAAAGTCACAAGGTTACCAAGGAGCAATTATTCGATTTTGTTTTATTCTAGTCTGTCGTTACCATCGTGTCGGTAATGACTAAGAAGATGATTGTTATTCCGACCTTAGAGGTCATAATGAACCGAGTCCGACTAAGATGAGTATGTTACGTGGTTCAAAGAACCAAGTTCGATGTAGCATTTGAATTAAGCCAGAAGATTGAGGTGAAAGATGATTAAAGCGATCAACAGAAGTATCGCACTCATTGTTAAAGAAGTTGATACTTTCGAATGATACATGTTGAGCTGTGATTATATCACATTAGAACATGAAGGAAGGTGTACTTTGTTCCCAAAATTGTTCCTAGGAGATCCGAGTCTAAGTAGTGCAGTATACAATGAAAGATCATTAGAACATGACCCATCGGTCTGTTACAATAAATGAAGGAAAGTACTTATTCCAAGAAAAAGAAGGAGTCCTCAATAAGGATTTATTTTGTAACTCGAAGGTTACGATTGAAAGTCCTATGGAGATCCGAAGCTTTTTAGGATTAGCTGGATATTATCACTGATTTATCCAAGGTTTTTCTTCGATTGCGACTCCATTGACAACTTTGACCCACAAAGGAGCTATCTATACTTGGAATGAGAAGCATAGGAAGCTTTAAGGAGTTAAAGAACAAGTTGTGTGAAGCACCAATTCTTTCGTTACTTGAAGGAGTTGATGACTTCACAGTTTAAAGTGATGCCTCTGGAGTTGGGTTAGGTTGTTTTCTGACCCAAAGGGATAAAGTGATAGTGTGTGCAATGAGGCAATTGAAAGAGCTTGAAAAGAACTACCCCACTCATGATTTGGAGTTGGCAGCGGTAGTATTGGCCCTAAAGATATGGAGGCATTATCTTTATGGCAAAAAGTGTAAACTTTTCACTGATCATAAGAGTCTCCAATATCTCTTTAATCAGAAGGAATTGAACATGAGGCAACGACGCTGGCTAGAGTTACTCAAGGACTACGACTGTGAGATACTTTACCACCCTGGTAAAGCAAATGATGATGTTGATGCTCTCAGTCGGAAGCTGAACCTCGAAAAAAAAGGGAAAGAGCGTTGCGAATTGAAGTTGTCTCTACAATTGTGGAAAGTATAAAGAAATCTCAAGAGGAAGCTTTAGAGAAAATGACCGGAAGCAGGAACGTTTGAGTAAAATGTTGGTGTTTGATATAAACGGTCATGGATTGAAGGTATTCAAAGATAGGATTTGGGTGCCTAAGATGGGATGAGTAAGAGATCTTCTGATGGAAGAAGCTCACAAGACCATGTGCTCGATTCATCCTGGCAGTACAAAAATGTATAGGGACCTAAAACCCTATTACCAGTGGCCGACGATGAAGCTCGATGTTGCTAAGTATGTGGTTAAGTGTGTAACTTGTGCTAGGGTTAAGGCACAACATCAGAAAACATATGGGAGTTTATATCCTTTACCTGTACCCATGGGTAAATGGGAAGATATCATTATGGATTTTGTGACTAAACTGCCGAGTACAAGGAACGGTCACGACATGATTTGGGTGGTCATTGATCGCTTCACTAAGAATGCGCATTTCATAGCCGTGAACCAGAAATGGACTATGGATAAACTTGCGACATTCTTATGTGAAGGAAATTGTGAGGTTACACGGTGTTCCGTTAACGATTGTATCCGATTGTGACAATCGTTTTACCTCAAGGTGTTGGAGGAGTCTGTAAGAGGAGTTGGGTACCAAGTTGTGTTTGGATACAGCTTACCATCCGCAAACCGATGGTCAGAGCAAATAAATGATTCAAACATTGAAGGATCTGTTGAGAGCATGTACCATGGAATTCCAAGGTAACTGGGATGAACATTTACCTTTAGTAGAATTTTTCTAGGGTAATAGTTTCCACTCAAGCATCAAGATGGCACCTTATCACGCTTTGTATGGGGAAAAGTGTTGCATGCCATCATGTTGGCTGGAAGCTGAGGAGAAGTAGTTTATGGGACTTGAAATAGTCCATTAGATTGCTGAAAAGTTGTAAGTGATTAGGGAAAAAGATGTTAGCTGCTCAAAAGAGCTATGCTAACAAGAAAAGACAACCGATATCATTCGAAGTTGGAGATTTGGTTTCACTTAAAGTCTCGTCGTGGAAGGGACTTATAAGATTTGGTAGAAGGGGAAAGTTGAGTCCAATGTTTATTGGACCATTTAAAGTTCTTCAGAGGATCGAGAATCAAGGTTACAAGCTAGAATTACCGGAAGAACTGGAAGGTATTCATAACACCTTTCATGTGTGTTATATGAGAAAGTTCACGGGAGATGTGCCCGACATAATTCCAATTTTTGAGTTAAGGTTGGATGAAAACAAGAGGTTGATTGAAGAACCTGAGGCAATCGTTGACCGTAAGACTATGAATTTGCGACGCAAGATGGTCGATTTAGTGCTTGTGCGCTGGAAACATATGAATGGACCAAATCTCACTTGGGAAACGGAGAGTGACATGGTGAGTCGCTACCCGTAAATGTTTGTCGTTGTGTGATTCCTGGGATAGAATCATCTTAAGGGGCTGAGAATTGTAACACTCGTATTTCTATCCTAGGCATTTATATTGAGGCGATAGTCTAGGTTAACCTTTGTAACTCATTTTGAAGAAATGAAAAGGAATTATGTGAATATTATGTGAATTATGTGTTTTATGCTTAATTATTAGGGCTTAATTAATTAAGAATAAAAATAAGCGTCAAAATTAAAGTGTGAGATAAGCCCGATATCTTTACATAATGTTGTAGTGGTCGAAACAAGGATTTTGGGGATATAAAGGATACCAAAATTCAAGTTATAACGAAGAAGTTATGACATGTCGAAGTTTTGCGATAAACCGGCAAGGTTCTGAATGTCGTAAAAAGTGAGTTTTTGATAAACTACTTTTTAGCCTTAGTAATCTAAATGAAAGTCGTAGTATTCGTTAAACTGAGAAGTTAGATAAAAAGAACGCCAAAATCTGACTTCGTATGAGGAAGTTATGATTTTTCGAAGTTTCAGCTTAGCAGTAGACAACTAAAAAACTCGAATTTTAGATCGAGCAATTTTTAGCCAACACAACCTAATCAAGAATTGAAGGTCTCGTCATTAGTAGTACAACGGAAAAAAGTCTGACCAAAACGGTTGTCGGATGAAGAAGTTATAAATTTTTAACGGATTTTCCTGTCCCGGTCTGTTAACAATAATAATATTAACAATAAATTCAAAATTAGCCAACGAAGTCTAAACAAAAGTTGTAGAGCATAATTTTAGCTACGCGTGCATATAAAGAATGTCAAAAACGGAGCTCGTATGCGAAAGTTAAGGATTTTAGAAGTTTCGGTTTAATTTTTGAGAAATTCGCATGGAGAGGAGTCGGCCACGTCACCTCGCACGAAGCATCTACGTATCCGAGACATGGCCCAGTCCGAGACCAACGCATGTCCACTTCGTGTCCTCTTCTGATTCGTCTGAGGCGGAGGTCCAGTAAGAACTAGACACGCCTCGCATCGGTGGCCAATCCGAAGCGAGACACGTCTCGCCTACCAGCCTCCGACGAGCCCTCGTATCCGAGCCACGTCCGAGCCTCGTGGCCCTCGCACTTCCTGCTGCGTGTCCGAAGCTCGCGTGAGCCACGCCTCCCCTACGGATCCGAGCTTCATAGCTATGACGTGGAGCCTCCTCCGCCTCTCATTCCTCGGTCTCGCACCGTATAAATAGGGGGATGCGAGATTTGCCGACTAACTTTGAAAATTTTGCCATTTTTAACCCCTTTTTCCATATTTTGACTATTTTGACTTTTCCCAAGGCCCCGGTATTATTTTCAACACCCGAAACCTGTCCCGAAGTGCCTGAAGACCCGGAAAAATTTATCTTTTCGGTTTTCAAGCTCCAACCTCTCAGAGCCCGGTTTCTCAATAAAACTCTCGGTTTTATTAGAAACGATCATTTTAGGAAACGAATTGCTGCCCGATTATTATCAAATCAAGTGAGTGTATACTCACTTTCATCTTACACATAGATATGATGTATTTACCTTATAATACGTGCTATGTGTAAATATATTAATTGTTTATTTGAGGTGACTATTGAGTTGATGTTTTATACAAGTTTTAAACTGTATATGTATTTTTATCTACAAATATGTTGGGTAGAATATGAGTAGATAGTGATGTGTGATAAAATAAAACTGATGAGAGGCCTCGATGAGTTTTGAGATCCAGTCATCTAGCGGAGTTTGGATGACAACCACGGACTTTCTAGACAGTCCAGTGGGAAACATTAGCAGGTCCGCAACCTGTAGGTGTTAATGAACTGAGAGTGTTCATTTGTTGTACTCTATCCCCCCATGGTTGACTTTAGGACATGTATGGATGAGGAAACCCCTTAGCAGTAATGTCCATCCCGATGATATTCTTTAGGCTAGGTCCCTTGTGAAAAGTGTTTAGGGACGTAAAGTGAGGATAACGGGAACGGGTAATCAGTGTTATTGTTGATTGGTGAACTTAAGAAAGTTTATTATTACTGTGGGTTGAAAACCCTATATGCTCACCACGTTCCCAAGCCTGACCCACTCATATTTTTATGTTACAGGTAGTGGACCCCGAGCATAGTCGGACGACGACGAGAGATTTTTGGATTATAGGCCTGTAGTTGTAAATAACTGTTGAAAGGCTTATAATGTCTTGTTTATGCTTTTGATTTGTATCGGAACATGACATCTCTCGGGTTTTGATATATGCGGAAAATATATACCTTCTTAATGAAGGGTTTTGATAAACTTTTATCATATGTTGTTTGGGGACCAATTCCGCAAAATCTTTTAAAAAGATTTCTCTGATTTTATTTTAAAAAGCATAAATTAAATCGGTCTTTTCTGGCCGAAAAATTAGGGTATGTCACACATATTACCTTCCACATCTATCCGTACTTTCCTAAAGAACTGGTTCGACTCCACCAGGTCACTTTTCTACTACTACCACTGCCAGCGCAAACTCTTCCTAGGCTTAACCTAGGGAAACCTCTCACTCAAACCAAACCAGTCCTCAGCCGCTGAAGGCCTCCTTATGATGCCAATCAGCCATCACCTGGATACCATCACATGTGACGAGGCTCAGATAATCCTTCGAGTAAAAGACTCGTCCCTACAACGGTTGGACTCAAACAAGAGCTGCGCAATAGTGCCAAATCCAGCACTCTGAGATTATTCAACCCTGATCACATGTGACGTGACGTATCCACCTAATAGCTAACTCCCATCACTCAGAATCCCACAATGCACAAAGCAAGCAACATTCAGACAAGGGAAAATCTAACCATAACATACTCAAGTAATCATAATCTCATATCAAGAATCTGTACTAGCATGCAACATAAGCTCATAAACTTAGACATAACCTAAACAGGCTCTCCTACTATTGTCTAACCAGCACTATCATGCAGCTCAAAAGCACATATAACAGGCACATAAGGCATCCTTCCTAGATCCATAGTCCTAATCTAGCATGCTGTTCTATTAACTGATAATTATAACATAAACTTGTATGGGTATTTTGGGGTACTTACTTGAGCTCGACTGATTGCATGCACCACACCTCTTTTCTCTTTTCAAAGTTTTTTTCTTTCTGAATTCTTTTTTTTGCTTTTCTAAAACTATTTTCTTTCTCAAAACTCTTTTTACAAAGCTGTCTTTTCATTTTGAAAACTTCTATACCAATTCCTTAATTTGAGTTCAGACACACCCGAGAGTATGTTCGAATCCCTCAAACCAAGTCTCTGGTACCAACTTGTAATATTCCAAAATTCAAGACTAAAAATTTCTTTTGTAAAAGATTACTTAAAACACAATTATCAATCCATAACATAATCAGAATATTAATTTCCAAAACATATGTTCATTATCAGTGTAAAACATCCCATGCTGTCTAATCTATGGTGTGTGCCATGTGATCACCCCGAGCTCTTCCCTCCGCTATCGGAAGTACCTGAAACCAAAACTAAAAACCGTAAGCACGAAGCTTATTGAATTCCCCCAACCTACCACATACCATGCATAAACACATACTGCACATACTGGGCCACACCCTCTATTCTGGGCCTCGCCGCCTACTTCGGGCCTCGCCCAATACGACGGCCCCGTCTGGCTTCGAGCCCCGCTCGGATACAGATCTGTTTCACTTAGGCCTCGCCTGTCACTGGTCCTCGCCTGCCAACATATACTAACACACAAGCATATCACAACACATACACTAAAAATATACTACCGAATCCTGTTCTAAGGCCTCGCTTATCTTGGGCCCCACCCATGACCTGCAACTGATGAGTCATGGAACCCCGTCCACGCTACTACTGATAGTGAGATACGGGCTCGGCCCACACTTACTCTTTCCCTAACCTGGGCCTCGCCCCTACTCTGCTGCTAATGAGATATGGAACACCGTCCATACTCTGTTGTTGGTGAGACACGGGACCTCGCCCATACTCACCTCCATACCAGGCACATACATGTATCACACAAACAACAAGTATATTGTATCATGCAAACCGTTCCTTAGGCGCCTACCCGCTATCAATAGACCTTGGTCCCAAATATCATACTGACAATCAATGCCTACGGCTAACCCCCGGGTCTTCATACTCATAACTATATGGGCCGGCATTGTGGCCGTAGATCCATCCACACAAAAGGGAAACTCACCTGCTCTTGCTGAACTTGCTGATAAGCCCTCTAGTTGTTTCCCGACAACTCTCTGAACTGCCAGGCACATACATGTATCACACAAACAACAAGTATATTGTATCATGCAAACCGTTCCTTAGGCGCCTACCCGCTATCAATAGACCATGGTCCCAAATATCATACTGACAATCAATGCCTACGGCTAACCCCCGGGTCTTCATACTCATAACTATATGGGCCGGCATTGTGGCCGTAGACCCATCCACACAAAAGGGAAACTCACCTGCTCTTGCTGAACTTGCTGATAAGCCCTCTAGTTGTTTCCCGACAACTCTCTGAACTGCTGCCCCACTAGCTCCCCGAGCTACCAATATCAATATAACACTTAGTCTAACTGTCCTCCGAAAGTCAACTAAGTCAAATCTAGTCAAAGTCAAAGTCCTGGTCAAGGTCAACCTTCCAGGTCAACCCTACTCGCCGAGTCTGCCTACCAACTCGCCGAGTTCATATGCTCAGAATCCTTCCATTCGCGACTCGACTCGCCGAGTCAGTCCCAGACTCGCCGAGTCCACCGATTTCCGAGTCATGTCCTGTCCAACTCATTGAGTCTCCACTCGACTCACTGATTCGAGTCTTAACTAGAAGGGTTTGGGGTTTCTCGATTTGACTCGACGAGTCCAAGAACAGACTCACCAAGTCCAAGGCAATCTTCAACAGACTCGCCGAGTTATTCTTCCAACTCGCCGAGTCCATGCTCAAGTTCATCAAACTTGCCGAGTACACCCATGTGACTCGCCAATTCTCTTCTGATCTTAATCCATTCAGCGGTTTTTCGAGCCATACAGGGACTCTAGATCATAAATCCATACTTCCAAAGTCCATTCCCCACGTAAAGTTGCAAACTTTACACATAACTAATGAGATCTAGGCTAAACACATTACAAACTTGGGTTTAAGACAAGTAGGCTTTACAACCGACCCATAGACTGATGCTTTATGATTTTCTAGGCCAAGATACACTTAGATCTGAAGTAGCAACTTCAGATCTGAGGTTCTAACTCGAGATGGTTCTTAAACATGGCATAAAAGCCCCAAAACTCTTAACCAAGGTAGATCAAGATGAAGAAGGGTGAAAATGACGACTTAATACCTTCAATAACTCTGAAAGGTGGCCTAAACTCTGGATCTATCTCCAAGCTTTGAAGCTCCAATGATTCCTTTCTTCAAATCACCCCAAAGATGGCAAGAGACTTGAATATGCAACAATAGAGGCTGAGGGTTTTAGTTTCTGGATGAGAGAGGCTCCAAGGAACCCTTATGGAGAGAATAAGACACTTAAATAGTGCCCAAAGTCCCAGATTTGGGGTTTCTCCCTTCAAACCGAACTCGTCGGGTTCATTCTCCGACTCGCTGAGTCGGTCACTTACTCCTCGACCCGGATCCCGCTCGGACTCATCGAGTTCCTCCTTGGACTAGACGAGTTGACCCTTTGACTTAGGGTTTTCTTTCCTTTCTTGGCCTTTCTGATTTTGGGTGTTACAGGCCTCCTACTCGTGGAATCCCAGAGTAAAAATGCAAAACTTATATTAAATTACGCACCGGGAAGCGGGCATTACAATTCATATGTCCTAAACCAAAAGCTACCTACTTCTTGTTTTGCAAATGTCAAATGTCCTAACCAAAAGCCTCAATTGCTATGACATTTGAGTTGATGACGTTCGCTACACCTATGGTTCACATGGAAGAGACAAGTGATGAAGTGGTAGATGATTTATATGAATAAGTTGAGATAGTTGATTAAGATATGGGTAGGGAATTAGAGGAGCCAACCATGGTCAATATGGAGTTAGATGAGAAGAAGAATACAAAGGTGAAAGGAAAGAACAAAGGGGTGAAGCATAAACATGAATAATAAACTACTCAAAAGAAAAAGGAAATTTCAAAGAAGGCATACATTTGAAGGGTTCAAGTATACAAGAGTAAGCGGAAAGATAAAATGTAGAAAAGGGAGATCCAACTCCCAACCGCAACAACGTAGAATGGGAAGGAGTTTGGCTCATGACTCCTCAAAAAGAAGCGTTTTTTCGGAGGCAACCTGATTTTTTTAAGAGTTTGCATTTTTCTTTTCCTTTTGACTTCTTTTTAGTGTTTTTTTTTAGTTTTTATTTTTCAGCGAATGATCATGTGTTTTTGTAGTCTTTTGATCTTATTTTGTAGTGTATTAAAAAAGTTGAAGCTGTGAAGAAGCTTGATTGATGAAGATGTCGTGAACATTTTAGAAGACTATAATTGAAGACCATATCCTTTAATTAATATAATAATTACAGCAAATTCACTTTATCCTTTATATAAGGGCTAGTGTGTATTCTTATTAAAATTAAAAAAGAAATAAATCAACGAGAATTTTTTTGTAATTATGGAACAATCAGATCCACACCTAGGGGAATGAGGCACCATGTAGTGGGGCACCCAAAACAAGAGAATAATTACGAAATTTTAATTTAAGTTTCACCAACTCACCATGACGTGTCTAGGTACGGACCACAATGTGGTGATGAGGCGGTCACGGTCTATTTGACTATCCAGCAGATACCATGACATGCCAAAGAGGCAGAATGAATGAAACATCGTTTTTTAGATTCAATTTAAACATGGAAAACATCTTGACTATTTAAAACGATTAAACATAGAAATCCAACACATACAAACCCTAACATACTATCCTAGGCAAATTCTAAGTGCAATAGGCATCAGTTCTTCTACACCCTGATACTAATGATGGGCTTCGAGCCTAGTAAAATATACAAAAAAGGCAATGAAAAAAACAACAAATTTTTATCTTAAGACTCGAAGCCAGTAGATCTAACTCAACAAATCTATGAAACGTAAAGCATACGAAACAACGGATCATACATTTGCTTTCTTAGGGGTTTTCTTCTTTTGTTTAGCCAGTTGATTGGACTAAAGAACCCAAAGGAGAGCTCCTCTTCTGTAATCGCACCCAAGATACAAAACACTTGCAGAGATGAATAATCCTTGGACACAAGCATCTAACAAAATCGATAAATCGAATATGCGGCAGACAACAACATATTGAATAGAAGGCTACGAAGTGGGTATTGTATTTCGGGAGTTCTAGGGTTTTTGAGGGTTCCGAACTTTGGTGACTGAAGGGTACTTTTTACATCTTAAAACTAGATTTGGAGCCTTCTGTATATAGGGTGGTAATGTGAAACCCCAAATTACCAAATATAATAATAATTATCTAGATATTTGAATATTCCATATTCCTTTATTTTTTAATTAATTAATTAACAAAACTAGAAATCCATTAACAAAAAAGTCCCTCATATAAAATATATTTTCAGTTCCGCTTTATTTCATTTTTGTGTGTAACCCAAAAGGACGATGTTATTTATAGTAATATTGAAGGGTTTGTTATGACTATTGGTATTAATCTCAATCGCTTAGCATATAATGTAATTGTATTGTAAAACAATATTTGTTTTGGAACAATGCATGTTTTAATTTAATATGTCTAAATGTATGTGTCTCAGTTAATTTATTAAATGATTGATTATTTACTTAAATCATTTTTCATAACAATGACCTTCATATTCGATAATGATTATACTATGTCTTAGAGAACTATATCTCTTACTAGAATTATAAAGTAATATCAATGTTTTCTAAATAACAAGTTCTATATGCGAAAACTTTTGATTTAAGCTTGTTTTAAATCAAACTTATCTAAGACATTATATATTTATTACATAATTGATATTCACATATTCCATCTTCGATAAAATGGATTTTTGATGGCAATTAATGTAGTTTATTTCACATATATAAATATTATTTATATTTAAAATATTCATAATGATATTTTCACTGAAATGTAGAGAAAATAGTTATGAAGAAACTATACATTGTGATGTATAACTTCCTTTCTAATGAATGTCAGGATTTATTATAAGACACCCAATAAACTTTATTCGTTGTAATCATATTTTACATGTTAAAAGAAAAT
This sequence comes from Lactuca serriola, assembly GCF_051521515.1. NCBI lineage: Eukaryota > Viridiplantae > Streptophyta > Magnoliopsida > Asterales > Asteraceae > Lactuca > Lactuca serriola. Next base: position 124,448,661 of record NC_136413.1, on the reverse strand, counting down.
TATGAAACCTTTGCCAAAGTTTTCAGATATAAATTTGAGATACAGATCCGTTGAACCATCTAAAGCCTTAGTGATATTAAAGGATGATCTAAACCCTACTATATATCATTTATTTTTTAATTGGTGGAAATTATTTTTCTTTATTCCTTTTGGGATTAGCATCCAAAAACACCTAAAAGGACTGATAATAAGCTCTGGAGTGCTCCAACTCCCAAAGATCCAAACTTTATGACAAAGAACTCATAAATGACCAACAAATGAGATCTTGAAAGAATATCAGCAAAGCATGGACTTTATACCTTCAAAAGATGCACACAGTTAAGGAGTTTCTGGATCCATAAGCTTGCATGCAACACCATTTTCTTCAATGACCTTCTTCTTCAACAAGAATGCACAAAATTACCAAAAAGACTCCAAGATCTTCACTCTCAAGGCTAGGTATCGATATTAGGGCTTAAACTAAAAATTTAGGTTTGGCATATGCTTGTGTATGCCCGACGTACTCCCTCATACGCCCAGCATACAATGCCTCCATCCCGACTCACTTAAAGGCTTACGCCCGGTGTACAAGGCCAGTATGCCCAAGGTAAGTCTAGAGATGCTTAACTTAAGTTAATGAAAAGGCTAAAATTGTACCTTGAGGTTTGGGATGTTACACATCTTCAACCATGTACTTGGATTCTAGTCAATCCTATAGTTCCTTTTTAGATTCAACGTTTTGATAAGCATCAAATACAAAGTTATACATACAATTTAGATTGTGGCCACAAAAAATGTAGTCGTCATTCTCCGACTTTGATCTCCTCGTAGTTGCTTCCAAGGGTTCATCTTCAGTGTATTTAGTCATTGGTGTACTCAAAACATACACCACATTTAGGGTAATTATGAGGAAATATATCTTCTTCTACCATCTATAAAATTTGTGCCCTTCAAACTTGACCAACTTATCAAACTTTCTTTTCATTTCCTTCATAAATTCTTCATTTACCTTTTCACATAATAATTTGATCTTTGTTAGAAACTTTGTGGTTTCAAATGCTTGGAGAAACTGAGAGTCGTGATAACAGTTTTATATTAAAGTATCTCTATGGTACTCTAAAAATATTTATCGGATAACACTCGGTATAAGAGAAGATTGGAGAATGATAAAGTATGATTTTATGTGTACCAGAATCAGATGACCAAAATCAGAATTTTAACTCACTGTATGAGATAGCTACGAAACGCCACAAAACTGTCATCATTTCGGGTTTAAGCTGTCACTAAACCGAGTTTTAGTATTAGGATAAAAATCTGAGTCAAGATTAACAAAATTTGTATTTTTATTTATTTTCTATAAAGCAATATTAATCTAGTTAGGCGTTCTGTCCCTTGGACCCCACCAGGTGTTGACACCTCCTTGGATCCCACTACCAGGGGCTCTACACTTTCGACCCCATCAATGGCCTCTACCTCTTCAACCCCACTAGGCATTTTCACCCCTTGGATACTCTTAGCAAGGGCGCTACCCTCGACCCCCATGGTTTAGGGTTTCGATTGTAAATAACAGTGTACTTTAAATCTTAATAAACTCAAACTAGTATTCTCTCCACACCAACATTACTTGTTTAATATTCATCAATATTAAATTGATCTCCAAATTAATCCAATTACACTTAAATAGTATTAGTAATACAAAACACCAACATCAATTGTTTATGTGTTTAAATTATAAACTTAAATTAGCCACAAGAATGTGATGTGGTAAAAAGCCTATACATATCACCTCATAACTTATTTTGTATGACAGAAGGGTAAGTCTATTTTCCACTTAGTTAAAAGTGTTAAACATGTGTTATCTTATAAGAATTAGAGTAATATAGTTTAAGAATAATAATTATTTTATTGAAAGCGTTGTACACGGGTTATAACCTAGTATTAATATATATATTCATGGGCAACATACCGAGATTCGACTAATACTAATTAAAGCAAAGAAGGATAGAATATGAAAACTAAATAAAATGGAAATAGAAGTCAGATTCAAAGTATAAAATCGGAATCAATGTTAACAAAAATAAAAAAAAGTTTAACAGCATTCAATTATTAAAATCATAATGAGATAATCAAACCTCAAACATTACTCCAAAGGAAAGTATGAAACTTTTATGGTTTTGATCCATACACAACACTTTTTAGTCATAAACAATAAATTATGTTGTACACAATTGTACAGTACAATCATCTGAAACACAAATTGTTATTCACGGTTAAAAATTGTTTTGTTCAAATCACTACCCAATTTTTATCAATTCTAATTGAAGGGCAATATAGTGTAACTGAAATAGTGGAACACTTCATAAAAGTCTAATACTCTAACTGAAAATCTCTTTTATCAATTTTATTTGATAACCAAATTGTCTAATGTTTACACTAAACAACTCTTTCAATCATATTGGGATTGAAAGCTAAATTAAAATCCTCAGAAAGTCAAACCCAAATTGCAAATTTGGAAGCCAAACGCAAGGCATAATTTAAATCCGTGATATCATGTATCACCATCATTCATCAAATACTTGAATGATTAAAATATTTGAGCTTCAACACAAACAAATTGAAATAGTGATGGAGAAGAGAAGATAGATTTTGTAGATGCATTTGGAACATATTAATATATATAAGAATGAATTAAATAACCTGTGGTTCTTTTGATGCACTGATTGGGATTTTGAAAAGGGAAACCTAGGTGGAAAATCGTAAATCAAAATAACGAGAATTTCAGAATTTGGGTTTTTGAACTATGAAAGCAAAGACGCAAACGCAGCTAAAGATATTTATTTTGATACCATTGAAACATTCCAGTATCTTGGTCTTCTCTTTAAGTTATTTATATTTCTCAATAAACAAGTAAATTTAGAGTCAAGACGCTAACAACACTTGTGCAGGATAAAAAAGTTATGGCACCAAACTCCAAGAAATTATAGTTATTTTACAAAACTTTCATAACTATTGGTTCCCATAAAGAGTACAATCGGACAAATTAACTACATGTAATAACACATAATAATAAGAAATGAAATAAAAATTACCACGAGCATGACTGGTCCTCCGGCGGGGGCTGCGGATTTTACCAAGTCAATGAGTCCAGGCGAAATCATCTCACCAGTGTTACTGTCAACGACCACGTTAGCACCCAGCTCGAGGTGATGCTTAGATGATCCGACCCAGTACTTGAATCTATAGTTAATAACCACAGCGATCCTAATATTCACCTCCAGTATCCGACCTACCATGTCCTTACGAGTCCCTACCAACGTCGATGGCAGTTGGAGATGATCTTTGAGCAGAGTTCTCACGTGATTAGTCTCTACCCGATCTTCGGTGTGCTCTTCTAGGTCAACTACCACCGTAGATGGAAATTGGAGGTCTTTCCCCTCGAGTGATCTGATATGCTTAGTCTTGCCATTACCTTGGTAAAAGCCCGGCAGTGTGCCTGCCCACACATATTCCTGGAAGGGATCTTCGTATGGGTAATAAAAGAACGCAATGCTTAATGGGTAATCGTAGTAAAGACCGATTGCCAGATTGACATTGCAGAGTGTAAGGTCGAAAGATATGTTTCCTGCCGTGTTGTTTGACGAGTTCTTGAAGGCTGGAACTGAGAATTCCGCTATATAAAGCTCCGGGGGGTTTGGGAATGTGTACAAAGATAAAAGAACGATTACCACGAAGGCGAATGAGAGATTCCGACAAACAATATCGCCGCTCATCTTAATGACATGGAAAATTTAAGAAAATAGTGAATGAAACTAATTAATAAACATGATCATTCCATCTTTTATACAATTCGTTCTCAAAAGTTACATAAATATCTATACTAATGGTAGTCAATTTAATGGGTATTGTTATATGAGTTTTGTCATTTCTCAGTGCACACCAATTGATCATATGATTTTGATTATTTATTTATTTATTTATTTATTCATTTTATGTGTGGATTTTAAGTTATAATCCAATTTAATTTGTTTTTCATTGTGTTGGTTTTTAAGTTATATATATATATATATATATATATATATATATATATATATATATATATATATATATATATATATATATATATATCTCTCTCTCTCTCTCTCTCTCTCTCTCTCTCTCTCTCTCTCTCTCTCTCATTAGTTTTGTTATTTCATCACAACCTTGTAATATGCCATAAAAATGGTGGCAAAAATTCAATTATATACCACCATCACCTAGATTTGGAAAATGACACACCTACAAAAATCGCCACACATGTACCTGGAGATTGAATCACACACTAGCAAATCCGATGAAGTTGGGGGTTTCTTGAACTTGAAAATTGAGCTTGGATAAACAACAGTAACCGCCCATTCAAACCTTACTACTTAGATACGAGATGCGCAACTCGAGGAATTGAATGAAAGAAAACATCATAAGTTAAGCCTTGCAAGGAATGGATAAACAACTCTAGCTTAGGATGAGAGAACACGCTATATACTTCGTGAAACCGAATCTGGACTCCCAAGTTCGGTGACATCAGAAGCTTAGTCTTGGACGAAGCTCATAAGATGAGGTATCCCATTCGTCTAGGCTCTGTCAAAATACACTTAAATTTACAAGAGATGTATTTGTGACCAAACATGATTGCTGAGATTACCACTTATGAGGGTAAATGTCTAGCTTGTCCAAAAGTAAATGCAGAATATTAGAAGCCTACGGGTTTACAACAACGACTAGAAATACCTAAGTGGAAGTGGGAACATATCTCTATGGACTTCATTAAAAACTACCTAAGACATCGAAAGTTTATAATATTATTAGATAGTAGTCAACTGTTTGACCAAGTCCACCCATTTACCGCCAATCAAAGACATATATAAGATGAAGAAGTTAATCCTAACTTATCTAAAAAAATTGTCAAAATATATGGGTACGTGATTCTATTATCTTTGACATAGATGATAGATTTAGCTCACAAATTCTAACAATCAATATGATAGTCTTTTGAACCCCGAACATATATGAGCATGGCTTACCATTTTCAAATAGATGATCAAAACGAAAGAACCACCTAAACCTTGGAAAATATGCTCCAAACCTATATAATTGAATTCAGAACAATTAGGGATACTCATTTACCATTAATTGAGTTTTCATACACCAACAATATTTATCACAATGACTTAAATCCGCACACTCTGAGGCCCTCTATGAACGCAAATATCACTCGCCAATATGTTAGGCTGAAGTTGAAGAGACATAGTTCGCCAAGGAACATGCTGGTGAAGTTTGAGTTTCTTGATCTTGAAAATCGAGCTTGGATAAACAATAATAACTTTCCATTGAAACCTTACTACTCAGATCCAAGAAGCACAACTCGAGGCACTGAATGATGGAAAACATCATAAGTGAAGCCTTGCATGGAATAGATAAACAAATCTAGCTTAGGATGACAGAACACGATACTTCATGAACTCAATCTAGACTCCCAACTTCGGTGAAATCAGAAGCTTAGTCTTGGACGATGCTCACTGGCTAAATCTGGACACCCCACTTCCTGCCAATTAAAGAGATAGATAAGACGAGGAAGCTAATTCTAGCTTATCTAAGAGAAATTGTCAAACTACATGGGGTATGTGTATCTATTATATAACGTCCATAGATCCGGGATAGTCAATTTAGAGATAATAGGGGTCAAAAACAACTTTTCGACAAAAGATTATTTAGAAAAAATAATCTTAACCAAGTTTTAGAATATGTATCAAGGGTTCCGTACATATAAAGAATGCCGAAATCCGAGTTATAACGAAGAAGTTATGGCCCATCGAAGCTTTTCGGCAAAACCTGTTGGATTAGGTGTCTAAACCCATAACTATAGTTGATATCTACTTGAATTGATAGCAGCACAGTCCTTTTGGGTTGCCCTCAAACCTAACAACCGGACAAGGAAATTATGAAATGAGAGATATTAATTTTTTATAAGGTTAATAAATTAATATAAATGAATTTATTAATATGTTAAAAGATTAATATATTAATTAGAAATCATTATGTTTAATTAATAGTTAGCCAGAAATTGATCAGAATTAATTTTGGGCTTAAAAGTATTAATTATAAGGTGCAGGGACTAGTTTGCAATTATCTAATAGTTGAGTGGAAGGCTCTAGAACCCCCTTGGAAGAGGGTGGACGAAATCTATAGGGGAAACCCTAATGATTTCGTCCATGGGGGTTAGATAAGGCCCTTGGGTTTGCTTAGGCCCTAAGCAAGGAGCATTAGAGTTTTTCCTAAACCCTAGATCCCTTAGCTATATAAGGAGCCTCCAGGTTCAAATTTTGGGTACTCTTTATTTTGAAGAAACCCTGGGCCAAGAATTGTATACTCCCTCTCTCCTTCTAGTTTCCTTCTTGCTAGTTCTTGGGTGTGATTCCATTAGAGGCATTACATTTGTGGTGCTAAGCTTTCAAGAAGATCAAGATCAAGGTCAAGAGGATTGTCAACTGTTTGCTATAACAATTGAAAGGTATGTAACTCATAAACCCTAGTCTGTTATTTTCGAAAATAGCCTCTCTCCTCTTGGGTTCATGTTTTGCAATTCAAAGTTATATGTTCAAAAGTTAAAACATAGATCCAAAGTAGGTTGCATGTGAACTTAGGAATTGTTTTTCTAGTTTATTTGTTTTACCTAAAACCCATTAGTGGTATCAGAGCCATTGTTGTTTTAAATTGAATTGCTATAATAGTTGAATTGCAAATTAGGGTTTATAGCTATTAAACCCTAAAAGGCCAAATTTTTTATTTCTGGGGTTTTTAGTTCAAAGGGTTTTCGAAAACCCTAGCCTCCATGAACCCTAATCAAAATTAGGGTTAGGGTTTTGAAAACCCTAGCCTCCTCCCCTTGAAATTTTGAAATATGCTCCCCTTTTATAGGGTTTCTTTGTTTTGGATAATAGTTGCCTTATTGGATAATTGAGAAAAATAAGGAAATGATCCTATCCCCATATTTTCGAAATCTAGAAGGGATATGGATTAGGATTAAATTAATTGTTTAATTTAATTTGATAATCATTACAAGATTTAATTAATTAATAGTTTAATTTAAATTAAACTATTAATTAATAGTTTAATTTTTCGAAATTTATATAAACCCTAAAGTTTTAAAAAAGTTTAAAACACACCTTATATATATATTATAATTAAAAGTTAAATATTATATATGTATAAGACTATGGTCAGTCAAATCGCTAGTGTGCCTCATTCACGAAGCTAGTCTATAAGGGGGGTATAAGGAAACTGCCTATAAAATGGTAGTTGAATGGGTGTCCACTCTCACCCACCGCTTCCTTGATTAGTGAAGGGTCGTTAGCAGAACGGATTTGATATGACAACTATATCTCATTAAAAGTATAATGTTATTAAAGAAATTACTAGAACATTATTTACAAAATCTCAACTCTAGTTACCTTAAGAAAAATGTGAAAAGTATGCTAATCCATGAAATTGCACATTATGCTTTATTGGTTGTTGGTGGAGCGTGTGTGGATAACCGGCACACTGATAGGCACTAATAAAGAGTAGTAATGGGTATCTTACAATTATCATTTTGATGGAGCGTGTATGGTTTACCGGCACATCAATAGTTAATGATAAAGACAATAAGGTTACCAAGCACATTTGCATGGTTATTCACAAATAGTTTGTGATCCTCGGTATCCCAGTCACAAATAGTAGAGCATAATCCGAGATTAAAACAGGCCATTAAATAGTTTTAATGTATCTCTAAAGAATTAGGAATTTCGCTTCGTTTATTTTGTCTAATGGTGGAATTGGTGAATCGTCATTCACCTACCTTTATGAGATTTGAACTTGGATCTCGGCATCCCATTTCTAAGTTGTAAATCGTCATAGTTGGGTCCTAGCCTTGATATGATATCTTTGGGTTATTATATTGAGGTGTCTTGAAATCTAACTAAAATTATCTTTCTTTTCAGATGTCTACTCCTGGAAACACTTCTGCTTCGTCATCCTCCAGCCACAACTTCTCTTTACTCAACATCTGCTCCAAAGTCGTTATGGATGGCTCTAACTATAACGATTGGATGCGTAACATCAATATGGCGCTTAGATTCGAGGACAAAGAGTATGTCCTTGAAAAGGAGCTCAAAGAACTTGATGAGTCCAAAGCCACTCCCGAAGAGTATGCTGCCTACAAGAAGCACTATGATGATGCTACCAAAGTGGCATGCATCATGGTCACAACCATGTCCGCAGAACTGCAGAGGTACTATGAGGACTACTGGCCTTTTGAGATGAACAAATACCTTATGGAAAAGTACCATAAGCGAGCTCATCAAGAAAAGTTTGAAGTAGTCCAGTCACTCATGGCTTGCAAGATGAAAGAGGGGGAGTCGGTTGTATCTCATGTGCAAAGAATGCAACGCTACATAGAGCGTTTGGTCAAGCTCAACATTCACTTTGATGAGGAATTGGCCATTGACATGGTCTTGAACTCATTGTCTAATTGTTATGGTCAGTTTATCTTAACTAACCATTTGAAGAACACTGAGAAGACATTGGCCTAATTGCACAACTTGTTGTAGACTGCTGAAACAGGGATAAAGGGTAAAAGTATACCCTCCACACCTGCAAGTGCCCCTGTCTTGGCTATTGGACAGGGAAAGGGGAAAAAGAGGAAAGGTCCTCCCAAGCAAAACTGGAAGAGCAAGGCTCAAGCTGTGTCATCTAGTAATGGCCCAAAGGCTAAGCCCAATGGTTCCACTCCCCATGTTTCTGTTGGATTAGGTGTCTAAGCCTATAACTATTATTTGTATGTATTCGACCCGAGAGTAGCATGGTCTATTTGGGTTGCATATCATCAGGACAATCTGTTAGGATGGACTTTTGAGAGAAGGTTATTTATGGTTTATTAATATATTATAAGTTATAATATAGTAACATGAAATCATATGTTTTAATTAGTATTGATCAAGAATTAATTTGGAATTAATTTAGTGGTTAAAAGAGACTAATTAAATCTATGGGGACTAATTATGATAATTAGTTATATTTATATGTGTTGGGCTTATGATCCATGTTGGACCAAGTTTATGTACGGATACATAAAGAGTTGGGCCACATGGACCATGGATCATAAAACCCATGGGTATGGATTTGGGTTATATCCATGACCCTAGAAATTCCACATATAAATTGATACTTCATTGCCCAAAATCGCAACTTGAATCTTTTGGAGTTCATGGTGTCTTTTGTGTGCATGGAATTCTCTCTCAAGTTCATCCTTTGTCCATGGTGTGTTGTGATTCCATTTGAGGCTTCCACAGTATTAGGGCTAAGCTCTTCAAGGCCAAATACACCAAGAATTCAAGCTCCATCAAAAGGTATGTCATGCTAACTAGTATATTATATTTTTATGTTAAATGCATGCTAGTTGTAAGATTAATACCTTGGAAACCATTTGCATGAATAATTAGTGAAACATAGATCCAATGTATTTAGGGTTGTATGTGCACCATTGGATCTTGTAGTATACCAAAACCCAACAGTGGTATCAGAGCCATGGGTTGTTTTCAATTATACTTGATGCAAATAACTGAAAAAAAAACTAAATTTTTTGTTGTCTAGACAGCAGACTCGACGAGTCCATGAACAAATTCATCCAACTCGTCGAGTTGGTTCATGCGCTCGACGAGTTGGACCCCTTGACAGCATATATTCGTGTTTTTTGGCCTGTTTTGGATTAGAATCATTACCACAAAGTGTTTTGTTCATAATTTTTTTCTGAGACTATGGTAATGTTTATTCTCATCCAAATAAAGGATAATAATCAAAGTTTCAAGTTTTATACATGTTTATATGATGCTTGAAACATGTTGATAATGAATGTTTATGTTTATGAGATTGTTAAGATTAATAGAAAAAATTATGAGATAGTTGTTTTCAATCCAAATTAATCTAGAAGTTGGTAATAATATGTGTTTTGTAACATGTCCTCAAGTTACTTGAAAAGTCACATTTATGAATTTTAAAACTCATAAATTTTCCATAAGTTATGAAAAAATGAAGACTCACATTTTTAAATATTTTTAAAGTCTTCCATAACTTGTTTACAAGTTATGGAACTTGAAGAGTTTTTCATTAAACCACTTTAAAACTCATAAGTTATGGAAACCATAAGTTTTTGAATTGTTCAAAACTTGTACTCAAGTTTTGGAATTTGTAAAGTCACCCCCCATATACACTTTAATTCCAAACTCTAGAATTTTAAAAGTTAAAGTTCAAACTTTATGGACTTCATTAAATTAATTAAAGTGTTTAATTAAAAGAGTTAATAATTCCATAAAGACATGGTTTAAGTTTAATTAAATTAAGAGTATAGTTTAATTAATAGATTAAACCATCAAGTATTTTAAATGTTTAAAATACACCCTTATGTTATTATAATATTAATAGTTAATACTTATATATATATATATATATATATATATATATATATATATATATATATATATGTATAAGAACAAAGTCAGTCTTAACGTTAGTAGGCCTCATTAACGAAGCCGATCTATAAGGGGGTATAAGGTTACTGCCTATAAAATGGCAGTTTAATGGGTGTCCACTCTCACCCACCGCTTCCTTGACTGGTGGAGAGTCGTTAGCCGAATGGGTAGGACACGGACTATAATTCTCCCTTCATTAAGAGTATTAATGATAAATATTAAGTAACTAAACCTTTTATAAATACCCAATCTTAGTTACTTTGGAAAATGTGAATTTGGTGCTAACCCATGAAATTCACACTTTGTACCTTACCAAGTCGTTGGTGGAGTGTGTGTGGGTAACCAGCACACTAACTTGGACTAGTAAGGATAACAAAGGGTGATTTAATGTTTATCATAGATCGGTGGACCGCATGTGGGTAACCGGAACATCGATTAGGTGATAATATTAAGGGTACCAAGTGAATTTGCATGGTTATTCACACCTTGTTTTGTGATCCTCGGCATCCCAATCAAAACATTTGAGAGGGCACACTCGAGATTGAAACATGTCATTGAAAAGATCAATGAATCTCAAAAAGATCTAGGAGTTTCAAATCAAATTAAAATCTAATAAATTATTTCATTTTTCATGGTAGAAATTGGTGAATCGTCATTCGCCTACCTTCAAATATCTTATAGTTTGGATTACGACATCCCTCTTCCAAGTTATAAAATATTGTGTTGGGTCCTAGCCTTAATATTTCATATTGGGTGTTATATTAAGGACTTAAAAATCAACTAACTTGAATATCTCCCATTTTAGATGTCTAGTTTAGACATCTATGATCTACCCAAATCTCTTGAAATTTCACTTCCTACACCCCCTCCAATTATTCTCCTTATCCCACAAGTTAAAGGTCACTCAAGCCCTATTGACAAGCCGGGAGAGTTGGGTGTCAAAGTCTTGAGAAAGTTGGATGTTCAATCACTTTCTAAGTCACATAGTGAGTTCTTTTGGGACTACTATGTGACAGACAATGACTTGACCCTTAATGATCTTACCTATTTGCTTGTGCTGCTGAATCAAATATGATTTGAGGACTAGTAAAGCAAATTTGATTAGAAGATCAACTTCCCAAACCTTCTATTGCCAAAGGATGGGGAATTGGTTGCGAAGCTACCTAATTTACCTGAACAATCATAAGGTTGGTAAAGTCAAAGAGTTTGACTCTACTTTGGGTAAAGTGCACTATCTAACTCTATTAAGTTCCTATTTGAGATTCTTATACATGATGTGACTAGATCCCATTTTGATGTTTTGTAGAATTGAAGAGAGGAAGCGTAAAGGAAGTATTTGCTGATTCTGATCGCAAAGATGGATTTCGATCGCATGGTTCGATGATGAGAATTGTGAGTTGTTGCTTAAGAGTTATGATATATTGCTTAGGAATAGATAACAACAAATTTTTCATATGCATTTGCATTGTAAGGATAAGTTTTTCCACAAGTTTTAAATAAAAGATAAGGTTTTATTTTAGTTATTTTAAATATCCTTACAGTGGCATTTGTGAAAAATGGTTGTTTATATGATTCCATTGATAGCAATATTGGAAAATGGATTTGATTCTTTCGGATGTGGTAGTGTCATAATTTACCAAATAAGGAAAGATTCTCATCACCCAAGTTTCAATTGGACCGAAACGTGGAATCATACAAGTTGTATGATGAATGAGAATTTTCATCTTTGCAAAATTAAGTCAAGTGAAAGGACTAAGGGCTTGAGTACACATTCGTGTGCATTGGTCAAGTCCACCACACGGATCGATAAGACTATTCGTCATGATTTACTAAAATTTAGTAAATATGGTCATACTTACAAGTTTAAGTATAATTCTGAAAAATTGGAAAATATTTGATGTATGGCAGAACGAATGAGAAGAATCAAATTAGGCAGAAAGATAAAAGTTTCTCAAATCTGAAAGATGGGAGAGTACTTTAGTATCATGTTTTATGATCATCTTAATGATTAATATACTATATCATAATTAATCCTCTAAGGACATCTTAGTGCATTCTTATGGCTAAAAAGAGGAGTCATGAATTTTTGGAATGGTTAAATCAAGAAGATGAGTCATACTTCGTTCCAAAAACAAAGTCTTAGAGTCATACTCCAAGATTGTAACTTGAGTGACATGTCTTGAAGAAGGTTTATTAACACTAGTAAAATGTAAGAGTAAAATGTTTTCTACTCTTGTACATTTGAGATTGGTAAGTTGTGATGTTTTGCATAAAACAGAGATCAACATAGGCCAACTGCATGAAGTGTTAGTCTTGATAAGAATCCGCACTATCCCTTGAATATTTGTTTTGTCAAGGAATAGTTCTTGACAAGAGAGTCTTATATGTCAAGAGGACAGTGGGAGTCTTAAAGGTCTTGAAAGTTTCAAGAACTAATCAAGGATAAAACTTATAGTTCTTCACTAGCACACGACTTGAGGTTCATAACCTATCGTGTTGACATTTCTGTGCCCATTCCAGTTAAGGTTGGCTTTGCATACGAGTTATGAGAGTTCTCAATTAATTGCATAACTACTTGGAAGCTATGGCAGGCCCTTGGGCTGCCAGGTGGCAAGAAGTTAAGACTGCACAAGTTCAATCCATATGAATTTGGAAGTGTCATTAACATTGTCTTGTGATTATGATTTTGACAAAATTCACATGGATAAGAACTCATACACCATAAAACCTAAGTATCATAAGGTTTCTTTCCGATTCATGAAAATGATGGTGAGGAAACAGTTTCACTATGTAGATTTTTAGTAGATAGCAATTGTGATATTTGCATTCTCAAAGTCGTTAATGGAGCGTGTATGGGTAACCGACACACTAGCATGGACTTGTGTGAAATGTAAAATGTCTAAACAATTGAGACTATGATTACGGCATCCATTTTCATAGTTCAAAATTTGTTTAGACACTCATATGAGCTATCTAAAGAAAGGTGTATGATTTTGATAAAGTTTATCAAAGCATCTTGTACTAGAAATCTAAACTTTGGTAAGAGAGTCAATAAAGTAATGTCCAGCTGATTTCTGGATACATGTCAAAGCTAGTGGGAGCATAAGTGTTATGCTAATAATTATCATGTTAGTGGGAGCAAGATTATTATGTTAAGTGTTAATTATAGAAAACAAAAGGGTTTCAATTGGGAAAACTTGTTTTTCTATAATTAAGGGAGATGAAATTATACTTCATTTCAAATCATCATAGATAGTGAGATTTTAATCATGTTCAGTCAAGTATATATATGAATTTTATGTTGGAATGGTTTCACTTAAGGAAATTCTATATATATTGCATTTTCAAAATTCGATTATGATTACGGCATCCCTCTTCTTAGTCAAATTTTGAGAACATGGCAAATAAAAAAATATTGTAGCAAAAGACTGGTCTATGGTCATGTCTTTATGTGAGACATCATGGATCGTGTCCCATATGCTTCGGATATAGGATCGATTGCATTTGCTGTAATATTTATCCTTTCTAAATTTTCCAAATGCTCAGGGCATTAAGAGGGGAAAAGTCTAGAATTGGATATGACTAAAATGATTAAGCAATTGTCGAGGACAGTCTAAGGTTTACCAAAGATTGGTTGCTCATGGACAGTTGGAAGTATATTGTTAATTTTTGGAAAGGACCATAATTAACATATTCTGAAAAGAGGCAACTCTTTGATCAGAAGTGACAGTCAAAATGGGAATCTGGAAAGGTTTCCATAGGTGGAAGTTGATCTTTCAAATTTTTGTAAGATTAGAAAGCTTAATGCAAGAAGGATGTTCAAAGTAATGTACTTCGAATTTGAGACTTCGTTTCCATGGAATTGATATCCATTGGAAAGCTTAATGCAAGAAGGATGTTCAAAGTAATGTACTTTGAATTTGAGACTTCGTTTCCATGGAATTGATCTCCATTGGAATGCTCTATAATGTCTATTGACAAGTCTTTGTGACTTTGTGCATAGTCATTACGAGAGGATAAATGCATATAAGTTTAGAATCTAACAGATTTCGTTAAATGGTAGGAATTTGGAATTCTTACATTTACGATAAAGATTTGGGATTGTGAAATGAGCATCATTGGAATCATGTTCAATTGATCTATTTCACAAAGTAAAGATCATAAATAAACATAGTGTGCATACTTGGTGTATGGCATGACTAGTGTTTAGAAAACATAGTTTACATGCTTGGAGCATGCGACAACTATTGTTTTAATTCAAGTATAAAGTTGATTATTTGAAACATTATACAATGAATAATGAGTAATCAATATGGTGTTTAAATAAAAGGTGTTTTATTTACTCTCAGAGGTGCTTGGGACCATGGAGGATTAGTATTATTCTTGTGTTTCACTTTGCATGTTTTGACTTCCAGAATAACTAGGTTATTCATACTGAATGACTAAGTTATTCAAACCATGAACAGTCGATAATACGTTGGAAGTAGGTATTAAGGTAAGACTGTCATGAATCGGGTTTGTAGATGTCCAAGGTAGTGGACATAGTAAGAGTTACTACAACATTCATGAGTACTCCTGGAATAGGGATTCGAGTATTGGATTCAACCCACGCTCATTTGAATCACTTCATGGATTTTATCATGAGTGATCATGAGACGATAATATCTTATTTTCTTCAAACCTAGGGATATGAGTTATTACTATGAGTTGGTTGTACATTAATTGCACGAAAACGCATTCGGTAACTCGATGTTATAAAACGTGCCTTTGTGTATGATTCAACAAGTAGTAGAACAAGCCATATGAGTCGAAGTTTATCCATTCCTTTTACCTTCGGGATAAAAGCGATATCTGTGGGCCCCTCGATGATTTGGTGGACAAACGTAAGTGCTCGGCCGGGCCTGGACTGATTTGATTTGTTCAATTAGTCAGTCGTCATAAATAGGAAAATCGGGAAACAACAAATGGACAGAGAGAATGATTATAATCCATGTCTCACTGCATATGATATCTAGAATGGAGGAATATATGATCCCTTATCTAATGGACATGTCATTGATTTGTTCAGAGTTCGACAGCGGCTTTTAAGAGCTACGATTGCTAGTCGGGATCTTGGAGTCATACGTAATAATAGTTTTAGACTTATCCAAGTGGGAGACTATTGGATTAGGTGTCTAAGCCCATAACTATTATTGGTATGTATTCGACCCGAGAGTAGCATGGTCCATTTGGGTTGCGTATAATCAGGACAATCTGTTAGGATCGACTTTTGAGAGAAGGTTATTTATGGTTTATTAATATATTATAAGTTATAATATATTAACATGAAATCATATGTTTTAATTAGTATTGATCAAAAATTAATTTGGAATTAATTTAGTGGTCAAAAGAGACTAATTAAATCTATGGGGACTAATTATGATAATTAGTTATATTTATATGTGTTGGGCTTATGATCCATGTTGGACCAAGTTTATGTACGGATACATAAAGAGTTGGGCCACATGGACCATGGATCATAAAACCCATGGGTATGGATTTGGGTTATATCCATGACCCTGGAAATTCCACATATAAATTGATACTTCATTGCCCAAAATCGCCACTTGAATCTTTTGGAGTTCATGGTGTCTTTTGTGTGCATAGAATTCTCTCTCAAGTTCATCCTTTGTCCATGGTGTGTTGTGATTCCATTTGAGGTTTCCACACTATTGGGGCTAAGCTCTTTAAGGATAAATACACCAAGAATTCAAGCTCCATCAAAAGGTATGTCATGCTAACTAGTATATTATATTTTTATGTTAAATGCATGCTAGTTGTAAGATTAATACCTTGGAAACCATTTGCATGTATAATTAGTGAAAACATATATCCAAGGTATTTAGGGTTGTATGTGCTCCATAGGATGTTGTAGTATACCAAAACCCAACAGTTTCTGATCCAAAAGAGGCCGTTTGTTTTTACTGCAATCAAAAGGGGCATTGGAAGAGATCTTGCCCACAATATCTACAAGAAATTAAGGATGGCAAAGTGAAGCCATCCTCGGCAGGTATTTACACTATTTCTGCTAATAACTCATTATCTTCTCGTTCATAGGTCCTTGATACAGGATGTGGTTTTCATATCTGTTCTGATTTGCAGGGGCTAAAGGAAAGTGAGGAGATAGAGCGAGGGAGGATAAACTTGATCATGGGAAATAGAAAGTCTTCACCAGTAACCAAGATCGAATTTTATCAACTTTTGCTTAGTAATGATGTTAGATTAGTTTTAATAAATTGTTGCTATTCGTCTGAGATGACGAGCAACATTTTTTCATTTCATGCATTGTTTAGACAAGGTTTTAAATATTTTTTTTAATGATTTGAATGGTTCAATGTATGTTTATAAGAATGATGTTTTTATGTTTGAAGCTTTACCTTGTGATGGTGTGTATGAAACAGTGATTTGTGTTGATAGCGTAGGAAATAGTGTACTTAATATTTACTTGTCTAATAGTGTAGACAAGGCATGCTTGTGGCATTGTCGTCTTGGACATATTAACAAGAAACGCATAGCCCAACTCCAAAAGGATGGAGTGTTGGAATCATTTGACCTAAAATCAGATGATATGTGTGAATCTTGTCTTTTGGGAAA
Organism: Lactuca serriola; assembly: GCF_051521515.1. Classification (NCBI taxonomy): domain Eukaryota; kingdom Viridiplantae; phylum Streptophyta; class Magnoliopsida; order Asterales; family Asteraceae; genus Lactuca; species Lactuca serriola. The sequence continues at coordinate 124,431,511 of NC_136413.1, read as the reverse complement.
GATGACAAAATCACCATTCACAGGGTCTTGTGAAAGAGGTGAAGGTCTGTTGGATCTGATACACACAGATATGTGTGGGCCCTTCAGATCAACCACAAGGGATGCTAATCGATTCTATTTGACTTTCACTGACGACTATAGCAGATATGGTTATATCTACTTGATCAAACATAAGTCAGAAACCTTTGAAAAGTTCAAAGAGTTTAAGCATGAGGTCGAAAATCAATTGGGAAGAAAGGTAAAGATACTTAGATCCGATAGAGGCAGGGAGTATCTTAGTATCGAGTTCAACGACTATCTAAAAGAATGTGGGATAGTCTCACAATTGACTCCTCTTAGGACACCACAGTTAAATGGTGTAGCTGAGAGGCGTAATCGAACCTTGTTAGACATGGTTCGTTCTATGATGAGTCGTGATTCACTTCCTATTCACTTCTGGGGGTATGCTTTAGCGACAGTCGCCCACATCCTTAATCTTGTCCCTACAAAGAAGGTTTCCAAAACACCTCACGAGATGTGGACGGGGAAAGTTCCCTCGTTGGCACATATTAAAGTCTAGGATTGTGAAGCTTTCGTAAGACGAGAAACTCACGACAAGCTAGCAGGTAGAAGTGAGAAATGTGTTTTCATTGGTTACCCAAAGCAGTCTTTTGGATATTTGTTCTATAGACCTAGTGAGAACGTGGTGTTTGTAGCTCGAAGAGGAGTCTTTCTAGAAAGAGAGCTCATAGTCAAAGACGACAGTGGGAGTACCATTGACCTTGAAGAGATTCAAGAGTCAACCAATGAAGGAACCTTAGATGACACTAGCATTCAACCAGAGGAAACAGTTCCTGTTGAACCAGTTGATAAATCATTACCTCTTCCAAGATCCACTAGGGTGAGTGTGCCTCCTGAGTTGTATGGTTTTCATATTACTTCAGACGGTGACACATTCGTCAGTGATAGGACACTGGTGAATTTAGATGAACCGGTCTCTTATAAGGAAGCAATGGTAGGCCCAGAGGCTTCCAAGTGGAAAGAAGCAATGGACAGCGAGATTAAGTCCATGTATGACAACCAAGTTTGGAATTTGGTTGATAGTGCACCAGGTCGTAAGACAGTTGGATGCAAATGGATCTTCAAGAAGAAGACACACATGGATGGGAATGTGCATACATTCAAGGCTCGACTGGTTGCAAAAGGTTTCACTCAAACTCTAGGGGTTGACTATGATGAGACCTTTTCGCTAGTATCTAATATTAAATCTATTAGGATATTGCTCGCCATAGCTGCCTTTCATGACTATGAAATCTGGCAGATGGATGTCAAGACTGGTTTCCTTAACGGGAAGTTGGCTGAGGATGTTTACATGAGTCAGCCAAAGGGTTTTGTTGATGCAAAGTATCCCAATACAGTGTGCAAGCTTGAGAAATCCATTTATGGATTGAAACAAGCATCTCGCAGCTGGAATCTTTGCTTCCATGAGAAAGTCAAAGAGTTTGGTTTCTCTAGAAGTGAAGATGAGTTTTGTGAGTATATCAAGGCTAGTGGGAGTATAGTAACTTTTCTGGTGTTATATGTCAATGACATATTACTCATTGGTAACGACATTCCAACCTTGAACGAAGTTAAATCTTGGCTTGGAAAGTGTTTTGCCATGAAAGACCTAGGAGAAGCTGCCTATATTCTTGGGATTAGGATATTGAGAGACAGAAAGAAGAGACTAATTAGACTTAGTCAGAGCACATACTTGGATAAGGTACTAAAGAGATTTAGTATGGAAAATTCAGAGAAGGGAGAACTACCTATCCAGAGCAACACAAAATTGAGTAAGACTCAATGCCCTAGTACAGATGAGGAAATAGCTGACATGAGTCGTGTACCTTATGCTTCCGCTGTCGGATCGATCATGTACGCTATGACATGTACTCGCCCTAATGTGGCCTTTGCTTTGAGCATGGTCAGTCGCTATCAGGGAAACCCAGGTAGAGCTCATTGTATAGCAGTAAAGAATATACTCAAGTATTTGCGAAGAACAAAGGATTGGGTCCTTGTACTTGGTGGCAATGACACTTTGAGAGTGGATGGTTACAGTGATGCTAGCTTTCAAACAAATAGAGATAACTTCCATTCTCAATCCGGCTAGGTATTTCTACTGAATGGAGGAGAGGTGACTTGGAAGAGTTCCAAGCAAGATACGGTGGCTGATTCTACTTGTGAATCAGAGTACATAGCAGCGAGTGAAGCGTCTAAAGAAGCAGCTTGGTTGAGGAACTTCATCGGGGATCTCGGAGTTGTTCCAACCATCCAGGAGCCTATGGAATTGTTCTGCGATAATGAAGGAGCGGTTGCCTTGACAAAGGAATTGAGAGATCATGGTAAAACCAGACATATCGACAGAAAGTACCATTTCATCAAACATAGAGTAGAAGAAGGTCATCTTATAGTAAAGAGGGTGTCATCTGAGGCCAACCCAGCAGATCTCCTTACAAAGGGTCTGAGTAGGGCTAAGCATATTCAGCATGCTCGGAGCATAGGACTGAAAGATGATATTAGTTTTAGTAGTTAGATTAGTTTTGTTCTGAAACTTGTAACAAAGTAAATGTAATCGACTTTTGGTAATTAAATAATAAAGTATTATTTATAAGATTGGGTTCTACCTTTTGTCAATTGTTTATTATTGTGTTTCGTTTTTGCATGTTTTACTTCCCGAATAATAAGATTATTCAAACTCCACAGTCGTTCATACTTTTGGAAGTAAGTAGTGAATCGAGACTGTCATTAACTGGATTGTAGATTGTCTAAGGATAGACATGGCAATAGATTTGCTGCAACGTTCATGAGTACTCAGAAATTGAGATTTGAGTATTGGATAAACCCTCGCTCAGAGTATTACTTCATGGAATTCATCACGAGTAATACTGAGACAATAATGTCTTATAATCTTAAAACGAAGATATATGAGTTGTAATTTGCAAGTCGATCATGCATTGGTGATACGAAAACGCATCAGTAACTTGGTGTTATAAAACGTATTGTCATGTATAATTTGATGAGTAAAAGATACAAGCATATGAGTCAACGTTTATTCGTTCGTTTTTCCCTAACGGGAAAAGCAATATTTGTGGGCCCCTCGATGATTTGGTGTTGACTTATGTGGTGGGCCCAGCCATGACTAAATTGATGTGTTCAATTAGAAGTCCTACATCATCACAAATCAGGAATCGGGAAACACAGATTCTGGACAAAGAGGTTGATTATATTCCATGTCTTTTGTCCACGGATATCCAGCAGAATGAAGGATTATATGATCACTTATCTTACGACATGTAACTGACTGGGTCAGAGTTCGGCAGCAACTTTTGGAAGCTACAATTTGCTGGTCAAATTTAGAAGTCATACTAGCAATTATAGTTACAGACTTATCCAAGTGGGAGACTGTTGGATTAGGTGTCTAAGACCATAACTATAATTGGTATGTACTTGAACTGATAGCAGCACAGTTGTGACAACTGTCAATTCAGGTCATTCTCGGACTCATGCATCTTTATAAAAACCATTCATGCACAACATGCCATGGCCTAGTAGTATAAATTAGGTCAAAATCTTGCATAAACTAGGATCCAACTAAAATCTAGGACTAATATACTTGATTCTTACGATTCTTATTTAACTACAATAGGAAATGCCAATACCATAATTAGAATGAAACTTCAAACTTTGTTACAATTGAAAAAGGGTATAAAACCCTAAAAATAAATTAAAATATTCTAATTTCATTCCAATATGATGGTGAATATCAAACAATGTTCCAAAAACTCTAAAGAGCCAAAATCCAAATTTATAAACTTTAAAACTTTAAAAGTCTATAAAATTTGCTATAAACTTCCTAATATCAAATTTTTAATAATCAAGTTATGGGTTATAATCAATGAAATAAAAATTTAAATTATCAAACATTAAACATAATTTATTAGTTAAAAACAAGATTTTTAAATAAATCAAGAATTATCTAAAGAAACACTTTTATAAAAATTAGGGTTTTATAAAAATTAAAGAGGGAAATGTATAAAATTTAAACTTAGGAGAGAGAGGGCCTTTAATACACACAAAATCTGGCCACCCCTCTCCCCCATGCTCTCTCTTCCCTAAACTTCAATCATTAAAACTTATTCCCTACACTTCCACTTCTCTCTTCACTCTCTCTCTCTCTCTCTCACACTCCACCTTTTCAACTCTCAAACTCTCTCTTCCTCTCTCTAAACTCACGAAAATAATCAGCCAAGAACACCTCTCCACACTCAAATCTTCATCTTCTAAGGTTATTCTTCAAGGTATTCACGAAAAATCCTTCATCTTCCCTTACTTTTGCTTCTTGTTTTAAAGGGTTTTCTTGTACTTCTCTTCCTTATACACCATTATTTATGAACATTCATGAACATGTTCATGAATGTCGAGTTTGATGATGATGGTGGTAGGGCTTCACCCAAGAACAACATGCATGTTGTTTAATGGTGAAATCCAAGGACCAAAACCTATGTCAAACACTAAAGTTCGAATTTTTACAAGTTTTAAAGGTTCATACACCTTATGTATTCAAGTATTTCCTTTAAAAACATCACTATGACCAACATATGTCCATGCATGGTCTTCAAACCGTGATGCATTTGATGAACACCAAGCTAAAGAGCTTGATGATCAAAGTACATTGTTCATAGTGCATGTAAATGATTTTGTTTATAAAAATATCTAAAAGTTCTTTTCTGTTCAAAATAAAAATTTTCCAGATTCCCATTAAGGTAATATGAATATCTGGAAAATCCCAAGAGTTTCCATCATTTCCTTGATTTACTAAAATTGCTACAAGAAAACAAGGGCATAAATCACATAAAATACTTCCAGAGGTATATAAATCCTGAATAAATTCGTGGATGACCCCTATTGTGAATAATGACCTCTCATTAAGTTTCATCTATTTATGTTTCTGTTTAGTATGATTTTTGATTTTCTTTTTGTTTGGGTCTAATAAATCACAAAACCACTATAAAAACTATAAAAATTGCATCTAACAGTTTTCGCAGCTCGAACCTTAGGTCGGAGACTCAGACAAATAATTTCAGAATTTTTCATCATGCCTTTCTATTTTTCCCGATTTTTGGTAATTATAATGGCCTAAAAATAGGAAAAATAGTTCTATCATCCAAAATTCATGAAAATTTACCAGAACATCATGTTGTACATTAGGAGGTTACATCAAAATTTTGATGATTTTTTTCTACTGTATACTATTTGTTTCCTATTTTCTAAGGTTAAATACACTTAAATACACTTAAATACACATAAATATCCAAAAACGGATTATACAATATGAAAATCACTTTTGGTATTTTTCCTAGATCACTTACACTGTAAATGATGTAACAAATTTTTTTGGTAATTTATTTTAACTGTTTATTATTTATTCTTCAATTAATGATTATTTAAGGGGATAAAACAAAGAAAAATACAAATACCAACTGAAAAATATCTTTTATATTTTTCCTAGCTTATTTATGTATAATAACAGTAAAATAAAAAGTTTGGGTAATTTTAGAAACTGTTTTCTATTTATTTCAATTATTATTGGAATAAATGCTCAAAAATCATAAAATTGGGATAAACAGCTTGGAAATCCAATTTTATATTTTTCCTAGCTTATCTATGTATAATAACAGTAAAATAAAAAGTTTAGGTAATTTTGGAAACTTTTTTCTATTTATTTCAATTTTTATTGGAATAAATGCTCAAAAATCATAAAATTGGGATAAACAGCTTGGAAATCCAACTTTATATTTTTTCTATCTTAGTAATGTGTAGTAACAGTAAATTAAAAGGTTTGAGAATTTTTATCCTTTGAATGCTATTTTTCGTGAATTTATGTTGTTATGAAGGCTTAAAAATTTGAAAAATAGTTAACCATATCAAAAATTCAAGGAAAATTTTCTGGAAAACCTCTATTGTATTTAGAATGAAAATACAGGGTTTGACAATTTTTGGAAACTGTTTGATAATATTTTACATTTTTACGAATTTAAAACACCTTTAAATGTGTTGAAATACCCTCAATTTATGTTACTAAATCTGGAAAATTTATATCCCAAATTCTTTTAATTGCATGACTTATAGAATTTCATTATTTCAGAAAAATTGTAACCAATTTATATAAAATCCAATATTAAAACATAAGATTGGCATTTCACTATACGTAGAGTTTAGTATATTAGCATTAGATTTCGACATGGAAACTCACTAGTGTGTGTTTGATGTCGTAGGATCCCGGTATTAAGACGTTGGTGTATTCCGAGGCACCACTTGTACCTACTCGAAACATTGTGAGTATTCACGTACTCCCCTATTTTCGGTTTTTATGTTTTGGGGTGGAAAAACATGTCCTAAACTATTTATGTTCGTTATATTAAATTGACGCGTATAAACTTGATTACTATATTTTGCATATTGTGAGTATTCACGCACTCCCCGATTATCAGTGTTTACGTTTTGGGGTGGAAAAGCATGTCCCGAAAAACTATTATTTGCATGTTGTATTTAAATTGATTTGTATCAAACATGATTGCTATTGTATTGCTATGTCTCTTTATGTATGTCTATGCAACACGGAACATGAGAACTTATCGTACTCAGGCCCTTCCCTTATCTCTAACCATTAACTCTTTGAGCCAATGGTCATTATGGATAGCGCTATTAGGAATTGACAACTCCTCACTCGCCCTATTGCTTGAGTGCATGATACCATATTCATCTATGGAACGATAAGCATAGATCTTGATAGGGCTTCAGTCATAGGTTTGGTTGAGAACTCATTGTTTACCCATACACATACAAACTCGTTTCTCGTTATAGCAATAAACTTGTTATTTATTATGGCAATAAACTTGTTTATCAATTATAGCAATCAACCTTGTTTCTCATTATAGTAATGAACTTTGTTACTCATTAAAGCAATGCACTTGTATTTATGAAAAGCCTTATTCCAGATCTTGATTTTATAAACTTGAGAACTCACCAACTATTTTTATAGTTGACGCTCATTTTACATGCTTTTTCAGGAAATAATTAGTAAGTGGATATAAAGATTCATCATCATGGATCATGTTGCATCGTGTGGAAGTTATTTTATGAAGTTATATTTTGAACAATGTTATTTTTGGAAACTTGTACTTTGTTTCTTTTTAAGTTCTGGGTTGTAAACTTTTAAATATTTCTATGGTGATGTATCTTTATCTTTTGCAATGAAACCTTTATCCCTTTCATATCTTGCATTTCTGCTTTAGCGGGGTGTGACAACAGTCCTTTTGGGTTGCCCTCAAACCTAGCAACCGGACAAGGAAATTATAAAATTAGAGATATTAATTTATTATAAGGTTAATAAATTAATATAAATGAATTTATTAATAAGTTAAAAGATTAATATATAAGGCCCTTGGGTTTGCTTAGGCCCTAAGCAAGGAGCATTAGGATTTTTCCTAAACCCTAGATTCCTCAGCTATATAAGGAGTCTCCTGGTTCACATTTTGGGTACTCCTTATTTTGAAGAAACCCTAGGCCGAGAATTGCATACTCCCTCCCTCTCTCCTTCTAGTTTCCTTCTTGCTAGTTCTTGCGTGTGATTCCATTAGAGGCATTACATTTGTGGTGCTAAGCAATTCCACCTAGAAGGTAATGGGTTACTCCTACAGCACGTCCTTGTACAATGCTTATCAAGATCAAGATCAAGAGGATTGTCAATTGTTTGCTATAACAATTGAAATGTATGTAACTCATAAACCCTATTTTGTTATTTTCGAAAATAGCCTCTCTCCTCTAGGGTTCATGTTTTGCAATTCAAAGTTATATGTTCAATAGTTAAAACATAGATCCAAAGTACGTTGCATGTGAACTTAGGAATTGTTTTTCTAGTTTATTTGTTTTACCTAAAACCCATCAAAACTGACACGGCACCAGGAGACGTAAATAGTGAATTTACGATAGAGGTCTTTTTAGCCTTAGTGATCTAAAAAAAGTTGTAGTATACGTTCAACCGAGAACATACAAAAAAAGAACGCCCAAATCTGACTTTGTATGAGGAAGTTATCATTTTTCTAAGATTTGGCATAGCAGTGCACGACCCGAAACTCGTATTTTAGTTCAAGCAGTTTTTGGCCTATACGACCTTAATGAGAGTTGAAGATCTCATTAATAGGAACTCAAAGGTAAAAATATAGACGAAAACGGAGTCTGTATGAAGGAATTACGAATTCTTCACGGTCATTTTGCAGTATAATCTCCTCCTACTGTTAAGTTTATGATCGATCGAGAATTAGCCGACGGACTCAAAATGAAAGTTGTAGATATTATTTTTACCTACACACGGATATAAAGAACAAGGTATGAATGAAATTTGTAGTACTCGTAAATACCAACGCGTGGATATAAATAACGTTAGAAACGGAGCACGTATGCGAAAGATATGGACGAAGCTTAGTCGTTACTCTTCATGGGCGATAAATACGATATAGTTTTTGTAAATATGAGATAGAAGGAGAATTAGCCGACGGGGTCTAAATGAAATTTGTAATACTTGTAAATACCAACGCGTGGATATAAAGAACGTATAAAACGGAGCTCGTACGCGGAAGATACGAACGAAACTTAGGGGCTACTTTACTATCAAACTCTTATAAATAAAGGGTGAACTCCTCATATTTTCTTCACACCATAAGCCTTTCTTTCTCTCTCTAGCTTCTCTCTAGCCTCCCTAAACCCCTCCCAAGTCTAGGGAACCTCCCTAGCACAAGAAGGAAGCCCCGGAGTGCCCGACGTCTTCGAGAAAAAGCTTTCGGCTCGGAAACGCTGCTCCAGCGAAGCCTGCTTTTTAATAAAAACCCGTTGTTTTGTCGAAGGAAAATAGAATCGTTAAAAGCAAAATGTTGCCCGAGTTTGGAATCATCACTATAACAAGTGAGTGCATAGTTACTTTCATCTTACACATAGATATGAAGTATTTTATATAAATTACGTGCTATGTGTCTATATTATCTGAGTACTTGCTGTCTATGCTGGATGAATGATTTTATACATGTTTTAAATGATTTAAAGTGTATATGTATTTTATATCTACGATAATGTTAGGGTAAAACATGGGTAGATGTAATAGATGGAATATGAGTTGGATGATGAGTTGAGAGGTGTTATAAACCACGAGGTGAGGGTGAGAGGTGGACGATGTGAGAAGCCTTTCCGAAATGATGGCCCCGTCATTCAACAAAGTATGGATGACAACCACGGACTATTCTAGACAGTCCAGTGGAACATTAGCAGGCTCGTAACCTGTAGGTGTTGTGAACGATGTTTTCACTCGATGTACTCTAGACCTTGGTGTGCATGTAGACTTGGTGCCTAAACATTGGTGATCATGCAGACTTGATGCCTAAACCTTGGCGATTATGCAGACTTGATGTCTAAACCTTGGTGATCATGTAGACTTGATGCCTAAACCTTGGTGATCATGGAGACTTGATGTCTAAACCCTGGCGACTATGTAGACTTAGTGCCCGTTGTGTAAACTGTGGCAACGATGGATTTCTTGTTGTTCCTTAGGATAATCCTTAGGAATGAATGAACGAGGAATAGTTGATTCTTAGGGTAGATCCTTAAGAGTAAAGAAAATAGGGTAATTGAGTTGATTGTTTGATTGTTAAACATAATAATCATATTATTGTGTGTTGAAAACCCTATGTACTCACTAGGTTTCCCAACCTGACCCACTCAATTTATTTATATCACAGGTGTTGATATGAAGTCACATTACACTGAGAGATTAAAGAGATGTAGATCACTAGTGTAAATGAATGTAAGTTTTGTTTATGGTTATGTTTCTCTATTGATGATGACATCCCAAATGTTTTAAAATGAATAAAATACTTTTCTTCGGAAATGCTTTGATAACGTATTTATCATGTTTTAGTGGGAACAAATTCCGCAACATTTTTATTAAAAGAGGTACTCTGATTTTTATAAAGCATAAACAAAATTGGTCTTTTCTGGCCGTGAAAATGGGCATGTCACATATTATATTTGGCATAGATGATAGATTTAGCTCATGAATTCTAACAATCACTATGATAATCTTTGGAAACCCGAGCATACATGAGCATGGCTTACCATTTTCAAAGAGATGATTAAAACAAAAAGAACCACCCAAACCTTGGAAGATATGCTTCGAACCTATATAATAGAATTTGGAACCATTAGAGATACCCATTTACAATTAATTGAGTTTTCATAAAACAACACTATTTATCACAATGACATTAAAGCCACACCTTTTGAGGCCCTTTATGAATGAAAATATCACTCACCAATATGTTGGCCTGAAGTTGAATATATGCAATTGGCCAGCGAACACATCGATGATACATTGCTCACTACTCTAGAAATTATTCAAGAAACTACATAACAAATTGTGCAAATCAAGGAAAGATTAAAGGCTAGAAACGACGAACTGGATAGTTCTGTTGACATAAGCCTCTAGAATTCAAATTAGAGATAAAGTAATGTTGAAGGTCTCTCGATATAAAAGAAGGATTTTGTTTAGAAGACGATACAAGTTAAACCCAACATCAACTCAAGCTGCCTCAAGAACTAAACAATGCATTGGGCTTTTATTCAAAAATTATTTCATAAACACAATGATAGCAATGATAGATTTTAATTTTGAATAAAATAAAACTAGTTTTATTCCCTCCAAAAAGACCATTTTTTCAAGACTTCGAAAGATTAACACAACCATAGAAAGGAAAGCAAAACAAACTTAGAAGATTTTGGTTCCTTTTGGCGATTAGAAAGTTGATGAAGATGAGTTTAGGCTCTAAAGAAGAAGCTCTCTAGAAGTATCCACCAAAAAAGATTTGCACTACTAAGCTATGCTAGTAAACACTTGATGATTAGTTATTCATAAGCCTTATAAATATATGACAAATATATGTTCAAAGGTGGAAGAATCAAATGAGCTAAAAAGATGCAACAAAATTGCAAGAGATGAGAAGGAAGAGAACCTTCACATTCTTGACTTTGAGAGAGGAAAAAAAGATAAGGATGCAAGTAACAACTAGCTAACTCTCTTGTCTAGTGGATTTCATTTATACCAACAAGTGTGTACAAAAAGACTATACAATAAAGCAAAAAGCAAAAGCAACTCATCTCCTAACAAGCATGGCAAAAAGAATTAAACAATTGAAAATAAATTCTAGAGTATCTCTTAAAATTTTTTGCCATCATGCTTAGATGAGAAAAAAACCAATTGTCAATTACATTGTGCACAACCAGCTAGTTAGGTGTAACTTGATTGGTTACCTAAAGTGTCCAAAAGTTTCTACACATCTTAAATAATGTAACAATTAGTAAAAATTGGTTAGAGTTCGTACGTCAAACCACCGCAAACTGCTATATATTAAGAACAATTTTTTTTGTAAATTTATGTTTATAATGTTTATGATTTAAAGTCCAAGAGCGATTACTTTGCGGTTATTCACGAAAAGCACCACAAAACAGACCCGAAAATGTTTTAAAGTCCAAGAACGATTACTTTGCGGTTATTCACGAAAAGTTTCACCAAAACTAACCAGGGTCAAGATCACACATCAAATATGAGTTTCTAAGGCCCATTTTTACGGTTTTAATATTGGGGAAAATATATGAGTGGTTATTAATGTTTGATGATTTTCAAATTTTATATACTAAATAACATCATACTTTATTATTGTTCAAAAGTTTATGAAATAACAATCTAAAAAAGTGATAAATCACCAATAAATCTATTAAGTTAAAGTAGATTGTTAAAATATGATATATTCATACCTTACATTAAATATGAGTATAATTATTAAGAAAAAACACAGGATTATAAGTAGATTGCTATAATAACATAAGTTGATATTATAAATCAAAAAAATGATGATTTTATATGTATAAGTAAAAGTATTTCCTGGAAGCATGGAAATATATTAAAATGACCGAAAATATTATTTGCGTATAAAACGAATGTACATTGTCATATTTGATGGAGAAACCAAGTTTATGAAATTATATAATTATTAGTTAAAATTATCAAATTTAACTATTAATATATATATATATATATATATATATATATATATATATATATATATATATATATATATAAGGTTATGTAAAAATGAATCGAGAATTTATTAATATATTTTTATATTAATTATAAAAATATAACTCAATTTACTAAGTTATGAATTTTTATTGCAATAAATAACATGATCGACTTAAATTCATAAGAGTCGTTATTTATGAAATTTTTTTACTATACTGGTCATTTAAATTATAAATTGTCTTGGGAATTGTTGGTTTCATGTTGATTGAAACCTGGAAAATACTATAAAAGCAGTCGTTATGCTGCCTAAATTTTCTCATAACAGATAATAGAAATTTGGAAATCCATTAAGTATTACATATCTCAAATACTAAAAGGCTTCAATCAAATGTTATTCCTTAACAACAAAATAATAAGTATTCAACAAACTTATAATAGGAAGTTTAGGACTAGGATGCCTAGACACAATGTTTGGATCCAACACACCAGGATCTCCTTATAGGTGTCATGTTGTTTCTAGAGCCATATGAGTTATGGTCGTTTCCTAAGCTATTTGGGCGATGTTGTTGGGTATACTAAGACTGTGTCTTGGTGGAAAACCCTATATTTTCATAAGCGTTAATTCTCATAGAATGACTAATGATAGGTATAAGTGCCATACTATTGATCTTGTACGGTTAAACGACCCGCTAGGAATTGTTTGCTACAACTACGTCTAACGAGATGAATTTTGGCATTGACGTTAGTACCATTGTATATTACCATGCGTTATAACGGGGTAAGGGACTTAACCATGCCATCATGTGGAGCAGGTGCAAAAAGTGTAGGTGTCATAAGTTCGGCTATACTAGTTGAAAGAGATGAATTTTGGCATTGACGTTAGCACCATTGTATATTACCATGCATCTAACGAGATGAATTTTGGCATTAACGTTAGTACCATTATCATAAAATCACAGTTTTGTTTCGTTACCGTAAACAATCGACATTTGGATTATACAGTGGTTTTGTTCACTGATACTAGTTGAAAGAGACTATAGGTAGTGGAATAGTTTGTGAACCAAAACGATAAGTTTCAATACTAGAAACTAATTTAAATAACACTTAATTAATACCATGACACAACTGATTAAGGTTTAATAACTGACAACTAATAAGTTATTTATTTAAACCCTTTGTTCTTGTACCAAAACACAATATGTATGTGGGAGGAGTTTAAGTCATTGGTTAAGTATCGGTTCCTAAATTAAGTCAGACAATACTTAAATAATACCATGACACGATTTTACATAGTTTATAAATTCAAAACTTATAAGTCTTACAAATAAGCTTTACAAATGCTTGTACAATATTCTATTGTAAAGTTATTCATTTTATGTTTTCACAAGATGCAATATGACTTTATTTTATATAAATTGGCACTCAAAATCCTTATATGAAAAGCATTTTGGTCATGAGAACTGTATAATTTTTTATATAAGTGTGACTTACTTATATGTATTTTGCCAAATTTTGAAAATTTTAGATTTGAATGCATGATGTTTCTAAATGAGACTAAGTACATTTTTATAACTCAATTATCTTATACTTTTGATAGAAATTTACGTATTTATAAAAGTTGGTCAACCAGATAAATTTTATAAAACGTTTTTGGTTATAAAAATACTTCGTGTCAAAACCTGCAGAACTACCAACATTTTTGACGTATTTGAAATACAAATATTTTCAAGTTATTTAGCAGGTCGGAAGTGTCCGCTCCAAAGGCTCTCCATTATTTTTATTATATCCTTGTAAACGCCAAATTGTTAGGCATGTGTCTCGATTTAGCAATGGTTTTGTCAATGTAATTTGTATTTCGGTAAGAATAGAAGATTATATTTCAACTATTCAATGTATGTTCAATAGCTGTGATTACAAATTTACGTTGCGCACCTCGGCATTTCCGTTGGCGCCTGTGGGGGGTTGACAAATATTTATACCATATGATATTAAGCTAGTTTTGTTAACTTTATTATTATTTCCTTGAAATAATAATTCCCATAATGTTAGAAAAACTTATTTTCCAAAATAATATATTTCCAATTAAAATAAAAGTGTTCATATATCTATTAATAATCAAATTTTACTAATAAATAATCAATTAGTGGTACCTTGCTATAAGGTGTGACCGTATAGGATCATATGTTATTAGCAATATCATTCTATAATGACTCTTGGGCATACAAGATTTTTCAATCTCCTACTTGCACACGACGCATCATAAATTGATATACATAATGGTGAACGTCTAGCAACATTTCACTGCCCGAATAACATACGACAAAGAATGTATTCATCAACATCCATTCCTAAAAGCTCGAAGCTTCAATTGGTTTATAAGGTAAATTTATCAGCTATCACTTTGATATATACCTCATGTCGAACATGATACTTGGATTGCAATCAATCAATCTCATTTGGTTTTCAAGTTTGGTTGTGTGTTAGATGTCTAGTTGTCAACACATAAGAGAAATAAATCTCATCTTTACTACATAAGCATGCTGCATAGTTCACAACATACATGGAAATGGCTTTTATAACTGCCCGGTTAAGGATCAATATTTGATAATATCAAAGTACAACACTCCCTACACTCAAGTCCAACTATGTATCTCAGGTGTTAAGGTTAAAAAGATAGTACCTTTTAATTAAGTAACACTCATAACTATGATCTATGAGGTGGTCTTGATGTGGGTTTGTTCAGTACTAGTTCTTTGACAAGTACCAATGAAACTTGGTTACAACCATTTGCCTACTTTCACCTAGTGAGACTCAACCAATCCAAATATATTAGTCATACTTCATAATTGCTCCACAGTTATAACAGACTATGAACTTTTAGAATAATAAGAATATTCATGGATTAAACATGTTAATATATATATATATATATATATATATATATATATATACACACACACACAATACGTGTTTATATGATGATCATATCCCGATATATCAACAGAATACGATAGTTGTTGTGTTAATGTTCCAATATCAAAATACTAAATTTAAATCAAAATCCCATTTCTAGAATAATGAAGTCATATAGCTAAAGTGTGAGTAATTATACTTAGCTTAAAAAGAATGACTTTATTAATGGGTCCGACTAAATTTAATTTGTGTGAATTTCATGAATACTATCATCTCCATATTTAACTTTACTCTTAGTATAGTTAAATATCTTGGAGAATGTGATTGGTTTTCTTTCGTGATATGGAAACTAGTGGTTTGATTAAGTATAATCTAAGTCACAACAGTTTCTATGTGATCCTTGAATGGAAAAGTCAACCTAGTTTTTCAATGAACATATTCAAGCAATAATATTTGATTTAAACTTCTAAAGTAGTAGTGTATTCTTATTTAGGAAATTGCGCTAGTATGCTTTCCTTGGATCTCATTTCTGCAAAACTTATTCTTCATTCCATAATGAAGTCTTAATCAAATTAGAATTCATAATTATACATAAAAAATTAGAAGTCAGCATGTTATGTAGCTCTTTACATAACGTCCTTCTTCTAAAATGATTATTTCATTTGCATTTTCTTAGTTCTTCTTACGTAATCTTAGAATGTTCTCAAAGTCATCTAGTGATTTACCCATGTATTCAACTGGTATCTCATGATATGTTCATAGCATAATCATATACCATGTCTTGTGCATAATATGACATAAATGATGGATTAATTTTCCAAGAAAATAGAGTACAAATAATTTCCTTTAGCTTAAACATTTGTGCTAGGTCCTTTTGACATAGAATAAAAAAGGTGTCATGTGTCATTGCCAAGAATCCTCTAAAGGAATCTGTTATTTTGATCTCTTTCAAGATATTGTTAATTCATGCAAAATAATTTAAAACTTGTAAACATTACACATTATCTATATCTTTAGATTTTACATTCCAAGAATGTATCTTATCATTCCTAAGTCTTTTATTTTAGAAACACATTCTGAGTCAAGGTGAAAAAGTCTGACATGGTAAAAATGTAATTCCTCATGTTTAAGTATTTCTTATCCATACAAGATTAGGAATATCATTATGTTCGCACTAGTTCTTAGTAAACACAAATGTTATCTTCAATTTTATATAAAGCATGATGAGTTTTATAGGTTACAAAATCTAGGTGTTTGCAAAATTTCACTTAACACTTAAGGGCATATTGAACCTAACAGATCTATGTATTCAGCAATTTGAATGTAACGTACTATGTACAACAAAACTAACATGAACCCTAACATAGTATAATTAAAATACAAGAATTAAGGTTACATACCTTTGAATTGTCGTAGCGAAAAAATCATTTCAATCCCTTGTGTTTGTTGGTCTTAGAACACTAGCACCAAAATGATGATGCGTCTAATGGCCCACACCCAAAAATAGAAACCCTAGAATGACGAGGGGATAGGAGATATTAGGGGAATTTAGTTCATATGCTCATAGGTAATGTCATGAAAAAAAAATTCAAGCCAAATGGTCATATTTATAGTTTACGTAACTTGCAGGCAAAATAAGATTTGAATTGATTAAATAATAGACTTAATTCTAATTCAAATCATTTCCTTTATACAACAAGGAGGCATCTAGAAAACCTAGAAGAGCTCCCAAAACCGTCCATTTATGGATGGTTCTAGAATTGCCTCTTTTGTTCATATATTGAATAATTACAATTCACCCCTAGCACCTTTAATAAATTTCAATTAATCACAAATTAATTCCATTAATCAATTATAACTGATTTCACATTAATTTATTAATCATATAAATTAACAAATAAATTATTTAACAATTGATCTCATATTAATTTATTAATTACATAATAAATCAACAAATCAACAATCTATTTCTAATTAATATATTAATAATACAATATATTAACAAATTATATTCCCATAATTTCCAGTTAGTTTATTCATCATATAATAATCCAATAAATTATACTTCTCTCTCCTTCTTTCTAGCTATTTTTTTGTCATGAGAGCAACCAAAAAAGGATTTTGATTCTAATTACAAGAGTATACCAATTTTGTTATAAGCTTAGACACCTTATCCAAAAAATCATACCTTGTGTTTTCATATTAAATTGATGATTCCAACCTTGATATGTTTTCTTTATATCTATAAGTGGTTCTTAAGCATTAAACATTTTGTTAGCATAACATGGACTAAGAAAGCATTCATGCTAAGCTATATAGATATCTTCTAGTAGATGTCTGTTAAGAAAAATAGGTTTTCTTGAAATATATGTCATATCTTATTTTAATAATATGTAGTTATGATAAATAATATCCTTGTAGATATAATCATAGCTACTTTTGAAAATGTTTGATCATAGTCAATGTCATGAGTATGATAAGGACCATAATCAATGACATAAGTATGAGAAATTTTTTTTATAACAAGTCTTGCTAAATGTGTATGATATCCATGTATGTATTATTTATAAAGGAATCACTTACTAATTCTAGCCTTGTTATAGAGAGGAATATTAATCAAGCCTATAATTGATGGCTAGACATGGATTACATCTTAATGTTCATGACTCTAAGTCATTTACTGTGTTTTAGTGGTTGATGGATTTTCTAGAAACCATCAAGAAATTATTATTGAGATATTCCACATTTCTCAAGTCATAGATCATTTATATCATTAATGTAAACAGTTTGTGTTTATGAATAATTGTTATTCAACTTCAATAATTTTTGTGTGAAAATAGTGCCAACAATTGCTACATCAGGTTGTGGATCTTAATCTTCTTCAAGTTCCATGTTCCTCCCAGTTCTTTGTCATTAGAAGATTGATTTCTGCTAACTCAACTTTCAGAGGAATAAGAGAACTTATTCTTGTTGGGTTTGTATATAATAATCTAAATGCCATTTTAGCTGATTTCTACCTTTAATGCGAACAGTTTGTGTTTATGAATAACTATTAATTAATTTCAACAATTCCTTGTGGGAAAATAGTGCCAACAATTGTTACATCAGGTTTTGGATCTTAATTTGCTTCACATTCCATGTGTCTCCCACTTTCTTTTTCATAAGAATCTGGCTTTCTGCTAACTTAGCTGTCATAGGAATAAGAGAACTTATTCTTGTTAGGTTTGTATATAATAATCTAATTTCCCTTTTAGAATATTATACAGACATGTAAGTTGTTGGTATTTCTATTCAAGATAAAATTAATAGTGATTGAAACATAATCCCCAAAATATTAAAGGAGAATATTTCTATCGATTAGAATGTAAATTATCTCAAGTAAAGTTTAATTCATCCTTTATTACCACTAAGGCTTTAGATAGTATTATTTCAACTTTATATTTGTAAACTTCAACAAAGGTTTCATAATTAAGTTTTAAAGCGTAAATTATAATTATAAAACTATAGTTGTTAATAAAGTTGATTTTGCGTCTTATTCTTCATCTTAAACATTCATTTGAAAGGAAGTCATCTATCATAGTCTTATTCTTCATCTTAAACATTCATTTGAAAGGAAGTCATCCATCATAGTATATAGTTCCTTAATAATTATTTTCTTTAAGGTTTAGTGAAAATATAATTAGGAATCTTTTATTTATAAACAAGATTAACATATGTCAAATAAACTATATTATTTTCCTTCAAATATCCCTTTCTTTAAGTTGGAATATGTATATTTCATTAATATTATAGAGATAACAATGACATATATAAGTTTGACTTCAAAAAAGTTAAGTCAAAAGTGCTAGCATATAGAACTTAATTTTATTGTTAAAACATTGATATTTACTTTATAATTATATTAAGTGATCTAGTCTCATAAATAGAAGTTAATCTTTTCAGAATAAAAGTATTTTCGTTATGAAAAAAATGGTCAAGTCAATAATCAAACATTTAAATAAAATAACTAAGTCATATATTTTTAGACGTGCTAAATTTAACACATACATTGTTCCAAAACAAACATTATTCCAAAACAAACATTGTTTTATATTACAAGTAATTTATTTTCTATGCATAAAAAATAAACTATACTCTGAGAGTGTAGTTCCAACTTGCTTGTCCTCAGATGGTTACTCTTCTATAAATATATGTAATTCATTTACAAATATTGGATTAGCATAAGTATCAAGTACTTGAGTGTTATATATCAAAATTATAAGTTCTATCTATTAGATAAATGAAGTATTACTCTCTTCCGAGCTTTCTTATTAGACAAGAGGAGCAACTCCTCATCTAGTGTCCAGTTTCTCCACAAAAGAAACAAGATCCGTCTATATGGGCCTTTTCGTGTTTCATGAGGTGAAAGGTGTTCAGTCCACAAAACACGGCTTCTTAGATCACACAAAGTAATACTTTTTAGCCTTGCATTCTTTCCTTATTTGAACTACTTTAAAACAAATATCACTATATTTATTGGAATATGGTTCAACATCACAATGATGCCTTTACGATATATTATATTTAAGTCCATCGCTCAAAGTAGGTTGTTAGGATTACAACCTCTAAATGTATACAACTTTAGATCTCTCATAAGATTGTCTCTCAAGACATGAACTAATTCGTTGAAGTTGTATCTACCAGATGTTATTGTTTTTAAAGTGTAACGCTTGGTCCAAGTATGAAATAAATGTATTTATTTTCAAGTCTTGAATGGAACTCGACAAGTTGGGAGGCTCAAACTCGTCATGTAGAGAATTCTTCATCCGTGTATTTTAATGACCCAACTCGACGAGTTAGGGTTTCCAAACTCAACGAGTTAGCGCTGGAAGAGAATACCCTAATTTCCGGGTGTTGCACCCTATATAAAGGACTTAACTTCTTTGGTTAGCCTCCTCACCAGCCTCTCTTGCCTAGAGAAAACACTAGAATCATTTCCTTCTTGCATATTGAGTTTTGTGAGCTTAAATAGTGTTTGTTGGTGGTTCTTGAAAGGAGTCTTGAAGAGAGAAGCACCTAGCTTGGAGGAGTGACCTTAAATCCAGAAACTCTTCATCAGAGGCTGCATCTTTGAGGTCTAAAGTTGTCACCTTGGTATGTAGTTTACTAGATATCTTTTCTTGAAGTATTAGCTTGCGTTTTAGGACTTTGGTTGTGTTGTCCTAAGAGAAGAGGTTTCTAGGGGCTGATGGAGTAGATATGACCCCTACATGACCTCTTGAGGCTTAAAGTTGCAAACTTTGATGGCCTCCATGTCCCATTCATGCAAAATGTCCATTATGAAGCAAAAAAAAATGATCCTTGGAGGATTTTTCTAGCATGCATGGACGTAGAGTTGGAAACTTTACGTGATTTTCCCACCCTGGGACAACATATCTGTATTTTGGAGCGTTGTAGTAGGATTCTATGGGCTTAATGTGTCAAGAACCTGTTTAAAGAAACTAGGGTTTGGGTTTTAAGCTTAATAGATGGTTCTTAAGGGTAAAGTTGGAAACTTTACCATTCTAGACAACATTATGGAAGGATTTGAGCTTTGGAGTCCTTTGATCCAAGAAAAATGGCTTAATGCACTAAGTGGGTTGGTAGACTGGAGAACTCCACGAGTTAATAGGGGAACTCAGTGAGTTGGTCTAGGGTTGTCCTAATTTTTTTGGAAAAAGGAGGAACTGGAAGAGTTGTAGGTAAACTCGACGAGTTAGGTCGTGACATCACAATTCTGTCTTTGAGGGAGACTCGACGAGTTGAAGGATACACTTTGATGTATGACTTCCTTTCTAATGAATGTCTAAGATTTAACATAATATACCAAATCAAATTTATTAACAAGTATATCAGTTATGTATTATGTTTTACTTGTTAAAGCATAATTGTGAAATCTTTGTTGATGTTTTCAAATATAATGTTGAGATATAAACTAGTATTACAATCTAAACCCTAAGTGATAATTAGGGATAAATTAAATCTCACTTGATATGATTTACTTTTTAATCGGTGGAAATTATCTTCTTTCAGTCTTTTAGGATTAGTTTTTTAATCACTATCAGTTGTACTTTGAGTAGAAATACCAACTAAAGAGTGGATAAAACCATTTCTTTATAAGAATTTGTATTGAAAGGCTTCATCCCTATGTTATTCAATGTTTTGTGGATTTAAGCCTATGTTCGACTAAAGCTCCTAATCCCAAATCTACTACTTAAATATTTGTAGAATACTATAAAAGGTTGTTTAGATTATTATATACAAACCCATTAAGGAATTTTTAAACTTGAATAACAACTATAGTTTGATGTAGCTAAAGTTGTCACTAGTATCAACGAGGAATTGTTAAACTTGAATAACAACTATTCATAAACACAAACTATTCACATTAAAGGTGGAAATAATCTATGACTTGAGAATTTTGGAATCTCTGATTGATGAGTTCTTCTTAATGGTTTCTAGCAAATCCATCAACTACCAAGATGCTATATCACATCTTGAATCTTATAAAATGACTTAGAGTTATGACTTATAATTGGATTAAGACTTCATTATGGAATGATGAGTAAGTTTTTTTTTGAAATGAGGTCCAATCGAAACATAATTACACATTCCGCTACAAAATAAAAATACACTACTTTAAAAGTTGAAATCAAATATGATTGGATGAATGAGTTTATTGAAATGCTATGTTGATTCCTACCATTCAAGGATCACATAGCAATCTTTATGACTTCAAGAGTATACTTAATCAAGCTACGAAACTATATATCACATAAGAACACCAATCATATTCTCCAAGATATTTAACTATACTAAGAGTAAAGTCAAATAAGGAAATGATAGTATTCGTAGAATTCACATAGATTAAATTTGGTCGGACCCATTAATAAAGTCCCTCTCGTAAGCTAAGTATGAATAAGCACACTTCAGCAATATGAATTCATTTTTCTAGAAATGGGATTTTGATTTGAATTTCATATTTGCATATTGGAACATTAAGATAACAATTGTTATATTTTGTTGATATATTTGGATACGATCATCACATCAATACTTGTTGTGTTCTACATTGACATGTTTAATCCATGAGTAATCTTATTATTCTAAAGGTTTATCATAGATTATAATTATAGGATAAATTATAAAGTAAGAGTAATATGAATTGGATTGGTTGACTTTCACCGGATGAAAATAAGTAATGGGTTGTAACCAAGTTTCATAGGTACTAGTTAGAGAACTAATATTGAACTAGCCTGCATCAAGAATCACATCATGGCTCACTATTGTGAGTGATACTTGATAAAATGTATTATCTGGGTACCCTTAACAACAGAGATACATAATGGTTTTTATGTGTAGGGAGTGGTATGCTTTGATATGGTCAAATACTGGTCGTTAACCGGGTAGTTATAAAAGCAATTTTCAAGTATGGTCTGAACTATGCAAGAGGCTTATGTAATCAAGATGGCATTTGTTCCTTTGATGCGTTGAGAGTTAGAAATCTAAGGTATCTTAAAAAAAGTTAAACACCTAATAAGATCAAGTGCAATCTGTATCTCATGTTCAACATGATGTCTATGTCAAAGGGATAACCGAAAACTTACCTTATACACCACTTAGAACATTGAGCTTCTGGGGAATTGGATGTTGATTATATGGAACTAAGTCATGTTTTATTAGGACCAGTAAAATTTTGTTAAATGTTCACCATTGTTTATATCGCTTTAATATTAATATTGTGCAAGTAGGAGATTGAAAGATCTATATGCCCAATAGTAATTATAAAAAGATATTGCTAGAAAATATATGATCCTAAAGGGTCATACTAACAACAACATAATATAATTGATTATTTATTAGAAATTGATTTTAATAAATATTTAATAAACTCTTATTATTAAATGGAAATTATTTATTTCTTGGAAGTAATGATTTTCATTAGCTAGAAACATTATATATATATATATATATATATATATATATATATATATATCATATGGTATGATTTATTAAGTCATGCACATTATTTTGGACTAGAAAGCCTTTAATCTTTTTCCCAAAAGCCAAAGTTTATATTTTATAAAATAATTTACAAATATTTATAAACTTTATGTCTTCTTTTTAAACAAAATACTAGAGGCGACAAAAACATGGTGTTTTGATTTGTTTAATCAAAAATAAGGTTTGACATGTAAGTATGGGGAACATTAGGCTAGAGGTGCATGAGTTGTCTTAAAGGCAAATGACCCTTTCTGTAAAGAGAAAACTTTATAAGGTTGGCACATTTGTACTCTGGTTATGGCTCCAAAACCATAACATGTAGAATGCAGAGTGATTTTCTCCCTTTTATTCTTGTCTTTGAGTTTACTTGCGTTACCTAAACATGTTAATGTCGGAATTCTTTAAAACCTCATATCTTTCGCATATAAACTTCATTTTCGATGTTCTTTATATCATTGGTTTCGTGTATACGGGTACTACAACTTTCATTTATTTAGACTTCACTGGCTAATTCACATTTTATTTTTAATTTATAGTCTATAAGGAATAAAATGGAAAAAACTTTGCAAAATTCATATCTACTTCATACGAGTTCCATTGTTGACGTTCTTTATATCGATGGATTTGTATTTACGAGGACATAAGCTTTCTTTTAGATTGTTTTCACTAACAAGCATCCAATCTCCATTTCAGTTTTATGACACACATTAATGCATCGGGTTGAAAACAAAAGTTTAAAAAATCATAATTTTTTCATATGAAGTCATAATTTTGATGGGTTATGGAGGTTACAAAAATTCTATGCACTAAGAAGAAAAACATTTAACAATTAAATTATTACGGCACACACAACCTAATAAGGATCTTTCACATATAGGCAACATACTATGATTTATCACCCTACAAAACTTTTGTATATGAAACCTAATTCATAAGGATGAAAACTTACCTTGATGATTGTTGTAGAAAACAATCTTGAATTCCTTCAAAGCTTTTGGCAGCTAGCACAAAAAATGTTGTGCCTCTGATGGTTCACACTCAACACAAGCAAGAAGGATATTGAGGAGAGAGAGGGGAAAATAGATCAGAATTACGACCTAAGCTCTCTAAGGTATGAGTGGCCAAAAATAATAGGCCTAGGGGCCACTAAATAATGTAGCCACTAAACCCTAGATAAGCTTAAACCCAATATAATAATATTATCTTGAATTGGGTAATTATCCAACTTCCAATTTATCCACATAGGATATTATAGAAAACCTAGAAAATCCCTTAAACCATCCATGGCCTCAAAGATGGTTCTAGAATACCTCTTGATCAATTATAGAACAATTGCACTTCAGTCCCTTCACTTTCAATTAATTATTTTAATCACAAAATTAATTCCAATTAATTTCTGATTATATATTAATTAAATATTCCTATTTCAAATTAATATATTATCTTCAAAATATATTAACAAATTATTCATTTCAATTTATTAATCAAATAATAAATCAATCTCTCTATCTCCAAAAATATTATATCCAATTGTTAGGTTTGAAGGCAACCTAAAAATACTATGATACTATCAATTTAAGTTCATACCGATTATAATTATGAGCTTAGACACTTAATCCAACAATGTTGGCTTTCTTTGTATTCATAGACACATAATCACGTCTTTTATAACTTTCGTCAAAAGTATTTATCCTAAATAAAATTTTATTTTTAACTGTTTATTTAATATAATTCGTTAAATTTAAACTAAGGTTTTATACAAATATTATACGCCCGTAATTCATTAAACATGTACACATTATATAAATTTAATTTTAAACCCGTATCACGTAAGACGGTTTGTTATTTATTTATGATTATCCTATTCGAACTTCACAAATTTTTAGAATTTAATATTTAATTTTTTTTGAATAAACACATATAATACATAAGTCTTATACATAGTTAGATAATAAAATACCAATATAGGCTCTAATATCAATTCATAAACGAGGAACATGATTTAAGGCATATATTAAGTGTGGAATGGAAGTAAATTAACAACTAATATAAAACATAATGCAAAACATAATGCGAAAGACTAGATCTTAAAGTAAATAAACACTAGAAGCATGGAGGTGGATAAGAACAATTTAATATAACAATGGATAATTGTTCTTACAAACACATTATAAATTGAGAAGGACCATAAATGATATTTACTTTTATAGTTTATAGACTAACATAATGTCAATCTCGTAAATCATGCTAACACGAGATTGACTAAGACACGCTGTAGTTGTTAACAATATAACATCTTTACAAACTAACAATTATTTTACACAACAACAGTAAAGACAAAATAACAATTGCAACTTCTTTGTTATCACCAACATATTAGGGATCTACTTCTTTTGAGGGTCACTGCTGCGATGGTCACTGCCAAACTTGAACAGAAAGGACAATAAACATTCTACACTTTGGTAAATTTGTCTTGCGGTTAATGTCTTTGTGTTGGCGAAACTGAAAGCTACGACCCATTCCATTTTAATAATTAAGGCACTTTATTTAGCATGTCAGCCGGCATAACACTTGGCATTTTATCTTGGTATCTCATTATATCAAAGTTCAAGTGATCGTAAAAATCACTTATTGATCCGGGAACTAGTGTATACGATATCTTCTTTAAACCCTGAAAAATTCGTCTTGACCTTCTTAAAAAATAATGTAATTACCCAAATTGAAAAATGACTATTCTTCATACTTCTGATTCTTGAATTGCTTGCACAGAAGGTATACTATCATTGACTTACTTGTAAGTGTCCTAAAAATATATTTCTTTAAGAATATTGGATTTCCGAAACTATTAGAATTAAATTTGATGTTGTAAAAAAGTATTTAGAGAGATTCAAAATTCCAAAAATATACATTTGCGAAAGGTAGTATTATATTCTTGGGAAAATGTGACTGTAGCCCCCGAACTTACAAATTTTGGTTTAAAAGTTCCCTTATGTTATTTTTTGGCTTTATAAGGGCATGAATTCATATTTAACCGGCTGAAACGACCACTTTCTAAAAAGTGAAGGGTTCACCCGGTGACCCCCATCCCTATCAGCAGCTAAGCATCTTCATGTCATTAAAAAAAGCCAGCTCATAAGTCCAAATCACATGCCACATAATGTATCGATAACTGAGACCAACACTTACTTTGCAAGAAATAATCTTATTTACTCGATTTCATCTACCCCTTTCTTCTCTTTTCTTCTACCGTTCATCGAAAAAAGGTCTCTTGGATTCTTCCAATGGACATCTACACGAAGATTGATCTTCATTTTATTGGTTTGTTTACTAAGTATCCAGTGATCAGTTACTCAGATGGAGTGGTGCAAAGGTTTGAGGATGTAGATTTTGCTGGAATGGACAAAACGAATCTAAATTGATCATTCAAAGATTCACAAACAAGACATGTGTTGATGTGTACTTTTGCGTGCCCGATATTGAGTTCCCTAAAGGATTGAGGATAATAGCAACTGAGAAACACTACCAAGAGTTGATCGAAGTAGGATATGATCGCGTTTGTGTAATTTCTATGTACATGGATCATGTTGTTGATATTATTCATCAATGGATTGTTGATTAAATGGATGAAGTATGCACCCCCAAAGACAAGTTTTCTGGTGTAGGTGAAGTAATAGAAGAGTTGCATCCTGAGACAGAATGAGGCATTGATCTAGATGAAGTGCAAGTGCAAAGTAATTTGGATGGTAAAATTGAAGATGGAGATTGCATTCCAATGAACAAGACCTTGAATGGTGCGTTTTTGAACAAGCTCTGCCCCACGGAGTAGCCAACTCCAGACAGTCCACCTCATGAGGATCCATATGATCAGATGGATGAAAACGAGCCAATTCATGAGGAGGTAACAACTATTAATGAAAATGTTCATTTTAAAAAGCAAAAACATGTGTTAAGAATGAGATTTGAAAGTCCTAAACAGTTAAAACATATGTTGTGTAATTATGATGTCGCTAAAAGGTATCAATTGTGCTACAAAAAAATGATAGTATGAGACTTTTAGTTAAATGTTGTTAAGGGAAATGCAAGTTTAGATTGTGGGCTTCATGGATGAGTGAAGAGAATTCTTTCAAGATTAAGTCTCTTATAGGGAACATGGGCTTGGTAAACATGGGTCGTGAATGGGTTTACGGTCGTAAACCTGTTCATGTCCGTAAACACAACCGTAAATACGTATACGGTCGTAAACACCAAGTTGTTTACGGTCCAAGACACAAAAATACATTTTCCTAGAAAAGTAAAGTATAAACCATATTTTTGATCCAACAATCTCCCCCTTGGTTTATAACTTTCTTTTCTAAATGACCCAACAAGCGCCCCCTAAAAAGTAGTTGGCTTTTCTTGATAATCTTTATTAGAAGCTTGGCTTCAACATTTATCTTCAATGAATGATTTCATCTTGAGCACTTGGGCTTTTCTTCAATATTTGATCTTTGAAAGAAC
The DNA here is from genome assembly GCF_051521515.1 of Lactuca serriola. Taxonomy (NCBI): domain Eukaryota; kingdom Viridiplantae; phylum Streptophyta; class Magnoliopsida; order Asterales; family Asteraceae; genus Lactuca; species Lactuca serriola. Next base: position 124,403,937 of record NC_136413.1, on the reverse strand, counting down.
GTTGGGTGAGGAGGCTTGACGTACTGATTCTTGAAAGATAGCGCTTTCAGCTTGAGAATCTTTAGAGAGAACAAATCTTCTTGATCACTTTAGCATGTTTAGGATAGCAGCAGACTAATTGAGGAGGCTTCAATGCAATCTATCAAATAATCTTCAATTTCAGCTTCACCTTGCTTCTGGGTTGACAAATTGAATGTTGAAAGAATAATCTTCATTTCTTGCTCCTTCAAATGAGAATTCTTCGATGATCACGGATGAAGCCTTGGCTCAGAAATCTTCGACACAAAATCCATAAGTTTCATCTTCACCTGAATTCACTTTTCAAGATAAAACAAAACTAAAAGAAAATTTAGCACACAATATATTTGGGTTTTTCATATTTTCTGAAAAAAATAAAACAGAAATAAAAATATTTTTGGATTTTTGATTTTTACGAACAAGAACTAAATCAGAAATAACACTAATTTTGGATTTTTAATTTTCTGATTTTTATTTGATTTTTGAAATTTTTTAATTCTCCCCCTAAATTTGTACATAGAGGAAAACTATGAACAAATTTAAAAAAAGAAAAAATTTGGGATCAAAGTTGTGAGACAGCCTGAACTTGTTTATCGATACCTTCACCTTCATGAATAGATTTGGTCAATTGTCGGTATTGTGGTCCACTTGAACACGAAGAATATTCTCTAAATAAACCATTTACCTGAGGACGACCACAGGTATTGTTGTCCACTTAAATTAAGCAACGAGATCTACAGGCAACCTCTTAAATGGTTCAATTTTAGTTACACTAGAACGTGTTCCCCACTTCGCAATATACCCTAGTTATCAAGAACTTCCTAAGGACTCCTTACTTTAGGTGAGTAAACAATTATTAAGGAGGAAGTAAGATTTAGAGATGGATGCATATGTTGTGTCCCAGGTCGAATCTCTTTCAATCACGCAGAGGGGACAACACTGAGATTGTTCGGGAGACATGGTCCAATCCCGGTACGAGGATGACTTGTGCCTAGGGGATACTCTAAGATAGAGCGAGAAAAATTGAATTTGATTGATTCAACTTATAAGACTTTGGAACAACTAGAATATTACAAAAATAAAACTATAAATTTTGAACAACAAAAAATATGACTAATAGAGATAGAGGGATTGAGAGGTAGAATGTTGCATATGTTGTGTCCCAGGTCAGATCTTCCGATCACACAGAGGGGACAGCATATGGGTAACAGATAGAAAGAATTTCATAGATAGGAGGTGTGTAGAAATAGAGTTGCATATGTTGCATTCCAGATCGGATCTTCCAATCACGCAAAGGAAGCAACATATGAATGACAGATAGAAAGCAAGAAAATAATTTTCTAAAGACCTACTTTATCAGAACCCCCAGTCGCCCTATCAAAACCAGAATTAAGGACATAAGTCCTGACATCAATGAAAAAATTAAACCACTGTTCTAGATGCGTATTAATTTAGTGTATCCCGTGAGTTACCGTGTTTATCTCATTGCTCAATCTACCCGAGTGTCATATGGTCAGTCCAAACAATCCAATCCAAATCCACAATGTCAAATCCTTCATGCCTACCAGCACATTGAACACAGAGTCTAGACAATTCAGATTCATTCCTTTACATATGTTTTGGACTGCCTGTTATCACATTCTTCATATCACTTCCCAATAATAACTACTAACGAAAAACTATTAACAAAATGAAAAATTGTTTTTAAAACAAATCAGAGTAAGATGAACTCAAGAGTATAGAGAAGAAAACACAAACTGTAATTCACCGATTCAATTCGCATCCAGAAGGTCTGAGAACAGCACGCATAATCTCATAACAGATCCAAAAATTCTTCATGTCATTAAGCACTAAACCCATGAGTGATCCCTTGCTTTCTTCATTTCCCACAAAGGACACATACTCTCACTTAAAGTTCTGAGTGTTGCACAACTGAGAGATGTCCCTTATCATGTGCCTGGAACAACCACTACCAACAAACCGAAGTCTGATGATATGCATCCATAGCTGCTCCAGCATAAAGCGAGATTAGTTGGTCTTTGGAACCTAGTCCATTTTGAAACTTGGTCGACCTTTGTCATCATTGCATGGTACTCTCTCCCATGACATATCCTGTTTATCACAAAAAAAAAGATGAAGAATATTAGAATCGTTAGAAGATTTAAGAGAGTGAGCCTTTGGAACCTATTTGTAGTTGGGTTTAACCCATTTCTTTTTCGATCTGATGGGTGGCTCAATACTTGCTTTTGAACTTGATGTCGTCTGTTGAGATGACTTTGACCTAACCGGTCTTTGTTTCACTGGAGAATCTCTTGGATTGGGCTCTTGGCTGACATTCCCTTATTGCCTTTGGGATTCGGATTCTTGGCCTTGTGGGTTTGATTCTTGGCCTTTTGCGCATTCCAGTCACCATTGTCTGAACGTGACCTTGAAGGGTTTATTTTGAAGTATCTCCCTCTTGACGCGTTCTGCCAGCCTTGTGCATAGTAGGGAACGTATGCGCGATTAGGACAATTTCTGGCAATGTGTCCAGGTGTTCCACAGTGAAAACATGTATTTTTCTTCACTGTGAAGTTGTTTCTTCCTGCCCCTGGTGGCGTATCCATGCCTTGTCTCTTGTTTTTCCCACATGCACAGTTACAACAGGCACTCTGCTTCACTAAAATTGGTGGCCTATATTTCTCAATAGCAGGTTGATCAGAAGCAACTGAGTTCGAAGCAACAGATTCAATGTTCAAGGATATGTTGGTTTCTTTAATGGTATTCTCCTTGTTCTCATCCTTTTCTACTTTACCTGCACATGAAGTAGAAGCATTAGAATCTTTAACGTGAATACCTCCTGACACAAGTCCAGATGGTTTGCCATAATGAAGATGTGCCTCCCTGTCAATTTCTTCATGTGTCATAGGGATGGATGTGTAGTTATGATTGAAAGGTGGAGGAACACTATCATACCCTAGACCGTTGTTTTGATTATCTTTGAATTTTAATTGAGTTTAAAATAAGGACTCGACTGTCTGACTTGAAACAGTATAATTTTTGAAACTAACATCTGTTTTTTCACATTAAATTTTCAAAGTGTCAAGTTCTTCAGTTACAGCAGCAAGTTGTCTCTTAATATAGTCATAATTTTCACACTTGTTGCTATACTCTTCCTGAAGCTTCCGAAAGTCTTTGGTTTTTGCTTCTAATTCAGCCTTCAGGGGTTTCTATCATTTCCTAAGTTGATATCCTTCGTATTTTAGGTCCTCAACTTCCCTTTTTAGCAAATCATTATGTTCACGAAGAATTTTAATTGTATCTTCACATGGTGGAGTACATGAAACTTCATTGACCGGGATGTTTGTGGAACTCATTGTTTTTCCACACTTCAAAGCATCAAGTTCTTCAATTATAGTAGCAAGACTAAGATGACTGAGATCTTTTGTCTTCTTGATAACAGCTACGTTCATATCCCACGATTTTGGAAGTGCATTCAGTAGCTTCTTGTTTATCTCAGACTTAGTCAAGAAGATCCCAACTATATTCATCTCTGTAGGGAGTGTGGTAAATCGTTGCATCTGAGCTTCCAGGGTTTCTCCAGGGATATAATTGAATATGTTGAATCTTTGTTTTAACATATCCTGATGACTCTCTTTCATGTCTTCAATTCCCTTGTTGACCTCAAAAGTCATTAAAAGCACAACTCAAAGCTAAAATAAAACTTAAACGTCAAACTAAAATTCAAACATGCCCTTTCACTATAAACCTCAAAAGTCAACCTTAAAAGTCAAATTTAAAAAGTCAAACTGAAAAGCTAAATTTGAAAAATTAAAAATTAAACAAAAAAGGTTAAAGTTTAAAGTTAAAGGTCAAACTTGACAGTCAAAATCAAAATTAAAAGTCAAAAATTAAAAACTAAAATTTTTATTTATTATTATTATTATTATTATTATTATTATTATTATTATTATTATTATTATTATTATTATTTGGAAGAAAAAGGAATTTAAAACTAAAAGAAATTGAATTTTGTGTTAAAAGTGACAAATTTGCGAAATTGGAACCGAGAAAGAGTCTTTTTGAATAAAATTTCAAAGGAATGAACTAAGGTACTTCCTAGTCCTGCTGGTAAGGCGCGAGTGTTATCTATCAGAGGATCCGGGTTCGATCCCCGGCACCCTCAAAATCGATTCCATTTTTTAAATGCACGTGCAGGTAAGAGCTTGATGCTGCTGAGCTGAATTCCCTAGCCGTCCAGCCAAGCCGCACACGTTCTGAGCCGTAAACCGCCGGCAGCCGTTAACTCCGACGACCACAAAATCCGGCCGTAAACTCCGCTGACCGCAAACTCCGGCTGTAAACTCGTCGCAGATTACGTGAAAAACAACGTTTTTCACTCCTTTTTGCTCCAAAATTCAATCAAAAGCCCATTTTTATGAAAATCGTGAAGAACAAACCCCCTTATTTTTGAGAGATCTATCCAAAAATGCAAGAATATTTCGAAAATAAGATCAAATAAGCTCAAGATCTGCAAAATTGACAGATACAATCCAAGCTCTAATACCAATTGTAAGTCCCCAAAATGCTTGAGTATCAATCAGATCCGTTTGATGGTGCGGAATCCCAATCAAACGGATGATGTTCGATCAAACAGAAGAGAAGGATAAGAAGAAGATGATGAATCTCAATGTATTAATGAATATAATGATGATCCTTTACATGAGATTCACACACACTAACACACACTTGTTCTTCTCTCTTGTTTCTCTCTCTAGAACACCTTAGAAAACACACACATAAGCTCCTCTATTCTATTTCTCATCAAATCAATTCCTCACCCCTTATATCTATATTTATAGGGAACATCGGCTTGGTGAACATTGGTCGTGAATGGGTTTATGGCCATTAACCAGTTCACAGCCGTAAACACAACCGTAAACACGTATACAACTGTAAACACCAAGATGTTTATGGTCCAAGACACAAAAATACATTTTCCTAGAAAAGTAACGTATAAACGATATTTTTGACCCGACAAGTTTTGGTGTTAACCTGATGTCAGATCAACATAAGGTATATCACTTACTTGACAACATAATGTTTTTTCTAAGTGAATTTTTATTTTCTAAACAAATAGATTTAAATTGGGTAGGGGCTATTGGAGGTTGTGAAGGAAGTATTGCCTACTGCTAAACACAGACAATGTGCAAGGCATATTGTTGCCAACTTTAGGAAAAGATTCAGTGGTGTACATTATGAGATGATGTTTTCGAAGGCATGCAAGACATCAACTGAGCCTTTATTCAATGTAGTCATGAAGGAAATACAACTACTTAATCCTACAACATTTGATTACCTTATGGAAAAGAACCCAAAATCCTGGTGTAGAGCTTTCTTTCAAGAGGGGAGGATGTGTCATGCAGTTGAAAATGGGTTATCTGAAAGTTTTAACAATATCATTAGAGATGCAAGAAAAAAACCAATAATCACAATGTTAGAAGAAATTAGGTTGTATGTTATGGAGAGGCAATTCAATATGACCATTAAAGGTTGTTCATGGCCTGATTATAAACCATGTCCAGCTATTACAATCCTACTGAATCAGTTAAAAAAAGCTCAAAGGTATTACCTTTATGTTTGAATTTTAATTGATTAATTACACTACATACTAACTGTTGGATTCAGTGTCTAAGCCCATAACTATAACTAGGATGTACTTGACCCAATCGTAGCATGGTCCTTTTGGGTTGCATCAGTGCAATTTGATAGGATGGACTTTTGAGAAAAAATTTATTTATGATTTATTAATATATTATAAGTATAATATATTAATTGATAAATCATATTGTTTAATTAGTATTGATCAAGAATTAATTTGGAATTAATTTTGTGATCAAAAGTGACTAATTAAATATACGTTGATTGATTATGTAAATCAATGATTCTTATAATGTGGGCCAATGATCAACGATTGCTTAATAAGATAATCCATGGAGGTTTAACCCATGGAGCAAAAGAATGTGAAAGGTCATGGAGCATTAGGGTTTGCATGAATGTAACCTAGCACTTGCAACACTATAAAAGCATTCCCTTAGTCCCAAAATTGGCTACCACATTCATTCTAAGAGAGCGAAGTTGATTTTGTCCTATGTAACTTATTCTCTCAAGCCGCCTCTTGTTTTTGGTGTTTGTGAACCATTAGAGGCATGACACTTGAGGTGCTCAAGCTTTTGAAGGCCAAGAACTATAAGTCCTTTTAAGAGGTAAGTTATCTAACTAGTTGTATTGTTCAATTGTTCGATTATATGCTAGTTAGGGAGAATGCTTTGGAAAATTGAAAATGCATGTATAATTAGAGAAAACATGGATCCAAAGAATCTAGGGTTGCATGTGCACCATAGGAGTGTTATAGTGCTCAAAACCCAATAGTAGTATCAAAGCCTAGGGTTGGTTTCTGTTATACTTGATGCATGTTGATTTTCAAAGTAGAAAAAATCAATTTTCTGCTCTCTGACTGATGAACTCACCGAGGCCACTGGCTGACTCGACGAGTCCACTCAGTAAAAAGGCAAGTCGACGAATCATTATCATGCACTCGTCGAGTAGATAATCCTGTGTGCAGAATTTCGAGTTTTTGGCTTGTATTGAATAGGGATCACTATTACAAAATGTTCTACATCATTGAAAAAGTTTTTTTGATAAGGCAGTGATTATATTTATCCAATAACAAGATAATTGTCAAATTTTGAGATAATTGTTGATTTATATGATAAACAATGTTGCATGCAAATTGTTGACTTGATATTATCTTATTTATGAGTTTAGTTAGATCAATCTTCAATTATGTGATAATTTTAGTTATTAGAAATTGATCTAAAAGATTTTTAATGACTTCCATAACTTGTCCTCAAGTTATGGAAAATGAAAGGTGTCATCTTTAAAAATGCATTACACTCATAAGTTATAGATACCAAGAGTTTTGACAAGTTTCAAAACTTTCCCTCAAGTTTGGAATTTGTAAAGTCTCACTAATGAAACTTTAATTCCAAACCCTAGAGTTTTGAAAGTTAAAATTCAACACTTATATGTTATAATATTATAAGTTTCATAATATATATATATATATATATATATATATATATATATATAAGACAAGTCAGTTTTAGCGTTAGTAGGCCTCATTTACGAAGTCGGTCTATAAGGAGGGTATAAGGTTAATGCCTATAAAATGATGGTTTAATTGGTGTCCACTGTTACCCACTGCTTTCTTGACTGGTGGAGAGTCATTATCCGAACAGGTAGGATAGGACTTTAACTCTCATTAAAAGTATAATGAAAATTATAAAGTAACCAAACTTTTATTAAATTCCCAATCTTAGTCAGTTTAGGAAGAATTTGAAAATGGTGTTTATACATGAAATAACACTTTTTACCTTGTTAAGTCGTTAGTAGAGCGTATGTGGTTAACCGACACACTAATATGGGACTGACAATGTGTGGCAAAGGGTAGCTTGATGTTAGTCGTAGATCAATGGAGCGTGTGTGGTTAACCGGCACATTGATTAGTTGATTTGTAACACTAGGTGTGCCAAACGAATTTGCATGGTTATTCACACCCTTTTTGTGATCCTCAACATATCAGTCACAAACTTGAAGGGCACAATCGAGATTTAAACATGCCATTGAAAATTTCAATGAATCTCAAATGATCTATGAATTTCAATCCAATTAAACTTAATAATCTATTTTGTTTTTCATGGTGGAAATTGGTAAATCATCATTTACCTGCGTCCAAATATTTTACAATTGGATTACGGCATCCCTCTTCAGAATTATAGAATATTGTGTTGGGTCCTAGCCTAAATATTTCATTTGGGTGTTATATTAAGGATTCTCATCTAATCTAAACTTTGTTCTTCTTTTCAGGTGTCTATCCCAAACAATGCTTCAAACCCAATCCCTTCAGGCTCATTCTCTATCATGAACCTATGTAGGAGGGTCATTTTCGATGGATCGAACTTCAATGACTAGATTTGGAACATCCGAATGGATATTCGCTATGAGGACAAAGAATACGTCCTAGATAAAGAGCTTAAAAAGATTGATGTAACCAATACTACTCCTGAACATACTGCTCATGAGAGGGGTGCGACAAAAGTGTTGTGTCTAATGATTGCTACCGTGACTGCTGAGCTACAGAAGTCCTGTGAAGACTACTATCCTTTTGAAATGTATCAAGATTTGATGGAAACATACCATCAAAGTGCTTGGCAGGAGTGGTATGAGATCATTGCCTCCATGATCATAACCAAAATGAAGGATGGAGAGTCCATCACTGCCTCAAGGGATGCTAATCGCTTCTATATGACTTTACAGATGATTACAGTAGATATGGCTATATCTATTTAATCAAACATAAGTAAGAAACTTTTGAAAAGTTCAAAGAGTTTAAGCAGCAAGTGGAGAATCAATTGGGCAGGAAGATAAAGATGCTACGATCCGATCGTGGAGGAGAGTATCTTAGTATCGAGTTCCTAGACTATCTTAAGGAATATGGAATTGTTTCACAGTTGACGCCACCTAGAAAACCACAGCTTAATGGTGTGGCTGAGAGGCACAACCGAACCTTGCTAGACATGGTTTGTTCCATGTTGAATCGAGCTTCATTACCTATCTCATTCTGGGGTATTCCTTTGAAACTGCCGCCCATATCCTTAATCTAGTCCATACAAAGAAGGTTGCCAAAACACGTCACGAGACGTGGACAGGTAAAGTTTCCACATTAGACCAGATCACAGTTTGGGGTTACGAGGCTTTTGTTATAAAAGACATTCACGAAAAGCTCAAACCTCAGAGTGAGCGATGTATTTTCATCGGCTACCCACAAAAGTTCTTTGGATATCTCTTATATAGACTAAGGTACAATGTTGTCTTCGTTGAGAAGAGAGGACTCTTTCGTGAGAGAGAACTCATATGCCAAGAGGACAGTGGGATGCAAATTGACCTTGAAGAGCTTCAAGAGTTAAGTGATAAAGGAACCTAAAACACTAGCATTCAACCCAAGGAGGAAAGTGCGGTTGAACCAATTAACGAGTCCGTACCTCTGAGACGTTCTAGTAGTTTTAGTTTTCCACCTGTGTTATATGGTTTTCATATAACAGCTGAAAGCTGATACATTTATCGGTGATAACACACTGATAAATCTGGATGAACCTAACAACTACAAGGAGGCTACAGCAGGCCCCGAGTCTGTTAAATGGAAAGAAGTTATGAACAGCGAGATTCATTCCATGTATGACAATCATGTTTGGAACTTGGTTGATAATGTATCGGGTCGTAAGACAGTCGGGTGCAAATGGATCTTTAAAAAGAAGACCGACATGGATGGGAAATTACACACATATAAGGCACGACTAGTTGCGAAGGGATTTACTCAAACTCATGGAGTTAACTATGATGAGACCTTCTCACCAACAGATAAGATTAAATCTATAAGGGTTATGCTAGACAAAGCTGCATTTCGTGACTATAAAATATGGAAAATGGATGTCAAAACCGCTTTCCTCAATGGAAAGTTGGCTGAAGATGTTTACATGTGTCATCCAGAGGGTTTTATCAATGCAAAGTACCCTAATAGAGTGTGTAAGCTTAAGAAATCCATAAATGGATTGAAACAAGCATATCACAGATGAAATCTTTGTTTTGATGAGAAAGTCAAAGAGTTTTGATTTTCGAGAAGAGAGGATGAGTCTTGTGTATATGTCAAAGCTAGTAGGAGCATAGTTAGCTTTCTGGTGTTGTATGTAGATGGCATACTTCTCATAGGAAATGACATTCCAACCTTGCAGGAGGTTAAGTCCTGGCTTGGGAACTGTTTCGCTATGAAGGACCTTGGAAAAGTTGCTTACATCCTAAGGATAAGGATGTTGAGAAACAGAAGTAAAAGACTAATAGGACTTAGTCAAAGTACCTACTTAAACAAGGTGTTGAAGTGTTTCAGCATGGAGAACTCCAAGAAAGGTGACTTACCTATCCAGTGAAATACCAAACCGAGTAAGACCTAGAGTCCGAGTACAGAGACTGAGATAGCAGAGATGAGCCATATACCATATGCTTCTGCAGTTGGTTCGATCATGTATGATATGACTTGTACTCTCCCTGATGTGGCCTTTACTTTGAGCATGGTCAGCAGATATCAAGGGAATCCCGATAAAGCTCATTGGACTGTGGTTAAGAACATTCTTAAGTAACTACGGAGGACTAAGGACTGGATCCTTACCCTCAGTGGGAGTGATAACTTAAGAGTGATAGGGTATAGTGACGCCAACTTTCAGACTAACATAGATAATTTCCGCTCTCAGTTGGGCTGGGTATTTATCCTAAATGGTGGAGCGATAACATGGAAATGTTCCAAGCAAGAGAATGTAGTTGATTCAATGTGCGAATCAGAGTACATAGCAGCAAGCGAAGTATCGAAGGAGGCGATATGGTTGAAAAACATCATCAGAGACCTTGGAGTCATACCATCCATAAAGGAGCATGTGGAGATTTTCTGCGATAATGAAGGGGTGGTTGCCTGAACCAAGGAACCAAGAGATCATGGTAGATCCAAGCATATCGACAGAAAGTACCACTTCATATGACATCAAGTAGAAGAAGGACACCTCGTGTTGAAGAGGATATCGTCAGAAGACAACCCGGCAAATCTCCTTACAAAGGGACTGACTAAGGTTTAGCACTTACAACATGCAATGGGCATTAGGCTAACAGACGATATTAGTTATTGTGATTAGATAAACAGAAACTTGTAATAGATAAATTGTAATTGACATTTGATGGTTAAACAAAAGGAGTTTTATTTATAAGTAAAATTACTGTCATGTGTCAATTATTTACTATTGTTTCACTTTGCATGTTTTGACTTCCAGAATAATAAGAATTATTCAAACTATCCACAGTTGATCATACGTTGGAATTAAGTATGAAAGAAGACTATCATGAGTTGGCTTGCAGATTTTCTAAGGAGTTAGACATAGCAAAAGTTTGCTACACCTTTCATGAGTGCTCCTGGAATAAGATTTGAGTATTGGATTCAACTCGCGCTTACCTGAATCACTTCATGGAATTTATCACGAGTGGTTGTGAGACGATAATATCATATAATCTTAAAACCAGGATATATGAGTTGTTAACTACGAGTTGGTTGTGCATTGATGGCATGAAAACGCATCAGCAACTTGATGTTATAAAATGTGTCGTTGTGCATGATTTGATGAGTAGTTAATACAAGCATATAATGTCGAAGTTTATCTGTTTCTTTTTTCCAAAAAAGATTAAAAGTGATATATTGGGCCCCTCAATGATTCTGTTTTGACTATGTGATAGGCCCGGTCAAACCTAATTGATGTGTTCAATTATGTTCTATGTCAGACGAATCAGAAATTGGGAAAGTAATTGCAAGACAATAAGTATGACTATGTTCCGTGTATTTATCCACATTGATATCTTGAGCACACATGATATATGATCCGTTATCTAAAGGATGAGTAACTGACTGGGTTAGAGTTCGACAACGGCTTTTGAAAGCTTACGATTGCTAATCAGATCCTAAAGTTGCATTAACTGTTATAGTTATTAGACTTATCCAAGTGGGAGACTGTTGGATTTAGTGTCTAAGCCCATAACTATAAATGGGATGTACTTGACCTGATCGTAGCATGGTCCTTTTGGGTTGCCTTCATCGGTGCAATTTGATAGGATGGACTTTTGAGAATAAGGTTATTTGTGATTTATTAATATATTATAAGTATAATATATTAATTGATAAATCATATTATTTAATTAGTATTGATCAAGAATTAATTTGGAATTAGTTTTGTGATCAAAAGAGACTAATTAAATACATGGGGATTGATTGTGTAAATAAATGATTCTTATAGTATGGGCCAATGATCCATCATTGTTTAGGATAGGCTAAACCAATGATATAATACATGGATAGTCCATTGAAGTTTAACCCATGGAGCATAAGAATGTGAAAGGTCATGGAGCATTAGGGTTTGCATGAATGTAACCCTAGCATTTGCAACACTATAAAAGCATTCCCCTAGTCCCAAAATCGACTACCCCATTCATTCTAAGAGAGTGAAGTTTATTTTGTACTAAGTAACTTATTCTCTCAAGCCTCCTTTGCATTTGATGTTTGTGAATCATTAGAGGCATCAAACTTGTGGTGCTCAAGTGTGATTAGAAAAAACATAGATCCAAAGCATCTAAGGTGGCATGTGCACCAGAGGAGTGTTATAGTGCTCAAAACCCAACACTAACTTGTATACAATTGAAACAGGTATTGGCAGGTTTTACCAACTGGTTTAAACCAGTTTGAAATAAGAAATTTGTTAGATTCTTATGTTGTGGATATAGATAAAAAGACTTGTTCATGTAGAGTGTCACAACTAAATGGGTATGGATGTATGCATCAGTTGCAACTATCTCACACCTTAATGGTGATGTTGGTAATTATGTGGATCCAATGTACTATGGAGAAATTTATAAGAACACCTACATGTATCCAATGTGTGGGATGAATGGTAGCAACATGTGGCTATCTACTAAATTTATTGCACCATTGCCACCATTAAAGACAAAAATGCCAAGTAGACCAAAAGTTAATAGAAGAAAGGATACAAGTGAAAGGGGCGCAAAACATATCGTGTCAAAGTTTGGGAAAATATTTATGTGTAGTGTATGCAAGCAAGTAGGACATAAAAAGCTTACATGTGCTCAAGCTGAAAAACCAACAAAACTCAAGGTCCCATTTATTCAAGTTGAAGCTATTTCCAATGTCACTATCAACAAATAAACTACGAATCTAATATGGGATCCGATCTAACTTACCCATTGTTTTATGATTAAATTAAAATAAAGGTACATGGATAATAGAGTACTTTGCATTAAAAGGAAACTAACATCAGAAAACTATTACAACTTGTAAACAATTATGCCAAAAAAACAATCCAACTAACAACTAAAAACATTTTTAGCTTCTAAATCGTTGATTCAAGCTTCTTTTTTGACCTATCCAAACATACAATCCTAACTGCTTCAACACTCATATTCTTAGTTTCTGTTTCTTCTACTCAACAAATAAAACCATTACGAGGTCCCTAACAAAATCAATTTTCGAGCAAGAGAATGAGAATGGAACAAACTAATAAATTAGAGCTACAGTCGCCTAATAAAGAAACTAACACACACCTTAGTGGGGCAAGCATAGAAGGGTCTTCCAAGGTTGGAGGGATTGGAAGACATTCTTATTATGACGACACATCCACATGACAATTTCACGATTTTCGCTTCGTTAATTCTGAGGGCTCTTTACTTTAGAATGAAAACAATCATAGGGAAAAAGAAAGCTACTGTTGAGTAAGGAAGTAAAGTACTTATAAAGAGAAAATGAAGAAAATACCCCTTTGTTTGACCTCATGGACATCTGTCATACTTGGTGCACCAAACACAGTCAATTAACATTTCATCAATATCATTACGAAAATGCCTGTTACAGTTAAGCAGGACTTCAAAATACATCCAAAAACTACCATTACAACCACCACCGGATTACCATTACCTACACAAACTGGATTACCAGTAACACAAACGAAACACACATAATCCTAATAACATATATAACAAGACACACCATTAAACCTAACAGTAGATTACGAGCACTAACTTAGCATACCACTACAAACAATTTCCATGAAATTCACTTGCTGATTATCATGTGAATGCTAAAAATCATTAACAGGAGCATCACGATGACAACACCCATAACCAACAGTGCAATTAATTTAATATGCATCTCAACATGTTCGAACCTTTCTTCCATGTTAAGGACATCCACCTTGGAATGAAGGTAATCGCTACCCATCTCCTCCTTCATACGCTCCACCTGACCTTTTTGCTCAGCTATCTTTTCACTACATTCACAGAAGATCGTGTGCAAATCGTTCAAGTAAAGCCTATCTGTTGAGCTTATCGAGTTATTGGAGTTTATAGTATCTGGTTATGGTGGTGGGGTAAGATCCATGGAAGACAGTGAAGGGAAAAGGGAGTATTGTATTATCGGTTTTCGGCTAGTGTTTGGCCGGAAGTGGTAACAAAAATTTAAGGTTTTTCCCAGCAGGCCCTTCAATTATATAGTAGGGGACCACTGAACCCTTAGGGCCCAAGCAAGCCAACTCATTCGTGAGTTGGTGACGTGTAATCTGAGTCGCGTGAGTTGACTCACTAACTTAGTTGGATCAAGACTAGGCAAGGAAACCGGTTGAATTGGGTCAAAATCCCAAATTAGCCGGATAAATGTGAATTCAGGCTCGTATAAAGTCCAAAAATAATATAAGGGACCTTTTAAACCAAAATGTGTAAGTTCGTGGACCTTTTATATACATAAGTCTTATACATAGTTAGATAATAAAATACCAATATAGGCTCTAATATCAATTCTTAAACGAGGAACATGATTTAAGGCATATATTAAGTGTGGAATGGAAGTAAATTAACAACTAATATAAAACATAATGCGACAGACTAGATCGTAAAGTAAATAAACACTAGAAGCATGGAGGTGGATAAGAACAATTTAATATAACAATGGTAATTGTTCTTACAAACACATTATAAATTGAGAAGGACCATAAATGATATTTACTTTTATAGTTTATAGACTAACATAATGTCAATCTCGTAAATCATGCTAACACGAGATTGACTAAGACACGCTGTAGTTGTTAACAATATAACATCTTTACAAACTAACAATTATTTTACACAACAACAGTAAAGACAAAATAACAATTGCAACTTCTTTGGTATCACCAACATATTAGGGATCTACTTCTTTTGAGGGTCACTGCTGCGATGGTCACTGCCAAAGTTGAACAGAAAGGACAATAAACATTCTACACTTTGGTAAATTTGTCTTGCGGTTAATGTCTTTGTGTTGGCGAAACTGAAAGTTACGACCCATTCCATTTTGATAATTAAGGCACTTTATTTAGCATGTCATCCGGCATAACACTTGGCATTTCATCTTGGTATCTCATTATATCGAAGATCAAGTGATCATAAAAATCTCTTATTGATCTGGGAACTACTGTATACGATATCTTCTTTAAACCCTGAAATATTTGTCTTGACCTTCTTAAAAAATAATGTAATTACCCAAATTGAAAAATGACAATTCTTCATATTTTTGAATCTTGAATTGCTTGCACAGAAGGTATACTTTAATTGACTTACTTGTAAGTGTCCTCAAAATATATTTATTTAAGCATATTAGATTTCCAAAACTACTAGAATGATTCTGAAAAGTTGATGTTGTAAAAAACCATTAGAGAGATTCAAAATTCCGAAAATATACATTTGCGAAAGGTTGTATTATTTTCTACTAATGACTTTTTTGCTATGCAGTTATGAACTTCAATTTATTTTTCATATTCATAATTGCTTTTGCATTATTATTGGTTTTGTTCAATGAAAATGACTCACAAAATGATTTCCATCATTTTAATTTTGGATAATCAATAAAAAGAAAGCTTTTTCTAAAAAATAAAAAAAATGTATTTTTTTATTGTTCTTAAAGAGCTGAAAATACAAAAATATTTTATATTTTCTTTATGTTTATTTGATTTCCTTTTTTTCTGAAAAATAAAAAATCCAAAAATATATTCTTTTGTGCTAAAGAATTTGAAAATACCTAAAAGAACTTTTTTTATTTGATTTTCAATTTCAGTCAAAGAAAAAAAAAAATTAATATATTTTTGAACACAATTACACATTTTTTGCAACACAAAATTTTATTCAAAAGAAGAAGGATTTGAAAATTTATTTTATTTTGAAACTTATTTTAGGCTAAAATGAACGGTTTTGTGAATCTTAAGCGTTTAGAACTGTCATATCACATAAAATCCTTCCATCTCACAAAATATATCAAGTCACTAGTAGTGGGAAATGGTGTTTCAGTAGTACGGAAGTAGTGATATAGAAAGGGAAAGAGAGAAAACAGGGGAAAAAAGAGACAGATAGAGAGAAGGAGAGAGATTATAGTGAATCGTAGCAGGTCTAACGAAGCCTTACACTCACAATGTATAGGAGTGGTGTAGCTGCTTCATTGATGTATGGTGGCCATGCTACATCAACTTACGGAGGCACTCCATTTATCCATTCGCGTTTGTTCGTTTGTCCGATTAACATAGACAAATGAACATGAACAAATGCTTATGGGTGTTCGTTTGATTCATTTACAACTCTAGTCATGATTGATGTGTCACTCATTTAATGGACATGTATTTAGTGAAGATTGATTTTATTCTCTCTATAATTTAGTATTATTGATTTCAATAATTTATATAGTCATTTCCCTCCCATATTCAACCCTTTCATGATCTTCTTACATGAAAATCATCTCACACAATTTCTATCGATTCATCACCATTCTTCCTTCAACTATACTAAAAATGGGTATTGTTGTGCTCATGATTAATTCTCGATTCTTCCATTCTCCGCGCTTCATTAAGCTAGGACTAAAAGTTTGTGGACCAATTTTGGGAATGTCCATTTTAGGTTTAAATTATCTCCCCACAAGTCATAATAGAACTCCTCGTTAGGCTTCATGTGATTGCTACGGTAAGTCCATCACTTTTTTAAAAAATCTTCGGGCTACTAAGATCCATTACATGTAATATTACTCATATTTTCTTCATAAATTCGTCCTCCTTGTGTCTTTCCTTGTATCTTCTTTCTTTGATGTTTTTTGTAACATCCCGACTCCCAGGTATAAATTTAAAGATTTTAAATTCATATTTTTGGACCTACTCGACGAGTTGGCTGCCCTAACTTGTTGTGTAGAAACTGATCTGGCCACATGGATTATGAAGCCTACTTGACGAGTTGGAGGACCCAACTCGCCGAGTTGAGACTGTGCATGAAAACCCTAATTTCTAGGGTTTTCACCCTATTTAAAGGACCCTAAGTCCTCCCTCTATCCACCTTTACCACCTTCACATCCATAAGCAAATCCTCATCGAGCTAACCTCCTATTTTGAGTGTATATGAGGCTAAAGTGTGTGTGTGGTTGGTGAATTCTTGAAGAGACTTGAAGACTGAGAATATTGGAACGAGAAAGACCATGTAGATCCAACATCTATTTTTTTTTGGCATCCATTTGGATGTAAAAAGTCTTTACCTTGGCTTTCCATTTCTTAGATCTCCTCTTATGCAAGTATATGGTTATTTTTGGTGCAAAATGGAGTCATTCTCTAGTCTGAGCTTGTCATGAGGACATGGTCTCAGATCTGGACTCCTCTAGGCCCCATGGGCATAAAGTTGTCGACCTTATCTAGTTTTAGCCCTTCTTCACGCCCTAAACTTCTTTCTAAGCTTAGTTTTGAGTGTTGTAGCCACATGAGACCTTGCATGTACAAAAGTCTGCAACTTTATATGGTAACTACACCCTGGGAGGCTAGATCTACAGTTTGGAGCCTTGGTTTCTCTTAAAAGTGTCTGAATGAGAAAATGACTGAAGGAACTCGACAAGTTTCCTAGAAACGATTTGGATAAGGGTTTCCCCGTTTTATGGATTCTGAGTGAGCTTGGTAAGTTAGAGAGATAACTCGACGAGTTGCTTAATGTTTTCCCGATCTTCTGGACACAACATAGACCTGACGAGTTGCTTGGCAACTCGGCAAGTTGACTTGGGGTTTCGTGTTTTCTGAGTTCCTGAGGAACTCGACGAATCGGTCAACATGGACTGTTGACCTTGACTGTTGACTTTGAATTTTACCAGGTTTGACCAAGTTTGACTTCTGAGGATATTTTGGTAATTTGGGTCTTGATGGAATTGGTCCTATGGTGATTATAGGTGTTTAAGTTTGGAACCGTGATTAGAGAATCTTATCTTTTCAGTTCTGTTCAACATTGTGAGGTGAGTTTACCACACTATACTGACAGCGTCAAAGGCACCCAGGCCGGCCCTTAGAATTGTTATCTTGATTGGTTACCATTTTCATCTGTTAGATCGGTGTTTTGGTATAGGATATTGCTATGCTTAGTGATCTGTAGATCGGTTTGACTCTCTGTAGACTGTTATGTGATTATCTAATATATGTGCATTGTATGTTGGCATTCCAATCTGATGGTTGTGGGCCAAGTGTATTCCATCCCGAGGATTATTAGACTTATTATATGTGGGCATTCCAACCTGATGGTTGTGGGCTGAGAGTATTCCGTCCCAACGATGATTGGACTCATTGTATGTGGGCATTCCAACCCGATGGTTATGGGCCAAGAGTATTCCATCCCGAGGATGATTAGAATCATTGTATGTGGGCATTCCAACCCGATGGTTGTGGGCCGAGATTATTCTATCCCGAGGTAGATTGGACTAATTGTATGTAGACATTCCAACACGATGGTTGTGGGCTGAGAGTATTCCATCCCGAGGATGACTGGACTCATTGTACGTGGGCATTCCAACCCGACGGTTGTGGGCTGAGGGTATACCATCCCGAGGATGATTGGACCCATAGTATGTAGTTATTGTATGTGTATGATTGTTGTATGAGTATTTTGGGGGAACTCACTAAGCTTCGGGCTTACAGTTTGGTTTATGGTTTCAGGTACTTCTGAGGATCGCAGGAAGGAGAAGGCTTGATCAAGCACCTCCTCGCATTTTATGATTTGGATTTATGGGATAGTCTGATATGAAACTGTTTTGAAAATGGTTTGTAATAAGTAATGGTTTTGGGATACATGATAAAGTTTTAAATTTTTATCAATGTTATGAGGCTGCTACAAGTTGGTATCAGAGCCTTAGTTTGAGTTAATTGGATGAACATTCATGTGAATCCAGTCTGAAAACAAGGAAAGGATTTTCAAAATGGTTTTCAGAATACTAAAAGAGGATGTGAAGTGTACGATCAACCGGAGCCAGTAAGTAGACCCCAAAATACCATATTGTTATGGATATTGTGATATTTTAGAACAACATGCTAGTGATAGGCTAAGGATCTATAGGAATTACATGATAGAATTACTGATTATATGATGCCTGATAGTCTAGGGTTCTTCTTATATGAAATTGACATCATTACTATAGTTGCTTAGTGTATGCATCAAGGTCGTATACAACTAAGATTTGATAACCTGAGAATGTTTGGTTTGGCCTTATTTTCTGTTCTTGTTTGATTAAGGGCTTAGGGTAGGATTAGGTACTCGAATGTCTATACGGTCCAACGTTATGTATGGCTAGCATACACTAGTGTTGCATGGTTGGTAGAAGTTTCATGGATGAGTTGTGTGGGGTCAGTCGGCAAGTTGTGAGATATTTATCCTTCTTCTAGGAGCAAGGATGGAGCGCTTTCCTATGCTTGTGTATATTTTTAGGGCATTGTGATGATACTTGAGACAATTATGGGTAGGTGTGGAAGGTACTATGGGCCCGTACTACTGAAAACACAGGACCCATACGTGTAGCAAGGATGTAACAGCCCCTAGGGTTTTGTTGGGAGTTGGTTTTCCATCATTGTTTATGCGGATTATCTAATATCTTCCTGATATATTTTTCAGTCTGGTGACTACAAGGCGATTTGAGACCGAATCATGGTCAGGATCGGGAGCTGGCAGCCAAGATAGGCCAACATTGACAGAGGATCGTGTCAGGGAGATCATCTGAGAGGTGGTTGTTGAGATTGTTTGGGTACAAATACCAGAGATGGAGTACTTTGATGGAAGATACGTAGCTATTGGTGAGACCGCTGCTGTTATAGCCTCTGTAGTTGTGGCGGCTACGGGTGTTGGGCCAGGATAGGTGTTGAGAGGAGGTCGTTATCTGAGCATGCTCAAGATTGACATCCGAAAGTTTATTGCTACACAGTGTTGTGATACTCTACTGGAGTTACAGGAGGCTGCTAGGTGGCGTGAGCTGGGGATCGAGCTCCAGTTGAGGGAGCAGAGGCAGGCCCCGGTGCAGTCGCAGCCTATACCGAAGAACTCTAAGACCGCTGATACAGGATCTGGGGGCCGAAAGGGCCGCACTTATGGGAAGTAAGGCAAGATGCATGATGGGGTTTGTCGATCTTCTTCGGGGTGCCACAGGTGTGGCAAGCAGGGTCATATCGTTAAGGATTGTAAGCGGCCAACTCCAGCTTCTGGGGTCAGACTATATTATCATTATGAGTAGGTGGTCCATATGAAGGCCCAGTTTCCCCTACCAACTGCCAATTCGGCACAGGCTCCAGTACCGGCCACGTTATGGATCAATGATGGAAGTCAGGGTAGGGTAGACCCTAAGAGGGATCGCGGACATACATTCCAGCTTACGGCCGAGGAGGGCTGGACAGCACCAGATGTGGTAGCTGGTATGTTTCTATTTCTTACCTTGTTGATTATATTTATTTTATGCTCATATGTGTTGTACTTGTGTTAGGCACGTTTTTAGTGAAGTTTTTGCCTGCTCTTGTATTGTTTGACTCCAGGGGCGAGTGGGTGATTTGTCTCTTGGTCGTTTAGCAAAGGGTTTGGATTGCCTTTAGCAGAGCTAGAGTGTCCGTTGCGATTCTCCATCGCCAATGAACACAAGGATTCTGCTTTATCAGTGTATCGGGATTGTGATCTAGAGATATTCGGGGTGTCCCTTCCGATTGACTTGATTCTGATTCTAATGGGAGACGTTTGTGTGATAGTGGATATGGACTGGCTGAGTTACTTCGGTGCCATTATCGACTGCGAAGGTCAGCATGTGGTAGCTCGACCCCCAAGTGGGGGAGAACTGATTATCTATGGCGATGACACCTGGTTGGGTTCAGAATTTTGCTCAGCTTTGAGGGCTCGCAGTATATTCCGCATGAATGTGCGACTTGTTTGGTCTATGTGGTGGATACACAGGTTAGGGATCAGGTCTCGATTTCTGAGGTTCCAATGCTTAGAGATTTTGTTGATGTGTTTCCGGAGGAGTTACCCGGAGTGGCTCCGAAGATGTAGGTCAAGTTCAGGATCGACCTAGTGTCAGGTGTGGCCCCTATCGCCAAGGCATTGTACCAATTTGCACCACCCAAGATGCAGGAGTTGTCATCTCAGTTATAGGAACTGCTAAGCAAGCAATTCATTTGTCCGAGCAGTTCTTCATGGGGAGCACCGATTCTCTTCGTCGGGAAGAAGGATGGTCCACACTGGATGTGCATTGACTACCAGGAGATGAAAAAGTTGACGGTTATGAACCGTATCCCCTCCCACGAATAAATGATCTCTTCGTTCGGTAACAGGGAGCATCTTGGTTTTCCAAGATAGATTTGAGGTCCGAGTATAATCAGGTAAGAGTGACGGAGGAGGACGTGGAGAAGATCGTGTTCCGGACTCGTTACGGACAGTACGAGTTCGTGGTGATACCATTTGGGCTCACCAACGCACCGGCAGTATTTATGGACCTGATGAATCGGGTGTTCAGACCGATGCTCGATCTCTCGGTCATTGTGTGTATAAATGACATCTTGGTGTATTCCAAGACCAGGGAGCAGCCTGATGAGCATCTCCGTGAGCTCTTAGGAGTTTTAAGGCGAGAATGGCTTTATGCCAAGTTCTTGAAGTGCGAGTTCTGGCTGCGAGGGGTTCAGTTCCTTGGACATCTCTTTAACCAGGATGGGATTTTGGTTGATCTAGCCAAGATTGAGTCGGTTATGCAGTGGGAGGTTCTGAAATCTCCCTCGGATATCAGGAGCTTCTTCGTATTAGTAGGGTACTATCGAAGATTCATACAGGATTTCTCCAAGATTGTGGTACCCCTCACTCGTTTGACGAGGAAAATGGTGGATTTTCGGTGGGGCTCTGAGTAGCAGACTGCATTTGAGAGTCTGCGATAGCGACTCTGTGAGGCGCCGATTTTGACACTCCTTGAGGGAGTTGAGGATTTCGTGGTGTTCTATGATGCATCGGTCACCAGATTGGTGATAGTCCTCATGCAGAGGGGATGAATGGTAGCTATGTTTTGTGGCAGCTGAAGCCGCACAAGACGAGATATCCCACACATGATTTGGAGTTGGGAGCGGTGGTATTCACTCTCAAGATTTGGATACATTATCTCTACGGGGTCCGATGTACCATCTACACGGACCACAAGAGTTTGAGACACATCATGGATCAGCCAAACCTGAACATGAGGAAGTGTAGGTGGCTGGACGTAGTCAAGGATTATGACTGCGAGATCGTTTACCATCCGGGTAAAGCGAATGTGGTTGTGGACACCCTAAGCTATAAGTCGGCTGGACCTTCTGTTCCAGCGGAATGTATGAGGATATCAGTGGATTCTCCACTAGTGGGATTAATCATAGAGGCTCAAACCGAGGGAGTGCAAGAGGAAAATTAGAAGATTGATAGGATCATGGGTGAGATCGCTCGGTTTGTTCTGGATAATCGTGGGTTGTTGACCGGCTGCGATCATGTATAGGTTCCGGTGTCTGGCGGAATTAGGCAGATCGGGTTGGAGGAGGCTCATAAGTCTCGTTTCTCTATTCACTCAGGGACCACCAAGATGTATCGGGATTTGAGTTTGAGTTATTGGTAGCCGTGCACGAAGCGAGAGATCGCTTGGTACGTTGAGAGGTTCTTTACCTGCAGGATGGTCAAGGCCGAGCATCAATGGCTGCATGGCAAGCTATATCCTCTAGAGATTCCCATGTGGAAATGGGAACAAATCAGAATCGACTTTATCACCAAGCTGCTGAAGACGACAAGGGGTCTCGATGGTATTTGGAGCATCGTGGATCGATTGACCAAGAGTGTTTATTTTCTGCCCCTTTGAGAGAACTCATCGGCCGAGAAGCTAGCCAACATGTATATCCACGAGATCGTTACTCTCTATGGGGTTCCAGTCTCTATCGTTTCAGACCGTGATGTTTGGTTCACCACCTGATTCTGGCAAAAGTTCCACGAGGAGCTCGGCACGCGGCTGCAATTCAGTACAACTTATCATCCACAGACAGACGACCAAAGTGAGCGAACGATACAGACCCTCGAGGATATGTTGAGGGCATGCGTCATGGACTTTAGTGGGAGCTGGGATTCCTACCTACCCCTTGAAAAGTTCACCTACAACAACATCAATTAATCTGACATTGGTGCTCCACCTTTCAAGCTGTTGTATGGACATAGATGTCGTACCCCGGTCTGTTGGGGCGAGGTTGGTCATAGGGTGATGGTTCGAACCGACGTAGTTTTGCAGACTACCAACAAGATTCAGTAAATCACGCATCGGTTGCAAACTGCTCAGAGTCGGCAGAAATGTTATGCCAACCAATGCTGATCCGAGTTAGAGTTTCAGGTCGACGAGTGAGGGTCTCACCTTGGAAGGGTGTGATCCATTTCAGGAAGAGGGGGAAGTTGGGTCCCCGATACATTGGACCCTTTCGAATTATTTCCAGGGTCGGAAAGGTGGCATATAGACTGGATGTTCCGGAGGAGCTCAATCAGATTCATATCACTTTCCACGTCTCGTAACAGCGAAAGTGCATATTAGATAAGGAGGCAGTGGTGTCATTAGATAATATTCATGTTGATGAGCACCTGAATTATGTGGAGAGGCCAGTGGCCGTTTTGGAGAGGAAAGTGAAGCTTCTACGGAACAAGGAGGTACCTTTGGTAAATGTATAATGGGAGCATCGAAGGGGATCCTAGTGGACTTGGGAGCCAGAATCCGAGATGTGGGAGCATTATCCGGAGTTGTTCACCGTAGCAGACTTCGAGGATGAAGTCTAGTTCAAGTGGGGGAGAATTGTGCATCCTGACTCCAAGGTATAAATTTAAAGCTTTTAAATTCATATTTTTGGACCTACTCGACTAGTTGGCTGCCCCAACACGTCGTGTAGCTGATCAGGCTAACGAGTTGGAGGACCCAACTCGAAGAGTTGAGGATGTGCATGAAAACCCTATTTTTTAGGGTTTGCACCCTATTTAAAGGACCTTAAGTCTTCCCTCCAGCAACCTTTACCGCCTTCACATCCAGAAGCAAACCCTAATTGAGCTAACCTCCGATTTTGAGTGTGTATGAGGCTAAAGTGTGTGTGTTTGGTGCATTCTTAAAGAGATTTGAAGATTGAGAAGCTTAGAACAAGAAGGAGCTCGTAGATCCAACATCTTTTACGTTTTGGCATCCATTTGGAGGTAAAAAAGTCTTTACCTCGGCTTTCCATTTCATAGATCTCCTTTTATGCAAGTATATGGTCATATTTGGTGCAAAATGGAGTCATTCTCAAGTCTGAGCTTTTCATGAGGACATGGTCTAAGATCTGAACTCCTCTAGGCTCCATAGGCATAAATTTGTCGACTTTATCTAGTCTTAGCCCTTCTTCATGCCCTAAACCTCTTCCTAAGCTTAGTTTTGAGTATTTTAGCCTCATGAGACCTTGCATGCACGTAAATTCGAGAACTTTACGTGGTAACTACACCCTGGGAGGCTAGATCTATAGTTTGGAGCGTTGGTTTCGCTTAAAAGCGTCTGAATGAGAAAATGACTCAAGGAACTCGACGAGTTGCCTAGCCAACCCAACGAGTTAGATAAGGTTTTTCCCGTTTTATGGAGTCTGAGTGAACTCGGTGAGTTGGAGAGATAAATCGACGAGTTGGTTAAGGTTTTCCCGATCTTTTAGATACAACATAGACTTGACGAGTTGCTTGGCAACTCGACGAGTTGACTCGTGGTTTTGCCTTTTCTTAGTTCTTGAGGAACTCGATGAGTTAGTAGATGTACTCGATGAGTCGGGTCAACATGGACTATTGACCTTGACTGTTGCTTTGACTTTAACCAGGGTTGACGAACTTTGACTTCTGAGGGTATTTTGGTAATTTGTGTCTTGATGGAATTGTTACTATGGTGATTATAGGTGTTTGATTTTAGAGCTGTGATTCAAGAATTTGATCTTTATAGTTTCGTTCGACATTGTGAGGTGAGTTGTCCTCACTATACTGACAGGGTCGAAGGTACCAGGGCTGGCTTATTGGATTGTTATCATGTTTGGTTACTTTTTTGATCTGTTAGATCGGTAGGACATTTCTATGTGGTTATGATCTGTATCCTGGTAGATAGGATGTTGTTATGATTAGTGATCTGTATATCGGTTTGACTGTCTATAGACTGTTATGTGATTATCTGATATATGTGCATTATATGTAGGCATTCCAACCCGATGGTTGTGGCCCAAGAGTATTCCATCCCAAGGATGATTGGACTCATTGTATGTGGGCATTCCAACCCGATGGCTGTCGACCAAGATTATTCCATCCCGAGGATGATTGGACTTATTGTATGTGGGTATTCCATCCTGATGGTTATGGGCCGAGAGTATTCCAACCCGATGGTTGTGGGTCGAGAGTATTCAATCCTCAGGATGACTGGACTCATTGTATGTGGGCATTCCAACCGGATCGTTGTGGGCCGAGGGGTATACAATCCCGAGGATGATTGGACTCGTAGTATGTTGGCATTCCAACACGATGGTTGAATGGGCCATAGTATGTTGGTATTATATGTGTCTGATTGTTGTATGAGTATTTTGGGGGAACTTACTAAGCTTCGGGCTTACAGTGTGGTTTATGGTTTCAGGTACTTCATATTATCACGGGAAGGCGAAGGCTTGGTCGTGTACTTCCTCACATTTTATGATTTGGATATCTGGGATACTCTGATATGAAACCATTTTGAAAACATTTTGTAATAAGTAATGGTTTTGGGATGCTCGAAAAAATTTTAAATTTTTATTAATTTTAGGGCTGGTACATTTTTTTATCTCTTGATGGAGACAAAAAAAAAAGGTAAAGTATTAAGTGCTAGGAGAATTTAATGCACCTACTCAAATAAAGAGTAGGTTGCTCCGTATCTTCGGGATAGAGCAGCATCCATGTCTTCCAATATTCGGATATGCATGACCCATTGATTTGATAGGGGATCTTCCATACCAATAAGGGTATTCCATAAGAATAATGGTGTATTCAACATTTTTGATATTTATAGCTTGTTATCAAGTTGAAGTGCCTTCAGATGATTGAGCTCATCTCGCTTCTAATTTGGAAAAGTTGAGGATGCAAGAACCGAATTAACTCCTTTATATACTAAGACACCTTCCTCTTGGAAAGGCAAATGGTTGGATGAAGCTCCGTCTTATCTGGTAGGAGATCTTTTATGACCTACAAACTTTTGACAAATTGGGTTATGTGTTGTGTAATCAACAAAACATTTACATATTGTTTGGCGCGCAACAAGTAGTTTATTTTTCGAGCATTTTTCGGTAGTAATGTTTGACAAGGAAAAAAAAGCTTATTAACTAGTATTTCAAATCTACTAATCTACTCAAATTAGTATTTCATCTATATTATACATTTCTTTTAAATTCTCATAAAAATACATTTTATTAGTTACAATAAACACATATTTTTACATGTACTTATATGTTATTTTATACTATCTAGCTAACTTATCAACTAGCTAGCTTTCTGATGGTTGTCGACGCCAACAAAATTAATAACCCTAAATATTTTACATTAAAATAGTGTATAGTGGTAAATGAATCGTATCCATGGAGATTGGTCCAATTTTATAACTCTATGAGAAATCTCTTTGTAAAAGTACTTGTAAAATGTCAATAAAAGTAAAAATGGGGGTTTGTTCTTTTGAAATACTTGAAATAAACTAAAACTAAACTAAGATTTAAATAGACAATTTCAATAAAAACAAGAGTTTGATGTAAAATCAATAAGAGAAAGATGGTTGACTTAAAGTTTCCTCACTTTGACTTTTGATGAACATATCATTCGAATCCAATGGTGCAATACTTGTTTTAAATCCTTAATTTGGCTATAGTAACCCAAGAAGCTTGAGATTACCTAGACTTTTCTTAGTTGTTAAAATGGTTAGACAAGCTCATAACAATTTCCTAAGTCAAAGTCACAATTTTCATTAAGCGTGTAATTAGTGAAAGTCAACTAGCATTAAGAACCAAAAAGTCACCAAATTCGAGAGGAGTCAAATGCTTTCAGTACCATGTTGGAGAAAATGTTTTTATGTGTAATGACATAATTTTTCACGTCCAAAAATTTCATTTTTGATTAAGGAAACATTTGTAACAAAATGTCAGCCGGTCATATCATTTCATAAAAAGATGTCTCGTGTCTAAAAACCGAATCGTAAAAACATAATAATGTCAGAGTACAAATCCCAGAATAACTCGTAGTGTGGAAAACAATGTGTGTGTCTGATGTGCTGCTACCGCGCCAGCTTCTTCCCCTTCGATGAAGTGGTACCTGAAACCAAAATTGTAACTATAAGCACAAAGGTTAGTGAGTTCCCCCATCGTATGACATACCATACAATCACATAACATACATACTGCCGGACAATTATGGGGTGCCCGACCTACCCGGTACGGCCGTTCTAGGGTGCCGACCTACCCGTACGACCATTCTAGGGTGCCGACCGACCCGTGTCAAGCCATTTTGGGGTGTTGACCTACCTGTCGGTCCTAACAACCGACCCTCGGGGACTATTCCACCCCCTACTGCTACTGTCACATATATCATAACATAAACATACTATCAAACATATCTGGGGTGTCCGAACTACCCTTCGGTGGAGTATTCCCCTCCAACTACCGCTATCACATATAACATATCATGCCAGCATATAAACATATAATCACATACCGTCAGACATATCTAGGGTGCCTGACCTACCCTTCGGTCCTAACAACCGAACTCTACTACTATCACATATAACATATCATGCCAGCATACAACATATCAGGTAATAACAAACCTAGATGATATCACAAAGATAATCATCTAACATACAACACCTACTGGTGGGTCGGAAGTATGGATGTAGACCCACCGCTACTAGAAGGTAAGTCACCTCGTAGTAGCTGCTGATCTATGTGGGAATCCTCTAACTACTGCCGCTGCTACTCCGGAAATCCTCCGGCTATAATTCCCACAAAACATTTAGTCAGAACTCATATCTACTCTTAGGGTAAAATGACCATTTTACCCTTGACCAAGTCAAAGTCAAAGTCAACTTCCAGTTGACCTGACTCGCCGAGTTGGCTCGCCAACTCGCCGAGTCCCTATCCTTTCATTTGTCCTTATACCCGTCTCTACTCGTCGAGTTAGGAGATGACTCGACGAGTTTTCCTTCTAATTGAACATCGACTGAATCTTCATCCGACTCGCCGAGTTGTATGAACAACTCGTTGAGTTCATGTTCAACTGATACACAAGTCCTGTCCTTGACTCGCTGAGTTGTATGAACAACTCGTCGAGTTCGTCTTCATCCTTAAGAAGATTGCCTTAGACTCGCCGAGTCCCATGAATTTCCCGAACATTGGCTTAGTTCAGAACATTGGGTCACTCCTCGGGACTCCCTAAAACCTTTACACACTCAACCGGGTCCTTTCGACCTACAACTGATATGGGACAAAACCTTGGAATCGCCGAGTCCAAGAATGGACTCGCCGAGTCGATCACATCCTCTCACTAAATCTTCGATTTCAGACATACAACCCTTGATCAAAAGATATATCTATGCTTCTACAATCGATCTAGCACGTAAATTTACAAACTTTACGTGCATGCATGGAACTTTGAGCTTAAAAGGTCCTAAAACAAGCTCTTACAATGCATGGGGTCTTATTTGAGTGTAAAAGCCACTCCTTTCTGCCTTGAAACCCCTATAAGGACCTAGATCTGAAACATCAACTCCTAACCATGCTTGCAATCATGGTTGCTGACCAAAATGGCTTCAAAAAGCCCTAGAATTCCACAAAATGGGATCTAACAAAAGAACAAACAAGGTATAGACTTTATACCTTCTGAAAACTGCAAATGATGCTCAAAATCGGATCCTTCTAGCCTCGTCTTGATCCTTCAAGCTTTTCCTTCCTTCCTTGGATCATAAAAGCACTAAAATTACTCCACATGCCTTATATTGCTTCAATAATGGCTAGGGTTTGCTATGGGGGTCCTCTGGGAGCAAATGGGACGAAGGAGGCCGAGTTAAGATGTTTAAATAGGGTGAAAACCCTCGAGTTAGGGTTTTTGTCCAGACAGGGCCTACTCGCTGAGTCCGGGACCCGACTCGTCGAGTCCACAACTTAAACCCCGTGTTTCATCCCGCTTCTACTCGGCGAGTTGGTCCTTCAACTTGCCGAGTCCAAGGCCAAAATGCAAAATATATTAAAGAATTAATAAAAGAATACGTACCAAGAACCAGGTGCTACAAATCTCCCCCACTTATTTTAGACTTCGTCCTCGAAGTCTGCTGCTCGATCCTGAAACAGCTCGGGGTAATGCTCCATCATCTCGTCCACCGTCTCCCAAGTCCACTCCGACCCCTTCCAGTGCTGCCATTGCACCATCACGAGTTCCACTCTTTTGTTCCTCAAATCCTTCGAATTCCGGTCGAGAATTGCCACCGGTCACTCAATGTAGTTCAGACTTTATGGGTTTTGGTCATAAGACATCCTGTGTGCTCATACAAACCCTAATGCTTGGATCTAGGTTTCTCTATTGTACATGCAAGTTATCCAAGACTATAAACTCTAATTCTAGCATATGGAAATCGACATTAACATATAATTAGGTTTCAGATATTACCTTGATTGTTATGTAGCAATAACAATCTCAATTCCTCCTTGAATTGACTTTGGAAGGCTTAGAGTCACAAGTGTCACTCCTCTAATGGTTCACAAACACCATAAGCAAGAGGATGAAGATGAGAAAGGATGGAGGCCACCAAAAACGTGTATAAACCCTAGCACAATGCTTCACCACGTTTTTGGTCCCTTAAGGGTCTATATATAGTTGGCTATTAGGGTTATCTAACAAGGAAACCCTAATTTGGATGCTTAAGCCCTAAGCAACCCATGGATTCCTTTCCTTATGGGCTTGGACGATTTCTCATGGGTTTCCCCATAGAATTCCTCCACTCCATAATATAAGACAATCCATAGCCCAAATTGCAACTATCTTATAATTACAATTCCAGTCCCTTAAGTTTAATTAATCTCTTTTAGTCACAAAACTAATTACTAATTAATTCTTGACTAATATTAATTAAACAATATGATTTCTCCTTTAATATATTTTTCCCATAATATATTAATAAATCATATTTAATCCTTTCTCTCCATAATTCATCCTATCAAGTTGCTTTGGTGAAGGCAACCCAAAAGGACCATGCACCATCGGGTCAAGTACATACCAAAATAGTTATGGACTTAGACACTAATCCATCAGTCTCCCACTTGGATAAGTCTAATAACTATTATGCGTATGACTTCAGATCCTGATCTGCAATCGTAGCTTTCCAAAGCCGCTGTCAACTCTGATCATATCAGATACGCGTGTCCTTAAGATAAGGGATCATATATTCCTCCATTCTTGATATCATATGAGATATGATTTCTAATCATTCTCTTTGTACTACTTCTGGATTTCTGATTTATGACGACAGACTAATTGAACAAATCAAATTAGCCCTAGCCCGGCCGAGCATTTACGTATGTCATCACTAAACCATCGAGGGGCCAAAAGATATCGCTTTTATCCTTATTTGGATAAAAGGAACGGATAAAATTTGATACAATGCTCGCTTGCACTCACGCACCGAATCACACACAACAATATGTTTTATAACACCAAGTTACTAGTGCGTTTACATATCATCAGTGTGCAACCGATTCGCAAGATACAACTCACACATCTCGGTTTCAAGAATATAAGATGTTATCGTCTCACTAATCACTCGTGATACAATTCATGGAGTGATCCAAGTGAGCGTGGGTTTAATCCAATGCTCAAATCATATTCGTAAGCACTCATGAACGTTGCAGCAAACATTTGCTTATGTCTAATACTTTTCTAGACAATCCACACACCAATTCATGACAGTCTTCATTCATATCTACTTCCAACATATGAACGACTGTGGCCCGTTTGAATAATTCGATTATTCTTAATAAACTCAATTATTCTGGAAGTCAAAACATGCAAGGTGAAACACAAGAATAATACAAATCCCATATGGCCTCAAACCTTTGAGTATAAATAAAACACCTTTTATTTATCACCATATTGATTACTCATTATTTGTCGTTTCAGGCAATCAACTTCTTACTTGAATTATTACACTTGTCCCATGCTCCTAGCATGCACACAATGTTTACCTATGGTTCTTTACCTTTTGTGAAATAGACAAATTGAACACATTTCCAATCATTATCATTTTACAACTCCAAATCCTTTTTCATAAGTGTAAGAATATCAAAGTCTCGCTACTTATAGAATATGCTAGATTCTAACACTTTATGCAACGATCCTTTCGTAATGTCACTGCACCAAAGTCACAAAGACTATTGCCAATGATATTACAAAGTTCTCTAACGGAGATTGTTACAAGACAATTCCTTAGATATGATGTCTCTCACTCAAAGTACATTCCTTTGAACATCCTTTTGCATAAAAGTTTCTAATCTAGTCATGGATTTTCAATATTTACTTCCCAATATGGACACGCTTCCATATTTTCCATATGACAACTTATTCTTAATAGAATCTTTTCTATTCATAATAAGGTCGATATGGTCCGAAACATTTCCATAATTTCCAATACTATACTTTCAACTACTCACAAGCGACCAATTCTTGTCGAACTTGAATTGTCCTTTGATAGTCGTTTATTTATTTTAGTCAAAACCGATTCTAGTCCCTTTTCCCTCTAAATGCGCTAGACATTTGGAAAATTTAGGATGGTCAAACATCAAAGCATTTGCAATCGATCCTATACCCGAAGCGTATGGGACACGACGCACAATGTTTTCTTTGCTATGTTCTCAAAATTCGAATTGTGAAAAGGAATGCCGTAATCATAATCAAAATTTTAAGAACACACTATGTACCTTTGACTAAATTTATTAACATTCCACAACCTAATCCTTTAGATTTGAAATGAAGCATAATATTCTCTCCCTTAATTATAGCAAAACAACTTTACAACCTTTACGACATTGCAAGGTATAACTCTTGTTTTCTATAATTAATATTGCCAACTTGCAATACTTTCCATAATAATCATATAATCATAACTTTTATGCTCTCACTATCATGATGATTACTATAAAACATAACACTTATGCTCCCACTAGCTTCGACATGTATTCAAAACATCTTAACTCCAAGAAAAACAATACTTATTGAATTTCTTAAGTTCATGTTTCTAATACTTAATGCTTTGATAATCTTTTATCAAGGCTTCTTGAACTTATACACCTTTTCCTTAGATAGTTTATATGTGTGTCTTAAACAATTAAGACTAATTGCCAAACCTCACAATTCGAATCATGAAAAGGGATATCGTAACCATAATCAAATTTGAGAATGCAATTCTGCAATCACTATCTTCTTAAAATCTTTCTTAGTGAAAGAATTTCTTCACAATCATTTTCATGAAGGAGGAAATCTTATGACACTTAGATTTTAAACGGTGTAAATGTTCCTATCCATGTGAATTTGTCAAAACCAGCGTTTACGACAAATTCAAACTCATATGGATCGAACTTCTTTAATCTTGATTTCTTGCATTATGGTAGCACAGCTGCCCACCACGTTTTCCAAGTAGTTAAGCAACTCACCTTTCCTATCAATGTACCTTTCATTGATTAAGGTGCTTTGCCTTTTATGCATTCAAATGAGAACTCATAGGACTCACATGCATAATTAACTCAATTGGAACAACATAGAATCAAAATAATGTCAACACGATAGGTTGTAAACCTCAACTCGTGTGCTAGTTATGATCGATTAGGTTTATTTGATTTGTTTTTGAAACTATTCAAGACCATTAAGACTCCCACTGACTCCTTGACATATAAGATTCTTTTGTCAATAACCATTTCTTGACAAACAAATATTCAAGAGTTAGTGTAGCTTTTATCAAAACACTTCATAAATTGGTCCTAGTTGGTCTTTGTCTTATTCAAGACATCACAACTTTCAACATTTGATGAATGTTATAAACCTTTAATA
Organism: Lactuca serriola; assembly: GCF_051521515.1. Classification (NCBI taxonomy): domain Eukaryota; kingdom Viridiplantae; phylum Streptophyta; class Magnoliopsida; order Asterales; family Asteraceae; genus Lactuca; species Lactuca serriola. The sequence goes on along the minus strand of NC_136413.1, from coordinate 124,370,820 downwards.
CTTTTCACTCATTGTCACAATCTTAACTTTAAGACTTGTTATGGAACGAAGTATGATTGACTTCTTGACTTTAACCATTTCTTCAATTCTTGAATCCTCTTCTTATACATACAATTGTACTAAGACTCACTTAGAGGATCAATTGAGATATGGTTCTTAATCATTAAGACCTATAATAAAGCATAAAAGCTACTCTCCCTTCTTCTTAGAATGGAGAAACTCTTATCTTTCTACCAACTTGATTCTTCTTATTCGTTTTGCTATTGATTTAAACCTTTTTAATCAATTCCGAATTACACTTAATCTCGTAAGTATAATCATGACGAATATCTTGTTACTATTATGGTGGACTTTGTCCAACACACAACTTTGCGTACTCGATCTCCTAGTCCTTCACTTGACACTTTGTCAACGAATTTGTCTAATTTCCAAATATGAAATTTCTCATTCATCATGCAACCAAGTTGCGCGATTCCAAATTTCTGTCCAATTGAAACTTTGGGCGATGAGAAACTCTCCTTATTTGGTAAATTCTTGACATTTCTATAAATAACATAAACAAGAATCATATCCATTCGTTGTAGAAATATTCAAACATCAATTTTCATAACGATTTCATTGCAAGGAAGTAAATAAATAAATAAATAAGTCAAACAAAATTTATTTTATTTATAAAAGCATCGGAAAACATTTGTCCTTAAAATGAAAAATCCATTGAAAACTATGTAAAAGGAAAATTTCTAACAACTCTATCATAACTATCTAAGCTCAAAATCTAATCTTCAAGTCCATGCGATCGAGATCCATTTCTTGGTGATTAGATTCATCTTGCTTTCTCAACAAGCTTCCTTTCTTTTCACCGATCCTGCAAAACACTTAAATGCAATCCTATTACATAATGTATTAAGAATCAATGAATAGGAACTTAAAGGACTTAGATGGTGGATTCTTACCTAAAGTAGAGCCATACGTTCTGACTCTCCCATCTCTTAGATCTCTTAGGTAACTAGGGCAACTTCGTCTCCAATGCCCCTTCTCTTGGCAATAAAAGCAAATTAACTCTTTTGGAACAACACATGGAACTACTTCAGACATCGCCTTTCTCTTATGATCAAACTTTTCAATCATTGCATGTCTTTCATTGCCATTGTCTATATCCATAGAGGTCTTGAAGGCAGATTCACCAATCAACTTTGCTTTTCTATTGCGCCAAACCATTGCTGATTCAGCAGCAATAAGCATGTAGGTGAGATCTATAAGTGTCACGTCGTGGTTCATCATATAGTACTCTCTTACGAACTCACTATACGAGTTGGGAAGTGACTGAAGAACCCAATCAACAGCCATCTCCTCACTGACAACGGATGCTATCATTCTTAGTCTATCAATGTGCGACTTCGTCCCTAGGACGTGTGCACACACCGACTTTCCTTCTTTATGTTTACTTACCAAAAGGGCTTGAGTGATATTGAACCTTTCAATTTGACGATCTTGTGGGTTAGGGAGAACAATTGGAGGAGGAGGAGGAAGTGAAGCATGATTTCTTGTTCCTCGATCGAATCGTGGAATATCATCTTCACGTGGAATGCTTGTTCCACGGGATTCGGGAAGACCATAGTTGTCGAACTTTGAAATCTACAAAACGAGAGAAAACGAAATTCAAGTTAGTTGATTGATTGAGTCCTTGGTAAATCACCCAAATGAAATTCCAAGGCTAGGACCCAACACAATATGCTACAACCTAGAAAAGGGATGCCGTAATCTAGTTGCAGAATATTTGAAGGTAAGTGAATGAGGATTCACTAATTTCCACCATGAAAACCGAAAATTAAATTTAAGTTTTAAATCTATCAAAACTCCTAGATCCTTCAAGATTCATTGAACATTTCAATGGCATGTTTAAATCTCGATATGCCCCTCTTGTTTGTGACTGGGATGCCGAGGATCACAAAGCGGGTGTGAATAACCATGCAAACTTACATGGTGCCCTCACATGTTACAGTCACCTATTCGATGTGCCGATAAACCACACACGCTCCACCGAACTATGACAAACATTGAGTCACCCTTTGCTACCTTTGCTTAGAACCATTTAGTGTGCTGGTAAACCACACACGCTCCACTATCGTCTTCGCAAGGGCACAAAGTGTAATTTCATGGAATTGCATCAATTCACTTTGCCTAAGTAACTAAGATTGGGAATTTGAAAAACATTTAGTTACTATTGTACTTCATTATACTTATAATGCAAGGTTTCGTCCTATCCTACCCGTTCGGCTAACGACCCTCCACTAGTCAAGAGTGCGGTGGGTAAGAGTGTATGTCCATTCAATCGCCATTTTATAGGCAATTTCCTTAAACACCCCTTATAGACCAGCTTCGTGAATGAGGCCTACTAACGGTAAGACTGACTTTTAGTTATACATATATATAATGTTAGACTTTTAATGTTATATATAGTATAGGGTGTATTTTATAACTTTTAAAATACTATGTGGTTAACATTTAACAATTACAGTTTTAATTCAATTAATTGGTTAACCTAAACTTTTATGGATTTATTAAATCTCTTTTAATTATACTCCTTAATTAATTAATAAAACCATAAGGGTGTATTTGAACTTTTCAAAACTAGGGTTTTAGAATTTAACATTCCTAATTAACTTTTAATCAACTTTTAAATTCCAAAACTTGAGGGCAAATTTTGAAACATTTCAAAACATTAGGGTTTAGAATTTAAATATACATCAAAATTAAACTATTTAATCAAAATTTAAATTCCAAAACTTGAGGGCAAGTTTTGAAACTTTTTTCAAAACATTAGGGTTTCAACTATTTAAATTTCAAAACATCAAAACTTTTGGGTTCAAATTTAAACTATTAAACCTAAAGGGCAAAATATGAAACTTTTCATAACAACAAGGATCAAATAAAAAATATTCCAAACTAATATTTAATTACATAATTATCCATATTTGATTTGTTTATTGATTTCTTGCAAAACAATTTATCAATTTACTCAAAATAATTAATCAATTATCTTATAAGGAAACAATTATCTTATTAATTGATAAATATCTTCATTTAGATCAAAAATATAGTCAAATATATCATATAATCGGATTAATATTGATCTAACATGATAAGGTAACTATCCATAAGCAAAAACAGCAAGAAAACCCGAGAAAACCTCCATCTGATGACTTGACTCGTCGAGTCAAGCCTGGACTCGTCGAGTCACCTTGGACTCGGCAAGTTCAGCTATGGACTCGGCGAGTCCAGCCTCCAGAAACCCAAAAAACGAATTTTTCAGATATACAATGCATCAATACAATCGAAACCAAGCTAGGCTCTGATACCACTGATGGGTTTTGGTCATAAGACATTCTATGTGCTCATACAAACCCTAATGCTTGGATCTAGGTTTCTCTATTGTACATGCAAGTTATCCAAGACTATAAACTCTAATTCTAGCATATGGAAATCGACATTAACATATAATTAGGTTTAAGATATTACCTTGATTGTTATGTAGTAATAACAATCCCAATTCCTCCTTGAATTGACTTTGGAAGGCTTAGAGTCACAAGTGTCACTCCTCTAATGGTTCACAAACACCATAAGCAAGAGGATGAAGAGGAGAGAGGATGGAGGCCACCAAAAACGTGTATAAACCCTAGCACAATGCTTCACCACGTTTTTGGTCCCTTAAGGGTCTATATATAGTGGGCTATTAGGGTTATCTAACAAGGAAACCCTAATTTGGATGCTTAAGCCCTAAGCAACCCATGGATTCCTTTCCTTATGGGCTTGGACGATTTCTCATGGGTTTCCCCATAGAATTCGTCCACTCCATAATATAAGACAATCCATAGCCCAAATTGCAACTATCTTATAATTACAATTCCAGTCCCTTAAGTTTAATTAATCTCTTTTAGTCACAAAACTAATTACTAATTAATTCTTGACTAATATTAATTAAACAATATGATTTCTCCTTTAATATATTATTCCCATAATATATTAATAAATCATATTTAATCCTTTCTCTCCATAATTCATCCTATCAAGTTGCTTTGGTGAAGGCAACCCAAAAGGACCATGCACCATCGGGTCAAGTACATACCAAAATAGTTATGGACTTAGACACTAATCTAACAAGATTGTCATCAACCTGAATGTCCTCCAAGGGCACCACTACCGAGTCGTCCACCAGTCACTTTCACAGTTGAGAAACATGGAAAGTGTTGTGTATCTAACTGAGTTCATCTAGAAAATCCAGCCTATACACCACCTTGCCCACCCGGGCTATAACCCTAAAAGGTCCAATGTACTTGGGGCCCAACTTTGCCCCGCTTCCTGAATCGGATAACGCCCTTCCAAGGCGATACCTTCAGGAGAACCATATCCTCGACCTGGAACTCTAGGTATGATCTGCGCTTATCGGCATAACTTTTCTGCCGATTCTGAGCAGTCTGAAGCCTGCTCCGGACCTGTTGAATCTTCTCTGTCATCTTGAGCACTACCTCAGTGCTCCCTATTACCCTCTGGCCAACCTCGCCCCAACATTTCGGGGTCCTGAACTTCCTCCCATATAGCATCTCGAAGGGAGGACGATCAATGATCGCATGATAACTATTGTTATAGGAGAACTCTGCCAATGGAAGGTAGGTATCCCAGCTACCTCCAAAGTCTAATACGCATGCTCGCATCATATCCTCCAAGGTCTGGATGGTTCGCTCACTTTGACCATCCTTCTGCGGGTGAAAGGCGATGCTAAAAGGTAGACGAGTACCCAGCTCATCATGAAACTTCTTCCAAAACCTGGAAGTAAACCGCACATCCCTGTCTGAAATCACAGAAACTGGCACACCATGCCGCACTACCACCTCCCGGATATAGATGTCGGCCTACTACTCGGCCGAGATGCTATCCTGAATCGGGATAAAATGAGCACTCTTGGTCAATCGATCGACGATGACCCATATCGAATCCACTCCCTGCACGGTCCTGGGAAGCTTGGTGATAAAATCCATCGTGATGTCTTCCTATTTCCACAGCGGAATATCCAACGGATGCATCTTGCCGTGAGGTCTCTGATGATCAGCCTTGACCTTCCTACAGGTCAAACACCGATCCATGAACCATGCCACATTCCGCTTCATGCAGGGCCACCAATAGTCCAGATGGAGATCCATATACATCTTCGTCGCCCCGGGATAAGGGCGCACGACACTTGCGTCCATACAATGCTTCATATGGAGCACATTGGATACTCGTGTGATAACTGTTATTGTAGGAAAACTCAATCAGAGGCAAATGAGTATCCCAATTTCCTTTGAACTCAATGACACACGCTCGTAGCATGTCTTCCAATGTTTGTATTGTTCTCTCTGTTTGCCCATCTGTCTGAGGGTGGTAAGCTGTGCTCAAATCTATCTTTGTTCCTAGTGCCTTCTGTAACATCCACCAAAATCGTGATGTAAAACGACTATCTCTATCAGAAATGATAGATAGGGGTACACCATGCAGAGAAACAATTTTGTCGATGTAGATTTGGGCCAATTTTTCCATCTTGAAATCTTCCCGAATGGGGAGAAAATGAGCAGATTTTGTCAGTCGATCCACTATGACCCAAATTGAGTCGTGACCTTTAGCAGTTCTAGGAAGTTTGGTAACGAAATCCATAGATATTTGCTCCCATTTCCATTGGGGAATTTCAGGCTGTTGCAACAAGCCGAATGGTTTTTGATGTTCAGCTTTGACTATTGAACATGTCAAACATTTCCCAACATATAAGGCAATATCCTTTTTCATTCTAGGCCACCAATAGTACTCTTTAAGATCCTTGTACATCTTATCCGCTCCATGGTGGATTGAGTATTTAGATCGATGAGACTCCTCTACTATTATGTCTCTCAGATTGTTAACCCTTGGAATCCAGACCCTGTCCTTAAAATTGTTGGATTAGTGTCTAAGTCCATAACTATTTTGGTATGTACTTGACCCGATGGTGCATGGTCCTTTTGAGTTGCCTTCACCAAAGCAACTTGATAGGATGAATTATGGAGAGAAATGATTAAATATGATTTATTAATATATTATGGGAATAATATATTAAAGGAGAAATCATATTTTTTAATTAATATTAGTCAAGAATTAATTAGTAATTAGTTTTGTGACTAAAAGAGATTAATTAAACTTAAGGGACTGGAATTGTAATTATAAGATAGTTGCAAGATTGTCTTATATTATTGAGTGGACGAATTCTATGGGGAAACCCATGAGAAATCGTCCAAGCCCATAAGGAAAGGAATCCATGGGTTGCTTAGGGCTTAAGCATCCAAATTAGGGTTTCCTTGTTAGATAACCCTAATAGCCCACTATATATAGAACCTTAAGGAGCCAAAAACGTGGCTAAGCTGATTGCTAGGGTTTCCCACGAGTTTGGGCAGCCTCCATCCTCTCTCCTCTTCATCCTCTTGCTTATGGTGTTTGTGAACCATTAGAGGAGTGACACTTGTGACTCTAAGCATTCCAAAGTCAATCCAAGGTGGAATTGGGATTGTTATTGCTACATAACAATCAAAGGTAATATCATAAACCTAATTATATGTTAATGTCGATTTCCATATGGTAGAATTAGGGTTTATAGTCTTGGATTCAAAGCATGTACAATAGAGAAACCTAGATCCAAGCATTAGGGTTTGTATGAACACATAGGATATCTTATGACCAAAATCCATCAGTGGTATCAGAGCCTTGATTGGTTTCTATTGTATTGATGCATATTTGATCGAAATAAGCACTGAAAATCGATTTTTTGAGCTTCTGAATGTTTGACTCGCCGAGTCACTTGGTGAACTCGCCGAGTCAGCTGTACTCGACGAGTCCAGGTCCAGAATCGACGAGTCAAAGGGTCTGACAGCTCAGATTCGCGATTTTCTTCCTGTTTTGCTTTTGGATAATTACCATAAACATGTTTTTGTGATAAAATCCGAATTTTTTCAATATTAGGTGATTATCCTTACCTAAATAGAAGATAATTGTTAAAATTTAGATAATCACTTGTTTTATTAGATAAAGTTTGATTATTTGTAATTTAGATTTGAATTATCTTGTGAAATAGTTTCAATTTTTCCCCTTTAGGTTTTATAGTTTAAATTTGAACCCAAAAGTTTTGTTGTTTTGAAATTTAAATAGTTAAAACCCTAATGTTTTCAATAAGGTTTCAAAACTTGCCCTCAAGTTTTGGAATTTAAATTTTGATTAAAAAGTTTAATTTTGATGTATATTTAAATTCTAAACCCCAATGTTTTGAAATGTTTCAAAATTTGCCCTCAAGTTTTGGAATTTAAAAGTTGGTTAAAAGTTAATTAGGAATGTTAAATTCTAAAACCCTAGTTTTGAAAAGTTCAAATACACCCTTATGGTTTTATTAATTAATTAAGGAGTATAATTAAAAGAGATTTAATAAATCCGTAAAAGTTTAAGTTAACCACATAGTATTTTAAAAGTTATAAAATACACCCTATACTATATATAACATTAAAAGTCTAACATTATATATATGTATAACTAAAAGTCAGTCTTACCGTTAGTAGGCCTCATTCACGAAACTGGTCTATAAGGGGTGTTTAAGGAAATTGCCTATAAAATGGCGATTGAATGGGCATACACTCTTACCCACCGCACTCTTGACTAGTGGAGGGTCGTTAGCCGAACGGGTAGGATAGGACGAAACCTTCCATTATAAGTATAATGAAGTACAATAGTAACTAAATGTTTTTCAAATTCCCAATCTTAGTTACTTAGGCAAAGTGAATTGATGCAATTCCATGAAATTACACTTTGTGCCCTTGCGAAGACGATAGTGGAGCGTGTGTGGTTTACCAGCACACTAAATGGTTCTAAGCAAAGGTAGCAAAGGGTGACTCAATGTTTGTCATAGTTCGGTGGAGCGTGTGTGGTTTACCAGCACATCGAATAGGTGACTGTAACATGTGAGGGCACCATGTAAGTTTGCATGGTTATTCACACCTGCTTTGTGATCCTCGGCATCCCAGTCACAAACAAGAGGGGCATATCAAGATTTAAACATGCCATTGAAATGTTCAATGAATCTTGAAGGATCTAGGAGTTTTGATAGATTTAAAACTTAAATTTAATTTTCGTTTTTCACGGTGGAAATTAGTGAATCATCATTCACTTACCTTCAAATATTCTGCAACTAGATTACGACATCCCTTTTCTAGGTTGTAGCATATTGTGTTGGGTCCTAGCCTTGGAATTTCATTTGGGTGATTTACCAAGGACTCAATCAATCAACTAACTTGAATTTCGTTTTCTCTCGTTTTGTAGATGTCAAAGTTCGACAACTATGGTCTTCCCGAATCCCGTGGAACAAGCATTCCACGTGAAGATGATATTCCACGATTCGATCGAGGAACAAGAAATCATGCTTCACTTCCTCCTCCTCCTCCAATTGTTCTCCCTAACCCACAAGATCGTCAAATTGAAAGGTTCAATATCACTCAAGCCCTTTTGGTAAGTAAACATAAAGAAGGAAAGTCGGTGTGTGCACACGTCCTAGGGACGAAGTCGCACATTGATAGACTAAGAATGATAGCATCCGTTGTCAGTGAGGAGATGGCTGTTGATTGGGTTCTTCAGTCACTTCCCAACTCGTATAGTGAGTTCGTAAGAGAGTACTATATGATGAACCACGACGTGACACTTATAGATCTCACCTACATGCTTATTGCTGCTGAATCAGCAATGGTTTGGCGCAATAGAAAAGCAAAGTTGATTGGTGAATCTGCCTTCAAGACCTCTATGGATATAGACAATGGCAATGAAAGACATGCAATGATCGAAAAGTTAAATCATAAGAGAGAGGCGATGTCTGAAGTAGTTCCATGTGATGTTCCAAAAGAGTCCATTTGCTTTTATTGCCAAAAGAAGGGGCATTGGAGACGAAGTTGCCCTAGTTACCTAAGAGATCTAAGAGATGGGAGAGTCAGAATGTATGGCTCTACTTTAGGTAAAATCCACTATATAACTCCGTTAAGTTCCAATTCATTGATTCTTAATACATGATGTGATAAGATTGAATTTGAGTGTTTTTGTAGGATCGGTGAAAAGAAAGGAAGCTTGATAAGAGAGCAAGATGAATCTAATCACAAGAGATGGATCTCGATCGCATGGACTTGAAGATTAGATTTTGAGCTTAGATAGTTATGATAGAGTTGTTAGAAATTTTCATTTTTTACATAGTTTTCAATGGATTTTGCATTGTAAGGACAAATGTTTTTCCGCTGCTTTTATAAATAAAATAAATTTTGTTTTGACTTATTTATTTATTTATTTCCTTGCAATGAAATCGTTATGAAAATTGATGTTTGAATATTTCTACAACGAATGGATATGATTCTTGTTTATGTTATTTATGGAAATGTCAAGAATTTACCAAATAGGGAGAGTTTCTCATCGCCCAAAGTTTCAATTGGATAGAAATTTGGAATCACGCAACTTGGTTGCATGATGAATGAGAAATTTCATATTTGGAAATTAGACAAATTCGTTGACAATGTGTCAAGTGAAGGACTAGGAGATCGAGTACACAAAGTTGTGTGTTGATCAAGTTCACCATAATAGTAACAAGATATTCGTCATGATTTACTAAAAGTTTAGTAAATGTGATTATACTTACTTGATTAAGTGTAATTCGGAATTGATTAAAAAGGTTTAAATCAATAGCAAAACGAATAAGAAGAATCAAGTAGGCAGAAAGATAAGAGTTTCTTCATTCTAAGAAGAAGGGAGAGTAGCTTTTATGCTTTATGATAGGTCTTAATGATTAAGAACCATATCTCAATTGATCCTCTAAGTGAGTCTTAGTACAATTGTATGTATAAGAAGAGGATTCAAGAATGGAAGAAATGGTTAAAATCAAGAAGTCAATCATACTTCATTCCATAACAAGTCTTAAAGTTAAGATTGTGACAATGAGTGAAAAAGTTTAAAGAAGGTTTATAACATTCATCAAATGTGGAAATTTGTGATGTCTTGGATAAGACAAAGACCAACTAGGACCAATTTATGAAGTGTTTTGATAAAAACTACACTAACTCTTGAATATTTGTTTGTCAAGAAATGGTTATTGACAAAAGAATCTTATATGTCAAGGATTCAGTGGGAGTCTTAATGGTCTTGAATAGTTTCAAGAACAAATCAAATAAACCTAATCGATCATCACTAGCACACAAGTTGAGGTTTACAACCTATCGTATTGACATTATTTTGTTTCTGTGCTGTTCCAATAGAGTTAATTATGCAGGTGAGTCCTATGAGTTCTCGTTAGAATGCATAAAAGGCAAAGCACCTTGATCAATGAAAGGTACATTGATAGGAAAAAGGTGAGATGCTTAACTACTTGGAAGACGTGGTGGGCAGCTGTGCTACCATAAGGCAAGAAATCAAGATTAAGAAAGTTCGATCCATATGAGTTTGAATTTGTCGTAAACGCTGGTTTTGACAAATTCACATGGATAGGAACACTTACACCATTTAAAATCTAAGTGTCATAAGATTTCCTCCTTCATGAAAATGATTGTGAGGAAATGCTTTCACTAAGAAAGATTTTAAGAAGATAGTGATTGTAAAATTGCATTCTCAAATTCGATTATGGTTACGGTATCCCTTTCCATGATTCGAATTGTGAGGTTTGGCAATTAGTCTTAATTGTTTAAGACACACATATGAACTATCTAAGGCAAAGGTGTACAAATTCAAGAGGCCTTGATAAAAGATTATCAAAGCACTAAGTATTAGAAACATGAACTTAAGAAATTCAATAAGTATTGTTTTTTCTAGAAGGTAAGATGTTTTGAATACATGTCGAAGCTAGTGGGAGCATAAGTGTTATGTTTTATAGTAATCATCATGATAGTGGGAGCATAAAAGTTATGATTGTATGATTATTATGGAAAGTATTGCAAGTTGGCAATATTAATTATAGAAAACAAGAGTTATACCTTGCAATGTCGTAAGGGTTATAAAGTTGTTTTGCTATAATTAAGTGAGAGAATATTATGCTTCATTTCAAATCTAAAGGATTAGGTTGTGGAATGTTAATAAATTTAGTCAAAGGTGCATAGTGTGTTCTTAAAATTTCGATTATGATTACGGCATTCCTTTTCACAATTCGAATTTTGAGAACATAGCAAATAAAACATTGTGCATCGTGTCCCATACGCTTTGGGTATAGGATCGATTGCAAATGATTTAATGTTTGACCATTCTAAAATTTTCCAAATGTCTAGCGCATTTAGAGGGAAAAAGGGACTAGAATCGGTTTTGACTAAAATAATTAAACAACTATCAAAGGACAATCCAAAGTTCGACGAGGATTGGTTGCTTGTGAGTAGTTGGAAGCATGATATCGAATGGACCATATTGACATTATGATGAATAGAAAAGATTCTATTAAAAATGAGTTGTCATATGAAAAATATGGAAATGTGTCCATATTGGATGGACCATATCGACATCATTACGAATAGATAAGATCCTATTAAGAATAAGTTGTCATATGGAACATATGGAAGCGTGTCCATATTGGGAAGTAAATATTGAAAATCTATATCTAGATTAGAAACTTTTATGCAAAAGGATGTTCAAAGGAATGTACTTTGAGTGAGAGACATCATATCTAAGGAATTGTCTTGTAACAATCTCTGTTAGAGAACTTTGTAATAACATTGGCAATAGTCTTTGTGACTTTGGTGCAGTGACATTACGAAAGGATCGTTGCATAAAGTGTTAGAATGTAGCATAGTCTATAAGTAGCAAGAATTTGATATTCTTACACTTATGAAAAAGGATTCGGAGTTGTGAAATGAGAATGATTGGAAATGTGTTCAATTTGTCTACTTCACAAAAGTAAGAACCATAAGTAAACATTGTGTGCATGCTAGGAGCATGGGACAAGTGTAATAATTCAAGTAAGAAGTTGGTTACCCGAAACGACAAATAATGAGTAATCAGTATGGTGATAAATAAAAGGTTTTTCATTTATACTCAAAAGTTTGAGGCCATATGGGATTAGTATTATTCTTGTGTTTCACTTTGCATGTTTTGACTTCCAGAATAATTGAGTTTATTAAGAATAATCGAATTATTCGAACGGGCCACAGTCTTTCATATGTTGGAAGTAGATATGAATGAAGATTGTCGTGAATTGGTGTGTGGATTGTGTAGAAAAGTATTAGACATAAGCAAATGTTTGCTGCAACGTCCATGAGTGCTTACGAATATGATTTGAGCATTGGATTAAACCCACGCTCACTTGGATCACTCCATGAATTGTATCACGAGTGATTAGTAAGACGATAACATCTTATATTCTTGAAACCGAGATGTGTGAGTTGTATCTTGCGAATCGGTTGCACATTGATAAAATGTAAACGCACTAGTAACTTGGTGTTATAAAACGTAATATTGTGTGTGATTCGGTGCGTGAGTGCAAGCGAGCATTGTATCAAAGTTTATCCGTTCCTTTTCTCCAAAGTAGGATAAAAGCGATATCTTTGGGCCCCTCGATGGTTTAGTGATGACATACGTAAATGCTCGGCCGGGCTAGGGCTAATTTGATTTGTTCAATTAGTCTGTTGTCATCAATCAGAAATCGAGATAGAGTACAAAGAGAATGATTTGAAATCATATCTCATATGATATCTAGAATGGAGGAATATATGATCCCTTATCTTAAGGACACGCGTATCTGATATGATCAGAGTTGACAACGGCTTTGGAAAGCTACGATTGCAGATCGGGATCTGAAGTCATACGCATAATAGTTATTACACTTATCCAAGTGGGAGACTATTGGATTAGTGTCTAAGTCCATAACTATTTTGGTATGTACTTGACCCGATGGTGCATGGTCCTTTTGGGTTGCCTTCACCAAAGCAACTTGATAGGATGAATTATGGAGAGAAAGGATTAAATATGATTTATTAATATATTATGGGAATAATATATTAAAGGAGAAATCATATTGTTTAATTAATATTAGTCAAGAATTAATTAGTAATTAGTTTTTTGACTAAAAGAGATTAATTAAACTTAAGGGACTGGAATTGTAATTATAAGATAGTTGCAATTTGGGCCATGGATTGTCTTATATTATTGAGTGGACGAATTCTATGGGGAAACCCATGAGAAATCGTCCAAGCCCATAAGGAAAGGAATCCATGGGTTGCTTAGGGCTTAAGCATCCAAATTAGGGTTTCCTTGTTAGATAACCCTAATAGCCCACTATATATAGAACCTAAAGGAGCCAAAAACGTGGCTAAGCTGATTGCTAGGGTTTCCCACGAGTTTGGGCAGCCTCCATCCTCTCTCCTCTTCATCCTCTTGCTTATGGTGTTTGTGAACCATTAGAGGAGTGACACTTGTGACTCTAAGCATTCCAAAGTCAATCCAAGGTGGAATTGGGATTGTTATTGCTACATAACAATCAAAGGTAATATCATAAACCTAATTATATGTTAATGTCGATTTCCATATGGTAGAATTAGGGTTTAGTCTTGGATTCAAAGCATGTACAATAGAGAAACCTAGATCCAAGCATTAGGGTTTGTATGAGCACATAGGATGTCTTATGACCAAAATCCATCAAAAATAACGAACTCCATCAGGTTTGGTTTCAAATCTCTCTTCCAAACCATGTAAGGTCTCACCTGGAAGATTTTCCTTGAATAACGCTTTCTCTTGGGCATCAATGATTTGAGATTTCAAGCTTGTCTGAATTACCATTCCCAAAGCTCTCACATGGGAAGGTTTCACTCTTTCTTTCCTACTAAGAGCATCGGCTACTACGTTAGCCTTTCCTGGGTGATATCGTATCTCACAATCATAATCACTAAACAACTCTACCCATCACCTCTGTCGCATGTTTAACATTTTCTGATCTAGGATATGCTGAAGGGTTTTGTGATCGGTATAAATGGTGCACTTGGTCCCGTACAAATAATGCCTCCATATCTTTAGAGCAAAAACTATTGCTCCTAGTTCTAGATCATGGGTGGTATAATTCTTCTCATGCAGTTTGAGTTGTCTGGAAGCATACGCAATGACCTTATCTTTTGCATTAACACACATCCTAATCCTTGATGAGACGCATGACAATACACTACAAAGTTCGCTGATACTTCTGGTCAACCCAGAATTGGTGCATTGCACAACTTGTTTTTCAGGATTTGAAACGCCTCTTCGTGTTTCTCTTCCCAGAGAAATTTTCTGTCCTTTTGGGTCAAAGATGTTAATGGTTGAGCAATCCTAGAGAAATTCTCAATGAAGCGTCTGTAGTACCCAACTAATCCTAGGAACTGTCGTATTCCTGTCGGGGTTTTGGGGGCTTCCCATTTCTTGATTGCCTCGATCTTAGTTGGATCTACATGAATTCCTCTTTCGCCGATCACATGACCAAGAAAATGTACTTCCCGAATCCAAAATTCACACTTAGTGAACTTGGCATACAATTTCTGCTCCTTTAACAGCTCCAACACTAGCTTCAGATGTTTATTGTGATCTTCTTTGGTTTGCGAGTAAACAAGTATGTCATCGATAAATACAATTACAAACTTGTCTAGGTATGGTCTACAGAACCCATTCATCAAATCCATGAAAACAGCGGGTACGTTCGTTAGTCCAAAAGGCATGACTAAGAACTCATAATGTCCATAACGGGTTCTAATTACTGTTTTGTGAATGTCCCCTTCGTGAATTCTTAGTTGATGATACCCTGACCGATGGTCGATCTTTGAGAAGTAGGAAGCGCCTTGCAACTGATCGAACAAGTCATCTATTCGAAGGAGGGGATATCGATTCTTGATTGCCAACTTGTCCAGTTCTCTGTAATCAATGCACATTCGGAACAACCCATCTTTCTTTTTGAAGAATAACACTGGGGCTCCCCAAGGTGAAGAACTTGGTCGAATAAACCCTTTGTCTAGAAGTTCTTGAAGTTGTCCAGATAGTTCTTGCATCTCGGATGGTGCAAGGCGATATGGTGCTTTTGCTACCGGAGCCGCTCCGGGAATTAAGTCTATCCAAAATTCGACCTTCCTGTGAGGGGGTAGACCGGGCAATTCCTCCGGAAACACTTCGGGATAATTTTGAACCACTGGAATCTCCTTGAGTTGCTTATCTTTAGGTTCTATTTCTAGCACGTGGGCCATGAATGCAATACAATTCTTCTTCAGGTACTTGTGAATCTTCATGCTTGATACTATGTTTAAACTTCTTCCTGGCTTCTCACCGTGTATGATAAGGGTCTCTCCATTAGGGAGAGGCACTCTAATGACTTTCTCGTAACAACCAATGTCCGCTCTATTTTTGGATAACCAATCCATTCCTACTATCACATCAAAACTACCTAGCTCTATAGGAATTAGGTCAATGCTAAAGAGTTTATAAGCTAAATTCAGAGTACAACCAGGAATTATATCATTAGCCCTAATTGCATACCCATCAGCAAGTTCAATAGCATAAGCATTCCTTATCTTTCTCGATTTCAGGCCAATTAATGGTCTAAATGCTAAAGAAACAAAACTCCTATCTGCTCCCGCATCGAATATTACTGATGCAAAATGGTTGTTCAGGAGAAACGTAATTGTTATCACTTCAGGGTTCTGACGAGCTTCTTCTGCACCAATCACAAAGGCTACACCTCTTGGCCGCCCACCTTGATTTCCTTGGAAGTTTTGCCTGGCTTGACCTTGTCCATTCTTACCAGGCCCTTTGTTCAGTTTGGGACATGCTCTACGGAGATGATCAGTACTCCCGCACTCGTAACATGCCCTTTTTCCATCATTATTCAGCCTACAATACTTCGAGTAATGGCTTGTTTGTTTACAGTTTTGGCACACTAGGCAAGCTCCCTTGTGATGGAAGTTACAATTATTGCACTTCGGAAGCCGTCCTGAGTACTGCTTTCGCTCCTGCACTTCCATGACTTCCTGTTCCTGAGTTTTCACTAGTTCTTGCTCCTGGGCTCTTACCATAAAGTTTCTTGAGACTTTCTGCTTCCTCCCTGACTTGCCTCCATACTTCTTCTCTCCCTGATCTGTTGGCTTCCTCTTGCTACTAGATTTTTCCTTTGTCGATGCTCCCATCCTTATCAAATCATTGGTTAGTCGATTTGCTAGACTTATTGCACTCTGAATAGTAGTTGGGTTTGCTGAGGTAACCATTCCCCGAAGCTATGGTGCCAGAACCCAGATATAACAATCTATCCGTTTCTCCTCAGGAGTAACCATGTGAGGTACCAGTTTTGCTAGTTCGTGAAATCGGACTGTGTACTTCTCTATTTGTGTTCCAGCCATAGAATGGTTCCAGAATTCAGATTCAAGCTTCTGAAGTTCATCCTTGGGACAATACTCCTCTATCAGCAGCTTCTTTAGGTCTTCCCAAGTTAGCTGATATGCCGCTGCACGGCATCGGGTTTGCACTAGAGTATTCCACCAGGTCAATGCCCTATCTTGGAGTAGGCAAGTTGCATACTCAACTTTGTTGCGCTCGAGGCATTTGCTAATGTGAAGGACCGACTCCATGCTGTCAATTCATTTCAGCAACCCGACCGCACCTTCCTTTCCATGGAACTCCTTAGGTTTACAAGCCATAAAGGACTTGTAGTTGCATTCTCTTTCATTGTTTCCCCGGTTTCCTCCATTACTTCCTTGGTTAGCATTAAGTCCTGCAGTTACTTGAGTAACAATGTTTGGGATTGCTTCCAAGAGCTGTTGTGCTACAACTTGGGCAACATCGGGTGTTTCGTTCTGTGGGCACCCGCGATTAGGCCTTCCTGACATGGTTCTATGACACAGGAGAAGAAATACGTATAAATAGATAAAATAATTTATAATATTTAGTTCACTACTATTTTGAAAACCGTAAGTATTGTCAAACTAATGGTTTGCAATAATACTAGGCATATAGATTTGAGAAAGAAAAGAAAAGAAAATTTCTTTTTATTCAACCATTTACTAAATAAATTCTAGGGTTTGACCTCATAGTAAAAGTTTTCAAACATAAAATAAACTTCTCATCACCATTTGAAATAGTCTTAAAACCAAAAAAATACATCAATCCCAAAGTAAAGTTTTAAATGTTTTTCCCAAAAGACACCCAACATTGGTTTTCGTTTCATGACAAATAAAATAAAATACTGAAATCAGAACCAAATGCCAATCGCTAACCCAACAAGAAACATCAACACCACAATCAGTAATAGCCCACCAAGCACATAATATGCCGTTATCGCATGACCTGCCTCTCGTCTAGCAGCACTAGCAGTGTCAGTAGCCTCCATCGAATGCTGAAATAGGATTTCCATCCCTGTCATCACTTCATTCAATACCTCCTGGTGCCCAGCTATCACTACGAGACTGTGACGTAGATCCTCTGCCATCGAATGCATCCTCCGGGACTCCTCTGGGGTCATACCTGGCTGCCTGACAGGTATCCCTACGACTCGCTGTGGTGGCGGTGCTATCGGTCCTGCAACGCTGGGTCCTACCGCGCTAGGTCCTGCCGTGCCAAGTCCTGCTGTGCTAGTGGCTATCCTTCCTGGAATGGGAACACTCTTCCTCGCCGTCCTCCGAACATAAAGCCCATAAAGTGGTGGTTGTGGCAACACCGATGCAGGCGATGCCTCACGTCGTTGACTCGGGGCGTTTTCATTGCTGATCTCCACCGAGTTCCCTGTATCTTCCGTGTCCTCCGATGGGTCTTCTTCTACCGAGGCGGGGGCTTACGTCGAGGATAACAGTGACGTAGCCGGACTCATCGGCTGAGGCGGTAGCGTGGGAAGATGACGATGTTGACATAGTGGAGTGAGACATAGTTTCAATGAGATATGAAATAAATGACAATGCATGCCTATAATATGCAATGCTTACACACACCAAAATTAACCGTTTTGAATTTTTGAAATAAAGTTTTCTCAAATATTTTTTGTTGAACATATTCACATTATAATTAGCTCAAGCTTTGTATAAATCTTTCCTTAATTAAACATAGGTGATCAGGCTATGTTTAATCGAGGTCCAACGATACAACCCCCGACCTAATTATACTAGTAATATGTTTGACGCAAAAAGAATTTCTTTGTAAATTTTAGTTATAGGTTGTGTTTTCTTAAAGAAAAACCGATGTTCTCTATAACTTTAGCTCTGATACCACTTCTGTCACACCCCGCTAAAGCGGAAACGTAAGATATGACAGCGATAACGGTTTCATTGCAAAAGATAAAGATACATCACCATAGCAGTATTTAAAAGTTTACAACCCATAGCTTAAAAAGAAACAAAGTACAAGTTTTCCAAAACAACAATGTTCAAAATATAACTTCATAATAGCTTCAACACGATGCAGCATGCTCTATGATGATGAATCTTTATATCTACTTACTAATTATTTCCTGAAAAAGCATGTAAAATGAGCGTCAACTATGAAAATAGTTTGTGAGTTCACAAGTTTATAAAATCGAGCTTGAAATAAGGCTTTTCGTAAATACAAGTACATTGCTTTAATGAGAAACAAAGTTGATTGCTATTAATGAATACAAGTTTATTGTTATAACGAGAAACGAGTTTGTATATGTATGAGCAAACAATGCGTCTCAACCAAACCTATGTCTGAAGCCCTATCGAGATCTATGCTTATCGTTACATAGATGAATATGGTATCATGCACTCCAGCAATAGGGTGAGTGGGGAGTTGTCAATTCCTAATTGCGCTATCCATAATGACCATTGGCTCAAAGAGTTAATGGTTAGAGATAAGGGAAGGGCCTTAGTACGGTAAGTTCTCATGTTCCGTGTTGCATAGACATACATAGAGAGACATAGCAATACAATAGCAATCATGTTTGATACAAATCAATTTAAATACAACATGCAAATAATAGTTTTTCTGGACATGGTTTTCCACCCCAAAACATAAAAACTGAAAATAGGGG
Organism: Lactuca serriola; assembly: GCF_051521515.1. Classification (NCBI taxonomy): domain Eukaryota; kingdom Viridiplantae; phylum Streptophyta; class Magnoliopsida; order Asterales; family Asteraceae; genus Lactuca; species Lactuca serriola. The sequence continues at coordinate 124,351,793 of NC_136413.1, read as the reverse complement.
AGTGCGTGAATACTCACAATGTTTCGTGTAGGTACAAGTGGTGCCCCGAAATACACCAACGTCTTACTACCAGGATCCTACGACATCAAACACACACTAGTGAGTTTCAATGTCGAAATATATTGCTAATATACTAAACTCTGCATATAGCGAAATGCCAATTTATGTTCTAATATTGGATTTAATATTAATTGGTTACACTTTTTCTGAAATGGTGAAATTCTACAAGTCGTGCGATTAATTACAACTTTGCGATATTAATTTTCCAGATTTAGTAATATAACTTAAAGGTATTTCTACACATTTAAAGGTGTTTTATATTCCTAAAAATGTAAAATATTATCAAACAGTTTCCAAAAATTTTCAATCCTTGTATTTTCATTGTAAATACAATAGAGGTTTTCCAGAAAATTTTCCTTGAATTGTTGATATGGTTAACTATTTTCCAAATTTTTAAGTCTTCATAACAACATAAATTCACGAAAAATAGCATTCAAAGGACAAAAATTCTCAAAATTTTTATTTCAGTGTTATTACACATTACTAAGCTGGGAAAAATATAAAAATGGATTTCCAAGCTGTTTAATTATATTTTATGATTTTTGAGCATTTATTCCAATAAAAATTGAAATAAATAGAAAATAGCTTCCAAAATCACCCAAACTTTTTATTTAACTGTTATTATACATAACTAGGCTGGGAAAAATATAAAAGATATTTTTCAGTGGGTATTTCTATTTTTCCTTGTTTTATCCCCTTAAATAATCATTAATTGAAGAATAAATAATAAACAGTTAAAATAAATTACCAAAATTTTTTTTAACATCATTTACAGTGTAAGTAATCTGGGAAAATACCAAAAGTGGTTTTCATATTGTATAATCCGGTTTTGGATATTTATGTGTATTTAAGTGTATTTAAGTGTATTTAACTTTAGAAAATAGGAGAAAAATAGTTTACAGTAGATAAAAAATCATCACAATTTTTATGTAACCTCCTACTGTACAACATGATGTTCTGGTAAATTTTCATGAATTTTGGATAATCAGAACTATTTTTCCTATTTTTAGGCCATTATAAATATCAAAAATTCGGACAAATAGTAAGGCATGATGAAAAATTCTGAAATTTATGTTTCTGAGTCTCCCACCACAGGTAAGGGCTGCGAAAATTGTTAGATGAAATTTTCACACTCTTTAAAGTGGTTTTGTGATTTATTATACCCAAACAAAAAGAAAATTGGAAATCATAACAAACAGCAACAAAAATCGATGAAGTTTAATGAGTGGTCATTATTCACTATAGGGGTCATCCGTGCATTTATTCCGGATTTATAGACCTCTGGAAGTATTTTATATGATTTATGCCCTTGTTTTCTTGTAACAATTTTAATAAATCAAAGAAATGATAAAAGATCTTGAAATTTTCCAGATGTTCATATTACCTTAATGGGAATCTAGAAAAATTTTGTTTTGAACAGAAAAGAAATTTTATATATTTTTATAGACAAAATCGTTTACATGCACTATTAACAATGTACTTTGATCATCAAGCTCATTAACTTGGTGTTCATCACATGCATCACAGTTTGAAGACCATGCATGGACATATGTTTGTTATAGTGATGTTTTTAAAAGAAATACTTGAATTCATAAGGTGTTTGAACCTTTAAAACTTGTAAAGATCCGAATTTTTAGTGTTTGACATAGGTTTTGGTCCTTGAATTCACCATTAAACAACATGCATGTTGTTTTTGGGTGAAACCCTACCACTATCATCATCAAACTCGACATTCATGAACATGCTCATGAATGTTCATAAAGAATGGTGTAGAAGGAAGAGAAATACAAGAAAAACCTAAAAAAAACAAGAAGGAAAGTAAGGAAAGGTGAAAGATTTTCGTGTCTACGTTGAAGATTAGTCTTGGAGGATGAAGATTTGAGTGTGGAGAGGTGTTCTTGGCTGATGATTTTTGTGAGTTAGAGAGTGAGAGGAAGAGGGTTTGAGAGTTGAAAGGGTGGAGTGTGAGAGAGAGTGAAGAGAGAAGTGGAAGAGTGGAGATTGTTTTTAATGATTGATGTTTTGGGAAGAGAGAGGACATGGGAAGAGGGGATGGCCAGATTTTTGAGTCCCTTAAAGCCTTCTCTCTCCTCAATTCAAATTTTATACAATTCCCTCCTTAATTTTTATAAAAACCCTAATTTTTATAAAAGTGTTTATTAAGCAACTCTTGATTTATTTAAAAATCTTGTTTTTAACTAATAAATTATGATTAATGTATGATAATTTAAATTTCTATTTCATTGATATAATCCATAATTTGATTAATAAAAATTTGATATTAGGAAGTTTATAGCCAAATTTTATAAAGTTTTTAAGCTTTAAGGTTTATAAATTTGGATTTTTGGCTCTTTAGGGTTTTTGGAACATTGTTTGATATTCACCATCATATTGAAATGTAATTAGAATATTTTTAATTTATTTTTAAGGTTTTATACCCTTTTTCAATTGTAACAAAGTTTGAAGTTTCATTCTAATTATAGTATTGACATTTCCTATTGTAGTTAAGCAACTTACTAGAATCGTAAGTGTCAAGTATATTAGTCCTAGATCTTAGTTGGATCCTAGTTTATGCAAGATTTTGACCTAATTTATACTACTAGGCCATGGCATGTTGTGTATGAATGATTTTTATAAAGATGCATGGATCCGAGAATGACTTGAATTTGACAGTTGTCACATAAGCCCACAATCCTCCACGGACAAAATTGTCAAATTTCCTATAAAGGAAGCTTTTTTCTATTAAAAAAATACCATAGCAACACACACACACACACTATATATATATATATATATATATATATATATATATATATATATATATATATATATATATATATATATATATATATATATATATATATATATATATATATCAGTCGACTTTTGAGCTTTAGAGAGATCTTGAACTTGAAATCTGCTAGAGCATCAACCATGCTTTATTTTGAGCATATTGTAATATCATTGACATTTTGAAATGTCAAGCAAAAATATTCGATATAAAATAATAAAAGTACAAGGTTTTGGTAATTATTTATTCTAATAACTATCCACTTATAGAAAACTCCAAATTAAAGAAAGTATAACTATTCTAAACAAGACTTAAATTTATGATTATTAGTTAATTATTTATTCTAATAACTATCCACTTATAGAAAACTCCAAATAAAAGAAAGTATAACTATTCTAAAAAAGACTTGAATTTATAATTATTAGTTTCCAACTTCCCATACAGATGAGCCTTTCCAGATCCAGTACAAGACGACAAATTAACTACATTTAAAAACATATAATAAGAAGAAACGCAGTAAAAAGTAACACGAGCATAACTTGTCCTCCGGCGGAAGCTGCGGATTCTACCAAGTCAATGCTTCCAGGCGAAACCATCTCACCAGTCGTAAGGTCAACCATCACATTACCACCCAGCTCCAGTTGATGCTTAGATGATCCGACCCAGTACTTGAATCTATAATTAATAACCATGGCGATCCTAATATTGAGTGCCTGTATCCGACCCACCATCTCCTTACGAGTCTCTGCCAACGTAGATGGCAGCTGGAGGTGGTCCTTGAGCAGGGATCTCACATGATCAGTCTTTACAAGATCTTCGGTGTGGTCTTCTGGGTCGACCACCACCGTAGATGGAAGTTGGAGGTCATTCCCCATGAATGATTTGATATGCTTCGTCTTGCCATTGCCTTGGTAAAAGGCTGCCAGAGTGCCTGCCCAAACATATTTCTGGTAGGGATCATCATATGGGTAATAAAAGAAGGCGATGCTTAATGGGTCATCGTAGTAAAGACCGATTGCCTTATTCATATTTCTGAGTTTAAGGTCGAAATATATGTTTCCGGCTGAATGGTTTGAGGAGTTGTTGAAGGCTGGAACTGAGAATTCCTCTATAGAGAGTTTTGGGGGATTCGGATATGAGTAGAAACATAAAAGGACGATTATCACGACAGCTACTAACATATTGACAGTGCCGATAGTAAAATTGTAGCTCATCTTGACACAGGGAGTGTTTAACAATTTTAGTGGATGAAACTTAGAAAGGCTTACTGTATAACCCAGTCGTTATTCTTATTCGTTCATAAATACATTACATTAATGGTCCCTCTATTTTAAAAAACGATACATGTTCAGTCCATAACCTTTTTTTTATGAGGATACTACTTATGGTTTGGAATTCTTACATGATCAGCATATTAACCATTTAAAATGAGTGTTAAACCTTTTCGATTTGATTTTATATCTATTTTGGTTAATAATATTTTATAATATTATTTAATACAAAACGACCACACCATATCCCCTCCAATCCCTTCCTCTTCGTTCTCACATCACTTGCCGCTACCACCACCTCCATTACTTTCCACTGTCCACTCGCACCATCTTCATGAAAAAAATACCAATTTTTTGGGACTTTGTTTATTTTCTGTGTTTGAAAAAGACACATAAACACAATAAACAGACCCAATTAAAAAAAATATCAACATAAACACTTAAAAAAAATTTGAACCATGCTACAAGAATCTCTTATTGGAAATACAATGAAAATTTCAATTGGTGGATGTCGTGGTAATCATTACAATAAAATCAGGTTCGCAATAGTCACCGATCATATTGTACAATTACCACTAAAAAAGTAAAAAAAACAAATCACAACACAATATTCGAGGAATCTGAATCGTGCTTCAAGAACCTAGCTTATGAATACAAGAAGGTATGATAAAAATACAACACAAAAATTTGTGTTTCCAATAAAATTAAGAGCATCACCGACTCATTCTCATTTTTCATTTTTTTCTATTATTCTCCAACTCTTTCCTATCTAATCCTCATTTTGGAAGATATACATAATATTACATCAAATATGGTATTATACTTTTCATTTTCCCAAAATGAGGATGAATTTTCTGTTGTTGGTTCTAGTCTCTTTGTTTATATATTTATACATTTCTAGTTTATTTTTACCTACCAATTATAATTTAAATATAATATTTAATACATATAGTATTTTGTTATATATTAAATTGTATTAATTAATTATAAATATAAAGTTTGTTTTTTGTTCATAAAATTCATATAAAAAGTTAAATATATATTGGAATTTTAAAAAATAATAGCCTATTTACAAAAACTTATAAGTGTGTTATAAATATAATCTTATTTATTTAATATTATTGTAATGAAAAAAATATAGATTATATATTTGTTTAAAGCAAATTAGTATAAGTGGTGTCTTTCACAATCTATGTAAGTTGGAAGAATGAAATATTTAAGAATATAATTTTTGGGGTAAAAACGGGATAAGAAATGGAATAAATTTGGAGATGAAACACTATTTATCCCATTTTTTATTCTATTTTTGGGTGAATATGGAAATGGTTTGGAGATTGTGTAAGTGCAAGTCAAGAAGGCAACTTAAAATGACTACTTAAAAGGACTCGGTGTTATTTTTTTCAACAATGCCAATAAAATCAATTTATTTTCAACAATCAGATTATTGTTAGTGATGGTAAAAGAAATCAGAGAAGGTAAGTGATAACCCTCTATTTGTGTGTGTGTGTGTGTGTTGAACCCTTGAACATTACCTAGAAACACACTAAAATAAGGATCCAAAAAAATTACTGTGTTATGTTGATCCCTCTCATTATGTGTAGCCTCTAGAAAAATAATACGACCTACCTGATTATTAGTCCTTGTTGTGTATCTATTTTTTTAGGTTCTCTGGCAAAATCTTCACATACAATGGTTTAAAATTAAGGCTCGTGACGAAGGTTGTTTATTAGGGCTTAGGATGGAGGCTTGATTGGTAAGGTTTTTAGGTGGCCTCATTTCATGGTTTTGATGGAAGTGGAAGAATCTGGTGGTGGTTGTCGAATAAGTGAAGAAGCGGAGGGAAGCAACTAGGTCTAATGATGACGTTTGGGACTATTTATGTAACTTTGTAAATATATTTATACACATAATTTTTTTAGACTGAATTAAGAAAATTATTAAATTTGGGACTTTAAATCTAAATTTTTAAAAAATAATCTCTTAACAATTCTATTCGTTTTTTAGGTTTGAATCTTTTAGATAATAACACTAAAGCAAGGTCATTGTTTTAGATAATAGGAATTTAGACTAAAATGACCACAAAGTCTCTACTTTGGTTTGATTTAGTCACTAAAGATTTGAACATGCTAAATTAGACTTTAAACCTACTATAGCAAGTTTAATTAGACTTTAAACCTACTATAGTAGGTTTTAAATTGGATTTAGGATTAATTACATAATTGACTATTCAAGTTACAAAAATTTTACCATTTAACAATCAAAGTGGAATTTTATAATTTTTTTGTATATACTCTCGCCCCTCCCCGCATCCCCCTTTTCTCTCTCTCTCTCTCTCTCTCTCTCTCTCTCTATATATATATATATATATATATATATATATATATATATATATAATACACAAACACACACACACTAGGCGTAATCCGGCACGTTACACAGGAAAACAGTTATACAGTTAAAAGAGTTATGGAGAAAAGTTTATATCAACAACGTAAACCAAGAATTTGGATATTAAGAGTGTAGATATATTCAAAATAAGAAATAGTTATTTGTAGATAATTGTTTAATGTATAAAGTTGTACTTCCTAAAGTATAATATAAAACAAAAATTAAAATTGAACTCTGCGAGTTTCGTTTGTTGAAAATGATTCATTATTAAAAATATATAAAACTAAAAATTTAACCTCATAGCTCAATAGTTGGATCCATGTTCATCCAATCGATTGCAACTAAAATAAAAAGGACGAATAAAGAAGCCATATCCATATAGACCTTTGAATTATTCTCTTGATCTTAATGAAAAGAGAGTGTCAAGAGTCCAACATAGAGATCCTCATTTATAGTTGCACCCAAGAAGAAGATAAGAAACATCCGACACCCAACCAACAAACACCTAGAACGTTAACCGAAGAAACCATTTTGCCAACAGGACGCACAACGCCAGTTATAAGACATATGTGTCCTAGTTTACTTGAAGAAAAGAAAAGGTCCTAGTGTGGGGTATTTTCATATGGCCTTATTTATGCATATATTTTTGCAACATCATGTATATTTAATCTGTATTTTGCTGTAATTAAAGATGAAAGGTAGTTATTATGATTATAATTGTAATTTTGTTAATAACAAAAATTGTGGAGAAAAAAACAAGAAATAGAGTTATATACTAAGTTGGAGTGTAAGAAGCTTACAAAGTGCGAAATCAAAGAGTTACTTGTTGTGCGCATTTTCAGTACTAGACGCGTTGATCAAATAAATTTTTGTTATCTGATGAATCTTGAAGAACCTAACATTTTGGGGAAGCAAAGTAAAATGCGAGATGTTTATTATCCATACATGCCGTGTAATTAAGGTTGTCTATGAAAAGTATAAATAGCCTTTCCTCTATCACCATTGCATCTAACAACGACAATAAGTAACAAATTGAGTGATTTGAGAGTCCATAAGGCATTTTGAAGGCCGAAAGGATAACATCAGGAATTCGGAGGATCAAGTGCATAATCATTAGGGATTCATTTGGTTTGATTAATTTTCTATATGTAGCATTCTATTCGGATTTCCTTATGTTCTTTTTGATTTTGGGCTAAAAATCCTTTTGCTTTTGGTGAGGTGTAGATGAACCCTAAAATCATGGTTTGATTTCTATTTGGATATTGGAAGTTTAATTTATTATGTTTTATCAACCAAAGATCCTTATATATTGATGTTTGGATCCTTATTCCGTATCGAGTTAATATTATCCACTCTGACTATGTTTACTTGAATCATAGGTGATTGTGACCATTGACAATTATGACTAGTGATAGACAGAATCCTAGGGTTAGGTTAATAATCTAATGAACCTTAATGTGTTGCTTTACGTTGGTTGACCATTATGTAAACCAATTAATTTTCATGGCCATTGAGATTAATTAAAAGATCAAAATTTGAATGATATGAACTAAAAACTGATAATATGGGTTAGTTAATATCATCACAATTAAGGTAATGTAATTATCATCATTAAGGTTAGAATCGGATCAAGAGGATAAGCAACCTAGGAATTGGTGAATAATGAACTAAATATCCATTGCACGACTGAGAAACCAACTATAAAGGTAGTAATCGAGTATGTGTAAGAGTACCTTTATTTATCTGCTTCCAAATCAGTTTTCTTATATCCTATTTACTTGTGTTTGCTAATGTTCTTAGTCTATTATTTCAGATAAGCTCCCCCATTTACTTAATTATTTTTGGTTAATTAGCAATTAGATTTTATGAACTGAATCATCTCCTCTCTTTAGACAACATGTACCTTCTCCTCTAGGGTTAGATAACATGTACCTCAGTTATACTAGTATAAGATTAGATACACTCTCTAGTTGTGTAATAGTCCAGAGTTCTAGTAAAATCGTTTATAAATTCAAAAAGAAGAGCTAATTTACACATCAATCATGAAACCACATGGAACATTTTTGTAATTTAGTCTAAGTTATATAATTGATATTTAAACCAATAGGGTGCATATATAGGTGTTAAGCCACACAAATTGTGTCATGCTTTTGTCTAACATGATACTGCTGAGTTGTTTTATGAAACACAAACACAACAGAACACAATGTCGTTATTTTACCAACACGAAAACAATTGAATTATGTAAATATGGCATAACAATACAAAGATAGCCTGCAATAACGATTAGTTTATTTAATTCATAGGTAATCACATAAAACACATCAAACACTACAAACCCATGTTAATATTGTCTGAATTTCGTGTCAAATTTTGAACACAAACGCAAGAGGACAGAACATGTTTTTAACACTAGACATGAACACAAATTGACATTTGAATTTCATCCAAATTTTGTTTCGTGCCTTTTATTTTTTTATCGTGTCGTGAAATGGTTTGAGAAAAAGCCAAAACCAAATAACCAAACCGAACTAGATGATGCTTGGGTTAGTTAGTTTAATATATTTTGTTTTTGGGTAATTTTGCTTAGTTTACGGAATAAAAATGACCTTATTTGCTTATAACATATCCATATTTGTTAAACCAAATAAACAAAGTTATCAATTTAATAATTTTTTTTTTAGTATAATAAATTAATATTTAATTTCATTACTTCTCAAAATGTTTTATTTAACATACTACTTAATAATTAACAACTAAACTAATTTATATTTATGTTTTATATTATATTAAATATTAAGCAAATTAAACGAATATATAATAATAAAGTAAAATTGATCATATACATTGCTAAAGTGATACCTTATTTGGTTTATGTCGTAAAACCGAACCGAATAAACCAAAGCAAATAATCAAAAAACCGATAAAACCAACTCTTGTTAGGTTGGGTTACGGTTTAGATGTTAAAAAACTTATTAATCCTATTACTGATTTAACTTATCGAATAACACCCTGCTACCGATTCACAACTTAATTAGACGGACATAAAAAAACAAATGAAAATAATTGGAAAGCTAACCAACAAGCGCAATAAAAAACAAAATGGAACAGAAGAGACAAAGGAACTGTCATTAGCCATTTCACAACTCCCCACTTATTCGACCCTGAAGCATACTTCATTTCAACGGTCTTTAACACAGATGTCCCAGTGTTGTCGTTAACCTCCACACCAGATCGGATCATCAGATGGGACTTCGTGTTCTCAAATAACATGAACTTTATATTCGCCTCCAAATCTACTATGAAATCGATCACTTTAGCTGAACCATACAGAGAAACATGCGTCTCACCCAGTCTCCTTCGTTGTTCAGTAGTCGAAAACAAGTCTTGAACCACAACTGATAGTTGGATCTGTTTAACCTCCTCGCTCCCTTGATAAAAGCCTTGAATGGCACATTGTCCGATAGTAACATTGCTGCCCGCTGATTTGGTTGGTGGCAAATAAGTAATGGTGAGATTTAGAGGATCCTGGTAGTAAATGCCTATCAACGAGTTTTCATTCTTGATTCTCAGGTCCAAATAGATTGTGGCGTTGTTTGTCAACGAATTGGATGTGTTTCTCAACGAAACAACATTAAAATTATCAAGGTAAATGGTGGGACGGTTATGGGATAGAAGTAGGACTGTAAGGTAATAGGTAATACCGTATAGACATAGTTGTATGTATGTGAGTATCCATGAAAGTCCATCCATCAGGAAGTGTAAAGAGAATAAGATGGGAAAGTTAATGACAACAGAAATTAATCTTTTTTTTCCTTTATAGAGAAGTACTTGAGTATATACCATTCCTGCATAAACCAGTGTGTTTATTGTTTAATAAAGAAATAGACTAGACTAAAAAGTATTGTCCTTAGACTATATGCAAGCCCTAAGCCCATACCTTTACATCCCAAAACAGTCCCTGTACTATCTTTCAGTTAATTATAGAAAGGAAGCTTCTATACAAGTGGTTTCTTTCAAACTATTTGTTAACTTGTACATGGCTATCATCGAAGTAGTAAAAGTATAATTTCACTTATCTTTATCCTTACGGGTTCGCTAAAAAAACACCCTATATTGCAATATGGACACCCTAAAACATCCAAGTTTGAAACCCAAATTCAAATAAGTAGATCCAAAATTATAATATTGGAAAACGAAAAGTCAAAACACTTATTGAAACCCAATTATATACAACCAACTTGGAATTGAATAAAGAAAGCCAGGATTATATATGTAATTTATATCCAAAAAATAATAATTTATTGAACTAGTTGTAAAGCATCATGTAAACAATTCAACAAGTTGGAGTTTTGCTTTGAATATTACAAAGTTTTATTTCGTTAACCATTTTAAGTCGACATAGACGACTGAAGTATTTTAATCGATCTGAAATACATATTTGGGTCCACTTTTCTACCAGTGTATCTTCACTTTCAACTAACTCATCATTCAACATGAATACCATTAACATTTTTGTATTTGAAATACGAATGAATAAGAATAAAAGAGTGGTAATGTAATTAAGATAGATTAAAGTTGGAAGAGACTTATCATACAAACATGAATAAAACGAAGAACAAAAGAACATTTTATCTAACTGCTAGCATAAGCTTTTACTAATTATGACATTAAAAACAAGAGAAATTTGCTAATTTTGCCAAATTTGCTAATTAATATGTTCAAAATATTAAAAAATAATAAGAAAAACAATTTAAGCAAAATAGCCACTATAATTGCAGATGGTTAGATCTCATATGCAATTATGACATTTTATATTGTATTTGGTGGGGTCAATCTTGTATTTGGTGAGTCAATTTGCTATTTCCTTCGTATCCATCTGCTGTTTGGTGAGTCTTAATCCATATCCGTGACAAAGGTTATAAAAAGGATATTTTTTGAAACCTATTCCACCAAATCGCATATGGGTTGTATTCAGTGGCGGACGCAGACTGTTTTAGTAGGGGTGTCCCTCGTACTTCAAGCGGGTGCACCTAATAGAAAAAACAAAAAAAAAAAAAAAAAAAAAAAATTTACACTGTGTGCCGGAAATTGAGCAGTGGCCCGGGACCCCAAAGGCCCTACATAGATCCGCCACTGGTTGTATTCCATCTGTGATTTTATGCTGAGATTATAATATTTTATTTATATTTTTTTTAAACTTGAGTGTGACTACAGATTTGGTAAGGTTGAGTACGAAGTCGGATATTGTTGACTATGAATTCAAAAAAATGGATAGACTTTATATAAAAATTAGCAAAAAAAAGCTTATCTTACTAGTTATTTCTTTAGAAATATTTTTTAGGTTCTTTGTACGAAAATGAGTAAATATTTGGTTTGGGTGGTAACAGGCGGGAGGTGGGAGTTAGTGGAGAGAAATCTGGAATAAATTTATCCTTACGAGGAATTTCTATATCTGCTTTAATTTTTTTGAAGTATATTAGTTACAGTGATATTATATTTTTTATGAAAATAAAAACTAGTTTGTTTCGTAGATATAAAATCAGTCTTCGCTTCCATCATCCTGAATTACATCATGACTATAGTTTAAGACATGAATATTAGAATGTTGATCAACCTAATAAATTCAGTTGGAGGAAATGATGTTAAAGTGTTTGTGGTGGTTAACGAAGGTGACGAAAGAGGAAAATCGATTGATGGAAACATATCCAGCGAGAAAGGGAGCAAGCCAATAGGTACTTTTATGACTCTTAATGTATCTCAGTTTCATTGTGTTGCTGGAAATATAAATGTGTATCACTGATTCACTATGTGGATCATGAAAATTATAAGTATGTTGGTGATGATGTTGCTACATATCTTAATGAAGAGGGTGTCCGTTTTGTTAACGATCGCTAACAAAAAGTCAAGGTTAACGACATCGGCATAGTAGATGAAACAAAAATGTTATGATTTATAACGATGATAACCTAAATGTTTATGGGGATTTTACTGATGTTATGGATGTAGAATTGGATACATCCTACTTATATATTTAATGTGATGGAGATGAGTTGGGTGATGGACCTAAACCTGTATTTTCCGATAATCTTTTTATGGTATGCCCCCATTACCGACATGTCCAATTGATGGTAATGACAATATTCCATCGCAAACGATAGACTGTAATCAAAATATTGAACACCTATAGATATTTAGAAACAATGACCTTAAATTGGCGATTGAGAAAACATGTCTTGATGATGGTTTTTAGTTGAAGACTAGTAGATCAACCAAATCAAGGTATGAGGTTGTTTGTGTTGGAAAATGTTGTTCTTAGTTAACTAGAGCAAAGGGAAAGTAAAATTTGAATGGACTTTTTTCAAGTATCAAAAGTTGTTAATGAACACAAATGTTCTTCAACAAACTTGCAACCTAATCATCGACTGTAACAACCTGTTATTTTCAAAACTATAACAGTCAACAAAAGTCAAACTTGATAAATAAAAGTCTAAGTTGTTGAATTGTTAGTTCATTAAAGTTAAATTAATACTTTAATATGTATATAACCTTTATTAAATAAAAAAATCAATATGCTTCAAAACTGATAAGTTTTGCATAGAACCACTAAGCCCCGGACCGAAAACAGTTCGAACCGAAAACCTTCGCAAGCCTTATTTCCTTCAGACCGAAAACCAGTTTTCGGCCGAGAACCCTCGGACCGTAAAGTCCCTTTCCAGCAGCAAACCCTCCTCGGAGGGTTTCCCTTTTTGGCCGAAATCATTTCTCCTCGGGTAGAGTTCCACACCGAGAACCCCCTTCATCGGATTATGTTCTTGGCCGAAATCACTCAAACCACCCCATATTACTTCATATTTAAGTATCAAAAAGGGATCATTGTTCCATTTTTCACATCTAGTGACCACGAAATCTTCTCCACCCATCTCAAATATTAGCTTATTTCCTTTTCATTCCAAGATCTTCACATCAAATTAGTTATAAACTTTGATAAGTTTTATTTATAAAACTAGTGTTATTAAACTCTTTAAATTATTAAGATTAACTAATTTATAACCGTTAATATTTGTTTAAAAATGTTAGGATACGACTATCAATTTTGTATTCTAATCCGAAGTCACCATTTCTATTCGTTAGCTAAACCATTATCACACACAACGTGAGTTTATATCCCTACGTTTTCATAAATTTTCACCATTTTATGGGGGGGGGGGGGGGAATACAAGTGTAACACAATAAAATTAGTGTTACTATCTAAATGTTTTCAATATTTTATTAACCGTTTCCGTTGTTAAAAATATATATTTATATATGTATAAATTATATAATTATGGTTCAACAGACTTAGAATTGATAATTTGACTCCATTTCTTGTTCTTTGTTTGGTTGTGGGCTTGGGGTAAAATTATTTATTCGACTGTCTATTTAATCATAATTATATAAATCTTATATTTATATAAGTATATAAACATTTCAAAGTTGTTAAAGAAAATATAATTTTTGCAAACTGTTTTAGTACCATTTGGACATAAATATTGAATTTCAACGGATAACCATATTACAGATTTCATAATTTAAACAAGGATTTTCGTTGTAGTAAAACACAAATATATAAACTATAATAGGTATAGTTTATGAAACTTATATATTGCTATCAAAGTTCATATTACAAAACAGATAACAAACATATAAACTATAATAGGTATAACTTATGAAACATATACACTACTTTGCATATTCAGAATACATTACGGAAAACAAACATATAAATAATATTAAATATAGTTTATGAGATATATTTACTGTTTATTTATTACAAAATAGCTTTTCATTATTCTACACATAACCGTTAATATAGCATTGGTGAGACACACTTCAAGTACTTATCTAAGTACCAACCAACTCCTGAAATTATAATTAGAGTCTCCTGGAGGGAGAGCGTGACACTTGTGTATAGATCTATACGAAACTGACAATCCCGCAGCAGAGCTGCTTGCAACAGCTAGGCCGGCAGGCCTGTGGTTACAAATGTCGTACTAATTCCGATACCTGAAGAATGTCGTGTTTAGGCTATCTTAGGTCATCAAAAATGGTTTTAATAACTCACAATTTGTTATTGAACAATACGATTAGTGGATGAATAAGTAAACAACTTCACATAGTTTTATTAAATAATAAGACTATAATACAGTATTTTACAAGTATAGTTGGTGAATTCAAACAGTCACAATTACACTGTTATTATATTTGTAAAAATACAAAATACAATTCCAGTACAGAGAAAACATACTTTTCACGGTTTCATGTGAACTAAAACTACATTATACTATCTCGGAGTACAATAACGTTTACACGTTTTGAGTACATCACATTACAATAGAAAATATAGGATTTTATGGGAAAACACACTTACATTTTCAAGGAACATACAACAGATTTCAATTACGAACATGCTTATGAACTCACAAACTTAATTGTTGATACTCTTTTCAAAACTACTTGTATTCTTAGGAAATCAGTAGATATGTACATCCACGACTTTTTTAGAAGACGGAGCTTCATAGACTCATGTCTTTTAACTTTTGATATAAATTTTGGTGTCATATATACAATAACTTTAACACATATGTAAAAACTTATATTTATCAATAGATGGTTGTTATACTTTGATTAATATTATGCAATTGTTGTGATATTGTACATGACGTCCTCTGCCCCCCGAAGGTTTCCGCCGTTCCGGTTTGGGGTGTGACAGATTGGTATCAGAGCATTGTTTATAGTGAACTAAGTATATCAAACCATAAAAGATATACAACTATAAATACAATGGGGTTGAGGCGCTCTGACTAAAAGTATACTTTAAAATCTATGTATTTCATAAAGAGTATACTAACATGCATACATACAAGAAACAATATCACAATGAAAAATATACAAAAGTATTTAGTTGTTGGACACTATAGTTAAAATAGACAGCTATGTAATCATATTTGGGATAAAGATAGCCCGATCAACTATATTTAGTTGAGGTATGACCAACATGTGTTTAAGAGTGATAGTGGTGATGCAACAAGTCTAAAACTTACCCGACTTACATACCAGAGACACCCAAGAACAAAACATGAATTTAAAATACTATAGGATTATTTTATAACACTATAACGTTAAAACAACGATATTCAAGAAGGTTATTCTTACTAGAAACAAACATGTGAAAACAAAGAATCATTACTGGTAAATCTATAATTACTAATTGTATACATAAGAGTTATATATAATTAAGGTTTTATAGACTTAGAATTTGTGATTTACCTTTATTTCCTGTTCGTTATTTGGTTGTGGACTTAGAGTAGAATCACGTACTCGAAGGTCTATTTGATCTTAATTATATATGATTCGTATACATTAAGTGATTATAGGAGGACCTGGTATGGATTAAATTATACAAAATCATTAGACGTTTTAATATAAATTTCATAAATTAAATTTTGCGATTGTTTACTTATATTAGTAGACTTCCACTATAAATCGCAGAACACTACGAAAGTCAGGATATGATGTATTTAGAATTAAGATATATCTTGTTCAATATCACTTGACTCGTAACTACCATAGAGGACTTATCATTATGTCCTCTTTGAAATTTTATAGAAAAAGATGCCACCATGTAAATGAAATAGACGTTTCAACAACAATCCACCAATTCCACCACCACGACCACCACCTCCACAGCACGATGTTGATGACTTTCAAGTAGCAGCAACTGCTGTCGTGGCTGCTGTCATGACAAAAATTAATGCCAGTGGTACTAGTGGAGTTGGCAGTGGTGCTCATAACTCTAATCATGGGGAAAGTCTTGGACACCCTAGGGAGTGTTCATATAAAGACTTCACAAATGTAAAACCTAAATTCTTTGATGGCACCGCAGGTGTCATTACTCTGACATGTTGGTTCGAGAAAACCAAATCAGTGTCTGAAATTTGCACTTGCCCTGAAGCAAGCAAAGTAAAGGTTGCAGCATGCACCTTCTCAGACAAAGCCCTCTCCTGGTGGAACGGCTATGTCAGGTCGTTATCTCTCCCGGTCGCCAATGCTATGGGCTGGGAAGATTTAAAGGATTTGATATTAACAGAATATTGTCCCAGAGGCGAAATACAAATATTAGAGCAAGAACTCCGGAGTCTGACGATGAAGGACTCCGATATTGCTGCATATACTGCCAAATTCAGTGACTTGGCTCTTCTATGTCCCGGTATGGTCACCCCAGAGAGTATGAAGGTTGAAAGATACATCTAAGGGTTAACTCCCCCAACTGAAGGAAACATTATAGCTGCCAATCCCCTTACTTTTGATAGTGTCAAGCGTATGGCACATACACTAGTACATCATGGAGTTCGTCAAGGCTCCATGCCATCCATTTCAGAAAACACAAAAAAGGAGGCAACAAAAAGAATTTCTGGAACAAACGAAATAGGCAAACGACACAAGAGCCCTCAAGGAAACAATAAACAGTGACAGTTCATGCTGCTATTGTTCCAGCTGCTATTCCTACTCCTATTCCTACCACAGTTTCTGCTACTCCATCAACCACAAGTCGATATGTTGGAACTTTTCCGAAATGTAATAAATGCAACTTCCATCACACGGTAGTTTACAGGGAAATGCACTGCAGAAAATGCAACAGAAAGGGGCACATCGCCCGTTTTTGTAAAGCACCAACACAAGCTATCTCTCAAGTCCATGCTGTGGGAGTAAGTCAATCTTGTTATGAGTGTGGTGAAATCGAGCATTTCAAGAGAGGCTGCCCAAAGACAAAGAATGATGGAGGTGTGGGGAGAATCCTAACAATTTCCCATTAAAAAGCGATGGTAGATCCTAACGCGCTTAAGGGTAAGTTTATTCTCAACAATTCTTACGCATGCATTCTTTTCGATAGCGGTGCGGAGAAAAGCTTCGTGAGCCTTAAATTCAAACATCTACTAAAACAAAATCATTAATCATTAAAAGATACATTTACAGTAGAGACTACAAACGAAAAGACTGAGAGCACAAATGACACATACATAGGATGTACACTTACTCTAAACAACCATTTATTTCAAATTGACCTTATACCCGTCTCAATTAAAAGCTTTGACAATATAGTCGGCATGGATTGGTTAAGTCTTCATCGTGCTGATATCATATGTTATGAAAAAGTCATTCTTCTTAATCTAAAAAGTAACGAATATCTCGTTATCTATGGTCACAAACCCGATGCGAATCTTCAAATCATTTCTTGCGTCAAGGCCCAAAAGTATCTTCGCAAAGATTATTGTGCCTTCTTAGCTCACGTGGTTGATAAGACAAAAAAAAGTAAAAAGAATCAAGGATATCCTTGAAGTCTGTGATTTCCCTGATGTATTCCTTAAAGATCTCTCAGGAGTTCCTCCTGAACGCCAAGTCGAATTCCCAATCGACTTGATTCCTTGAGCTACCCCCATAGCTAAATCCTCGTATCGTCTTGCACCATCAGAGATGAAGGAACTATCAAGCCAGCTAAATGAGCTACTTAGCAAAGGATTCAATAGACCAAATTTCTCACCCTGGGGAGCACTGGTCTTGTTCGTCATGAAGAAGGATGATCGTTCCGAATGTGCATAGATTACCACGAACTAAACAAGCTTACCGTTAAGAACTGATATCCTCTACCATGGATAGACGACCTCTTCGATGAACTTCATGGGGCAAGTTTCTTTTCCAATATTGACCTGAGATCAGGATACCATCAGCTACGAGTCCAGAATGTTGATATTCCAAAGAACACTTTTAGAACTCGCTACAACCACTATGAATTCGTAGTGATGCCCTTTGGTCTAATGAATGCACCCACAATATTCGTGGACATGATGTATCGTGTTTTTTGACCTTACTTAGACAAGTTTGTTATAGTTTTCATCGATGATATACTAGTCTATTCCCTAAGTAAGGAAGAACACAACCAACACTTACGACAAGTCTTGGAAACCTTAAGGGTATAGAAATTGTATGCGAAGTTCTCAAAATGCAAATTCTGGATTCGAAAGGTCGAATTGCTAGGTCATGTAGTCAGTAAGGAAGAGATACATGTTGACCCATCCAAGATCAAAGCTATCGAAAACTGGGCGACCCCACGAACCCCAACAAAGATTCGTCAGTTTCTAGGTCTAGTTGGCTACTATAGGAGATTTATTCAAAGCTTTTCAAAGATCACGAAGCCACTCACCATCCTGACCCAGAAGGGCATAACATTCAACTGGGAGGAGAAACAAGAAACTTCTTTCCAGACACTAAAGCAAGCCCTCTGCAGCGCACCGATCTTGTCCCTCTCAGAAGGGACGGAAGATTTTGTAGTTTACTGCGATGCGTCCAAGCAAGGGCTGGGTTGTGTTCTTATGCAGCGAGGAAAGGTCATATCCTATGCCTAAAGACAACTTAAGAACCACGAAGTCAATTATACCACACACGACCTCGAACTGAGAGTAGTGGTTTTTGCTCTACGGTACAAAATACACAACCTTTACTGATTAGAAAGCCTCCAACACATATCGATCAGAAGGAACTTAACATGAGATAATGACGATGGGTAGAGTTACTTAATGATTACGAATGTGAGATTCTCTATCATCCCGACAAACCCAACGTGGTAGCAGATGCCCTTAGTCAGAAAGAGTACTCATGCCACCGAGTAAAGTCTCTAACTATGACTATCCATTCCCACCTATCCATAAAGATCATGGAGGCTTAACTAGAAGCCTTGAAACCTGAGAACGTAAAGGGTGAAGCATTAAGAGTAATGGAAAAGTGTTGGGTTTTGAGCACTATAACACTCCTATGGTGCACATGCAACCCTAAATGCTTTGGATCTATGTTTTCTCTAATTATACATGCATATTTTCAATTTTCCAAAGCATTTTCCTAACTAGCATACAAATTGTCAAATTAAAAATACAACTAGTTAGATGAGTTACCTTTTAGAAGGACTTGTAGTTCTTGACCTTTGAAAACTTGAGCACCTCAATTGTTTTTCCTCTATTGGTTCACAAACACCAATATGCAAGAGGACGCTTGAGAGAATATGTTACTAGCACAAAATCACCTTCACCCTCTTGGAAAGTAAGTGGCAACTGATTTTGGCTCTAGGAGGAGCTTATTTATAGTGTTCCACATGCTTGGGTTACACTTTGTAAACCCTAATGACCCATGACTTTCCACATTCTCATGCTCCATGGATTTAACCTCCATGGACTATCCATGGATTAGTTTAGCCGATCTACATAATCATGGATCATTGGCCCAGACTACAAGAATCATTGGTTTACATAATCAACCCTTATATATTTAATTAGTCTCTCTTGACCAAAAAATTAATTCCAAGTTAATTCATGATCAATACTAATTAAATAATATGATTTCAAATTAATATATTATACTTGTAATATATTAATAAACTATAAATAACCTTAATCTCAAAATCCATCCTATCAAATTGAACTGGTGAAGGCAACCCGAAAAGGACCATGCTACAGTCTGGTCAAGTACATCCTAGTTATAGTTATGGGCTTAGACACCAAATCTAACAGTCTCCCACTTGGATAAGTCTAATAACTATAACTGGCAATGCAACCTAAGGATCCAATTTAGCAATCGTAAGCTTTCAAAGGCCGCAGTCGAACTCTGACCTAGTCAGTGATGTGTCCTTCAGATACGGGATCATATATTCCTCTGTTCTTAAGATATCTATACGGACAAACACATGGAACATAGTTATACTTATTTTCCTACAATTTGCTTCCTAATTTTCAATTCGTCTGGCATAGAACATAACTGAACACATCAATTTAGTTCTGACCAGGCCCGACACATAGTCAAAACAAAATCATCGAGGGGCCCAAGATATTGCTTTTAATTCTCTTAGGATAAAAGGAACGTATAAACTTCGATGTTATATGCTTGTACTAAATAATCATCAAATCATGAACAACGATATGTTTTATAGCATCAAGTTACTAATGCGTTTTCATATCATCAATGCACAACCAACTCGTAGTCAACAACTCATAAATCTTAGTTTGAAGACTATATGATATTATCATCTCACGATCACTCGTGATAAATTCCATGAAGTGATTCAAGTGAGCACGAGTTGATCCAATACTCAAATCTTATTTCAGAAGTACTCATGAATGGTGTAGCAAACTGTTGATATGCCTAACACGTTAGGCAATCTACAAGCCAACTCATGACAGTCTTCTTTCATACCTACTTCCAACGTATGATCAACTGTGGATGGTTTGAATAATCTTATTATTGGGGAAGTCAAAACATGCAAGGTGAAACACAAGAATAATACGAATCCTATATGGCCTCAAAACTTTTGAGTGTAAATAGAACTGTTTTATTTAATCACCATATTGATTACTCCTTATTCATTGTATATTGTTTCGATTTATCAACTGATACTTGAATTAAAAAGAAATAGCTATCCCATGCTCCAAGCATGCACGCTATGTGTTTCTATGGTCCTTACTATGTGAAATATATAAATTGTAAATATTTCCAATGATACTCATTTCACAATTCTAAATCCTTATTGTAAGTGTAAGAATACCAAGTTCTTGCCACTTACTATAATTTGTTAGATTCTAAACTTATATGCAGTGATCCTTTTTGTAATGACTATGTACACAAGTCATAGAGATCTGTCAATTACAAAACATTCCATTGGAGATTGATAGCAAAGCAATTCCATGGAAGCGAAGTCTCAAATTCAAAGCACATTCCTGTGAACACCCTTCTTTCATAAAAGTTTCTAACTTTCTCATATATTCTTGATATCCAACGCCCATTATGGAAACATTTCCATATTTTCCATATGACAACTCATTGTTAATAGAATCCTGTCTATACATAATATTTTTAATATGGTCCATCCATTATTCTACTTCCAAATATCCATAAGCAACCAATCTTTGGCGAACCATGGATTGTTCTTAACAGTTGTTTAACCACCTTAGTCATATCCGTTTCTATTACTTTTTCCCTCTTAATGCCCTTGGAATTTGGAAAATTAGAACACATGAATATTAGAGCATATGCAATCGACCCTATACTCGAAGCATATGGGATACGATTCATCATGTCTTACATAAAGATCTGATGCTTTACCCGTCTCTTGCTATAACTTTTCCATATATAGAATTTCCAATTTTGAAGCATTTTAACATGGTATTCATTTAAATACTTGAATAAATTCAATTAAAATCTCAATCAAAACTTTTAGAATTGAAATGAAGTATAAGTTCCTCTCCCTTAATTATAGCAAAACAACTTTTCAACCCTACAACTTTGCGAATTGAAAACTTTGTTTTCTATAATTAACATTGCTAATTACCATAATAATTATGATCCCACTAGCATAACAATTATTTTGTTACTTGCATAAAATTTATGCTCCCACTAGGTGTGATATTAATCCAGAAATTAGCAAGACTTCTAGAAATCAATACTTTATTGACTTTCTTACCAAGGTTCAGATTTCTGACATTAGATGCTTCGATAAGCCTTTATCTAAGCTCAAACACCATTTATTAGAAAGCTAATATATGTGTTTAAACAATTTTAGAACTTATAGCAATAAGTCTCAAATATTTAGACCTTTTGTCATTTGTCACAATTCGAACTATGAAGAGGAATGTCGTAGTCGTAATCAAATTTGAGAATGCAAATATCACAATTGCTAACTCTTTAAAATCTAATTAATGAAAGCGTTTACTCACAATTGTTTTCATGAATTGGGGAGAAACCTTATGAAACTTATATTTTTATGGTGTATGTTTTCCTATCCATGTGAATTTGTCGTAACCATAATCTTAAGACAAGGTTAGTGAAAAATCCAAACTCATATGCACTGAACCTATCTAATCTTACTTCATTGCCACTTGGTAGCACAAGGGCCTACCATTTCTTCCAGGCTATAATGCAAATAATTGAGAACTTATAGAACTCACATGCATAGTCAACCTTAACTAGAATGAGCACAAAAACAAGAATATGTTGACATGAAAGGTTACAAACCTCAAGTCGTGTGCTAGCGATTAACAATAGGTTTGACTCTTGATTAGTTCTTAAAAACTTTCAAGATCTTTAAGACTCCCACTGACCTCTTGACATATAAGTTTCCCTCTGTCAAGAAACATTACTTGACCAACAAATATTCAAGAGTCAATGCGATTTCTTATCAAGACGAACACATTTGAAAATCGGTCTTTGTTTTATCGAAAACATTACAACTTACCAATTTCTAATGTACAATAGTAGAAAACATTTTACTCTACATTTGTTGATATGTCACTCAATATACAATCTTGAAGTATAGCTCTAAGATTTGATTTTGGAACGAAGTATGATTCATCTTAATTGATTTAACCATTTCAAAAATTCCTGATTCCTCTTCTTAGCCAAACAGATACACTAAGGCGTCCTTAGAGGATCAAATTGTGATATGGTTTTCATAATCATTAAGATGATCATAAAACACGATACTCAAGTAGTCTCCCATCTTTTTAGATTGGAGAAACTTTTATCTTTCTGTCGACTTTGATTCTTCTTATTTGTTCTTCTATACATTAAGACTTTTCAATGACTCGGAATTAAACTCAATCTTGTAAGCATAACCATATTTACTAAACTTTACTAAATCATGATGAATAGTCTTGTTGTTCTTTGCGGTGGACCTAACCAGTACACAACCAAGTGTACCTGATCCCCTAGTCCTACACTTGACTCACATTTACAAGGAATTAGTCTTAATTTCCCATAGATGAAAGTTCTCATTTATCATACAATACAATTAGCATGATTTCAAGTATCTGTCCAAATAAAACTTTGGGTGATGAGAATCTTTCGTTATTTGCAAAATCTTGATCCTACCACAAACGAAAGAATCAAATCCATTGCTTAAGAATAGAAACACACAAACATAAGTTTTCATACAAGCCATTGCATGGATAAATATAAAACAACATAAAATCAAAATTTTATTTATTTATAAAATACGGAAAACTTTTTCCTTACAATACAATTACAAATGAAAACTATATTATTACAATTTTCTAAGCAATCGATCATAACTCTTAAGCAGCAACTCAAAATCCGGTCATCGAACCATGAAATCGAAATCCATCTCTTCGCGATCAAACTCTACATGCCTTTCCTTTAAGCTTCCTTTGATCCTACAAAACATCAAAATGTAACTTTACATCATGTAATAAGAATCCATAAGTAGGAACTTAATAGTGTTACATAGTTGACTTAGCTAAAGTAGAACCAAGAAAATTGATTCGACCATCTCTTAGATCTCTCAAGTAGTCAAAGCAGCTTAGCAACCAATGTCCCTTCTTTTGGCAATAGAAACATATGGACTCTTTGGGAGTGGTACACGTGAAAATCTTAGAGTCAGCCTTTCCCTTTCCTTGGAAAGAGAAATCTTTTCTGGACTTCTAATGTTTCCATTATCAATGTCCATGGAAGTTTAGGAAGCATATCTTCTAATCAAATTTTCATTACTAGTGTGCCAAATCATTATTGATTCAGCAACAATTAGCAAATATGTAAGATCGATAAGGGACATGTTGCAGTCTGTCATATAGTAGTCTTTAACAAACTGACTATATGACTCGGGAAGTGACTGAAGAACCAAGTCAACATCCAACTTCCTTGAGACATCGACTGCCAACCTGTCAATGTGTGACTTCATCTCAAAAACATGTGCACACATAAATCTTCCATCTTCAAGTTTGCTAGCTAATAGGGCTTGAGTGACCTTGAAATTTTTAAGTCTTTGAACTTGTGGGTTAGGGAGAATAATTGGAGGAGGTGGAGGAAGTGAAGTATGATATTGTGGAATATCATCTTCATGTGGAAAGCCTTTTCCAACAGATTCAGGAAGACCATATTTGTGTGACCTAGACATCTATAAAGGGAGAAATTCAAGTTAGTTGATTTAAGTCCTTAATATAACACCCAAAACGAAATATTAAGGTTAGGACCCAACACAATATTTTGCAATTGCGAAGAGGGATGCCGTAATCCAATTCTAAAATATTTGAAGGTAGGTAAATGAGGATTTACCAATTTCCACCATGAAAAACGAAATAGATTATTAAGTTTTAATTGGATTTTAAATTCCTAGATCCTATGAGATTCATTGAAATTTTCAATGGCATGTTTAAATCTCGATTGTGCTCTTCAAGTTTGTGACAGGGATGTTGAGGATCACAAACAAGGTCTGAATAACTATGCAAATTAGCTTGGTACACTCGATGTTACATATCACCTAATCAATGTGTTGGTTAACCTCTTACGCTCCATTGATCTATGATTAACATCAAGCTACCCTTTGCCACACATTTTCCATCCCAGATTAGTGTGTCAGTTAACCACATACGCTCCACTAACGACTTAGGATGGTGCAAAGTGGGATTTCATGGATTAGCACCAAGTTCACATTTTACGTAAAGTAACTAAGATTGAGAATTTAATAAAAGTTCAGTTACTTTATATTTATCATTATACTTTTAATGAGGGAGATTTAATGTGCAATACTACCCGTTCGGCTAACGACCCTCCACCAGTCAAGGAAGCGGTGGGTGAGAGTGAACACCCATTAAACTGCCATTTTATAGGCAGTAACCTTGTACTCCCCTTATAGACCGGCTTCGTGAATGAGGCCTACTAACGGTAAGACTGACTTGTCTTATTCACACACACACACACACACACACACACACACATATATATATATATATATATATATATTAAACTTATAATATTATAATGTATAAGCATTGAATATTAATTGTTAAAACTATAGGATTTTGAATTCAAGTTTCATTGGTGAGACTTTACAAATTCCAAAACTTGAGGGAAAATTTTGAAACTTGTCAAAACTATTCAATTATATTACTTATGAGTTAATGTTGAGTTTTATGAAATGACATTTGATTTTCCATAACTTGAGGACAAGCTATGGAGTTCACTAAAGCATTTATGGTAAGACTTTTCATGTTCCATAACTTGAGGATAAGTTATGGAACTCATTAAAACATCTAGATCAATTCTAACAAGGAAAAAATTATCATATAATATTCTATTGAACTAATCTAACTCATATAGCAAGGAAATTCATATTAAATAATACAAATAATTAACGTATTATCATAATATTTGACAATTCTCCTTTCATTTGCATAACTTATGAGTTCAATTTCATTTTAATGTATGACGCTTTTCATTTTCCATAACTTGAGGACAAGTTATGGAAGTCATTAAAATCATTTAGATCATTTTCTAACAACTAAAATTATCACATAATTTATGATCTAACTAAACTTATAATCAAGATACTTTCAAGCCAACAATCTGAAAGCAATTTTGTTTATCACATAAAAACAACAATTATTTTAAAATTTTGTAGAAGCACTAACATATCATAAAAAACATTTCTAATGATCCGAAACAGTTTGGGGTAGTGTTCCCAATCCAAACCAGGCCAAGAAACTCGAAATTCTACAAACAGAGCCTTCAACTCGGCAAGTTGCTCTGTTACTGAGTGGACTCGTCGAGTCTGTTCATGGACTCGGTGAGTTCACCAGTCAGAGGCCGAATTTTCGACCTTTTCAGCTTTCAAAAACTAGTAAGCATCAAACATAATAGAAAACAATCCTAGTCTCTGATACCACTGTTGGGTTTGAGCACTATAACACTCCTATGGTGCACATGTAACCCAAAATGCTTTGGATCTATGTTTTCTCTAATTATACATGCATATTTTCAATTTTCCAAAGCATTGTCCTAACTAGCATACAAATTATCAAATGAACAATACAACTAGTTAGATGAGTTACCTTTTAGATGGACTTGTAGTTCTTGACCTTTGAAAACTTGAGCACCTCAATTATTATGCCTCTATTGGTTCACAAACACCAATATGAAAGAGGACGCTTGAGAGAATAGGTTACTAGCACAAAATCACCTTCACCCTCTTGGAAAGTAAGTGGCAACCAATTTTGGCTCTAGGAGGGGCTTATTTATAGTGCTGCACATGCTAGGGTTACACTTTGTAAACCCTAATGACCCATGACTTTCCACATTCTCATGCTCCATGGATTTAACCTCCATGGACTATCCGTGTATTAGTTTAGCCCATCTACATAATCATGGATCATTGGCCCACACTACAAGAATCATTGAGTTACATAATCAATCCCCATATATTTAATTAGTCTCTTTTGACCACAAACTTAATTCCAAATTAATTCATGATCAATACTAATTAAATAATATGATTTCATAATAATATATTATTCTTTTAATATATTAATAAACCATAAATAACCTTATTCTTAAAATCCATCCTATCAGATTGAACTAGTGAAGGCAACCCAAAAAGGATCATGCTACACGGTCAAGTACATCCCAATTATTCTTATGGGCTTAGACAAAAAATCCAACAAAAAGAACTTGGAAATCAAGTGTGACGGAGTTTGTCATCTCATGAATCAGATTTGGACACCGAAGTTTGGTCGTTATAAAGATGTTGTCATGAACGAAGCCCATAAAACTCGATACTCCATTCATCCAAGTTCAAACAAGATGTATGTGTTGGATTAGATGTCTAAGCCCCTAACTATTATTGGTATGTACTCGACCCGAGACTAGCATGGTCCATTTGGGTTGCATAACACCAGGACAATTTGTTAGGATGGACTCGTGTGAGAAGGTTATATATGATTTGTTAATGTATTATAAGTTATAATATTTTAATATTAAATCATATGTTTTAACTGGTATTAATCAAGATTTAATTTAAAATTAATTTACTGATCAAAAGAGATTAATTAAATCTATGGGGACTAATTATGGTAATTAGTTATATTTATATGTGTTGGGCTTATGATCCATGTTGGACCAAGTTTATGTATGTATACATAAAGATTTGGGCCACATGAACCATGGATCATAACACCTATGTGTATGGATTTGGGTCATGACCCTTGAAATACAACATATAAATACATTCTCCATGACCAAAAAACGCCTACATGAAGTTCTTAGAGAATTATGGAGGTTTTGGGTGCATGGAATTGTCTCTCAAGAGTCACCTTTATTCTAGGTGAGTTATGATTCCATTCGAGGTGAAACACTTGGGGCACTAAGTTCTTAAAGGCCAAAGTCTTTCTAGCAACACCAAATACATCAAGACTTCAAGCTGCATAAAAGGCATGTTACCCTAACTAGTATCTTATATGGTTTATATGAAAATGCATGATAGTTATAAGTTTTATGCCTTGAAAACCATTTGCATGTATAATTTGTGAAAACATAGATCCAAGGTTTTTAGGGTTGTATGTGCACCATAGGATGTTGTAGTATACTAAAACCCAACAGTGGTATCAGAGCCATGACTTGGTTTTCAATTATACTTGATGCAATTGTTGAAAAATCGATTTTATGCTATTCTTGGTTGGGGACTTCCTGAGTCCACTAATGGACTCACCGATTCCATGTACATATTCATCCAACCCGCCGAGTTGATTCCTGCACTCGAAGAGTCAAAGCCCCGGAATGCAGATTTTCGAAGTTTTCGGCTGGAATTAGACTAGAATCATTACCCTAAGCTTTTCTTGAGCTTATAAACCTATTTTTAATGTTGTAATGGTCATTCTAATCTAGTTCAAAATATAATTGTCAATAGATTCATGTTTTGTATTAGTTTAATGCTTAGGCTAATTACATGAAAATTGTTTGATTTGGATTGTCTTGTTCATATGAGTTTAATCTAGATCATTGTTTTTTTGACATGCTAATTTTTTTTATTAAATGATCTAAACGACCTTTAATGGATTCCATAACTTGTCCTCAAGTTTTGGAAAACCAAAAGTCTTTCTTGTTAATGAGTCTTTAAAAGCCATGAATTATGAATTTGAAGAGTTTTTCCCATAAATTGTTTTATGACATCCATAACTTGTCCTCAATTTATGGATTTTCAAGAGTCTTGCCATTAAAATCCATTTAAAACTCATATGTTATGGATTCCAAAAGTCTTTTTAATTGTTCAAAACTTGCCCTCAAGTTTTGGAATTTGTAATGTTCCCCCCATGAATACTTTAATTCCAAGTTAAACCCATAGAATTGTGAAAGTTAAAATTCAACCCTTATACTATTATAATATTATAAGTTAATAGTTATATATATATATATATATATATATATAAGAACAAAGTCAGTCTTACCGTTAATAGGCCTCATTCACGAAGTCGGTCTATAAGGGGGGGGGGGGGTATAAGGTTACTATAACGCCCCATTTCTGGTATGTGATTTAAATAAAGTATATTATTTTATTGAGGGGTACTCAACAAGTCTGTAGCCCGACTCATCGAGTAGAGACGGGATGATCACGCGATTTAAGCTGGCTACTCGACGAGTCCATACGATGGGAATCGGCGAGTCCGCCTGTCTTGATGAAGCCCTAATTTTAAGGGTTTGCACCCTATTTAAGCACACTTATACGCCTCCAACCTCGCCTCTATCACTCTCAAAACATTTCCCCTGTAAAACCTAGCCCCCATTGTTGAGTATGAGTGTTTTTGTGATAGCTTGGAAGCTTTGGGAAGGAAAGAAGGTCCATAGAAGAGAAGGAAGATCCAGGAGTTAGCTTGCATCTGTTTTTCATTCAGGTAATGAAGCTATGAACTTGTGTAGTCCTCCATTACAACCTCCTTTATGCTTGTTATGCCTTCTTTGGAGCCTCTTATGATTCAAAACCAAGATATGGACTTCCCTTTTTAAGGAAACTTCAGATCTGGACCCTCATTGCATTCTAGAAGTGTAAAGTTTCAGTCGTGATCATGATTGAGGTCCCTCTTGAGCTTAGAACCCCATTTAGAGATTTTTTTGACATTTGAAGCCTTTAAAGCCATGCATGCATGTAAAGTTTGCAACTTTACGTGACAAGCATGCCTAGAAGCTTGGATCTGTGATTTGGAGCCGCTGCATGGCTCAAATCAGGTCTGTATGGAAAAAGGACTGAATGGAATCGGAGAGTCGCAAGCTTGAATTAGCGAGTCATATGAAGATAGCAGTGGACTCGATGATTTGGATGAGCAACTCGATGAGTCCGATGAAGATTGCCTTAGACTTGATGAGTTGTTTGAATAACTCGGTGAGCCGGATGAGTTTTCCCGAGAAAAGTAGTGTTCGATTGAAATAGCTTCATTCCTTCTTAGTTACACTTAAAGTTAGAAACTTTATGTGTTTAGATGCTTCTAGGGGCTCAGATCTACAAGTTAGATACTCTTGAATGGTTTAGAATTCGATTGTATGGAATCTGCACAATAGGACTCGACGAGTCGAGTCGCGAGTCCCCATTTTTCTTCGACTTGTGATTTCAGGGTGAGTCAGTGAGTGGGAAAGGGACTTGGTAAGTTAAAGTCAGAGTTAGTAAAGAAGGGACTCGGCGAGTCTGCGCCCTGGCTCGGCGAGTCCGGTCAACTGGGAGTTGACTTTGACCAAGGAGTTGACTTTGACTACGAATAAAATAGTCATTTTACCCTGAGAGCATTTACGAGTAACTGATCTAGTGTTTTTGGGATTTGTAGTCGGGCGGTTCTGGAGCAGCAGTCAACCACTTTTGGAGTTAGCATCCAAGCAGCCAGCACTAGGTGGTGGGTTTCCTTCCAGTAGGAACGGGTCTACGGTCACAAATCCGGCCCACTTAGTTAGCAGAAGTTCCGGACCTCGATCCAATGCAGTAGTTAGATTGCTTGATGTCTTTGTGATTCAAGCATGTCCTTGTGTTATGTGTTCCGGACTTCGGTCTGATGCAGTATGCAATATACGTGTTTATGCTAGTTGATATGTGTTTATACTATGCTATGTTCAGTCAGTTCCAGACTTTGGTCCGATGTAGGAGACAAGGTCCCAGTCAGTTCCAGACTCCGGTCTGATGAAGTTAGTTCTGGACTTCGGTCCGATGCTGGGGACAAGGTCCCAGTTAGTTCTAGATTTCGGTCTGATGTAGTTTCCGGGCTTCGGTCTGATGAAGAGGGCAAGGCCCTGGTTATTTTCTGGACTTCGGTCCGATGCGGTGGTCAAGGCCCAGTATGTGATTTATATGTTATTGTATGGTATGTGGTAGTTTGGGGGAGCTCACTAAGCTTTGTGCTTACAGTTTTAGTTTTGGTTTCAGGTACTTCCGCAAGCAAAGGGAAGAGCTCGGGATGATGGCATTGCAGACACCACAGTTTCGGCTTTTGTCCTGGGAGTTTATTAGAAATACTATGTTATGTTGATACAGTTCTTTTATCATGACACATCTATTATAACTTTTGGGATTTATGACGTACGATTTCATGATATATTATAAATGGTTGATATCTTTAGTATTATTTAAACAAAATTTTTTGGGTAGTATTCTAGGTCGTTACTAGTTGGTATCAGAGCCTTGGTTTGAGGGATTCAGGCACAATTACGGGTGCGACTGAACTCAAAGTAAGGAAATTGTAAAAAGATTTTCGAAAGAAAAATATTTTCAAAAGAATTTTTTAGAAAGAGACTTAAAAAGAAAATATTTTTGAAAACGAGAAAACGGTGTGGTGCATGCGATCGGCCTAGCTCACGTAAGTACTCCCAAATTACCCATACAAGTTTATATTATGATTATCTGTTTCAGTTTCAATAGAACAACATGCTAGAATAGGACTAAGGATCTAGGAAGATGCCTTTATGTGCCTGCTATATGTGTTTCAGGTTTATGAGAATTGCATGTTAGTATTGAGTAGACAACAGTAGGATAGCCTGTTTAGGTTATGCCTGATAGTGTGAGCTTAGCATTGTATGCTAATACAGTTTCTCGTTATGAGGATAGAATTGCTTGAGTAGTTTCCTGTATCCAAATGCTGCTTGCTTTCTACTTTGTGGGACTCTGAGTAATGGGAGTTAGCCATTAGGTGAATACGTCACATTGCATGTGATCAGGGTTGAATAATCTCAGGGTGTTGGATTTGGCCCTACTACGCCGCTCTCGTTTGAGTCTAACCGTTGTAGGGATGAGTCTTTTACTCGAAGGATTATCTGAGCCTCGTCACATGTGATGGTATTCAGGTGATGACTAATTGGAATTACAAGGAGACCTTCAACTGCTGACGAATGTTTTGGTTGAGTAAGAGATTTCCCTACGGCAAGCCTAGGATGAGAGTAACAGAGATCTGTAGCAGTAGTAGTGACTTGGTGGAGTAGAGGCAGTTCTTGAGGAAGGTACGGATAGATGTGGAGGGTAGTAGGGGACCATACTACTAGAAGCAGAGGATATGTACTTGAATCAAGGAAGGCTGAGATGAGACCGGGAAACCTGTAGTAGTAGCGATCCCTCGAGATATATTAGTGTTTCTGACGTTTATCATAATGTGTTTTAAGAATGGTGGTTTTACGCCCAATACCAACAGGCGGCAGTTCAGGTGCCGGGGAGGGATCAGGATCAGGCTTGGGGGCTGAGCAGTTGGATGATCTGACTAGGGAGTTTTTCACTTCAGAGGTTACCCGTATCATACGTAAGCAGACTATGGTGATCTTTGGTTTGATAAAGGAGGGTATCTTAGAGTCGACGGATGAGAAGTTGAGCACGTTCCGTGCAGAGGTGGCAGCCATGATGGGGTCGCACACGCTCGCCTTCAGACACTTCCGGGCTTATGGAGCTCCTGACTATCATGGAGCGCGGGACCCCATAACAAGTACCAGGTGGTTGGCAGATGTTACCAACGCTTTCCGTACGAGCAGATATCCTGAGGGGGACAAGGTCAGATTAGCATCCTTTCTTCTGAAAGATAGGGCACGTGATTGGTGGGAAGAATTTGGGCATGTCATCAGGGATGACGCAGCACTTGATGGCATGACTTGGGCAGATTTTACTACCAGGTTTAGAGCCGAGTTTGCACCGGTTATTGAGGTGCAACAGTTAGCCAGAGAGTTCCAGGATATTACCCAGACTACAGAGTCAGTGGCAGAGATTACCGCCAAGTTCAGAGAAAGGGCCCTTCTTGTTCCTCAGAACGCAGCAGATGAGGAAATGAAGAAGGCCCATTATCATGAGATGCTGCAGAGTGATATCCTCCAGTTTGTGAGCTGATCCAGCTGCAAGACTCTGGATGATATGATTGCGAGGGCGAGAGAGAGAGAGAGAGAGAGAGAGAGAGAGAGAGAGAGATTGATATTGAGATGGAGAAGAAGAGGACGCCGGAGGCGGCTTCGGGTACAGGGATTTCGGGCATGAAGCCCAAGGTTTCGGATCATATGTCCAGAGGTCAGCAGAGCCACATTCGTTATGGAAAATGTGGGAGATTGCACGATAGGGGACATAAAAAGTCTCAGTACCGATGCCGGATTGTACATGTTCGGTCAGACTGGGCATATGAGCAGAGATTATACAGCCTCTACCTCTTCAACCAGAAAGGTATTCTAGTGGATCCGGCCAAGATCGAGGCTGTGATGCAGTAGGAGGTCCCGAGGTCTCCATCAGAGATTCGGAGCTTCCTAGGTTTGGCAGGGTACTACAGGAGATTCATTTAGGATTTCTCCAAGATAGCAGTACCACTCACCCGACCGACCAAGAAGTCAGTGGTGTTTCGTTGGGGGCCTGAGCAGTAGGCAGCATTTGAGACCCTCAGACAGCGATTGTGCGAGGCACCAATTATTACGGTGCCAGAGGGAGTGGATGATTTTGTAGTCTAGTATGACGCCTCGATCATAGGTTTGGGGGCAGTGATAGCTTACGTCTCTAGAAAGTTGAAGCCTCACGAGGATAACTATCTGACGAACAATTTGGAGTTGCGGGCAGAGGTGTTCGCCCTCAATATTTGGAGACACTACCTCTATGGGGTCCTTTGTACCATCTACACGGATCACACGAGTTTGAGATGCCTAATGGACCGACCAAATCTTAACATGAGGCAGCGTTTGTGGTTAGATGTGGTGAAGGATTACGATTGTGAGATCCTTTATCACCCAGGGAAGGCCAACATAGTGGCCGACGCCCTTAGCCGCAAGGCGGCAGTGGCCCCGATCAGGGATTTATGCTTGAGGATGACAGTGATTACTCCATTGTTGGAGCAAATCAGGGAGGCACAGGTCGAGGGCCTCAAGGAGGAGAGTCAACAGTGTGAGAGGATCGTGGGCCAAGTAGCTTCTTTTGATTATGATAGCCGGGGATTGTTAAA
Source organism: Lactuca serriola (assembly GCF_051521515.1). Taxonomy (NCBI): domain Eukaryota; kingdom Viridiplantae; phylum Streptophyta; class Magnoliopsida; order Asterales; family Asteraceae; genus Lactuca; species Lactuca serriola. The sequence goes on along the minus strand of NC_136413.1, from coordinate 124,317,996 downwards.
CCTTCATGGGAGAGTTTGGGTACCGTACTGGGGCGGAGTACGACAGGTGATGATGAACGAGGCCCATAAGTCTTGATTTTCCATTCACCCAGGGGAGACGAAGATGTACAGTGATCATTGAACTGACTATTGGTAGCCCTGCATGAAGCGGGATGTCGTCTGGTATGTGGAGAGATGCCTGACCTGAAGGAAGGTCAAGGCAGAGCACCAGAGACCCCATGGCAAGATGTAGCCATTAGACATTCCTGTATGGAAATGGGAGGACATTACCATGGATTTTATCACTAAGCTTCCCAGGACCACACGGGGAGTGGATTCGATTAGGGTCATAGTGGATCGGCAGACCAAGAGCATGCACTTTATACCGATCCAGGAGAGCATATCGGCTGAGAAGCTAGCCGACATCTTGATGGGTTTTGGCTATAAGAACATCCTATGTACTCATACAAACCCTAATGCTTGGATCTAGGTTTCTCTATTGTATATGCAAGTTATCCAAGACTATAAACCCTACATCTAACATATGATAATCAATATAACATATAATTAGGGTTTAGATCATACCTTGATTGTTATGTAGCAATAACAATCTCAATTCCTCCTTGTATTGACTTTAGAAAGCTTAGAGTCACAAATGTCACTCCTCTAATAGTTCACAAACACCAAGAGCAAGAGGATGAAGAGGAGAGAGGATGGAGGCTGCCCAAAAATGTGTGAAACCCTAGAAGGATGCTTAGCCATGTTTTTGGGTCATAAGGGGTCTATATATAATGAGGCTATTAGGGTTATCTAACAAGGAAACCCTAATTTGGATGCTTAATCCCTAAGCAACCCATGGACCCCTTTCCTCAAGGCCTTGGACGATTTCTCATGGGTTTTCCCATAGAATTCGTCCACTCCTTAATATAAGGCAATCCATAGCCCAAATTGCAATTATCTTATAATTACAATTCTAGTCCCTTAAGTTTAATTAATCTCTTTTAGTCACAAAACTAATTACCAATTAATTATTGACTAATATTAATTAAACAATATGATTTCTCCTTTAATATATTATTCTCATAATATATTAATAAATCATGTTTAATCCTTTCTCTCCATAATTCATCCTATCAAGTTGCTTTGGTGAAGGCAGCCCAAAAGGACCATGCACCATCGGGTCAAGTACATACCAAAATAGTTATGGACTTAGACACTAATCCAACACATCTATGTACGCGAGGTAGTGGAACGGCATGGAGTACCTGTTTTGGTAGTGTCAGACCGAGACGTCCATTTTACTTCCATATTTTGGAAGAGTTTTCATGACGAGATGGGGACTCGTCTTCATTTTAGCACCGCTTTCCAACCTCAGACGGACGGGCAGAGCGAGAGGATGATTCAGACTCTCAAGGACATGCTCCGGGCATGTGTTCTAGACTTCGGTGGTAGTTGGGATATGTATCTTCCACTAGCAAAATTTTCGTGTAACAACAGGTACCACTCTAGCATTGACCGTCCTCCTTTCGAGATGCTCTACGGAAAGAAGTTCAGGACCCTGATTTGTTAGGGCGAGGTCGGTCAGCGAGTCATCGGGAGCAACGAGGTGGTGCTCAAGACCATAGAGTTGATTTAGCAGGTTCGTAGCAGACTGCAGACTACACGGAGTAGGCAGAAGAGTTACGCCGACAGGAGGCGTTCAGACCTGGAGTTTCAAGTGGGCGATATGGTCCTGCTGAAGGTATCACCCTGGAAGGGCGTTATCAGGTTTCGGAAGACAGGCAGGCTAGGCCCCAGGTTCATTGGTCCTTTTAGGGTTTTGGCTCGGGTGGGTCAGGTGGCTTATCGGTTGGATCTTCCAGCAGAGCTTAGCTAGACCCACAACACTTTCCATGTCTCCTAGTTGAGAAAGTGTTTGGTGGACGAGTAAACAGTTATACCCTTGGAGGACATTCAGGTTGATAGCAGCCTGTATTATATCGAGAGACCATTTGCAGTCTTAGATCGAAAGAAGAAGACCTTGAGGAACAAGGTGGTTCAGTTGGTGAAGGTGCGGTGCCATCATCGAAGGGGTTCAGAGTGGACGTGGGAATCCGAGGAGGAGATGAGGGAGCATTATCTAGATTTATTTTCAGATACAGAAGCAGCAGTAGACTTCGAGGACGAAGTCTAAGATAAGTGGGGGAGATTTGTAACGCCCCATTTCTGGTATGTGATTTAAATAAAGTATTTTCTTTTCTTGAGGGGTACTTGACGAGTCTGTAGACCGACTCGTCGAGTAGAGACGGGATGATCACGCGATTTAAGCTGGCTACTCGACGAGTCCATACGATGGGAATCGGCGAGTCCGCCTGTCTGGATGAAGCCCTACTTTTAAGGGTTTGCACCCTATTTAAGCACACTTATACACCCCTAACCTCGCCTCTATCACTCTCAGAACATTTCTCCTGTAAACCCTAGCCCCCATTGTTGAATTTGAGTGTTTTTGTGATAGCTTGGAAGCTTTGGCAAGGAAAGAAGGTCCATAGAAGAGAAAGAAGATCCAGGAGTTAGCTTGCATCTTCTTTTCATTTAGGTAATGAAGTTATGACCTTGTGTAGTCCCCCATTTCAACCTCCCTTATGCTTGTTATGCCTTCTTTGGAGCCTTTTACGATTCAAACTTGAGATATGGACTTCCCCTTTTACGGAAACTTCAGATCTGGACCGTCATTGCATTCTAGAAGTGTAAAGTTTCATTCATGATCGTGATTGAGGTCCCTCTTGAGCTTAGAACCCCATTAAGAGCTTAGTTTTGACATTTGAATCCTATAAAGTGATGCGTGCATGCAAAGTTTGCAACTTTACGTGATAAGCATGCCCTAGAAGCTTGGATCTGTGATTTGGAGCCGCTGCATGGCTCAAATCAAGTTTGTATGGAGAAAAGGACTGATTGGACTCGGCGAGTCGCAAGCTTGACTCGGCGAGTCAAATGAAGATAGCCGTGGACTCGACGAGTTGGATGAGCAACTCGGCGAGTCCGATGAAGATTGCCTTAGACTTGATGAGTTGCTTGAACAACACGGCGAGTCGGATGACTTTTCCCGAGAAAAGTAGTGTTCGAGTGAAATAGCTTCATTCCTTTTTAGTTACACATAAAGTTAGCAACTTTACGTGTTCAGATGGTTCCAGGGGCTCAGATCTACAAGTTAGATGCTCTTGAATGGTTTAGAATTCGATTGCATGGAATTTGTACGACTGGACTCGGCGAGTTGTTCTTCGGACTCGACGAGTCGAGTCACAATTCCCCGTTTTTCTTCGACTTGTGAGTTCAGGGTGACTCAGTGAGTGGGAAAGGGAATCGGTGAGTTAAATTCAGAGTTAGTAAAGAAGGGACTCGGCGAGTCAGGGTCAGCGCCCTGACTCGGCGAGTCCGGTCAACTGGGAGTAGACTTTGACCAGGGAGTTGACTTTGACTAGGTTTAAAATAGTCATTTTACCCTGAGAGCATTTACAAGTAACCGATCTCGTGTTTTTGGGATTTGTAGTCGGACGGTTCCGGAGCAATAGTAAGCCACTTTTAGAGTTAGCATCCCAACAACCAGCACTACGAGGTGAGTTTCCTTCAAGTAGGAACGGGTCTACGGTCACAATTCCGGCCCGTTTAATTAGCAATAGTTCCGGATCTTCGTTCGATGCAGTAGTTAGATTGCTTGATGACTTTGTGATTCAACCATGTCCTTTTGTTATGTGTTCCGGACTTCGGTCCGATGCAGTATGCAGTATACGTGTTTATGCTAGTTGATATGTGTTTATACTGCTATGTTTAGTCAGTTCTAGACTTTGGTCGTATGCAGGAACAAGGTCCCAGTCAGTTCCGGACTCCGGTCCGATGCAGTTAGTTCCGGACATCGATCCGATGCAGGGGACAAGGTACCAGTTAGTTCCAGATTTCTGTCCGATGCAGTTGCCAGGCTTCGGTCTGATGCAGAGGGCAAGGCCCTGGTTAGTTTTCAGACTTCGGTCTGATGTAGTTTCTGAACTTCGGTCCGATGCAGTGGGTTAGCCCGGTATGTGATTTATATGTAATTGTATGGTATGTGGTAGTTTGGGGGAACCCACTAAGCTTTGTGCTTACAGTTTCAGTTTTGGTTTCAGGTACTTCCGCAAGCAAAGGGAAGAGCTCGGGATGATGGCATTGCACACACCACAGTTTCAGCGTTTGTCCTGGTACTTTATTTCAGATATTATGTTATGTTGATACAGTTCTTTTTTCATGACACATCTATTATAACTTTTAGGATTTATGACGTATGATTTCATGATATATTATAAATGGTTGATATCTTTAGTATTATTTAAACAAAAGTTATCGTGTCGTATTTTGGGTCGTTACAGTTACTGCCTATAAAATGGCAGTTTAATGAGTATCCACTCTCACCCACCGCTTCCTTGACTGGTGGAGGGTTGTTAGCCGAACAGTTAGGACAGGACGTTAATTCTCCCTTCATTAAAAGTATAATGATAAATACTAAGTAAATAAACACTTATAAATTCTAAATCTTAGTTACTTAGGAAAATGTCAATTTGGTGCTAACCCATGAAATTACACTTTGTACCTTACCAAGTCGTTGGTGGACCATGTATGGGCAATCGACACACTAACATGGACTAGTAAGAGTGGCAAAGGGTGACTTAATGTTTATCATAGATCAGTGGAGCGCGTGTGGGTAACCGGCACAATGATTAGGTGGTTGTAACATTATGTGTACCAAGTTAATTTACATGGTTATTCACTCCTTGTCTGTGATCCTCGACATCCCAGTCACAAACTTGAAGGGCACAATCGAGATTTAAACATTTCATTGAATAGCTCAATGAATGTGAAAAGATCTAGGAGTTTCAATTCATTTAAAACCTAATGTTAAATTTCATTTTTCATGGCGGAAATTATTAATCGTCATTTACGGACATTCAAATATTTTGTAGCTTGGATTATGGCATCCCTCTTCCAAGTTATAAAATATTGTCTTGAGTCCTAGCCTTGCTATTTCATATTGGGTGTTATATTAAGGATTTAAATCAACTAACTTGAATTTCTCCCGTTATACATGTCTAGATCATACAACTATGATCTTCCCAAATCCCTTGCAACAATCTTTCCTAATGAAGATGATGTCCTGCGATTGGATCATGGAAATCATACATTTCTTCCTTCACCTCCTCCAATTATTCTCCCTAACCCACAAGTTCTTGAAAACTGTAAGGTCACTCAATCCCAATTGGCAAGCAATGTTTATATGTGCTCACATCTTAGAGATGAAGTCACATATTGACAAGTTAGGTGAGTTGGGTGTCGAAGTCTTAAGGAAGTTGGCTAATGATTGGGTTCTACAATCACTTCCTAAGTCATATAGCGGGTTCTTTAAAGGACTACTATGTGACAGACCATGACATGACCCTTATCGATCTTACCTATTTGCTTGTTACTGCTGAATCAACAATGATTTGGAGTACTGGTAAGGAAAATTTGATTGGAAGATATACTTCCCAAACTTTCATGGACATTGACAATGGAAACATTGGAAGTCTAGAAAAGTCTTCTCTTCCCAATGGAACATAGTCAACCTGGTTGACCAAATGGTAAAGAGAAAGGCTAAGTCTTAGATAGTCCCATGTACCATTACTAAAGAGTCCATATATTTTATTTCCAAAGGAAGAGACATCGGTTGCAATGTTGCCCTTTATACCTGCAAGTTCACTAGGATGGTAAAAGTCTATGAATTTGACTATTTGGAGATTCTTATTACATGATGTGACTAGGTCACATTTTGATGTTTTGTAAAATCGAAGAAAGGAAGCTTAAAGGAAGAGTAAGCTAATTCTGATCATGAAGAGGTGGATTTCAATCGCATGATCTGAAGATCAGAATTTTGAGCCGCTACTTAAGAGTTATGATATATTTCTTTGGAATAGATAACAACAAGTTTTTCATATGCATTTGCATTGTAAGGATAAGCTTTTACCACAAGTTTTAAATAAAAAAAAGATTTTGATTTTATTTATTTCAAATTTCCTTACAATGGCATTTCTGAAAATTGTTGTTTATATAATTCCATTGATAGCAAAATTGGAAAATAGATTTGATTCTTTCGTTTGTAGTACTGTCATAATTTACCAAATAAGGAAAGATTCACATCACCCAAGTTTTAGTTGGATAGAAACTTGGAATCATGCAATTTGTATTGTATGTTCAATGAGAATTTTCATCTTTGGGAAATTAAGGCTAATTCCTTTTTTATATGTATATGTGACTCATGTGAAAGACTAGGAGATTGCGTACACTTGGTTGTGCGCTGTTCAGGTCCACCACAAAGAACAATTAGGCTATTTGTCATGATTTACTAAAGTTTAGTAAATATGGTTGTGATTATGAGTTTAAGTATAATTTTGAAACGTTGGAAAAGTTTTGATTTATGGCAGAACGAATGCGAAGAATCAATTAGGCAGAAAGGTAAAAGTTTCTCAAATCTGAAAAGATGGGAGAGTAGTTTAGCATCATGTTTTATGATTATCTTAGTGATTAAGATAACATATCCTAATTGATCCTCTAAGGACATCTTAGTGCATTTTTTTGACTAAGAAGAGGAATCGTGAATTGTTAAAATGATTGAATCAATAGATAAATCATATTTCGTTCCAAAAACAAGTCTTAGAGTCATACTCTAAGATTGTAACTTGAGTGATATAATCTTTAGAAGGTTTATAACACTTGTCAAATGTACATTAAAACGTTTTCTCTTGTATATCTGAAATTGGTAAGTTGTGATGTTTTGGATAAAACAAAGACCAACTAAGGTCAATTGTGTGAAGTGTTTGTCTTGATAAGAATATACACTAACTCTTGAATATTTTCTTTGTCAATGAATGGTTCTTGACAAAAGAATCTTACATGTCAAGAGGTCAGTGGGAGTCTTAAAGATCTTGAAATGTTTCAAGAACTAATCAAGAATAAAAACCGTTGTTTATCACTAGCACACGAATTGAGGTTTATAGCCTATCGTGTTGACATATTCTTGTTTTTGTGCCTATTCCAGTTAAAGTTAACTATACATGTGAGTTCTATAAGTTCTCAGTTGTTTTCATAACAACTTGGAAGCAATGGTAGACCCTTGTGCTGCTAGGTGGCAAGAAGTTAAGATTGAGCAAGTTCAGTTCATATGAGTTTGGATTTGTCACTAACCTCCTCTAGTGGTTATGGCAATTTCACATGGATAGGAACACGTACACCATTAAATCTAACTGTCATAAGGTTTCTTTCTAATTCATGAAAATGATGGTGAGGAAATGCTTTCACTAAGTAGATTTTAAGTAGATAGGAATTGTGATATTTGCATTCTCAAAGTCCTTAGTGGAGCGTGTGTGGTTAACCGGCACACTAACACGGACTTGTGAGAAATGGTAAAGGTGTAAACAATTAAGACTATGATTACGGCATCCCTTTTCATAGTTCTAAAAATTATTTAAACACATATGTGAGCTATCTAAGGAAAGGTGTATGATTTTGATAAAGTCTTATCAAAGCACCTCGTATCAGAAATCTAAACTTTGCTAACAATATCAATAAAGTACTAATTTCTAGAAGTCCAGCTGATTTCAGGATACATGTTAATGATAGTGGGAGCATAAGTGTTATGCTAATAATTATCTTGTGAGTGGGAGCATGATAATTATGATAAGTGTTGCATGTTAGCAATGTTAATTTTAGAAAACAACAGTTTGAATTGGGAAAAGTTGTTTTCCTATAATTTTGGGAGGGCAAATTATACTTGATTTCAATTCTAAAAGCTTAGATTGAGATTTTAATCATCTTTAGTCAAGGATATATACATAAATTTTATGTTGGAATGGTTCAACATAAGGAAATTCTATATATATATATATATATATATATATATATATATATATATATATATATATATATATATATATTGCATTCTTAAAATTTGATTATGATTACAGTATCCCTCTTCATAGTCGAATTATGAAAACATGGAAAATAAAAAATAAAAAATATTGTAGCAAAAGACTGGTCTAGGATCATGTCTTTATGTGAGACATCATGAATTGTGTCGCATATGCTTCGGGTATAGGATCGATTACATGTGCTATAATATTTATGCATTCTAAAGTTTCCAAAATGCCTAGGGCATTAAGAGGGGAAAAGATCTAGAATTGGATATGACTAAAATGATTAAGCAATTGTCGAGGACAATATGAGGTTTACCAAGGATTGGTTGCTAATGGACAATTGGAAGTATAGAGTTAATTTTGGAAGGACCATATTGATATATTCTAAAAGGAGGTAACTCTTGTTCAGAAGTGATACTCAAAATGGAAATGTGGAACTGTTTTCATAGGTGGAAATTATTCATTAAATTTGTGAAAGATTATAAAAACTTAATGCAAGAAGGATGTTCAAAGGAATGTACTTTGAATTTGAGACTTCGTTTCCATGGAATTGATCTCCATTGGAATACTATGTAATGTCTGTTCACAAGTCTTTGTGACTTTCTGCACAGTCATTACCAGAGGATCAATGCGTATAAGTTTAGAATCTAACAGATTTCGGTAAATGGCACGAATTTGGAATTTTTACATTTACTATAAGGATTTGGGATTGTGAAATGAGAATAATTGGAATTATCTTCAATTGATCTATTACACAAGTAAGTACCATAGACAAACATAGTGTGCATACTTGGAGTATGACATAGCTATTGTTTGGACAAACATAGTGTGCAGGCTTGGAGCGTGGCATGACTATTGTTTTGATTAGAGTATAAAGCTGATTATTCGAAAAATTATACAATGAATAATGAGTAATCAATATGGTGTTTAAATAAAAGGTGTTTTATTTACTCTCAAAAGTGGTTAGGGCCATATAGGATTAGTATTATTCTTGTGTTTCACTTTGCATGTTTTGACTTCTTGAATAACTAGGTTATTCAAACTCTCCACAGTCAATCATACTTTTGAAGTAGGTATGAATCAAGACTATCTTGAATTGGGCTTCCAGATGTCTAAAGTGTTTAGACATAGGAAAATTTGCTGCAACATTCATGAGTGCTCCTTGAATGAGATTCGAGTATTTGATTAAACTCACGCTCATTTGAATCACTTCAAAGATTTTATCATGAGTGATCATGAGACGATAATATCTTATATTCTTCAAACAGAGACGTGTAAGTTGTAGTTGCGCATCGGTAGCACATTGACATATGTAACGAAACCAGTAACTTGGTTGTTATAAAACATATTGTTGTGTGTAATTTGATGAGTTAGTACGAGCAAAAATTTGGGTTGAAGTTTATCCGTTCCTTTTACCCCGTGTGGATAAAAGCGATATTTGTGGGCCCCTCAACGATTTACTGATGACAAACATAAGTGCTCGGCCAGGCCTAGACTGATTTGATTTGTTCAATTAGTCGGTCGTTATAAATCGGAAATCCTGAAACAATAGATGGACAGAGAGAATGATTATAATCCATGTCTCAGTCCATGTGATATCTAGAATGGAGGAATATATGATCCCCTATCTATTAGACGCATCATTGACTAGATCAGAGTTCAACAACGACTTTTAAGAGCTACGATTGCTAGTCAGGATCTTGGAGTCATATTTGCATTAATAGTTTTAGACTTATCCAATTGGGAGACTTTTGATTAGATGTCTAAGCCCATAACTATTATTGGTATGTACTCGACCCGAGAGTAGCGTGATCCATTTGGGTTGCATAACACCAGGACAATTTGTTAGGATGGACTCTTAAGAGAAGGTTATATATGATTTGTTAATGTATTATAAGGTATAATATATTAATATGAAATCATATATTTTAATTGGTATTGATCAAGAATTAATTTGGATCTAATTTAGTGATCAAAAGAGACTAATTAAATCTATGTGGACTAATTATGGTAATTAGTTATATTAATATGTGTTGGGCTTATGATCCATGTTGGATCAAGTTTATGTATGGATACTTAAAGAGTTGGGGCACATAAACCATGGATCATAACACACATGGTTATGGATTTGGGTAATACCCATGACCGTTGCAATCCAACATATAAATACATTCTCCATGACCTAAAATGCCTACATGAAGTTCGTAGAGAATTATGGGGGGGGGTGCATGTATTTTTCTCTCAAGAGTCACCTTTGTTCTAGGTGAGTTGTGATTCCATTTGAGGTGCAATACTTGGGGCACTATGTTCTTAAAGGCCAAAGTCTTTCTAGCAACACCAAATACATCAAGACTTCAAGCTGCATAAAAGGTATGTTACCCTAACTAGTATCTTATATGGTTTATAGGAAAATGCATGCTAGTTATAGGTTTAATACCTTGGAAACCATTTGCATGTATAATTTGCGAAAACATAGATCAAAGATATTGGGGTTGTATGTGCACCATCGGATGTTGTAGTATACTAAAACCCAACAGTATCTGGACCTTAAGAAGCTCTATTGGTGGCCAAACATGAAAGCTGAGATTGGTAGTTATGTGGGAAAGTGTTTGACCTGTGCCAAATTCAAAGTAGAATATCAAAAGCCCTCATGTTAACTACAAAAACCAGAAATACATGAGTGGAAGTGGGAGCGGATTACAATGGATTTCATAACCAAGTTACCTAAGACAATGGGTGGTGATGATACCATTTGGGTGATCATAGACATATTAACCAAATCTGCACACTTTTTGCCAATAAAAGAAATTGAAAAAATGGAGAAGTTAACAAGAACATACATTAAAGAGATAGTACGATTGCATGGTGTGCCAATATCTATTATCTTTGACCGAGATAGTAGATTTACCTTGTGGTTTTGGCATTCACTATAAAATCCTTACGAATAAATCTTGACATGAGTACAGCGTACCATCGTTAGACTGATGTGCAAAGCGAAAGAACCATACAAATGCTGGAAGATATGTTAAGGGCTTGTGTGATAGATTTTGGTAAAGTTTGGGATACCCATTTACCACTTGTTTTATTCTCATACAACAACAGCTATCACACTAGCATCAAAGTTTCTCCCTTTGAATCCCTATATGGTCGTAAGTGCATATATCCTCTATGTTGGGCTGAAGTGGGTGATACACAACTAGCCAAGAACCAAGTACCCAACAGTACTCTAACCAGTCCCAAGAGCATTCGTGAAAACACAGAAAAGATTGTACAAATCCAGGAACAATTGAAAGCTTCTAGAGACAGACAAACGAGTTATGTAGAAAAACGACGAAAACCTTTGGAATTCCAGGTTGGTGACCACATCTTGTTATAGGTCTCACCTTGAAAAGGAATGATACGTTTCAGAAAACGTGAAAAACTAAATCCAAGGTACATTGGACCATTCGAGATTCTTTCTAGAATTGCTCTGGTTGCTTACTAACTCAAACTACCGCATGAACTCATTAACATTCATCCCACTTTTCATGTCTCTAATCTCAAGAAGTGTCGGTCTGGCGAGAATCTTGTAATCTCACTTGATGAAATCGAGTTAAAAGAGAGTCTACTCTTCATTGAAGAACCAGTGGAAGTCATGGAGATGGAAATCAAAAGAACAAAACAAAGTCGTATACCAATAGTGAAGGATCACTAGAATGCCAAGCGAGGACTTTAATTCATTTGGGAATGAGAAGATCAAATGAAACAAAAGTATCTACATCTTTTCCCTGGTTCATTAGTACCACTTTAGAAATAATTTCGGGACGAAATTCCCTCTAACGGGGGGATAATGTAACAACCTGTTATTTTCAAATCTATAAAAGTTAACAAAAGTCAAACTTGCTAAATAAAAGTCTAAGTTGTTGAACTGTTAGTTCATTAAAGTTAAATTAATACTTTAATTTGTATATAACCTTTATTAAATAAGGAAATCAAAATGCTTCAAATCCGAGAAGTTTCGCATAGAACCACTAAGCCTCGAACCGAAAACAATTCCAACTAAAAACCTCTGCAAGCCTTATTTCCTTTGGGCCGAAAACCAGTTTTCTGCGGAGAACCCTCGGACCGCAAACTCCCTTCTAGCGGCAAACTATCACACCCCCTAACCGAAACGGCAGAAACGTTTGAGGGTGGAGGACGTCATGTACAATATCACAACAATTGCATCATAGTAATCAAAGTAAACACAACCATTAGATTTAATATATAAGATGTTTACATCTGTTTGATACATAATTTGTATACAACAAAAATATAACAAAAGTGTTAAAGACATGACTGTATGTGCTCCGTCTTCTCAAAACCTCATGAGAGTACCTGCCTACTGATTCCCTGAGAATACAAGCGATTTTGAAAGTGTATCAACATTTAAGTTGGTGGGTTCATAAGAATGATTTTGTAATGAAAACCTACCATTGAATCTGTAAAAATGTTTGTATGTCTCTCAAGAAAATCCAATATTTTCTTTTATAATGAATGGTAGTCTTAAACCCTGAGACTAAAATGTTTGTTTGTTACTGTATTATGTAGTAGTGTACGAAAATGTTAGTTTGTATGCCTGGTTACCACCAGCTGTATTGTATAACGTTGTTTTGTATGAAAAACCCTTGTATGAAAATCCTAGCTACTACCAGTATGTTCTGTATGAAAATCCTGGTTACCACCAGTATGTATAGTACTTTTATTACTTAAAATAAAACTAATGAAGAATGAAATCCTGTAAACTTATGCTTAGTTCTTGCTGTTATGAGTTTGGTATAACCATGCTTGATATGACCTAGTGACCTCTACGACGTTCTTCAGGCATCAGACGATATGATATTTGTCACCCAATGCATGCTTGCCTAACTCTAGCTAGCCGTTTAGGTGTAGGATTGTCAGTCCCGAATATATCTATTCACAAATCTCACACTCTCCCTCCATGAGACTCTGGTTATATCGTGGTAGGATTTAGTCTGCACCCCGAAGGGTATAATTGAAGTAGTGTCTCGCAACTCTGTATTAACTAGTTTACGTGTAGTGTTGTAGTGTTCTCTTGTACTTGAAACTATATGTATACATGTAGAGTAAAAAAATTATACTTAAATTATTATTTAGTGTTGTACTTTTGTGTTCAGAATGTAGTATCGAATGTCATAAACTACATCTATCATAGTTTATATATTCGTCAATGTATAAGCTCTGGAATCGATAAAGCCGTGTGTAAAATCTCAAACTACACCGATTATGTTTTGCATGTATGTTATATGTTCGATTCATATAATGTTCTGAAAACTTTTGAATTATGGTTGTAAGTTGAAAACTTCCCTTATGCCCGACATGTTACAAAAGGGATAACATATCTAAATATTTTCTAAATGTAGTGATCTTTTGGTTGTATCAATTGCATAAGTTTTAAATTTTACTGAAATCCTTTGTATAAGAACACAAAATTTTCCAAGTGTTTGGCTTGCAATCCCCCCTAAAAACTTTAAAAAAAGAAAAAGCGTAGGGGAATGAACTCACAGTTGATTATGTGCACGTGCTCGACAGCAAAATTGGAAATATGATCTTAGAGTTGGAGTATGCTGAGTTAACAGTATCCTAATGATAATTAAACACATAATTTTATTTTAATTGGTGAAACCATTAATTATAGTGTTAGAAAACACTTATTTTTGGATTAGGTATGTTACCGAGACTTGTTCGAAGTGGAAAAAGATGGTTTTTAGCTAAGGTTCTCAGTTTAAGGCTGTTTACGGTTGGAAACGTAGTTTGCGGCTGCGAACTAGGTTTACAGCCGTGAACTAGTTTGCGGCTGTGAACTAGTTTGCAGCCCTTGAAGATATGAAGGTTGTTCTTTGTGTTGTTGGGGAAAAACTTGTAGATTTGAAGGTTTCATCTTGAAGATATGAATGTTTTTGGGAGGTTATTGGGAGCAACTTGAGATAGTTTTTGGGTGAAAAGGGTGAAAAAATAAAGAATCTCTCTAGGAAAAACCTTTATATCGGTTGGGTTTGCGTCCGAGAAAGGGTTCTCGGCGGTAAATGAGTTTACGGCCCAAGGGTTTACGACGGTAAACAAGTCACTGGACGAGTTTGCTGATTTATCAAGGGAACACTTGATTTTTCGAGTGTTTTTTGGTTCTAAAAACTTAGATAACCTCTAATTATATACTTTAGATTATTTTCTAACCCACAAAAACTTAACAGAACTAAAATTCAAAATTTTATTTAACATAAATTGTCTTTTGTTGACTAGAAAGTATCGAGTTGTCACATCATCCCCCATAGAGGGAATTTTGTCCCGAAATTATAATATGGAATACAATCATGGACTAGGAAAAAGATGCAGGTACTTCTGCTGCATCAAGTCTTCTCGCTCCCAAGTGAATTCAGGTCCACTCTTGGCATTCCAACAAAACTTCACTATTGGTATGCGACTTTGTTTTGTTCGTTTAACTTCCCGATCCATGATTTCGACTGGTTCTTCCACGAAGTTAAGATTTCTGTTGATCTCGATTTCATCGAGTAGGATTACAAGGGTTTCTTCGGATAGACACTTTTTAAGATTTAACATGTGGAAGACAGGATGTGCGTTTCTAAGTTCTTGTAGCAATCAGAGTTTGTAGGCTACGGGGCTGATACTAGCGAGAAGCTCGAATGACCCAATGTATCTTGGATTTAACTTTCCATGCTTCATGAAGCGTATAATACCCTTCCATGGTGAGACCTTTAATAGAACATGGTTACCAACCTGGAATTCCAAGGGTTTTCGTCTTCTGCCGATGTTGTTTTTTTGTCTATCTCTGGAGGCTTTTAGTCGTTCTCGGATTTGCACGATCTTTTCGGTGGTTTCTCGAATGATTTCCGGGCCAATGAGTGTGCAGTCGGGGACTTGTCCCTTAGCTAGCTGCTTGTCACCTACTTCAGCCCAACACAGAGGGGGTCTGCACTTACGACCATAGAGGGCTTCATATGGAGTAGCCTATATACTGATGTGATAGCTGTTGTTGTAGGAAAACATGAATAGGGGAAAATGGGTGTCCCACGACTTGCCAAAATCTATAATGCATGCTCTCAACATGTGTTCCAATGTTTGAATGGTTCCCTTACTCTGACCATCGGTTTGTGGATGGTAAGGTATGCTCATATCTACCTTAGTTCCAAGAGCCTTCAGCAGTGACTTCAAAAATCTTGAGGTGAATCTGCTATTCCGATCAGATATTATGGATACGGGCACCCCGTGCAATCGAACTATCTCTTGGATGTAGTTTTGGGTTAGTCTCTCCATCTTATATGTTTCTTTGAATGGCAGGAAGTGAGTGGACTTAGTCAATCTGTCGACGATTACCCAGATAGTGTCATGGCCACTCATGATCTTGGGAAATTTGGTGATGAAGTCCATCATAATTCGTTCCCACTTTTACTCAGGTGTTTCTGGCTGTTGAAGTAGACCTGAGGGCTTTTGATATTCCACCTTCACATTGGCGCAAGTCAGGCAGTTGCCCACGAAGGTATCAATTTCTGCTTTCATGTTTGGCCACCAATAGAGGTTCTTGAGATCCAGGTACATCATATCTGAACCCGGGTGAACAGAGTATCGAGTCCTTTGAGCATCGTTCATGACAACCTCCTTGCAACCACCGAACATTGGGATCCAGATCTGGTTCATGAACTAGTAAACTCCATCTCCCTTTATCTCTAAGTTTTTTTCGATTCCCTTTTAAGCTTCATCCGACATGTTCTCTGGTTTCAAGGCTTCCAACTGAGCCTCTCCGATTTGGGCGGACAGATGGGAATGGATGGTCATTGTCAGTTCCTTCACTTTGCGACCTGAGTACTCTTTCTGGCTGAGGGCATCCGCTACCGCATTGGCATTGCCGGGATGATAGCATGTTTCACACTCATAATCATTGAGTAGTTCTACCCATCGCCGTTGGCTCATGCTCAACTCCTTCTAATAAAAAATGTGTTGTAGGCTTTTATGGTCGGTGAAGATGGTGCTCTTGTTTTTGTAGAGGTAATGCCTCTAAATCTTTAATGCGAAGACCACTGCTCCCAACTCCAGATCGTAAGTTGTATAATTGACTTCGTGTGGCTTCAGCTGCCTCGAGGCACAAGTAATAACTTTTCCTCGTTGCATGAGCATACAACCTAGCCCCTGATTAGATGCATCACAGTAGACAACGAAGTCCTCCGTCCCTTCTGGAAGAGACAAGATAGGTGCACTGCATAAGGCCATCTTCAATGTTTGGAACACATTGTCTTGTTTTTCTCCCCAAATAAAGGCTACACCTTTCTAAGTTAGCGTGGTAAGAGGCTTAGCAATCCTGGAGAAGTTCTAGATAAACCTGCGATAGTAGACAACAAGACCCAAGAATTGATGGATTTATGTGGGCGTCTTCGGTGCTGACCAATTCTTGATCGCCTTAATTTTGGAAGGGTCCACGTGTATTCCTTCTTTGCTAACCATGTGACTGGGGAAAGTTACCTTTCTGATCTAGAATTCGCACTTTGAGAATTTTGCATATAATTTCTCCGCCCTTAAAGTACCTACTACTTGCCTCCAGTGCTGTCTATGATCTTCCTCACTCCGAGAATAGACAAGTATATCATCTATGAATACTATTACGAACTTGTCTAAGAAGGGGCGGCACACCCGATTCATCAGATCCATCTATATCGTGGGTGTATTGGTTAGACCAAAGGGAATTACTACAAACTCGTAGTGACCATATCGAGTCCGAAACACTATCTTAGGAATATCACCCTCATGGACTCGTAATTGATGGTACCCTAATCTCATGTCTAACTTTGAGAAATAGCTGGTTCCTTGGAGTTGATTTAAAAGGTCGTGGATTCTAGGAAGAGGGTAGTGATTCTTGATGGTGAGCCTGTTTAGTTCACGGTAATCTATGCACAGCCGGAAAGATCCATCCTTCTTTTTCACAAATAAGACCAGCGCTACCCACAGTGAGAAGCTTGGTCTAATGAATCCCTTATTGAGTAGTTCATTCAGCTGGCTGGACAACTCTTGCATTTCTGCCGGCGCTAGACGGTAAGGGGATTTGGCTACGGGGGTAGCTCCAGGGATTAAGTCGATTCGGAACTCGACATGGAGTTCGGGAGGAACTCCTAGAAGATCTTTGGGGAAGATATAAAGAATGTTGAAGACTTCGGGGATGCTCTCGTGGTCTTTAACTTCCTGCTTTTTGTTAATGACATGGGTTAGGAATGCATGACACTAGTTTCACAGATATATTTAGGCTTTAATGCACGATATGATATGAAGGTTTGTGCAGAGTTTATCTCCATAGATGATGAGGGCTTTGCCATTTGGCAGACTGAGGTCAATGACTTTTTCGAAATAAAGAATATCCGCACGATGAAGACTTAGCCAGTCCATACCGATGATGACATCGAAGCTATTTTATGGGAAATGAATAATCGTTCAGGGTAAGGGTACAACCTATGAATACGTCGTTAGTAATCTCTTTCTTTTCATTAGCCATTTTGACAGTGAACGCTTCGGTTAGAGGTTGGGATTTATGCTTGAGTGGTGCTTAAATGCATGACTAACAAAACTTCTATCTACACCACTATAAAAAGAATGCATGCATAAGAGTTGTCGAGGAGGAACATACCCGTAAATACCGTGGGAACAACGATTGCCTCCTCCTGGCCCAGAGATAGTACTCTCCCTGTGTTGCCAGCACTCGTTGCCTTAGGACAATTCCTCTTGAAGTGCCCAATTTCGCCACAACCATAACAGGCTTGACGCACTCTAGCTCTCGTTGCCTGATTGGTTGGTTGGACTTGTGTCTTACAAAAACGGGCTATATGCCCCTTTCTGCCACAGTTATTGCATTGCATATCATGTCATAGCCTGTGATGATGGAAGTTACACTTGTCGCACCTTGTGAGCATTATAGCATATCTCGAAAATTGATTCAGTCTTCTCGAACCAAGAGGTTATGGAAATGACACCTCCAGTGCCATCAAAGGATCGAGGTTTGGCATTTGTGAAATCCTTATACGTACACTCTCTTGTATGATCATTATTCTCACCGAGATTGGATGTAAGGGCACCACTACCCGCCCCACTTGTGCCACTTGCGTTGGTTTTGGACATGGCGGCAGCTACGACGACTGTCACTGCTGCTTGAAAAACAACTGGATTGTACTGTGGAGGTGGCGGTGACGGATCTGTCGTTTTGTTCTTTCTGTTGGGTCTCTTTTTCGGAGGCATCAAACTCTAAAATAATTAAAGAGAAAAAGGATGGTAAGTCCTCTATAGTGGTTCTTAGTCAGGTGATATTGAACAAGTTATATCTGAACCTGATAGATAAAGTGTTCTACTAAGTGATTACAGAGGATGTCTACTAATACAAGTAAACAATCGCTAGAAAAAAAATAGAAACATTTTGAATGAAATCTCTACACTATGTTTGGCTCTGGATAAAATACTCCTATAGTATTTTAGGTTGTGTGGTCTGTTATATTGTTCCCTTTTTGTATAGAGTTTGGTAAGTTTTAGGCTTGCTGCAACACAATAGTCACTCCAAAACACATGTTGGTCATATCTCAAATAAATATAGTTGACCAAGCTATATTTATTCCACATATGACTACATAACTATCTAGGTTTAACTATAGTGTCCAACATCTAAATAATTTTGTTTTGTTCTCCATGTGATATTGTTTCTGGCATGCAACATACTTGTATACTTCTCATAAAATACTTAGATTTTTAAAAGTATACTTTTAGTTTAGAGCACTTCGACCCTTTAGTGTTTATATTTATATACCATGTAAGGTTTGATATACTTAGTTCACTATAAACAATAGCTCTGGTACCAATCTGTCACACCCCAAACCAAAACGATGGAAACGTTCGAGGGTGGAGGACGTCATGTAGAGTATCACAAAAATTGCATCATAGTAATCAAAGTAAACACAACCATTAGATTGAATATATAAGGTACTTACATCTATTTGATACATAATTTGTATACAACATAAAAAATAACAAAAGTCTAAAAGACATGACTCTATGTGCTCCGTCTTCTCAAAAGCTCGTGGGAGTACCTGCCTAATGATTCCCTGAGAATACAAGTGATTTTGAAAGTGTATCAACATTTAATTTGGTGAGTTCATCAGAATGTTTTTGTAACAAAAACCTACCATTGAATCTGTAAAAATGTTTGTATGTCTCTCAAGAAAATCCAATATTTTCTTTTATAATGAATGGTAGTCTTAAACCCTAAGACCAAAATGTTTGTTCGGTACTGTATTCTGTAGTAGTCTATGAAAATGTTAGTGTGTATTCTTGGTTACCACCAGCTGTATTGTTTAACGTTGTTTTGTATGAAAAACCCTTGTATGAAAACCCTGGCTACTACCAGTATGTATAGTATGTTCTGTATGAAAACTCTGGTTACCACTAGTTGTATAGTACTTTTATTACTTAAAATAAAACTAATGAAGAATGAAATCCAGTAAACATATGCTCAGTTCTTACTGTTTTGAGTTTGGTATAACCATGCTTGATATGACCTAGTGACCTCTACGATGTTCTACAGGCATAGGACGGTATGATATTTGTCACCCCATGCATGCTTGCCTAACTGTAGCTAGCAGTTTAGGTGTGGGATTGTCTGTGCCGAATAGATCTATTCATAAATCTCACCTTCTCCTTCCAGGAGACTTTGGTTATACTGTGGTAGGATTTAGTCTGCACCTACAAGGGTACAATTGAAGTAGTGTCTCATAACTCTGTATTAACTAGTTTACATGTAGTGTTGTAGTGTTCTCTTGTACTTGAAATTGTATGTATACTTGTAGATTAAAAATAATTATACTTAAATAATTATTTAGTGTTGTAGTTTTGTGTTTAGAAATTAGTATCGAATGTTATAAACTACATCTATCATAGTTTATATATTTGTAAATGTATAAGCTCTGTAATCGATAAAACCGTGTGTTAAATCCCAAACTATACCTATTATAGTTTGCATGTGTGTTATGTGTTCGATTCACGTAACGTTTTGATAACTTTGCAATTATGGTTGTAAGTTGAAAACTTCCCTTATCCTCAACATGTTACAAAAGGGATAAAATATCTAAATATTTTATAAATGTAATGATCTTTTGGTTGTATCAATTGCATAACTTTTAAATTTTGCTGAAATTCTTTGTATAAGAACACGAAATTTTCTAAGTGTTTGACTTGTATTCCCCCCTAGAAACGTTAAAAATAGCAAAAGCGTAGGGTTATGAACTCACAGTTGATTATGTGCACGTGCTCGACAACAAAACTGGAAAGATGACCCTCGAGTTGAAGTACGTCGAGTTAATGATATGCTAATGATAATTAAACACATAATTGTATTTTAATTAGTGAAACCATTAATTTTAGTGTTATACAACACTTGTTTTTGGATTAGGAATCTTACCGAGACTTGTTTGAAGTGGAAAATTTGGGTTTTCAGCCAAGGTTTTCGGTTTAAGGTTGTTTATGGTTGGAAACCAGGTTTGCAGCCGTGAACTGGGTTTGCGGATGTGAACTGGTTTGCAGCCATGAAATGGTTTGCGGCTGTGAACGGGTTTGCAACCCTTGAAGATATGAAGGCTGTTCTTGGTGTTCTTGGGGAAAAACTTGAAGATTTGAAGGTTTGATCTTGAAGATATGAATGTTCTTGGGAGGTTCTTTGGAGCAACTTGAGAGAGTTTTTGGGTGAAAAAGGTGAAAAATGAAGAATCTCTTCGGGAAAAACCTTTATACTGGTTCGTTTTGCGGCCGAGAATGGGTTCTCGGCGGTAAACGGGTTTGTGGCTCAAGGGTTTATGGCGGTAAATGTGTGACTAGATGAGTTTGCTGATTTATCAAGGGAAAACATGATTTTTCGAGTGTTTTTTGGTTCTAAAAACTTATGTAACCTCTAATTAAATACTTTACATTCTTTTCTAACCCACAAAAACTTAACAGAAGAAATAAAATTTGAAATTTTATTTAACGGAAATTGAATTTTGTTGACTAGAAAGTATCGAGTTGTCACACAAACCCTCCTCGGTGAGTTTCCCTTTTCGGCCGAAATCATTTCTTCTCAGGTGGAGTTCCTCACCGAGAACCCCCTTCCTTGGACTACGTTCCTGGCTGAGATCACTCAAACCACCCCATATTACTTCATATTTAGATATCAAAAAGGGATCAATCTTCCATTTTTCACATCTAATGACCACAGAATCTTCTCAACCAATCTCAAATATTACCTTATTTCCTTTTCATTCAAAGATCTCCACATCAAATTAGTTACAAACTTTGGTAAGTTTTATTTATAAAACTAGTGTTGTTAAACTCTTTAAATTCTTAAGATTAACTAATTTATAACTGTTAATATGTGTTTAAAAATGTTAGGATACGACTATCAATTTCGTATTCTAATCCGAAGTCACGATTTCTGTTGGGATTAAAACCCTAATTGAGATTTGATGAACAAGATGCAGAAAATAAGAACAAACAAAAATATGAAGATTAGGTTGAATGATCACTCGATTCATTGAATTATGAGGAAGAAATTACACTTAAGGAATAAGAATCTAACTCTACAAGAAAGCTCACAACATGGCGGCTACATTTTGCCTCACTCTTAACCCTAATTGTGAATAATACATGACTATTTATAGGGAAAAGACAAGTCTTGGGCTTTTAACCTAGAATTCATCAAAGGGGCCCATTGCCATCATCCATGGAGTGCTTCGAAACCCTACAATCTCCCCCTCAAAGTATGGAATGGATGACAATGCAAATAAAAAGATCTACAACGAGGAATATATGAAGCAATCCACGAATCTTGATTCTTCAATAGTCTTCAAACACGGGCTCTAGGATATATAAACCAAGCACTGAAGTAATGTCTTTAAACTTCATTTTCGAATGTAATCCCAAAAAATCTTCATGAAAACCAAACCCGTCATAAAAACCCATTTCAGAACAAAGAAACCGAATCACTTCTTGTCTTTGAAGAGCTCCCCCTCCAAGTCACAATGATCTTCAAATAAGCTAATGATATAAGCCATCAAAAAATATCATGTAACAACCCAAACTTTAAGATTCGTAATGCCACTTGATCGAGAAAATACTAGAAGTCGGAGATATAACAATTCCTTAGTCGAGCTCGATGAAGAAATTCTATTGTAAAGGATACTTCACTGTAAAAGCTTTAGCAGAGCTCGATGAAGAACTTCCACTGTAAAAGCTACTTTCATAATTCTACCACAAGCTTTATAAAAAATCTTCAAATTTGAAAAGTTACAAATCCAATTTCAAATGACCATACCAAATTCTCCCTCGATTTATAATCAAAAAGATGATTATAAAGCCTTTAAATGTTCATGAGAATGATCTTGAATGGATAAAAATTTACTAAGCTCCCCTGCGACAAAATGATATACACAAAGAAGTATAAAATCAGAAAAAGTCGTGAAAAATTTGACGTTATAACGAAAAATGACTTTCCGAACCGTTAAGACTTGATGGAATCATTATTTTGCTGTTCATGAAAAAGTATGAGCATTGAAAAATCCAAAACTTGTTCACCGGCCCTCAATGTAGTAAACTTTTCTGAATAATGGGCCGAAACTGTCACTTGTTGAAAGACAGGGGCTAGAATGGTAATTCAGCATCAATATACCCCATTTATTTGTAACAATTTTTGGGATTGGTCCAAAATATTAAACTCTGAAAACAATAGGGACCAAAAGTGCCAATTCGTTGAAGTTATAGGGACCAAATATGAAACATTAAAGCAGATTCTTCCCCACTTAGACGCCTGATAAAAGGGATGCAGCGACAGGAACAAATGCGAGACCCGAAAATTAATACCCGCGAATCATACTTTCGTTCAAAGTACAAGCAACCGAAACCAAGTTCGGTCCAGGTTCATTGAACTGAAACCATGTTCGGCCCGAGCATAGGTTCGCTTTTGGTCCTTCCCTCTTTCGTTCCAAGCATAATCAAACGAACCCAAGTTAGATCGAGGTTCGTTCCAAGTCCGTCAATTATACCCCAAGTCGAATCTCCATTCTCAAGTTCGCTTATTGTTCTCACTCTATATTCTCTTCAAGAACTTTCGTTCCAAGTTTTAGCAAATGAACCCAAGTTCGTTCCAGCTTCATTGATTCTAACCCCAAAGTAAATGTATGTCAACTACGAATCCATGAAAAGGTTCGTTTTTTCTGATGTTTGAGGGAGCACGAATCCAATAATATTCACAGGTAAGGACATTCAAACTAATTTTGACTTTTGCATTGACCACTATTCTTCCCGATTATCCATGCTCCAGTTACGAATCTGATTCCAAACACCAGTGAACTCCGAACAACATGTGATCCGTCATGTGAGTTATGATCCCGATACCAACTTCCAATTCTTAGAATCCTTTCGTTCCGAATCAATCCATCACAAACACGATGTGAATTAAAACCAAATCCAATCACAAGTTCTAAGTTGATCAGTCGTGGGAGAAGAACAAGTCTGAGCCCGATTTCAATTCCCGATGCCTAGACCTTTCGCTACGAATCAGTCAGTCATAGTTACGATCGCGAATCAATAGTAACTCCGAATCCAAGATGGTTCGTTCCAAGTCAAACGATGTCGGTGCAAATCAAATACAATCCCTGAATTCAAGCATTCCAAACATCGAAGCAATTCTAATTGGTGATTCAAGATACAATTACGAGACCAGAAATTATGAAGATGTCCTCAAAACAATCCAGTTAAGTTCTAATTTCGACACCCATTGTAAACAGTGAGAACGTCGCTCAAAGAAAAACTATAATTTCAATTTTGATTTTTAGCGTTGACTGTCGACAAACACTAAATAATCTTCTCAGATCAATTTCAAGATCAAACAGTGCTTCATTTGAGTTCATCACCATCCTTATCTATATTTAATAAATCCTTAAGACACCGAATCTCCATATCATCATCAACTTTAACGAATGATACAAACAAGAAACAAAATTTGATATTGAATGAATGAATGTAGCGACTCAGATCGACCAGATAAAATCAAAAATCGGTCTTGATAAAGGAATTGATTATAAAAATCAACTTAAGAAGAAAAATGGATTTGAAGAAATGAAGATCGTAGAACCCAGTTTAGTCTATTGCAATAAGCGAATTCAGAGAACATGATAGATGGGCCAAACCTCCTTTGATGAATAGTACACGAAAACAGTAACAGGCCTAAGTGTACATAAACAATATTGGATCAAAATTAAAACTAAGAAAACGAAACAACACTAATTGTACGGCCACAAATAGGATCTATTTATCTCAAAACAAATTAATTAGATCCAAAGAACAAGAAGAAAAAAAATACCCCGTGAACAGTAGACGGATATCATAAGTTTTCATGAACAATAGCTTGAACAGAATTTTGATTCCAAGATGCCAAAACACCAATAATCTTCAATAACTTGTGCAGAAAATCATCAAATCAAGAACCGATACTTCAAAAATCAATAGATCTTCAAAGACCCACTCTGATACCACTTGTTGGGATTAAAACCCTAATTGAGATTTGATGAACAAGATGCGGAAAATAAGAACAAACACAAATATGAAGATTAGATCGAATGATAACTCGATTTATTGAATTATGAGGAACAAATTACACTTAAGGAATAAGAATCTAACTCTACAAGAAACCTCACAACGTGACGGCCACATTTTGCCTCACTCTTAACCCTAATTGTGAATAATACATGACTATTTATAGGGAAAAGACAAGTCTTGGGCTTTTAACCTAGAATTCATCAAAGGGGCCCATTGCCATCATCCATGGAGTGCTTTGAAACCTTACAATTTCTATTCGTTAGCTTGACCATTATCACACATAGGTGAGTTCGTACCCCTATGTTTTCATAATTTTTCACTGTTTTAGAGGGAAAACAAGTGTAACACAATAAAATTTGTATCAATATCTAAATGTTTTCTATAATTTATTAACTGTTACCGTTGTTAAAAATATATATTTATATATGTATAAATTATATAATTACGGTTCAACGGACTTACAATTTATAATTTGTCTCCATTTCCTATTCCTTGTTTGGTTGTAGGCTTGGGGTAGAATTATTTATTCGACTATCTATTTAATCATGATTATATAAATATTATATTTATATAAGTAGAAAATGATTTCAAAGTTCTTAAACAAAAATATAATTTTTGCAAACTGTTTTAGTACCATTTGGACATAATTATTGAATTTCAATTTTACAAATTAAACAAATATTTTCATTGTAGTAAAACACAAACATACAAACTATAATAGGTATAGTTCATGAAACTTACATATTCCTTTCGAAGTTCAAATTACAATACAGATAACAAACATATAAACTATAATAGGTATAGTTATTGAATCCAATACACTACTTTACATATTCAGAATACATTACGGAAAACAAACATATAAATTATATTAAATATAGTTTATTAGATATACTTACAGTTTATTCATTACAAAGTAACTTTTCATTATTCAACACGTAATCGTCAATATAGCATTTGTGAGACACACTTCATGTACTTATCTGAGTACCAACCAATTCTTGAAATTATAACCACATTCTCCTGGAGGGAGAGCGTGACACTTGTGCATAGATCTATATGGGACTGACAATCCCACACTAGAGCTACTTGCAACAGCTAGGCCGGTAGGCGTAT
Organism: Lactuca serriola; assembly: GCF_051521515.1. Taxonomy (NCBI): domain Eukaryota; kingdom Viridiplantae; phylum Streptophyta; class Magnoliopsida; order Asterales; family Asteraceae; genus Lactuca; species Lactuca serriola. Next base: position 124,292,311 of record NC_136413.1, on the reverse strand, counting down.
GGTGACAAATGTCGTACTAATTCCGATGGCTGAAGAACATCATGCCTGAATGTTTCCGCCATTTCGGTTTGTGGGTGTGACATCGACACCCAAACATACAAGTTTTGGGTGAATATATTGTTGATGTGCTGTCTGAAGATTATTGTAAAGTCTATTTAAGAAATGATATTGTAAATGATATGAACGCACAATTGAAAAAGAATATCACATACCATCAAGTGTTCCGTGTGAAGGAATATACATTGTTATTTTTAAGGGGTACCAAAGGGGATTCATTTACCAATCTCCTTCATTATTTCCATAACTTGGTCAAACGTAATCCCAACACGGTGACACATATGTGAACATATGCTAATGATCGGTTTAAGTTCAAGTATATCGCACTAGGTAGCTCGGTAAGTATTATAACTTTATATAATTATATTTTCGATGTAATTATCAAAATAAATGAATGTATTTAAATAGATATAAAATGTGTTATAGGTACACGCGTTCATCAATTGTTGTAAGTCGACCCTTGTAGTAGATGCAACCCACCTAAAGGGCGGTTTCAAAGGTACCATGTTGATTGAAGTTACTAAGGATAGGCATAACTAGATATTACCGTTTACATATATCATATGCAAAAGTGATTGTAGAAATTCTTGGTCATGGTTTCTTCAAAAACTTCATGATTGCATAAGTAACATGGAGGATCATACATTCATATCAGATGGGACTCCATCTATAGCGACATCGATTGACAATATTTTTCCTCATGCCCAGCACGGAATATATGGTTTGTATTTGTATTTTTATATAATATCTAAATATGGCACGAGTAAGAAAACTAAAGTGAATTTTTGGAGGCTTGTGCATACTGCAGAATATATGATTTTAATGTTTCCATAGATAGAATGAGAAGAACAAAACAACATGTATGGGAATACTTACGATATATAAATCCTGAACGGTGGTCATGTAAATATTTTAAATGATATCAATTCAATCTTATGATGTCCAACAATGTATTGTCTATAAATGCATTACCTAGACATGCGCGGAAGGTGCTAATATTGATTTTTATCCATATTTTTCGTGCAACAATACAACAATAGAGCTTTCAGAGGCGAAACTTTGCAGGTATTAAATTTTAATATTAATGTTAGTGTTAAATGTTATTGAACTTAATAGTGTAGTTTCCTTTTTGTATTATAGCGGAGGTAACACCACTTAACCCATGGGCTGTTACCGTTGTAAAAGTTAACAATTAACAATTATGATGACCAGTCGAATCTTTTTTTATAAGCTTACGATGCTAAGACATTGATGAAAACGTACTAGGAAACAATGAACCTTTTCCAAAGCCATCTGAATGGAAAATCCATGATGTTTTGATGACTGTTAGGCCACCAATGATGGAAAAATGTCAGCCCGAAAGGCCAATAAACACAGACCGTATTTCGTCCTAAGGTAAACATCCAACATGAGAAGATTGTTATACATGCGGTTAAGCAGTTCAAACGAGAGATAAATGCCCTAAAAGGGCCTCTGGGAGTCGATCATGGCGTCTGTGAAATTCTACTAGGAAGGAAAACGAGGATAATATTGGGGATTTTGGTAGCAGAACATAGAGCTTTTAGGGAGATTGTTACTTAAACCTCCGTTACATTTAAGAGCATTTAGATTTAATGTTTTTTTGTAATGTTTGTATGTTATTTTTAGGATGTTCTTGTGATGTTTATGTATTTAATTTTTAGGATGTTCTTGTGATATTTTTTAAATTTGATTATCTAGTATTTTATCAATGAATACATTGTATATCCCTTCGGGGAGGGATAGTATCAGTGCTGACCTAGAAATTGATAGTAGCCAGCAAGGCCTAGCAATTCGTGAGAACTTCTATATGAATCTGTGATAGTAGCCAACAAGGCCTAGAAATTGATGAATTTATGTAGGCGTCTTCGGTGCTGACTAGTTCTGAATTGCTTTAATTTTGGAAGGGTCCACATGGATTCCTTCTTCACTAACCACGTGTCCTAACAATTCGACTCTTCAGATCCAAAATTTGCATCTAGAGAACTTTGCATAGAGCTTCTCTGTTCGTAGGGTTCCTAGGACTTGTCGCAGATGATCACTATGTTCCTCCTTACTTCGAGAGTAGATTAGTATGTCATCGATGAAGACGATGATGAACTAATCCAAGTAAGGATGACATACCCTATTCATTAAGTCCATGAATACTACGGGTGCATTGGTCAGTCTGAATGGCATCACTACGAACTCATAGTGTCCGTAACGAGTTCGAAAGGTTGTCTTCGGAACATCCTCCTCTAACAATCGTAACTGGTGATATCCGAATCTCAGATCAATCTTTGAAAATTAGCTTGCCCCTTGTAGTTGATTGAATAAGTCGTCTATGCAAGGCAGAGGGTAACGATTTTTGACTGTAAGCTTGTTGAGTTCTCTATAGTCGATGCACATATGGCACGATCTGTCTTTCTTCTTCATGAATAAGACCGGTGCTCCCCATAGTGAGAAGCTTGGTCTAATAAAGCCCTTGCTGAGCAGTTCGTTAAGTTGACCGGATAGTTCATGCATCTCTGCTGGTGCTAGACGATAAGGCGATTTGGCTACTGGGGTAGCTACTGGAACTAGGTCGATTATGAATTCGACTTAGCGTTGCAGAGGTAACCCTAATAGTTCTTCTGGAAAGATATCGGGAAAGTCGCGTACTATTGGGATGTTCTTCAGATCTTTCGTTTCTTGGTTCACATCGACTATATGAGCAAGGAATGCACGATATTCCTTTTTTAGGTACTTTTGGTCTTGCATGCACGAGATGATATGAAGACTCATATTGGGGTTGTCTTCGTAGATCAACAAGGTTTCGTTATTCGGTAGGTTTAGACGGACTACCTTCTCAAAACATATAATATCGGTATGATGGAGACTCAACAGTTTATGCCTACAATGACGTCGAAACTCTTGATTGACCTATGTAAATCTCGTTAGAACTCTCTGTCTTTCTGTTATCCATTTCTACGACGAAGGTTTCTTTTAGTGCTTGTGGTGCTTGATTAAGTAAGTGTTTAAATTTTTGGTTCACGAAGCTTCTCTCCGCCCCACTATCAAATAGGATACATGCATATGAGTTATCGAGGAGGAACGTACTCGGACTACTATGGGATCTGCCACGGCTTCATTGTGGCCAATAGCAAGTAGTCTCCCTGCTCCTCCCGCATTCCCAGCTTTAGGACAGTTTCTTTTGAAGTCTCCTATCTCGCCACACCCGTAGCAGGCCTAGCTTACTCCTGTACCAGGGACCTGGGTGATGGGTTTAGGTGGTGCTTTGAAAAACTGGATAGTATGGCCCTTCCGGTCACAGTTGGTGCAGTGCATTTCCCGGCAGGGGCCGTTGTGATGGAAGTTGCACTTAGTGAACTTGGCTAGGCTCCCTGCATAGGGCTTTGCTGGTACACGGGCAATAGGAGTTGTGGCAGCACAGACACCCACAACCTGTTGGTTCTTGGAAAAGGGTTGAGCTGATTTGCCCTTCTTCCAGTCCCAACGCTTTCTCTTGTTGTCGACTGCTTTGGTTGGCGATGAGACAACATTTGTAGTTGTTGTTGGAGGAGAAGGAACCTCGTGATCAATAAGCCTTTGGGCCAATTTCTTGGCACTATCAAAGGTTGTGGGGTTCGAGGCTAGAACGTTCCCTCGATATGGGGGTACTAAACCCCAGATGTATCTCTCGATTTTCTTACTTTCGTTGGGGACCATGTTGGGACATAGAGTTACTAGGTCGCTGAATCTGGTTGTGTAAGCCACTATTTCGAAACCCTTCATCTTAAGGTTCCATAGTTCCTCTTCGAGTTTCTGAACTTTGCCCCTCGGGCAGTACTCCTTTGCCATTAGATCCTTCAGTGTCTCCCAGCCCATAGCATTAGCTGCTATCAGTGAGAGTGATTTGACATGGCCATTCCACCATATCAAGGCCCTTTCAGTGAAGGTGCGGCAGCAAATTTTATCTTGCTTCCTTCAGGACAGGAGCACATCTCAAATATTGCTTCAGTTCTTTCGATCCATTGGGACAGCGCCATGATCCCTTCGGTTCGGTTGAAGAATACTGGTTTGCAGTTGGTGAAGTCCTTATAGGTACACTCCCGTGTACGTGGTTGGCTTTCCCCAAGATTAGAGTTGGTGCCCGTTCCAGCTCCACTGGCACCACCAGAATTTACTTGAGTCATGGTTGCCGCTACAGCTGCGGTCACAGTAGCCTGAAACATCAGCGCATCAAACTGCGGAGGGGGTGGTGGTGGTGGATTTCGATTTACAGGCGTGCCTCTGGTCGGATGCTTGCGAAGCGGCATCTTTTACTGAAAGTTTATAGAGATGATGATGATAGATAGTAAGAATCAATTGTAAGTATGGTGCGGGTGTTTCATGGACTAAATCGCCATAGCCCAACCATTAGAATGAGTGTATAATTGAAATAGAGAAACAACAATAGAGTAGGGAAACAGAAGAGTAAATACTTTCTAATAGATTAGATAACTGCCAATATTACTGGTATTAATGATGCAAATAAGTTCGGGAGAAATGACCTAACATTAGGTCTTACATCCAACCATAAAGGAAAATATTGACAACTTAGAAATCCAGTAAAAGTACTTGGAAGATAGGAATATTTTGCAGACAAGTGCTTCATAAAGCACAGACAAAGGCTACTCCTTATACCAAAAAAAAAAGATGATTCAACATCTTATACCGCCGTAGGGTATCCCTCGGACGAACCCTCATATCTTCCAGTTGATGTACAACTTCTTGAAGATGTCGCTCATGCGCCCTCTAACGCACTCGGAGTTCCATGACTTCGACTCAAGATGCAGCTAGTTGTTGCTGCAGAGCCTCGTTGGATCTGCTAGTCCTTTCCATAGCCTCTTCGAGTTGGAGAATGCGGATTGTGTTAACACCAAAGTTGGCGTCAATTTCCATGACTCGGTCGATGGCTACACGACCTTGATCGACATTCTGAGCAATCCTACAGACCATAATGGGTAGGACTCGGTCAGCTGAGCCTCCCTTTCTTAGGTTGTAAAAGCTTCAGTCTCCGTGGAAGGGTAAAGGTTGACCTTGTTCATCACTCCAACGGTTCAAGTTTGTCGCCCACAAGTGTGTGGGGACTTGAAACGCTGGTCGGGGGTTCAAGTTTGGGATCGGAGCCTCTTGAGGTAGGTTGTTGACTTTTAGATTGGAGTCAGAACCATCCGAAAAGCCTTATGCGAGGTGATCATCCAAAGGGATTGGGTGATCATCTTCTGGTTCGGCTTCCAGCCATCAAGCATTACCTTGATTTGGGAAGTATGGGTCGCCAGGAGGATGGAATCCAGCCATGATATCTATGAGAGAAAAGGGGTATAACAATCTTATAATAATAGACGTATTATTTAAGATGATTGTAAGATGATACTTACCAGTTACTCCAATACTTGCTTAGTGCATACCAGTTATATGAAACCAAAATAGGATAGACCTTCAAATAAGTAACCCTAACTCCAAATCCACAACCAAACAAGGAACAGGAAGTAAAGCAAGGGTCATAGATTCTAAGTCTATGACACCTTAATCTCATATAACCTTAGCGTATCCACTTAGAAACTATTGACCTACTAGTAAAGGCCTTTTTAGTTCTCAAATAAGTAACTATAGTATCACAAAATACTCCTATAGTATTTTAGGTTTATGTTATGTTCTAATGTTCCCATTGTAGTAGTGTTGGTAAGTTTTTAGACTTGTTGCAACCTCACAACCATTCTTAGGCACATGCTAGTCACTCCTCGGAACAATATAGTTGAGCAGGCTATATAACCCCAGATTTGACTATATGTCACTAGGCCTAATTGTGTTGTTCAACAATCGTAATACTTTTGTTTTGTTCTAGCATGATACTGACCTTGGTATGAATGTAGTTATGTATACTTAGTTAAATATTTTATTATTTAAAGTATAAACTCTTGGTTAGAGTACTTTTAGTCTCGTTATGTTTATAGTTTGTAAATCTTTTATGGGTTGATATACTCAATTCAGTATAAAGAATGCTCTGATACCAATCTTTCACACCCAAAAACCAGAATGACAGAAACATTTTGGGGTGGAGAATGTCATGTATAGTATCACAACAAGACATAATAGTAAACAATCAAACAACATCACCTATTGCATTAATAATATACTTTAGTACAAGTGTGTTGTGTAGAGTTAATAAGACACCAAAAATTATGAATCAAAATAAAAGATGAGTCTTGAAATGTGCTCCATCTTCTCAAAAGCTGGCCTCGGTACCTGTCTACTGATGACCTGAGAATACAAGTTATTTTGAAAGAGTTTATCAGCTTTAAAGCTGGTGAGTTCATAAGCATTTTAGTGTCATTGTTTGTATAAAAATGTTTGTAACAGTATAATTTAAGTGTTTTGTAAACGTTTGTAAATGTTTGTACTTCCTAGAAAATCCTATATTTTCTACTGAAATGTAGTCTTCTACCAAGACCCGACTAATTGTATGTTTGTCCTATTGTAAATGTATGAGTTTTTCCAAGTGAAACTATCATTATAAAAATATAGTTTATGTTATCATTTATGTGAGGAGGTCACAAAGTAAATGCAGTAGGGAAAAAGAATGATTTATCTCAGTAGTGACACTACTGGTTATAAAGAAGTAAAATAAAGACTCCAGGTCGTATTGAATAAGCTATACACCTTGGAGAGTCTTATTGACTTTAATTCCTAGTTGATTAATCAAAGGTTTAGATGTGAACTCGTTTGTAACCATGCTGATTGACTGCTAAATAACTAATGACCTTCCGAGGTCATAAAATAGTGAGGTGACATTTTGTCACCCCTTGGCCTTATCGGTTGGGACTGTAGCTAGTAGTCGGGGTGTGGGAGTGTCTATCCCGTATAGATCTATACACATGATGCCCGCTCTCCCTCCAGGATACTCTAGTTACAATGCGATACAACAATGTCTTGTTGTATCCGTAAATAGTATTTCACATTCTAGTTATCGTATTCTAATGTTTGTGTAGTATATTCTCATGTATAGTATACTGTTAGTTCTCTTAGTTTCTCATCATAGTATGTTCTCTTGTATAGTGTATAGTATGTATTGTTTCTCGTTATAGTATGTTTGTAATGACTCATAAATGTACTGACTCTTGTATGTTTTGTTGTACTAGGAATATTGAGTAGTAATCTCTTAAACTATACCTATTATAGTTTACTAGTAATGTTGTTTGTATGGTTGAGTATGTGGAACTGAAATAAAATCTTTTATGTCTATGCATATATACAAATATATAATTAAGGATTAAACGACACTCGGACAAACAACAAGATACTCTAGGTCCACAACCAAACAAGGAACAAGAAATAAAGTGAGTTACTAGTCCTAAGTCCTTCAAACCTTACTTATATAACTATGTATGCATTAGACACGGTTTGACAGTATATAAGTTTGGAAAGTTAAAAAAAGGGTTTAGCATTATGAGGACAAGTTTTATAAAGAGTTAATATGTAAAAGGGTTTGATAAACATTTTGAAGTAGTTTGCATGATAAACCAGTTAAAAGTATAGTAAATCCATTTGTTTGATAGTTATTAATCACATGTGATTGATATAATAACTAAAATGTTTCAACCTGTATTCCCCCATCCCCCATAAAAGCATTTAAAATCATTTAAAAGGTTGATTAAGGGGTATGAACTCACTTACAGTGAGTGGTTTGGATGAAATTGTTGTATAGGATGCTAAGTGCCAAGTGAAGACTTGAACACACACACGGCTCCTATTTAACATATAATGACACATATATGTTTCTAATTAGTGATTAAGCAACTAATTAAGCAATTAGAGCCACCCTAGGACATGGAAAACACTTTGATTCAAGTGCTAGAAGTGTAAAGGGTTGCATCTAAGGGTTGTAGGGCCTTACTTTAGACTTTACGGCCCAAGTGTAACCCCCATGAGTTTACGACCCATGGGTTTACAGCCCAATGAGTTTACGGCCGTAAACTCGTGGTATCTTGTACCATTTTGATGTTTAAGGTCCTATACTCATCTTGGAAGCGTTCTAGACCTAGTTCCAAGGCTTAGGAAGGTGTTGTGGAACTTTCCACCACTAAATAGAGTTTACAGACAAGGGAGATTGCCTTGGCCGTAAACACCCTTTTGTTCATGATTTCTTGGTGTTTTCTAGTTGTTTAACAAATGATTCTAGTATGTCACAAGCTTAGGGTAGTTATGCTTACGTTTTGAAGGCAAATGGGGGTGTTTTCGGCCCAAAACACTTAAGTGTTCTTGATGTTCTTCATGATCTTGAGATCTAGGTTCAAAAGATGTATTTCTGGATGAATTCAAGTAAGAAATCAAGAAGAAGTGATGTATCAACACATAGATGGAAGGATTTACTTACATTTTTGAAGATTGGAAGCAAAACCCTTATGACCATTTATGCCATCCCTTAGCTACTGTACCTAAGGGTGGAGAACTTTAATATATATATATATATATATATATATATATATATATATATATATATATATATATATATATATATATATTAAAGGATGGCATAAATGACCATTTATGCCATCCCTTAGCTACTGTACCTAAGGGTGGAGAACTTTAATATATATATATATATATATATATATATATATATATATATATATATATATGCCATCCCTTAGCTACTATACCTAAGGGTGGAGAACTTTAATATATATATATATATATATATATATATATATATGTTAACATAAATTATAGATATAAAAAGACATGTGTACTCCATATAAATTATATATGATAAAAATGGTTGGATGAAACTTTCACGGAAGTGGTGGCCCCACCCCACCCCCTCCATAGCAATGGCTCGGGTTCGAACCCCAGGGAAAAACGTATTAGTAGCTTATATGCCATGGGAAGGTTACAATTTTGAAGATGCAGTACTTATTAGTGAGCGCTTAGTATATGAAGATATTGCATTTTTCATTATTGTTTTTTACCGATAGAGTAGAAAACACTTTTTATAAAACAATATTTTATTGTTTTTCGTCGGTTTCCGTTGGTATTTATCAACGACTTTGTCTTTCGTCGTTTTTTCGTAGCTATTCCATCACAATGACATGAGAAAATTAAGGCATTTCATTCCGTCGTTATTCCATCCTTGATTACCGACGAAATTATCTTCATAGCTAAATTTCGTAGGTAAATTAATTTTTTATAATAGTGATAGAACATCATTTGATGGTGTTTAGACATTTAAATGCTCCATTGTTATTTAAAGATACAACAATGAAACTTAAGAATAACAACAAATTTAGCGAACAAGAAGTTTTTGGCTTTAAGTTTTCAAAAAAAGACTTATAATGAAGGACCAAAAATATATTTAAATCTAATTCATTTCTTACCAAATTTTAAAGACCGGATTTGCATTTTCTAAATACCATTTTCTATTGGGTTTTTAATTTCTAAAAATTGTTATATGTGAACAAAAGCCTTAATTTTTTTCCGTTAACCACGTCCCCATGCTCCCCCGCACAGGATTTCATTTATTTAAGTAATATCTTTATTTGAGCTAATTTCTATGTGAAACATTCACTACAATAAAACTCATATAAGGGTTAAAAAGCGAAAGCCCAATGCAAACCATATGAAACAGACGCTAAAAGTTTTTAGAAGAAAAAACCAGCAGTATTATTAAAGGTATCAAACCACCAATGAAAGTAACAACCATAAATGAAATAAAAAAAGGAAGGAATAGTAGCCATTGCACAGCTCCCCAGTTATTCGATCCAGAAGTATACTTCATTTGAATAGTCTTTAGAACAGACGTCCCAGTGTTGCCGTTGACCTTCACATCAGATCTGACCAACAGATTGGACTTTTTGTTCTCAATCGACTTAAACTTTATTTTGGCCTCCAAATCTACCCTGAAATCAATCACTTTGTCTGCACCAAACAATGAAACATGCGTTTCTCCCAGTATCCTACGCTGTTCAACGTCTGAAAACAAGTCTTGAAACACTGCAGAGGCTTGGATATTGTTACCCTTTCCGTTCCCTTGATAAAACCCTTGAATGTTGATAAAAATGGTTATGTTTTGTGGGATATAAGTGATGGTGAGATTTAGAGGATCCTCGTAGTAAATGCCTACCCGAGAATTCTCATTCTGGAATTTGAGGTCGATATCGATTGTAGTGGTATTAGTCAACGAACTGGAGGTTTTGTTTAGCGAAGAAACATACAAATCATCAACTGAAATGGTGGGACGATCACGAGATAGAAATAGGACTGTCAAGTAAAATGAAATACCGCATAAGAAGACAATTGAGAGTCTTAAATATATAACGCATGAGTAAACTATGTTTCTGAGTGATCGTTGCTCCAGAACTTGAGTATAATACTGGGAATATTTCAATGCCATACTGGAGGTGTAGAGGGAATGAGATAGGTATATTGATAAACAAACGAGCTTTTTGTTTCTTTTATAGACTAATTCATACCATACCCTCAAAATATATATATATATATATATATATATATATATATATATATATATATATATATATATATATATATATATATATATATATAGTTAGTTTCAAATTTTTCACTATCTATCATGACCCAATCATTTTAATTATTTTAAAAAAATAATTAATGCATATTAAATGCTGAAAATGTAATTAATACTCATTATATCTTCAACATTTAATATGCATTAATTACTTTCTTAAAATAACCAAAATGATTGGTCCATAATCAATCATACATGCACACAATAGACAGTGAAAACAAAATAACCTAACCTTATATATATATATATATATATATATATATATATATATATATACACACACACACACTAATACTAGTCTACTATATATAGACTAGTCTATTACACGAACAAAACGGCGGCGACAAGTAGTTTTTGGAGCATTCTATTATTTAGAGGGTTGCATATTCGGAAGAACATGTAAGACATTTGTAAATACAATTGATTATATATCTATGATATACGCTTTTGTTTTGAGTTAAAATTAAAAGTATGATGTTTTTAATTAAAAATAAATTTTCTTAAAAAATATATATCATTGTTTTTGTACAAGTAATCACCATGGGTTGGGGGAGAGGGAGTGTGTGTGGAAAGTTTGCAACAAAATTTGTAGGCCATTTGGACTGGCAGATCGGTTGCGGTTTTATGTTCGGGTTGTTTATCGGTTATTGGATTGCCAAATTTTCGGTTTCGGTTTTCGGTATTCGACTGAAAATTATACAATACACAATGAATGTTGTACATGTCAAACAAAATGAGTGTAACATATGTTTCATTGACTTGTTCCATATGCAATAACATAAAAATTCATAACCTTCTATCAAAAAAATAAGACTAACAATCATAGTTGGTTAGATTATATTATAAAAAAATCATAACCTTATATGCATAAAAATTAAAAGTTTATTAATTTTAATAAAAGATTTTGAAAGTTCAGATAATACATAAAAATATAATCAAAGTTTCATTTCAATCTTTCATTAATAACACACACCAATATGGCTAACAATGGCTTACCGGCTAACCTAATGCTAAACTAACACCGATAGACCTACAATAAAAAGACAAAAATACCCTTCAGCTATTGTTGTTAAAACTGGTGGTGAATACTATTGTTTTCAGAAATTTGATGGAGGGAAGTGCATCAATGGTTCACCATTTAACACCTTTCATATGTTGGATCTTCTCCTTCAATGCATTTTTCAAAGCATGATCAATGTCAAGGGAAGCCAACCGTTTATTGAAAAAAAACATCTAGCCAAATATAGTAACCCAAAAAAATTAAGATATCTAATCACAAAGAAATTCCAAGTTTGAATTATGTTCTCAATGGAGCAGAAAAATGAAGAATTTACCGGATAAAAGATTCAAACCTATATTTGAAGGATAAGACGCAATACATGAACGATATGCTAACTTTTTCTGTCGATTGTTTAGATACAGTTTGATGGTTGTGTCAACTTCCATTTTGCCTCTCCATATCAATTCCTTGTAAGAATTCTTAGATGTTGATGCTTCTGGTGGTTTCCCATTAGATCTCTTTATCCTTTTGCTTCGGTAATACTTAGGATTTAGATTCGTATTTCTTCAAGGTTGTTAATAGTTGTCGCTTTTAGTGTGTTTGTAGAACCGATCACAATCTTGCATTCTGTAATACATATTGAACGTGCTTCCCAGATTAAAGGGTAGAATGACAAAGATTAATAGGTAGTAGTATGTAGGTGAGTTCATATGCCAATCCCTCAAAAAATGTTCCAATTACACCCCCATCATCGACAATCTCCTGCAACAGATACCTGCAATCCATTTTCAATGTTCATTCCTCCCATATTCATCCTCATCCACCTTCAGTAACCATGACAACCCAAGTAGGTTCAGGTTAAAAAAATTAGAAATTACAAACAATTGGTCATAACTCATATGAAGTTGCTTTAATAGATTAATGTTTTCATTAAAAGAAATCGAACAATTAATTCCTAAAAACATGTCAAATGGAAAGAGCCAACAATTTGGTTCCTTTCATGTATCCCATCTCTTTCTATTTACATCAAATGAAACTGTGAAAGAGACCAAAAATTACATGTTCATATTTCAACACATATAATCAAAATGAATAGAACCTAACATTTTCAATTCAATCTCATAGTATCAGGTGTTGGCAACAACACAATATCATATTACACGAAACAAATAGAAGAACTGGAAAATACGTTTTTCAAATAACTTGATTGTTAGTGTTTATTGTTTCTATTAGATCTGAACCAAAGACAATAATGAAGTCGTTTTGATACCATTAAGTATTATTGTTTCTGTGTTAGCATCTAGACAACTCCCCACATTAAAGAAATCATTTTTCACTCTACTTCAAACTTTATTCATTTCAAAAGTAGTTTTTTTTTTAATTCATGATACCTTAAGGAAATACTAAATCATTGTTGAAACCATATGCTTACTAAAACCAAAGATTTCGTGGATGAAACTGCATGCTTACTAAAACCATAGCTTTCTTGAATGAAGTTGGATGCTACTAAAACAAAATTTAACATTTGTCAAATTTTGATTATGCCCCTATCTTTCAAAACATCATATACACCAAGATTTAAAATTCTATAAGATTTTTGTCAAAAAAATATATCAAAGTTAGACTTACTTTGTTTTGTCTCTGATTAAGGATTCTCTGGGCCAAAAATACGTTGGTGTATAGATCTACAAAATTGACATACACACCCAAATAAGTATAAGATTAAAATTATACAATATACACAAAGTTAACAAATCTTTATAAAGCTCGTAGAGCCAAACACCAACCAGAAACATTAAATTGAACTACAACTAAAAAAAAGCCCATAAAAACTGACCTGAAAAGATCAAGGATAGGGAGAAGTGATATGCAACACTAAACCCTTAAGGAGACTGCAAAGTTTTAATGGAAAAGGAATTCAAAATCATTTTGAAAACTGAATCGATATGCAACACTAAACCAATACTTAGTTTTTCAAATCATTTTGATAAATGAATCGATACAATTTGGTTCTATCCAATATACGACTAGGAAGAATGTTTTCCAGATTTTCCATCCCACCAATAATTAAATAATATGACATTGTTAACTAAAAAAAAGATCAAAGCATAAAGGACCAAACCAGAGTTAATTTCGTTAGCATCAAAGAAACAAAAGGTTTTCCCCTCACCGTCTCTTCAATCTACCAACTTGAAATCTTCCAGCAAGAGCCTTGTATGCTACCTCTAGTTGTACCTCCCAATGTAACCAAATTACCAAACCCATGGGCAGAACAGTAAGTTTTCTTGCTCCAAAAATATGCAGATTCGAAGTAATAAGTAGATATACAAAAAAAAAATAACAATTTCAAACCTTATTAACAGATTCCAAACCTTCATTTGTAGACTTGATACCAAACTTTGCATATCAGAAAAAATCACAAAAAAAAAAATAAAGTTACAGATTTATCATTAAAACTATCGAATGAGGGAGAGAGGGAGAGAGGGGGGGTTGAAAGAGGAAATAATTTTCGGTTTACCTCTTTCAAACTATAGTAGCAATGGCTATGAACCAGCAATTACACCACTACATAGTCGATTTTCTTTCAAAACCCACAACAAAAACCACTAGACCAAAGTATATAACACAAACATATACAATTAGAGTTAAACATAGAAACATATATTCGAGACTATTTATCACATAAATAGTTAAAGACATACACACACATTTTAGAAAAATATGGAAGAAAAGAAAAAGGAAACACACACCTGGTATACACTTCGTATTTAAACTGTTGATGGTTTGATCAGAGATAATATATAAACAAAAAACAGATATGTTATGAGCATATTAAATAAAAAAAGATCCATACTTATGAATGTGTATTTGAGATCCTAGGTTGATGCTTCAAAATGTGTCTTAAGCTCGAAAATATGCTCATTTATGCTTTCAAACCTGAGAAAATCACACAAAAAGAAAACAAATTAGAGAGGAAGAGAGGTGAAGATGAAGATGTAGCGTCAGTGGCGGTGGTGTAAAGTGGAAGATCTTCTAATAATTTCAAATCAAAATTGGGTTGGAAAACCCTTGATCTGACTCCAAATTGAAACACAAAATGTAACATCCATAAAAATCAAGCCAATTTAAAAAAATTTAAATATCCAAAATACCATTAATAATTACAAAGTGTTTTTCAAAATAGTTGTTGGGTCAATATTATGGTTTATACTTTGCTTTTCTGAGAAATTGTATTTTTATGTATTGTTTAGCTGTTTACGGTCAGGAAGTGAGTTTACGACCGTAAACAGAGCTTACGGCCGTAAACTCAGTTTGCGGCCCAGTCCAGTATATATAAGGGTGAGGGGTGTGAGGAAAAGAGTGATGAACACCAAGGAACTTAAGTGTGTGCATTTGAAGGTGTTCTAGAGAGAGAAAAAAGAGAGTGTTTGTAAGTGTGTGTGAATCTTGTATCCGGATCATCATTCATATCAATACATACAAGATTCATCATCATATTCTTCTTCTATTTATCTTCTATTTGATCTGACATCATCCGTTCGATTGGGATTCCGCACCATCAAACGGATCTGATTGATACACAGGCAGATTAGGGACTTACAATCGGTATCAGAGCTTGGTTGTATCAATCAATTTTTTTCAGATCTGGAGCTTATTTGATCTAATTTTGAAAAGAGAATAGCGTTTTTGGATAGATCTCGCAAAAATAAAGGGGGTTTCTTCTTTGCGTTTTTCGTAAAAACGAGTTTTTGATCGAGTTTTGAAGTAAAAAAGGTGGAAAAACGCTGTTTTTCGTCAAAAACAGCGATTTCTGGAGAGTTTACGGTGTTTGAAGGGTTTACTAGCCGGAGTTTACGACCGGAAACGTGTTCACGGCCGGAGTTCACGGCCGGAAACCGGACGACGGAGCTTGCGGCCGGCGGTGGCTCGGCGGTTTACGGCAGCAGCTTTTGGCTTGGTTCGGCTCGGTGGTCGGCGGACTGCGGCTTGCGAATCGGAAACTTGGGGGTGCCAGGATTCGAATAAAAAAAAGAGAGGGGACGCAAACTTGGGGTTGCCGGGATTCGAACACCGGTGCCTTGAGGGGACGCAAATTTGTGATATCCCTTCGAAATTTTGAACTTAAACACTTCCTGCTGCACACTTATTTCGAAATTTAACAATTTTAACCCCAAAAATCAATTTCTTTCATTTTTAAATATCTCTTTCAACCAAAAATTATAATTTTTAATTTTTGACTTTTATTTTTGACTTTTTACTTAAAATTTTGACTTTGACTTTTAAAGTTTGACCTTTGACTTTAAATTTTGACTTTCTCGTTTGACTTTTAATTTTTCAAATTTAGCTTTTCGGTTTGACTTTTAAGTTTGACTTTTCAAGTTTGACTTTTGAGTGTGACTTTTTAAATTTGACTTTTAAAGTTGACTTTTAAGGTTTATAGTCAAAGGGCATTTTTAAATTTAATTTTGACTTCTAGTTGTGCTTTACGAGGGAATTGAAATCATGAAAGAGAGTCGCCAGGAGATTTTAAGACAAAATTTCAACATGTTCGATTATGTCCCTGGAGAAACCCTGGAAGCTCAGTTGCAGCGATTTACCACACTCACTACTGAGATGAATATAGTTGGGATCTTCGTGTCCAAATCTGAGATAAACAAAAAGCTATTGAATTCACTTCCAAAATCGTGGGATATGAACGTGGCTATCATCAAGTAGACAAAAGATCTCAATCGTCTTAGTCTGGCTGATATAATTGAAGAACTTAACGCTTTGAATTGTAGAAAAACAATGAGTTCCGCAAACCTTCCGGTCAATGAAGATACGATTAAATTTCTTTGGGAACAAATTGATTTATTAAAAAGGGAAGTTGAGGACCTGAGATATAAAAGATATCAACTCAGGAAAGGACAGAAACCCCTGAAGGCTGAACTAGAAGCAAAAACCATAGACTTTAGGAAGCTTCAGGAAGAGTATAGCAGCAAGTGTGAAAATTATGATTGTATTAAGAGACAACTTGTTGTTGTAACTGAAGAACTTGACGCATTGAAAATTAAGTGTGGAAAAACAAATGTCAGTTTCAAAAATTATACTGCGTCAAGTCAGACAGTCGAGTCCTTATATGAAACCCAATTAAAATTCAAAGAAAATCAAAACAAGGGTCTAGGGTATGATAGTGTTCCTCCACCTTTCAATCATAACTACACATCCATCCCTTTGACACAGGAAGAAATTAACAAGGAGGCACATCTTCGATATGGCAAACCAGCTGGATTTGTGTCGGGAGGAGTTATTAATATTGAAGATACTAATGTTCCTACTTCATGTGCAGGTAAAGTAGCAGAAGATAAGAACAAGGAGAGCACCATTGAACAAACCAACATCTCCTTGAAATCTAAATATGTTGCTTCGAACTCAACTGCTTCTGATCAACCTGCCATTGAGAAATACAGGCCACCAATTCCAACGCAACAGAGTTCTTGTGGCAAGTGTGCATGTGGGAACAATAAGAAACAAGGAAAAGCTACGCCACCAGAGGCAGGAAGAAACAACTTCACAGTGAAGAAAAAGACATGTTTTCACTGTGGAACACCTGGACACATTGCCAGAAATTGTCCAAATCGCGCATACGTTCCTTACTACGCACAAGGCTGGAAGAACGCGCCAAGAAGGAGATACTTTAAAAGAAACCCCTCGTGATCACGATCAAACATTGACGACTGGAATGCCAAGAAGGCCAAGAATTCAACTCCCAAGGCCAAGAATCAAACTTCAAAGGACAAGAATCAAAATCCCAAGGGCAAGAAGGGAATGTCGGCCAAGAAGTCCAATCCAAGAGATGATCCCGTAAAGTCAAAATCAAAGTCATCTCAACAGCCGATATCAAGTTCAAAAGCAAGTACCGAGCTACCCATCAGATCGAAAAAGAAATGGGTTAAACCCAACTACAAATGGGTTCCAAAGGCTCACTCTCCCAAATCTCCAAATGCTTCTAACGTTTCTACATCTTCTGTTTGTGATAACCAGGACATGTCATGGGAGAGAATACCATGCAAGGATGACAAAGGTCGACCCAGTTTCAAAATGGACTGGGTTCCAAAGACCAACTGATCCCACTCTATGTCGGAGCAACTATGGAGGCATATCATCAGACTTCGGTTTGTTGGTAGTAGCTGTTCCAGGCACATGATAGGAGACAGCTCTTAACTGTACAACACTCAGAACATTATTTGAGAGTATGTGTCGTTGGCGGGAAAGGAAGAAAGGAGGAGATCACTCATGGAGTTAGTGCTTAATGAGATGAAGAATTTTCGGATATGTTCTGTGATTACGTGTGCCGTTCTCAGACCTTCTGGATGCAAATTCAATCGGTGACTTACGGTTTGCGTTTTCTTCTCTATACTCCTGAGTTTTTCTTAAGCTGATTCGCTTGAAAGAATAATTTTTGTTTTAGGATAGTTTAAATTTGCGCATTTACTTTCGTTTCTCTCCTATGCACAAATTTAGGGGGAGAAATAAAAACAAAACAAAAATTTTAAAATTTTAAAAAAATCCAAAAACATTAGAAAATCAGAAAATCAAAAAAATTATGTTGGTTATGAAATGTGCTTGAGGGAGATATTTTGGGAAGTGATATTATCAAGTGATAATAGGCAACCTGAGTCTACGTAACATACCCAAAGTTGAAGGGTCTATGCTCTGGTTTGATGCGTCGGTAGGCACGAAAAATTTTAAATGGACATGACTAGGCAGAGTTGAACTTAGAAATTTATAGACTTGACAAATCTTGACCTATTTAGATCCGTTCAGCCTGACAATACGACGCTTGGATAGGTTGAGCAAGGAGATATATATGGGAATCCACTCGTCATATTAAATGAACCCGTACTTGGAACCATGGTTTAACTTTTCCTTGATGTGCGGATTCTGTCCTTAATTCCGGTTTTGATGGGGCGACTGGTAAATTCCGATAAATTAGGTCTGTAGAATATCATTTTCTTTCTTTCCGTCTGTTAGTCATATGTTGCCTCCTCTGCGTGATTGAAAGAGATCCGACCTGGACTGTAACATATGCAACTCTATTTCTCTGCAAGTTATATATATGAAACTCCTCTTATCTGTTAGCCATATGATGTCTCCTTTGCGTGACTAACAATCCGACCTGGTACACAGCATATGCAATATTCTACTCAATCCCTCCGAAACTATAAGTGATAATATTCTGAATCTATCTTCTCTCCTAATGATGGTCTGCTCATCTGATGTAAGGAGAACTCGGGAAGTTCTTGATGGCTGGGGCATATCAGGAAGCGGGAAACACGTTCCAGTACACTTAAAATTGAACACATACAGATTGTCTATAGATCTCGCTGCTCAATTTAGGTGGACAACAATATCCTTGGTCGTCGTCAGATGAATGGTCCTTAAGATATAGTATCTAAGAAATTAGGATCAGATATAATTTTTAGGAACTTAAGTTCACTTTGTCTTGTAACAAATAGTGTGTCATGAATTTGTCACAATTTTTCGTGTTTAAGTGGACCACAATACCAGCGATCGACCAGACAAAGACGTGAAGATAGAAGGTACCGATAAGTGGATAAAGGCTGTCTAAAAAACTTTGATCCCAAATCACTGTTAAAGTTAGATATCATTTTTATTTTTGTTAAATTTGTTCATAGTTTCTTCTAATTTAAATATTAGGGGAGAATTAAAAAAACAAAAAAACAAAACAAAAATTAGAAAATTAAAAAAAAATATAGTGTTATTTCTGTTTTATTTCTTGTTCAGAAAAATCAAAAAAATCCAAAAATATTTTTGTTTCTGTTTTCATTTGTGTGCTAAGTTTTCTTTTAGTTTTGTTTTGTCTTGAAAAGTGATTTCAGGTATAGATAAGACTCATGGAGTTTGTGTTGAAGACTTCTGAGCCAAAGCCTCGTCCGTGAGCATCGAAGTATTCACATTCAAAGGAGCAAGAAATGAAGATTATTCTTTCAACATTCAATCTTTCAACCCCAGAAGCAAGGTGAAGCTGAAATTGAAGAATATGTGACGGATTGCATTGAAGCCTCCTCAATCAGTCTGCTGCTATCTTTGTACCTGCTGAAGTGATCTAGAAGTTTAGTTCTCTTTGATGTTCTCTCAGAAGATTCTCAAGCTGAAAGTGTTATATTTTTCAAGAATCAGTACGTCAAGCCTCCTCACCCGACGTGCGTTCAAGGCCAAACTCTGAAGAAATGCCCAACTACTCAAGATGAAGAAACTGAAGCCAAAGCTCCCAATGAAGATTGACAAGAAAAGCCAGCTACTTCTTAGGGGGAGCTTGTTGGGTCATTTAAGAAAAGAAAAGAAAGCTATAAACCAAGGGGGAGATTGTTGGGTCAATATTATGGTTTATACTTTGCTTTTCTGAGAAATTGTATTTTTATATATTGTTTAGTTGTTTACGGTCAGGAAGTGAGTTTACGACCGTAAACAGAGTTTACGGTCGTAAACTCAGTTTGCGGCCCAGTCCAGTATATATAGGGGTGAGGGGTGTGAGGAAAAGAGTGATGAACACCAAGGAACTTAAGTGTGTGCATTTGAAGGTGTTCTAGAGAGAGAGAAAAGAGAGTGTTTGTAAGTGTGTGTGAATCTTGTATCCGGATCATCATTCATATCAATACATACAAGATTCATCATCATATTCTTCTTCTATTTCTCTTCTATTTGATCTTACATCATCCGTTCGATTGGGATTCCGCACCATCAAACGGATCTGATTGATACACAGGCAGATTAGGGACTTACAATAGTTTAAGCATCAGAGTTCCCAGAAATCAAAATCATAAATCGAGGAAGTGTACAGTCACGCCCTCGGCTTCCTGCAGTCATCCGTTGTACCTGAAACAATAATCGATAAACGTAAGCTTGAAAGCTTAGTGAGTTACCCCTAAAATACCCATACACCCAACGATACACATACAATAACAAACAACATACTATGGGTCCAATCATCCATCGGGATGGGATACCCCAGGCCCTCAACCATTGGGTTGGAATCCCCACACATAACAAATATATAACAGATACTATGGGTCCAATCATCCATCGGGATGGAATACCCCAGGCCCTCAACCATCTGGTTGGAATGCCAACATATTATAGGTCTAATCAACCGTTAGGTTGGAATACCCTAGGTCCTCAACCATCATGTTGGAATGCCAACATACTATGGGTCTAATCAACCATCAGGTTTGAATACCCCAGGCCCTCAACCATCAGGTTGGAATGCCAACATACTATAAGTCCAATCATCCTCGGGATGGAATACTCTCGACCTACAACCATTGGGTTGGAATGACCCCCATAATCAATCAAACATGGGCACTTATATCAGATAATCGTATAACTGTCTATAAAGACAACATACTAGGATCCTATCATCCTCTGGATGGAATACCTCTAACTACCAATCAATCACGTGCACATATAACAGGTAATCTCCTACCAACGTACAGACAGTCAGACCAAACTATAGATCACTAAGCATAACCACATCCGATTTACCAGGATATCGATCTAACAGATCACGACAACATATAACATCCTATCTACCACGATACTAATCTCACGGATCATAACAACATATAACATCCTATCTACCAGGATACTGATTTAACGGATCATAACAACATATAACATCCTATTTACTAGGATACTGATTTAACGGATCATATCAACATATAACATTGTAACATCCGGAATTTCAGGTATTATATTTATTTAATTTATTTCGAGTTTTGAGGAAGAACTCGGCGAGTTGGTGCGTAGACTCGCTGAGTAGAGACGCGATTTCTCACTCGGATTAATGACCGGACTCGACGAGTCGCATTGGTGGACTTGGCGAGTCCGCGCTGTTTAATGAAACCCTAATTTCTCGGGTTTGGGACCTATTTAAAGGGCCTTATGGTCGTCATTTGTGCTCACCAGCCCCCATAGCGAAACCCTAGTGAGCTTGAGCTTTTGAAGTGAGAGAAAGAGCCATTGTCGACCTTGGAGGTGTTGTCTAGCAAGGGAAAGGAAGCTATAGCCAAGAGGAAGCAAGAGGGTTAACTGATGGGATTTATACAAACAATCCTATGTGTACATGCAACCCTAGCATTGGATCTATGTTTTCACTATTAGATACACAACATTATGAACACATAATAAAACCCTAAAGATGATTGCTATTTTCGAAATTAACCAAGAAGGTTAGATTGCATAAATATTGTTGTTATATTGTAATAACAACTTAAATCTTCAAACCCTAAGTCTTGAAAGCAAGCACCACAAGTGTAGTGCCTCTAATGGATCACAAACACCATAAGCAATTGGAGAAGATATAGAGAGAGAAGAAGAACTATAAAATTCGTCCCTAGGAAGCCTTGGTAAGGTATGGACGAATTCATGAGCGAAAGGGGTGTTTATATAGGTGTAGAGATAGGGTTTCAATCCTTATCCTTATCTAGTTGCTTGCCCACCAAGCAACCCATAAGATAAGCCTTGAATCCTTATCATGGACGAATTCTAAGGCCTTATCACCTTAAATTCGTCCAACCTATCCTTAGGATAATCCTTACCATATTTTGTAACTATCACATAATTACAATTCAGACCCTCTAGTTTAATTAATTACATTTGATCACAAAATTAATTCTTAATTAATTATTGACCAATATTAATTAAACAAATATGATTTCTCCTTTAATATATTATTCTAATAACATATTAATAAATGATAATAACCTCTTTCTCTATTATTTCTCCAGTCAAGTTGCTTTGGTGAAGGCAAACCCAAAAGGACCATGCACAATCGAGTCAAGTACTTACCAATTATGGTTACAGGCTTAGACACTAATCCAACAGTCTCCCACTTGGATAAGTCTAGTAACTACAAACATAAGTACACCTCGATTAGCAATCGTAGCTCTCAAAGACGCTGTCGAACTCTGATCTTATCAATAACCTGTCCTTTAGATAAGGGATCATATATTCCTCCATTCTAGATATCGTATAGACACGAGACATGGATTGAAATCATTCTCTCAGTCTATGTGTTGTTTCTCGATTTCCGATTTACGACGACTGACTAATTGAACAAATCAAATCAACCCTAGCCCGACCGAGCATTTACGTTTGTCATCACTAAATCATCGGGGTGGCCCACAGATATCGCTTTTATCCCACTTTGGGTAAAAGGAACGGATAAACTTCGACTCAATGTTTGCTTGCACTCACTCACCCAATCACACACAACAATAAGTTTTATAACACCGAGTTACCGGTGCGTTTACATATTATCAATGTGCAACCGATTCGCAAGATACAACTCACACATCTCGGTTTCAAGAATAGAAGATATTATCGTCTCACCAATTGCTCGTGATAAAATCCATGAAGCCATCCAAGTGAACGTGGGTTTAATCCAATGCTTAAAATCATATTCATAAGCACTCATGAACGTTGTAGCAAACCTTTGCTATGTCTAATACGCTCTAGACAATCTACAAACCAATTCATGACAGTCTTCATTCATACTTACTTCCAATGTATGACTGACTGTGGTCCGTTTGAATAATTCGATTATTCTTAATAAACTCAACTATTCTGGAAGTCAAAACATGCAAAGTGAAACATAAAGGTAATACTAATCCTATATGGTCCCAACCCTTGAGTATAAACAAAACACCTTTATCTAATCACCATATTGATTACTCATTATCTATTGTTTAACGTTTCAGATAATCAACTTTATAACTCGAATTATAACCACAATTGTCCCATGCTCCAAGCATGCACACTTTGGTTTTCAATGGTTTATCACTTTGTGAAATAGATCAAGTGAACACATTTTTCAATCATTCTTATTTCACAAATCCTAATTCTTTATCATAAGCACAAGAATATCAAATTCTTGTCACTTATAGAATATGTCAAATTTTAATATTTTATGCAATGATCCTCTTGTGAAGTTACGTCACAAAATCACAAAGACTCTGCCATCGAAATCACAAGGTACTCTATCAAAATAGTTACAGAACAATTCTATAGATGTGATGTCTCTCACTCAAAGTACATTCTTTGAACATCCTTTTGCATAAAATCTTCTAATCTAGACATAAATTCTTAATTTCCAACTCCCAATTATGGAAACATTTCCATATTTACCATATGACAACTTATTCTTAATAGAATCTTATCTATTCATCATGATGTCGATATGGTCCATTCAATACCATACTTCCAACTACTCACAAGTGACCAATCCTCAGCGAGCTTTGGATCGTCCTTTGACAGTTGTTTAATTATCAAAACCGATTTTTGTCCTTTTTCCCTCTTAATGCGCTAGACATTTGGAAAATTTTAGACTGGTCAAATATTATAGCATTTGCAATCGATCCTATACCCAAAGCATATGGGACACGATGCATAATGTCTTACATGAAGATACGATACTCTATCAATCTTCTGCCATAACATTTTATGTGTCACGTTCTTACAATTCGAACTATGAAGAGGGATACCATAATCATAATCAAAATTTTAAGAACACACTATGTATCCTTTGACTAAATTTATTAAAATTTCTCAATCTAAGCTTTAGATCTTGAAACGAAGTACAATATTCTCTCCCTTAATTATAGCAAAACAACTTTTCAACTCTTACGACATTGCAAAGTACAACACTTGTTTTCTATAATTAATATTGCTAACTTGCAATACTTACCATAATAATCATGCTCCCACTTACATGATGATTATTTATTTACCAACATAACACTTATGCTCCCACTAGCTTTGACATGTATTCAGAAATCAGCTGAACTTTAAGAAAACAATTTCTCAAGTTCATATTTCTAATACTAGATGCTTCGATAAGACTCTATCTAAGCTTCTTAAACTCATACACCTTTCCATGGACAGCTCATGTGTATATGTCTAAACGATTCTAAGACTCATATCAATGAGTCTAAGATGTTCAGACCTATTTGCCATTTCCCACAATTTGAACTACGAAGAGGTATGCCGTAATCAAAGTTGAATTTGAGAAAACCAAATCACATGATGCCATCTTCAAAATCTCTCTTAGTGAAAGTGTTTCCTTACAATCATTCTTATGAATGAAAGAAACCTTATGACACTTAGATTTTTGTGGTGTATTCATTCTCATCCATGTGAATTTGTCATAACCATAATCATAAGATAATGTCAGTGACAAATCCAAACTCTTATGGATAGAACTTGCTCTTCTTAATTTCTTGCCATCAAGGGTCCCACCATTGCTTCCAAGTTATTTAGCAGCTCACCCCTTCATTTCAATGTACTTTCCATTGAACAAGGTGCCTTGCCCATATACAATCCATTGAGAACTCGTAGAACTCACTTGCATAATTAACTCAATTCGGAATGGCACAGAAACAAAATAGTGTCAACACGATAGGTCATAAACCTCAAGTCGTGTGCTAGTGTTGTATTATAAGGTATATTCTTGATTTGTTCTTGAAACCTTTCAAGACCATTAAGACTCCCACTGACTTCTTGACATATAAGATTCCCTTGTTAAGAAACATTTTCTTGACAAACAAATATTCAAGAGTTAGTGCAGCCTTTATCAAGACAAAACTTTTCACATAATTGGTCCTAGTTGGTCTTTGTCTTATTCAAGACATCACAACTTACCAATTTCAAATGTGCGAGAACAAGAAAACCTTTTCCAAGTTCTACATTTGATGAAAGTTGTAAACCTTCTTAAGACTTGTCACCTAATTCAAAATCTTGGAGTAGAACTCTAAGACTTGACATTGGAACGAAGTATGATTGACTTCTTGATTTAACCATTTTCACAATTCTCATTTCCTCTTCTTAGACATACAAATTGTACTAAGAATCACTTAGAGGATCAATTTGAGATATGGTTCTTAATCATTAATTCATATCATAAAACACAATAAAAGGTACTCTCCCTTCTTCTTAGGACAAAGAAACTTTTATCTTTCTACCTACTTGATTCTTCTTATTCGTTCTGCTATTGAAACTCTTTTAACAAATCCAGAATTATACTTAATCTTATAAGTGTAACCATATTTACTAAACTTTAATAAATCATGATGAATATCTTGTCACTCATGTGGTGGACTTGATCAACACACAACTTTGTGTACTTGATCAACACACAACTTTGTGTACTTGATCTCATAGTCCTTCACTTGACACTTTGTCAAAGACTAGTCTAAATTTCCCAAATGTGATAGTTTTAATTCATCATGCAATAATTGTTGCACGATTCCAAGTTCCTATCCACTTGAAACTTGGGCGATGAGAAACTCTCCCTATTTGGTAAACTTTTGACACATCCACAAGTAACCTAATTAAGGATCAAATCCAGTTTGCTAATATTAGAAGTACACAAACATCAATTTTTCATATATGCCATTGCACGGATAAAATAAGATAAAATCCAAAATTTATTTTATTCATTAAAGCAGTGGAAAACATTTCCTTACAATGCAAAATTCAAATGAAAAACTATGTATTCAAATACTCCTAACAAATCTATCATAACTTCCTAAGCTCAAAAATCTGATCTTCAAATCCATGCGATCGTAATCCATTTCTTCATGATCAGACTCATCTTGCTGTTCCATCAACTTTCCTTTCTTTTCTTTGATCCTGCAAAACATGCAAATGTAATCTTATCACATTATGTACAAAGAATAGGAATTTAATGGAGTTAGATAGTGGATTTTGTACCTGAAGCAGAGCCACACTCCTTGACTCTTCCATCTCTTAGATTCTTCAGTTCCTTTGGGCAGTTTCGTATCCATTTTCCTTTCCCTTGACAGCAGAAACATGTGGCCTCTCCTAGAGCGTCCGTAGAATCATGGTTGGTTGATTGACTAGACAAATATGCTCCATTACTTCGCCAAATCATTTCTGATTCAGCAGCAATAAGCATGTAAGTTAAGTCAATAAGGGTCGCGTCAATGTTCATCGTATGATACTCTCTTATGAACTTATCATATGATTCAGGGAGTGACTGAAGAACCCAGTCCACAGCCAACTTATCCGGGAATGACGCACCCAACATTATCAACCTATCGATGTGTGATTTCATTCCTAGAACGTAAGCACACACGGGTTTACCATCTTCATGTTTCATTTCCAATAGGGCTTTAGTGGCATTGGA
Organism: Lactuca serriola; assembly: GCF_051521515.1. NCBI lineage: Eukaryota > Viridiplantae > Streptophyta > Magnoliopsida > Asterales > Asteraceae > Lactuca > Lactuca serriola. The sequence continues at coordinate 124,265,482 of NC_136413.1, read as the reverse complement.
CCTTTCAATTCTTCGATCTTGTGGGTTAGGGAGAATAATTGGAGGAGGTGGAGGAAGTGAAGCATGATTTATTGTTCCTCGATCGAATCGTGGAATATCATCTTCATGTGGAAAGCTTGTTCCACAGGATTTGGGAAGACCATAGCTGTCGTACTTTGACATCTACAAAACGGGAGAAAACAACTTCAAGTTAGTTGATTGATTGAGTCCTTAATAAATCACCCAAATGAGATATTAAGGCGAGGACCCAACACAATACGCCACAACCTAGAAAAGGGATGCCGTAATCTAGTTGCATAATATTTGAAGGTAAGTGAATAACGATTCACTAATTTTCCACCATGAAAAACGAAAAAGAAATTTAAGTTTTAAATTTATGAAAACTCCTAGATTCTTTGAGATTCATTGAACATTTCAATGGCATGTTTAAATCTCGATATGCCCCTCTCGTTTGTGACTGGGATGTCGAGGATCACAAAGTGGGTGTGAATAACCATGCAAACATACATAGTGCCCCCACATGTTACAGTCATCTATTCGATGTGTCGGTAAACCACACACGCTCCACCGAACTCTGACAAACATTGAGTCACCCTTTTTTACCTTCGCTTAGAACCATTTAGTGTGCCGGTAAACCACACACGCTCCACTAACGTCTTCTCAAGGGTACAAAGTGTAATTTCATGGAATTGCATCAATTCACTTTTGCCTATGTAACTAAGATTGGGAATTTGTAAAACATTTAGTTACTTTTGTACTTCATTATACTTATAATGGAAGGTTTTTGTCCTATCCTACCTGTTCGGCTAACGACCCTCCACTAGTCAAGAGTGCGCTGGGTAAGAGTGGATACCCATTCAATCACCATTTTATAGGCAATTTCCTTAAACACCCCTTATAGACCAGCTTCGTGAATGAGGCCTACTAACGGTAGGACTGACTTTTACTTATACATACATATATATATATATATATATATATATATATATAATGTTAGACTTTTAATGTTATATATAGTAAAGGGTGTGTTTTACACTTTTAAAATACTAGGTGATCAAATATAACAATTATACTTTTAATTGTAAACCAAAACTTTTATGGATTTATTAAACTTCTTTTAATTATACACCTTAATTAATTAATAAAACCATAAGGGTGTGATTTGAACTTTTCAAAACAATACTAGGGTTTTAGAATTTAACATTCCTAAATTAAACTTTTAATAAACTTTTAAATTCCAAAACTTGAGGGCAAGTTTTGAAACTTTTCAAAACAATTTAGTTTTAATCTCTCTTAAAATTTTCAAATTTATGACATATAAATTAAAATTTTAAATATTAAAACTCTTGATTTAACAATTATCTTGAATTAGACTATTAATTTAATTATTAAATCATAAGTGATTATCTAAATCATGAGGAAATTTACCATTTATACATTTAAGATATCCTAATCCCTTAATTATCTCTCTAGATTTCGAAATTATGGTTAGGATAATGCAAAATCTATAACTAGCATATATAACAATTAGAGGATAATTACAAGATATGGGATAATCCAAATCCCTAGAATTTAGGATCTTATCTTGGGGAGGAGGCAAATTTCGAAAATCAAGGGATTAAAACAAACCCTAGATTTCGAAATTTAAGGTTTTAAGGAAAGGATTTGAAGATCTTATTCAAACTCTTGCAAATTAGGGTTTGCAAACCCTAATCTCGAAAAACCTAGCCTCCTAGGGTTTATTGGCAATAAACCCTAATATGTCAAGTTGATACAATTGAATAAACTAATTGAAAACAAGTTAACCAAAGGCTCTGATACCACTGATGGGATTTATACAAACAATCCTATGTGTACATGCAACCCTAGCATTGGATCTATGTTTTCACTATTAGATACACAACTTTATGAACACATAATAAAACCCTAAAGATGATTGCTATTTTCAAAATTAACCAAGAAGGTTAGATTACATACCTCTTGTTGTTATATTGTAATAACAACTTAAATCTTCAAACCCTAAGTCTTGAAAGCAAGCACCACAAGTGTAGTGCCTCTAATGGCTCACAAACACCACAAACAATTGGAGAAGATATAGAGAGAAGAAGAAGTATAAAATTCGTCCCTAGGAAGCCTTGGGAAGGTATGGATGAATTCATGAGCCAAAGGGGTGTTTATATAGGTGTAGAGATAGGGTTTCAGTCCTTATCCTTATCTAGTTGCTTGCCCACCAAGCAACCCATAAGATAAGCCTTGAATCCTTATCATGGACGAATTCTAAGGCCTTATCACCCTAAATTCGTCCAACCTATCCTTAGGATAATCCTTACCCTATTTTGTAACTATCACATAATTACAATTCAAACCTTCTAGTTTAATTAATTACATTTGATCACAAAATTAATTCTTAATTAATTATTGACCAATATTAATTAAACAAATATGATTTCTCCTTTAATATATTATTCTTATAACATATTAATAAATCATAATAACCTCTTTCTCTATTATTTCTCCAGTCAAGTTGCTTTGGTGAAGGCAACCCAAAAGGACCATGCACAATCGGGTCGAGTACTTACCAATTATGGTTACAGGCTTAGACACTAATCCAACATTAACTTCCTGAAGATATGAGGTCCAAAACATCACGTTTGAGGTACTGTTTTCGAACCATTTTTTGTTGAGGTGATGTTCATGTTGATTTAGGTCTTATTGAGCCCTTTTGTGACTAGATCTAGTGCTCCCATGGTCCCTTAAGCGAGTGAGGTTCTGGATCTGGACCCATGGAGGTCCAGAGTGCCTCTTTGTCCAAGCTTTATATGAGTCTATGGAGGTTTTGGTTTGGGATCATTGTGTTTGAGGTTAAAAAACCATTTATAAGTCAATAGGTGTGATATGAGCACCAAGACATAAACTTTACATGATAAATAAGCTTGGAAAGACTGGATCTAAGAGTTAGTGGAACAGATCTGACCTCAGAAGGTTGTTTGGGGTTGTGCTTGGAATGCACTCGTCGAGTCCATTGGCAGACTCAACGAGTTGGAGCGAGTGGTTCCGTGTTTTCGAACCAGGGTCTGAGTAACTGAGTTGGGTGAGTGACTCGGTGAGTCGGAAGGGGATTCAGAGGAATCGAGTCCCCGTAGGGACTCGGCGAGTCCACGCCAGACTCGGCGAGTTGGGTTGACCATTGACCGTTAACCAGAGTTGACCGATGTTGACTTGATAGAGTTAGTCAACCCTAGTTGGGAAAGTGTTAATTACAGATGTATTTGTGTTATAGGAGGACTATAGCTCGGGAGATCGAGCACTAGTGATTTCAGGGATTTATGAGTTACTGATATACGCGAGGTGAGTCTTCTCACTATACCTTACCTTAAGTAGGTAATTAGAGTTATGTGATACAGTGTTGTATGCTATATATGTGTTATGTGTTGTACTGCATTATTTTATGTGATTTATGTTGTGCATGCTATAGAGTTAGAACCGGAAGGTTCACAGAGATAGAACCTGAGGGTTCATAGAGTTGGGTGCACGAACCCAAAGAGTTATAGCCTCGAGTGGCTAATACGTGTTATATATATGGTATTTTGGGGAACTCACTAAGCTTTGTGCTTACAGTGTTTGGTGTTATTTGTTTCAGGTGCTAGTGAGGATCGCGGGAAGGCGCCGGCATGATCAGTACACACACGGGATTTTTATGTTATGAGATCTTGGGATTGTTATATGCTATGAAATTGAGTTTCAAACAACGATGTTTTTATGAATAATAAATGAATTATGTTTTTATAAATGCGAAAAATTGTTTTGGGATTTACGGTGTTACAAGTTGGTATCAGAGCCTTGGTTTGAGGGATTCGAGTACACCTTCGGGCGTATTTGAACTCAAACTGAGGATTTGAGAAATATTTTCAAAAAGAGTAAAAGATTTTTGGAAAACGCAGAGCAGAGTTGTGTGTATGATCAGTCAGCGCCCGAACGGTGATTTCCCAAGATACGTTTATGTTATATGCTTATGATATTGATATGATGTATTCTCGTGCTAGAGTGGGCTAGGTACTCCTATTAGGACTAGAGTGGCCTGATTTGTGATGCCTTAGCATATGGAGAGGTGAGCTGCTATGAGATGCTTGAGAGTGAGTAGGTAGCAGCGAGGAGTTTATGAGAGATCTGTTAGAGAAAGAATTTTGCATAATAGAGTACTTGGGACTTGGGATCCTAGGAGGAGGACTTGGGTTGTATACTGACGCGGTGTGGAAGGTAGTATTGGGCCCGTACTACTGGAAACACCGAGACGGTGTACAGTTCAAGTAAGAATCTTCGAGATGTCGGGAAACAAGGAGGGACGAGTTATCAAGTGCGAGTATGCTCGATTGAGTTTCTAATATATCGTATGTTGTTTTTCAGAGGTAGATCATGGTGAGGACACGTCATGCGCCAGAGAGCAGCGAGACCAGTGATGAGGAGATCCGCCGGATCATCCATGAGGAGGTGGCTGCGGCCATCAGGGCAGAGATACCAGAGATGTTCGAGTCTATCAAGACCACACTGATTGAGACTTTCGACGAGCGTTATGCCGCTCTTTCTGAGGCTGCTGTTGCGGCGGCCACCGCAGCCATTGTTGCTGCTAGGCCGCAAGGGGGTGACTCATTGTTGTTCAGGGAGTTCAGCAACACAAAGCCACCAAAGTTTGACGGGACGCAGGACCCGATTGCAGCGATGAGATGGGTATCTGACATTGAGGGGTGTTTTTACACATGCTCGTGCCCGGAGCACTTGAGGGTTCGGTTTGCGCTGAACCAGCTTCGCCTGGGGGCGAAGGATTGGTGGAAGTTCACGATAACACACTATTCTCCAGCAGAGCTTGCTGCGGTGACCTGGGAGAGGTTCACCACCATGTTTCGTGATGAGTACGTTCCCCCAATGGAACGGGATCGGTTGGAACAAGAGTTTTTGACCCTCAAGCAAGGTACGGAGTCCGTTACGGTTATCACCAGGATGTTTCATGAGAGGGCGATGTTCTGCCCTGAGCACGTGTCTACTGAGCAGGCACGTATGAGCCGTTATTTGAGTATTTTGCGGAGAGATATTCGAGAGTTCGTGGCGAACTCCTCGTACCGGACATTTGCCGAGCTTCAGGCAAATGCTCGGAAGAGGGAAATTGAGCTAAAGACTCAAGCTAGGGAGGAGGTGGAGTCTCAAGGGAGAGATCAGCGACCATCACAGTCCCAGCCGGCAGCCAAGCGGGCCAAGCCCGCTGATCCCAAAGCAGGGAGCCAGAAGGGCCGCACTTGTGGAAAGTGCGGCAAGGGTCATGATGGAGTTTGTAGAGTTGGATCTAGCTACAAGTGTGGCAAGGAGGGGCATATGGCCAAGGACTGCCCCAAGGGGGTTTGCAGTGTGTTTCCACTACAACCAGACCGGACACCGGAAGGCCGAGTGTCCGTTGCTGCAAGGGTCCGCGCAGGGAGTTTCACAGGGGACTACCCCTGCTGCGATTAGAGCTTCGGATAGTCGGCCGGTGAAGACCGAGACGCCGAAGGCTCGGGGGAGAGCCTTCCAGTTGACTGCGGAAGAGGTCCGCGCAGCGTCCGATGTCGTGGCTGGTATGTATTCTTTCAAGAATTTATTTTAACGTTTGAGATTTTGTGCTTATATTATGAATTGCGTAGGTACTTTTCTTGTGAATTCTGTACCTGCTTTGGTGTTATTTGACTCAGGTGCGAGTCAATTTTTTGTATCGTTAGCTTTTAGTCAGCACATCAGTATTAGTCGAGAGGCATTGAGTCGACCTATGAGAGTCTCCATTGCCGACGAGAGAGCAGTGTATGCCACGGAGGTGATTCGAGGATGTGTACTCGAGATTTTCGGTATAGAGTTTCCTATTGATTTGGTCCCAATTGTGATGGGGGACGTCTGTGTCATCGTAGGCATGGATTGGTTGAGCAGATTTGGAGCCGTTATCGATTGCGAGCGGCAGCTGGTGACTATACGAGACCCAAGTGGGGGAGTTCTTACGGTGTACGACGAGGTTACCCGTCCCGATTCAGCGTTTTGTTCGGCTGCTAGAGCGAGACAGAGCCTACAACAGGGTTGTAGTGGTTTTGTAGCATATGTGGTGGATACGAGAGTTGGTGCAGAGAGACTGAGTACGGTTGAGGAGGTTCCGATAGTGCGGGAATTCCCGAATATCTTCCCCGAGGAGTTACCGGGTGTGCCTCCCGAGAGGCAGGTTGAGTTTCGCATTGATTTAATTCCGGGGGCAGCTCCTATTGCCAAGGCGCCCTATCGCCTTGCACCTCCAGAGATGTAGGAGTTATCCTCGCAGCTTCAGGAGCTGCTGGGGAAGGGGTTTATTCGGCCGAGTAGCTCGCCGTGAGGAGCACCGATCCTTTTTGTGAAGAAAAAGGATGGTTCGCACCGAATGTGCATAGATTATTGAGAGCTGAACAAGTTGATGGTCAAGAACCATTATCCTTTGCCAAGGATCGATGATTTGTTCGATCAGCTGCAGGGAGCATCTTGGTTTTCCAATACTGATCTGAGATCTGGATATCATCAGATGAGGGTGCGCGAGGAGGATATCCAGAAGACTGCATTCAGGACTCGTTATGGGCATTACGAGTTCGTGGTGATGCCATTCGGGCTCACCAATGCGCCTGCAGCGCTCATGGATCTCATGAACAGGGTATGCAGACCGATGCTGGATCGATCAGTGATTGTGTTCATTGACGACATTTTGGTATATTCAAGATCCAGGGAGCAGCATGAGGAGGATTTGCGAGAAATCCTCAGTGTGCTGAGATCGGAGAGGCTTTATGCCAAATTCTCCAAGTGTGATTTTTGGTTACGAGAGGTGCAATTCCTTGGTCACCTCGTTAACCAAAAGGGAATTTTGGTCGATCCAGCCAAGATTGAGGCGGTGTTGAAATGGGAGGTGCCGAAATCTCCTTCCGAGATCAGGAGTTTTCTAGGGTTGGCCGGCTATTATCGGAGGTTCATCAGGGATTTCTCCAAGATTGTTGTTCCTTTCACCAGGTTGACCCGGAAGGGTGTGGTGTTCAGCTGGGGCCCAGAGCAGCAAGCCTCATTTGAGACTCTTCGCCAGATATCGTGCGAAGCCCCGGTGTTGGCTCTTCCATAGGGAATGGAGGACTTCGTGGTGTATTGTGACGCATCGATATCTGGATTGGGCGCGATGTTGATGCAGAGGGGGCATGTGATCACGTACGCATCGAGGCAGCTGAAGCCTCACGAGGCAAGGTATCCCACCCACGATCTAGAGTTGGGGGCTGTGGTGTTCGCCCTCAAGATTTAGCGTCATTACCTGTATGGGGTTCGATGTACGATATACACGGACCACAAGAGTTTGAAGTATTTGATGGATCAACCAAACCTGAACATGCGTCAGAGAAGATGGTTGGATGTAGTAAATGATTATGATTGTGAGATCCTTTACCACCCGAGCAAGGCTAACGTGGTAGCCGACGCCCTGAGTCGTAGGGCAGAGAGCGCCCCGATTCAGGATATTTGTATGAGATTGACAGTGATGACTCCGGTGTTGGACATCATCAGAGGGGCTCAGGCTGAGGCAGTAAGACCGGAGAACCGTAAGAGAGAACGAGTTATCGGTCAGGTATCAGAGTTCGTAACCGATAGCAGAGGGCTTATGACCTTCCAGGGTCGGATTTGGGTACCGTTTGTTGGAGGAGCGCGTACCATCTTGATGGAGGAGGCGCATAGATCGAGATTCTCGATCTATCCCGGGGCCACTAAGATGTTTTTGGATCTTAAAAGGGAGTATTGGTGGCCCTGCATGAAGAGAGATGTAGCGAGGTTTGTCGAGAGGTGCCTAACCTGTCGTATCGTTAAGGCCGAACACCAGAGACCGCATGGTAAGTTGCAGCCACTGGAAGTCCCAGAGTGGAAATGGGAGCAGATATCCATGGATTTTATCACCAAATTTCCAAGAACGGCGAGGGGTGTCGACACAATTTGGGTGATAGTGGACCACTTGACGAAGAGCGCTCACGTTCTCGCCATTAGTGAGAGTTGTTCCGCGGAAAAGTTAGCAGAGGTATATGTGAGAGAGGTGGTATCGCGGCATGGGGTGCCGATCTCGATTGTGTCAGATCGAGATGTGCATTTCACTTCCAGATTTTGGAAGAAATTCCATGAGGAGTTGGGTACGAGGCTGCATTTTAGTACCGCGTACAATCCACAGACTGACGGTCAGAGCGAGCGGACGATTCAGACGCTCGAGGACATGCTCCGAGCATGCGTGTTGGATTTTGGCGAAAGTTGCGACACGTATTTGCCCTTAGCGGAGTTTTCCTACAACAACAGCCATCATTTGAGCATTGGTATGCCACCCTTTGAGCTGTTTTCTGGGAGGAGGTGTCGGACTCCCATTTGTTGGGGAGAGGTAGGGCAACGAGTGATGGGTAGCACAGAGATTGTGCTTCAGACGACAGAGCAGATACAGAGGGTCAGGCAGAGATTGTTGACCGCTCAGAGCCTCCAGAAGAGTTATGCGGATAGACGACGATCCGAGCTTGAGTTCCAGGTCGGTGATTATGTTCTCCTGAAAGTATCTCCTTGGAAAGGAGTGATTCGATTCAGGAAGAGAGGCAAGCTAGGGCCCCGATATATTGGGCCGTTCAGAGTGATCGCGAGGGTGGGCAGGGTAGCGTATCGCTTGGAGCTACCTGCGGAGTTGGAGCGGATTCATAATACCTTCCACGTGTCTCAGTTGAGGAAGTGTATAGCCGACGAGTCGACAGTAGTGCCGTTAGAGGACATTCAGGTAGATGCGAGCTTGAACTACGCGGAGAGACCAGTTGCGATTGTGGATCGGAAGATCAAGGTTCTGAGGAACAAGGAGGTGCCTCTAGTACAGGTTAAGTGGCAACATCGGAGAGGATCCTATTTGACTTGGGAGCCAGAGCGGGAGATGCGTGAGCAGCATCCGGAGCTATTTCAGGGACGAGACTTCGAGGACGAAGTCTGATTCAAGTGGGGGAGAATTGTAACATCCGGAATTTCACGTATTATACTTATTTATTTTATTTCGAGTTTTGAGGAAGAACTCGGCAAGTTGGTGTGTAGACTCGCCGAGTAGAGACGCGATTTCTCACCCGGATTAATGATCGGACTCGACGAGTCGCATTGGTGGACTCAGCGAGTCCGTGCTGTTTAATGAAACCCTAATTTCTTGGGTTTGGGACCTATTTAAAGGGCCTTATGGCCGTTATTTGTGCTCACCAGCCCCCAGAGCGAAACCCTAGTGAGCTTGAGCGTTTGAAGTGAGAGAAGGAGCCATTGTCGACCTTGGAGGTGTTGTCTAGCAAGGGAAAGGAAGCTATAGCCAAGAGGAAGCAAGAGGGTTAACTTCCTGAAGATCTGACGTCCAAAACATCACATTTGAGGTACTGTTTTCGAAGCATTTTCTTTTGAGGTGATGTTCATGTTGATTTAGGGCTTATTGAGCCCTTTTGTGACTAGATCTAGTGCTCCCATGGTCCCTTACGCGAGTGAGGTTCTGGATCTGGACCCATGGAGGTCCAGAGTGCCTCTTTGTCCAAGCTTTATATGAGTCTATGGAGGTTTTGGTTTGGGATCATTGTGTTTGAGGTTAAAACACCATTTATGAGTCAATAGGTGTGATATGAGCGCCAAGACATAAACTTTATGTGATAAATAAGCTTGGAAAGACTGGATCTAAGAGTTAGTGGAACAAATCTGACCTCAGAAGGTCGTTTGGGGTTGTGCATGGAATGCACTCGTCGAGTCCATTGGCAGACTCGACGAGTTGGAGCGAGTGGTTCCGTGTTTTCGAACCAGGGGTTGAGTAATCGAGTTGGGTGAGTGACTCGGTAAGTCGGAAGGGGATTCAGAGGAATCGAGTCCCCGTAGGGACTCGGCGAGTCCACGCCAAACTCGGCGAGTTGGGTTGACCGTTGCCCGTTGACCAGAGTTGACCGATGTTGACTTGATAGAGTTAGTCACCCCTAGTTAGGAAAGTGTTAATTAGAGATGTATTTGTGTTACAGGAGGACTATAGCTCGGGAGATCGAGCACTAGTGAATTCAGGGATTTACGAGTTACCGAGATACGCGAGGTGAGTCTTCTCACTATACCTTACCTTGAGTAGGTAATTAGAGTTATGTGATACAGTGTTGTATGCTATATATGTCTTATGTGTTGTACTGCATTATTCTATGTGATTTATGTTGTGCATGCTATAGAGTTAGAACCGGAAGGTTCACAGAGATAGAACCTGGGGTTCATAGAGTTGGGTGGACGGACCCAAAGAGTTATAGCCTCGAGTGGCTAATATGTGTTATATATATGGTATTTTGGGGAACTCACTAAGCTTTGTGCTTACAGTGTTTGGTGTTATTTGTTTCAGGTGCTAGTGAGGATCGCGGGAAGGCGCCGGCCTGATCAGTACACACACGAGATTTTTATGTTATGAGATCATGGGATTGTTATATGCTATGAAATTGAGTTTCAAACAACGATGTTTTTATGAATAATAAATGAATTATGTTTTTATAAATGCGAAAAATTGTTTTGGGATTTACGGTGTTACAAACATCCTATCTACCAGGATGCTAATCTAATGGATCATAACAGTACTCGAGCATATAACATATCAGGATAGCAATCCAAAAGGGTCGGCCTTGGTGCCTTAGACCCTTAAGTATAGTAAGGAAAACTCACCTCGTATATCTGATACGAACTTAAGAATCGAACTCCTGAATCGCTGCCTTACCAAGGATCCCGACCTATCCAAATAATAAATACCAAGTCATTATACAACATAACAATCTTGACTAAGGGGTCCACACAATCCATCATGTCTATTCTCTTTATTGGACCAAGGCCCAATGCCAATTCCATAACCTTGAAAGTCCTTATGTCAAGCCCATTATTGGCCCAATTTACCAATTGGGACCAACTCCCTAATTGGGCCTAATTCCAAGATCCATTATCAAACTTGGCCCAAAACATTATATTCATAAAGTCTGGAAATATGTGATATATGTATATTTGATGATATACGCTTTGCGAAACAAACATGATTTTATATGTATTAAAATGTATTTACATGATAATAATAATAATATAAGTATTATAAATGAGAAGATAAATGTATGTTAATACTTAATACTTTATATAAAATATTACACTAAATTAGGATAGGTTGCCGAAACATGGTTCACACTGAAAGTTGATTATAAGAATTGTAGGTTTTCTTAGTGATGAAATAAGACTTAAAAGAGATGCTTAGTTCAATTATGTTTGGATATTGGGTAATATCTTATTAAGGCTACGTGTGTGATAGGAATAGAGAGTAAAATCTCTGTTCGAGGAGATTGATGATCGATGGAGTATTTCCTACGTAAAAAAGTACTTTCTATGTACCAAGTTTTTTTCAAAGCTTTGTGTCTTAGGGGCTGCTTGTATCGGAGTATTATTATGTTATGGGGTATGAGTTCTACTCATACCAGGGTACTATAATGTGACAGAAGTACTATAATGTACAAAGTCTTTTTTTGACACTATTGTATGCCGGGGTACAGGAGCGTACATGAATAATTTATTTATATTTCCCCATACTTTTTCTTTTGATGAGCTTTGTGTTTCAGCATTTACTTTCACAATGTAATTGAGGGAACTTCGTAGACTGCCTAATAAAGTGTGTCAGTAATAGACCACTACTAGGTATATCTGATGTTGTGTTGCCAGGAAGGGTGAGTCTAGGGGTAAAATACCTCACGATGTTAGACCACTGCTAGACATAATTATCTAGATAACCACCCCTGATTTAATTGTCTTGTTGTTTTTACGAACGAAGGTTCATGGTGAAACTTATTCCATTCTCCTTATTTGATGTATTTATTGATCCTTGTTTGCTTCCAGGGAATTTCCGAAGCAGCGTTGTCACTTTGCTTTTCATATTGATTAGGATAGATCTTATAAGATCTTTGTATAGGATCTATACGTGGGAATCAAAGGGATGGGATAATTTTTTTTAGAGATATGATATATAAGTGTTAATGATAATAGTTGGATTTGCAGGTTTGAGATACACATGATTATCACATTGTGGGATTGAAATCCCTATGTACTCACCAGGTTGCCCAACCTGACCCATTCAGTTTATTGTATCACAGGTAGCTACACGAAAGATACATTATGCTGTTACATTCAAGGAGTATTAAGCCACTAGTTTAATTACTGTAAGGCTTGTACTATTTCGTTATGCTTATGCTTCTGTATAGACAATAATATTCCAATGTTTTAATATAAATAAAATACAATTCTTCATAAATGTTTTGATAATACATTTATCATATTTTTTGGAACAAATTCTACAACCTTATTCTTCAAAAGAGATACTACGATTTTTAAATAAGCATAAACAAATCGGTCTTTTCTGTCCGTAAAAATTGAGATGTCACAAGAGAAGACAATCATTGGGGTAGGTGGAGGCAAAGGTGCAGCTGGGGAGGACATCGTCAACGTATGAGATTTTCCGACAAGAAGAGTGAGATTGGCCGACGAGTGAACACGGGGAGGGAAGGGAGGGGAAGAGGGGTTGGTGGTGTAGATTCTTGAATCAGACAAATATTTTTTAATTAATATTTTTCCACATTTAATTAATATTTTTTTTTAATTATCTGATAATTTAAAATACGTAAAAGAAACAAGTAAATGTAAACCACTCTTTATAGAACAATGAGGACAAAACATGTAACAAAAATATAAATTAGGGACGACCGAAGTTAAAAAAATTATTACGAACCAAACATACAGATTACCATAAACCCAGAAACCATCTGTGTAGTTTACCATTAATAATAATATGATGCCAAATAAATTCTTCTTTGTGTTAAATTTATTAATCAGAAAGAAAAATGGAAATAGAATAATCAACGTATCATTGTTTCTTCATCTTACATAAAATCAAAAACATTTAAATATATATATTTTTATTTTTCCTTATACTCTATCATTTAACAAAAATCATCTTTTATCATTTAACAAATTAAAAAAAATTATAAAACACATAACCCATTTCAATATTTTACTCATTTTGATTACTCCCTTTTAACTTGATAGTAACCTAGACAAACTTTATATACATCAGGAGAAGATAAAATCGATGATATTTCTCATATTTTAATTACTGTATCTTAGTTTTATAGAATAATCAAGGAATATTTAATCCAAGAGAAATTAAATATCCTCCTATTTTTTAATTACCATGTTGCTTAAAGTGTGAGTTTAGAATACAATTTAATCCAAAAGAAATTAAATATCCTACTTTTTCTTCTTACTATCTTTCTATATATTTTAAATGTTAACAAGTGTCCTTCAATTTAATTTAAATTTGATTGGAATGTTAAATTAGTATATTTTTCATCCTTAAAGAGATAGGAAGAAAAATCTTCATGCCTAATAAAAGCCTCTATACACTGCCACGTGGCATCTTTTTACACCTGCTCTATGCCACGTGTCAATCTCAGAAATACTATTTCACTGATTTTCCTGCTCAACAATTCTTCAATCTTCAATTGTCAATAACTCTTCCCCTAAGATTAAGGAAATTTGTTTTTATATCCAATACACTGCATTCAAATTAGGTATTCTATATGTAAACAAAAATTTCAAACTTTAATAGATATATGCAATCCCTAAAATCAGCTAATCATAATCCTCCAACTTACAAATATTGATTCCAGTTTATTATCTTCTTCACTTCTTCATTGGCGTCTTGAAACTTATCATTCAAGAATTCTTCGTCGTCTCTACAAACTACTGAAGGTACATCTCCATCTGTTTATTAGTCTACAACAAAAAAAAAAATTAGTGATTTGTGTTTTTGTGATCTATAAAAACTTATTTACTTTATTTCTTTTTCTTTTCCTTCTGTTACGATTCTTCTTCTCAATATATTACTTATTTTGAGGAATTGACTTTCATATATCGTTCTACTTTCGTTAAATATGTTATATGTTTTGTTAGAAGGAGATACCATACTTATGAAGAAAAGGGCATATCTGTCCTATTTTTCTTAAACAAATAATGTAAGATGTTTTTGCATACCATCAAATATCCTGTTGTATTTGTAATTTCTGTAAAAGTTGACAAATGATCACTTATGTCATGTTGTTCATGCCACATAGACCTTTCTGAAAATGTTTATCGCCAACAGGACCATTTGTGTAAAAAAACTGTTGCCATAGTGACGATTTCTGTCAATGAGTGTTATAACAGAAAGCTTAAGTTTTTCATTTGTTACATCTCTATACTTTTTTTTTATCATTTATAAATGAAAAAAGTTCGAAAGAAAAAAAGCAAAAAAAAAAAAAACACCAGGTTATTACTTCTTATTTGGTTTTTTATGTTGATTACTTTTATCTTTGCTTTATAAACATACGTGGTACTCTTATTTAGTTTCTTATGTTCATAACAAAGGTACTTTGATAACGAACATAATATTGTATATTTTCATATCTAGGGTGAGTTTTGTATAAGTAACCATTTTTGTATTTATTTTGATTTTTGTGGATTTACTTTCAAATCATGGACTATTTATGTAATTTCTATTACTTAAGCAAAAAACATTGACAATTTGTTAAAAAAAGTAACAATATGTGTGTGTTTGTAATATGTATTAAAGTACATTACTATTTACTTTTAAAATGGATAATTTCTGTTAATTTTAAAAATAGGGACCATTTTTGTAAAATATATTTTCACCTATTTACCAATTAATGCAATTGACACAACTTATGAAATGTTTCATATATTGGTCTTAAATGAAATGTGTTGTTTTACAAATATAGCCATGTCTTTTCAAAGTACATTATTGTAATTTCTGTTACTTAAGAAAAAGCTTTGCAACTTTACGAAAGAAAAATACATTTACAACTTATAGCAATGTACTTTGAAAGTAGATTGCTATAAATTGTAAAAAAATATGGATATTTCTAACGTTGGACAATTTTACCCTCTATGCCATTGTATACCATATGTGGACAACTTTAAGCTTCGGTTCAGAAAAAGACCATGTAATATATATCAAATGGTAACACATTTTGAAAGTACCCGCTAGAACACGTTTATTTAGCACTTAGATAATTTTACCCTTTATGTCATTGTTAACCATAATACGTACTCACCATTAAGTGGCATTTGATGAATTTTAATTTTGAAAAACATGGACCATTTTCGTTAAATAAATTTTCTGTGAATTTTTATACTTTATACCCTAAAAGTAGAAGTAATTTCTGTTACTTTTGAAAAACAACAACCATTTCTGAATTTTGTTTTCATTTATTTAAAAGAAAGTTTTATAACATATATCAAAGTACTTTCAAAGTACATTGCTATAAATTCTAAAAAAGTTGTTTTCTTTTTAAGTAAATTTTTTCCCCTTTCATTCAATTTTATTTCTTACATCAATGTATTTGAAACCAAACTTACCACGTTCTGCATCCTTTATGTTTTCACCATTTCAAATAGCAACTTCACACTTAATAGCTGAACAAAATATCATCATTTAATCCAAACCGAATACGTTTATCTAAAAGAAAACAACAAGACCCTTAACAAAGGGGTTATGCGTAAATACCTCATTTGACTACAACAAAATTTTAAGGCATTATATTAAATATTTGGATTTTTAAAGACACCAACAAAACAAATTATATACTTAACTTTTACAATCTTTTTTTTTTCTTTTCATTTTTATCATAACACTTGTGTTTATTAGAACAAGATTCCAAAATAAAACAAACACCCATTTATCGAATGTATAACCGGGTTTTTACCCAAAATCATATACTAAATCCCTTAAATACATAACTGAAACCTCTTCTTTTCGAAATTAATCACAATATCCTAATTATAACTTAATTGATGTGAACCAATTTCTATCATACACTACAAAAAAAATTAGTAATTTCACCAAAAAATGAAATACAGGAGCGAGAATTTGATTTTTTTGAGAGATACAATAGACAATTTAGGATTCAATTTCGCCCCAAAATCAACGAATAATACTTACATTCTACATGTCTAAACGTTTGTACTCTATAAGTTGTTCATCTTCTTAAAAAAAAACCTAATTCTTTACCGGTTCTTAATCGCCGTCGCCACTTCATCGGTTCAATATCCAATAGGACCGCCAATAAATAGCAAAATCAGATTACGTTTTTGAATAACACGTTTTCAATATCACTCCTACATCTAACATACAATTTACTCCCTGTAGGTTTAGTCCTATTTTTATCTTAGTCCTTCTATTTTGTTGAATATTCAAGTTATGCCAATGTAGTTGCTTTTTAAACAAAGTCATCTTAACTATTTTTTTTCCTTTACGTTAATTTACACTAAATTATTATAATTATAAAAATAATAACGGTGGTTTCCACGGGTTATAACCTAGTAAGTTATAAATGTAGAAGGATATTTAATTTCTCTTAATCCAAAATACAATGTAACAACCTTTACCGATTCATGGCAAAAGTAGCCCTATACACCCAATGCCAATCCAAATCTTTAATAATTCGATGAGTAAAATTCAGTTTTTGTCTTTCCGGTTTACAAAAATCTACAGTTATAGTCTAAGATTTCAAAAATGATGTGACTCATTGTCATGGTTTGAAAATATGGTACGACAAGTCTTGAGACTAACTCGGTCAATTATCAAAATTACTGTTCTACTATCATTTTGTAGTTTTTATTTGTTTTGACATTGTTGTTAACTATAAAGACCCTTATAAAACATTCTAAGAAAACCTAAAAGTGTATAGTCCCCATCGAGACTATTCCCTTATTGCATCTCCATTGCCGACATACATACATACGTCGGGTTAGTGTTTGTTTTAGTCTTTTTTTTTCCCTCCTG
Source organism: Lactuca serriola (assembly GCF_051521515.1). NCBI lineage: Eukaryota > Viridiplantae > Streptophyta > Magnoliopsida > Asterales > Asteraceae > Lactuca > Lactuca serriola. Next base: position 124,248,558 of record NC_136413.1, on the reverse strand, counting down.
CAGCTCCTACCACTAGCAACTCCAACATTTGTGTATAGTCCCCTCTCTCTTAGCGTGCAACTCCGGATACCTTTGATGCTTTCCTTCATTTGTGATTTATCTGGGGTAGTTTTTCTGATGATTTTTTTTCTAGTTTATCGGAAGAGGTGATATGGGAAGTTGAGTTTTGTAGTATTTCTTCGTTTGTTTATCCAATGAATTTTATCGGATGAATTGAAAGTATTTTTAAGGATGAGATGACCACGGGCAAAAACACAAACTATAAAGACTATGTGCGTAGAAGTTTCAATAGTTGTCTATAATAACACTGTTTTGGATCACCAAAGGACCGATCGTGTCATTTTTGCCTAATTTATATGATGTCACTTGATAAAAGTCTTTGAAAAATGAAATTTCATAAAAGATCTATGGTTTAAAGCTTACACTCCCATAATATTTATAATGTTTATCAGTTGACCTTTAAATAGACCGTCTTGAGGGTGTAGTTTACTAATTTATATGATAAACAAAATTATAAAACAAAATTTTCTAGGTACCTTCATTTATATAGTTTTTAGACAAAACTTCAAAAATGGTCCCTGTGGTTTTCGAAAATATCAAGTTTAGTCCCTAAGTTCAAAAAACCTCACAGATGGTCCTTGTGGTTTCAAAACTTTTAACAAATGGTCCTTTTCGCTAACACCGTTAACATTTAACCGTTAAGTGAAGGGCATTTCAGTCATTTTACCACCACAGGGACCATTTATGAAGTTTGCCTTAATTTTTTTTTAAAAAAAAAAAAGAAAAAAAAATTATTTAATATTAAAGGGCCCCACCTCTCTCTCTCTCTCTCTCTCTCTCTCTCTCTCTCTCTCGTAAGATCAGAAAACCCACCTACCCTATCATCTTCTTCCCATTCTTCACCTGCAACTGATGTAGGTATGGCCGGCTTAGCGAAAAACTGCAAGGGTTTGAAGAAATTCTCTTGTGGATCTTGCATGTTCGGTGCTAAAGGCATAAACGCCCTCCTCGATAGCTGTTCTTATCTCGAGGAGTTGTCTGTTAAACGATTAAGAGGCATCAACGACGGAGGAGCAGCGGAGCCGATTGGGCAAGGGGCGGCGGCTTCCTCGCTCAAAAGTATATGTCTTAAGGAGCTATACAATGGCCATTTCTTCGGACCTTTAATTAGCGGTGCAAAAAAACTGAAGACGTTGAAATTGCTCTGATGCTTAGGCGATTGGGATAGGTTATTGGAGACATAGCGACTGCAGATAGTTGTTTGGTTGAAGTTCATCTGGAGAGACTACAGGTGACCGATGTTAGGCTTTCATCCTTCTCTAATTGCTCCAAATTGGAAATTCTACACATCGTCAAGACACCAGAATGCACAAATACAGGGGTTGTCGCCAGGGGCGGAACACATGCACTATAAGTAGGGGGGCCGAAATTAAAACTTCAAAACAAAACCATATAGACAAAAAAAATATTCAAAATGATGACATATAAAAATTTATGACAAGAAAACTAGTAACAAAATATTTTTACGTCTCACTTCAAAATTGAAGTCATTGATTTTTTCTATTTTTAAAGTCTTGCAACAAGAATGCTAGACATTTAATGTATTTTTATCCAAAACAATCTCTAGTAGGTGTTCATAGCTAAAATTAGCACATTCATTTTAAACAACTCGTTAATAGACCATTGTTTTTTCATGTTGGATATGTATTATAGTAGCAATTAATAAATAACAATATATAGTACTAAAATAAAATAACAGAGGAAAAATCTATTATATCAAGCAACAATATTTTTATAATATTTTTATAAAATATGAGTATAATCATTTTAGACTTTTAGTGTTTTACATATGGATTTGTATGTTATCATTTTATTAATTCCACTATATGCTAATATATAAAATAAATAGTTTTACATAAGGATTTTGCATACTATACTTCTACAAAAATAATAAATTAAAAATAGATGTTATCATTATTAATAAAGTAAATTTGTCAGCCTACACTATACCCCTATATACCAATCTTACACTCCACAAGTTTACAGAATAAATAAATAAATAAAAGTAAAGACCCAAAGAGAGTTAAAAGAGAGAGACAAACATGACGAGAAAAAAAAAACCTGTTCACCATTGTGGAGAGGAGATCGAGAGGTCAAGAGGGTATCGGAGAGGGAGAGCATTCACTATTTTGTCGGCACCGAGCAGAGCACACAACAGAAAAAAGAAAGAGGCGGAGAAGCTATAGTCCGACAACAGAGAAGCAGTGGTCCGGCGAGTAGCGACAGAAACCGGTGTGGGAGATGCAGTTGGGCGGAGACGGTGGTGTTATTCCGGTGAGATTATAACGGTTTCTGGCGTCGAAATATTTTGTACTTTATTGTTTTCTTAAACTCAAATCTTTGAGTTCAGAATTTTGTATCTCATATTAGAGTTTTTCTTTTTCTTTTATAGAGTTGAAGAGATAGTTTATTAGCTTAATTAGTTTCCTAATATCATCCGGTTTCTTCTCCCTTGATTTTATCAATGATTTTTTTGATTTGATCAGTGATTTTCGGGTGATTTTTTGGGTTAATAACCAAATTTTGTAACTTACATTACATATAAAGCAGAAAACAGACCTCAAAACAGAGGGGGCCCAATTAGCAAATAGCAAAATATAATGATTGTTGGATTCATTTATAAAAAAAATTATCTATATATATCAGGTATTAGGAGGTTGAAAACCGGGGAGGCCATGGCCCCCCTCGGCCCTTCTTACCGTCCGCCACTGGTTGTCGCCATTGCTGAGCACTATAAGTACTTAAGAAAGCTTCACATCGATGGATGGAGAACAAACACGATAGGAAACGAGGGTTTGACAGGGATTGCTAAACACAGTGCAAACCTTCAAGAACTTGTTCTAATTGGGGTCAACCCTAACTCAGCAAGCCTAGAAGCAATCGCTACAAACTGTCAAAAGCTAGAAAGATTAGCTCTATGTGGAAGCGAAACAATAGCTGATGGGGAGATTTTAGGCATAGCATCAAAATGTGTTGCTTTGAAGAAGCTCTGTATAAAAGGGTGTCCAGTATCAGATGAAGGAATCGAAGCTTTTGCTTGGGGTTGTCCTAATTTGGTGAAGATCAAGGTAAAGAAGTGCAAGAATGTGACTAGTGAAGTTGGAGATTGGCTACGAGCTAGAAGAGGATCATTGGTGGTGAATTTGGATGTGTGTGAAGTTGAAACTGAAGCTGTAGATGCAATGTTTACGAGAGAGAGAGAGAGAGAGAGAGAGAGAGAGAGAGAGAGAGGGCCCTTTAATATTAAATAATTTTTTTTCTTTTTTTTTTTTTAAAAATTAAGGCAAACTTCGTAAATGGTCCCTGTGGTGGTAAAATGACTGAAATGCCCTTCATTTAACGGTTAAATGTTAACGGTGTTAGCGAAAAAGATCATTTGTTAAAAGTTTTGAAACCACAGGGACCATCTGTGAGGTTTTTTGAACTTAGGGACTAAACTTGATATTTTCGAAAACCACAAGGACCATTTTTGAAGTTTTGTCTGGTTTTTAATATTCAAAAGCAATTGATTATTAACAAATAGGATATGAATGAAAGTAGAATGTTAAAAATAAAATATAATAACTTAATAATTATATTTACATATAGTTATTCAAAAAGAACTATTGTTTATGAAAATAGGATGAGAATAAAAAACAGAAGTTTAAGTAGTTAAATACGTTAGTAATAATAGATAGAAAAAAATCCTCTATTATAATAAAAGAGTACCCAATTGCCACGTGTTTTCTCCTCAAGCCCCTCCCAGCTAATTTTCCCGCCTAAAATGTCTCGGTTTTTTTTCCCTAAATGACCTTCTACCGTATTAGAAGTATATTTCTCATCCCTAAATCTCGCTTCCTTCCACAAATCTTTGAAATTATCGAGAATCTTTTAAATCTTGGTCTACCGATCAACCCTATAAATCAGAAACATATGAGCAATATTATTCTTTTTTTAGCTTAGCTAACTGCAAGAAATCAGGAAATCTTATCTAAATTTTAATTGGATCTACAAATGGTTTGTATCTAAACTGAGTCTCCTATGTTACGCTTCCAATTTTCATCACTTCTCTTTCCAATCATCAGTAACTCACCAAATCCACTTGAATTTTTTGGTCGCCATTTCTTAGTTGAGGTTACGACTCGACCTCATCCTCAAACCTAAAGACCCCTCTTTGTATTTCTTATCATGCCTTCTCGTATTGAATGGCATACAAGTTTGTTTTTTTCAAATAAATATTTCAGATTCTTAGTGATGAAGTTTCTTTTGGTTTCATATTTAAAGATCAGATATATGAAGGGTATAGAGATTAATGGGAGTGGTCGGATTGAAACAGTACGCTTTCATCTACTTATCCATATGTTTTTTGGTCTCTTGAATCAGTAATTCTTTTTGCACACTACAAGTTTGATAAAATGACTCAACCAAATTTTATAATCAGCAAATCATGTAAATGAGGCAGTGAGATTGATTTGTGTAGACTTTTCTATTTAAGTAGGTTTTAATGTTTGTAACTTTAAATTTACAAGGCTTTGAAATGTTGTTACTTCATTTATCATATAATAATTTCTCGTTTATTCTCTTTTTATCCTAGATAATGGGTACGAGAGTTAAGTGCTTTAACGGTCAATTTGGCCAGGTAGACCTCTTTTTTGTAACAAAATATATATTGTTTTTTTTTTCAATGTTTTTATCAATCTTTGAGTGAAATTATTTATGTATTCAAAGATGCTTATGTAATGAAGGTTGCTTAATCAGTTTTAAGCTTGGAATTTTATGCGACTTTTCTGTTCCAAAGTCAAATAATTTAAGTCTGAAGCATGATTGTAGTTGTGTTATTTGGTTTCCTTGATTTTTTTATTATACATAGCATCCCAGTTTTCTACGGTTATGCATTCTTAAAAGTAAAAAGAAGGATGTCAAAAGAATTTTATCAATTATTTTTTAAAATAGGAAGAGATAGGTTGCTTATGATATTGGTTTTAATGTCTTTACAGATTTAGCTCATTGAGTTATTTGTAAGATGAAAGATATGTAAATAAAGTTACAGTGAATCAAGAAAAGATGCAACATGCCATTGCATGATCTGGTATGGTAAAGAAAAGTTGAGTAATTTCTATATAAAACTATGAAGAACGATGATTAATTTGTTTGGCCATTTGATAAAAACAGACTGTTTTTTTATTTTTTTATTTTATTTTTATGAAATGCTTTTTTAATAGACAATTTTTTGTCATTTGAAATCATCAACTTTAATAGACATTTTTTTAGTAAATCGGTATGTATAATATTTTCTTTATGGTTTTCAGTTTCAGCTTTTAGAAGATGTTGTGCACATTTTATCCAAGATGTAGAGAAATATAGAACTACACATGAAAATATTAAAATTAAACTTTACCGAAGGATGGTGTCTTTCTAAAGTTGCTAGCTATAGAAAATTTGATGAGCTATATGCAAGAAGTAACATTGTACTTTGTATTCTTTTCTTATTATAACATTATACTCTTAATTTTCTTTATTATTATATATAGTTTTAATTTTACATTATTGTAACAATAAATAACAATTTACTTAAAATTTTTGTGTATTATAGCATTGTACTTCATTTCTTTGTATTAGAAAAAGAATATTGTTGTAACAAAAATAAATGAAATCAGGATGTTGTAATTAAAAAATAATTACATATGTATCAATGTGGGCATGCATGCATTATATGACATATATAATGGACATACAGTTCCTTTTATGGCCATCATACAATAGGCCATTTAACAAATTAGAAACCATCAATCTTTTTTATAAAACGGAGGACATAATGCTAATTTTGCTTGTGGATTACCAACCTTTGTTTCTTATAGAGCAAAGGTGTTGCAATGATAAGTGGATGGGTGGGGTATTTGGGAAATAAAAGTTTTTATTTTTTCTTTTATAATTTTATAATTTAATAATATCAGCCCTTGTGTAAAGATTTATTTTTAAGTTTTCATATATGTTACTTTCAAAAACTTAAATTTTAATTTGTAATATAATAATTCCATTCGATGATTGACGGTGAGTTTTTTTAATCTATTCAATTTTATATTTAATTATTCAATATCATCATTTTTTTCATTAATTTACATATAAAGAATGTCTTTCATATCTTCAAAATATTTTACATATTAATTTGAGTCAACTATTATAGAGTTATAGACAAATCATATAAATATGTAAATTAATAATTGTTTTAAAATAATTGATTAATGATTATGATTTTGACTATCAATATTGGTTTTTTTTTTTTTTTTTTGAAACGGCAAACTATTCTACTCCTAATCTAATCCTAAACACCACATATGTCTCATAGCGAGACTTGAACCCATGACCTCTCATTTGAGAGAGTCACTCCTTACCGCTAGGCCAAAGGCCCCTTGGTATATTGTTTTAATCTGTTACCCGTTGTTTCCACGGGTTATAACCTAGTTATGCTTATAAATTAGAAGTCTCCATAATTTGTCTATTGCAAAGACGATTGTCAGGCTATCCAAATCTTTATTGTTTGGTCCCATTCTTATATTTCCTATTAATCATTAATCATGTATATGTCATTTATAACAACTCTAGATAAAACTATTAAAAATGGAATTTCTGTACTCTTCGGAACGAATATGTACTGGTACTATAAATAATGGAATAATCCTGTTCCAAGTTTCATCCCCTAAATTTACTAAATTTTTCCTGTCTCAAGATGAGCGATGGTGGTTGTGGTGCTTTCGCTTTCAATCTCATGCTCACCGTCGTGGTAATCGTCCTTTTATGTCTGTACTCATTTCCAAACCCCCCGAAGCTATCTATAGAGGAACTCTCGGTTCCAGCCTTCACCAACTCGTCAGACCAGACCGCAGGAAACATCTATTTCGACCTTAAACTAAGAAATATGAATAAGGCAATCGGTCTTTACTACGAAGACCCATTAAGCATCGCCTTCTTTTATTACCCATACGATGATCCCTACCAGAAATATGCGTGGGCAGGCACTATGGCAGCTTTTTACCAAGGTGGTGGTAAGACTTCGCATATCAAATCCATCAAGGAGAACGACCTCCAATTTCCATCTACCGTGGTAGTTGAACCCGAAGAGAAACCCCTAGATCTGGTAGACACTGGTCATGCGAGAGCCCTGCTCAAGGATCACCTCCAGCTGCCATCTACGTTGGCAGAGACTCGTAAGGGCATGGTGGGTCGGATACAGGCAGTGAATATTAGGATCGCTGTGGTTATTAATTATAGATTCAACTACTGGGTCGGATCATCTGAGCATCAACTCGAGCTGGGTGGTAACACGGTCGTTGACCTTAATACCGGTGAGATGGTTTCGCTTGGAAGCCTTGAGTTGGTAGAATCCGCAGCCCCCGCAGGAGGACCAGTCATGCTAGTGGTACTTTTTACTTCGTTTCTTCTTATTAAAATGTAGTTAATTTGTCTTTTGTACTGGATCTTGAAGGGTTGTTTAGGTTGTATGGTAACTTATTTAAAATAATTGTGATTTCTTGTAGTTTCAATTTTCGTCGGGTAACATTAATTTTATCCAGCACAAGTGTTCTTAAGTTCTCGGTTCTAAATTTTACTTAACACCATGCACTACAAAACCGGTAACGGACCCAGTTAAATCAATTATATAACCGGTTTTTATGTCAACAGGTCATATGTGAAATTGTTCTAAGATCCCGGTTTTGAACCGGGTTGTACAAGGTTCATACTTCAATTTGGATGTAATTATTTATGCTTCTTAATTACTTGAACATCCTAACACATACAGTGATATATAAAGTTAGATGCCACTGTATCAGGGGCGGAGCCAATAGGGGGGCTGCCGGATGCTTTGCCCCCCTTAATCCCTTTCAAAGTTCTGTGATAATACATATAGTTAATAAGTCCATGAATAACTTGAAGCTTCCGTGTTACTAAGCCCCTCCCAATTTTTATTTTTTTAAGTTCTATTATAATATTAAAAAATAATAAGCCTTTTTTTTAATATGACTAAAATTGAGGCCCACAATCTTATTGGAAAAAAATCCTAGAGCGTCCATGTCCATTTAACTTAATATTAATACCCATTTATTTTAATTCATGTTAATATTATATTAATAGTAGACTAATAGGTACATTTTGTTCTTAAATTGCTATATTAATTGACGATTAACCAGTGTATAATTAGTAGCTTTTTGATATCCACATATAAAGTTATAAAGTTATAGATGTTTTCTCTTCTTTAAATTAAAGACGGTCTCAACGTAAAACGAGTCAAATACTACTTATAATCTTATAAAATTTATTTAGCTCTATTTTCTCTAAAATTGATAATAACAATATATATCTATGTTTTAATTAGTTTTTTTAATACTAAATAATGATGAGAATTGGTGTTTATAAACAGTTTCTTTTATCAATTTTACAGACTCGATTATGTTACTCAGAAAAAAAAAAGTATTTTAATATATTGTTACGACGTAAGCCCCCCTTATCCTAAAATCCTAGCTCCGCCCCTGCACTGTATCACATAGAGGGTTGTTAGTTGTCACTATACTTCACAACTTTGTTGAAGGATTTTTTTGTATGTAAGGAAGTTCTTTGTTTTCTTACTCCTTCGAGTAACACCATTAGTTCCTTAAGATACAATAAACACCCTGCCACTCGTACACATATACACGAGAAAAAGATATACACGAGAGAAAGAGTAACAGGCTTAGTTGTAGCTTAAGCTATTTAAAACTTGAGAAGATGGATGTCGTGCTACTAAAAATCCACTACTAGAAAACTAGTGCAAATGCTACAGAACAATCCATAGCTATTCTGTAATTGGTATGGAAAAATGTCTGTAGTATAATGGCCCGTGGTTAAATTATAGCTACGGATTAGCTACAGAATAGCTACGGGATTTTCCGTAACTACTATAACTACGGAATAGCTACGAATTTCATACAGAATAGCTACGGAACTAAATAGCTACGTAATAGCTACAGAACTAAATAGCTACGGAAGTAGATAGCTACGAAATAGCTACGGATTTTGTGTACTTAATCCGTAGCTAATTACTTTTTATTTAAAAAAAACAGTAAAAAATTATAAAAAATTCTATTCTTTTGTCCAAAATATTGAAAAAACCCATTACATTTAAACTTATAATAATATTGAAATTCAAGTACAAAAGAAATAACATTATAATAAATTTAATAAACCATCAAATACAAATACATATCACTAATAAACATTGTCTAATAATACACATTAAAAGTGTCAACTACAAATGTTGAAATAAGTGCTTACAAATAAATTTGAGATCTATTTATGGATTACTTGGCAAATTAGCAGGTAAATTGAATCAATAAAGGCTAATACACATTAAAAGTGTCAACTACAAATGTTGAAAGAAGTGCTTAAAAATCAATTTGAGAACTATTTGATGGATTACTTGGCAAATTAGCGGGTAAATTGAATCAATAAAGGCTGACAAGTAGATTCATTTTTTTCATGGCCAAACCTATTTTTAAGAAGAACCATTGCTTAGGTTGTCAAACCCCTTTGAAACTAGTGCCATATCCATCCATTGGTCGGGTTGATGGATGTTAGTATGCTTTTTGGATGAACCGTTAGATGTATTATTATTATTGTTATTATTATTATTATTATCGCTATCTTACCAATCGGCCGGGCATGCCACATCCATTCCTAGTTGGTCGATTATTAGTTTTATACACTACCTTATTATTATTATTATTATTATTATTATTATTATTATAACTATTATTATTATTTCTACAGATTAACTACGAATATTTCTTATTTTTTATTTTTCGAGCACCAGACGCCGTGTTTTCGATTCGTTTTTTTTACACCTCTATTATACATTATCATCTATATTTTAACCAACTTATAGTTATTAATATCATTCATAAAGTCATGTGCACCTTTGGGTTCAAGTATTCGTTTCACAGTTTAACAATGTAATGTATATATTTTCACCAACTTGTGATGGGTTTATTTTTGTACTAGAGTTGTAAAAAACCTTTGATTAATGTAATAATGTTTATGAAGTTTGTACAATTCTATTCCAACTACTTTTATCTAACGATTACAACAATTTTTTCTAGGTTTAAAACCCTAATTTTATTCAAAAATTTATTTTTTAGAATAACAACATCTAAAACCAGATCATCCAATAAAACACGTAAAGAAGATCAAAAACAATTTAAACTCATAGCAAAAATGAGATTAATAAAGCGCCAGACAAACTAAACTCACTTTAAATATTAGTCAAAGAAAAGACACAAAAGATAAGAAAAACTTACCGACAACGATCTTGGATAGTTAGCAAGAAATTCAAGTGAAGAACACCAAATTAAGCTACGACTAAATCCGTACGAATAAATGAAACTAAGAAATTTGAAACCAACATGAAGAATCGAACAACTCGGAGCTCTATAAAACAAAGACTTCAAGATAAAGGACCCCAAATCCGTTGAATATTGAAAAATAAAACGTAAAAAATCAGATAATCCTGAGATTATGTGGGTTTGTGAAATTCAAAGAAACCAAAATTCAATTAGACCACACGAAAATGGTGAGTGTGTGTAGACCACACGAATCTTAACAAGGCTTGTCCTAAGGGTCCTTTTCCTCTACTACATATTGACTCTATGATAGATGCGACGAATGGCCACAAAATCTTAACCTTCATGGACGCTTCAACAGGATTCCAACAAATCCAGATGGAGCCATCCGATCAAGAAGATACAACATTTATAACAACAATAGGTATATATTGTTACACTGCAATGCCTTTTGATCTTAAAAATTCAGGTGCAACATACCAAAGATTGGTGAATCAGATGTTTAAAGACAATATGGGTGACACCATGGAAGTCTACATTGACGACAGGGTAGTAAAGTCAATGAAAGCTGAAGATCACCTCAAAGATCTTAAGGAAGCATTTGACATCCTGGATGAATATATTATGAAGTTGAATCCACTCAAATTCCTTTTTGGGACGAAGTCGGGCAAGTTCCTTGGATATATGGTAACAAGGAGAGGAATAGAGGCAAGCCCGAAGCAGATTAAAGCAATCGTCGAGTTAAAATCCCCATCTTCAACAAAAGATATCTAAAGGCTAACTGGAAGGGTAGCGACACTCAACAGGTTCATTTCAAGATCCTCAGAGAGATGTAAACCCTTCTACAACATCTTTAAGAAGAACAAGAGGTTCGAATGGACTGAAGATGAAGAAAAAGCTTTTCAGGAACTCAAAATGCAGTATCCTCAAACACAGTAAGTGCTGTCTTAGCCAAGGATCTTAACGGAGACAAACATCCTATCTACTTTGTATGTAAAAGTCTCCAAGATCCTGAAACCAAACACTCTCACCTCGAAAAACTAATTCTTGTCTTAGTAACCGCCTCTACTAAATTAAGACATTATTTCAAACCACATACTATACATGTAAAGACTAATTATCCAATTAAGAAAGTCATAAGAAAACCAGAAATGTCAAGAAGGTGGAAAAATGTTTAGTGAAGTTAAGCACGTTTAACATCAGATATGAACCAAGATCTGCCATAAAGTCACAAGCATTATCAAACTTTATGACTGACTTTAGTGAGAATCTACAAAACGAAGTAGACATGGAAGCCAAGCAACTCCTAAAAGATGAACAACTGGGAAAATCGACACTATTCACAGATGGAGCTTAAAATAAACAAGGAACAAGGCTAGGGATCATACTAAAGTTGCCATAGGGGGACATCCTACCCCTGGCAGTCAGTTGTGAATTTAGCACTACCAAAAATGAAGTAGAATACGAAGCACTCATAATAGGACTACAATTGGCTAAGGATCTTCAAATCAGGGATCTTCAGGTATTTTTCGATTCTTTATTACTAACTAATCACTTCAATGGATCTTATGCAGTGAAGGGTGAAAGATTAGCACTATATCTGGAGATCCTAAAACAATTAGCTTTTGGATTTGAAAAATTTCGCCTAACCCAAGTTTCCAGATAAGAAAACACAAAAGCAGATGCATTAGCCAACTTAAGATCCTCCTTTAGGATCCCACCAGAGACGAAGATTCCTATAACCCATATAATAACACTATCCATAAAAACCCTTTCCGATAAATCCGATGATACTGGACAACCAACAAGTGTAGCTGCTATTCAAGATCCCGACTCTCAGATCCCTCCTTAAAGGGACCTCGATGAACAGGATCTTCAAAGAGATCCACGTTTATGGACCCAACCCATTATGGAGTAACTCCAAAACGGAATGATCCCACCAAAAGAAAGAAGCAAGAGAGCATTTAGAACAAGAGTCTCAAGATTCATGATAATCCAAGGTAAACTCTATAAAAAATCTATGGAAGATCCGTACCTTAGATGCCTTGATGATCCTGAAGCTACAAATTTCTTGAAAGACATACATAAAGGAGACTATAGCAATCACACTGGGGGCAGATCCTTATGCTCCAAAATACTAAAACAGGATACTACTGGCCAAACATGAAGAGATATTCTTTTCTACATGCTCAAAAGTGTGATGCTTGCCAGAGACATAACAACATCCTGCATCAACCGGCAGAGCCTCTACATCCTATTATCTATCCATGGCTATTCATGAAATAGGGGATGGATATAGTAGGAAAATTACCGATAGCCCCAAGAGAAAAAGTCTTCATGCTAGTGGTGAACTATTACTTCTCATAGTGGATCGAAGCTGAAGCCTTCGTTTAGGTAAGAGGAAAAGAGGTAGTCTCGCTTATTAAACGTGATATCTTTACCAGGTTCGAGATCTCTACATTGATGAACAATTATTACTGATACAGAACGTACATATAAACTATAATAGGTATAGTTTAGAGGGACATACATACTATTTTCTAGAACAGAGGAACGATACATGAATCAGTACATACATACTATTACCATTCAATACAAAGTATACTATTCATTACAAGAACAAGAAGGAACTTACACACTATAACTAGAACAAGATAACTAAAATGTGAGATACTATTTCATGGCATAGCAATATTCTTGCTATGTCACGTTTTGTAACCAGAGTCTCCTGGAGGGAGAGCGTGAGTTTGTGTATAGATCTATACAGGATTGACCATCCCACACCTTGCTGCTAGTTACAGTGGGACCTGTAGGTCTACAGGTGACAAATGTCATCTCCTTTTCGACGCCTGAAGAACATCGTGTTTTATACTAGTAAATCAAGTATGGTTATAACCTTAATCACATTTTAACCTTAATTATCCAGTTTGGTTTCAAGGTAGTTAATACATCAGTAGTTTATTCTATACAATACTACTATAAATCTTCATTTTTCCATTACATTCATATAGTGAAATTCTCACATGAGAAATGCATACTATTTTCTAGTAAAGATGGTTTATGAATATGGAAAACATACATTTTATACTAAGTCGAGTACAAACATACATTTTACACCCTTTTCAAGAGAATAAAACATACAAATAGGTTGGTCTATGATAGAAGGCTACTTTTCATATAAGCAGAAAATATAGGAATTTCTGGGAAGTCTACAAACAAATACAAACATTTTCGTGAAACAAATACAAACATTTTTGTGAAACAACTACAAACATTTTACACTAAAATAGTTATGAACTCACCAACTTAAATGTTGATACTCTCTTTCAAAATAACTTGTATTCTCAGGGAACCAGTAGGCAGGTGTACGAGCTCAGGTTTTGGAGAAGATGGAGTATGTTCAAGACTCGTCATTTATTTTGATGTTATATTTTTGTGTCTTACAACTATCTAAAGAACATACATGTATTAACTATTTAATTAATGCAATGGATGTTCATGCTTGTTTTTACTATTGTGCATTGTTATGATACTGTACATGAAGTCTTCGCCCCCGAACGTTTCCGCTGTTCTGGTTTGGGGGTGTGACACAATTATCGATATTAGGTAAAGTAAATTGTTTATATTGATAATAATTTAAGTACATTGGTATTATGGATTGGAAATGTAAATTACAATGGTATAATGGATAAAAATATAGTATGTTATTATTATGCATATTAGAAGTTGTTATTATTGATATTAAAAACAATGTACATTGTTATTATGACTAGTGTATTTTTATATTGTATTAAAAGTAAATTACATTGCTATCATGGTTTAAAGTTGAATTACATTTACTAACTGCATGTGTTTGTCTTGCTATATTTAGGTAAATGAGTTGCGACAACAAGTGTCAAACATGCAACAAGCCATGGATGAAAAGCAAAATGAAATGAATTTGCAAATGTAACATATGCGAAATGAAATGGAATTGCAAGTGCAACAACAATTGGCGGCCTTTATGAAACAAATGAATCCGTTTGTTAATCCACAAAGTAGTTCTTAGTTTTTCTTTTAAAACACTTAATGAATGTTATGTTATTGACTAGTTCTTAGCTTTTGTCATGATATTGTAATGGTATTTTGAGTATTTGAATGTATGAACGGTATGTTATTGACTATTTTAATGTTAATGAATGTGATGGTATTTAACTATTATTTTAAATATTTATTTGGTTTTTTTAGCAGAAAATTTGGATACTTTTAAATTATAAATTAAATAGAGTAATAGATTTTTGACTGAATTATAGGAAATAAATATTCTATAGCAAATATAAATTTAATATGGCAGTAAAACTGGTAAAAAAATCATAGAAAATTTGTAGGAAATAAATATTCGGTAGGTATTCTGTAGTAAATAAAATCCAATAAAGTTTGTAGGTAATCTATAGCAAAAACAGTTTGTAGGTATTTCGTAGGAAAACATGTTGGTAGGTATTCTGTTGGAAAAGTAGTTGGTAGGTATTCTGTAGGAAAATCAGTTTGTAGGTATTCTGTAGGAAAAATAATCCGTATGTATTTTGTAGGTGCTTCGTAAGTAAATAACTCGTAGGTAATCTGTAGGTACTCCGTAGTCAACGTGTTCCATAGTTATTCCGTAGTTAATTTTGTAACAGAATATTCCGTAGGAAATGCGTAGGAAGGTTTGTAGCTAATTTGTAGGAAAAAATTACCCACAAAGGTTTTTCCTACAACCCGTTTTTTATAGGAAATATGTAGGTAACGCCTTATTCCTATGGATTTCCTACCAATTCTGCTGTAGGTAATTACTTAGTTTTCTAATATCCGTAGAAGTTTCAATAGTTATCTATAATAACACTGTTTTGGAAAACCATAGGACCGATCGTGTCATTTTTTCCTAAGTTGTATGATGCCCCCATTATAAAAGTTTAATGGTTGAAAAATGAAATTTCACAAAAGATCTATGGTTTACAGCTTGACACTCCGATAATATTTATAGTGTTTACCAGTTGACCTTTAAATGGACTGTCTTAAAGGTGTAGTTTACTATTTTTTTTAATTTATATGATAAAGGAAATTATTTGATCATGAAAAAACAAATTTTTCTAGGTACCTTCATTTATATAGTTTTTAATATTTAAAAGCATTTGATTATTAACAAAATAGGATATAAATGAAAGTAGAATGTTAAAAATAAAATATAATAACTTAGTAATTATATTTACATATAGTTATTCAAGAAGAACTATTGTTTATGAAAATAGGATGACAATAAAAAAACAGAAGTTTAAGTAGTTAAATATGTTAGTAATAATAGATATAAAAAAATTTATTGCTTATAAATTAGAAGTCTCCATAATTTGTCTATTGCAAAGGCGATTGTCAGGCTATCCCAATCTTTATTGTTTGGTCCCATGCTTATATTTCCTATTAATCATTAATCACGTATATGCCATTTATAACAACTCTAGATAAAACTATTAAAAATGCAATTTTGTACTCTTCGGAACGAATATGTACTGGTATTATTATAAATAAAGGAATAATCCAGTTCCAACTTCCAAGTTTCATCCCCTAAACTTCTTAAAATTTTCCTGTCTCAAGATGAGCGATAGTGGGGGTGGTGCTTGCGCTTTCAATCTCATGCTCACCGTCGTGGTAATCGTCCTTTTATGTCTGTACTCATTTCCCAACCCCCCGAAGCTATCTATAGAGGAACTCTCGGTTCCAGCCTTCACCAACTCGGCTGACCAGACCGCCGGAAACATCTATTTCGACCTTAAACTAAGAAATATGAATAAGGCAATCGGTCTTTACTACGATGACCCATTAAGCATCGCCTTCTTTTATTACCCATACGATGATCCCTACCAGAAGTATGCGTGGGCAGGCACTATCCCAGCTTTTTACCAAGGTAATGGTAACACTACGCATATCAGATCCCTCAAGGAGAACGACCTCCAATTTCCATCTACCGTGGTAGTTGACCCCGAAGAGAAAACTCTAGATCTGGTAAAGACTGGTCATGCGAGAGCGCTGCTCAAGGATCACCTCCAGCTGCCATCTACGTTGGCAGAGACTCGTAAGGGCATGGTGGGTCGGATACAGGCAGTGAATATTAGGATCGCCGTGGTTATTAATTATAGATTCAACTACTGGGTCGGATCAGCTAAGCATCAACTCGAGCTGGGTGGTAACACAGTCGTTGACCTTAATACCGGTGAGATGGTTTCGCTTGGAAGCCTTGAGTTGGTAGAATCCGCAGCCCCCGCAGGAGGACCAGTCATGCTAGTGGTACTTTTTACTTCGTTTCTTCTTATTAAAATGTAGTTAATTTGTCTTTTGTACTGGATCTTGAAGGGTTGTTTAGGTTGTATGGTAACTTATTTAAAATAATTGTGATTTCTTGTAGTTTCAATTTTCGTCGGGTAACATTAATTTTATCCAGCACAAGTGTTCTTAAGTTCTCGGTTCTAAATTTTACTTAACACCATGCACTACAAAACCGGTAACGGACCCAGTTAAATCAATTATATAACCGGTTTTTATGTCAACAGGTCATATGTGAAATTGTTCTAAGATCCCGGTTTTGAACCGGGTTGTACAAGGTTCATACTTCAATTTGGATGTAATTATTTATGCTTCTTAATTACTTGAACATCCTAACACATACAGTGATATATAAAGTTAGATGCCACTGTATCACATAGAGGGTTGTCAGTTGTCACTATACTTCACAACTTTGTTGAAGGTTTTTTTTGTATGTAAGGAAGTTCTTTGTTTTCTTACTCCTTCGAGTAACACCTTTAGTTCCTTAAGATACAATAAACAACCCGCCACTCGTACACATATACACGAGAAAAAGATATACACGAGAGAAAGAGTAACAGGCTTAGTTGTAGCTTGTGCTATTTAAAACTTGAGAAGATGGATGTCGTGCTACTAAAAATCCACTACTAAAAACTAGTGCAAATGCTACTGAACAATCCATAGCTATTCTGTAATTGTTATGAAAAAATGTCTGTAGCATAATATCCCACGGTTAAATTATAGCTACGGATTAGCTACATAATAGCTACAAGATTTTCCGTAACTACTATAACTACGGAATAGCTACGAATTTCATACAGAATAGCTACGGAACAAAATAACTACGGAACTAAATAGCTACGGAATAGCTACAAAAGTAAATAGCTACGGATTTTCTATAGTTAATCCGTAGCTAATTACTTTTTATTTAAAAAAAACAGTAAAAAATTATAAAAAAATCTATTTTTTTTTGTCCAAAATATTGAAAAAACCCATTACATTTAAACTTATAATAATATTGAAATTCAAGTACAAAAGAAATAACATTATAATAAATTTAATAAACCATCAAATACAAATACATATCACTAATAAACATTGTCTAATAATACACATTAAAAGTGTCAACTACAAATGTTGAAATAAGTGCTTACAAATAAATTTGAGAACTATTTTATGGATTACTTGGCAAATTAGCGGGTAAATTGAATCAATAAAGGCTAATACACATTAAAAGTGTCAGCTACAAATGTTGAAATAAGTGCTTAAAAATAAATTTGAGAATTATTTGATGGATTACTTGGCAAATTAGCGGGTAAATTGAATCAATAAAAGCTGATAAGTAGATTCATTTTTTTCATGGCCAAACCTATTTTTAAGAAGAACCATTGCTTAGGTTGTCAAACCCCTTTGAAACTAGTGCCATACCCATCCATTGGTCGGGTTGACGGATGTTAGTATGCTTTTTGGATGAACCGTTAGATGTATTATTATTATTATTATTATTATTATTATTATCGTTATCTTACCAATCGGCCGGGCATGCCACATCCATTTCTAGTTGGTCGATTATTAGTTTTATACACTACCTTATTATTATTATTATTGTTATTATTATTATTATTATTATTATTATTATTATTATTATGATAACTATTATTATTATTTCTACAGATTAACTACGAATATTTTTTACTTTTGATTTTTCGAGCACCAAACGCCGTTTTTTTCGCTTCGTTTTTTTTTTTTGATTTTTCGAGCACCAAACGCCGTTTTTTTCGCTTCGTTTTTTTACACCTCTATTATACATTATCATCTATATTTTAACCAACTTATAGTTATTAATATCATTCATAAAGTCGTGTGCACCTTCGGGTTCAAGTATTCGTTTCACAGTTTAACAATGTAATGTATATATTTTCACCAACTTGTGATGGGTTTATTTTTGTACTAGAATTGTAAAAAACCTTTGATTAATGTAATAATGTTTATGAAGTTTGTACAATTCTATTCCAACTACTTTTATCTAACGATTACAACAAATTTTTCTAGGTTTAAAACCCTAATTTTATTCAAGAATTTATTTTTTAGAATAAGAACATCTTAAACCAAATCATCCAATAAAACACGTAAAGAAGATCAAAAACAATTTAAACTCATAGCAAAAATGAGATTAATAAAGCGCCCGACAAACTAAACTCACTCGGAATATTAGTCAAAGAAAAGGCACAAAAGATAAGAAAAACTTACCGACAACGATCTTGGACAGTTAGCAAGAAATTCAAGTGAAGAATACCAAATTAAGCTACGACTAAATACGTACGAATATATGAAACTAAGAAATTTGAAACCAACATGAAGAATCGAACAACTCGGAGCTATATAAAACAAAGACTTCAAGATAAAGGACCCCAAATCCCTTGAACATTGAAAAATAAAACGTAAAAAAATCAGATAATCTTGAGATTATGTGGGTTTGTGAAATTCAAAGAAACCAAAATTCGATTAGACCACACGAAAATGGTGAGTGTGTGTAGACCACACGAATCTTAACAAGGCTTGTCTAAAGGGTCCTTTTCCTCTACTACATATTGACTCTATGATAGATGCGACGAATGGCCACAAAATCTTAACCTTCATGGACGCTTCAACAGGATTCCAACAAATCCAGATGGAGCCATCCGATCAAGAAGATACAACATTTATAACAACAATAGGTATATATTGTTACACTGCAATGCCTTTTGATCTTAAAAATTCAGGTGCAACATACCAAAGATTGGTGAATCAGATGTTTAAAGACAATATGGGTGACACCATGGAAGTCTACATTGACGATAGGGTAGTGAAGTCAATGAAAGCTGAAGATCACCTCAAAGATCTTAAGGAAGCGTTTGACATCCTGGATGAATATATTATGAAGTTGAATCCACTCAAATTCCATTTTGGGACGAAGTCGGGCAAGTTCCTTGGATATATGGTAACCAGGAGAGGAATAGAAGCAAGCCCGGAGCAGATTAAGGCAATCGTCAAGTTATAATCCCCACTTCAACAAAAGATATCTAAAGGCTAACTGGAAGGGCAACGACACTCAACAGGTTCATTTCAAGATCCTCAGAGAGATGTAAACCCTTCTACGACATCTTTAAGAAGAAAAAGAGGTTCGAATGGACTGAAGATGAAGAACAAGCTTTTTAGGAACTCAAAATGCAGTATCCTCAAACACAGTAAGTGCTGTCTTGGCCAAGGATCTTAACGGAGACAAACATCCTATCTACTTTGTATGTAAAAGTCTCCAAGATCCTGAAACCAAACACTCTCACCTCGAAAAACTAATTATTGTCTTAGTAACCGCCTCTACTAAATTAAGACATTAATTCAAACCACATTCTATACATGTCAAGACTAATTATCCAATTAAGAAAGTCATCAGAAAACCAGAAATGTCAAGAAGGATGGAAAAATGTTCAGTGAAGTTAAGCACGTTTAACATCAGATATGAACCAAGATCTGTCATAAAGTCAGAAGCATTATCAAACTTTATGACTGACTTTAGTGAGGATCTACAAAACGAAGTATACATGGAAGCCAAGCAACTCCTAAAAGATGAACAACTGGGAAAATCGAAACTATTCACAGATGGGGCTTAAAATAAACAAGGAACAAGGCTAGGGATCATACTAAAGTTGCCATAGGGGGACATCCTACCCCTGGCAGTCAGTTGTGAATTTAGCACTACCAAAAATGAAATAGAATACGAAGCACTCACAATGGGACTACAATTGGCTAAGGATCTTCAAATCAGGGATCTTCAGGTATTTTCGATTCTTTATTACTAACTAATCACTTCAATGGATCTTATGCAGTGAAGGGTGAAAGATTAGCACTATATCTGGAGATCCTAAAACAATTAGCTTTTGGATTTGAAAATTTTCGCCTACCCCAAGTTTCCAGATAAGAAAACACAAAAGCAGATGCATTAGCCAACTTAGGATGCTCCTTTAGGATCCCACTAGAGACGAAGATTCCTATAACGCATATAATAACACCAGCCATAAAAACCCTTTCCGAAAAATCCGATGATACTGGACAACCAACAAGTGTAGCTGCTATTCAAGATCCCGACTCTCAGATCCCTCCTTAAAGGGACCTCGATGAAACGGATCTTCAAAGAGATCCACGTTTATGGACCCAACCCATTATGGAGTAACTCCAAAACGGGACAATCCCACCAAAAGAAAGAAGCAAGAGAGCATTCAGAACAGGAGTCTCAAGATTCATGATAATCCAAGGTAAACTCTATAAAAACTCTATGGAAGATCCGTACCTTAGATGCCTTGATGATCCTGAAGCTACAAATTTCTTGAAAGACATACATAAAGGAGACTATGGCAATCACACTGGGGGCAGATCCTTATGCTCCAAAATACTAAAACAGGATACTACTGGCCAAACATGAAGATATATTCTTTTCTACGTGCTCAAAAGTGTGATGCTTGCCAGAGACATAGCAACATCCTGCATCAACCGGCAGAGCCTCTACATCCTATTATCTATCCATGGCTATTCATGAAATGGGGGATGGATATAGTAGGAAAATTACCGATAGCCCCAGGAGAAAAAGTCTTCATGCTAGTGATGAACAATTACTTCTCATAGTGGATCGAAGCTGAAGCCTTCGTTTAGGTAAGAGGAAAAGAGGTAGTCTTGCTTATTAAACGTGATATCTTTACCAGGTTCGGGATCTCTGCTAAAATCTTATGCGACAATGGATCCCAATTCATAAGCAAACACACAAGAGAATTTTGCACAATTTGGGGAATCAAAATGATAATATCCACTATTTTTCACCCCCAAGCTATTGGTCAAGCAGAATCTAGCGACAAAATCATAGTAAACAATTTGAAGAAAATGATGGAAAAAAAAGAAGGGAAGATAGGAATAAGAGCTTCCTTTCGTTTTGTGGGCAGATAGGACTACTTCCAAAATGGCCACAAGTCATACCCCCTTTTTTGGGATAGAAGTAGTGATCCATACCAAAGTAGTGATCCCGCCGGTAAGATACTTGGTGCAAAACCAAGAGAATAACGATAGGATCCTAGCACATGATGTTGAAACTATTGACGAGCTTAGAGATCTTGCCAAAATACACATTGATGCTCGTCAACAGAGAGTGACCAAGGCTTAAAATAAGAAAATAAAAGTCAGAAGGTTTCAAATAGGAGACTTGGTATTAAGGAAAACATTTCAAAACACCAAGGATCCCAGTGCAGCTAAATTAGCTCCCAAATGGGAAGGACTGTATCTTATAGATGCTGAAGCAGGGAAAGGTGCATATTGGCTTGAAACACTCGAAGGAGACATTCTACCAAGATCCTAGAATGTCATAAATCTCAAAGCATACTACATGTAAGTAGGGTCCCTTAATCCTCAACAAAACAAGGGTACACATGTAACGCCCGTGTTTCCGGGCTTGTCATTAAAAGCAATGTAATAGTCTAGGTTAACCTTTGTAACCCATTTTAAAATAATAAAAATGTATTATCTGAATATTATGTGTTTTATGCTTAATTGCTTAATTGTGTGCCTTAACTGAATTAAGAATAAAAATAAGCATCAAAATAAAAAAGTAGATAAAGCCGATATCTTTGGATAATGTTGTAGTAGTTGAAACGAGGTTTTCCGAATATATAAAGAATGCCGAAATCTGAGTTATAACAAAGAAGTTACGATCTGTCGAAGTTTCGCGACAGAACCGGCAACGCTGAATGACGTAAAAAGTGAAATGTACGTTAGAGCGATATTTAGCCTTAGTGATCTAAACAAAAGACGTAAATAATGTTAAACCGAGAGCGTGCATAAAAAGATCGTCCAAATCTGATTTCGTATGAGAAAGTTATGATTTTCTGAAGTTCCAGCTTAGCAGTATGCAGCCCGAATACTCGATTCGAGATCGAGTGATTATTGGTCGAAATAATCTAAACGAGAATCGAAGATCTCATTGATAGTAGTGCATTGGTGAAAAGATAGACAAAAATGGACGTCAGATGAAGAAGTTATGAATTTATAATGGAGTCTTCCTATCTCGGCCTACTAAAAATAAATAATAAAAGAAAAATCAAAATTAGCCGACGAAGTCTAAAAGAAAGTTGTAGAGCATAGTCTCACCTACGCGTGGATATAAAGAACGTCGTAAATGGAGCTCGTATGAGAAACTTACGCAATTTAGAAGTTTGACGAGTCAAATTACGCCGAGCATAATTTGAGTATACCCAACGTACTCGGATGAGTGCAAGTTGCCTGACCAATACTCGAGTGCTACCAAATGACACATGCAGTGACATCAAAGTACGCCCAGCGTAACCAAGATTACGCCCAACATACTGAGTATGCCCAGCGTACTTGGAGTTACGCCCAACGTAATCCGAGACCCAACAGCCTATAAATAGAAACCGAGATCAGCCATTTTCCTTGCCTTTTTTTTCTTCCTTTCTCTCTAAGATTTGCATCGTTTTTTGTGCCCCGGTATTATTCCCGTGCCCCGAAGCAAGTCTCAATGTCCCGAAGATCCTGAGAAGTGTTATTTCCGAGCCGAAGCTCTGCCCGCGAGGAGCCCGGTTTTTATGAAGATCTTCCAGATCTAACGAAGAATACTACTTCTGCAAGTCGTAGTGCTGACCGATCATCTTCTGATCAAGTGAGTGTGTAGTTACTTTCTTCTAACACATAATTGTGAAGTATTAGATACAAAATACGTGTTATGTGTATATCTTGTTGATTATATTTGTGAATGTATATTCACTTTCTTCTATCTCATAGATATGATTTATTCTCTATGAAATATGTGTTATGTGTGTGTGCCTCATCTATTATGTGGAATATGTATTGAATGAACATGCTATACAGGTTTTAAACTATGTATAAATAAATAAATAAATATATATATATATATATATATATATATATATATATATATATATATCTACTAATATGTTGGGTAGAACATGGGTAGATAATTGATGTGTGATAAACAGATGAGAGGCCTCGATGTCATTATGATCCAGTCATCTAGTGGAATTTAGATGACGACCACAGACTCTTTCTAGATAGTCCCGTGGAACACTAGCAGGCTCATAACCTGTAGGTGTCAATGAACTTGGGTGTTCATTCGCTGTATTCCATCCCCCTCATGGTTTCCTTATTTGACTCATATTGCCGAGGAATCCCCGAAGCATGTGTTGTCGCCCCGATGAAATATTCTGAGACTAGGTCCCTTGTGATAGTTGTTTTAGGGACGTAAAGTGAGAATAACGGGAATGGGTAATTGGGTCATTTTTGCGTTGAGGAAATTTAGTTAATTATTTATTGTGGGTTGAAAACCCTATATGCTCACCAGGCTCCCAAGCCTCACGCACTCAGTTTTATTTGTATTACAGGAAGTGGCGCAAGGGCATAAGATGGATGAATTATCAAGTCGTTTTGTTTACAAGTCTGTATATGTATATATTTGTTGAATGACTTGTAATGTTATCGGTTATGCTTTATGGTCTGTATTGGAACATGACATCCCGAGTTTTGATTATACAATGAAAATACATTTCTTTATGAAATGCTTTGGTAAATATTATTTTATCACGTTTTGTTTTTAGGAACAAATTCCGCAACACTTTTAAATCAAAAGGATATACTCTTAAATTATTTTAAAAGCATAAATGAAACCGGCCTTTTCTGGCCGTGATTTTGGGGATGTCACAACACATGTCCCTTACCTTAAGCTTTTCATCATTACTTTCTCCTCGATTATACTAACTTAAGCATTGGAGGGGCGTTTACTAGACTAACGCCCACCCGTCGCTAACGTTTGCTATGCAAAACAACGAACAACTAAGGATCTCCATAAGCTATGATCCTGAAATGTAAGGATCCTGAAACATAAGGATCTTAACATGTGAAGATCTCAACATCTTAACACTTAGGAAACTCCATTATATCAACAGTATAGTCTTTAAACTATCATATACATAAGCTAGACTCATCATCTCTCCTACGCTTAAGTTTACTTAATCCCCTCTATGGTCTAAAGAGCCAATGACCTCTTCCACACGAAATAAGGTTTATACACCTTGCTTAAACGCATGATATCTAACTATGGGATACGGATAAGGGGATCATTTCACGATTCAGTGGCTTGGAAACCCTCTTATATTTGAACATAACTTGAGATCCTTAAGGTTTATAACATTTTCATGTTATCAAAAATTGGGATCTTACCCCAGAAACTACATCAGGTCTATAACATCTTCATGTTATCACACATTATGAATTTTCTCCAGAGAACACATGAACCATAACATTTTCATGTTATCATATGTAAGGAGCTTTCCACTGAATTATATCACTAGTAGGGATCCTCCCCAGTGTATAACATTAACATGTTATCCATCGAACCTCTAGTGTTACAAAATAATTTTGTCAAAGTCATTAACCTAAATAGGTTATCCTAAGAAGGGAACTCCCCGATATGATCTTATGACTATGGATCTTCATTATTAAGGATCCTCGACCTTAAGGACCCGCATTGGTAAGGATCCTCATTAGTGAAGAATATTATCATCAGAGGTTAGTAGCGATCCTCCGCAAGACGAATCTGGGCCTCCCAAACGGCCACTTTAATATTGACCTTGGCATTGGAGATCATGTCCTCGAGCTTGTGTATGTGCTCGTCCTCTCTCTCAGTCTTCTCCCTGCTAAGCAGCTTCGCCCTCCTCAGAATATCTTCATTGGTCATCTTCCACATGTTCTCCTGTTCCTAAATGACTTATTCAGCCCTCTCCGCCCAGATCCTTAAATCAGCGGATACATGATCAGAGACCTATGACAAAGATGTAGTGAGTCAGCAAAAAACAAAATGAAAAATTAAAAGAGAATGGAGTCAACACTTACAACATGGGAGAAAGAGACCAACTTCTTGAGTGCTTCCTCAGCTCTCTGGCTCTTAAAAGATAACCCCGTGAAATCAGTAGTTTTTCTTTCTCGGAATCCTAGAGTTTTCACTATCAAGTCAATAGTTGATCTTTTAGGAGGAATAGAAGATGAACCCTTTTCCTTCTTTGCCACCAACCGGTCCTTTGGCATGGCTATATAAAGATCAACAAGAGTGAAGCGATCACTAGAGTGAATGGCTTTGGATTCTATGTATATAGTAGAGGATCATTAAGATATTCACCACAAAAAGGAAAAAACTAGGGATCCTTACCTATTGACATGAGGTCAGTGCGGAGGAGCTTTCATGCAAGATTGTTTGATCGAATCGGAAGGATCTCTTAACTTCAGACAAGGCGAAGAACTTCTTAATATTCTCTTTAGAATCCACGGTAACATAAACAAGCTCCTCGAATATGAAAGCTACAAAGAAGCAAACAAAATAAGAAGATGTGAATTCCAGGATCCTTATATTAAATAATCCTACTCTTTTTAACCCATGTATCCGATAAGAGATCCCCATTGGGAATAGAGTCACGTCTCACAAAAACATATGTTTCTTTCCAACCTCCATCGTTATGGTTGTTTTTCAGGACCGGAGGAGATCTACGGGTCTTGACCTTGAGGAGGAAACAAGAATTCCCAAAGGTTGTGAGATCATATACGCAAGCCAATTTAGGAAGGCCTTTGTCAAGGCCTTTTGATTGATTTACCTGGTCGACCCAATATAGGATCCTCTTGAGAATTTGCATGGCCTGGATATACGAAATCCTAGTCACATTGAAGAGTTCAGAAACAATCCTGGGGAAAGGATATTTCAAACCCAAAGAGAAGCGGTACTCAGGAAAGCACACCTAAGT
Source organism: Lactuca serriola (assembly GCF_051521515.1). Taxonomy (NCBI): domain Eukaryota; kingdom Viridiplantae; phylum Streptophyta; class Magnoliopsida; order Asterales; family Asteraceae; genus Lactuca; species Lactuca serriola. The sequence goes on along the minus strand of NC_136413.1, from coordinate 124,221,995 downwards.
GGGAGAGACGAAGTTGGGCTGAATGAGAGGATTGAAGGGCCTGCAAATAGCTTCAGAAGGAAAGGCTCGATTAAGTCTTAGAGACTCAATATCATCAACCTAAAGGGAACACGTCTCCTCATAAGAGAGGATCTCTTGATTGACGAAATCATCATCAGGAAGGGCCAAAATGCTTTTTCGGGAGACAACCATTTTTTGAACCATGGCGAAAAAAGTGAAAGCATGGGAGAGAAAAGATATAGTTACCTTCTAATCACCGATAATCGTGAAATAACACAAGAAAAGAAAAACAACGAATAAAAGATTAAGGAACTAATCACTTCTATTTATAATGAATGATTGAAAGTGATTTGATTGTTAACAACTAGTAAACTATTTGTTGGATTTCAAATTACCTAGCCGTTAATGCTTAAAACTGGAAATTATTCTCCTCTCTCATTTTATCTATTTACTTTAAGTTATTTCATTAATATTACAAAAGTAACTTTATATTTTCAGAAATAACTTGGGGGCAATTGTTAGGGTCAGGATCCTCAAAATATTCAATATCCTAAAATATCCAGGATCCTCAGCTACTCCAGGATCCCGACTATTAACATTATTATTTTTACTAGCTTTTATAATGGTTATATTTTGTTCATAACTAATGCATGTGCAGAAATATTCAAGGGAAGACCAATTCTCAATGAAGAATCATTTCAATTATGGTAGCGACCCGGAATACCTAGTCGAACAATGTTCGTGAAACAAGTCATGGAGGATCCCGATATTACCAGACTTCTTGTTGGCTAGTTTAGACAATGAGTTGACACTTGTATTTTGCACACAAGACACTGCTTTTTACTCTAAGCTTGCTTTCCAAATTTGTCCATCTGTTCTTACTAAAATATTCCATGTAATCACCATCTTATGTTAATAAAATCATCAAGGCAGGTGATCATTATCACCTCCCAAGGTTTTATGTCGGAGATCCTAGGAAGGATCAAGGGCTTTCCTTGTTATCCATTGTGTCACTATCTTTTATCATTAGCTATTGCATAATTCAAACATCACAACGTCTCATACAATTTGGTTGATTAGTACTTGTGTAATTTTTGACCAAAACAGTGATTTCCTAGTAAATTCCGTGGTGGTGATTTCCTTGCAAATTTCATGGTGATGAAACCCTAGCAAACTATGTGGTGGTGATTCCCTAGCATATTCCATGGTGATGAATCCCTACAAAATTCCATCGTTATGGATCCCTAGGAAATTTGGTGGTTCTGAATCTCTAGCAACTTCCGTTTGATGATTCCTACCAAATTCTGTGGCGGTGAATCACTAGCAATTTTCGTGGTGTATATTATATAGCAGATTCCATATTAAAGAATTCATATGACCGGATGGATAATTGATTTATATATTAAATCCAAATTATTTTGTAGTAATATATGAAAAACAAAAATAGCAAAAAAAAAATCAAATAACATTATATCATAAAATAATATAGTAATTATTTATTACATGGAAAGTGGAAAGTGGCTAATCTAAAAAAATACTTTGCTATAAACATATCAACACTTTATGACCTACTAATTTTGTTGTTTTTAATGACATTAATAAGATTGATTGCTGTTTTAAGTTGTTTTTCAAGTTGCTCGACTCTTGCGTTGCTTTGCTCTTCTTGGGCCTTCATTATTTGTTTAACCTCTTCATTTTGCTCTTTTGGTTTAGCAATAAGGTCCATCATTTCTTCCATTTTATCATTTTTCCAAAATGTAAGATACATCCATTTTACCGTTAATATTGGGAACCGCATTTGCAAAATGGCCTAATCCATAAAGTGTTATTTTTTGTTGTGACCACCAACAACATCTTAAACTAGTTTGTCCTCCTCAAATTCAGCACCTTCAGCTTCCAACTCATCCAATTTTTCTTTGTAGGATGCCTACAAAATTAAAATAATATAAGTTAAAAGATATCAAAGTTATGAATGACTTTATGGACTAGCTACAATATAAAAGTTAAATGCACTGAAATGAATATTACATGAATTTTGGTATCTTTTTTATTTGTGAAGTGACTACAGCGTGATTCATTGTGTGTGTATAATGGAAAAATTCACTATGGGGTGGACCACGTCCTAATTTCCTCTTCTGCATAAATACCATAAAATGTCAAATATACAGATAAACATAAACATTGATGTACCATTACAAAAATTACCAAATCAGAAGCTATCTTCAAATGACCTGTGGATCCAGCGTTATGGGTAGGTCGTGCTACTCCATCAGCTAGACCGTTACACCTATTTTTCTTGTTTTGCTCAGATTTTAGCTTGTATTCATCTGTATTTCATTTTAATCGCCAGGATTTCTAGACTTCATGTGCAATATTAGCTTGTTTAAAGGCATGTGGGTTTCTTTGTGGGCTCCGCATGTTGTAGAGATATCATCCATAACTTTGTGCCTCTTTATTTGCCCAAGCTTGCCTCACCAACGAGTCTACTGTTTCATTCCAACAACAATTTTTCTACACATTAACAATATAAACATAAGTTTAAACGTAAATGTTTACCAAGCAACGATTTATCACATATAGTTAACTACATGGAGCTCCTCCCAGTATAATTCGCAAATTTCTTTGCTTACTTTTCCCCAAGTGTACCCTTGTGGATCTAGTCTTTTTAAAAATGACCGACTAATAATGTGTGCACAAGGGCCTATTGGCATGAGCCTACAAATAATCATGTAATCGGTTTAGTTTTGAATTCATATGTATGTGTAAACCAAAAGGCTATACATAGAAAAAAGTTGTAAGATATGATTGGTAACTCATGTTCTTTTTCCAAACATGAATAGTTAAGCGTCCCTCTGGTCCACAATCTTCAGAGGAATTGTTTTCACCTTCTATATTTTCCACAACATATTCATTCACGGTTGGTTGTGTTGGTGATGGGGTAGATTCCGGGATAGGTGTTGTTGATGGTGTATTGTCTAGGATAGGTGATGGGATAGATGTATATGTTGAGGATGTGGTAGTTCCTTTAGTTAAGGAGGATGTGGTGGTTACTGTAGTTGTTGAGGTTGGTAATGTAGATGAAGGTTTTGAGGTTGCGGTAGTAGATATAAGTGTTGATGATGTGGTAGTGGATGTCGGTGTTGAGGATGGCTTCAATGATGTAGGTGCTGAAGTTATGGTTTTTGATGTAGGTGTTGACAATTGTATTGTTCAAGTTGCTAGAGTTTTAGACGTATTTGCTGAGGATGGTGTGGATGTTGTAAGTGATGCCGAGGAAGTGGTAGTGATGGTTGGTTTTAATGATTTAGGTTTATGGTTTTTGGTGCTAGATGTTATACGTGCATTGGATGTGGTTGATAATATTGGGAAGTCGATTTCTTCATCTTGTAATTGTCTGCCTATGAATTATGCAGTTGCAGTCCTGTTGTAGTTCAAAATCTGTCGTGCAATGAATTTAGTTAGCATCACACTTGATGCTCCTTTTGGTTTGAAGTTCGACATCTTTCTTGCCTAAAAATAAACAAAAAACTATAATCAATACCAAGCTATTAAATATGATAAACTATTGATGACCAGAGAAGAATCATACAATAAAAATAAATTATAGATGAAGGCTTTACTATTCATGCATATTATTGAATACAATAAAAACCAATGTAGTTGTAATTTAAGATGATAATATACATGAAGATGATCAGAGAACAAGAAATGATGATCACGACAAGAGTAAACGTAATGAACAATGATTTCAATCAATTAGCCACCGGAGATGATTACAGAAAATGTAAACTCTGTTTCTAATCAGTTAACTTACCCTAATATGCAGCCTTATCATACGTAGGTTAGAGGGAAAGGAATTGCGAAATATTTTGAAGTTCCACTAATGAAAAATTCGAACAATACAAATTAGCGCAAAATATTTAGTAATTCAAATATTTTAAACTAGTTCTAGCTTGATACAAAGGGTATATAATGTCAAGAAAGAACAAAGAGTAATGGGGTGTTCATACCATAATTTTAATTTAAATTAATAAATGACAATTAGACAATAATAAACTATACATCTTTATGATGCTATGTTTGAACCAAAATTTATATATAAAAGACGAATGGGTCATAGGTCGATGTCTTAGTTGCTTATAGTGTCATGGTAACACCCATGTACGACATATGAGTCATCTATTAGTGTGGTAGTTTCTTATAGTGTCATGGTAATACCCATGGACGTTATATAGGTCATGGGTCACGTGGTAGTTGCTTATAGCGTCATGGTAATACCCATGGATCATGGGTCAATGTGATAGTTGGATATAGTGTCATGATAACACCCATAGATGACATGTGGGTCATTGGTCATGTGGTAGTTGGTTATAGTGTCATGGTAATACCCATGGATGACATATGGATCATTGGTAGGGCCGGCTCAATGTTTTTCAAAACTAAGCAATGGCTTAGGGCCCCAAATTCTAAAGGGCCTTCAATTTTATAACTTATTCTCTTAATTATATTTGTATATATGCATATTTATTGGGTTATAAAGAGAAGTTGGAGCATGGCCTGGTGGTAAAAGCATTGGTTTCGCAAACTAAGGGTCTTAGGTTCAAATCTATTTTCTTACCTGAAGAGCCCCAATTATTTTTGTTTTCTTAGAGCCCCTAAAATGGTTGAGCCGCCCTGGTCATTGGTCAATGTGGTAGTATCTAATAGTGTCATGGTAATACCTATGGATGACCTATGGGTCATGGGTCAATATGGTAGTTACTTATAGTGTCTTGGTAGTACCCATGGTTAATGGGTCAATGTGATAGTTGGATATAGTGTCATGATAACACCCATGGATGACATATGAGTCATTGGTCATGTGGTAGTTGCATAGTCTCATGGTAACATCCATGGATGACATATGGGTCATGGGTCATGTTGTAGTTGCTTATAGTATGATGGTAATACCCCTGGCTTGTAGGTCAATGTGATAGTTGGTTATAGGGTCATGATAACACCTATAGATGACATATGGGCCTGTGGGCATGTGGTCATTGGTTATTGTGTGATGGTGATACCCATGGATGACATATGGATCATTGGTCAATGTGGTAGTTTCTTATAGTGTCATGGTAATACCTATGGAAGACATATGGGTCATGCGTCAATGTGGTAGTTGATTATAGTGTCATGGTAATACCTATGGGTCATGGGTCAATGTGATAGTTAGTTATAGTATCATGATAATGCCCATCTATGACATATGGGTCATTAGTCATGTGATAGGTGCTTATAGTGTCATGGTAATACCCATTGATGACATACGGGTTATTGGTCAATGTGGTAGTTTCTTGTGGTGTCATGGTAATACCCATGGATGAGATATGGGTCATGGGTCAATGTAGTAGTTACTTATAGTGTCATGGTAATACCTATGGTTATTGTATGTATGAAGGAAATTTGGTCATTTTATAGTCAATATCTTGTAGGTGCAATAATTTTTTCGACGAATCATGTCGTTTTAGGTCTTCTGTCTTATTTCAGTCACTTGCAATCAACCCCGATTTCAAAATTCCAACAGGAAAAAAACCTTAAAATTGTTTTTACAGAATCATTATCATAGTCGAGTTATTATATTATGGAAGCCAGTACTTCTTCGAAGATGCGACCAAGAAAGCAAAGCAAATCACTAACTGACATGCCATTGGAAGTGATTAAGTCGATAATAGTCGAGTTGGAAAAATTTTCAGCAATCGACACTTTGAAGATGAAGAGTGTCTAAGTTTTGTCTTCGATCCTTTTATTACATGTGTATATTTGATTTGTGCTTACAGTTTGGGGCCAATATTGTGTTTCATTTGCAATTGCAAAATCTTGAACGAGGCAGGAAAAACGGAAGAAGTATAAAAAATGATTGAGTTAGATGAATTACGATTCTGTCGTTGGTCTAACCAAAAACATGTAGTTATCAACAAATGCAAAGAGATGAGAAACCTAAATATTCTATTCAGGGATGGATTGGTACGTTGTTATATGCATAGTATTAATTAATTTGTTTCTTGTTTTGCATTACTTTAACTAGGAATTATATGTTTAATGTTTTGTTAGATGAAGTTATTTTTGTTGGAAGCTGATCATAAAGGGAAAACGGTGCTTGAAGAAGCATTTGCATTGGGACTTTTGGATTCACTATTTGTCATGGGAATGCTGCTGATTGCAGAAGGAAGACAGAGGAAGTAGGAAGCTTTATACATGTTGAATAATGTTTACCACAGAACAAAAAGGTACTTGGAATCTTAGAGCAACTTGTTCCAAGGTTCATCTCCACTTAAATAAGGAAGGGAGAAAACGTGTACACTTCCATGGCTTCCATAGAACTTGTGTAATGCATATGTCTATGATTAGTGTGTCAGACGCTTTTGGGAATGGATACAAATGGATGTTTAGGTGTGAAATTTGTCTGTGGGATGCTTATTTCGTTAGGTTTGCTAGGGAGTTTGGAATCATTTATGAGTAATTTGTTGATATGTACTTTCATATTATGACAATTAATGACATGTAAACTCTTTTGGTTTAATATATGATTATATAGTAATTTACTTGATAAGTAGTTACTTGATTAGTAAATATGTTATGTTGTTAATAAGGGACTAAAATAGTAAAAGTTTAGAAAGTCGTGTGGCAAAATGAAAGTCAACAAAAGCTTACTATTCCTAACTTGGTCATGTTTTATTATGTATACATATTACTGTTTATATTTTGTTAGTAAAATTAAATGGTTGTGTTATAATTATCAAATTTTGACATATATATGTTTATTAAGTGTATGTTCCTTTAAAATTAAATGGTTTTGTTATAATTATCAAATTTTGAAATATATGTTAATTTGGTAAAATTAAAACCACCATTTTAGTGTGTGATTGGATTGGAAACACCATTTTAAAGTGTACACATCACAATTTTAATGTTTTTCCATTGGAGTTGGTCTAATAAGTTAAGTATAATATGTGAAATGACTTGTAGTAAAGATACATTTGCTATATATCGACAACAGATGTTCTCGTCACGTGACTGGCTGAAGAGAAGAATGATGAGAGTTTAGATCTTTAAAGGATGGCGGTAGAGACAAGTTTGGAAATAACATCAGTGGGGAAATTAAAGGCTATGGAATGATTACAAATGGAGAATTCTTGATTCAGAAGGTTGCATATGTCGAGGGTCTGCAACACAATCTTATAAGGTTTCACAATTGGTTGTGGGTACATGACTAAAGGTATAGTTTGATGAAGAAGGTTCGTAGATAAGTGAAAAGGAATGTAAGGCAGTGCTTCTGAAGTCCAAAAGGAAGGGTGATATGTATCTAAATCAAATCAAAGGGAAGCCATCTATTTGCTTACTACGAAAGCATCTTTGTATAATTGTTGGCTATGGCATCGAAGGCTTTCTGAATTGAAGTTCAAGGATATAAACAAGCCCATTATTTAAGATCTTGTTCATGGTCTACCTTGTGAGCTCAGAAAACAAATTATGAAAAGTCACTCAACCATTATCAATACCAAAATCATTAAGCCACTGGAATTATTGCATATTAATCTTTGTGGTCCATCAGCAATCAAAAGTATCGGTGGTAATAAATATATTATGGTTATCATTGAGGATTTTCTAGATTTACCTGGGTGTTCTTTCTTAGACAGAAATAAAATGCAACTCCAAAGCTGATAGATTTCATCAAGCAAGTTGAGCTTCAACTATGAAAGCTTGTTCGGAAAATACATAGTGACAGCGACTTGGAATTTAAAAATCAATCATTTGAAGAATTCTTAATTGGAAAAGGGATTTGTCAAAATTTTCTTCTCCTTACACTCCCCAACAGAATGGTGTAGATGAAAGACGAAACTGCTCTCTTTGCGTAGCTGCAAGGACGATGTTATTATTTTTGAATCTTCATCTCTACTTTTGGGCCGACGCTATTGCAACTGACTGCTTCACACAGAATCGTTCCTTCATCAATAAAAGATTTCTCATTAATCCTTATTGTTGGGAGTGAAATTCTTGTGAGGTGTCGAAGTGTTCGTTGTCTTGTATTAGTGTCGAAGTCAGTCTCGTATGTTTTGCATAGGGGTGTCTGTATGTTGAAGCTTTAACGCTTAAATCCATTTTGCATAGGGGTGTCTGTATGTTGAAGCTTTAACGCTTAAATCCATTATGTATTTTTTGTATGCTTCTATAATCCCTATAAATAGGTGATAGGTACTAGAGTTAGAGTAACCTTTGGAGACTTTGCTATTTTACTCTAAAACTTTCTATGTATCCTTTAGAAGCTATATTCGAGCCATCCAGATCTTATTTACCTTTTTGTGTTCATAATTCAATCAAATATCTGATTACGTTTCTTATACTCGATTACTTACATCTAGATTTGGTATCAGAGTCGGATTCATATAGTTCCTATCTGATTTTCTCGAGTTATCAAAAGTTTTTGAATCTCGTTCTAGATTGAAAAAAGTTTCCACACTTTTGATTTTGAAAATCATTATAGATCTTCTGTATTGATTTGATTCTACTTTCAGTTTGTATAATCGAGTGTTCCTCATTTGATTTCTGGAAGATTCATTCATCAAATTCCTAATTTCTGAATCTTTTCTAAAATCTCGTACGTACAACAATAGCTAACTTCAACATGAACATGATGACATTTTAATTCTCATCTTCTTGATTGGGCTGATCGAATGGAAGACTATCTGAATGGAATCAACGAAGATCTCTGGAAATGTATTACTGATGAAATTCATTATACAAGTCTGTTACAACATGTTGGAACTGCTGCTTCTAGTTCAAATGTTGCTCAACAAATAGAGAAACAGAAGAAAAATGAGAAGTGATGCTTGCATGAACTCCGTGGTGCTCTTCCACCAATGGTTTACAAATATGTGCATGGTTGCAAGACATCAAAAGAAATTTGGGATACTTCAAAAGACTAGTGTCAAGGGAGTGAGAAGACAAAGAAAGCTCTATTAAGCAATGTCTGCTTGAGCTAGGAGAGTTCAGACAAAAAGACGGTGAAAACATTGAACTATACTTTGATCGTCTTAATGAATTCATATTCAAGTGAAATTGATGTGGACTTATTCGTTCAACAATGGAATTCAATTCAACCTTCTAGATGGGACTTTGCAAAGTTTCAACAACTATTCTCTTGGTGTTTTATACAACATGATGAAAGCTCATGAAAGTGAGATCACTAAAATTGTTGAAGAATCGAAAATGAGCTTGCGTGGTCCTCTTTATTTGGTGTCAAAAGTGACACACAGAGAGACTTAGGTTAAGTCAGTTGAGTATGATAGTTTGGAAGATGAAGGTTTGATTGTTAATTCGGATGACAAAGTAGTGTCTTTTTACTTAAACAACAAAGTGAAGAAATTCTATAAGAAGCCATTTAGTTGAAAGTTTAAAAGTGGTGACAACAAGGTTGTTTCATCTGGGAAGAGTGTGAGAGAGGAGAAGTTTGAAAATGAAGAAGTTAAACCTGAGGTTTCAAAGCCAGGGAAGAAACTAAAAGGATATTCTGGTTTCGACTGCCGTTACTTTAATGGAGAAAATCACATGGCAAGTGATTGTACATTGAGAAAGAGAGGAGAGACGAAGAAAAGGTGAAGGATCAAGTATACTATGCTGCTAAGGTGGAGGAGGTTAAAGCGAAATTGAAGGGAATTCCATTTTTTGCAAGAGGAACTGGTGAAGAGGAAGGGGTGTATCAAATCTTTTCATCAGGATTAGATGATAGGGAGATGCGAAACCCGAATCATGGAGCAATGTACGCAAAGTTCGAAGAGGATGAGGAGAATGTTACTGGAAGATGCTTTGTTTCAACCACAGCTCACAAGTCTCCTATGACTTTGAAGGTACATTGTGTTTTCAAATCCTTTAATATTCCTTTTAGTTCATATAATTCAATTTTATTTGAGTTTGATGTAGCTGTTACATATGTTAATGATTTGCTTATTTCTGCTAGTAGTGATGCTGAAAAGTCAAAATCGTTACTACTAGAAACCCAGAGAAGTTTGGAATCAAAGAAGTCTAGGATAGACAATTTAGATTTAAAATTGTCTAATGTCATTTGCAATAGAGACATACTTAGAAGTGATAACTGTATTCTGTTAAAGCAAAGAAATATATATTGTAATTCTGTTGAACGCCTTTATGGTAAATTGACTGCTTTGCATCATTCGTCAAACATCAGCAAAGAACAAGATAAGAATATTTTGTCCTTTTTAGCTTTCAAAATAGAGAATATTGATTCAACTTCGTATGACTGTGAGAAAAATATTTTTGAGTTTGACAAGATCCCAAATGATTGATATGCATATGGTATTGTTAAATTGATGAATGTTTAGATGCAAATATTCATGTTGATATTGTGAATAAGACCTTGACTAGAAACAAACAAATGCTTATTTTGAAAAGAATGAAGAACTCAACATCTGACTCACAAGCCAACTTTGGTGATATCGAAGATGATCCTGATAATAACAATGAAATCGAGGAGGAAGTTGTTGACTGTTCAAAGTTATCTATCATTAATGTCACTTTATAAACAAATGTAAAGAAAAATGTGACGAATCTTTGGTTCTGAATAACATTGACCTACTGTTGACTTCAAAAGTTCATAACCTTGATCATGTGACTGTCGAAGATAGTCAGACTGACAGTGATGATGATAACAAAGTTGAATCTGGTGACACAACTATTCTAAGGGTTGTTGTTGACCAAGTTTATAAGGAATCAAAAAAGTTCGAAAAAATTAATGAAGGAAAAAGGTCCTCATTATCTTGAATCGAATTCGGTGGTTTATCCAAACTTTAAATGCACTGATAACTTGATATTTCCGGATCAAGTGTTTATTACAATAGGAAATGGAGAAAGAGTCAATCTTGAAATCAACAAAATTATAGTTGAGGACAAGAAAGAAGAAAAGAAAGAAGGGTTTTTCTATAACCATAGTGCTATTGCAAACAATCTTAACAATAATTTATTCACATTTCAAAGATCAAAGCCAAAAAGAGTTTGGGAGGTTAAGAAAGAAAAAATAGTTGATGAAAACCTTTCAAATGAATTGGATTCTCCAACATAAACCACAAAAGCACAGATGTTTTATGTATAAATTCAAAAGATTTCAATAGACGAAGGAATTTTAATGTCTGAAGCAAGGAAAAAGGTTTATTGGCAAAATTTTGAGTCTCGAAAGAAACAAAAACTTGTATTAACAAATCCTTTTAAAAAGAAAATGTCTAAAAGATCAATCAATAGTTTAAAAACCAAATCAGTCTTCGAATGTTCAAAAACCAAAAGTTTCAAAAGTTGTTCAAAACGAATTTCAAAGGAATTATGTTCCTAATCATCAAAATGCATAGTTTTCTCAATATAATTCTCAAAGGAATAATTTTGAACATCAGAGGAATTTTGAAGAAGTTAACAATCAAAGGAGGTTTTCAAATTCAACATAAGTTTTTACTCGGTTGAATGTTGGTTATAATGAACGTTTACAAAATCGTTATCAACCCTCATGCCCAATCAAAATTTCCAAAAAGACATTTCGATAAGCTGTAAGTAAAAAAGTCAAGAAATGAATCCTTCAAACCCACACAACCTCAATTTCCAAATCCAGCTTCAAAGCAAAAAAGTCAATGCTTCATTTGCCAAAGAAAAACCTGATATAAAGAACATTAATCATTGGCTTGAATGAAAAGGAAAAATGTTTCAATTAGGAAACTTTTCACAAAAGGAAATTAGGTATGCTTATGAAAGCTACTTAAACGAATGGCAACATAGAAGTATGTCCTTAATGGAATCGAATCCATCGATTCGAAAGTGGAGAGAAGTTTTGAAAGCAAGAGTTGAGGTTAAACAAACCACTAAAGAAAAAAGGCAAGTCAATGTTGATTCTAAGCTTATACATGATTTCATTTCGATACCTAAGTCTAATGAAGTTGACTCAATCGATAGTTTGAAATGCAAAGTTTGTAATTGGGTTATAGGATCTTCGTTTCATTATGCATGTTGTTCTAATAACCAAGGACCCAAACAGCCTTGGGGATCTAAATTCTTTCAATGATTGCAGGTTTTGTGTGACGAACAATATAATGAACATACCTACATTGATAGTGGTTGTTCTCTTCACATGACAGGTCGAAAGTAAAATATACGAGATTATCGAAGCTCTGAACATGTTAGAGTAATAAAGTTTTGGAATAACAATAAATGTCATGTTGAGGGATATGGAAAAGTTACGAATGGAAAGTTCTATGTGAATCGAGTGTCATATGTTGATGGTCTTCAGCATAACTTGATAAGTGTCTCACAACTTGTGTGGGCACTGGTAATCAAGTATTCTTTCATGAAAAATGAAGTGTTATTTTAAAAAAAGAAACAAAAGAAGTGTTGCTCAAGTAAAATCGAAAAGGAGATATGTTCACTCTTGATAACAAACCAAAAGTTGGTGTTACCTCTGTATGCTTACTCTCGAAGGTATCATCTGATATAAGTTGGCTATGGTATCACATAATTTCTCACTTGAACTTCAAAATTTTGAACAAATTAGTGGTAAATGATCTTGTTCGTGGTTTATTGGTCTTAAATTTTGATAATGATTCTTTATGTGCAGCTTCCGAACAAGGGAGGCAACATAGACAAGGTTATGCAATTATCATTGATACGAAGATCATTGAACCTCTTGAATTACTTCACATTGGTCATAGTTGATGACTTTTCAAGGATCACTTGGGTATACTTTCCTTGAAAAAAGTCTAAAACTGCTCAAGTAATGATTGATTTCATTAAGCATATCGAACTCAGTCTATGCAAGAAAGTAAGGAAGATGAAAACTGAGTATGGACCTGAATTCATGTATCAAGTTCTTGATAAATTTCTAACTAATCTTGGCATAGTTCATAATTTTTCAGCTCAATATACACCTCAACAAAACAGTGTTGTTGAGAGAAGGAAACGATCTCTTTCTTATGCCAAAAGGAAACAATTTTGTTCATAATTTTGTATTATATCAACATCCCTAGACAATGTAGGATTTTGCCTAACGTTGCAAGGATCCCCGATGCTAGGCTTCAAAAGTTTGATCCAGCTAATCCAATTCTTATGGCTTATCTGCAAACAATCAACCCTTCTATTGAAACAGGTGTTCTTTTGCCAAAAGGAATAGCTGGCACTTCAAAGCGTGGCAAGAGTTCAAAGAAGGTTACCAAGGCTAGTCCATCGAAGCATGCTCTTATTCCTTCTTCGAAGACGGTTACAAAGCCATTTTCAGTTCCTGATCCTATTCCAATTCTACAGGAAGTTGTTAAGCCTGTTTGTGAAGAAAATTCTAAATCAACAAAGGAAGTTATGCCTTCATAATCTAGGGTTCTCAAGCGGTCAAAGAAAATGGTTCATAGACCTCGTCATTCTCCTGAAAGACAACGTTTTCTTGAAAATGTTACCGAGCAATCTCTTTCTTCTCCCAGAGAGATTTTTGCTTAAAAAATCAAGAATATTTGCAAACACTTGATCAATCGAAAGGGGGTTCTTATTATGGAAATTACTGCTCATTTTTCTCCGTCATCCAAGAAACGAAGAGCTAGAGATATGGTGAAGAAAATCAACAAAAATTGAAAAAAAGTGGACGATAATTTGATTGTGGTTGTTGTTGAGACAAAGTTTGAAGATAGTGGTAAGTCTCAATCTCCACACTGTTATGATGATATGGGCTTCGAATCATATCAGATGGGCTCTCTTGTTAAGTTGCATGTCGAGGCGATAGGAAGTCATGGTGGCGATGTGGAAACATTTCATGTAGACACAACCACCAATTTGAATTCTCATTCGCAACCATCCATCCCTAAGCAGACTTCGGTAATACCACCAGAAGTTTTGCTTGCCAAGTCCAATATGGAGGAGGTGAGAACTTCAGGCATCACTACAAACATATTTGATATGGATGCAAATGTCCATAAGGGTGATGGGATGTTGATTTCTAATGCCCATGGTCGCTCGGATTCTATTGTTATTTCATCTACTTTCGAAACATCAGGAATTGATACAACCACTTCTTTGCAACCATTTTATTCACCTATTCCTACTTCATTACCTCAATCCACAACTTCACCTACTTATCAAAATATTCTCAATAACCATATCACACCTTTGTTTCCTTCACAATCCACTGAAGGACTAAAATGCATTTATGATAATAAGACAGAAGATGATAATGTTTGTGTTTCTTTTGCTAACATACAATTTGATCTAGAGGAGGAGAATATACCAAATCATATGCTTATGTCTGGCAAACACTTTAAGATTCTTAACTACAAACTCAATTCGTTATGCCAATTTCAAGCTGATGCTGGGAGTCGCCATAGTGTCTCTGGGATGGAAGTTGACATTATGCTCAAGTCTTAGGAAATCCGGCTGAAATCCATGATGGATCAAATGGATTAAAAAAACGAACTTTGTGCGATTTCCAAGATAGAAGATATTCATCAAGAAATGACACATGAAGTTGCAAAAGTTGATCGTAACTATTCTAACCTTCATACTAAGGTGGATATAGTTGTTGAAGTTATGATGAAGCTTGTTGAGTATCACACTTCTCGTCTCAACATAGTTGATGTGAAGTCCGAATCTGATTCCAAGGCATTTTGTACATCTACAAGGACTACTAGAAGACTTGAAGGAGCTAATTTTCAAAATTAATATTCCTCCTTGTTCATCAGTTTCTCTAGATTCAATCTCACAAATGCATTCTTCATTGGAAAGTCATCTAAAGCCTGATCTTGATCCTTTCTTGACATTTGTTAAGTTGATGCCCAAAGCTGCCCCACCTGTGTCCACAGGGGTGCAAGGGGGAGAAAAGGGTGTTAGTACATCAAGGGATTCCGATCAAGGAAAAGTTGTTGGTAAAGTGACAACTATACAACTTCCCACCTCATTTCTGATGTCCACAAGGACCTTTTCAACATCCATGACTTTGAATAATTAACTAAATATATACTTATTGGTTCATCTATTTGTGGAACAAGTTCGAAACCACCTCCATCATCTAAAGAAATGAAAGGAAAATGGAAGGGTCGTCACATCGAACCAATTGATGAAGATAAGAAAATTGCTTTGGAGATGGAAATAGAAAGACAAAGGAAAATATAGAGTATTCTTCGACAAAGGCAAGGAGACCATCCTGTTCTTGAGAAAGGTGATCCTACTAAACCATATTGTTATAAAATAATTGAAAAGATTGTTTTATTATGGTAGCATGGTTAATTTCTTGAAAGTCCCAAAGAAGAGTTTTGATATTGAAAATTCCAATTTCAATCAACTGGATTTTCCTATCAACCATATGTTGTTCGTATCAGCTCAGTATCAAATAGTTGACAAGTTCGAAGATAAAGATGAGTACAAGAAACTAAAAATTAGGTTTCATGTTGTAGATGGGAAGAGTAAATAAGAGATTTGGTCATTGGTAATCATTGTTAGGGTGTTGGGAATAACCAAATGTAACAACAGCAAAATTCAGGTCAAAATTTAACTTTTATAAAACAACAATTTGGATATACCAAGTGGTATATATCGTAAAGAGGTTTCCAAAAATATAAAGAACACTAAAATCCGAGTTATAACGAAGAGGTTATGACCAACCGAAGATTCTCGGCAATACCGGCAACACCGATTAAACGAAAAACGCAAAGTTTCAATACAATAGTTTTTAGCCTTAAGTATCTAAATGAAAGCTGTAGATAACATTAAACCGTGAGCGTACATAAAAAGAATGTCCAAATCAGACTTCGTATGAGGAAGTTATGATTTTTCCAAGATTTGGATATAGCAGTAGACAACTGAAAACTCGAAATAGAGCTCGAGAGACTTTTGACCGAAACAACCTGAATGAGAATCGAAGGTCTCAACAATAGTAGCGCAACGGTGAAAAGTCTGACGAAAACAGACATCGGATGAAGAAGTTATGGAATTTTAACGGACTTTTCGTGTCCTGGCCCGTTAAAAATAAATAATTAAAAATAAATCAAAATTTGCCGATAAAGTCTAAACGAGAGTTGTAGATCATGTATTTAGCTACGCGTGCATATAAATAACGTCGAAAACGGAGCTCGTACGTGAAAGTTACGGGTTTTACAAGTTCGAGACCCGAAATTCGAGGCTGTCAGGCTTGCCACGACGTGGCACAACCTTGCCGCGACTCGACAAGTGACTGAGGGCGTCCAATCAATGGAAGATAAGTTTGACTCCCCACGACGTGGCCATCCCTTTCCACGATGTGGCATGCCCCAAAAATGACCCTATAAGTAGATTTCAAGGACTCCGAGTTCCATTGCTCAGTTCTTTTCTTTCTCGCGCCGAAACTCTGCGTTTAAGCCCCCGAGACCCTCCCAAAGCCCCGGTTTTCACCTTCAAGTCCCGAAGGAAGGCTTTGTGTTCCTGAGATCCCCGAGATTCCTGAGAATCCTGAGATTTTCCCGCGTTTTCAACTCTTCCAGTCGAAGATCTGCTCGATTCTTCTCTCGACTACTTCAAATCAACCACTTCAATCAAGTGAGTTCATACCCCTACAACCACACTTTAAATGCTTTTTAAACACTTTTAAGGGGGGAGGGGGAATACAAGTAAACACACGACTAAAATCGTGTGAAACATCGATCTTTTGCTATACTTTTCATACTGTTGTTTTAACTATCTTATGAAGTTATTATCATGCAAAACACCTCACAACACAACTTTACCCTCTTGGGGTACAATATGTTTTATAAATAGAAATATGTTTTATTTATACATTTACATATATTTATACATTTACATACAAATACATCATATCAAGGGTAACCATCTTTGCTAAACCATTTTATACATTCAAAGAACTTATGATTTATGCTTTGTCAAACATTGTGAAAAAGGATAAACTTTGCATACAAAACTATTACTTTAATACAAACTTAGTTGAGAATCCGTGAGACGTGTACATCTTCAAATACTACCTTTTCCTAAAAGGTATCGCTACAAGTCCTGTCTATAACCAGAGTCTCCCGTTCAGAAAACGTGTCAAATGTGTATAGATCTATACGAGAAGTCATGATCCCGCGCCCTGACTGTTAGCTACAGTCCGTCTTTTGGGGTGACAGTTTGTCATAACGCCACGACGCCCGAAGAACGTCGCTACAGGCATATTATGTTTAGTATGGTTATAAAACTCATCAGATATACAATTATTATGGTATTATGCTTTTATGAACGAGTAGCTATTAAAACTATTCTTCATCTAACAAGTGCGATCTTTGTATAGCTTTATTATATAAAACTATGCCACAACTTTTAAGCACGTCGGTTGCTTGCGATTTTCGGTCTTAGAGACTGCCAATTATGTTAGGAAAATAAGGGTTTTTCCTGCATCTAAAACAAACAACTAATAGGAAAATAAGGGATTTTCTTGGTGCAATTATTTACAACTTATAACATGAACATTCATATGTATTTCATACTTTTATAAGAAAATAAGGGTTTTTCTTGGAAAACACAACAAATCATATCTCAACTATTAGGGAAAATATGGGATTTTCTGGATCTAATACCTTCATTTTCAACACAACGAATCATAACTCTTTTCATTTGAAAATACCGGGTTTTTCTGGAAAACATACAAGAACTTTCGAATGGTGTACATTTTCTCAAAACACTACTTATGAACTCACCAACTTAATTGTTGACACTTTTTCTTTGAAATAACTTGTATTCTCAGGGAACCGCTAAGCAGGTTTGGAAATCAACTTTTGGGGATTAATGTGCTGACGTTAATTACTTCTTTTGAAAGATGTTTATGTATTTATCTATTGAACATGTAACGAATACAATTATGTAAACATTTTGAAAACCTTAATATATATGGTGGTGTGTACTTTCCTTTCTATGAATTGTTATGATACTGAATATGACGTTCTCCGCCCCCGAATGTTTCCGCCGTTTTGGTTTGGGGGTGTGACAGATTGGTATTAGAGCATTGTTTATAGTGAATTAAGTATATCAAAACCATTTTTGTTATACAACTATAAACATAACTGGGCAAAAACACTCTGAGTAAGAGTCATACTTTTAAAATTAAATTTATTTAGTTTTTGTAAAGTAGGCATGCATTCATTTCATATTAATAACAGGGTCAGTATCATAATTAAAACAATATAGAAGTATTATAGATGAGTTGTACAATACAAGTATGCCCTGAGTTATGTAATCGGGACTGAGATGAATATAGCCTGATCAACTATATGTGTCCGAGAGCCGACCAACATATGCCAGGGGATTGCTACAATGGACAACAAGTCTAGAACTTACCAAAAACACAACTTTTAGAACAAAACAAATATATTTAGAATGTTATTGGAATGCTCTATACAATAGTATAAAAACCCCAACTTGTATGCATTAGCTTTTGGACAATTTTGACACCTCTATTCTCGTACAGACGCAATGGCCGGGTTCCACATCCCGGGAGATCCCTACTACCCAAACCAAGACAGTGAAGAAAGGATAGAGAATGATCCTGAAGAAGGAATGCAAGAAGAATCAAACTCAGATCCCAAGGACAATAACCTACCCTTAACGGCTCCAGTCCAAAACCCTAATCCTCGACCGTAATTTCATGGCTCGATGCCCCTTTGGGCAACTAACCTGAATAGGTGGAGCCGCGAACAGGATCAACCCCTTCCATTCAACGGAGACTGAATCTTCTACAATTTAAGCGAGGGAGGCTCAGCAGACAGAGCCCTTCCTATATTGGTTTGCCGGATTTCTCGCATTGGTGAACAAGGAAGGACGACCATCCATCGAACTGAGGAAAATGATGCGAACACTGGAGTCAACACAGTTCGCATCTGATAGTTAGGATTAGCTCAAGGGAGAATCGTAAATCAAAATGAAGCGTTGCAGAGAGAGATAACGGAAACTCAAACCGAAGTGATAGAACTTCGGGCACACCAGGAAAGACACGAACTATGTATGCTCGAGATGGAGCGTCAGTTGACAGAATCTAAGGCCCATGTAGCCAGCTCGCGTCACAAATAATACCTTTCTAACTTCAAAAATTTTGTCATAACATAAGACCTCGGATAAAGTCCTTACTTTTCTTAACCTTGTAATCGGAGACCTTTAGATAGGTTAAATTTTCCTAACTACAAAATGTAACGCACCATATTTTTAATATATATGATGTATTTCCTTTATTAAACCCTTTGCATACCCTTCCAATTCATGAGTTTATCCACTCTCTTTATGAGTCGAACTCAAAACCCTATTCAAGGGTAAACCAAACTTTTGATATAACAAATCACTAAAGCGCGACTTTCGAATCATATAAACTTATAGTTTTTCTTGTTATTTCCTTATCAGAACGATGCCTCCTCGTAGATCAGCACGTAGAAACGCAACCCCACCACCACCTCCCCAATATGACCCCAACATAGTGCAATCTGCTATCACTGTGGCAGTAACAACTGCACTGTCTCAAGCAAACTGTAGCGGCGCAGCAAGGGCCGGAAATAATCAACTTACCAACGCAACCTCATTCCTACGATTGGACACCGCCACTTTGCAAACTACAGTTATAGCCACAGTGGCAGCCATTAGAGCATACAATAACTCTATCAACTCAAGCAGGGAAGGAAACGATATCATAAATCCTAATCAAAGAAACAATCGAAGCCACCTACCAGTAGGTACCTATAAGAATACTGCAAGGTGCGAACCTAAGAACATGAAACGAAAACCCTGGAGCAAGAGGAAAGGCAAATCAACTAAAGGAAACGCCAAAAAGCAATCAACAAACCATACCCCTACACCCACAAGGTCGTACAATGGCAACCAGCCTAAGTGCAACCGATGCAACTTTCATCATCACGGACCCTGCCGTGAAATGCATTGCGTTAGGTGCAATAGAAAGGGACACACCGTCTGCTACTGCAGAGAACTAGCCCAACCAACTGCTCCAGCCACAAATGTGGGAGTAGATCGTGCTTGCTATGAGTGCGGAGTAACGGGAAATTTCCGAAGGGACTGCCTGGAGTCAAACATCATGAATGCTGGTGGAGGAGGCCGAGTATTCACAATGGGCCAAGAGGTGGCTATGGCAGACCCCACGGTTATTCCGGGTACATTTCTCCTCGATAACTTATTTACATACATTCCATTTGATAGTAGGGACACAGAGAAGTTCCGTGAGTCACAAATTTAAAAATCTACTCGAACAAACACCCCAATCATTAAACAAAACTTTCATAGTAGTAATAATAGGGATAGACTAGAAGCACTGAAAACACATATGTAGAATGCACTATCCCACTAACGAACGTTTTACAATGAGAAGTTCCGACTTCGACATTCGACGTAGATTGGCTTGGCCCTAACCTTACCAATTCCATTTGTTATAAAAGACCCTTTCACTTTAACCATCGACTAACGAAACTCAATCGATTTACAACGACAAACCCGAAATAAACCCCAATTGGTTTCTAGTTTCAAAACCCCAAGGTACTCATGTGAGGAGTACTATATCTTTACAACCTTCCCGTAGTATCCCCCCAACAAATCATTTAGAAATACCACGCATACAACGAGTCAAATCCAAGCTCAGAAACTAGGAGTGAATTCAACCATGAACTTCAAAATGTAGCTGCCCTAATGCATCGAGTGAATATGCTAACATTTAGAAGAACATAAGTAAATAAACCCAAAACTACATGATCCCGATCGGTCGAAGTGATAGGCGGAGTAATGAAGGTCCGCTTGATGGGATTAACACAACTTTTAATCTATGAAGATCGATTAGATCTTGAACAAGTATATGAATATGAAACAGCAAGAACGCAATATTAATAACCAAGCAGAACGCAATATTAAGAACAAAACAGCTTGAATCAATCGTGTCGAATGATTAAATAAAATCCTTAGAAGAGCTCGATTAGGAACATCAACTGTAAAGGATTGGAAGATTACAAGAACGATTACTGGAAAATATTGTACTCTTGATCAATCGCTATATCGATAATCTCTAGAATCTTAACCTAATATGCATGCAAGCATTAACTTAAATACTATACATAAAAGGCTCTCGGTTGGACAGGCCCAAACCGGAGAATAAAAGGCTAATCTAACGAGCCCAAAAGACGCAACATCTAATAAAACTTCAGCCCAACAATCTCCCCCTTTGCGTCAATTTGGAGCGAGACCTTCACTTCTTACTTGGGCCGGCAGCTGAAGCTGGTACTTTCTTCTTCACGGTGCTAAACAGACACTTGGTTATTGAGAGGATGGTCTGTCTAAACCGGATGTACCGATTGATCATATCATTGAAGTACTTGATGTCATCAGCCGAATTGTCCTTACACCGCTTGACGATTGATAGGACGTGCTCCAAGCAAGCTGTGGTGTAGAGGTGCTTGTCAGCTAAAGCGAACAGACATTTCTGTCCTTCGGCTCTGGTGAACATCACTGAGTTTCGCCTTGGATCTATCTTGCCCATTTGCATTGTGTTTAGATCACTGGCCGATCCCACTGGTGCTACTTTCGGTTTCTTCTTGAAAACAGTGGCGACCTCCTGATCCATTTGGGCAACCTCCATGATGTAGCAAGCCAACATCCTTTTGACATGGTCTAAGATGGGACCATATTCGGCTTCGTTTGTCAGCAGGATATTGTACAAGACTATCCAGTCATGAGGATTCAGATTCGGTAGATCCGCCAGGGTGATGATGTGAGCAGTTCTTGCAGATCCTCGGATAAGCTTGAACTTGACGTTTGTAAATCTCCCCACGGCAAAAGGCTTCATCACCTGAACATTGACAATCTTCTGGGCGCTCCATGTAAGGTATTGAGGGTGAGCGGCCTCCAGGTAGAAGTCAATGAGCTCCCTGTCAAGCTCATCGTTCGGATGCGGGACTTCAAAGATGTTGGAGAAGGCGTGGAAGATGAACGCCTTTCGAGTCAGTGGCATATCGAACTGCGAATCGATGGTGTTGTTGCAGTCGAACGATATCACCGGCTTGAGCCATAGTATGGTTGGAGTCTCTATGGCCTCTTTTATCAAACGATCCCTGGTCCAGGCAGGGAAGAGCAGCTTTCGGCTCTCAAGGAGATCGTGGGCTTCTTTTTTCTTTCGTTCGGCTTCTTCAGCCTCACGCACCACACGACTGGCATCACCTTCAGCATTGCGACTGTTTTTCCGTTTCAACAAGTCGGCAATGGTCTCCTTGTCTTCATCTTCATCTTCATCTCCTCCCTCTACTATGTTTTTGCCCTTGTTCTTCACACCCGAACCCGAGGCATGACCAGTTGGGGGTGGTTCGGTTGTGTGAGTAGCTTTGGAGGAAGGAGGTGGTTTCGATCCTTTCTTCTCATCTCCCCCTTGTTTCGGAATGGACACGAAACTCGGCAGGCCTTCAATCTTGCTTAAGAGGTCCATGGCCGGGGAGAGCTTTTCAGCGAGGGTGTGCCTCACCGAATGATTAAGGATGGGGTCGTGTGCTTCCAGGATGTTGGATAGAGCGGCGTGGACATCCGAAACACACGTCTTTATGACTTCCCTCTCGGATCGAAGAGCCTCCAATTGTTCTTGAGAGTTGGAAAGCTGCGTGGTCTTGACCTTTAGGGCAGTTGTTTTACTCGCCAGAACGTCCATCAGAGAGTTCTCTGCCGCAAGATCCTCTTGTAGTTTTGCCAGACGGGCATCGATGGAGGCACGAAGTGCCGAGTTGTCGTCGCTGATATTTTGTCGGAGGGTAGCGAACGAAGTCAACTCCGTCGAGACGAACTTGGCCAATTGCTGAACAATCGGTTCCAGAGTTGTCTTTGTGGCATTGGTGCTTTCCTGCAGAGACTTCAGCAGGTCAGAAGCGTCGGAGAATAGTTTATCGACTTTTTCGGTCGCTGCCACACAGGCTCGGGTGGAGGCGTCTATCGCAGCAGTTGCTGAGGCCACTGAGTCATGTTGAGCCCTGGAGAAGGCATCAACTATCTTCTAAAGGGCAGCTTCAGACAAGGATGACTGCTGGTTGGAAGAGGAGGCGAGAAGTTGATCAACCTTCTCGTTAAGGTCGCGGAGATGCTTCTTTGTCACTGGAGCATCATGCTCCTCATCACTCTGAACTTGAAACAGACTATAGTAGACCGAATCAAAGTTCATGTGATCACCAGCAAGGTATTGATCATCGCCATCGGAGGCGTCTTCTGGAGATTGAGGTGGTGGTGAAGCTGGGGGTGTTGTGGGTTTGGTTGGTTCAGGTTGAGTGGGTGGGGGGTTAGTTTCGGGTGGTGATGGTGTATGGGTTTCAGTTTGTGGAGGGTCGGTTACGGGAGGGGTTTCGGTTACAGGTGGTGTTTCGGTTGATGTGGTGAATATGGGTGGGGGTATAGGGAATGAGGTTGGGGGGATAGTGGGGTTTATGGTGGGAATGGAAATAGGTATTGTGGGTGGAGGTGAAGGAACTGGGGATTGATGAAGTTCCGTCTCCGGGGTTGGGGACCGAGGGGGTGTGTTGCCTCGTTGAGGAGATTCGTCTCCTTGTGAGCCCTCAGAGTCCGAACTCCCACATTCGTATTCGCTTGAGGAGGAGGGAATAAGGAGCTTTCGCTTCGGTTGGGGTTTCCTCCTTTTCGGTTGTGGGGGTGAAGCAGCTTTCTGTTGTTTTCGCTTCTTGGGAGAAGGTCCCTTTGGAGCTTTGGACACTTGCTTCCCTTTGTCACCCTTTTTACCCCTGGCCACCGGTTTGTCGGCATCATGAATCGATCGCAGCATGTCCGGTGTCAGTTCCCGCGGACCAGTTTGGCAAAACTCCTTGATCGTTCTGATCAGTCTGCTATCAGCGGGCACATCGTCATACATCGACCCCGGGATAGAGGCAATGAAGGAGAATTTTGATGCATCGGATACGATGATCTTCTTGGTATGAAAGGTACCAATAGAAGACATCGGTGCACCGTCGGCTGTGGGAACGTTAAACTTGTCCATGGCCCATCTTATGATCAAGATCCAGAACCGGGCCAGCGACACCTCGGAGTGTCGGGAAGAGGAAGAGAGGCTCTGAATCAGTTGT
This sequence comes from Lactuca serriola, assembly GCF_051521515.1. Taxonomy (NCBI): domain Eukaryota; kingdom Viridiplantae; phylum Streptophyta; class Magnoliopsida; order Asterales; family Asteraceae; genus Lactuca; species Lactuca serriola. The sequence continues at coordinate 124,197,885 of NC_136413.1, read as the reverse complement.
TGCCAAAGGACAAACCCATAGTCCAGATTGATCCCGTTGTACACCCCATACATAATCGACAGGAAAAGACGACTGGCCCCGTCCGATCCTGAGCTCCTCTCTGACAGTCCCTTGAAGAGAACTGTAAATAACCCATTCCACTGGGGCGGTAGGCAGGACTTCTTGAACCTTGCGACGGAGGTGAGAACTTCCGTGTAGCCCATGTTGTAGAACATGTTGTACATCATACCAACCGGAATCGTCTCCGGGTGAACTCGCGATGGGTCAGCAGCAAACCCAAGCATGGTGCAGAAGCGGGGGCGAGAAATCGACGTCTTGTGTTCCGCCACTTCGAAGAATACCCTGTCGACGGCCTTGTCGTAGTAAGCCGTTGCGTAGACCTGAGATAAGGCCACCATTGGCACCGTTTCAATCCTTGACAGTGCAGGAGCAAGCTGGGAGTATTTGAGACACTCGATGACCGGCGACATATAGGAATCATAGGCCAGTGGGTTGAGATCAATCACCAGGCATTGCTGAGGTCGGATGGGAAGAATCTGAGAAGTTGCATGAACAGATGAAGATTCAGCCATTGTTGCAGGTTGGGAGAAGAAGATGACCGGGAGAGAGTTTGGAAGTAGTTTTGCTTTGGAAATTATGGGGGCAGTAAAGAGGTAAAAGGTGGTGTTGATGGGTTTTTATAGTAGGTGATAGGAGAGAGAAAAATCGTTTCAAATCTCTTATGGAAATACGAAACGGGTTTTTGGAGTGACTGATTGGTGACAGTTGGGACGTGCGATGATCACGTAGGAGAGAGAGTGTCAGATTCCTAGGATCACGCCGCCCAATAAGCGCCGGTTCAGAGAGAGGAACCGTTTCCATTTCCACATGCGCCATTAATGCCAGATTGATGACGCTTCAATACTGCACACGCGTCCAAAAGTGTCAGAAAAAGCGCGGTCGCTTCAAATTCACGCGCCCTCCTTTTTTACCGTCGTTTGAATTTCTATCCATTTAACTCCCGCCGAGTCAGCAACTTTTTGTCTTATCCCCTTTTAAACGGCTGTTTCCAATTAATGATCCACGTGGCTAATTTTTGACCACAACTTCATTTGTAACCATCCAGTAAATATCCAGCCTGTAAAATAATTAGTAACGGAATTTGTGAAAATCTAGGATTTTCGTGCAAAGAGTGTAAAAAAAATAAAGAACTAAAGCAACTCTTTTTAGGATAATCTGTGATGTCAATAATGACACGAAACTGATGATCCCGGGAACGAATCTCTTCCTTCAAGGTCAAGAAAGACCTCAAAGTGTTAGTGTGGAATCCCGTTGAATTACGATCAAACATTCATTAATAAATGTTGAAAGGCTTCTTTTAATAAGGCAAATTAAGGGTGGTTTCACTTTGATTCAACAATTCAATTCTTGATATAAGAACGAACGTGAACAAAGTACTTGTGAGACCAGTGTAGTCTGTTGAACAAGTAGGTCTGAGATGATTTTGTAGTGGCTTGGATTAATATGAAATCTCAGATAAAAATTTAAAACTGGATCCCATGGGAAGAAATGTTATGGTGTGTAACAATTTCATTGGAATCACGCAAAAAGAAAAAAATTGAGATTTCATGAAGGTACATTCGTCAATTCATTGGTGAAAAACTTGATCAAGTTAAATGGTCACCGTCAATTCGTTGGTGTTGAATTTTAGGTTTCACTCAGCTCGTAGTGGCACGAAACTAAGATCATAAACACAGATGTTGTGTAACCATAAACCTCAGTGGTAGTTTCTGAGAGTCTCAAGGGTTACAGTGATGAAACGAATGTTATGGAGAAATATAATGGGGATGGTGAAAGAAGACATAGTACCTCTGCTGCGAACATAAGGACCAAGCAGGAGACTCTGAACTCATATGAGAAGAGAGTGAGGTAGCTCACGATTAGAATAAATGAGTTAGCCTTATTGGGAAGACAAGGTTTGTGTTTACCAGGTCATGAAGGCTATTATTCAAAATCTTATGAGGCTTGGGACACATACAGCAGCATGCTTCTAGGGACACTTAAGTAAGTCATCAAATATAATCCCATAAACAAATGAGCACACGAAAAGAGTTTTTATTTTATTTTATTTTATTTTATTTTTTTTATTTTTGGATTTTTGATATTTAAAAAAAAATAAAAAGAAGATAAAAAAAACTTAAAAAAATATAAAAGATTGAGAAAAAAATACGATTAAAAAAAACTTTGGAAAAATTGAAAAACCGAACCCGAACGTTCGGTTGGTTTCGGTTGGAAAAAGTTGAAAAACCGAACCCGAACCTTCGGTTGGTTTCGGTTCTGGAAAATTTTGAAAAACCAAACCCGAACCTTCGGTTGGTTTCGGTTCAGGAAAATTTTGAAAAACCGAACCCGAACCTTCGGGAGGTTTCGGTTTTGGAAATTTTATTTTTTTTTTATTTTTTTTTTTATTTTTTTTAAGAAACCAAGGAGTTTAGAAATGTAATTTTGGAAAAACTTTTTACACAAAGAAAAACAAATTTTGCACACGAAATATACAACTCAGAAAAACTACCTTTGAAGTAATGAGCGAGTGAGATGGTTGAACCGAACCCGAACGTTCGGTTGGTTTTGCTTTTTACGTTTGAGGTTGAGAGGTAGTGTGAGGTACTGACTCTGATTCCATCATTCCTAGCCCTTGCAATATTTTATTGAACGATGCTTCTGGAAGAGCTTTGGTAAAGACGTCAGCCAGTTGATCAGTGGTTCTTACGAAGTGAACTTCGACATTTCCATCTTCCACATGATCTTTGATGAAGTGATACCTCAGTGCTATGTGTTTGGTTTTAGAGTGTTGCATCGGGTTATGACAGATCCTAATTGCACTTTCAGAGTCACAATATAGAGGGATCTTCTTCATACTGAGTCCATAGTCTCGAAGTTGACTCTGGATCCAAATCACTTGTGATGTGCAGGATGCAGCGGCAATGTATTCCGCTTCAGCAGTAGACAGCGACACACATGTTTGTTTCTTGGATTGCCAACTGACCAACTTCCCATCAAGAAATTGACAGCCACCAGTTGTGCTTTTGCGGTCGAGTCCACATCCTCCAAGGTCAGCATCAGAATAGGCTTGAACGAAGAAGCCTGAATTGGATGGATACCATAGACCTAAGGAGGCGGTTCGCTTGAGATAGCGTAGAATGTTCTTCACTGCCAGCATGTGAGGTTCGCGTGGGTTAGCCTGAAATCGAGCACAATAACACACAGAAAACATGATATCAGGCCTGCTAGCAGTTAGATACATCAGTGAGCCTATCATTTGACGATAGAGCGTGATGTCGACAGCCGGTTTATCTAGTGAAGGGGTAAGTTTGGTGCCGAATGCCATTGGGACTTTGACTTTTGAGTCTCCCATCATGCCAAACTTTGCTAGGAGAGTCTTCGTGTAAGCTTCCTGATTGATAAAGATGCCTTCGGGTCCCTGTCTTATATTTAAACCAAGGAAAAAATTAATAGGACCCATTGAGCTCATTTCAAACTTAGTCTCCATCAACTTTCTGAATTCAGCTGTTAAGCTGGGATTCGTAGAGCCAAAGATGATGTCATCGACATAAATTTGAACTATCATAAGGTGGTTACCTTCCTTTTTGCGAAAGAAGGTTGGGTCAACCGAACCTTGTTTGAATTTGGACATCTTTAAAAATTTTGTAAGCGTTTCATACCAGGCTCTCGGAGCTTGTTTGAGGCCGTACACAGCTTTATCCAGAATATAGCAATGATTTGGATACTTTTCGTTCACGAACCCAGGAGGTTGCTCCACATACACAGTTTCTTCAAGTTCTCCATTGAGAAATGCACACTTGACGTCCATTTGGAAGACCTCAAAGTTTTTGTGAGCAGCATAGGCCAAAAATATTCTAACCGATTGTAGCCTAGCTACTGGAGCGAACGTCTCTTCGTAATCTATCCCTTCCTCCTGACAGTATCCCTTGACAACCAGACGAGCCTTGTTCCTTATGACATTACCTTCCTTGTCCATTTTGTTTCTAAAAACCCATTTAAGACCGACAACTGAAGCATCCGGAGGAGTTGGAATGAGGCGCCAGACTTTGTTCCTTTCGAACTCGTTCAGTTCGTCTTGCATTGCTTGAACCCAATCAGAGTGATCGAGGGCAGTGTTCACTGTCTTTGGTTCAACTTTTGATACAAATGAGTTAAACATACAAAACTCAACCTTTGAGAATAAGGATGTCTGTTTTGCCTTCAGTTGAGATCGGGTCAGAACCTTTTCAGATACATCACCAACTACTCAAGAGATAGGATGATCTCTGGTCCATTTTGTAAGAGGAGGGTAATTCGGATCGAAGGTTGGATCTAGTTCAGCGTTGATCATCTCTTCTGGCTTAGATTGACTATCAAAATCAAGCATCATATCATCATGCTCCCCCTCAATTGATGAGTCTTGAGAAACATGAGGTTCAGGGGTTTCTTGCGGTGCTGGACTTTCAGGCATTGAAGCACCTTCGTTTGGAGGGGCATCTTCGGTTGGAGAGGTACCTTCGGTTGGTGAAGGACCTTCGGGTGAAGTGGTAGAGCTTTGCTCCCCCTCGACATGAGAACTTGGCTCCCCCTCGACTGAAGCATTGTTGGTTGGAGATTCATCAGTGGGCGATTCTTCTTCATGCATTCTTCTTGCAACATCTTCGACAATCTGCTTCATATGATCTATTTTGTTGTCAGCTGCACCTGCTTCGGAGAGAGAAGCTTTTTCCGGTTCGTCAAAAAGTTCCAGAAAATTTTCGTACAAATTGGCGATTGAGACTGTGACTTGGCCAGTTTGAGGAAAGATTTCCCTGGCAGTGTCATCTATGGCCTGTAATTTCTTGACATAGTTATCGTCGAAGGTCACATAGTATGTCTCTTCAATCCTTCTTGAACGTTTGTTTAGGACCCTGTACGCCTTGGATGTAAGTGAGTACCCCAGAAAAATTCCCTCGTCGGCTTTGACATCAAACTTGTTGCGGTGTTCTTTAGAGTTAAAGATGAAACACCTTGAGCCAAAAACATGGAAAAATTTCACATTGGGCTTTCTGTTGTTTAATATCTCATATGGTGTGAGCGTGAATCGCTTGTTGAGATAGGACCTGTTTTGTGTATAACAAGTAGCAGAAATAGCGTCAGCCCAAAAATAAAGAGGTAAGGAAGCGAAACTTAACATAGTTCGAGCAGCTTCACACAGAGATCGGTTTCGTCTTTCGACTATCCCGTTCTGCTGTGGTGTGTAGGGAGCTGAGAAATTATGACTAATTCCCTTTTCTGCAAGAAATTCTTCAAACTCCCTGTTCTTGAATTCGAGACCATTGTCGCTCCTGATGTTTCGAACGACCTTCTTGAGCTGGACTTCAATTTGCTTGATAAACACTTTCAGCTTTTGAGTCGCTTCAGATTTGAGCTTTAGAAAGAACACCCATGTAAATCGAGAGAAGTCATCAACGATAACAAGAATGTACTTGCTACCACCGATGCTTTCAATAGATGAAGGACCACACAAATCGATATGAAGCAATTCGAGTGGTTCAACAACTTTTGTGTTAATTACGAATGGGTGACTTTGACGACTCTGCTTTCCCATTTCGCATGCAGCACATAAATGCTCTCTGTCAAACTTGAGCAATGGAAGACCCCTAACGTGACCTCCAGTGAGAAGTCGGTTGATATCTTTGAAATTGAGATGAGAGAGTCTTCTGTGCCACAACCAGCTTTCGTCGGATTGAGCTTTTGATAGCAGACATATGGCTGGGTTTCCTTTGATGGGTTTCATGTTCAGAGGAAACATTTCACCCTTTAGCTCTGACTTCAGAATCACTTTCTTTGTCTTTTTCTCTATGATTTCAGAACCTTCATCATCGAATGAAACTTTGAGACCTGTACCTCCGACAAGCTGAGATACACTGATGAGGTTGTGTTGAAGTCCTTCCACATAGGCCACCTTCCTTATGGTAAAATCACCATTCGTTATCATCCCATATCCCTTTATGGTGCCGAAAGAGTTATTTCCAAACTTAACGTTGCCACCATTTGCAAGAGATCTGTATTCCCTGAGCTCCTCTTTCCTCCCTGTCATGTGACGCGAGCAGCCACTGTCGATGTACCATTCTTCGTCAAACTGCTCGTCACTTATAACCTGCAAAAATTAAGCAGATTTAGGAACCCAAAGTTTCTTGGGTCCATGTGAGGTTTTCATGGGAACGGGAATAGTAAGAGAGATGTCAACTAGATATGTTCTTTTAATTAGAGTTGTTTCATCTTTCTTTTTAATGGTGTAGACTTTTATTTTGTTAAGATTGGGTTTGTTCGCTTTGGACTCAGGTTTGGATTCATTGACCTTTTGCTTTCCCTTCTGTTCAGCTGAAGAATGAGGTTTTTGAGGGCAAGCGGGATTAGTTTTGGAACTAGATGGAGATGAATGAGTGGAAGTAGAAGAACGAGAAGAATTAGAACGAGAGAAGTTGGATGGGGAGGACTTCCTGGCTGATGACTCTAGGTGACCCTTTTGCTTTTGATCATTAGAGGGGCGGACCTTCGAGTCTTGTTCTCTTTTGAATTCAGAGCCGAACCTATGCGTTCGGTTGGAGTTGTTCTCGGAACCGAACCTTCGGTTTCGGTTGAAATTCTTTTCAGAACCGAACCTTGACTTTCGGTTGGTATCTTCTTGCGAACCGAACCTTGGCTTTCGGTTGTTGTTTTCTTGCGAACCGAACCTTGGCTTTCTTACGGGATTGTTTTCATACTTTAGATTCTTGTCTTTGTGTGAATAGTATGCATTCTGTGAGTGCCAGAATTGTTTCCTTTCAGAAAGGTTTTTTCTGTATCTTAGGTTCCTTTCTATCTTTTTATCCCTCATCTGCTTAGGTTGATGATGAACGTTCGCTTTCGTTTTTGATGTCACCTTGGCTGGTTCCTTTTGAACTTCAGGAGTTTTTCTTTGAGCCGAGGGAGCAGAGGGAATATCTGAAGAAGATTCAGTTTGCCCTGAGGAAGTGGAAGGAGTATCTGATGAAGGAATGTCTTCTTTTGCTGAACTATCAACCTCTTGAGGAATATCTTTTGTACCACTTGTACTTGGTTCACTGAAATTATCAGGCTTGTTCAAGGGTTCAGGTATGTACCTCCCTTTCTTCATCCAGGAGGTTCTTTCAGAAAGACCAACGGTTTCGTTTCCATTATCAATAGGAGATTCCCAGAAGAACTCATCACAGCCATCAGCATTGTCTTCGTTAACAATAGCCGTGAGTTTTGCTGTTTGATTTTCGGTTACTCCAGTTACCTTGTATACCTGATTTGGAGTGGTCCTGACTTTTTGATACACAACAGCTTTTTCTACTAATTTCGGGGACTTTTGTTGGGACAATCTAGCGAATTCCACAGAATTTTCAGAAATAAGATTTTTGTGGTTTTTAGTTTCGCTATTAACAAATTCTGAGCAGTCAACCGTATCCTCTACAGAAATTTCACTCATGTTTTCGTCCTCGTTAAGCTCAGATGCATTTTCAACATCGATTTTATTTTCTGAGCTTACTTTGGCGTTTAGAGAGTCAAACTTTTGTATGGTTTTGGTTCTCAGTTTAAGTCTGTCATTTTCATCCAAAAGATTTTTGAGCATGTCCTTGTGGTCTTTGGATTTAATGAAGGACTCAATTTTGTCCAGTCCAATTTTATAAGTTGGGTTGACATCATCAGACGATATCACACTCTCACAATTGTAAGCTTCGGCATCGATTTCATCCTCCTTAAATTCTAGGAAGGGCAAAATCATACGATGGATCTTTTGGCCTATCTCACAGTCCAAGTGAAGTTGAGTAATATTGGAATATAAACGTTTAGCTATTAAACAAAAAACATTTCGTTGTTTCAACAATTTCAAATTGTCTCTCTGTAAATAAATGTTTTCGTCTTTAACTTTAACTAATTCCGACTCTTTTAACTCAATCCACATATGCCGCTCCTCACTCTTCGACGCCACCCTGCTTAATTGATCAGTCAGGTTAGAATTGGTGACTCGAGTTTGAGTTAAGCTACTATCTAAATGAGAAATTCTTGTGTTAACGTTTTTTAGTTCTTTCTCATATGAGGATGATGGTACTTTAGATGAAATAAAAGCAGATTGTACCTTCTTTATTAGTTCATCGAGCTCATTGAACTGTTGACTGAGTGGTTTGGCCGTAAAGCACATATCTTCCTGCACCTTCGGACTATTGCTTCCTCCATTGGTATTGTATCCCCTCATCTGAGATACGCCAGACACCATGAAGCATTTTCCACCACTGCTTTCCTCCTTAGCCATATAAGCCTTTCCATGAGTAGGCTTCCTCACTTCTTCGTCTTCTGAGTCAGTAGACCAAACTTCGGTGCTACCGAACTCATCGTCATTAACCGAACCCTGCACAATAAGAGCATTAATAGAAGGGTTAGCGGTAGACTTTTTCTTTCTCAACTCATCCAATCTCTTCTGCAGCACGGCTTCCTCATCCTTTCCATCGTCCTTTTCAGCCATCTTCTTAAGAACACAGTCCTTAGCATAGTGGTTCTTGCCACCACAGTAGAATCAGCTTACTCCGGAATCGCCATCTTCCTTCGGTTCCTTCTTGGGCTCCTCAGCCTTCGGTTCATTATTCGCCTTTTCAGAGCTGTAACTCCCCTGCCAGTTTCGGTTTTTGTTGCTGGGGAATCTCTTCTTTATGAACCTCTTAGGATTGGATACCATCATGGCATAATCCTCAGTTGTGAGGTCATATTATTCCAAGTTGAGCTCTTCATCCTCCATCACGGCTTTACTTTTAGATAAGAGGGCCAACGAACCAAGATTAGACACAACGTTCTTCTCTTGAACCACAATCTTCTCTTGTGACTTTAGAATACCCACCAGTTTCGCCAAGGAGTATGATTTAAACTGTTCATGGGCTTTGACTGTGGAAACAACTGCTCTCCATTCAGATCTCAGTCCATTCAAGAAAGTAACCTTTTGTTCGATGAGCTTCCTTTCAATATCGTGTTTGATCATCTTGCTGAGAAGATGATTGAAGCGATCAAACGTCTGAGTCTGGATTCTCCAAACTCAGATAGAAGCAAGGTTTGGATAGAATGTTCAAGATCTTCGTCTGTGGAATACAATTCGCGAAGTCTATCCCACACTTCCTTCGCCGTAGTGCATGAGCTGACCAGTCTGAATGTATCGGACTGAAGGGCGAATCTGATCAACCTTAGTGCCTTAATATTGCACTGAAATTTATCTTTTTCATCTTGCGCAATATTCGTCACGTCCTTAAGCAGATCGTTATACTCTTTTTGCGTCTTAATGATTCTGGATGTAGCAGAATGAGAAAACGGTCCATTGATGATGGCTTCCCATATGAGAAAACCATTGTCCTCCGATCCAATCACGTAATCTTCAAAATGATGCGCCCATACTTCATAGTCATGGGTGTATAAGATAGGAATCTTTGTTGTCGAACCGATGCTGTTGGAAATATTAATAGGGTTTGATTGTGTCGCGTCCATTATGATCGTAATAACCTGTTCAAAGATCAGACTTGTAATAAAGCAGATTAGGGCAAAACAATAAATACTAAGATACGTCAATTAATATGACGGCTCAATAAATATCGATGATTGCGGAAAACCCTAATGGAAATCTTTTTCACAGAAAAGATGTGTATCGATTACACAGCCTCCTGCTCTGATACCAATTGATGGGATTAAAACAACTTTTAATCTATGAAGATCGATTAGATCTTGAACAAGTATATGAATATGAAACAGCAAGAACGCAATATTAATAACCAAGCAAAACGCAATATTAAGAACAAAACAACTTGAATCAATCGTGTCGAATGATTAAATAAAATCCTTAGAAGAGCTCGATTAAGAACATCAACTGTAAAGGATTGGAAGATTACAAGAACGATTACTGGAAAATATTGTACTCTTGATCAATCGCTATATCGATAATCTCTAGAATCTTAACCTAATATGCATGCAAGCATTAACTTAAATACTATACATAAAAGGCTCTCGGTTGGACAGGCCCAAACCGGAGAATAAAAGGCTAATCTAACGAGCCCAAAAGACGCAACATCTAATAAAACTTCAGCCCAACACCGCTGAAACACGCACATTAGGATCTAGATTCATAAAGGAACAAGAGGAACAAATGGACCAGAAGCACTCATGCCTGCCCGCAAGAATTGGAGTCCCAATCAAAATGCGAATTTCAGGACGAAATTCTCTCTAACGGGGGGATAATGTAACAACAGCAAAATTCAGGTCAAAATTTAACTTTTATAAAACAAGTATTTGGATATACCAAGTGGTATATATCGTAAAGAGGTTTCCAAAAATATAAAGAACACTAAAATCTGAGTTATAACGAAGAAGTTATGACCAACCGAAGATTCTCGGCAATACCGACAACACCGATTAAATGAAAAACACAGAGTTTCAATACACTAGTTTTTAGCCTTAAGTATCTAAATGAAAGTTATAGATAACATTAAACCATGAGCGTACACAAAAAGAACGTCCAAATCTGACTTCGTATGAGGAAGTTATGATTTTTCCAAGATCCGGATATAGTAGTAGACAGCTGAAAACTCGAAATAGAGCTCGAGAGACTTTTAACCGAAAAAACCTAAATGAGAATCGAAGGTCTCAACAATAGTAGCGCAACGGAGAAAAGTCTGACGAAAACGGACATCGGATGAAGAAGTTATGGAATTTTAACGGATTTTTCGTGTCCTGGCCCATTAAAAATAAATAATTAAAAATAAAGTCAAAATTTGCCGATAATTTCTAAACAAGAGTTGTAGATCATATGTTTTAGCTATGCGTGCATATAAATAACATCGAAAACGGAGCTCGTACGCGAAAGTTACGGGTTTTACAAGTTCGAGAACCGAAATTCGGGGCTGTCAGGCTTGCCACGACGTGGCACAGCCTTGCCGCGACCCGGAAAGTGACTGAGGGTGTCCAATCAATGGAAGAGGATAATTTTGACTCCCCACGACGTGGCCATCCCTTGCCACGACGTGGCACACCCCAAAAATGACCCTATAAGTAGATTTCAAGGGCTCCGAGTTCCATTGCTCAGTTCTTTTCTTTCTCGCGCCGAAACTCTGCGTTTAAGCCCCCGAGACCCTCCCAAAGCCCCGGTTTTCACCTTCAAGTACCGAAGGAAGGCTTTGTGTTCCCGAGATCCTCGAGATTCCCGAGAATACCGAGATTTTCCCGCGTTTTCAACTCTTCCTGTCGAAGTTCTGCTTGATTCTTCTCTCGACTACTTCAAATCAACCACTTCAATCAAGTGAGTTCATACCCCTACAACCACACTTTAAATGCTTTTTAAACAGTTTCAAGGGGGGGGGGGAATACAAGTAAACACACGACTAAAATCGTGTGAAACATCGATCTTTTGCTATACTTTTCATACTGTTGTTTTAACTATCTTATGAAGTTATTATCATGCAAAACACCTCACAACACAACTTTACCCTCTTGGGGTACAATATGTTTTATAAATAGAAATATGTTTTATTTATACATTCACATACAAATACATCATATCAAGGGTAACCATCTTTGCTAAACCGTTTTATACATTCAAAGAACTTATGATTTATGCTTTGTCAAACATTGTGAAAAAGGATAAACTTTGCATACAAAACTATTACTTTAATACAGACTTAGTTGAGAATCCGTGAGACGTGTACATCTTCAAATACTACCTTTTGCTAAAAGGTATCGCTACAAGTCCTGTCTATAACCAGAGTCTCCCGTTCGGAGAACGTGTCAAATGTGTATAGATCTATACGGGAAGTCATGATCCCGCGCCCTGACTATTAGCTACAGTCCGTCTTTTGGGGTGACAGTTTGTCATAACGCTACGACGCCTGAAGAACGTCGCTACAGACATATTATGTTTAGTATGGTTATAAAACTCATCAGATATACAGTTATTATGGTATTATGCTTTTATGAACGAGTAGCTATTAAAACTATTCTTCATCTAACAAGTGCGATGTTCGTATAACTTTATTATATAAAACTATGCCACAACTTTTAAGCACGTCGGTTGCTTGCGATTTTCGGTCTTAGAGACTGCCAATTATGTTAGGAAAATAAGGGTTTTTCCTGCATCTAAAACAAACAACAAATAGGAAAATAAGGGATTTTCTTGGTGCAATTACTTACAACTTATAACATGAACATTCATATGCATTTCATACTTTTATAAAAAAATAAGGGTTTTTCTTGGAAAACACAACACATCATATCTCAACTATTAGGGAAAATATGAGATTTTTTGGATCTAATACCTTCATTTTCATCACAACGAATCATAACTCTTTTCATTTGAAAATACCGGGTTTTTCTGGAAAACACACAAGAACTTTCGAATGGCGTACATTTTCTCAAAACACTATGAACTCACCAACTTAATTGTTGACACTTTTTCTTTGAAATAACTTGTATTCTCAGGGAACCGCTAAGCAGGTTTGGAAATCAACTTTTGGGAATTAATGTGCTGATGTTAATTACTTCTTTTGAAAGATGTTTATGTATTTATCTTTTGAACATGTAACGAATACAATTATGTAAACATTTTGAAAACCTTAATATATATGGTGGTGTGTACTTTCCTTTCTATGAACTGTTATGATACTGAATATGACGTCCTCTGCCCCCGAATGTTTCTGCCGTTTTGGTTTGGGGGTGTGACTCCAAAGGATCAGTTATTCGAAGGTTTATTACAAAACATTCGTTTTCATGTTGTTCGTGCCAATATTGTGGTATGTGAATTCATAATAGCTGACTTTCCCATGATGAATCTTAATGATCTCATCTATGTAGCAAACATTTTAAGAGGAGTAGATTCTTTGAAACATCATGTGACAAGAAAAGAAGATTTCTTACTTGGGTTTACACATATCAAGATCATCACTGACAATTATTACGAGTGTCTTGCTTTAATTGATGTGGAGTTAGCGTTGGGAATCGAAAAATAGATTGTTATGCCAAAACCTTTGTTGAAATCTATGTCAAACCATTAGGAATAGTATTCATTGGAAAGAATAACAATAACAAAGATACAAAGCTTTTATTCAGGATTGAACATGTTGAAAGATATACTAACTTTCAATATATGAATCTTCTTGATCATATAAATAATTGCGAGCAAAATTCTGAAGGGGACAAAGCTGAAGTTCAAAAATCAATCCTTTGGTACATGAAATAGGAGAGTTCTTCATCAGGCTACAAAGATGCTAATAACTCAGGGTTTGACGTTGTTCATAAAGGGAGAGAATGTTGGGGTTGAAATTGTTGTGAGGCGTCAAAGTGTTCTTTTCCTTGTATTAGTGTCGAAGTCAGTCTTTTATGTTTTACATAGGGTGTCTGTATGTCGAATCTTTAATGCATAAATCCCTTATGTATTTTTTGTATGCTTCTATAATGCCTCTAAATAGGTTAAAGGTACTACAGTTGGAGTAACTTTTAGAGGCTTTGCTACTTTACTCTAAAACTTTCTCTATATCTTTCTGAAGCTATAATTGAGCCATCCAGATCTTATTTAGCTTTCTGTGTTCACAATTCAATCTAATCTTTGATCACGTTTCTTATTCTTGATCAATTACATCTACACTTATTAAATCTTTAATAATAGGAAACCAAATGTTATGTTTTTTTTCATGTGTTTGGATCTAAATGGTTTTTTCTCAATTATAAAGAAAATCGGAACAAGTTCGATGTAAAAGCAGAAGAAGGGATTTTTTGGGTTATTCTTTAACTTCAAAGGAATATAGGATTCTGAACAAGAAGTCAAGAAAGATTGAAGAAACCTACTATGTCACGTTTGACGACAACTACATGATGAGATATCAGAAAGAAGAATGTTTGTCTCGGGAAATCTTTCCATCGACAAATTCTTTGACTATTCCTCTCATGAATTTATATGTGGAATTTCTAAATTTGTTTGATGATCCTGAAAAAGCCATTTCGTTAGTTGGAAGGTTGATGATAACAAAGATGGTGAATTAAGGAAGATAGTTGATGAAGCTGCTAAAAACATCAAGACTTCTTAGGAACAACCAATTTTGAAGGCTTCTAAATTCCCAAATGCTCCACAACCTACTGATGCTCCATTCCAGGGGGAGGTTTTCACTTTGAACTCCAAATGTGATGATTCAATCCAAGGGAGGATCTGATTCCGAATATAGAGTCACATGAAAACCTATAGGGGGAGAGTGCAAATAATGACTCATATGTAGAATCGAAATTCGAAGAAGTTTATGCTGAAATCAATCCAACTCTTGATCTGAATTATCCTCCGATGACTAAGTGGACCAAAGATCATCCACAATATCATGGGACAGGAGACTCATCTTCAGGAGTTCTTACACGGGCTCAACAAAAAGCAAAACAAAATGCATTATTCTCGAAATTAGAATTTTGCATATTTAATTCTTTAATTTCTAAAATTGAGCACAAAACTGCTAAATTGCTACTGATCATGAATATTTGGTGCAAGCTATGCAATAGGAAGTAACTAAATTTGAGCGAAATAAAGTGGGGAGATTGCTTCCCTCTCCAAAGGATACTTGTATTCTCGGAATGAAATGGGTGTTTCAGAATAAGATGGATAAAGAAGGAAACGTAATCCGAAACAAGGCATGCCCAATCGTTAAAAGCTACTATCAAGAAGATGCTATTGAGTACGAAGAGACGTTCGCACCGGTGGCTAGACTAGAATGTGCTCGGTTTTTTCTTGCCTACGCAACTTTCAAAAACTTTGACGTATATCAGATGGATGTGAAGTGTGCATTTCTAAATGGTTAATTGGAAGAAACTATCCATGTTGAACAACCATCTGGCTTTGTAAATGAAAAGTATCGGAATAACTTCTGTGTTCTCGATAAAGCGATATATGGTCTCAAACAAGCACCGAGAGCATGGTATGAAACTTTGGCTCGATTTCTTCAACAATCTAAATTTAAACAAGGTATTGACCTAAGACATTTCTAATTTGAAATATAATTTTTCTTTTTGTGTGATCATAATGAAATATTATTGACCTAAGATATTTCTACCAAACTAGATCCATTTTTTTGAGATTTCCTTAATATCTAGTCACTTAAAGAATACCCAAAGCATACTTGTTCTTATTGCTACACTGGTCAAACAAGTACTTCTTTCAGATCTTCAGACATATTTCAAGTTTGGGAATCAGGTTAAAGCTTAACCACCCATGGAGCTTATTAAAAGAAACCTTCGACAATTTCTTAATAAACGAGTGATCGTAATTCAACGGGATGCCACACAAGCACTTCAAAGTCTCTCTTGATTTAGAAAGAAGAGTTCGTTGCCCAAGATCCATCAGATTTTTATGACAATTTTTTTATGACATCATAGAATCCCTAAACTTTAATTTGATTTATTTTTGTATCGTTGGCACACTCTTGGATAAAAATCCTTGTGATTTTTCAAACTCTGGTTCTCAATTCTGATTGGTTACATTCATTCTTAGAACAGTTCATGGTCTGAAAGATTGGTGGATTAGTTACTTATTCTGAAATTTTCAAATCTGAAATGACGGTTTATTAGAGATAAGATTTCAAATTAGGTGCAAATTTTTGAAAATCCCTGACATCACGCCTGTCAGTTACAACGTCGTCTGACACATTGATGAGCTATCACTATTTTCAAGGCTACGGGTGTTGGAACGTCAACCGATGATTTACTCTCACCACTCATTTCAAACACTCTGAAAGGATTATGGACGGTTCATTTTCTCTCACTGCACACAAAGTATTCAAACTATTTAGAAAAACACTCTAAGACACTCTCAATTGTTCATCGTCTTCTCCACACAAACAATGGTCAGATCATTTGAAACTTTTTCATTCGCCGATCAATCAGCCTCTATCTTTATGCTGAGCATGAAGTCAAAACAAAGTCTGATCATTGATCCCGATTCATCACATTACAGTGATGTTCTAAGGCTAATGATTGAATGTCTGAGGTTCTCGCCACTGAATCAAGCATTGACCACTGCTGAATCAGTTCCATTGGCTCAAAAGCCTGCTCCTCAGCAATCTACATTAAGACAAACAAAGTCATCCAATTCGAGGTTGCTTCATACAAGACCTCGATCTCCAAGCTCTACTTCACCAGATTATTAGGGCTAACTACTTCTAAATATCTAATAGTTCCAGAATAGATTTCCTCTATGGTTCTCACCAATATGTCCTTTCAAATGGGTTATACCGGAGAAATTTCTTTATTGTCAAAGTTCAGGAAGCCCTTTCTTCCTCCTATGTGGAATGGGTTGTTAACTCTTTTATTAAAGATCTTTTATTAATTATGGTGTTTACCATGGAGTAAATTTAGATTATGGTGCTATTCTCTGGGCTCAACTAATCCAAATTACAGTTACCACCACTCACCATTCGGAGATCTCATGTGCTCGCTTTTGGTCTATCATAGTAAATCATGCTCTGAGCTATTATAGGGTCAAGTTGATGAAGAAATCTACTGTGGCTATGATTCCGATTCTCCAAACAACTATGTTTGTGATGTCTAACCCATGGAAGATCACATTTGTCGGTCCATTCCGGAGGAGATGCTGGTGAGGGTACCTTAGGACAATGTGATTGTAAATGCATATTGGAAGTCATCTACATTTGGTGTTCTTCCCATGTCGGATAAATTGCAAAAAGAAATTGAGGTGGGACACAAACCGAAAATGGGAGGTAAACGCAAAAAGAAATCTGATCCTTCTGAAGCAGTTAAAATCCTGATGAAAAATCATGAAGCCCACTAAGAAACCAAGATCATCATCTCGGGTTGCTCAAGAGGACTCGAATTACAGAACTGTGTTGGAAGTTCAAGAGGATGCTACAGTTATGCATGAAGAAGATGACACTACTGCTACTTCATAATCAACTCCCACTGAATCTACTCCGATGGTCTGGTCTCTTATTTCTACATCTGTTCCTCTTACAGATGACTTCTTTGTCAACACTCCACCATCTTCAACAATCATAACTTCCATTACTATATCATCTATCTCTCCACTTTGACCAAAACCCTATGTTGCTATTATGCTTCCTCAGATTTCCATCCCATTAACATCAACCATTTTCACGAATTGCACGCCTCCTACCACATCATCTAGTTCCACTCCACCAGAAGCTCTGATTTTCAAGTCCATTCCAGACGCGACTAGGGCTTTGGACATTAATCTCAACATATCTGATATTGGGTCCAATGTCAATACTCGTGTGACTTCTGAACCAGATACCTCTACTTTTCTTCCTACAGACAAATCTGAGGAGATTATGTATGGAGATGATTCAGATAGCTTCACGGGTTTAGTTTTTAGCCCCTTCACTATACATGAAAATAGTGTTGATAATGATTCCCCGATGACGAAAGGGTACTTCAAGCAACTCAATGAGAAATTGGATTCTCTCCTGGGGTCTTCAAAGTCTTCGTCTTCAGCCAAATAGGAGTATATGTTGACAACCCACAAGGCCACAGTGGAGATGTTAACAAAAGCAAATGTAAAAGTCCTTGAGGAATCTAGCAAGGCCATTAAAGCTTTTGAACAGACTATTTCAGAGACGAATGCAAAAGCCAAAAAATTGTCTCAAGAAGTGCAAAACTATATGGTTGAGTGCAAAACTTCATCTAACTCTAACACCAAATCCTTGAATAAAGTTATTGCATGGTTTGGTAATTCCTTGAAGGCCGAGAAGGAGGCACTTTCAGTTGTTCGTTCAGCAATGAAGGTCGACAATGTTGAACTCAATGCCTCCATTGTTAGCAAAATCGAAAACATCCAGGTGGACTTGCCCACAGAAAACAAGATTATGGATTAGTTGGATGAAAAGACTTAGAAGGCCAAGGTTATTTTGGTGAAGCTACAATATACCAACAAGCGTGTTGATGACATGGAATCTAAGAAAACAATTGTCAAAATTTGTATTTTGAAAATTAATCAGTATCTGAGAAAACAAGTGTGACTCCTTGTTCACAGTCTCACTTCGCCAACAACTTTCGTACAAACTTCAACGAGTCTTTTCCATACGTAAATAGATTTGTAGGTGTTTCGGGAAGCGATGCACTTTCGAAATATGGCGGAGAAAAAGAAGACCAACCAAAACCCCATCCAAAGTAAAGGACTAAAGAACATGAACAAGATAAAAAACCGAAAGTCGATGATTAGAAAGGTAATGTAGATACTAAATCAAACAAAGGCAAAGAGAAGATTATTGATGATGAAAAGGAAGAACTTTCTGAATCCAAGAAGCTTCTACGTAAGAAGAGAGACACATAACTTGATGATCTTATGAATCTTCTTAAGAAGTTTGAAGCACAAGAAGCGGAGGGTAAAATTGAAAAACTTACGCTTAAAAAGAAAAAGTCACTCTTTCCTCCATGGTCGATTAATAGAATCCATAAAGAAGCTACTGATGATCCGAGCGTCTGTTGGATTGAACCTACAGTCATTTTGATTTGAATAATGAAGCGGATTCTCAACTAGATTTTCTAATTACTCCCAGGGCTTTTCTGTTTTAGTATTTTGAGAACACTAAAAAGGATTTCATTTATGAAGAGGGCATGAATCTGAAACTCTTTAATTTCTACTTGAAGTATGCCAAGCCTTAATACCAGACTTAGAGCTTGAAGAGAATTATAGGGTTGAAGGTTCTCTTGGCTATGCCTACTAAATATTTTGTGAAAATAAGGTTCAAGGGACTTTGGGGACTCGAAAAAATTTCGATTAATTTACTTTGGCAGACTTGCCGTTTATGAATCCTTATAATTGGATCTCTTTGTTCAATATTGTTCTGAAAGATGAAAAGAAGTATGAGCCTATCGTAGCCCATCTGAAAAGGATGCTTATCTGCTATATCCTAGAGATTGTGATAATGGATATAGAGATAAAATTGGTTTTGCAAAAGAGGCCTACTATAAAATCCGAAGAGTTGCCTACGGACGTTCAGAAGTTGAAGCAATAATTTATTTGGAAAGAACATTGGAGTGTTGTGTATAACCAAAAAGTTGGTGGTACTATTAAGAAAAGTATGTTATTTCTGTGAGCCAAACATCTCTACTCAACCACTTCTCTGAAGATTATTCTCTCCATGGTTGAAACTTGTAAAGCTAACACAACAACGGATTTGAAATTCTTCTTGGATGTGATCAAAAGGTATCTCTGTGTCCAGAGTGCGCTTCTGAATTTGATGACCAAAATTTTCAACGCGTAGAGAAGACAACAATAGAGACTCTCCTTCGGAAATTGACTTAAAGGGGGTGATTGTTGGGCTTATTTATATTGTGTCAAATCTATGAATAGTATAGCTTTTTTATTCTTGTTTGGGCTTGTCCATTCTAATATATGCTTTCTACATTAGATTGTAAATATAGTGCATGCATGTAACATTAGGGTTAACGTCTTGGAACCCTAATTGCTGTTTGTAAGCTCTTATAGAAATGTTTTTGATAACTCTTCTAGAGTTATTTTAATTAAAGCACTTAACACTCTTTTGGTCTTCATTGCTCTTATCATTTAATTCACATTCTTTATTATAGAATCTATTGATATTATTTATCATTTCCATAGAATCTCCATAGTCCTTCTTCTTTATTGGTCGATATCATGACCAACTATCATCTAAACCACAACCATCAAAACCAGTTACCATCAGTGTCTCTGTCACACCCCATAACCAAAAAGGCGGAAACGTTCGGGGGTGGAGGACTTCATGTACAGTATCACAACAATTGCATCATGGTAATCAAAGTAAACACAAACATTACATTGAAATATAGGTATTTACATCTATTTGATACATAGTTTGTATACATCAAAAGCATAACTAAATATAAAGACGTGAATCTATATGCTCTGTCTTCTCAAAATCCCTCGGGAGTACCTACTTTTTGATTTCCTAAGAATACAAGCGATTTTGAAAGAGTAACAACATTAAGCTGGTGAGTTCATATAATGTTTTTGTAATGAAAACGTGTCAGTGAATCTGTAAAAATGTTTGTACGCTTCCCAAAAAAATCCAATATTTTCTAACATATATGTTTGTTACTGTGTTCTGTATTAGTGTATAATGTATTAGTGTGTATGCCTGATTATTACCAGCTGTATTGTATATCGTTGTTTTCAATGATATGAAAACCCTGACTATCACCAGTAATGCATAGAATGTTCTGTTTGAAAACCCTGGTTACCACCAGTATGTGTAGTAGTTTCATTACTTAAAATAAAACCATGCATTGTATCCCTTGGAATCCTCCAGTGTAATGTATAGTTATTTTATTAATTAAAATAAAAATAATGAAGAATGAAATCCCATTAACAAAGGTTAGTTTATACTATTATGAGTCGAATAACCATGCTTGATATGACTGGTGACCACTGCGACATTCTTCATGCATCGGACTGTATAATATTTGTCACCCCAGGCATGCCTACCTAACTGTAGCTAGCAGTTTAGCCGTGGCAGTTCTCTGCCCTAAAGGTTTTACGACCTTTGAATGGTTTACTGCTTGTTCTTGGTGTTCTTGAAAAAAATATGAAGGTTTGAAGGGTTCACGTCCATGAACTGATTTGAGCCCTTGAATATTTGAAGATTTGAGGGGTTTATTGACGGGAATCCAAGACCAAAAATGTTTGATTTGATTAAAAGACGAGTGTTTGATGCTCCAAAACAAGTTCCCAGGTGGATTGAGTGATAGATGAAGAGAAAACATGGGTTTTAGGGTGATGGTTTTTAGAGAGAGAAAGTGTGCTTTCACGATCGTATATATAGGTTGGGTTCATGGTTGGTGGTGGGGTCCACCCAGTCGTGAACGATTTATGGCCGTGATCGGGTTCACGACCGTGAACACCAATTAGGCCGGATTTGCTGATATTCGAAGAAACTCGAGTTTTCTCATGATTTTGGTTCCGAATCGTATATAAAATTTAATTATATAACTTAAATGATTTTCCAAAACGTAAGAATTTTATGGAACTAAATAAAAATTCAAAATTTATTAACGGAATTGGGCTAACGTTAACGAAAAAAGTTTCAGGTTGTCACAGTGTCCCTCGGGTTCACGGATCCTGGCGTAATGGTGCTCTTCGTGCTTATATGTAAAGTTGGGTTATAGGATTATCAGAAATTCCTCGGTCTCCTTGTTATAAAACCAAGTTTGGCCTTAGTTCTGTTCAAGGTAGGGCCTTTGTAAAAATGATCTTGCAGTGTAGTAAGTGTATTTGGCTTATGTGTAACTGAATGAAAGATGGAGTTGAGCTTCTTGGGAGTAAAGACGTGCGGTTGTTTAATCCTGGGAACCTTAGGATTTTTATGAATTATGGATTCTCTTAGAATCCTTATTGGGCTATACTCCCATCTTCTTGGCTTGAAATCGTTACCCTTTTTGTAGCAGAGTCAAAGGATGTTGCATGTGATGGTGATTCTGCATAGAATGGAACACCACTTGAACTTTGTTAAGAGACTTAAGTGGATTTAGCTTGCTTATGGATAACTAGGCTACGAAGTTTCAACTTTCAGTTGAAAAATGGTTTTAAAAGTTAGATTGTCCTTGTTCTTCGAGAAGAATGGGATCTTCTTCATGGTTTGGATGTTCTATGATGATGGGCTCATGCGGTTGATTTGGATCTTTAGCCTACATGGGTTCTTCAGTGGAATTGGTTCTTCGGTATGCCTTTTCTGCATGGAATTCATCTGATCTTCAGTATGCATGGGCTCTACAATACTATTGTTGGCTTCGGTACCTTTCTTAACAATATTGTATGGAGTCGACTTTCTCTTGGATATCACTTGGGTCCTTGTTGATTTAGGGTTTAAGATATGTCTAGTGGCTTGCAGTGTAGGGCTAGGCACTATAGAATGATATGGTTGTATATCATCCATGGCTTGAATGTGGTCAGTTACAACGTGGTCAAGAAGAGCTATATCACTCAAGATGTGCATTGGGAGTTTTCTAACATGATTGAAAATAGATTAATCTTAGGGTAGAGAATACATTTTCAAAAATTTATAAGAGAATAGATAGACATCCTTTCCAACATTGACCGCAACATTGTTATGTAGATCCAGAATGTAGTGGTACGAAAACCTTGTAGAGGTCACTTCAGACAAGGCTTCCCTTGGTATGTTCTTTTCGATGTAGCAGAGGAAGTTATCCTAAAGGATTGTTTCATAGTCGACATCATCTCCTATCAAAAAGCTCCATAGGAGGTCCAATAGTTCTTTTCCCATCACATCCATTTCAGTGATTCTATTACAAAGACATCAAATTAATTAGTGGCACATAAATTTCCATACCGCTGGTAGATTTCCCTTATTTGATTTGACAATCCCTTTAAGATTTTCCTGATATCCCATTTTATACAATGTCATAAAACATCATTGTTGCTAGATCTTTTGATGTCAGTTAAAGTTGGAACCATATTATTGATTGCATTAAGAAACTTTGCCTTGGTAAGAACATCGATTGAATCACCAGAAAGCTTTAGGAGGATCTGTTCTGGATCTTCCTATGGTCTAAAGGATGAGAAAACATACTTGAAGAGAACCGATTGAGGAATAACGTCATAGACAACATCGAATGGATCATAAAAGGGTCCTTTGGAAGGTAGCAGATCTTTAGTTTCATCATTTCAACATAGTGGTCATGGTATTTAACAATAGCCCTATATTTTCTCAGTGCAAATGGATGGACTAGAGCTTATGATGCTCGACGTGGAGCCAAAGGGATTTGATTGTTTCTTGGAGACCCTAGATTTCACCATTGTTGCAGAAAAACATTTTTAAGAACTTGCAGAAATTGTTTAAGCAACAAGGAAGAAGATGATGTTCATCTTAGATGGTTCAGAAAGTGTAAAGATTTCATGGAAATGAATGGGGGTATTTATACCTCCAGATTTCTAAATATAATTCAAATGAGAAAATGTTTTGACAGCTTTGAAAAACAAGAAGGTTAGTTTACTATTTGAATTATTTTAATTGACTATAATTTGTGAAAATGACGTCCATTTAATGCGGGAAAGGGCACATTAAATAAAAGTGAAGATGAAATATAGTTAATGTGGGTTTATGGGAGAATGGGACAAAATTAGACGAAAATCGGATGAATGTTGATATGAGCATGTACGTATTAGAACGAGATTCGGTTTGAAAAGAACTTTATTGAAAAAAGAAAAAAATCTTCATATCTTTATTTGTACAGGATAGTTTTTGAAAAGTTACTTAGGTACAAAATAGCTTTTTAATGAATCAGAAGGAAAACATTCATTTAAAAAACTAGATTGATTTGATTCATTAAATGGCACACCCTTAAAACTCTATATATTGCTAACAAAGAAAAATGAGTTCGGTGTTTTTAAAGGAAGAACTACAGTATGATTCTTGGTTAGGCCCGTGATATTGCTTTGCATTGTAGTGGAACTTGATCTCAGGGTGAGACAAAAAAACAATAAAATGTCCCTGAGAGTAAATAGCTCATAAATAATCTTTAGTGAACCAATTAGCTAAAGAATAATTTATGAAAATTGAGCTCAATAGTTGGGCTTAAATGGATAAAATTTAAAACATAGACAAGTAAATGTGCTTCAACGATGCTTCAAAGATTTGTGGTGAAAAGATAAGTGAAACATATCTATTTGTTAGAAAACTCAGGGTTAGTATATATATATATATATATATATATATATATATATATATATATATATATATATGTATAAGAACAAGTCATTTTACTATTCGTAGGCCTCATTCACGAAGCCGGCCTGTAAGGGGGGGGGGTATAAGGTTGTTGCCTATAAAATGGCAACTTAATGGGTGCCCACTCTCACCCACCGCTTCCTTGACTGATGGAGGGTCGTTAGCCGAATGGGTTGGACATTGACTTTAATCCTCATTAAAAGTATAATGATTATAAAGTAACTAAATGTTTTATAAATTCCCAATCTTAGTTTCTTTAGGAAAATGTGATTTTGGTGCTAACCTATGAAATTACACTTTGAATGTTGCTTAAGTCGTTAATGGAGTGTGTGTGGTTAACTGCCACACTAACCTGGATTTATCAAGGTTGGCCAAGGGTGACTTAAGGTTTATCATAGATCGTTGGAGCGCACGTGGTTAACCGTCACATCGGTTAAGTGATAAACACTAATAGTACCAAGTACTTTGAATGGTTATTCACACTTTGTTCTGTGATCCTCGGTATCCCAGTCACAAAAATTGAAGGGAACATTCGAGATTGAAACATGCCAATGAAAAGTTCAATGAATCTCAAAAGAATCTAGGATTTTTAAAACCAATTAAAACCTAATAATGCATTTTGTTTTTCATGGTGGAAATTGGTGAATCTTCATTCACCCGCCTTCAAATATTTTATAGCTTGGAATATGGAATCCCCCTTCTAAGTTATAAAATGTTGTGTTGGGTACTAGCCTTAATATTACATTTGGGTATCTTATTAAGGATTCTATATCTAATCTAAACCTGTCTTCTTCCTTTTCAGATGTCTTCCAACAATGCTGCTTCTGGCTCAAATCCTAATGGCTCCTTCTCTCTCAGGAACCTTTGTGGGAGAGTCATCTTCGATGGTTCCAACTTCAATGATTGGATCAGGAAGATCATGATGGTTACTCATTACGAGGACAAGGAATATGTACTCGACAATGAGCTTAAGGAACTTGATGATTCGTCTGCTACTCCCGAGGAGATCGCTGAATTCAGGGCACATGAGAGAGATGCCACTAAAGTGGCATGTATCATGTTGGCCACGATGATAGCTGATCTCCGAAAGTCCTATGAGGACTATTAACCATTTGAGATGCACTGGGACTTGATGGACAGATACCATTATAGTGCTCGTCAAGAGTGGTATAAAATCATCTCTTGCATGATAACAACCCGAATGAAGGATGGTGAACACATGATGGGCCACATGTAGAAAATGCAAAGATTCATGGACCGTTTGTTGAAATTGAATGTGAACTTCCCTGAGGAGTTGGCAATTCACATCATTTTGTACTCCTTACCTTCTTGTTATGATCAATTCCGAATGACATACCACATGAACATGGAGGAAGTTACACTCAGAAAATTTCAAGGACTCTTGAAGACCGCCAAAAGTGGTCTCAAGGGTAACTCAGTTGTTACTACTCCTACTCCTAACTCCGCCCCTGTCTTAGCAATCAGGCAAGGCAAAGGAAAGAAGAGGAAGAACCCTTCGACAAGATCCATGTCTATGGCCTTTTGGACAAGATCCATGTCTTAGAGGAATTAGGGTTTTCTCTAAACCCTTTTAGAAGGGTTATGGAGGGGTAAAGTTGGAATCTTTACCCTTAGAAAGGCCCTTCTAGTGGGCAAACGAACTAAGAACCTTGGATCTAAAAGATAGTGGCTTAATCCGTTAATTTGACCAAACAAAGAGAAGGATTAGTCCAGTCCATAAGGGAACTCGACGATTCATGTCATGTTTTCCAAATTACAGTTAGTAGAACTCAATGAGTCTGTAGAGCGACTCGACGAGTGGATGAGCCAAGTCGCGACCGAACAGCTCGATAGAACTTGGCGAGTCGAAAGGTTGACTCGGCGAGTTGGTCAACCAAGAATGTTTACTTTGACCAGAGTGTTAACTTTGACCAGGGCTAAAATGATCATTTTACCCTATGAAGAGTTAGTAGTTTTTGATTAAGTGTTATTAAGGAATTTACAGTCGAAGAGTCGGCGGAGCAGTAGACAGGGATTCCCCACTTAGGTTTTCCACAGTCAATCATATGAGGTGAGTTTCCCTTTAGTAGGAATGGGTCTAAGGCACCAAGGATGTCCGAGTGTGGGCAGGGCCCATATCTCACAGTTTAGTTCGAGTATGGATATATGCCTGAATGATAGAACTAGTTATGCATGTTGTTTGTGTGATACTTGTATGTTTTTTTAGTAGCATGAGTGTGGGCGGGGCCCGTATCTCTAAATAGCTGAATGTGGGTGGGGCCTGTATGTCATAGTAGCCGAGTGTGGGCGGGGTCTGTATCTCCTAGTTAGCGGAGTGTGGGTGGGGCCCGTATATCCATGAGTGTGGGAGGGGCCTATATCTCTCTAGTTGCATGTTATATGTGTATGGTATGTGGTAGTTTGGGGGATCTCATTAAGCTTTGTGCTTATTGTTTTTAGTTTTGGTTTCAGGTACTTCCACTAGCAAAGGGAAGGGCTCGGGATGATCGCATGGCACACACCACAGTCTTCAGCCTGGGAGTTCTACTATGATATTTTGATATGAGAATTCGATACGGGAAAGATATTATGATACTTTATGATACATGATTCATCATTTTATTTATAATTCAGGATGAATTATGTGTTAATGATGATTTGAAAACAAAATTTTTGGACTGTAATTTTGTGATTTTTCAAGTTGGTATCAGAGCATTGGTTTGAGAGATTCATGAACATTTTCGGTGTGTCTAAACTCAAACTAAGGAAGTGGTATAAAATCAAAAGAAAAACCATTTTATAAAAAGGATTTTAAGAAAGAAAAGAATTTGAGAAAAGAACTTTGAAAAGAGAAAAGGGTGTGGTGCATGCAATCAGCTAAGCTCATGTAAGTACTCCCAAATTACCCGTATAAGTTTATGTTATGATATGTTTGTCAGCTTTAGGAGAGAAGCATGCTAGATTAGGACTAAGGATCTAGGAAAGATGCCTTATGTGCCTGTTCTATGTGTATCACCTTATGAACTGCATGCTAGTACAAATTAGTTAGTATGATGGACTGATTAGAATATGCTTGATTATGTATACTCAATGCTTGAATGCTGCTTGCTTTGTATTTTTTGGAGTTCTAGTTGTCTTTTACTAATTAGTAAACAAATATGTTAAGTTGCATGTTGCAACGACTAAATAATTTCAAAAGGTTAGGTGTAGCCTTATTTCGCAACTCTCGTTTGAGTCTAACCGTTGTAGGGTAGAACCTCTCATTCGAAGAATTCTCTAGTCTTAGTGATATGTAATGGTATTCACTAGCTAGTTAAGGGAAGATAGCAGGGACTTCTTATGCAGCTGATGACGGAGAGTGCTATGGTGATTACCCTAGGGAAAGCCTAGGATGACAGTAGTGCGTGAGGCAGCAGTAGTAGAAGGGACTTGGTGTAGTCAAGTCGGTTCTTGAGGAAAGTGCGGATAGATTTGGTAGGTAGTATGGGTCCGTACTAATGAAAGTTGAGGATCCGTACTCGAATCAAGGAAGGCTGAGATGAATCCAAGAAACTTGTATTGTTTGAGATCCCTCCAGTTATGTTCAGTATTCTGATGTGTGTTATGATGTGTTTTTCAGAATGTTGGTGTTACACCTTAGACCAGCAGTTGGCAGTTCAGGTGCCGGTGAGGGATCAGGCTCAGGCTCTAGCGCCGAGCAGCTAGACGAGTAGACCAGGGAGTTAATCTCCTCAGAGATCACGCGCAACATACTAGACCAGACTCCTGTGATCTTTGGCATGATCAAGGAGGGCATTCTTGTGCTTTTGGATGAGAGTTGGAGTGCTTTCCGCACTAAGATGTCGGCCATGATGGGGTCGCGCACACTGACGTTGATGGAGTTCAGGGCTTATGGAACTCCCGACTACCATGGGTCTCGGGACCCCATTGGGAGAAGCAGATGGTTGGCGGATGTATCCAATGCATTTCGCACCAGAAGAAGCCCCGAGGGGGACAAGGTTAGGCTTACGTCCTATCTTCTGAAGGACATGGCATGTGACTGGTGGGTGGATGTTGGAAGAGCCATTGGTTATGATATAGTATCTGATGCGATGACCTGGAGTGATTTCACTACTAGGTTCAGGGTCGAGTTTGCACCTGTGAGCGAGGTGCAACAGCTAGTGAGGGAGTTTTAGGATCTTGAGCAGATTACTGAGACTATGGCGGAGATCACCGCCAAGTTCATGGAGAGGGCCCTTCTTGTTCCGCAGTATGTGGCAGACATGGAGATGTAGAAGGCCCAATATCATGAGATATTGTGGAGCGATATCCTCCAGATGGAGGAGGCTGGAGGACATGATTGCGATGGCTCGTGAGAGGGAGATTGATTTGAAGATGGAGAGAAAGAGGAAGCTAGAGTCGTTATCTGGCGTGGAGGGATCGGGCAAAAAGCCTAAGTCAGATTCCCAAGGGAATGGCCAGCAGGGTTGAACCCGTTATGGTAAGTGTGGTAGATCGCACGACGGGACGTGCAGGGTAGGGAGTTTGGGCTGCTCCAAATGCAGCAAAACAGGGCATGTGAGCAGGGATTGTACTGCTGCTTCTACCACCATTACCACTCCATTATCTGATCTGATTTTCTTTCAGTACAATTACAGGGGACACATGTAACGCCTGATTCCTGGTATGCAATTAATTTAAGCATTTCTATATTTCTTCTGGGACTCGACGAGTTGGTGGCCCAACTTGTCAAACAGGGTCGCAATCTGCAGGCATTTTAAGTGACCTACTCAACGAATTGAGAGACTGACTCGGTGAGTAGGTACTGTTTGAGGGAAACCCAAAATCTGAGGGTTTGCACCCTATTTAAATGTCTTATTGCAGTCTCTATTGTCCTTTATGCTCCTAAAACACCTCTTATCGAAACCCTTGCCGCTTTGAGTGATCTAAGGCCATTTTTGGTGCTTTTGGGTGGTTGTTAAGCGTGGAAGGTGTTGGATATAGTGTCTAAGTCCATAACTGTATTTGGTATGTACTTGACCCGACCCGGCATGGTCCATTTGGGTTGCATGGCATTGCAATACTTGGATAGAAAAAATGAGAGAAGGGACAGTTATGGTTATTAATATATTATAAGTTCTAATATATTAATAATAGTATTATTTAATTAGTGTTGATCAAGAATTAACTTAGAGTTAATTTGGTGATCAATATGAGACTAATTAAATATATAGGGTTGATTATGTCAATTGTCTATTCTTTTATAGTGGGCTAATGATCCATGGTTTATGAAGTTGGGCTATAACCCATTAGGAGCTCCATGGATAGTCCATGGGAGTTACAAACCCATGGATCATTATAAATGAAGAGTCATGACAATTAAGGGCATTCATGTGTAAACCCTAATTGTGACAAGGCTATAAAAGGGACCATATGGCTAGCAAATCGGCAACTAGTGAGTTTTAAGAGGGCATAGCCGATTTTGTGTGTTAAGTGACATTCTCTCAAGTTATTCCAAGTCTTATGGTGTTGTGTGAAGCATTTGAGCACAACATTTGGGGTTCTAGGCTCGCAAAGCCATCAAGGAATCCAAGCAACAAGAAAGGTATGTACTTCTACTAGTTTTTATATTACATGTTCCCCATGCCATGCTAGTTAGGAAGTAAACCTTGGAAAATCAAATTAGCATGTATCTTAGAGAAAACATAGATCCAAGTTTTATAGGGTTGCATGTACACCATAGGAGTGTTAGAATGCTCAAAAACCATTAGTGGTATTAGAGCCTAGGCTTGTATTCTTGATACTTGAGGTAAACTTGTGGAAAAAAATCAAAAATCGACAATTCTGATCACTAATCGTCTGGACTTGCCGGGTCCATGGGGGGACTCGACGAGTCCAAGGCAAAATTCATCCTACTCGTCGAGAAGGTTGATGCACTCGACGAGTAGGTACGTGTTGTGCAGTTTTTCAAGTTTGTTGCTAGAAATAGGCTAGAACCATTACCCCAAACTTTTTTGGACTTGTAAAAATCATTTTTAAATGTGGTAATGATTGTGTTAATCCATTTCCAATGGATATTATCAAATTTCAAGTTTTATATATGTTGATATGATTTCTTGAAATTGTTTGATATGCATATTTGTTCTTATGAGTTTTAGAAGATCATAGGAAATTACTTGTAAGTTACATGTTTGATTAATTCATGATCTTAATGCCTAATGATGGTGTCCATAACATGCCCTCAAGTTATGGATAACCGAAAGTTACTTCTTTAAATTTTCGCTAAAGAATAAAAGGTTTCATAAAATGAAGAGTCTTCATTTTTATGAACCATTAAACTCATAAGTTATAAATTGAAGAGTCTTGAAGTAGTTTCAAAAGTTGCCCTCAAGATTTGGAATTTATAAAGTCTTACACTCTATTACTTTAATTCCAAAATTAAACCTTAGAATTTTAAAAGTTTAAAATTCAACCCGCATACTATTATTATAATTTTAATTATATAGATATGTATAAGAATATGTTAGTCTTACTATTAGTAGGCCTCATTCACGAAGCTGGTCTATAAGGCGGGTATAAGGTTACTGCCTATAAAATGGTGGTTTAATGGGTGTCCACCCTCACCCACCGCTTGCTTGACTGGTGGAGGGTCGTTAGCCGAAATAGGTAGGATAGGACCTTAATCCTCATTAAAAGTATAATGAAATTATAAAGTAACTATACATTATTAATTCCCAATCTTAGTTACTTTAGGAAAATGTGAAATAGGTGCTAACCCATGAAATTACACTTTGTACCTTACCAAGTCGTTAGTGGAGCGTGTGTGGTTAATCGACACACTAATAAGGACTAATAAGAGAGGAAAAGGGTAACATGACTTTATTATAGATCGGTGGAGCGCGTGTGGTTAACCGGCACATCGATTAGGTAATATAGTTAAGGGTACCAAGTCAATTTTCTTGGTTATTCACACCTAATTTGTGATCCTTGACATCCCAGTCACAAACTTGAGATGACACAATCAAGATTCAAACATGCCATTGAAAAGTTCATTGTATCTCAAAAGATCTAGGAGTTTCAAATCCAATAAAACCTAATAATAAAATATTTCATTTTTATCGTGAAAATTGGTAAATCGTCATTTACATACCTTCAAATATTTTATATCTTTGATTATGGCATCCCTCTTCCAACTATAAATAGGTTGATGGATCTTAGCCTTAATATTTCATTTAGGGGACACATTAAGGATTCTTTGTCTAATAAAACTTGTCTTTCTTTCTTTCAGATGTCTTGCAAGGATGCTGCTAGCTCAAACCCTACAAGCTCCTTTTCCCTTATGAACTTGTGTGGGAAAGTCACTTTTGATGGATCCAACTTTAATGAATAGATTAGAAACATCATAATGATTACCCGCTATGAGGAAAAAGAGTATGTCCTCGATAGGGAGCTTAAGGTTGTGTATGAATCCACTGCTACTCTTGAAACTTCAAGTGTCCTGCATCATTTTGGCTACCATGACTCCCAAACTTCAAAAATCCTATGAGATGCACTATGATCTGATGGATAGGTACCATCAGAGTGCGCGTCAGGAGAGGTATGAAATCATCTCCTCCATGATAACGGCCACAATGAAGGACAGTGAACCCATCACCCGTCACTTGTAGAAGATGTAAAGGTTCGTTGACCGGTTGCTAAAGCTCAATGTTGACTTCCCTGAGGACATTTCGATTGATATCATTCTCCGTTCCTTACCTCCAAGTTATGATAGTTTCGTATGACTTATCATATGAATAAGGAGGAAGTCACACTTAGAAAACTTCAATGACTCTTAAGGACAGCTGAAAAAGGCTTTAAGGGTAAAGCGGTTGTTACTTCTACTCCTTCAATAGCTCATGTTCTGGCAATTGGGAAGGGAATGGGGAAGAAGAGGAAAACCCCTTCGAAGGGTACCAAGGGAAAGTCCCTTGATAGTTCCTCTTCATATGGGACAAAGAAAGGTCCCATCACTCCTTCTTCAATCCCAAAGGAAGCACAATGCTTCTATTGCCAGGAAAAGGGGAATTGGAAACGAAGCTGCCCCAAATACTTGCAAGATTTAAAGGATGGGAAAGTTAAACCCACCCATGCATGTATTTATACAATATTGTCTAATAACTCATCTAATGCTAATTCTTGGGTGCTTGATAGAGGTTGTGGTATTCACATTTGTACTGATTTGTAGGGCCTAAGAAGAAGTGAGCAAGTGGAGCACGGGAAGATAAACTTAGTCATGGGAAGCAGGAAATCATCACTTGTTACCATGATAGGAGTTTATTCTTTATTGCTTAATAATGGGTTAATGTTAGATTTGAATAAATGTTGTTACTCGCCTGAAATGGCGAGAAATATTATTTCCTTTCATGCCTTGTACAAACAAGGGTTTACATTTTCGTTTGATAATAATAATGGTTCTATTAATGTTTATCACGATGATGTATTTTACTTTAAAGCATTACCTTGTGATGGTGTATATGAAGCTGTGAATGTTATAGACAATCTAGGGAATAATGTGTTGTATATTGATTCTTCAAATAGCTTGGATAGAGCATCTTTGTGGCATTGTCATCTTGGACATATCAACAAGAAGCGCATAGGCCAACTCCAAAAGGCTGGAGTCTTGGAATCATTTGACATAAATTCAGATGATAGTTGTGAGTCTTCCTTACTTGGTAAAATGATAAAGTCACCCTTCACTGGCACTTGTGAGAGGGGTGAAGGTTTGTTGGACCTCATACACACATATGTGTGTGGACCCTTCAAAACTGCCACAAGGGATGATAATCGCTATTATATGACTTTTACTGATGATTACAGCAGATATGGATATATCAACTTAATCAACCATAAGTCAGAAACCTTTGAAAAGTTCAAGAGTTTAATTAGGAACTTGAGAATCAATTCAGTAGGAACATCAAGATGCTCCAATCCGATCGGGGAGGAAAGTATCTTAGCATTGAGTTCCTTGACTATCTTAAGGAATGTAGGATTGTCTCACAATTGACACCTCATAGAACACCACAACTGAATGGTGTGGCTGAGAGGCGCAATCGATCCATGTTAGACATGGTTCATTCCATGATGAGTCGAGCTTCATTAGCAATCTCATTCTGGAGGTATGCCTTAGAGACTGCCGCCCATATCCTTAATCTAGTCCATACTAAAAAGGTTGCCAAAACACCTCACGAGATGTGGACTGGGAAAGTTCCCAATCTGACCATATCAAGATTTGGGGTTGCAAAGCTTTCATGAGGCATGAGACTCATGAAAAGCTTGAACCTCGAAGTGAGAGGTGTATTTTCATCGGCTACCCACAAAGATCATTTGGTTACCTCTTCTACAGACCTAGTGATGATGTGGTCTTTATAGCAAGAAGAGGAGTGTTTCGTGAGAGAGAATTTATAAGCCAAGGGGACAGTAGGAGGCAAATTGACCTTGAAGAGCTTCAAGAGTCAAGTGGTGAAGGAACCTCAAATACTATCGGACAACCTAAGGAGGAAACTCCTATTGAGCCGATAGATAAGTCTAAACCTCCAAGGCTTTCCACTAGATTGAGGAACACACCTGAATTTTATTATGGTTATCATATCACTACTGAAGGTGATACATTTATCAGTGGTAGTACACTGATAGATTTGGATGAACCTAATAATTAAAAGGAAGCCATGGCAGGCCTGGAGTATGCAAAATGGAAGGAGGCTTTGGACAGCGAGATTCGGTCCACGTATGACAATCAAGTTTGGAACTTGGTTGACAATATACCAGGTCGTAACATAGTTGGGTGCAAGTGGATCTTCAAGAAGAAGACCGACATTGATGAGAAGGTACACACTTACAAAGCGCGACTGGTAGCGAAGGGCTTTACTCAAACTCCGGGAGTTGGCCATAGCTGCATTTCATGATTATGAAATATGGCAAATGGATGTCAAAACCGCTTTCCTTAATGGAAAGCTGGCTGAGGATGGTTACATGGATCAGCCAGAGGGTTTTGTCGATACGAAGTATGTAAGATTGAGAAATCCATTTATGGATTAACGCAAGCATCTCATAGATGGAATCTTTGCTTTGATGAGAAAGTTAAGGAGTTTGGCTTTTCGAAGAGCGAGGATGAGTCCTGTGTATATGTTAGGGCTAGTGGGAGCATAGTTAGCTTTTTGGTGTTGTATGTGGATGACATACTACTCATAGGAAATGACATCCCAACCTTGCAGGAGTGTAACACCGTGAATTTCAAAACAATTTTTTTTTGTGCAATTTATAAAAACATAATTCATTAAATTTTCATAAAACATAAGTGTTTGTAACTCCAATACACATCATATAATAAAAATCCCAAGATCACATAGCATAAAATATCTCGTGTGTGTACTGATCAAGCCGGCGCCTTCCCACGGTCATCACTAGTACCTGAAACAATAACACCAAACACTGTAAGCACAAAGCTTAGTGAGTTTCCCAAAATACCATACATAACACATATTAGCCACTTGAGGCTATAACTCTGTGGGTCCGTGCATCCAAACTCTATGAACCCTCAGGCTGTAACTCTGATAACATGCATAGCATAAATCACATAGAAATAATGCAGTGCAACACATAACATACATAGCATACAATATTCTAGCACATAAGTCTAGTTACCAACTCAAGGTAAAGTATAGTGAGAAGACTCACCTCGTGTATCTCCTAACTCGCAAATCTCGGAAATCACTCGCGCTCGATCCCTTGAGCTATAATCCTCCTATATCACAATATATACCTCTGATTAATACTTTCACAATTAAGGTTGACTTCCCCTATCAAGTCAACAATGGTCAACGCTGGTCAACAGTCAACTTTGACCGGACTTGGCGAGTGCACCAAAGCGACTCGACGAGTCTATATGCATCCACTGACTCCCCTCGGATCCTCTCCTGGCATGTCGAGTACTTCCCTGACTCGACGAGTTCCACCTGGCATGAATCGTGGGGCCACCACGACTCAACTCGCCGAGCCTCAAGAACAACTCGGCAAGTTCCAGCTTGACTCAGTCCACTCGTCAACCTTCTCTGACTCTCCCTGACTCACTGAGTCAACCCATGACTCGGCAAGACCACTCGCAGAGTGGTTAAGGACAAACTTCATGCTACTCGCCGAGTCTGTTCTTTGGACTCGGCGAGTCTATACCATGCATGAACTCAAATTCACTCCTGAGGTCAGATCCGCTCCAAAAACCCATAGATCCAGTCCTTCCAAGCACATATACCACGTAAAGTTACAATCTTGGTGCTCATGCAAAGGCCCAAAGGCCTTATTTGATGATGTGGTCTCTAGAATGCCATTCTAGGCTCATGGCCTCCATTAACACCCATAAAGCTCGAGGGGAAAGGTTCTCTAGACCTCTTTGGGTCCAGATCTAATGTTCCAACACAAGAAAAGGCCAATTACTCCATGGATCTTTCGACAAAGAAACCCTAACTCTAAGATTTACACCAAACACTAAGATAGGATCGAATGGATACCTCAAACGAAGTCTCTGAGCTCAGAAATCACTGGATTAGCACCTCCTTTGATCTCCTCTTACCTTGATCCTCTTCTATGAGAAAAACACCCACAATTAGCCAAAGATCTTCCTCCTTTCTCTCACAAAACGCTCAAGGACTCGTTAGGGTTCTCTCTAGGGTTGGTGGCCGCAAATGACGACCATAAACCACCTTAAATAGGTCTCATACCCCGGAGATTAGGGTTTCATTAAACAGAATGGACTCGCCGAGTCCAGATGCGAACCCACGTCCAAACCGCGATCCTACTCGGCGAGTTTGAGCTCCAACTCGCCAAGTCCCCTTACAAATTACCAAAATTACAATAATAATAAATACCTAGGAATCCGGGCTGTTACAATTCTCCCCCACTAGAACTAGACGTCGCCCTCGAAGTCTCGCTCTGCAAAAAGCTCCGGATGCTACTCGCGCATCTCACGCTCCGGTTCCCAAGTCATCTCGGACCCCTTCCGATGCTGCCACTGAACCAAAACCAAGGGTACCTCCTTGTTTCGCAGAACCTTGACCTTCCGATCTCTGATCGCCACTGGTCTCTTGGCATAATTCAAGCTCGCATCCACCTGAATATCCTCTAATGGAACCACTGCCGACTAATCGGCTATACACTTCCGCAATTGCGACACCACTTCCCTCACATATACCTCTGCCAATTTCTCTGCCGAAGAACTCTCGCTTATACCAAGAAAGTGAGCGCTCTTCGTCAACCTGTCCACAATCACCCAAATTGCATCGTCTCCCCTGGCAGTCCTTGGCAATTTGGTGATAAAATCCATGATGATCTGTTCCCACTTCCACTCGGGAACCTGTTGTTGGATTAACGTCTAAGTCCATAACTATAATTGGTAAGACTTGACCCCACCCGGCATGGTCCATTTGGGTTGCATGGCATCATGCACTTGGATAGACTATAATGAGAGAAATAAGACACTTATGGTTATTAATATATTATAAGTTCTAGTATATTAATAATAAGAATAATAAGATTATTTAATTAGTATTGATCAAGAATTAATCTAGGATTAATTAAGTGATCAAAAGAAGAATAATTAAATATATGGGTTGATTGTGTAAATCATCCATACTTCTATAGTGGGCTAATGCTCCATGGATAATCAAGTTGGGCTAAAACCCATAGGATGGTCCATGGATGCTCCATGGTGTATTTGTACCCATGGATCATGGAAATGAAAGGCCATGTCAATTAGGGTTTACATGGTGTAACCCTAACTATATAAGCATCATATTATTCACCAAAATCGGCCACTAGAGTGAGTAATAGAAGGGCTAGCCGATTTCATGAAGTGTAGATTTCTCTCAAGCTATTCCAAGTGTATTTGGTGTTGTGTGAACCATTTGAGGTGTCACACTTGGGGCACTAGGCACTCAAGCTTCATGAAGACTTTGTACATCAAAGAGGTATGTATTCTATCTTGTTACACTCATTGTTTTGTATGGTAGATTAGGATAATACCTTGGAAGTTCTTATTTGCATGTATAATAGACAAAACATAGATCCAAGGTATTTAGGGTTGCATGTACACTTAGGAGTGTTAGAATGCTCAAAACCCAACAGTGGTATTAGAGCCTAGGCTTGTTTTCTTGTTATAGTTGCAAAAGAAGCTGGAAAATCGAGTTTTGATGCTGTCTGCCCAGCAGACTCGCCGAGTCCAAGGCAAAAAGCATCCAACTCGCCGAGTTGGTTCGTGCACTCGACGAGTTGGACCCCCAGACATCATAAATTCGACTTTTTTGGCTGGAATTGGACTAGGAACATTACCCTAAGATGTTTTTGAACTTATAAACTTGTTTTTGATGTGGTAATGTTCATGCTAATTCAATTTCAAAGATAATTGTCAATAGATTCATGTTTTGTATTAGTTTAAGGTTTAGACTAATTGCATGAAAAAGTTTCATTTGAATTATCTTGTTCTTATGAGTTGCTTAGATTATTAGAAAGTTGAGTGAAATAGTTGTTTTCAATCCAAATTAATCTAAGAGTTGATTCTAAAATGTGTTTTTGTAACTTGTCCTCAAGTTATATGAAGAGTCACATTTAAGTTTCATAAAACTCATAAAAGTTGGCAATGGTTACAAAAGATGAAGAGTCTTGTCCTTAAGCTATGGAGGTTCAAGAGTCACTTCATTAATAAATAAATAAATTAAGTGTAACCTTAATTAATTCCATAAGTTATAAAAATAAAGGAAAAAGTTAATTCTTTTATTAGTTTAAAGTCTTCCATAACTTGTCCTCAAGTTATGGAACTTGAAGAGTTTTTGGATTAAAACTACTTTAAACACATAAATCATGGAATTAATTAGTTTTGAATAGTTTCAAAACTTGCCCTCAAGTTTTGGAATTTGAAAAGTTTTCACTTATGAATACTTTAATTCAAAGTTAACCCTTAGAATTTTAAAAGTTAAAATTCAACCCTTATACTTTATAATATTATAAGTTAATAATATATATATGTATAAGAGTAAAGTCAGTCTTACCGCTAGTACACCTCATTCACGAAGCCGGTCTATAAGGTGGGTATAAGGTTGTTGCCTATAAAATGGCAACTTAATGGGTGTCCACTCTCACCCACCGCTTGCTTGACTGGTGGAGGGTCGTTAGCCGAACGGGTTTGACAGGACTATAATTCTCCCTTCATTAAACGTATTAATGATAAATACTAAGTAACTAAACTTTTAGTAATACCCAATCTTAGTTACTTAGGAAAATGTGAACAAGGTGCTAATCCATGAAATTACACTTTGCACTTTGTTTAAGTTGGTTAGTGGAGCGTGTGTGGTTAACCGGCACACTAACTCGTATTTAACAAGGTAGGCAAAGGGTAACTTAATGTTTATCATAGTATCGATGGAGCGTGTGTGGTTAACCGGCACATCGATTGAGGGGTAAACACTTAAGGGTACCAAGTAATTTTCATGGTTACTTCACACCTTGTTTTGTGATCCTCGGCATCCCAGTCACAAAACCAGAAGGGAACACTCGAGATTGAAACATGCCATTGAACAGTTCAATGAATCTCAAAGAACTAGGAGTTTCAAAACCCATTAAAACCTAATAATACATTTCGTTTATCTTGGTGGAAATTGGTGAATCGTCATTTACCTACCTTCAAATATTTTATAGCTTGGATTACGGCATACCTCTTCTAAGTTATAAAATAGTTTGTTGCATCCTAGCCTTAATATTTCATATTGGGTGTCATATTAAGGATTTTAAAATCAACTATCTTGAATATCTCCCAAAAACATGTCTGGTTTAGACATTTATGATCTTCCCAAATCTCTTGAAACAAGCTTTCCTAATGAAGATGATGTCCCATGGATATCATACTTCTTCACCTTTTCAAATTATTCTCCTTACCCCACAAGTTCTTGAAAAGTTTAAGGTCACTCAAGCCCTATTGGCAAGGCAAGGTCTAGGTGTGATCACATCTTGGAGATGTTGTCACATATTGACAAGCCGGGAGAGTTGGGTGTCAAAGTCTTGAGAAAGTTGGTGGTTCAATCACTTTCTAA
This sequence comes from Lactuca serriola, assembly GCF_051521515.1. Lineage (NCBI taxonomy): Eukaryota > Viridiplantae > Streptophyta > Magnoliopsida > Asterales > Asteraceae > Lactuca > Lactuca serriola. The sequence goes on along the minus strand of NC_136413.1, from coordinate 124,159,013 downwards.
GTCACATAGTGAGTTCCTTTGGGACAGCTATGAAACAGACTATGACAAGACCCTTAATGATCTTATCTATTTGTTAAGATCAACTTCCTTAAAACTTGATGGACATTGACAATAGTGACACAGGAAATCCAAGAAAGCATTCTCTTCCCAATGGAAAGGGATCGGCCATAGTCAACTCGGTTGACCAAATGGTAAACAGAAAAACTAAGTCTGTGATAGTCCCGTATACCATTATCAAAGGGTCCATTTGTTTATATTGCCAAAGAAAGGGACATTGGTTACGAATCTGCCAAATTTACCTAAGGATGTTGAAGTCAATAAGTTTGACTCTACTTCAGGTAAAGTCCACTATCTAACTCTGCTAAGTTTCTATTCTGAGATTCTTGATACATGATGTGACTGGGTCAGATGGTGATGTTTTAAGAATCAAAGTTAAGTGAAGAAACTTAAAGAAAGAATATGCTGAATCTGATGGCGTAGATGGATTTCTATCGCATAGTTTGATGATCGGATTCTTGAGCTACTTCTTAGGAGTTATGAGATATTGCTTAGGAATAGATAACAACAAGTTTCATATGGATTGTAAGGATAAGTTTTTCCGCAAAGTTTTAAAATAAAAGAAAAATTTTTGGTTTTATTTATTTTAAAATATCCTTTCAATGGCATTTGAGGAAAAATTGTTACTTATATGATTCCATTAATAGCAAGAGTGGAAATATGAAATTGATTCTTTCATTTGTGGTAATGTCTAAATTTACCAAATGAGGAAAGATTCCCATCACCCAAGTTTCAATTGGACTGGAACTTGGAATCATGCAAGTTGTATAGCATGATGAATGAGAACTTTCAAGTATTGGAAAATTAAGACTAATTACTCGGTCACATGGATGTGTGAGTCAAGTAAAGGACTAAGGGATCGAGTACACATTCTTGTGCACTGATTAAGTCCACCACAAAAGATTGATAAGACTATTCGTCATAGTTTACTAAAGCTCAGTAAATATGATTATACTTACAAGCTTAAGTGTAACTCTGAGACATTGGAAAAGGTTCCAATGTATGGCAGAGCGAATAAGAAGAATCAAATTAGGCAGAAGGATAAAAGTTTCTCAAATCTGAAAAGATGGGAGAGTACTTTAGTATCAGTTTTTGTGATCATCTTAATGATTAAGAAACCATATCAAAGTTAGTTCTCTAAGGAAATCTTAGTGCATTCTTATGACTAAGAAGAGGGATCTTGGATTGTTGAAATGGTTAAATCAAGAAGATGAGTCATACTTCGTTCCAATACAAGTCTTAGAGTCATACTCCAAGATTGTAATTTGAGTGACAAGTCTCAAAGAAGGTTTAAAACACTTGTCAAATGTAAGAGTAAAAGTTTTCTACTCTTGTACATTTGAAATTGGTAAGTTGTGATGTTTTGGATAAAACAAAGACCAACTTAGGCCAATTTTGTGAAGTGTTTGTCTTGATTAGAACCCACACTATCTCTGGAATATTTGACAAGAAAGTCTTATATGTCAAGAGGACAGTGGGAGTCTTAAAGGTCTTGAAAGTCTCAAGAACTAATCAAGAATAAAACCTGAAGTTCTTCACTAGCACACGACTTGAGGTTTATAACCTATCGTGTTGACATATTCTGTGCCCATTCCAGTTAAAGTTGGGTTTGCATATGAGTTCTTAGAGTTCTCAATTTGTTGCACAACAACTTGGAAGCAATGGCAGGCCCTTGAGCTGCCAGGTGGCAAGAAGTTAAGATTGAGTTCAATCCATATGAGTTTGGATTTGTCATTATCCTTGTCATGTGTCTATGGTTTTGACAATTCACATGGATAAGAACACATACACCATTAAATCTAAGGGTCAGAAGGTTTCTCTCCGATTCATGAAAATGATGGTGAGGAAACACTTTCACTAAGTAGATTTTAGCTAGATAGAAATTGTGATATTTGCATTCTCAAAGTCGTTAGTGGAGCGTGTGTGGTTTACCGGCAAACTAACCTGGACTTGTGAGAAGTGGCAAAAAGGTCTAACCATTATGATTATGGCATCCCTCTTCATAATTGTTTAGACACACAAGTGTGCTATCTAAGGGAAGGTGTATGATTTTGATAAAGTCGTATCAAAACAATCTAGTATCAGAAATCTGAACTTTGGTAAGAATGTCAGTTGATTTCTGAGTACATGTCAAAGCTAGTGGGAGCATAAGTGTTATGCTAATAATCATCATGTTAGTGGGAGCATGATAATTATGATAAGTATTGCAAGCTAGCAATGTTAATTATAAAAAACAAAAGGTTTCAATTGGGAAAAGAGTTGTTTTTCTATAATTAAGGGAGAGGAAATTATACTTCATCTTAAATCTATAAGCCTAGATCGTGAGGTTTTAATCATTTAGTTAAGGATATATATGAATTTCATGTTGGAATGGCTCAACATAAGGAAATTTTTTATATGAGTCCATTATTTGCGTTCTAAAATTCGATTATGATTACGGCATCCCTTTTCATAATCTGAATTATGAGAACTTGGCAAATTGAAATGGAAATGTTATAGCAAAAGACTGGTTTAGTCTTTATGTGAGACATCATGAATCGATTCCCATATGCTTCAGATATAGGATCGATTACATGTGCTATATTCATCCTTTCTAAAATTTTCCAAATGCTTGGGGCATTAAGAAGGGAAAAGGTTTGAACTGGATATGACTAAAAGGATTAAACAATTGTCGAGGACAATCTAAGGTGTAGCAAAGATTGGTTGCTCAAGGACAGTTGGAAGTATAGTGATAATTTTGGAAGGACCATATTGACATAGTCTGTAAGGAGGCAACTCTTATTCAGAAGTGATAGTCAAAAATGGAATCTGGAAATATTTCAAAGTTAAAATTTTCAATCTGTTTAAGATTAAGAAACTTAATGCAAGAAGGATGTTTCCATGGAGCTGATCTCCTTTGGAATACTCTGTAATGATTGTTGTCAAGTTTTTCTGACTTTGTGCATAATCATTACAAGAGGATCAATGCATATAAGTTTAGAATCTAACAGGTTTCAGTAAATGACATGAATTTGGAATTCTTGTATTTGCAGTAAGGATTTGGGAGTGTGAAAAGAGAATCATTGAAGTTATGTTCAATGGATCTAGTTCACAAAGTAAAGATCATAGACAAACATAGTATGCATACTTGGTGTATGGCATGACTAGTGTTTAGAAAACATAGTGTACATGCTTGGAGCATGGGACAACTATTGTTTTAAATTCAAGAATAAAGTTGATAGCTGAAACAGTATACAATGAATAATGTGTAATCATATGGTGATAAATAAAAGGTGTTTTATTTATGTTCATAGGTTTTGATACCATATTGGATTCAATTATTATTGTGTTTCACTTTGCATGTTTTGACTTCCCGAATAAATTGGGTTATTCTTCCGGAATGACTAAGTTATTCAAATCATCCACAGTCGGTCATATGTTGGAAGTAGATATGAATTAAGACTGTCATGGGTTGGCTTGTAGAGGTCTAAGGTGTTGGACAAAGGGCTAAAACACCCATGAGTGCTCATAAGTTCTGAGTATTGGATTCAACCCGCGCTCATTGGAATCACTTCATGGATTTTATCACGAGTGATCATGAGACGATAATATCTTATATTCTTCAAACCTAGAGATATGAGTTGTTACTATGAGTTGGTTGTACATTGATTGCACGAAAACGCATTTGGTAATTCGGTGCTATAAAACGTCCCTTTTTTATGATTCAACAAGTAGTAGAACAAGCCATATGAGTCGAAGTTTATCCGTTCCTTTTACCTTCGGGATAAAAGCGATATCTGTGGGCCCCTCGATGATTTGATGATGACAAATGGAAGTGCTCGGCCGGGCTAGGACTGATTTGATTTGTTCAATTAGTCAGTCGTCATAAATCGGAAATCGGGAAACAACAAATGGACATAGAGAATGATTATAATCCATGTCTCAGTCCATATGATATCTAGAATGGAGGAATATATGATCCCTTATCTAATGGACAAGTCATTGACAAAGGTCAGAGTTCATCGACAAGGTCAGAGTTCGACAGAAGCTTTTGAGAGCTACGATTGCCAGTTCGTTCCTGAAGTCATACGCAATAATAGTTTTAGACTTATCCAAGTAGGAGACTGTTGGATTAATGTCTAAGTCCATAACTATAATTGGTAAGACTTGACCCGACCCGGCATGGTCCATTTGGGTTGCATGGCATCATGCACTTGGATAGACTATTATGAGAGAAATAAGACACTTATGGTTATTAATATATTATAAGTTCTAGTATATTAATAATAAGAATAATAAGATTATTTAATTAGTATTGATCAAGAATTAATCTAGGATTAATTAAGTGATCAAAAGAAGACTAATTAAATATATGGGTTGATTGTGTAAATCATCCATACTTGTATAGTGGGCTAATGCTCCATGGATAATCAAGTTGGGCTAAAACCCATAGGATGGTCCATGGATGCTCCATGGTGTATTTGTACCCATGGATCTTGGAAATGAAAGGCCATGTCAATTAGGGTTTACATGGTGTAACCCTAACTATATAAGCATCATATTATTCACCAAAATCGGCCACTAGAGTGAGTAATAGAAGGGCTAGCCGATTTCATGAAGTGTAGATTTCTCTCAAGCTATTCCAAGTGTATTTGGTGTTGTGTGAACCATTTGAGGTGTCACACTTGGGGCACTAGGCACTCAAGCTTCATTAAGACTTTCTACATCAAAAAGGTATGTATTCTATCTTGTTACACTCATTATTTTGTATGCTAGATTAGGATAATACCTTGGAAGTTCTTATTTGCATGTATAATAGAGAAAACATAGATCCAAGGTATTTAGGGTTGCATGTACACTTAGGAGTGTTAGAATGCTCAAAACCCAACACCTCCAACGGCTGCAACTTACCATGCAGTCTCTGGTGCTCGGCCTTAACCCTACGGCTGGTGAAGCACCTCTCAACAAACCACGCAACATCCCTCTTCATACAGGGCCACCAATACTCTTTCCTCAGGTCCAAATACATCTTAGTGGCTCCAGGATGAATCGAGAATTTCGACCGATGAGCCTCTTCCATCAAAATGGTACGCGTTCCTCCCACAAACGACACCCAGATACGCCCCTGGAATGTTATAAGTCCCCGACCATCGGTAACAGACTCTCAAATCAATCCAACAACTCGCTCTTTCTTCTGCATCTCAGGCTGTAAAGCCTCGGCCTGTGCCCCACGAATGGCGTCCAACACTGGAGCTATCACGGTCAACCTCAAACATACATCCCGCAGCGGGGTGCTCTCCGCCCTGCGGCTCAGTGCATCGGCTACAACATTAGCCTTGCATGGGTGGTACAGGATCTCGCAATCATAATCCTTGACCACATCCAACCATCTTCTCTGACGCATGTTTAGGTTGGGCTGACCCATCAAATACTTCAAACTCTTATGGTCCGTGTATATCGTATATCGAACCCCATACAGATAGTGACGCCAAATCTTGAGGGCGAACACCACTGCCCCCAGCTCTAGATCATGGGTGGGATATCTCGTCTCATGAGGCTTCAACTGTCTCGATGCATATGCTATCACATGCCCTCTCTGCATCAACACCGCTCCCAACCCCAAGATCGATGCATCACAGTATACCACAATGTCCTCCATCCCCTCCGGGAGGGCTAACACCGGGGCCTCGCATAACCTTAGGCGAAGCGTCTCAAAGGAGGCCTGCTGCTCGGGGCCCCATGAAAAAGCGACACCCTTCCGGGTCAACCTGGTGAGTGGTACTGCGATCTTAGAGAAATCCTTGATAAATCTCCGATAATAACCGACCAACCCTAGAAAACTCCTGATCTCGGAGGGTGACCTCGACACCTCCCAACCCATCACCGCCTCAACTTTGGCCTGGTCGACCAATATCCCTTTCTGGTTAACGAGATGCCCCAGAAACTGGACCTCTCGTAACCAGAAATCACAGTTGGAGAATTTGGCATAAAGCCTCTCCGATCTCAAAACTCCGAGGATCTCCCGCAAATGCTCCTCATGCTGCTCTCTAGACCTCGAATATACCAAAATGTCATCAATGAAAACAATCACCGACCGATCCAACATCGGCCTGCACACTTGGTTCATGAGATCCGTGTGCATTGCGGGGGCATTGGTGAGCCCGAAAGGCATCACCACAAACTCGTAATGCCCATAAAGCGTCCTGAATGCTGTCTTCTGGACGTCCTCATCTCGAACTCTCACTTGATGATATCCAGACCTCAAATCAATCTTGGAGAACCAAGATGCTCCCTGTAACTGATTGAACAAATCATCGATCCTTGGCAACGGGTAACGGTTCTTGACCGTCAGCTTGTTCAACTCCCGGTAATCAATGCACATTCGGTGTGAACCATCCTTCTTCTTGACAAAAAGGATAGGCGCTCCCCATGGCGAGCTGCTCGGCCGAATAAACCCCTTTCCTAACAGCTCCTGAAGCTGTGAGGATAACTCTTGCATCTCTAGAGGCGCAAGACGATAAGGCACCTTGGTGATAGGCGCGGCTCCCGGAACCAAATCGATACTGAACTCAACTTGCCTCACAGGAGGCACACCCGTCAACTCCTCGGGGAATACATCCGGAAACTCACGTACTATTGGAACCTCGTCCACTGATCTTGGCTTCTCTGAATCAACCCTCGAATCCATCACATATGCCACAAAAGCCTTACAACCCTGCTGCAGACACTGCCTCGCCCTAGCGGCCAAACAAAACGCTGACCCAGAACGGGTACCCTCGCCGTACACTATAGGACTCCCCCACTAGGGTCTCGTATAGTCACCAGTTGTCGCTCGCAGTCGATAATCACACCGAATCTGCTCAACCAGTCCATGCCCACAATGACACAAACATCGCCCATTGCAATAGGAACCAGATCAATCGGGAACTCGACCCCGAAGATCTCGAATACGCACCCGCGGATTACCTCCGTGGCATATATCACTCTCTTCAGCTATGGAAACTCTCAGAGGACGACTCAACGCCTTGCGACTAAGACTGATATGCTGACTAAAAGCCAAAGACACAAAGGACCGACTCGCACCCGAGTCAAATAACACCAAAGCAGGTACAAAATTCACAAGAAAAGTACCTACGCATAACATAACATAAGCATGATATCTCAACATCAAAGTAAATACACGAAAGAATACATACCAGCCACGACATCGGGCGCTGCGTGGACCTCCTCCACGGTTAACTGAAAAGCTCTCCCTCGTGCCCTCGGCGCTTCGGTCTTCACTGGCCGACTATCGGTAGCTCTGATGGCGGCAGGGGCAGATCCCTGAGGTGCTCCCTAAGCTGATCCCCGCAATTGCGGACACTCTTCCTTCCGGTGTCCGGTCTGGTTGCAGTGAAAACACACTGCAAATCCCTTGGGGCAGTCCTTGGCCATGTGCCCCTCCTTGCCACACATGTAGCAAGATCCCGCTCTGCAAACTCCATCATGACCCTTGCCGCACTTCCCACAAGTGCGGCCCTTCTGGCTCCCCGATTTCGGATTAGCGGGCTTGGCCCGCTTGGCTGCCGACTGAGATTGTGCCGGTCGTCGATCCCTCCCCTGAGACTCCGCCTACTCCCTGGCCTGAGTCTCCAGCTCAATCTCCCTCTTCCGGGCATTTGCCTGAAGCTCGGAAAATGTCCAGTACGAGGAGTTCGCCACGAACTCCCTAATGTCTCGCCTCAAGATACTCAGATATCAGCTCATACGTGCCTGCTCCGTAGACACGTGCTCAGGGCAGAACATCGCCCTCTCATGGAACATCCTTGTGATCACTGTAATAGACTCAGTACCCTGCTTGAGGGTCAGAAACTCCTGTGCCAAATGCTCCCTCTCCACCTGGGGAACGTACTCATCTCGGAACATGGCAGTGAACCTCTCCCAGGTCACCGCCGCAAGCTCAGCAGGTGTAAAGTGCGCCGTCACAAACTTCTACCAGTCCTTCGCTCCCAAGCGAAGCTGGTTCAACGCGAATCGTACTCTCAAATGCTCAGGAGATGAGCAAGTGAAGAAACACCCCTCTATATCAGAAATCCATCTCATAGCTGCCACCGGGTCCTGGGTCCCATCAAACTCTGGTGGTTTTGTGTTGCTGAACTCTCGGAACAACAACGCATCACCACCCTGCGGCCTCGCAGCAGCAACAACTGCGGTGGCCGCCGCAACTGTTGGATATAGTGTCTAAGTCCATAACTATATTTGGTATGTACTTGACCCGACCCGGCATGGTCCATTTGGGTTGCACTTCACCCGAACAATTTATGGATAATATTTGAGAATAGTACAAGTTATGATTTATTAATATATTATAAGTTCTAATATATTAATATAAGATCATATTATTTAATTAGTAGTGATCTATAATTAATCTAGGATTAATTTAGTGATCAAAGATATTACTAATTAAATATGGGCTTCTATATTTATATAGTGTGTGGGCTTATGCTTATTTGGAATGGGCTAGGCTTGGATGGAGAAGTCCATGGATACTCCATGGGGCTTTAACCCATGGATCTCATGGAAATGAAGAGACATGGGTATTAGGGTTTACATGGATGTAACCCTAATCCACCACACTATATAAAGGAGGCTTTGGCTCTTGAAATTAGGTTGGTTGTGGCTAGCTGTATCTAGTGAACACTAGTTGACACATGTTGAGGTGAGGGCCGATTTCAAGAGAAGTGTGACTATGCTCTCAAAGCTCCAAGTTTGTGGTGATTTGTGACTTTCATTTGAGGCATCCACATTATTGGTGCTAGGCTCTAAAACTCTAAGGAATCAACTACAACTACAAGGTAAGTATTTCTACTAGCTTTATTTGATTCATGTTCCCCATGCCATGCTAGTTAAGATATGAACCTTGGAAAAATAATTATTTGCATGTATCTTAGACAAACATAGATCCAAGGTTTATTAGGGTTGCATGTACACTTAGGAAGTGTTAGAATGCTCATAACCCAACAGTGGTATCAGAGACTAGGCTTGTTTGTTTGATACTTGTAACTAAAAGTTGAAAAAAAGTCAAAAACTTGCTGTCTGACGAATGGACGCGGCGAGTCCATGGGGGGAACTCGGCGAGTTCATGTGTATCTTCAACCTACTCGGCGAGTAGGTTCATGCAACTCGGCGAGTAGGGTCGACAGAGTGCAGATTTTCGACTTTAGTTGCTGGAAATGGATTGGAAACATTACCCTAAACTGTTTTGGTACTTGAAAACTTGTTTTAGCTGGTGTAATGTTTTTGCTAATTCATTTACAACAACTAGTTATCAAAATTACAAAGTTTAATGTGATTTTGATTCTTGAAAGTGTTCATATTCATGTTCTTGTTCTTATGAAGTTTAGATGATCATAGGAATTATTTGTAACCTATGTGGTAGTTTAATTCTTGATCATAATGTGTTTTGATGGAGTCCATAACTTGTCCTCAAGTTATGGAAAACCAAAAGTCTCTTGGATTTAAAAAAACCATTAAAAGAACACAAGAGTTAGAAAAATGAAAAGTCCTCATTTTATTACTCTATTAAACTCATAAGTTACAAGAAATGAAAAGTTTTGAAAGTTTACAAAACTTGCCCTCAAGTTTTGGAACAAGTAAAGTTAAGTTAAACTTTAGTTCCAACACCTAGAATTTTAAAAAGTTAAAATTCAACCCTTATACTTATATTATGATGATTTAATAATTATATATATGTATAAGAACAAAGTCGTCTTACCGCTAGTACGCCTCATTCACGAAGCCGGTCTATAAGGTGGATATAAGGTTGTTGCCTATAAAATGGTGACTTAATGGGTGTCTATTCTCACCCACCGCTTGCTTGACTGGTGGAGGGTCGTTAGCCGAACGGGTAAGACAAGGACATATAAATTCTCATTCAAAGTATGATGAATATTATAAAGTAACTAAAAGTTTTATTAAATTCCCAATCTTAGTTACTTTAGGAAAATTGTGAATAAGGTGCTAATCCATGAAATTACACTTTACACTTTGTTTGAGTCGTTGGTGGAGCGTGTGTGGTTAACCGGCACACTAACTTGGACTTAACAAGGTAGGTAAAGGGTAACTTAAAGGTTTATTATAGTATCGATGGAGCGTGTGTGGTTTACCGGCACATCCATTGAGTGATAAACTTTAAAGGGTACCAAGTGATTTGCATGGTTACTTCACACCTCGTTTTGTGATCCTCGGCATCCCAGTCACAAAACCTGGAGGGCACACTCGAGATTGAAACATGCCTTTGAAAAGTTCATTGAATCTCAAAGAATCTAGGAATTTCTAAGAACCAATCAAAAACCTAATACTTAAATATTGCGGTTTTCGTGGTGGAAATTGGTGAATCGTCATTCACCTACCTTTCAAATATGGTATAGCTTAGATTACGACATACCTCTTCTAAGTTATATTATATTGTGATTGGATCCTAGCCTTAATCTTACATTTGGGTGTTTTATTAAGGACTCTCTTATATCTAAACTAATCTTGTTCTCTACTCTTCAGATGTCTTCCAACAATGCTTCTGGCTCTAATCCTAATGGCTCCTTTACCCTTATGAACTTGTGTCGGAAAGTCACCTTTGATGGATCCAACTTCAATGAGTGGATCAAAAACATCAGGATGATTACCCGCTACGAGGACAAAGAATATGTCCTTGACAAGGAGCTTAAGGAGATTGATGAGACCACTGCAACTCCTCAGGAGATCGCTGAATTTCGGGCACATGAAAGGGATGCTACGAAAGTGGCTTACATCATGATGGCCACGATGACAGCGGAACTCCAAAAGTCTTATGAAGATTTCTACCCTTATGAAATGCACCAAGATTTGATGGAAAGATACCATCAAAGTGCAAGACAAGAGAGGTATGAAATCATCTGCTCCATGATAACAACCATGATGAAGGACGGGGAATCCGTCACGAACCACATGCAGAAAATGCAAAGGTATGTGGATCGTTTGCTGAAGCTTAATGTGAACTTCCCTGAGGATCTTGCAATAGATATCATTTTGCACTCCTTACCATCGTGCTATGATCAATTCCGCATGACATATCACATGAATAAGGAAGAGGTCACACTCAGCAAACTTCAGGGACTTCTCAAGACCGCAGAATCAGGTCTTAAGGGGAAGTCGGTTGCTATCACTCCTACTCCAAACTCAACTCTGGTTTTGGCAATTGGGAAAAATCGATGGAGGAAGAGAAAGAGGTCCTCAAAGGGTACCAAGGCTCGGACCCTTGATGGCTCTTCTTCAAGTGGAACCAAGAAAGGTTTCGTCACTCCTTCTTTTGACCCAAAAGAGGCTGAATGCTTCTATTGTCATGAAAAATCTCATTGGAAGCGGAACTGCCCAAAGTACCAGCAGGATGTGAAGGATGGGAAAGTTAAACCCAACCATGCAGGTACTTACACTATCATTTCTAATAACTCACCCCATTCTAAATCTTGGGTCCTTGATACCGGTTGTGGTATTCATATTTGTTGTGACTTGCAGGGACTAAGAAGAAGTGAGAATGTGGAGCAAGGAAGAATAAACTTGATCATGGGGAATAGGAAAACTTTACCTGTTACCAAGATTGGAGTTTATACTTTATCGCTAAGTAGTGGGTTTAATTTAGATTTGAATAAGTGATGTTATTCGCCAGGAATGGCAAGAAATATTATTTCCTTTCATGCGTTGTACAAACAAGGGTTTACCTTTTCATTTAATAATGAAGTTGGTTCTATAGATGTTTTCTATAATAATGTCTTTTATTTTAAAGCATTACGTTGTGATGGTGTGTATGAAGCTGTATCTGTTGTAGATAACTTGGGAAATAATGTTTTGTGTATTGATTCTACTGATAATAATAACTTGGATAAAGCATCATTATGGCATTGTCGTCTTGGACATATAAGCAAGAAACGCATAGGCCAACTCCAAAAGGATGGAGTCTTGGAGTCGTTTGACCTAAAGGCAGATGATAGTTGCGAATCATGCTTACTTGGAAAAATGACAAAGTCACCCTTCACAGGCTCGTGTGAGAGGGGTGAAGGTTTGTTGGACCTTATACACACGGATGTGTGTGGACCATTCAAACATGCCACAAGGGATGCTAATCGTTATTATTTGACTTTTACTGATGATTACAGTAGATGTGGATATGTCTACTTAATCAAGCATAAGTCAGAGACTTTCGAGAGGTTTAAGGAATTTAAACAGGAAGTCGAGAATCAATTGGTCAGGAACATTAAGATGCTTCGATCCGATCGAGGAGGTGAGTATCTTAGTTCAGAGTTCCTCGACTATCTTAGGGAATGTGGGATTGTCTCACAATTGACACCTCCCAGGACACCACAGTTGAATGGTGTGGCTGAGAGGCGTAATCGAACCTTGTTGGACATGGTTCGTTCCATGATGAGTCGAGCTACGCTACCAATCTCATTCTGGGGGTATGCCTTAGAGACTGCCGCCCATATTCTTAATCTTGTCCCTACAAAGAAAGTTGCCAAAACTCCTCACGAGATGTGGACTAGCTAAGTACCTAAGCTAGACCACATCAAGATTTGGGGTTGTGAGGCTTTCGTGAGACGCGAGACTCATGATAAGCTCGAACCTCGAAGCGAGAGGTGTATTTTCATCGGCTACCCACAGCAATCCTTTGGTTACCTCTTCTACAGACCTAGTGACAATGTGGTCTTTGTAGCAAGAAGAGGAGTCTTTCGAGAGAGAGAATTTATAAGCCAAGGAGACAGTGGGAGGCAAATTGATCTTGAAGAAATTCAAGAGTCAAGCGGTGAAGGAACTTCAAACACTAGCCCTCAACTTGAGGAGGAAACTCCTGTTGAGCCAGTTGATGAGCCTGTACCTCTGAGGCGTTCCACGAGAGTTAGGAATGCACCTGAGCATTACTATGGTTTCCATATTACTGCAGAAGGTGAGACACTTATTAGTGATGAGACACTAGTAGGTCTGGATGAACCTAACAGCTACACGGAAGCCATGGCAGGCCCTGAGGCTGCCAAGTGGAAAGAGGCCATGGATAGCGAGATACAATCCATGTATGACAATCAAGTTGGAACTTGGTTGAGAATGTACCTGGTCGTAAGACTGTAGGGTGCAAATGGGTCTTCAAGAAGAAGACCGACATGGATGGTAAAGTACACACTTATAAGGCTAGACTGGTTGCAAAGGGCTTCTCTCAAATTCCTGGAGTGGACTATGATGAGACCTTTTCTCCAGTAGCCAAGATTAAGTCTATTCGGGTTCTGTTGGCCATAGCTGCATTTCATGATTATGAAATATGGCAAATGGATGTCAAAACCGCTTTCCTTAATGGAAAGTTGGCTGAAGATGTTTACATGAGTCAGCCAGGAGGTTTTGTCAGCAACGAGTACCCTAATAGAGTGTGTAAGCTCGAGAAATCCATTTATGGATTGAAACAGGCACCTCGCAGGTGGAATCTTTGCTTTGATGAGAAAGTCAAGGAAATTGGCTTTTCAAGGAGTGAAGATGAATCTTGCGTCTATATCAAGGCTAGTGGGAGCATAGTCAGTTTTTTGGTACTGTATGTGGATGACATACTACTCATAGGAAATGACATTCCAACCCTGCAGGAAGTAAAGTCCTGGCTTGGGAAGTGTTTCGCTATGAAGGACCTTGGTGAAGCTGCCTATATCCTAGGGATAAAGATTTTGAGAAACAGGAGTAAAAGGCTAATTGGACTTAGCCAAAGTACCTACTTGGACAAAGTGTTGAAAAGATTCAACATGCATAACTCCAAGAAAGGTGAGTTACCCATTCAGTGTAACGCCAGATTGAGTAAGACACAAAGCCCTAGTACTGAGGCTGAGATAGCAGAAATGAGTCGATTTCCTTATGCTTCAGCTGTAGGATCGATCATGTATGCTATGACGTGCACTCGACCTGATCTAGCCTTTGCTTTGAGCATGGTTAGCAGGTATCAGGCAAACCCTGGCAAGGAACACTCGACAGCGGTAAAGAATATCCTCAAGTATCTGCGAAGGACTAAGGACTGGGTCCTTACCTTCGGTGGGAGTGATGACTTGAGAGTTGTAGGGTATAGTGATGCTAGCTTCCAGACTGATAGGGATAATTTCCGCTCTCAGTCAGGTTGGGTCTTTACCCTAAACGGAGGAGCAATCTCTTGGAAGAGTTCCAAGCAGGAGACAGTGGCTGATTCCACTTGTGAATCAGAGTATATAGCAGCAAGCGAGGCAGCAAAGGAGGCGAAATGGCTAAAGAACTTCATCGGAGACCTTGGAGTTGTACCAGCTATAAAAGAGCCAATGGAGATTTTCTGTGACAGCAATAGTGCGGTTGCCTTAGCCAAGGAACCAAGGGATCACGGGAGATCCAGACACATCGACAGAAAATACCATTTTATTAGACATCGAATTGAAGAAGGACTCCTCGTGGCGAAGAGGGTATCATCGGATGAGAACCCGGCAGATCCCCTCACGAAGGGACTGAGTAGGGTTAAGCATCTCCAGCATGCTCGGAGCATAGGGCTGAATGATGATATAAGTTTAAGTAGTTAGATAACCCGGAAATTTGTAAAGTGTAATTGACATTTGATGATGAATAAAAGGTGTTTTATTTATGAGTAAAGTGTTACTATCTCTTGTCGATCTTTTACTATATTTCTTTTGCATGTTTTGACTTCCAGAATAATTTTTTTTGGTATAACATATTATTCAAACCTCCACAGTCGGTCATATGTCGGAAGTAGGTATGAATCAAGACTGTCATGATGGGTTGTAGAGGTCTAAGGTGTTGGACAAGGCTACAACAATCATGAGTGCTCATAAGTTCTGAGCATTGGACTCAACCCACGCTCACTGAAATCACTTCATGGAATTTTATCTCGAGTGATCGTGAGACGGTAATATCATATAAGTCTTCAAACCTAGAGATATGATTTGTTACTTACGAGTTGGTTATGCATTGATTGTACGTAAACGCATTGGTAACTCGATGTTATAAAACGTGCCTTTGTGTGTAATTCAATGAGTGGTAGAATAAACATATGAGTCGAAGTTTATCTGTTCCTTCTTGGATTAGAAGCTGATATCTGGGCCCCTCGATGATTTTTTTTTTGACCCATGTACCGGGCCCGGTCAGAACTAAGTTGATGTGTTCAATTAAGTTCTATGTCAAACAAATCGGAAATCGGGAAACAAATGCTGGACAATAAGTAAGACAATGTTCCATGTGTTTGTCCGGCTGATATCTAGAACAGAGGATTATATGATCACTTATCTAAATGGCGCGTTCAAGTTCTACAGAGTTTAAAGAGCTACGAGTGCTGATCGGTTCCTGAAGTTATACTTGCAAATATAGTTACTAGACTTATCCAAGTAGGAGACTGTTGGATATAGTGTCTAAGTCCATAACTATATTTGGTATGTACTTGACCCGACCCTGCATGGTCCATTTGGGTTGCACTTCACCTGAACAATTTATGGATAATATTTGAGAATAGTACAAGTTATGATTTATTAATATATTATAAGTTCTAATATATTAATATAAGATCATATTATTTAATTAGTAGTGATCTATAATTAATCTAGGATTAATTTAGTGATCAAAGATATTACTAATTAAATATGGGCTTCTATATTTATATAGTGTGTGGGCTTATGCTTATTTGGAATGGGCTAGGCTTGGATGGAGAAGTCCATGGATACTCCATGGAGCTTTAACCGATGGATCTCATGGAAATGAAGAGACATGGCTATTAGGGTTTACATGGATGTAACCCTAATCCACCACACTATATAAAGGAGGCTTTGGCTCTTGAAATTAGGTTGGTTGTGGCTAGTTGTATCTAGTGAACACTAGTTGACACATGTTGAGGTGAGGGCCGATTTCAAGAGAAGTGTGACTATTCTCTCAAAGCTCCAAGTTTGTGGTGATTTGTGACTTTCATTTGAGGCATCCACATTATTGGTGCTAGGCTCTAAAACTCCAAGGAATCAACTACAACTACAACGTAAGTATTTCTACTAGCTTTATTTGATTCATGTTCCCCATGCCATGCTAGTTAAGATATGAACCTTGGAAAAATAATTATTTGCATGTATCTTAGACAAACATAGATCCAAGGTTTATTAGGGGTTCATGTACACTTAGGAAGTGTTAGAATGCTCATAACCCAACAGCAACAGCAGCCTCAGAAAGAGCATCATGACGCTCGTCGAAAGTCTCAATCAGCGTGGTCTTAATACACCCGAACATCTCTGGTATCTCTGCCCTGATGGCCGCAGCCACCTCCTCGTGGATGATCTGACGGATCTCCTCATCACTGGTGCCACTACTCTCTGGCGCTTGACGTGTCCTCACCATGATCTCCCACTGAAAAACAACATACGATATATCAGTGACCTCCCGGGGTATAACCACACTTGATAACTCCACCCTACTTACTCCTTAGTGCCCTAAGGATTCTTACTTGGTCCGAACACCAATCTGGTACCTCCAGTAGTACGGGCCCAATACTACCGTCAATACCGCATCGGCATTCATTCCAAGTCCTTCTCCTTGAGCCCCAAAACCCACGTACTCTACTCTCTCTATATCATGAGCTACTCACTAGCAAAACCTTGATAAGCATCTCACTGCTATCCATGTCACTCTCTAGCATCCCTAGCAGCAAAACCCCAAGACTAAGGCATCATATATCAGGCCACTCTAGTCCTAATAAGAATACTTAGTCTACTCTAGCATGCATATCGTAGTCATCATATAACATAACATAACATTTCAGATAATCACTTATCATGAGGTTATTCTGGGAAATCACCGTCCGGGCGCTGGCTGATCGTACACACGTCTCTGCTCTGTGTTTTCAAAAATCTTTTATCTCTTTTTTTTTTGAAAATATTCCTCAATCCTTAGTTTGAGTTCAAATACGGTCGAAGGTGTACTCGAATCCCTTAAACCTGGCTCTGATACCAACTTGTAACACCGTGAATTTCAAAACAATTTTTTTTTTTGCAATTTATAAAAACATAATTCATTAAATTTTCATAAAACATAAGTGTTTGTAACTCCAATACACATCATATAATAAAAATCCCAAGATCACATATCATAAAATATCCCATGTGTGTGTACTGATCAAGCCGGCGCCTTCCCACGGTCATCACTAGTACCTGAAACAATAACACCAAACACTGTAAGCACAAAGCTTAGTGAGTTTCTCAAAATACCATACATAACACATATTAGCCACTCAAGGCTATAACTTCGTGGGTCCGTGCACCCAAACTCTGTGAACCCTCAGGTTCTAATTCTGATAACATGCATAGAATAAATCACATAGAAATAATACAGTGCAACACATAACATACATAGCATACAATATTCTAGCACATGACTCTAGTTACCAACTCAAGGTAAAGTATAGTGAGAAGACTCACCTCGTTTATCTTGCTAACTCGCAAATCTTGGAAATCACTCGCGCTCGATCCCTTGAGCTATAATCCTCCTATATCACAATATATACCTCTGATTAATACTTTCACAATTAAGGTTGACTTCCCCTATCAAGTCAACAATGGTCAACGCTGGACAACGGTGAACTTTGACCGGACTCGGCGAGTGCACCAAAGCGACTCGGCGAGTCTATACGCGTCCACTGACTCCCCTCGGATCCTCTCCTGGCACGTCGAGTACTTCCCTGACTCGACGAGTTCCACCTGGCATGAGTCGTGGGGCCACCACGACTCAACTCGCCGAGTCTCAAGAACAACTCGGCGAGTTCCAAATTGACTCAGTCCACTCGTGAACCTTCTCTAACTCTCCCTGACTCACTGAGTCAACCCATGACTCGGCAAGACCACTCGTAGAGTGGTTAATAACAAACTTCATGCTTCTCGCCGAGTCTGTTCTTCGGACTCGGTGAGTCTATACCATGCATGAACTCAAATTCACTCCTGAGGTCAGATCCGCTCCAAAAACCCATAGATCCAGTCCTTCCAAGCACATATACCACGTAAAGTTACAATCTTGGTGCTCATGCAAAGGCCCAAAGGCCTTATTTGATGATGTGGTCTCTAGAATGCCATTCTAGGCTCATGGCCTCCATTAACACCCATAAAGCTCGAGGGGAAAGGTTCTTTGGACCTCTTTGGGTCCAGATCTAATGTACCAACACAAGAAAAGGCCAATTACTCCATGGATCTTTCCATAAAGAAACCCTAACTCTAAGATTTACACCAAACACTGAGATAGGATCGAATGGATACATCAAACGAAGTCTCTGAGCTTAGAAATCACTGGATTAGCACCTCCTTTGATCTCCTCTTGCCTTGATCCTCTTCTATGAGCAAAACACCCACAATTAGCCAAATATCTTCCTCCTTTCTCTCACAAAACGCTCAAGGACTCTTTAAGGTTCTCTCTGGGGTTGGTGGCCGCAAATGACGGCCATAAACCCCCTTAAATAGGTCTCATACCCCGAAGATTAGGGTTTCATTAAACAACATGGACTCGCTGAGTCCACCTTTTGGACTCACCGAGTCCAGACGCGAACCCGCGTCCAAACCGCGATCCTACTCAGCGAGTTTGAGCTCCAACTCACCGAGTCTCCTTACAAATTACCAAAATTACAATAATAATAAAAACCTGGGAATCCGGGCTATTACAAGGAGGTTAAGTGTTTCGCTATGAAGAACCTTAGAGAAGCCGCCTATTTCCTGAGGATACGTGTTGGATTAGTGTTTAAGCTCGTAACCATATTTGGTAAGTACTTGACCCGGTTGTGCATGGTCCTTTTGGGTTGCCTTCACCAGATCAACTTGACTGGAGAAATAATAGAGAAAGATGTTATTTTGATTTATTAATATATTATAAGAATAATATATTAGAGGAGAAATCATATTAGTTTAATTAATATTGGTAAATAATTAATTAAGAATTAATTTCATGATCAGATGTAATTAATTAAACTAGAGGGGCTGAATTGTAATTATGTGATAATTGCAAATTAGGGCATTGGTTGCCTCAGGGATAGGTTGGAAGAATTCAAGGTGATAACGCCTTGGAATTCATCCATGATAAGGATTCAAGGCTTATCTTATGGGTTGCTTGGTGGGCAAGCAACCAAATAAGGATAAGGATTGAAACCCTAATCTCTACCCTATATAAAGACCCCTTAGGCCTTAGGAAATCGGCCACTTGATCCCAATAAGACCTAGAGCAAATTCTTGCCTCTCCCTCCTCTCTCTCTCTCTCTTGCCTCTCCAATTGCTTGTGGTGTTTGTGAGCCATTAGAGGTACTACACTTGTGGTACTTGCTTTCAAGACTAAGAGATTGAAGATTTGTGTTGTTATTACAATATAACAACTAGAGGTATGTAATCCCTTCTACTACATAGATTTTGAAATACCTATGTGTATGCTAGGGTTCTTCTTATGTTCATAAAGTTGTGTATTTAATAGAGAAAACATAGATCCAAATCTAGGGTTGCATGCACACATAGGATTGTTTGTATAAAACCCATCAGTTGTATCAGAGCCTTATGGTTAAATTTTTTTCAATTAGAATTATACAATCGTATGAATTTGACACTTTAGGGTTTATGGCCAATAAACCCTAGGAGGCAAGATTTCGAAATTAGGGTTCTTGAAACCCTGTTTTCGAAAATTTGATGGGGTTTTAAAACTCTTTCCTTAGTGCCCAAGATTTTGAAATCTAGGGTTTGCAAACCCTAGGATTTTCGAAATATGCCTCCTCCCTAAGATAAGATCCGAAATTTTAGGGATTTGAGTTATCCCATCTCATGGTTTTCGAAATCTAGAGGGATTTAAGGGATTAGGATAAAATTAATTGTTTAATTTAATATAATCCTTTATTATTTAGTAATTCAAATTAATTGTTTAATTTAGATAATTATTAGATCAAGAGTTTTAATATTTAAAATTTTGATTTAAAGGTTATAAATTTCAAAAATTTTAAATTGAAATTAAAACCCTAGTATTTTAAAATGTTTAAAATACACCCTATACTATTATATTATTACAAGATTAATATATATATATATATATATATATATATATATATATATATATGTATAACTAAAATGCTAGTCTTTCCGTTAGTAGGCCTCATTCACGAAGCCAATCTATAAGGGGGGGGGGGGTATAAGGTTATGGCCTATAAAATGGACATTTAATGGGTATCCACTCTTACCCACCGCTTCCTTGATTGGTGGAGGGTCGTTAGCCGAACGGGTAGGATAAGGAAATCCTCTCTTCATTAACAAGTATAATGAATCTATATAAAGTAACTAAACGTTTTTACAAAATTCCCAATCCTAGTTACTTTAGGCAAAAGTGAATTGATGCAATCCCATGAAATTACACTTTGCACCCTTGCTAAGAAGTTAGTGGAGCGTGTGTGGTTAACCGACACACTAATTGGTTCTAAGCAAAGGTGGCAAAGGGTGACTCATTGTTTGTCATAGTTCGATGGAGCGTTTGTGGTTAACCGGCACATCGAATAGGTGACTGTAATGATGAGGGCACCATGTACATTTGCATGGTTATTCACACCCGCTTTATGATCCTCGGCATCCCAGTCACAAACGAGAGACCCATATCGAGATTTAAACTTGCCATTGAAAAGTTCAGTGAGTCTCAAAAGGAATCTAGGAATTCTCAATACATTTAAAACCTAAACCTTTTATGTTTTTCATGGTGAAGAATTAGTGAATCGTCATTCACTTACCTCCAAATTATTTGCATGTTGGATTACAGCATCCCTTTTCTGATGTGTTAATAATGTTGTTGGATCCTAGCCCTAATTTCTCATTTTGGGTGTTTAATTAGGATTCAATTCTTGTCAAACTTTGTTCCTTTCTATTTGCAGATGTCTAACGCAAATGCCAACAACCCTGCTGCTGGTTCATTCTCGCTAATGAGCCTATGTCAAAAGGTAACATTTGACGGATCCAATTTCAATGAATGGACAAGATACATTCACATGATTGCTCGCTACGAGGACAAACAATATGTCCTCGATGAGAAGCTTGAAAAGATCAATCTGGAAATCGCTACTCCCGAAGAAATGGCTGTCTTTGAGACCCATGAGAGTGATGCAACGAAAGTTCATTGCATTATGCTAGCCACAATGAACCTTGAACTCCAAAGGTCCTATGAGGACACTTATCTGTACGAAATTCACCAAGATTTGCTGGAGAGGTACCACCAAAGCGTAAAGTAAGAGCGCTATGAGATCATCACCAACATGATCACCGCTAAGATGGGAAGTGGAGAATCCCTAACCTTGCATTTGCAAAAGATGAAGAGGTATGTTGATCGTCTTCGCATATTATATGTTAACTTTGCGGAAGATTTGCTAATCGACATCATTCTTCACTCCTTGCCTTTGTGCTACAACCAATTTACGATGACCTACCACATGAACAAAGAAGAGGTCACCTTAAGCAAACTCCAAGGGCTGCTAAGGACTGTTGAGAGCAACCTCAAGGTCAAGTCTGTTGCATTAACTCCCACTCCACCCACTGCTCCTGTGTTGGCCATTAGGCAAGGGAAGGGCAAGAAGAGGAACACTCCTTCAAAGAGTCACCACTAGGAAAAGCCCCAAGATGGTACCTCTTCTAGTGGAACCAAAGTTGGTTCTGCTAAGCCCAACTCAAACCCAAAGGAGACAGAGTGCCACCACTGCCACAAAATAGGGCATTGGGAGAGAAGTTGCCCGAAATATCTGCAAGCCATCAAGGATGGGAAGATCTAGCCGTCCTTCGCAGGTATTTACACAATTAAATCTAATGATTAATCACATGCTATTTCTTGGGTTCTTGATACAGGATGTGGTTTTCACAGATATTCTGATTTGAAAGGACTAAGAAGAGATAGGGATGTGGAGCATGGAAGAATAAATCTAATCATGGGGAACAGAAGATCGTTGCCTGTCTCCAAGATTGGAGTGTATTCTTTAGAGCTTAGTAATGGATTAGGTTTAGATTTAAATAATTGTTGCTATTCTCCAAATATGGCAAGAAACATCATTTCATTTCGTGGTTTGTTTAGACAAGGAATTAGATATTCGTTTTGATAATGAGAAAGGTTCGATTTATGCTTATCTAAATAGTGTTTTATATTTTGAAGCATTGCCTTGTAATGGAATTTATGAAATTGTTATGGTTGTAGATAACCTAGGAAATGATGTATTATGTGTGGATTCTTCCAATAGTATGGATAAAGCATGTTTGTGGCATTGTCGTCTTGGACATGTTAACAACAAACGCATAGCCCAACTCCAAAAGGATGGAGTGTTGGAGTCATTCGACCTTAGGTACGATGACGTCTGCGAGTCTTGTTTACTTGGAAAGATAACCAAGTCACCCTTCACTGGCACTTGTGAGAGGGGTGAGGGTTTATTGGATCTCATACACACCGATGTGTGTGGGCCCTTTAGATCCACCACAAGGGACGCAAACCATTTCTATGTGTCTTTCACCGATGATTATAGTAGATATGGGTATATTTACTTAATCAAGCACAAGTCAGAAACCTTTGAAAAGTTCAAAGAGTTTAAACAAGAAGTGGAGAATCAATTGGGCATGAAAATCAAGATGCTTCGATTTGATCGAGGAGGAGAGTACCTAAGTCTTGAATTCCACGACTATCTCAAGGAATGAGGAACAGTTTCGCAATTGATGCCGCCTAGTACACCACAGCTGAATGGTGTGGCTGAGAGGATTAATCGAACCCTGTTGGACATGGTTCATTCCATGATGAGTCGTGCTTCACTACCTATCTCATTCTGGGGGTATGTCTTAGAGACTACCGCCCATATCTCTAAGTTAGTCCCTAAAAAGAAGGTTACCAAAACACCCCACGAGATGTGGACAGGGAAAGCTCCCTCGTTGGTACATATTGAGGTTTGGGGTTGCGAGGCTTTCGTGAGACGAGAGATTTACAACAAGCTCGAACCTCGTAGTGAGCGATGTATTTTCATCGGCTACCCACAGAAATCCTTTGGATATCTCTTCTATAGACCGAGTGACAATGTTGTCTTCATCGTGAGGATAGGGGTTTTTTGAGTGTGATAACTCATAAGCCAAGGAGACCGTGGGAGGCAAATCGATATTGAAGAGATTCAAGAGTCGAGTTGTTGGGTCCTTTGTGTGTTGCGTCTTTGGCTCGGTCCTTAGCCCAATTTTGTATCCGAATTGGGCTTCTCCATCCGTGATTTAATTATTAGGGTTTAAGTATTTATAGATGCTTGCATGCATCTTTGTACGAAAGATTTGGAGTCGATCATTCTAAACGATCATTGTTTTTATCGATTGTAACCCTAAAAGCCTCTACATTGGAAGTTCTTTATCGAGCTCTGCTGAGGCGTGAATTAATTGAATCATTCAGCATATTGTTGATTCCTTCTCTTGTTTGTTACTTTGTTTGCATTGTTTTGATTAACCTGTGTAAGATCTAAACGATCTAAGAGATTTTCATCTCATCAATTGGTATCAGAGCAGGAGGATGTGTAATTCATACACATCTTTTTTGTCATAGAAGTGATTAGGGTTCATTCCGCATTCATTGATATTTATTGAGCCGTCACTCCATAATTGACGTATCTCATTAATTATTAATCCTGCCCTAATATTACGTATTAGAAAGTCTGATCTTATAACAGGTTAAACGATCAAGCATAGACGACTCTCAATCCAATCCCATCAACATCTCTAACAGCATCAGATCAACAACCAAGATCCCAATCCTCTACACTGAAGACTATGAAGTGTGGACACACCATTTTGAAGATTCCGTTATTGGATCGGAAGATAACGAGTATCTGATATGGGAAGCAATCATAAATGGCCCATTTGCTCACTCAAAAACTTCAAAAATCATTAAAACTCAGAAGGAGTATAATGATCTATTAAAAGATGTGAAGGACGTCACTCAGGATGAAAAGGAGAAGTTTCAATGCAACATTAAGGCATTGAGACTAATCCGATTCGCTCTTCAATCTGACACATTTCGGTTAGTTAGTTCATGTGGTACAACAAAGGAAATATGGGATCAGCTGCGAGAACTGTATTCAACAGATGAAGATCTGGAGCACTCGATTCAGACCCTACTCCTCTCCGAATTTGGAGAATTCAAGTAGAAGCCAGAGGAAGTGGTTACAAAAACATTCGATCGATTCAATCATCTTCTCAGTAAGATGATCAAACATGACATAGAAAGAAAGCTGATTGAACAGAAGGTCACTTTCTTAAATGGCCTAAGACCTGAATGGAGAGCGGTTGTGTCGACAGTTAAAGCACATGAACAGTTCAAATCATATTCATTGGCGAAACTTGTGGGAATTCTGAAATCCCAGGAAAAGATAGTGCTGCAAGAGAAGAGTGTGGTTTCAAACTTGGGGTCTTTGGCCCTTCTGTCTAAAGGTAAGAGTGCAGCAGAAGATGAAGATCTGAATCTAGGAGACTACGATCTGACTTCTGAAGATTATGCAATGATGGTGTCAAATCCCAAGAGGTTCATCAAGAAGAAGTTCCCTACCAACAAGAACCGAAATTGGCAGGGAATCTACAGCTCTGAAAAAGCGAAAGAGGAGCCGAAGGTTGAAGAACCAAAGAAAGAAGCGAAAGTTGAAGCTGATTCTGGTGTCAGCTGTTTTTATTGTGGAGGGAAAAATCACTAAGCAAAAGATTGCGTGTTGAAGAAAATGGCAGAGAAAGATGAGGAGAAGGATGAAGAGGCGAATCTCCTGAAAAGACTGGAGGAGATTAAAAGGAAGAAAGCTGCTACTAATCCCTCTATGAATGCTCTAATTGTGCAGGGTTCGGTAGATAATGATGAGTTCGGTGGTGTATAGGTGTGGTCAATCGACTCAGAAGATGATGAAGTGAGAAAGCCTTCTCATGGAAAGGCTTATGTTGCGATGAGTGATGATGCTAATGGAAGATGTTTGATGGTGACGGATGTATCTCAGATGAGAGGATACAACACTAATGGTGGAAATGAAGTGGCTAAGGAGCGAGAGGACATGTGCTTTACAGTGAAGCCTCTCAGTGTGCAGATAAGTGAACTTGATGAACTGATCAACAAGGTACAATCCATTTTTATTTCGTTTAAAATTCCACAAGCATCATACAAAAAAGAATTAAATAACTTGAATTCAAGAATTTCAAATCTAGATAGTTGTTTAACTCAAACACGGGTCACGAATTCTAATCTGACTGACCAAATGAGTAGGGTGTCATCCAAGAGTGATAATCGAAGAATGTGGATTGAGCAGAAGGAGTTGGAGTCGATTAAGTCTAAGGATGAAAATATCTATTTGCAAAGAGATAGTCTTAAGTTGTTAAAACAGAGAAATGTTTTTTGTTTGATTGCAAAAAGACTTTACACTAACATTACACAACTGCATTTAGATTGTGAAATAGGTCAGAAAATACATCGCATGATTTTGCCCTTCCTTGAGCTAAAGGAGGATGAAATCGATGCCGAAGCATACAACTGTGAAAGTGTTGTATCTTCAGATGATGTCAATCCCACTTATATGTATGGTCTGGACAAAATTGAATCGTTTATAAAGTCCAAAGACCATAAGAACATGCTTAAGAACCTTTTGGATGAAAATGATAAGTGGAAACTCAGAGCCGAAACTATACAAAAATTTGACTCATTGAGTACCAAATTAAGTTCAGCAAATAAAATTGATGTTGAAAATGCATCTGAACTTAATGAGGACGATGACATGAGTGAAATCTCTGTAGAGGATGTGGTTGACTGTTCAGAGTTTATTAGAAGCGAACCTGAAAACCACAAAAACTTGATTTCTGAAAATTCTATGGTATTCGCTCGTATTTCCAAAAATAAGTCCCATATTCTTAAAGAAAAGGCCGATGTGCACCATAAGGTGAGAACCACACCCAATCAGGTTTATAAAGTCACAGGAGTAACCGTACATTAGACATCCGAACTTACTGCATTGGTGAATGAAGATAATGCAGATGGTTGTGATGACTTCTTCTGGTCTGCACCGATAGACAACGCAGATGAAACAGTTGGTTTATCGGATCGAACATCATGGAAGGTCAAAGGTAGATATGTGGTAGAACCACTTAATAAACCTACCAACTTTGACGTGCCTAGTTCTAGTGGCACAAAAGAGGTTCCAGTTGAATAGGTCTCCTCAACAAGCAAGACCTCGTCCTTGGAAAGCGAACCTGTTGTTCAGAAGCCGAAACAGAAGGCAAACATTCACAGACAACTGAAACAGGTGAAAAATCAAAAGCAGCAGAGGAATCTGAGATACAAGAAAAATCTCTCAGAGCGAAAGAAATTTTGGCGGTCCCAAAATCCTCACTATACTCACTTTGATAGAAACTACAAGGCAAAAGGAGAAGAGAATAAGGATAAAAGGAGCTTCGGTCCTTTGGATCAAA